>NC_136059.1:245889756-247346423 GCF_964261635.1 Lissotriton helveticus | reverse complement strand
TTACTTGTGATGCTCACTCAGCGCAAAATGTTTGAAACTCTACTCCTTGATTAAGGAAATAAGGTTTAGTGTCAGAAACCTTTGGTGGTTGCATGGAACACCCATGCTCCACCCATGGTATGCTCCCTTGGCGCTAAGTAATGTAAAGCTGCACTATGCACTGTTTTGCGCTACTTTCATAATATTTCCAGTGCTAAACAAGTTTAGCACTGGAAATTAAATTGGAAAAAAACAAGTTTTTTACCTATTTGCATCATTTTTGTGACGCAAACACGGCATACATTCTTAGTAAATCCCCCCCGTGTGCGCAGATCACAAGCTGAAATGCATAGAGTGGGAATAGCGTTAACAGTGACATGTAGGTGGAGGGGCAATTTAGCCGATCTGCTGACTGACGATTTAGATGTATAGAACAGAAGGATGTTTCTGGCTTTTGCTGGAGCAGCTAGAAGTATCAAGAAGATATGGTGAGGGTTTTCACAAACCCCTCAAGAACATAAGGGGCCAGATGTAGGTAGGCAAATACCAGTCGGTAACGGCCGAAATTCGGTAATTTCGGCCGTTACCGACCTGTATTTGGAAAATGAGATGTAGGTGGGCATTTTACTGATTCAATTACCGATTCCTTAAAATACCGAATCGGTAAATTACCGATTTTGCTATGTAGGGAGCACTCAAATGAGTGCTTTTCCCCTTTTAGGATTCGTTATTTACCACCAACTACAAGTTGGTGGTAAATAATGGAAACCTTGGAAAAAGCATTTTTTTTGCTTTTCCAACAGTGCCATGTTGCAGACATGTATGTCTGCAACATGGGCACCCATACACAATTGAGGGGTGCAACAGGGTGTCAAAGTGGCACCCTGCCACTCTTCAATGTTTCCCCCTTTTACCGAATCGGTAAATACCGATTCGGTAATTGGCATTCATTCCTATGGGCCTCCAGGCCCATAGGAATGAATGGCAATTACCGAATCGGTATTTACCGATTCGGTAATTACCGAAACTTACAGATTCGGTAATTTTTTCTGTAAAATTACCTACATCCCATTTGCCTGTTTTTAAATACCGATTCGGTATGATTCGGTATTTAAGAATCGGTAATCTGGGATTACCTACATCGGGCCCTTAGTAACTGAAATGACTGAAGAGCTGAGGTCACGGTGTAGATGCAATTCTGGTCTCCATAGGTCGACTGTGCCTGCTTCACAGGCGACTGTAGTAAGAATCAGAGTCAAACTGGATGCGGATCTTGGGAATCCATTGATGGATTTAGGCTAGGATGGGGCAGAAAAGCACAGTATAAATGTTTTATCGGACCCAGGTCGCGTGTAATGACCATCCACAGCTCCAGTCTGCCTTCAACGAGGCGAAGATCATGCAGACTGTGGTGGGAATGCGTGGAGCAGGTGAGCTTTCCGACTCTCTTTCTGGGTCGACATTTGGTGGCATTGTCACAATCCAGGGTACCTTCTTTCTCACTACTAGAGAGGGGCAGTAGGCTGACACGTTTCGCCATGACCCTGGCTTTGGGAAAACACTGGAATGCTATGAAGGAGAAGGTGGAAATGTCTCATTCTTAGAAGGAGTGGTTGGGGTTCATGGCTGAGAAGGAGGGATGAACTGGTGGATACTGTTGTGCATTTAATACCTCCTTCAAGGGGGAGGGGCTTACAATTAGTGATCTAATTCTTGGCGAGGTAGGACGTGCCCCTTTCCTGACGCAAGCAGTTGCTGTCCACATCCTGTAGTTGGCGGGAACATGATCGGTTGTGGTCCTACTGCGGCACTGTTATGTATGGAATCAATTGTGGGGCTTTGGATCTTTCTAACTAGGCTGACTGGTGGAATGCACTGGTGTCCATTATGATGTTTACGGTGGTGCTTTCTTCTTGTATTGCCTTAAATCTTGGGCATGACTTTGTGCCACCATGGCTGAAGGAGAATGTAATAGGACAGATGCCTCCCTGGGCATCACCAGAGTGACACATGTGTTATTCTGTAATGATGAAGTTATGATAAATAATAGCAATAATACATTTCTGAAAAGCAAGTGAGTGTATTGTTGAATGTCTTCAGTACTGAGCCCCTTCACATCTCCTTCTTCCGTCAGTGCGCTTATGTGAGTTCATAGTCAGGGTTCTATTATGAAAAACTGTGGAGGTAGAAAAACTGTCATGAACACACCTTAGCATTGTTTTGTGCACCTGCCATGGTACAGCTATTACATGCCATATATGGAGCTGAAACACTTGTTAGAGCAATAATGTATTCATCTCTAGGACCAAACAAATGCAATAGGTTGGGTCGGGTGCACATAGGCTCTTCTACCCAGGCACAAGGCATACCCACATCTGGGACAGTGCACACCTGTAAGAGTGCCCACATCTGGGACAGAGGACACCTTTAAGAGTGTGTGCTCTCCAACAGTATTCTAATGCATGGTATGCAGTCTAGCGCCACTCATACGTTAGCAGCATGCACCAAAACTATGCAACCACATACACGGATATCAATGTTTATTTGTTGTTTTTACAGGTTAAGACTCCATCCTAAAATCCCAAGGGTGATCCCTACACCAGCTCCAGCGTGCCTTTTTTGCCACCCTCGTGCAAACAACCTACTTATTTTAAATACAGGTCCCACCGCACAACACTTTTTTACAAAGGTGGAAATGGTGCAAATTCAGTTCGCACTGTTTTGCTGCTTACTTAATAAATACATTTTTCAACCTTGAAAGGGAAAGCAAAATGAATGTGTTGTTCCTTATTGTATAACTAGCAAACATTGTACCTTATCGTCCCGTTTCATTTGTTTGCTGCGAGGAAAACATTTACATAATGCGAGCCCTGGGAGAAGCACTGGACTAAACCAGGGATGTCCAGAGTAAGTCCATGAGGGCTGGTCCCATGCCTCATTCACATGATAACCAGCATGAGATCCAATTAAATACACTCTTTTTACATGTATTTAGGAGGCTATTTCCAGTGGCGGTTTACAGGGAATGGGGGTGAGAGGCTATGGGGTTAGAAAAAAAGAAAGACTTACCTGCTCGTTCCCGGCCACCGCCTCTCCTCTGCTCTTCCTCGCTCCCGAAAGCACCCAGGCTTACAGACTTCCCTAACCAATCATGACACTGCTGCCATTGGCATGATATCAGGGTTGTTATTGGTCTGAGCGCCATGTTTCGGTGCTCAGATAGGGAGTAGGAGCCTGTGCATGTTCCCCATCTAGGCTGTGCAATACAGACCGGTGGAGAACATGCTACGTGCCCATGACGGTTTGGCCGTCCCAAGATGGCCGCCCAAACCGGCATGCGCACTTAGGCGCATCATCCACTTCTCCCTCTGAAACGACCCAGCCTGCCCCGCCCCACCCCACCCTAACCTGGCTTCAGTCCATTATACTAATAATAAAATTATAACAACGTTCTGTTATTAGGATTTTATTTTTCCTTTGCACTGCTCATAGAGCAGTGGGGTGACGCTCCTCCACCTTACCGAAGGAGCTGCCGCTGGCTATTCCCCCAAATCCACCATAACGCAACTCTCCTATTGTTATACTGGACACCTTTTTACTAAAGAATGGAACTTCATGTACATGTATGTGCAGTCTCAGCCGGTCCTCTTAGACATGGTCTTTAGGTTTACGTTCACGTAGCCTGAAAGACATCTGCGTAGGGACTAGCCGCTGAGATAATTTGCTGTTCATGGCCAGGTAAGACGGGGTGGCGAGCCCTCAGCCTTCCCCAACCGTCTACTCCCCCATAAACAAAGACATACTCCTTGTGAACTGAAGGTCATGGACGTTAACAGTGGTTATACCAGAGGGTGAAGGTATTCTACACATATTCACAGCATGAATGTGAAATGCTAGTCTGAAGCGCTCATTGACCTCCACCTTGAATGGTCCTAGACCCAGTGGCAACCGCTACCAGCTTGAGGCCCCCTTTCCATTCTAATACCATCTTCTCCCACCATAATGTATTTTTCATACAGCAGTGATACAGATTTCCACTGAAAGTATAGCTTGATCAAGACCCTGCAGTCTGGGTACTCTCGGATTTCTCTCTACTTTGCACCACTGTTGATTTGGTTGCTACTGAACCGCTGAATGGGCTCTGTGCAACGACAGTGGCTCTAGAAGCAAGACTTAAGGCCTGATTACGATCTTGGCGGATGGGAAACTCCCTCACAAACGTGACTGATATCCTGTCTGCCGTATTCCACGTTCCATAGGATATAATCGAAGTTGTAATACGGCAGTCGGGATATCCGTCACGTTTGTGACTGAATATCCCATCTGCCAGGATCATAATCAGGCCCGTAGTTGCAAATTGAGACCAGAGTCCATATCACATCACATCATGGTTGTGCCATCCTATCCCTGCAATGTGAATATTTTAAGGCGCATCCCCATCTACAAAGCTCTTGACTCTATATGTGCCTCACTATGGAAAATGTTTTAGCACCTCGAAACCCTTACTCAGGTGCTATCCATAGCTTGCGCTGCCTTG
Source organism: Lissotriton helveticus (assembly GCF_964261635.1). Taxonomy (NCBI): domain Eukaryota; kingdom Metazoa; phylum Chordata; class Amphibia; order Caudata; family Salamandridae; genus Lissotriton; species Lissotriton helveticus. The sequence continues at coordinate 247,341,907 of NC_136059.1, read as the reverse complement.
TAATATGTAGGCGTACCCTGTATTGCTGAACTACATCCACTGTCGATGTACATCTCTCTAGTACATGTGGTTTCTCAGTCTTGGGCTTCTTCTTAATCGCTGTGCAGACTTACATGGATTGATACCATTGATGCCAGATCCAGTCCAGATGTTCATGGAAATGGCTATCTAATGATTATGATGCAGATTTGAAATGTAGAAGTGTAACCCTTGTCAATAGCGTCAAAACCTTGTTTGAATCCAGTCACCGTTTACCTATATTCGACACCTGATTTTATACAATTTTACTTTACAGAATTTCAAGACCTGTACTTTTGGCCTACATGCTCTTCCCTGATATAAGGTCTTTCATGTTGTTTACATTCTCATTATGTACATGCCTTAGCTTTGCACAATGTTCTCTTTCAGTATCTAGAAAGACAACCATATGGCTACAGTCCCTTCCCCCATGTAAAACCTTTCAAAGTGTGGGATGTTAGTTCTCATTTTGTAGGGTGGGTTTCTTTGCATTGTTCTCCCTATGTCTAGAGATCTTTCACTTTGAGTTATATTCTGTATCCCTGTGTAAGGCCTTTCACACTGAGTCATGTTAGATCTCTTTTCTAACTATGTGTGCTGTTTGTACCTAGACTTCTATCTCAGTATTTAATTTTCTCTTCCCTGATAGAAGAGCTTTAACAGTGGGTGACATTTGTTCTCATTATCTGTGATCTCTTCCCTTTGCATGATATTGTCTTCCAATAGCTCACATCTTGTGCCAGTGTGCTAAATTCCTATCCCCAGTGTAAGGACTTTCATCTTGGATTAAGCTATGTCTTATTGTATAGAATTTGCACACTTTCTATGATGTTCACACCCACTACCCAGCATTTCATCTCCTTGAATTACATTCTCTTCCACCATGTAAATTCTTTATGGAAGATCTAATTTCGCCTTATGTTTGTTTTGTTTGCTGTGCATGAGCTTCTCTACAAGTATCCTAAGTTTAATCCCTCTGGTTTATATCCACTTCCGTATGTGCCTTAGGACAATTGGCCCCTACCGAGTGCGTCTTGTGGAGCTAAATGTTATGTATTTTCTTTGACAGGAGCTGCTTTTTGCACACTTCCTAAGCATCCTACATCTTCCATTATGCCGAGTATTAACCTGTCATTACAGGGTAAGACCTGCCATCCCTGGCTCGGACTTTGGTACCCCTGGCACTTAGGCTGCTACTGCTACTTGCATGGGTTAAGAAGGCAGCAACTGGTAGAGATGGTAATACCCACTGGCAAAACCAACAGGTCTGGATTAGCACATTCGAGTGAAACACATGGGAGGTGGGCCAGCAGAAGAGAACAGAGAAGGCTACAGTTGTACAGGTTTTCCTCAAGCAGTATAGTGCAAGCACCCAAGAGGAGGCGGAAGGATACACCCTGAACAACCAACATTAGGAATGAGATGACTACTCCACTAGGCTGAGCCCAGAAGTGTCTGACGTAGTGTAAAGTTGATGGCTGAAAGGGGGTGGCTGAACAAAGCCAATGGATAAAAGGGGTAGACCCAAAGTCTCCTTAAAATATATTATAAGCAAGGCACAATGCTATCAAAATCCAGCTATATAAAGGGCTTTTTTTTACTTTTCTGTAGTTTTCACTCTTTGCCCTTCCCATCACATCTGAGGAGTAAACAGGAAACAGCCTGGGGGCACAAAAAGTGCGACAGCGACTCAACTTTGTGATGTCATCAGTGCTCCATGCAGCCTGATCTCAGTTTTGATGCTTCTGGCGTTTACCAAATTGATGTTGATGTCTAAACATATGAATGCCCTCCATACTTTTAATGGTTCCTGACTTCAGCAGCACCATCAGGGGGTGCCACTTTCATATAACAGCAAGACAAAAAGATGATGGATGGAATGCTGAACATTGTCAAACAGGGTATGCCAGGCGTTGTTCCCATGCTCACTGTGATACTGGATTCAAGCTAGCCTGGCTGATGAGGTGTGGGATAACCTGAAACCGGTCCCAGGATGCTTGTTTCCGGTCCAGGGAGGACCTTGCTTGGCAGCTCGGGCTGGACTGTTCCCATGGGGAGCAGAATCAAGACTGATTTGCATAAGGCTGGGTCCAAACTGGGGTGGCGTGGTGAGCATAAAAACGATGGATTAAACCCAGATCTGTGACTGGAGGTGAATGTTTGATTTGTTCATCATTCCGTACATCATCTGTTCTTTTTACTTTCATATAATTTACAGAATTGCAGGTGGCTAACAGTGAATAACGGGTATGATTTACCGAGGGGTACTGAGGGATGAAAATAAAATTTGACTTGTCTATGATGTCACTCTGAACTCAGAGGTGAAAAGCATCCAGTTTATTCCCTTTTCCCCATTGTATAATTTTATATCTGTATGGCCCCAAATTCATCTGATCATGCTTTCAGCTGCTATGCAAAGGCAGAGTAATAATGGGATCCATACATAACATGGCTACTCCTCTGTTCAAAATAAAAAAACAAAAAAGCCTGCAAACAGTCACCCTGGCCACCCCCTCCTGTGCCATCTCAATCCTTCCTGAAGCTGTGTCCTCTACATTCCATCAACGTACAGAGGGACCCCTACTCTGACAGGCTCTCAGAGCCCTGTCAGAGAAGTTTGGAATTCCTTTATGATATGGCAACAGTGGTGAAACAAACTGGTCAGATTTTATAATACTCACATTTGTGCAGAACTATTGAATGTGCTGCATTTATTCCACTTCCTGTCCTGAACTTTTGTTCTTTTCCTAGAACACTCAGCTTACAGAAGGAACATAACATTCTGAACCCTGGGCTGTGTTTGTGAAAGAAGCACACTGTGGAACAATCTGATAAGGCCGTGCCTCGTGGACCACTTGATGCAACCGAGGCCTGCTCTCCATCTGCTCCACAGTGGCTCATTATGGTGTAAACCACCCCCTGTTTCACTGAATTTTTAAGTCATTAGCTGCACCTCTTAGTTCTTGCTCAAATAACTAGTTATGCCTCCTTCCAGGAAATAAGGGTATCCACATGCACCTAAAATCTCCATCAAACCTTCTGTTAACGCTGACAGACTCAGCGGTAAGAAAATGTGAAACCTGAATAGCTTATAGTTTACCCCAAAATCACTGTATGAGAGGCTGGTGGGGAGGGGTGCTTGGGAGACCCATGCTTGTTACCCAGGAAGCCACTATGAATAAAAGAATGGTCTGTCTTATGGGAAATGTTTGCTGATTCACCTCCTGAAGAGACAGCTTAATGAAAACCGTAAACTGTGCGCCTGCCTCTCACACTTCTCCATCCATCAAACCGCTAATTGCAGCATCCTATAACACAGTAACCGCACCTCAGTGGTCATCACGCATGACATGGAAACACTTCCCACGCAGGATCAAACAAAGACTACAACCTGCCAACCACACACCCTGCACGGTGTAGCATGCTAGCCAAGAAGGCAAGCACTTCAGCTCCCCCATTCCGGGGTAGTCAGTGCTATATAAATGTTGCAATACAATACAATACAACTGTAAGACAGCAAGTTATCACATCGCTGGGATGTCTGGATACAGCATCCACTGCATGATGCAAATGAAAACCCAGCACGGGTTCCGCCGGTATTGTGTCCGGGTCAGCAGAGCACTCCGCCAAGTACCACAGGCGTGTGCTACCACACTTCCGGTAGTGATGATCCTTGTGTTTATTGAATCTGATGGACCTTGCACCACGTGTCTCTAAAACCGGAAGTAAGCATACCTCTTTAGATCCACCAGTGGAAACTGTAGCGATGATATGATTCACAGTTAATATATATATATATATATATATATATATATATATATAAATATATATATATTTCTTTAGCGATTCCTCATTAACCTCCACATTCGGTATTAAAGGAAAAACGGCACACCAGGTAGGTCCAGGCACAATTAATCTTTAATGTGCACTCTCCAAACAAAGACGGCGCGTTTCGGCGTGAAGCCTTTATCAAGTGGCCACCATTTTGACACAGTGTGTATTTAAGTCCTTCTTTTACACCATAGACATGGAAAAAATACGATCGTTTTTGTCCATATGAATCTAACCATACACATTACAATTTCATCTCATTGTAAGGTAGCAATCTAAATTATTTAAGGAAGAGGATAAATCATCATACTGTTTGGCGCAATTCGAATACATGTTAATTAAGAATCTTAACATTTCCAATACGTGTCAATAGCGGATAGGACTTGTGGGCAATGTAGTTCCTGTGGCAAAAATTCTTATCATTCAAATTTCGGATAGTTTCCCATTCGGTACTTCGTTCGTACATTGAAAATATACCAGTAGTATATATCACTGTAATATACAACCTCACCTAATCAACATATTGGGAGGATACTGGAATCCACAAAATCGTGCAACAATCAACTGACAATTTTATCTGTGGAAAATTATTGATACATATGCACAATTGGTATAATCATGATTGGCTTATAACTAGCACAAGACATTGCCGAATGGTAACTTATAAATCGTGATTAAGAAGATATAGCAGAATTCCGCTATTCAGTAGCCACACTGATAATTTGCATATGACATCGGGAGCTCCCCTTCCCGCCTAGCGGAAGACATGATTTTGCGCTTCTTGGGTGGCCCTTTGTTGTGCGAGTGCATACAGTGTTGTGATAAGTGAATGGGTGAGGGAAATAAAGTGCAAAGTGCCTATTCATTCTTTTCAATAGTGAAAATGTGCAAAGATAATAACGAAAAAGGAAAGTAATTGGTAAGTGTATCCCCCGTCCGTGGGTACACCGGGTATGTTATGGAGTAATATGTTGGGATATTGCTGAGGGGCAGCCCTGCCCTTCTTATGTCTGCAGAATTGTGGAGATAAGACATTTCCATATATAAATTCAATATCCTGCATACTCCTTGCAAATCTTTTCCCCAGTGTGTTATTTAAAAATGTATGTGGTTAAAAGCCTATTCAAGCACATTTGCTGAATCCTTACATCTCCCACTTCCAGGCAGTCATACTGAATTGTCCCTTCTTCATGTACCAATATGTGAGGACATTTCTTCCCCACAATTCAGGCCCCTCAGAATTTTGCTGTCTATGTCTATGATATGTTTTGACTCAAGGACTCTTAGACGCGTCTCACAATCCCCACCCCGTATGTGTTTGGGGACCCTGTCAATTCCGCAAAACATTAGACTCGAGTTGTTACTATTATGCTTCTCGGCATAATGTCGAGCCATAGGATAGTTGTGATCACAACTATAATGTCGAGCCATAGGATAGTTGTGATCACCACTATCCTATGGCTCGACATTATGCCGACAAGCATAATAGTAACAACTCGAGTCTAATGTTTTGCGGAATTGACAGGGTCCCCAAACACATACGGGGTGGGGATCGTGAGACGCGTCTAAGAGTCCTTGAGTCAAAACATATCATAGACATAGACAGCAAAATCCCGAGGGGCCTGAATTGTGGGGAAGAAATGTCCTCACATATTGGTACATGAAGAAGGGACAATTCAGTATGACTGCCTGGAAGTGTGAGATGTAAGGATTCAGCAAATGTGCTTGAATAGGTTTTTAACTGGTAAACAACCTTTACAACGCAACTTTTACCACGCAGTGCCTTTACAACGCAACTTTTACAACGCAAACCATTACAACGCATTGCGCTGGGGGGCGCTCTAGGATAGGGAATGGGTTTAATGTACTATCCAACACCTTCCCTACGATCCACGGGGACTGGAGTTGGAATAGTAAATTAAACAATTCACTATCCAGCGCCTAAAAGCACTATGCGTTGTAATGGTATGCGTTGTAAAAACCGCGTTGTAAAAGCATGCGATGTAAAAGCATGAGTTGTAATGTCATACATCCGCTCCTGATGTCATATGCAAATTATCAGTGTGGCTACTGAATAGCGGAATTCTGCTATATCTTCTTAATCACGATTTATAAGTTACCATTCGGCAATGTCTTGTGCTAGTTATAAGCCAATCATGATTATACCAATTGTGCATATGTATCAATAATTTTCCACAGATAAAATTGACAGTTGATTGTTGCACGATTTTGTGGATTCCAGTATCCTCCCAATATGTTGATTAGGTGAGGTTGTATATTACAGTGATATATACCACTGGTATATTTTCAATGTACGAACGAAGTACCGAATGGGAAACTATCCGAAATTTGAATGATAAGAATTTTTGCCACAGGAACTACATTGCCCACAAGTCCTAGCCGCTATTGACACGTATTGGAAATGTTAAGATTCTTAATTAACATGTATTCGAATTGCGCCAAACAGTATGATGATTTATCCTCTTCCTTAAATAATTTAGATTGCTACCGTACAATGAGATAAAATTGTAATGTGTATGGTTAGATTCATATGGACAAAAACGATCGTATTTTTTCCATGTCTATGGTGTAAAAGAAGGACTTAAATACACACTGTGTTAAAATGGTGGCCACTTGATAAAGGCTTCACGCCGAAACGCGTCGTCTTTGTTAGGAGAGTGCACATTAAAGATTAATTGTGCCTGGACCTACCTGGTGTGCCGTTTTTCCTTTAATACCGAATGTGGAGGTGATTGAGGAATCGCTAAAGAAATACAGTGTGGCGACTGCGGCCACCCACGGCATCAGCATTGGGAGGCTGAGGATCGCCGAATGCAGTGCTGTTTGGGCCCACTTCGACGCTGGCGCTCTCAGTTTGGCGTGGTGCCTTTTTTCGACAGGGTCAAGCCGAAAATTATACAGCAGCAACCAATCTTACGTTTGGCAATGTAAAAACGCACTCACTCGAGTCTTCTTTTTAAAGTTACAGCGACTTTATGATAAGTTTGTGACCAAAGCCCAACGCGTTTCACCTCAACCTGAGGCTTGTTCACGGGATGTTGTGTTTATGGTTAAGCCTTCTTTTATTTTTAGTGCCCAATGATTTCTATACAACTGGTGCATTGTGGTGAATGTAGTTTCATCACATACATATTTGAACCAAGTTAAAACAAATAATGTGTGCTTAACTCAAAATAACGTAAACATTTTCATTGAGGACATTTCAGATTGCAGTTATTGTCCCAGTTTCTCATTATGAATGAGTGTGTTAAAATACAGTCTCTCTAGTGAGCATGTTGTATTGAGTCTCTCCTGGTGTATCACCTTTCATTTTTAGCCTGGGAATTCATCAATTTCAGTGTGATGATTGGAATGAATGTTATTTATCTCTCTCCAGTGAGTTTGATTTATTACGATTCTTTTCCTTAATTATTAGTCCATCTCTTTGATATTCTTGTCTTTCATAAATGAACATATAATTCTTCATTTTGGTTAAGACCCCTTGGGTCTAGAGTACTGAAATTGATGATGTGTTTGGATTCCCTTTGTCGGAGGGTTTTGATTCGATTCCCACCTCTTTCCTGTGCTGTGCTGCATTGGTCCTATGTGTGAGGGAAGCTTGCACTGCTAATGCTTGTGCTGTCGCTGCCTGGTTAGTGAGCGATGCTTGCCTTGCGACTTCCTGTGCTGCACCTTTCCTATCCGTGAGGGATGCCTGCACTGCTACTGTCTATGCTGTACATATTTTTTTGTGGGAGATGCATACCCTGATACTGCCAGGGCTTCAGCTATCTTCTTCGCAAGATACGCCTACACTGCTGCAGCCTGCGCTGTACCTGCCCCGTTCGTGAGGGAAGCTTGCACTGCTGCTGTGTGTGCTGCTCTGTACCTGTCCAGTTAGTGAGGGAAGCTTGCACTGCTGCTGCGTGTGCTGCTCTGTACCTGCCCAGGTAGTGTGGGAAGCTTGCACTGCCGCTGCATGTGCTGCGTTGTACCTGCCCTGTTGGTGAGGGAAGCTTGCACTGCTGCTGCATGTGCTGTGCTGTACCAGTCCTGTTTGTGACGGAAATGTGCACTGTTTCTGCTATGCTGTCTGTGTTTTGCATGTGCGAGAAAATACATTTTGACTGTGAGTGGTGCTTGTTTTATGTGTGATGGGAATTTGGGCTGTGGCTGGCCACGTGACACCTTTTCTGGGAAGCTTGAAAACACATTTCCAATACACAAAAGATCATACCATTGAGTTTGTCAATGCTTGTTTCCATTAGAATACGTATTTGTGCACAACACAAATCATGGCGCAGTCCAATACGAATGGAAAGAACTTGGCACACATAGTGCTGATGTGTACGAATAAAAAAGTAACGTGCACCTGCCCACTGGTCTTTTGCGACAGCTTATAAACAACAAGCACTAGCAAAGACAATATGTCTGCATTGGCTGCCAGCCTTTTGCCATTTTGAATAACAGGGGCTGGCGGAAAGCTCCAAGTAGTATGTTATACATATAATTTTAGGAAAATTAACAGATATTGGCTAAAACCAAGCCTAGTGACTACAATACATGGAAGATATCACAGATTTTAAATTAAATGCCTGCTGTTTTTGAAATGGTCAAGGTAAGTTATCCAAACGGGGATCCCATCAAACAGCTCTCAGCTACTTGCTGTATGAACGCTTCATGTGTCAAAGTACCTGATTTCCATGTCATCTTCTCAGTCCTGATCGCAAACTATTATATAAGTGAAATCAAACATTCGTCACCCTAATCCTACCCAGGTGAGAATCCTACAGCCTTATTGGCTGCTGGTACCCAATCCACCTGCAATGCCACCTGCAACAGATCCATGTATGACAGCCACCAGTGTTTTCTGCATAAAAAACCATAAATGCTAAAATTTACAATGCCATTTGAAAGCCCTGGCACTGCCCTAGATTTTCCTGGATTCAGGCTCCATGAAGGCAGTGGCTCTGAGAGCTCCTTGCCTCTCATGGCCCCCTGGTGGCAACTAAAGAGTTGTTGGGGTTCATGTTTTGGGCCAAGACGTCAACCTGTTATTTCATCAGAGGTCAAAGGGTGTATGGCAGTGGTGGCTCCTCCGCAGTGGCAGAGGAGCGTCACCCTACTGGTTCAGAGTCAGCAGCTGAAAAATAAAATGCTATTTTATTATTGTTTTATTTTTCAGCTGCTGAGTCAAGTGTGTGCAGGGAGGGGTGGGCCAGGCCATGGGAGGGGGAGTAGGGGGGAGGGAGGAGGAGTGGAGTTGAGTGCACTTAAATATGTGCATGTTAGTTTGGCAGCCGTCTTAGGCTTGCCAAACAGACATGTGCAGTTAGGTTTCTCCAGCCGTGTGGAGAAATGGCACAGACTTCCTGTGCTTGAGCAAGCATTAAACCAGCCCACTCAGGCCAACCCCTGAGCTGCTCTTATGCAGCGTGAGAAAAGTGCTGGGATTGGATGGGCAGTTTCAGGTGGTGTCCCAGGGACTGCTGGGAGCAGAAAGCAGAGAAACATCGGGGCGAGACGCGAGGCGGCCAGCAGCATCAGGGAAGGTTTTTTATTATTAACCGCCCCCCTCCGCTGCTGCCCCGTCGCCCTGCTACTCTTTATTGCCAGCAGCCGCGACTGGCGTATGGTGTCACTTTCACTACACCTAGCATTTTGAATATAAAGTGCCAAGAAGGCCAAGATGCCCTCGTTTTCAGACTTTCACACCTTTAACCCCTTCCATGCTGATGACGGCCCCCGGCCGTCATGCACCACGATGGGCATGTGCTGATGACGGCTGGGGGCCGTCATGAACCCGCCCACTCATTAAAAGCGCCGCACAGGTGCAGAATCGCGGCCACGCCCAAGGGGTTAAACAGGCCCTCTGCCTGATCTGACCTGCGGTTTGTTATTGGCCACCTCGGCCCCACCTCCTGGACGGACCAGTCTATCATAGTCCCTAATTATTTTCAGAAGAGACCCCGACTGGGCACTACCAGGGCTGGACTGGCAACCGAAACCAGCTCTGGCAAAGAGCTTGTCCAGCCAATGGGGGAAATGGGGGGTGGGTGCTAGCGGAAGGGATGCTTTGTGCCAGCTCCCAGTAACAAAAACAGTCCCCGGGGGTGTAAAACCTACCCCCCCCCCCACCCTGGCGGCCCACCGGGGAAACGCCTGGTGCCTGCTACGGCCAGTCCGGGCCTGGACAATACTCCAGTCTCTGGCCTCAACCTCCATCTGGCTTTAGGCCAGATGAAGCACAGACTGACCCTCTGCTTGCAGATAATACCCATCTCAGCAGCTCAAGATGCGCCGTGCATCAGGCTTCAGCTTTGCTTCGAGTCTTTAACCGGCTGGTAAACACCCTGAGCTGCCGGATTACAGCCTAATCCATGCAGAGTATTAAACTACTTTGCTCTGTGCAGAATCACCACTGTTGAATTATAATTAGGTAAATTGAACTGGATAGGCTGGGACTTAAATGTAGTCTGTGACCTTCAAAGATCAGTAAATGGTAGAGCGGATATGTTTATTCTACATGAACCTAAGGTAAGTGACTAAGAGATCCACATAAAATTAAACTATGTAATTGACGCAAAACTCAGCCATCAGAACCCTGAGCCACTAAAGAGAAACAATGAAAATGTTTGAAGAGGATAGACATCTTTTACACAGATGAAAAATAATCAATTTCGAGGATCACCAGTTTCTAACAGAACAACTCCTATGCTTGACGGTAAATACCCTTAGACTGTCAACGCTGAATTGTACAAACCAAGCCGCAGATGGAGTGATGTGTTCCAACCATAAAAGTGAGAGGCAAACTGAAAATCTGTGACCATCAGTGCCATGTTGGGTAAAGTCTCAATTAGAGAATTTAAACAGCCATGTTTGCTGCAAATCAGGAAGCAGAGTGTCAAGGCCATGCTAGTCCAATTTAAGAAATATAGTTGCGTATTGTAACAGAGGTTTTGCTTTCTGTAGATTAATATGGTTTGCGTATATCCGGACATCAAGTTGTTGGGGTCAGAAAGTGCAACTTGTTTCTTTTAAACATAAAATTTTTTGCCTAGGAAACATGTATGTCTGAAAGCAGATCCCTGCATTAGGAGATGGCGTCTCCTGTTTTGTTAGCCTGCATTCTGATTATGCTAATTTAACAGAAGTTCCTCTTTGCATAAATATGTATCTTTGCTTTTATTTTCCTGAGTTCATAAAGCTTAATTTGCTCCTATGGGCATCTTGGTGCTAATTTGGTCCTAGGCAGACAATGGTGCAATAAAGATGAAGCACCACGGGTAGAACCATATTTTAACCACTTTGCCAAATTCACATCTGGGTAAAGCCGGTTTAACCTACATTTGTGCAAGAGCCACCGGTTCTTCTTCACCGGCGAAAGACTAGGCTGATCTTCCATTTCGCTCAGTAACAAATTACTGGATCACATCTGAGTCACTGTATGAGAAGGATCTCAGCTTTGCTGTCCTTCAGTTTTAAAAGCCTGATATGAAAGTGCGAGAGCTGTCATGGTGGCACCGAGGTCCATTCCTACTTTACACAGAATCTGGTTCTCATCGGCACACATACAGAAGAAGCTTTCAAAAAACGGAATCAGAAATTCTAGAGGGGATTCGTAAAGATTGTAGAATGGAAGGAAGAGGGCAACCTTGAGTAAGATGAGTGCACTTTTGGATGGCTGAAAGAAGGGACCAGCCACTACCTGGCAGAGGCCACTCAAGAGGTACTGGACCTAAATCAATGGTTTCAAAAAGGTGTGGAGGACTGCGGAACGCAATACTGGAGTAGGAAACGGGTGGAAGAAAAGGTTGGAGTTTCCCATGAATTATATGTCCAACACCTGAAAATGTAACTGTAGATGTGCATTGTTAGGTCTCACCGACTGGCAACTTTAGTCGTCTTTTGTCGAAGACCTATTGTCCACAATACAGTATACATAGAGGAGGTTTTGCTTATGAATGATTGGCTTTCTGGACTCAGTTCGCTGCTCCTTTCAGGATGGCTCTACCTATGTAATCCTGCATTTGTCCCGCCCTGGAGCATTTCTTCTTTCCATCACAACGGACTGAATGACTTATAGCCTTCCTCTGCTGGTGTGAGGAGACTACATTTTTCTTTGTTTTGTCGCACTCCATGGGACTTCATTGGTCTACTCCTGTTCCACTCGATTCCTCCCCACTCCCTACAATTGTCAGTTGCTCTCAAGCCCCTCCCCTTCCCACATCCAATTCATGATTTTTCTCAAGTATTATTTTTAATTACTTGTGCAAAAGCCTGATAGATCCAAATTGCTGCCATACTTTTTGCACATAGCACCACCACCATACCCCCCTTCAGAACCTTCTGCTTTATTTTGTAATTGTTTTAGCAAGGGCCTGACTGCTGCACACTGCTACTGGGTCACTCGATTCTTTGTTTTAGCCCTCATGCACATACTTTGGGTGTTTTCACCAAAAATGGCTTGCATCCATCATGGAATGGTAAATTAAAAAGCCAAAATGGATGCACGTACAAATGTGGTCCTTTTCAAATGTTTTTTCTTTGAGAAAAAACATCCCATGAAGGCTGCCACATGATCACTTGCATTGTGACACACTAGTGGAAATCTCAGAATGATTTCTCTCCAAAAGAAAAAGCATCACGAGATTGTTGTTCATGTGTTACCGTGTGTTATGTTGCCCTAACAACCATCTTCGAATGTTTTTCAACTCATGAACAAAAACCATTCCAAGATGGCCGCAAATGCACAGGGACACACCAGTAGCCATTTTTGAATTATTTTCACTTTTTAACACTGCCAATGGAATCAAGCTTAGACAAAACCAACAACTTGGCAATCACGTTTTAACCCCTACCGCGCTACCGCGTTTTACCGCTGTGCGCTGAAAAAAAAAATGGCTTGTTTATGACAAAGCCAGCTCGTCATCCGCGTATCGCAGGTAACGCCCATGACGAGCTGGCTTTGTCATCAGCACTGAAGGGGTTAAAGACAAGACTTATTGGCTTTGTCAATGCATGTTTATTAAACAGACACTACCGGGGCTATCCGTTTTTTTAGAACTCCCAGTTTTAAGAGACAAGGGAACTGACACATAATTTTGTGACGTCAGGACTGCATCCCTAAATATTGTATCTATATTTATGAGTGGAGACATAGACCACTATCTCTCCATCACCAGTTTAACCCGTTGCGTGCTCGTGACGGAACCGTTCCGTCACGAGCCTCGGGTGGGCTGTGCTGGTGACGGAACGGTTCCGTCGTGGCCCGCTCGCCGCGCCTGCATGGCGTGAATTCCGCGCCTGCGCTGAGCGTTCTAAAGAGCGGGCGGGGCCGTGACGGAACCGTTCCGTCACAAGCACAGCTCACCCGAGGGCCGTGACGGAGCGGTTCCGTTATGAGTACGGGAGCGCCGCGCGGCCCCGCCTCCCCCTTAGCGCTGCGGCGGAATAGCTGCCGCAGCTAGGGGGTTAATGGAGTATGATCAGAAGACATACCATGAAGGGACCTGCGGAGCTGTTCAAGACTTGGTGGTCATCACACACAACATGGAGGAACTTCTCACACAGAATCAAAACAAAGACAACACCCTACAAACAACATACCCCAGATGGTGCAGCATACTACTCATGTAGGTAGCTCTTAAAGTGCCCAACGTTGCGGTAGTTAGCGCTATATCAATAGCAGAGTAAAATATAATATGAGGAGGAAAGAAATCGAGGTGGGTAAGATCATATCCAAGAAACCACAAAACATAACATAACGTGGATTTGTTAACCGCACATTCATCCGTAGGCATCTTGGTGCTGAATAACAGATGTTTAATGCCACCCAACTCAACGGAACTCAATGGTACTCAGTGGTACTCATGTTATCGACCTCAGGTGGATGAAAGGCTGAGTGGACCTGATTACATAGTTGCCGTCTACCTATGGGTAAAACAGGGGCGTAACACAAGCCCCCGCAGGCCCCGCATTGCGGGGGGGCCTCGCGCTGGCTGGGGGCCCCGGCCGGCAGGGCCCCTTCTCACGTCATACAACAAAACAATTGTGGTGGGTAGTGGCTCTAAAATGTTGTGCAGCGCGGGCCCCGGCCCGGCAGGGGCCCCTGCGACTGAAATGGTGCGGGCCGCGGGGCCCCCGGCCGGGGCCCCTGCGAGTCTACTAGTGGTGACGAGTGTTAAGTGTCTGTTTGAAAATGGTGGTGCGGGGCCCCGGCCGCCGTCGGCGGGGCCCCCCTGGGGGACTGGGAGAGGGAGAGGCAGTCTTCAAAATGGTGCGGGCAGCCAGGCCAGGCCCGGGGCCCCGAGACAGTCTTCGAAATGGTGCGGGGGCCCCGAGAGCAAGTCCGAAATGGTGCATTAACGTTTATTACACTCTGAGCCGCCAGCCACTCGAATCTTATGAAATGGCGGCCGCAGGACAGAGTAGACTTTCTTTCACTTTCGGTCTTTCGTTCTGCCGCCGCGTATGCGCGTGCCGGGTCAGGGGGGGGGCTGCTGGTGAGTGGTGACCAATGCCAGGCAGCCGGCCCGGGCCCAGGGGTACAACACTGTCGGCGGCCCAATAAGCAGTAGGACGGTCAGGTCAGGTGTGAGGTGTGACTGGCGTCACGTGTGCGTGTGGGCAGGTGGCGCGCTCGCAGCATGGCCATAGTAAAGAAGAAGGAGGAACAACAACAACACTTCGATCGATTCGAATTGAAGTGGACGAAGACAAAAAGCCCACTCTCAGGACTCGAGTGTGACTGAACAGAACTCCGAAGTAAGTCTGTCACGGTTACGGTCACCGGCGGGGCCTAAAGGGTCCACTCGCACTCTTCTTCCACACACTTGTTTTTTAAGCACAGGGATATTGGGTGGTTTGCCCAGGGTCATGGAATGTTGGGCCAACGCTGAGACTCGAGTGTGACCCCCCCCCCCAGTTCCAGGACCAGCATCTCTGGCTGTTGTGCCACATTTAATTTGTATCGGGGGTCTTCCCAGTTGCAAAGGAGGGGAGAGCATGACTGTGGTTGTTGCACACTTTTGAGCGACGTTTGAGACCAGGTGCGGGACTGTCTGGGGCCTCCAGAAAAATTCAAGTTTGTGTTTATTGCTCCCTCCTTGGAGTAGTTTGGTGGTGTTTGATGCTTTTGACTCCAGCTTGGCTGAGAGGCTCACATTTTGGGGGCCTCCGGAGTGCTATGGAGTTGGGGAGGGTCGGTCCCGGGTTCCACAGCACAGAGCCTTCATTTTCTCTTTTTTTTAATACATTTTGGGTACTCGGTTTCCGCCCATGCTGTGCACTTTATGTTTTGTTTGTTTTCCTATGAATTCTATTACTTGTTGTTCACATTGGTAATGTTTTTTGTTGAGGAATCCAATAGCGAGCATGTTATGGATTGGTGGTTAAAGTCTAGTGGGGCGTGGAGTGAGCCCCCAGAGCAGCAACAGTGTGCCAAGAATGAAAGAGATATATTCGGGGAAGTGGATGGGACTGGAGTGTAGCAAACTGACGCCAGAGTCATATGGGAGAGAGTGGGACACACATGGGAAGGGAAGGACATTGTGGGTCGGAAGGGGAGGATCCATGTGGGATGTCATATCTAATAAGTGTTGGCAAAGCCAATGGGTCTGATGTTGGTTGCAGAGCTATTGCCTGTGCCAAAGTATGTTTCTTTTGCTGTAGCTTATTGTGACTTTGTTGTTCCAAGATGGCTAGTGGATGCTGAGAGAAGAGAGACATGAAGAAATCATTGAAATACAAAGGGGTGTAAATGCAGTGGGTGGACAGTGGTGTATGAGACACTTTGAGGCACTGCAGGGTGTGGATGCAGCGGGTGGACAGTTGTGTATGAGAGACAATGAAATGCAGGGTGTGGGTGCAGTGGGTGGACAGTGGTGTATGAGACAATGGTGTGCTGCATGGTGTGGCTGCATGGTGTGGACAGTGGTGTATGAGAGACAATGAAATGCAGGGTGTGAGTGCAGTGTGTGGACAGTGGTGTATGAGAGACAATGGGGTGCTGCAGGGTGGGAGTGCACTGTGTGTACAGTGGTGTATGAGAGACAATGGGGTGCTGCAGGGTGGGAGTGCACTGTGTGTACAGTGGTGTATGAGAGACAATGGAGTGCTGCAGGGTGGGAGTGCACTGTGTGTACAGTGGTGTATGAGAGACAATGGGGTGCTGCAGGGTGGGAGTGCACTGTGTGTACAGTGGTGTATGAGAGACAATGGGGTGCTGCAGGGTGGGAGTGCACTGTGTGTACAGTGGTGTATGAGAGACAATGGAGTGCTGCAGGGTGGGAGTGCACTGTGTGTACAGTGGTGTATGAGAGACAATGGGGTGCTGCAGGGTGGGAGTGCACTGTGTGTACAGTGGTGTATGAGAGACAATGGAGTGCTGCAGGGTGGGAGTGCACTGTGTGTACAGTGGTGTATGAGAGACAATGGGGTGCTGCAGGGTATAGATGCAGTGGGTGGACAGCGGTGTGTGAGAGACAATGGGGTGCTATAGGGTATTGATGCAGTGGGTGGACAGCGGTGTGTGAGAGACAATGGGGTGCTGTAGGGTATAGATGCAGTGGGTGGACAGCGGTGTGTGAGAGACAATGGGGTGCTACAGGGTATAGATGCAGTGGGGGGACAGCGGTGTGTGAGAGACAATGGGGTGCTGTAGGGTATAGATGCAGTGGGTGGACAGCGGTGTGTGAGAGACAATGGGGTGCTACAGGGTATAGATGCAGTGGGGGGACAGCGGTGTGTGAGAGACAATGGGGTGCTACAGGGTATAGATGCAGTGGGGGGACAGCGGTGTGTGAGAGACAATGGGGTGCTATAGTGTATTGATGCAGTGGGTGGACAGCGGTGTGTGAGAGACAATGGGGTGCTATAGTGTATTGATGCAGTGGGTGGACAGCAGTGTGTGAGAGACAATGAAGTGCAGGGTGTAAATTCAGTGGGTGGGCGGTGGTGTATGAGACAGTGAGGTGTAGGTACAGTGGGTGGACGGTGGTGGATGAGAGACAGTGAGGTGCTGCGGGGTGTGGATACAGTGGGTGGGCAGCAGTGTACGAGAGACAAAGAAATACAGAGTGTAAATACAGTGGGTGGACAGTGCTAAATGGGAGACAATGAAATACGACAGGGCGTAGATGGGGTTGCACGACATAGACCATGAAGTGGCACGGGGCAGGGAGTAAACGCGGTGGGCTCTGAAGTCGTGACCCTCGGCTGTCCTGCAGGGAGCTGTGCGCCAGTGCCCCACAGCCTAATTCAGACCCTGCATTGCGCATATGGGTCAAGCTGTTTTTCTTTTCTGGGATGTCTTCCTTACTTTCCTAGGTGGGTAGCCATTCCAGGATGGTTGATATGCATTTGACCTGTGGAGAGGTACAGGGGACATGTGGGTGTCCTTGTGTACTGTGGGGGGGGGGGGGCTGTGAAGGGAGTGGGTGGACTGTAGAGTCAGGCAAGGAAGCCGTTCATGTTTTGTTCTCTCTTTTCCATAGTGCCTATGACATGCCTTTGTGTGGAGAGGGCTATCACTGGGTAGAGAGGGGAGCTTGCCGCGGCCGCTAGTGAGATTCTGCAGAGCTGCACCATTTCAACACCGGCGATGTTCCACGATTGTGTACTTGATAGATGGAATGACATTACATAGTGTTGGCCCTGCCATGGTGGTGGTACATGTCGGCCCAATGTGTTCACCCATGGTATGGGGGGCCGAGGCTGGGTGAAATGCGGGCCCTGGTATAATAGTGGTGGTTCCTGTCTGATTGCGTGATGGTGCACAGCCCCCGTGCTAGCTTCGGCTTGATGGTGGTGGTTCTTGGCATGGGATTGTCGCATATGAGCGGCTATGACACATGGATGTTCAGGGCAGAGTCTATCCATGTGTTGCAGTGGTTCATGGCAGGGGTTGAACTTTTTCACAGAGGAGATGACTTCTTGTTTTAGGGAATTTGTGTTGTTTTTCAAAAATGCAAAGCTAGTGTTTGGTGGCAGGGCGTGTCTGCTTTCATGCGCCGACGGGCTGATGTTTTGGAGACAAATGACTGAATTTGTTTGGAGCTGAGATTTGAGTGGTTGGGGGGGGCGACTTGGGAAGGACTGCCTGGGCACACCTCTTTCACTTTGATGTGCTTGCTGTACTCGCTCCTTCGGCTTGGACCACAGCTTTTCGTTGCACCACTTTTGGGATCTACCGGCCGCCACTGGTGCACACGCAGCAGGCCCCTGACCTGAGAACTCCTGACTGAATCCGGAGCGTGGGGGGCCCCCTCCAGTTTCGTTACGCCACTGGGGTGAAAGGTCGTATTTCCTGAAATGAGCTGGGAGTGTTAGCCAGAAAAAGAAGGGGCAGTGGCACCAGGGCCAAGCGGCGCGAGGGGCTCACTTCACCCCTTTTATGACCGGCTTTTGCTACCCAACAGGGCATGCACGGGTCCATTGGTTTCTTGCTTCCATTGGAGCGCGCAGCCCCCTTGCTACGCTACTGAAGACCACCATGGCATTACCAGAGGGCAGCTGATTACAGCTGTAATTCTATTTTGCGCACATGTATCAGTAAGTGATTAATCCCTTAAGCAATCCATGTTCTACACAATCAAAAATATGATTAATAATATTGTCCACCAAAATTAGATCTCCATTTTGATATGATCCCGAGTCAAGGTCACATTTCAGGGTAAACCGAGGCCTCATTAATTCGGCGCAAAACACTAGCTTGAATAATGACTCGGCTTTGTTGCGCCCGTCTTCGCTGACCCCAAGGCCGATGCACCAATCACAGCGGCGCTGCCTGTGCTATTATCCGCGACTTCCAGGCGGAAGCAGCGAGCCTCCGCTTGTCAGTCTCCTTGACAGCAATCTCCCCGCGAATGTTTCATCTTAAAGAAAGAGATTGTGATTAATCCTTCGCCAAGAGAGATGAATGCTGTTCCGAACGGCAGCACATTTTTTTTCAGCTCCTGGGTTTTCTTTTTTTTAAATTTCACTATAATTCATTTTTTGCAGCTGTTTTGATATCAGATTGTGTGATTACAGTACTGGAGGCTTGGTGACAATACTTCTTATCCAGACAGTGCAAACAAAGGCAGAGACCGACCAGTCTTATTTTTTTTAATGCGTGTTATATTACGCTATTCCTATTTGTACAGCTCCTACCACCAGTGCTCTGACAGACTGACCTGCTTTCGTGCCAGTCACCAGGCCTGTCCACATTAATTGACCTTTCTCATCGGAAGGTCGCAAAACACAGAGACACGTGCCTGAAGACATGATTTAGAGGGGGTTGGCACTGGCACATTCCCACATTTCTAGGCGAAGCGCTAGATACGTAATTAGTCCTGCCACAGGGATATTTTTGTGGAGGATATTTCTCTAATCGAGTCTGTTCCAGACATTACAGGTTCTGGCAGGTCTTTCCTTCCCACCTCTCTCATAACCAAGCTCGTAACACTTAGTAGCAGAACATTAGAAGCTAACCTGCTGAGGGTAAAACTAAAAGCCACTTCTAGTCTTTGCAACCTCACTTACCCAAATCGTGTGATCTTGGGCAAAATAATCTATCTTCCTGTGGCTCCGATAAAAATACGTGGAAACAGGCTAGCCCTAGTTTTCTATGCTTTATTAAAAACGGCACTTTTATACTTACACTTTCATGTCCCACGGATCCGCAAGACCCATGGCCGTAGGAAGATCCTTCTCATACCTCGCAGCAAAGACCTGGACCACCCTGCCTCTCTGCCTCAGGCAATCACCTTCACTGCCTAAATCCAGGAAGGACCACAAGGCTTGGCTCTTCGACTGAACCACAGGGCCTTCGACGGACCAGCCGTTTCCCCACTCATCTCACCTACGCATTCTGACCCTTACGGGTGAGTAGTTGCACTTTATGATCCACCTGATTGACTGATATGTGAAACCCATTGCACAAGACCCGAGTTCTTCCATCCTTCTGTGCCCAGGCCAGGACTGGCCGTTGCGGGCACCAGGCAATCCCCCGGTGCGCCGCAAGGGTGGGCCGGTTTTGGGCCCTGGGCGCCGTTTTTGTTACAGGGCCGTTTTTGCAGCATGGCTGCAAAATCGTCCCTGTAACAAAATCGGCCGATATCCGGCCCCGCCAAAGAACTCGGTCGCACCCCCAGGGGGCATGCCGAGCACTTTGCCAGGGCCGGTTTTGGTTCTCAGTCCGGCCCAGTCTGTGCCAATCACATGTGATGAGACTCAGTTCGCCACAACATTTTAAAGACTAACAAATTGTAAGGTTGTCCTGTAGCACACCTGTTCGAAGGCATGGCTCTGGTGGTAAATTACCACTCACTGCATCCATGATGCTACAAGTAGTGGCAATCAATATTACTATGCTATGTGGCATTAATATTGCAGGTACATTTTGCCATTGGTAATTAGTGCCAGTGGTAAAAAAAAAACACCAGTGGGACCCCTCATTTTCTGCTTTTCAGCCATGAAGACCGTGGCATCTTCTACCACCGGATGTATGTTATTACCCCAGGCATAAAATACAGCACTATCCAGAAATAAAAGCAACGGGCAGTGCCAGGAGCACAGTTCCTGTGGATGTAGTGACCATACCTAACCTGCACCTCAAGTACGGGCAGCTGGTTATATTTCTGATACTATTTAAGATGAGCTCAGAACTGGTCCGATTTCTAGTGATCGATATGACCGCTGTCGGTCATATATCTGTCAAATTAGGAGCCGGGGCAACTTAATTACTCCCTACTGTAATTTTGCCACCATCTATGATCAGGTAGTGGTAATCCATTTATTCTAATTTTACTGACTAAGGATTTGGATGACTCATCCCATGTGGCATTGGATCATAAAGGGAAATATATTCAAAGAGACATGATTCCTGAAATGTTATCACATGTTCGAGATAATATGGAGTTTTCTCAAGAGGCTGCTTCTTCTTCGTCCAAGGATGCGTTGTTGCCTCAATTCAAGAAGCCTTCCAGCACCTCATTGCACATCCATCAGTTTGTACAAGATGTAATTCTGAATGAATGGAAAGACCCAGAGGGAATTTCTATCACCTACTTTATGGCAAAGCTGTATCCATTGGAGAATATGGAGGACATGTTGCCTGATGTGGTACATGTGGATTCGGTGGTGGCGAGTTTGCTTGGATGCTCCTCCATGTCTGAGAAAATGTGTTAAAAGATGCTGCAGAGAAGAAGGTTGATAACTCCCTCAAGAAGGTATATCCAGGATCACATCTGGATTTAAGGTCCAGTATTTATGTTGCCTATATGGCTACAGCCACTCCTCACAGATTTCAAGAAACTGTTCAAGACCATGCAGGAGGGCGGTCAATGCTCTGAACGCCTGGAATCTATGGAGAAACAGGCCGCGTTTTTGTTTGACATTTCTTTTGACACTGTTCGAGCGTCTGCCTTATCATGTGGTGTGTTCATTGTGGTGTGGCAAAATCTGCATTTAAAAGGATGGATTACGGATTCTGCCCAGCTTACTGCAGCCCTAAAAATACCCCATTTATGGGCCAACATCTTTTTGGCAAAGAACTGGAGGATAAACTTCATAGAATTCATTAAGAACGGAAACATTGCTTTTCGTCAAAAAGCAATTCCAGCAGCAGACTAAAAGTATCTTCTTTCTTCTAAATTCTTTTGGCAACCATCCCAAGACAGCAGAATTCTGATGATGTCAGAAGTTCCAAGGCAAGCCTTTCCAGTCCAAATACCGGAAGAAGCAGAAACAGAAGTCAAACACCTCAAATCAACGCTCCTGACTATGCCAAGTCCCTGGGGAAATGCCTCACTGCCAGTGGTTGCTCGATATCTAGGCAGCCGACGATTATGGACAAATGGGTCCTAGAGATTATTTAGATGGGGTATCAGGGTTCCCAACCCTTCCGATGTTCTCGCGGACCATTTCCACACCTCTTACAAGGGTCCAGGCCACACAGATGGCATTACAGGAGGGTATTGAGGTTTTTCCGTTAAAAAATGCAATTGTACCAGTACCTCCAAACCAATGGGGAAGGGAGTGTATTTGATAATTTTCTTGTTACCGAAGGTGAAGGGAGGATTTCGTATTGTGATACATCTGAAATCCCTGAACAAGCATGTGGGCTTAATTTCCTTCAACATAGAGACGTTACAGTGCATCATTCCGCTGATTCAGTCTCAATGTTTGATGACAACACTGGATCTCATGGAAGCTTACCTGCACATACCGATGGCGCATGGACCTCAGCAGTATCTCATGTTTTGTGTACAGGGCCAGCATTTATAGTACTGTGTTTTCCCATTCGGTCTCTGCTCCTCACCACGAGGTGGCACCACTGGTAGCTCACCTCCATCTTCAAGGAATATTCCTCTTTCCCTACCTGGGTGATTGGTGATCCAGGCATTGTCTGTCCATATTATGGAGCAGCATTTAGGGCCTCATTAGGATGGCGGTGAATCCGCATACTCCGGGCCGGCGGAAGCCACCGCCGGCCCGGAGGATGCGGATTCACCGCCGCGGCCACATCAAACACCCACCGCCAGATTAGGTTGGCGGTGGGAATGTGGTGGGACCAGCGGCGGACGGCAGGTCCGTCCGCCGCTGCTCCGCGGGTTTTTCCGGGCCATTTGGTGGCGGTGTCTACAAGACACCGTCAGGCAAATTAGGAAGCATGAGTAAACATGCTTTTCCCCGGCGGTTTTTCCGCCGTGGAAAAGCATGTGGACCTTTGCTTCTGGGGGGCCCTTGCAGGCCCCCAGGGTAAAGGGGGGGTGGGGGTGCACATGGGGGGTACCTATGGTACCCCCCTGCATTTGCATGCACAAAGCGGCAAGCACCGCACGGTGCCTGCCGCTTTGTGCATGTAAATTTGAAACATGCTTTTTTAACCTTGTGCTTCAAGCAGCACCGGCCGCAAGGTTAAAGATCCAGGATGTGACCGCCAGGGTGGCGGTCACATCCTAATTTACATGGAGGGACCGCCGCTGCCCATGCGGACGGTCCCTCTTCCTCGGGGGTGGAGGACGGACGCAGGTCCGTCCGCCATCCTAATGAGGCCCTTATTTCGGACCATGTCTATGTTCAATGACCAGGGCTTTCTTTTCAACTTACCGAAGTGTCAGTTGCACCTTCCACTCAGATATAATTCAAAGGAGCCCTCTTCAGTTCGATACAGGGCAAGATCTTTCTCCCATTGAACAGAATACTCTGGCTTCAGTTTCTGTGACAGAACCTCCTAGCTCGGTCATCAGCCAGTCAGCATGAATGGATGGAAGTGCAGGGTCGTATTTCACCCACTGTGTTTGCAGCCCATTACTCTGGCATCTGCACAAGTTTGTCAACTTTCCAATTCACAACCTGGAGATATGTGTACACGTCTCTCAGTCAGTCATCCAGGAGCTGCAGTGGTGGTTCCATACTTCCAACCTCCAGAAGGAGTAGGTTATGCACCCTCCTCCTCCCAAAATCTTGACAACAGATGCAAGTTCTCTGGGTTGGGGTGCCACATTGGATGACTTTTCTGTACAGGCCCAATGGACGGCATTAGAAGCCAACAAGTCATCCAATTGGAGGGAGCTTGCTTCACGGGAGAGAGCTCTGCGATACTTCCAGACCTTAGTGGAAGAGGTTCAGTGTCATGGTCCACTCCGACAATATTGTGACTGTTGCGTACATCAATCATCAGGGAAGTACAACCAGTCTTTAGAGACACCAGATTCAGTCTCTAAATCTGCTGACATGTTCATTTACTCAGTGGACGGAGACCCATCACTTTTCTCTATCACCGATCAACATCAGAGGCTTGGGTAAATACGATTGCAGACCTCAATCAAAAGTTTCCATCTTCTCTCACTCTGCAGTTGCTCTAAAGAACCTTTCAGATGATCTGCAGAAGGTTCCGTCATCCAGCTGTGGATCTCTTCGCATTCAAGGTGGATGCACTGCTCCTGTTGTTGAACAGAGAGCTTTAGAGAGGCATGGCCTTTCCTCTCATGTGGCTTCGGTGATACAGGTGTCACTCCCCAGCACCAAGACGCCATGGCAATCGAGCGCTTTATAAACCTATTTTATCTTTTATAGGGGTCCAGGAGGAGTTCTACACACTTTGTCCTATTCTAAGCACTGGGCTAATTTTGATAAGTGGTGAACTGTTCATAATCTGTCTATCATTTGCGCTACTTCGTTTTTTCTACCGTTCTTTTGGGATGGTTCTGAGAAAGGTTACTCTCTTTCCACAATGAAAGGTCAACACGCGGCAATTCGATCTTTCATAGATTGTGTCAGTCTCTCTCCATTAATGAATGACTGGGTCGAGTGGGACTAGGAGTAATGAGGATAACTGGTAAGTAATCAGGGCATGACCCTTCTTTTATGTTCTCTAAGACAAAGAAATACTCAGTTTGCCTACATGCAAAATGGATGTACAATCTGTACTGTGAAAATAAATGCACCAATAATCAGGTTGTACTTTGATGCAAACTCATGTTTTCAGCAGTTGAATTTAGGTCACTATCAATGCACGTCTACTGGGTTAAAACGTGTGGCAACCTGCTGACAGATTCTTGTTTAGGGGTAAAGCCTTTTCTGTCCTTGAGCTGAAACTATGGAACCGACCACAGCTTGGCCCTCGTGCCATCTCAACTCATAGTTCGCAAAGTGCTGAAGACTTGCCTTTTCCATTAATTGTGCACTTGTGTAGTCTGTACCAATCACCTACTCGATCTTAGCGCCAAGATACCCGTAGGTGAAGGTGCACTTACAAGTACCTCATGCATGCATTCATTCATTCATTCAGCAAACCACTGTGAAGCCAATGGAAGAGAGGAGTGCGTGCTCCTTTCCCTCCCGCAGTGCACACTGTAGCCTGTGAGGAAGCAGCCAGCGCATCTCATTTGCACTGTGGTGCAATAGCGCTTTAACCCAAGACTAGTGTAGGGATGTTTTTTTTATCCCGCTGAAGATCCATCTTCTGTTCCCTTGACATCTAGCCCTGACTCCTTCAGTGCTCCACCCACTTCTTTTATCCCATCCGTCACTACCTTCATACTTTACTCCAGATCGCCAGTACTTAAACACGCATTGGAAATGCAATAGGCCTCGCCTTTGTTTAAGATAAAGCAATTTGCTTTGCGAATGGTATTGTTTTATAGCTTTGTATTAATTAGTGTATGTTTGTGATATGTTGGTATTTTTTGTTGTTAGAATTGTATTTGTTAGCTGTGTAGTAGTTTAAAGCATACCTTAGTAGGAGAGGAGCAGTGTTTAAGCTTTGGAAAGGAGAATGATTAGAAGAATAGCATGAGTGTTATTAAAGTATAGTAAGGAGTAGAATAATATGATGTAGAAGAAAGGTGTGGGGGAGATTAAATAGGGAGAAGAAAGAAAGTGTGGAGGAGTTTAGTGTTATTTTGAATGTTGAAAAGTGGGGAGAGCAGCATGATGCATAAGGAAGGATAGAGTAGTAGAAGAGCAGTGGGTGTGATATGAAAGGAGTGTGAGATGTAGAAGAATAGTGTGAGGTCGAAGCAAGGTAAGATTATTAGATATTTATATATATATGCATATATATGTATTTAAATGCATCTAAACATGCGTAAACAAATATCTGAATGTAAATATGTAAATTACAGTGTGCTCCCATACAGTAGGCTGTCATACAGTGTGCTCTCATACAGTGTGCTCCCCCATATTTTAGTGACTCTGTGGTTGAGTTTGGAAAGGCAATACCTGCTACGGGACTTGTGATATTAAGTAGTGTGTTGCATTATGGGTTGAATGCTTGATGGCATCCGTCTTGATAATTTTTAATTCTGGGTTCTGCGAACTATGGCAGGAAGTACATTTTCATTGTCTTTTTAGGGCGTTGTTTATTTGTAAAGTTTATATTTCAGTGATTTTTTGTTTAATCGTCCATAAATTGATTTGATTAATTGTGCAGTAGTGGCACTTTTATCAGGGCTGATAGATGGTAGTAAGTGTAATAATATTCTTTAGCACACTTCTCAGTAGGTCTGGTTTATGTTTAAGGCATGGCTGCACCAGCCCTCCCAGCATAGCTGACGTGTTTAATGCCACTGGTGCGACAATTGTCACTGGGGCTCCATATACATTCTCAGTCGGACAGCGGCATTTTTAACAGCCATGGGGCAGCTCTTAGCACAGGAACGGACACACATTTAAGAGCACAATACCAGCTGCATAGAAAAGGTTCCTAATGAATTCACACCAGAAATGACACATCTTTCAGTGCTAAGCGTTCCTTTTAAGAACTGAATGCATTCTGGGAGTTGTAGTTCTGTTTCATTTAAACTATAACAGTTGGACTAATGCACCCTAAAAGGTAAAGGAATGCCCAGGACAAGGACTCTGAATCGCTGATGACATGGTGTCATATGGTAAGCATAGTCTGGAAGACAACACTTCATTCAGTAGAACTGATATACATTTAAATGCACAGCAGCAGATACAAATGGAAGAGGGAACTGTAACTGATCTCAATACGACTGCAACTTTCTGTTAAAGAAGGGAAATAATCCCAAAACACATGTCCAGGAATGCATCAAGCATTGGCTGTGCAAACACATATGATAAAATACTTCTAACAACAGGAACTGCATCTACCATAATGCTTTGCGGTATGTATGCTGACCTGCTGGCAGTGTGCTCTCCTTCGACAATTCGACCGATTTGCCGGAAAAAAACCACGTGCAAAAAAAAGGCCAGGACTGGGACACGGAGTAGCTGATGACGTGATGCTATCTAGGATAGATGGCAGCTTTCAGTGTTGCCAGGTTGGGCTATTTCCCCCACAAATGAGTGACCATTTTTCCCATTTGTGCGGGAAAAACCCCACCTCACAGGTGAGATATTTTTGGGCTGGGTTGTGCCCTGTGTGCGTGTTTTTTGGTGCCTAATGAATGTCTCTGGTTGTATGGTTCACTTAGGGTACACAATGTCTCCTGAGCATAGCTCATTGCTGCTTTGCTCACTGTATGTCCCTGCCTTAGGCAGGCTGGAGCCCCCCCTCTCACCCCACGCTCTGAGGCAGTAGCAGCAGGCAATCACTGGCTTACACACATTTATGACAGGAGTTACATTAAGATGCAATGTGCGCCTAAATGTAACTACTTGTGTCACTGTGGACACCATCCTCCAGTGGTGTTCGGTCGCGAGGCTGTCTTTCTAATTCAGCTGCCAATCACGGCCCTGTTTGAAGACAATTGCCCCGCCTGCCCAGTGTGTGCAAGTGCTCCAGTGAGCGGGTGAATGGTGCCTGGGATGAGTCAAGTCTGGCTGCGACCGGGCCTGTAAGAGAAAGTCTACTCTTCTGCGCTTTCAAGTCACACGTCAGGCTTGAGGCCCAGCCTGAGATGAAAGATTACTAATAATGGCAAAATAAATCTGTTGGTTAATGCATCCAATGCAGACATCTGTGTTTTGTCTAATTAAAGATTTGACTTATTATAACATAGCACAAAGCACACCTCTTTTGTTACTTCAACTTTTTAAGTTGCAGTGCTTGTAATATAGCGCGGTGAAGTATAAACCGGCCTCCAGGCAGTGCCAGCACACTGTAAGGCATACGTTTAGAACCATATCGTTTTTTCCAATTTTTTGTTGTTATAGAGTTGCTGAAAAGGGTTAATTTGGATATTAATGACATATGGTCTATTGCTTTTAAGACCGAATAAAGTTTTTTAAATTTGATTTTTGACTCATTATAACGTAGCACAGAGCGTTAATGTGCCTGCTGCAAAGCACACCTGTTTTGTTACTTCAAGTTTTAAAGTTATAGTCCTTGTAATATAGCGCGGTGAAGTATGAAATGAAAAATGAAATGAAATGAAATGAAAAAGAATTTGTAAAGCGCATGGCTACCCATGGGTGTCCCAGCGCTAATGAGTCAGGCTCACCAAGGAAGAGGAGGGGATTCAGGGAACCTTTGGAAAGTGGAAAGTTTTCAGTGCCTTTCAAAACTTCTGTAGGCTGGGTTCAGTGCGAAGTTTAAAGGGAAGGGAGCTCCATGCTGTTGCGGCGTTGACGGCAAAGCGCCGTCCGCCTGTTCGAGCTTTCTTTATTCTGGGGACATTAGCCAAATACAGATGATCAGATCTGAGAGCTCTGTTGGCTTTGTAGGGACCAACCAGACCAACCAGACTTCTCATGATGGGAGGGCCCTTGCCCTGAAGGGATTTGTGCATAATGCACATGGATTTAAATATGATTCTCTCCCTTTTTGGCAACCAATGTAATGCTCTAAGGGCAGGAAAGCCTGGCTGGAGATCCAGTCAGCAATCTCGCCGCTGAGTTCTGAGCTAGTTGAAGTCTATTTATAGTGGCCTCTGGGGCCCCCAGGTATAGGGCGTTACTATAGTCCATCCTGAAGAGCACTAGTCCTTGAACGAGGAGCTTCCTGGAGTGGGGAGGGAGGAGGGGAAGGATTTTCCGCGCCGTACGGAGTAGGCCAAAACACACGCCCGCCGTTTTCTTAGCCTGGGTTCTGAGCGAGAGATCTTGGTCCAGCCAGATTCCGAGGCTTTTAATTTCATTTTTAGCAATGGGAGTCGCTCCCATGCATGTGGGCCACATAGAATTGGAGATAGGTATGGTCTTATGTCCTAGGAGCATAAGCTCCGTTTTATCTCCATTTAACTTCAGCAGGAAATCACTCATCCAGCCAAAGATCTCTGACGGACAGGATCGAAGATTCTCGGAGCAATGGTCAGATTGATTAAGTGAGACGACTAATTGTGTGTCGTCTGCGTAGGTGACTAATTTAATCCCGAAGGGGGAGACCATATCTTCCAGTGGGGACATATAGGCATTAAAAAGTGTCGGCCTCCAGGCATACGTTTAAAACCATATCGTTTTTTCCATTCTTTTATTATAGGGTTGCTAGAAAGGGTTCATTTGGATATTAATAGCGTCTTTTAACATAGACACGCCCAACTATTACTTCACATGTTAAATCCGGAAATACACTGACATATCCCAGCAATATATGCAGCGGAGACATGGCGTATCATCCAGAGCGAGCGACTTTGGCACTAGAGAACGGGATTCGACCTTCAGGGTTTGTTCTCCCTGTGCCCATTCACAAATATATATATATATATATTTATTTTACAGAATGAAACAGTGGTAAAAAGGATGAAAATGTGGCATAGTACCTGAGATGAGAGCCATTGGTGAGCTGTGTACACAGAGCTTGCGGAGGCTTGCCTCCTGAATAGCAGAGGGTTAGCTGTGCCAGTGTCGTCGGCCTTGCACACATACGGGCCATGTTTAAACTATAAATGCAATTAGTCTCGCTGAGGTGCATCGCACAGGTGCTGTGCATAATTTACAGAAATATTTGCAATCTTATATGTCTCGCATTTAAATGCGAGACACATGCAAACGCATTGGCCAGCTGCGCTTTAAAAGTGAAAGTGGGCATGTGCGCTCACTTCACGCCAAACAAAGATGGAGTCAGCCTGTCCAGATGGGCCGTCCTAAAAGTGGACAAGGCGCTAACCCCAAAGCCTGTTTTTCAATCACGCTCCAGCGTTTAACATAAACGATGACTTGCACCAATTGAAAACAAGGGCATAGCTTTAAGTCACTTTGGAAGTCTGTATCGATTCCAAAAGGGCCTCGCATGGCGAGAGCAGCGCTTACGCGCTGCTAACGCCAGGCGAGACCTAAAAAAAGACTCAAGATGGGACCTCTGGAACAAACATAGCATGACAAAGGTGGACTTCAGAAATGAATACAACACTATGTGCAGTTTCCAAAACTAACCACAGTAGTTCAGATGAGACATTCAGAACAGGAGAAAACACTCCAGATGAAGCCAGCTGAACTGAACACAATATTTAAGATGTGGCCTCTGATTGCGTGTCCAAAAACGAAAACTCCAATTCAGGCCTTCAGAACGGTACACGACATGCAGGTGTGGCCTTATGTACTGTACACAGTAGCTTTAAATATATCCAGAACTGGACGCAATATGCCAGGTGAGGCCTTGTCTACTGTACACAGTAACTTGAAAGACACCCAGTACACACTGCATGGCAGGTGTGACCTTCTGTTCTGTGCGCGGTAACCTGAAATACATCCGACCTACACACAACAGGCCTGATGTGTATGGACACTGTGCAGCGGTGACACAACGTAATTTTCTGTTAGGTGTAGTTCTCCCTTTGCACCCCTGAACATTCTGTCCTGCTTTTCCCGAAGCCTGTTCAACTGTTTGGATTTCTGGGGGGGCGTGGAGTCCATAAAAACCTGTGGGCCTGCTTCAGAAAGTCTTAGGAGAAAAAGAAATCTGCTCCTGTAGAACGCTCTAAGTGAAAAACAGATTTCGCACTATTTAGCTATTCACAAAGGATTCCTGGAAACTTACAAGTCATAGATTTCCTGGAGAACCTAATTTACTGCTACCACTTTTTCACCGGAATATCGGAATATCCTGCATGAATAAATGTGACGCACATATGCTTTTGCAAAAGCAACACTTTTGTGTTTGCTGTTTGCTACAGCGGTATATTATTTTTTTCCCTTTGGCGAAACTGCTTAACCTAAAGCTGTAATAAACATGAGGGTGTTCGTTCCCAACGACCGCCGGTGGAAATGTTACCTTTAACAGGACCAAATCTGCATTTATGTGGATTCCGACAATCTTCTGAGTTTGTGAGTTTTCGCCTGTTTTTCAGGGTGCCATACCCAGCAGTAACACTGTTCTTATTGCAGCATTCAAAAGTTCAATTCCTAAATGTAAAAGTTACATTCTCGGAGTAGCTGTTTTCACACCTGCGTTACACTTAGCGACATAAATGCTTTGTGAATCAACCCCTGACCCTCTCTAGTTTGGAAGATCTTCAGACAGAGGTTGATAGCCCTACTTTGG
The DNA here is from genome assembly GCF_964261635.1 of Lissotriton helveticus. Lineage (NCBI taxonomy): Eukaryota > Metazoa > Chordata > Amphibia > Caudata > Salamandridae > Lissotriton > Lissotriton helveticus. The sequence goes on along the minus strand of NC_136059.1, from coordinate 247,311,183 downwards.
ATGAGTGCTTACACGTGCCTTTGATGAAGGTTGCTAGTTTTCATCCTTCCTGAAATGTTGTTTGGACCGGGCTGCGCAGGCAAAGCATGTAAAAAAACACGTGACGTCATCGATGTGTGATGTATGTTTTCATTTTTCTGAAGAAGGGGGTAAACAGAAGTACAATGCTGTCAACGTTTAAACTAGAAAGGCCATTTACCATCCGTAAGACTCTTGTAATTTGATACGCCAATAGAATATTTGATACACAGAAAGATCTTTAGGGTAAGTGAAATTCGTTTTTGGCTTTCATTATACGAGTTAATTTATTTTTTGCATATTATCTAGTGGAACACAAAACAATGGTCACTCAGCCGAAAGAAGACTTTTCGACAAATGTGCACTAGATAGGGTGTAGAGGTATTTATGCACTGAAAAACAAATTCATTATAACGCGGAAAATAAATATGATTGGTCTGATGATTCACAGACATGGCGTGTGTTGGTTGGTGTTGCCATGGTGAGAAGCCTTTATGGGATTATCATATGTAAATGCACATTAGCATTGCATACACGTATGTCAAAGAGATCAAAGCACCAACATGTAATTTTTCAGAACACAGACCCAGCGTTCTGACAGAATAGCAATAAATATTCACTCTAAATCACCCCAACAGTAGGGCTCCTGAGAAGAAAAAAAAGGCAGAAGAAAAATTGCCTTCTACCGGCACATTATCTCCCAGCTCATAACTGGCAAACCCTGCCACCGAGTCATGCTTATTGTATGTGCATTGTCTTGTACTGCGTCCATACGGGTCAAGGCCAGGAACGCTGCCCATTTGTCCTTGGGTAAAGTCACGTATTCCGCCTCTCAACTCCTCGCCCTTCGCTCTACTGCTTCATAGCCCCCCCCCCCCTAATCTATGATTTAGACCATATTGTAGCAGTTCGAATCAAAGCCTGTGCCCTCTTTAGAGAACCAATTGGAGCACAGCACGCCTGGCTCTGCTGAGAATTACCATGGTTTTAAGTTTTTAACCTAAATTGTTGTTTACTTGTAAAAGACCATTGGGACATGTTTAACTTTCTGGACCATGACCCTGATGTGGTCTTTTAAACAGAAACTTGACTCGCTGATTTACCCCTTCATATAGGTTCCCGAGAATGGACAGTGCATACAAAAAAGGAGGAGGTATTGCTGTTATTTTTACAGAATGTTTTATGTGTAAAATAAATAAGTTGGCAATACCGGAGTGTCAAGCTCTTATTTTTTCATTGCTTTTAATTAAGAATTTTACTTTGTCCAGAGTCCTTTTCTATCATCCACCGGGCAACGCGGCCAAATGGAGCTCCAATATCGCTAAAGTTCTTGCATCGCCTATTCTTACATTTTCCAACTTTACTATATTAGGCAATCTCAACATCCATTTTGTTAAAGTAGATTGAAGTGCAGCTTTGTCTGTTATAGAGGGCCTTGCCGTTCTTAATCTTCATCTCATTTTGAACTTCTCTACTCGCGCAGCCGGCCATTTGTTGGATCCTTGGAGACTGACCAACCTATTCTGGACTGATCTTTTTGCAGTCCCTTCCTCCTTTGGACCACAAATGAGAGCGGTTCCAAAAACATCTTCCGGCAGGAGGTGATCTAAGCTTAATGTTCCAGCCCTCAATTCTCTACTTCAAACCCAATTGTCCCACATTGAGTGAATCAGTAGAATCAAATGCTCATACTGTAGACTATTGGATTAGATCCTCTCTTGATGTGTTAGTTCCCACTTCTAGTACAACACTCCATTGAAACTCTCCCCCCTGCACAATGGTACAATGACATTGCACCAAATAAATAAAAATGTGTGCAGAGTTAGAAAGAGGATGGTGTGAAACCTACAGTCAGGAGTGCAAATTGAGATATAAAGTAGCCTTAAAACATTATCAGAAAGAATGTAGCATTGCTAAAGCCAAATTCTACTCCACTACGATCACGGAGCCCAGAAACTGCCCTAAAACTTTATTTAGGGTAGTCAAGAATCTATCAGATCAGGCTAGTACCGTCCCCAGTAATCCTCTCACCCAAATGCACTGTGATGAAATTGCGGACTTTTTTCTAGAGAAAGTATCAGATATTACGTCCTCTTTTGTAGGCACTTCTTGGGTTAGCCCCTCTGAGTTTCCCTCTGTTATAACTTGTGCTTTGAATTTCTTCCATCCTCTAGCTGTGACTTAATTCAGCTTCCTGTTTGCAGCTACTAGATCAGGCTTTCCACTTCACCCCTGATGCCCCTCGATACTGGGCAAGCTTGTGTTACCAGTTATGGAGCAATTACTGATCTATTAAATTCCTCCTTGACAAAAAGCATTGTTCTGCTAGCATGGAACCTTGCTCTGATTATACCCTTATTAAAAAAAATGTGGACCCTCTTGTATGGTCAAACTACAGACCTATATTACTCCTACCCACATTGGCTAAGGTGCTGGAGAAGCAATGACAACCTACAGCTCTCATCTTATATTGAACTAAATGGTCTATTGCATCCTTCGCAATCACGTTTCAGGTCTGGGCACAGTACGGAATCAATTCATGTCGGCGATACGGAATACATGTGCTTCAGCTAGATAAAGGCACTGATCCTTTTGGATCTTAGTCCGCATTCAACACTGTGAACCATTCCTTTCTGGTGTCCAGACTAGGAGATATGGGTGTGCGGAGCACAGCCCTGGCGTGGCTGAACTCATTACATGACCGCACATTACAGGTGCATTCACATCATCATAGGTCTAATTCACACCGCCTAGTTTCTGGGGTGCCGCAGGGCTCGACCCTGAGCCCTCGACTTTTCAACCTATATGTGAGACCATTAGCTGAGACTTTAGAATCCCATGATCTTACATTGTTCTCGTATGCAGATGATACTCTTATCATCTCAGGATAACCACAAGGCAGAATCGGTTTACATTTGTCTGGCCCAAGTTTCATCTTGGATGAATGGGAATTCATTCAAATTGAATGGGAAGAAGTTCTACTGGTGGGTAACCAACCCCTCCTTAGGGGTCTTCATCTGTGGCATCTGCTATGGATACAACTCCCTCACCTGTTCATGTGGTAAAACATTTAGGGGTGTGGCTCAACAACAAATTTGTCTACGAACCATCAGATCAACAAAATAGCAGCCACCTGTTCTGGTACCCTAAAGTGGATAAGGAAAATCTTGACCAAAGAACAGTAGTCCAGGCCCTTTGTCAATGTCTAGATGGGACTACGACAATGTTCTATATTTGGGTGCTGTTACTTCTCTGCTTAAACAGTTTCAGACCACAACATGCGGCTGCATGGCTCCTTCTTCAGCCACCCAGATTCACTTCATCAGCCAGTATGTTACACACCCTTCACTGGTTGCAAATCTAAAGTTGGGTTAAATTTCAAGCCTTATGCCATATGCATAAATGTCTTTTCAAGATAGGACTCATGTACTTGAGACCTTTGGTGTCCTGGTACATGCCCAAACGCTCGCTCTGCCCTAGCCCTGGCTGTAGTCCCAGAGGTCAAAAGAACCCGTCAAAGCGGTTGGGCATTTCATATTTGGGAACAAAACTGTGGAACAGCTTGCCACAATCATTGAGAACCTGCAAATCACTTACAGTTTTTCGTAAGCTGCTCAAAACATGGCTGTTCCCATCTCTTCATTAATAGTTACCCTTGGCTTTCAGTAATTCTGGTGGGTTCAGTGAGGAGGCCAAGCGCTTTATACATAAATAAATAAATAAGGGGGAGATAGGAGATGTTACAATCTAGAGTCATAATTTTGAAACCCCATCCTCAACTTGCTTTTAATTTGATACACCGTGCGTTTTTTAATGGAAGTTTAAAAAAGATTTTAGGTCTGGCTGAAGAAAGCTTTAGCTTAAAATGACAAGAGATAAAGGTGGATTATGGTAAAAAGTGTAAGTGTTTGATATATCAGTGAGAGCAGGGAGGCGGGTCTGGGTACCAAAAAACAAAATGGTGATCCAAGTTTTTCCCCGATACACCTTTTTGGCAGTACTTGGGTTGTGAACTTTTGAAGGTGTGGTGTCTAGTGAACTGGTAAGGTTTTAATGTATCTTTATAGAGTTTATTGAAATCATCTAATAAGGGTATTTTAGGGGTCAATTAGAGCCAAGAGGTGCATTTTCATGATGCACTTCACAAGGTTTGTGTACGTGCAGCAGGGGCGGTGTCACTGGGTCTCAAGAAGGTGAGGAGCCCCCTCTACCCTAAATATAGGTTTCCTTCACTACCTAATGATGGGGTCATTGCTCTTGGTTGCAACGGGGGCGATTGTACTCTTGCTACGCTGCCGCCAACAGCCCACCCCAGAAACCGTCCTGCTCGTCTCTTTCACCTCTCACAGTAGTAACGCACCGAACATTAATAAACAGCCCAGAGTGGCCCTTTGGCACTGCTCTTCTCGCATTACTCCATTGTCAGATATGCCAGTCCAGCCCGGTGGCAGGGACTGATGCAAATCCATACTTATGCATTGCCCTTTATTAAAGAGCCCTGTTGTGCATGTGAGCAGACAGCAACAAGTAAGGTATGTTCCTAGGAAGCACCAGGTAGACTGTGCCTAGTTGCTGCACACTGAGGACTGATCGCTTCAAATCTAGCTGGTAGAAGGTGTGCCCTTCCTTCCCTGAGCACTGGTAGTCTGAATAAGCTGTGGCTGTCACTGAAAGTAGCCATGGTTTCATGTACCTTTTGCTCTGAAGCTGCCTGGGCAGGGTGGAGGGATCAAAGGGGTGAAGAGGACAGGAAACATGTCTGCAGAGGAGAGTCAGTAGAGGAGAAGTGCCAAAGGAAGGACATTACTCTAACAGGTGAGGAGTACTGAAATTAAGGTGCACAGCAATGAGCACAGAATTATATGGACCGGGGCACTAGAATTATGCGATTGTGCTGCCACTGCTATTTTCACAATATTATAGATTTGCCGTATGTGCCACATAGACCATCATCTACTGCATAATGAGCAGATTTTAACAAAACAAAAATGTTGTTTCTAGATCAAACGGTTCAAAAGTTACTAACAACGCAGTGGCATGTGTTGCTTCGCAGTGGAAAGCCTTTTGCAAATGTTGACTTGTCACTTTTCTGTTGCTTATTGCTATATTGGGGTATTAAACTGGTACTTCTGATGTTCACCCAATGTCTGTAAAGTTTTAACAAGTGTAAAAAGTACAAAATCATTAATACTTAAAAAAAATATGCCGCATTACATCGCATAATTTGGCTTTTCTTGCCGCATAATTTACTCAACCCTGCCGCATAATTGGTCCCTCTCCTGCCGCATAATTCCAGTGACCCTGGATATGGTAAACTGGGATGATGCATGCTAAGAAAGGTGGACAGTCACTAGAATGATATAGTGACGATGAGGCGTGCAGAGAGAGAAGTGATGAAATTATAACAAGGGCATGGAGCACAAATGTGCCGAGAAGGGATGAAGCACGACGAGAGGACGAGGGTGGGCGGAGTCAGATCCCAGAGTGACAGCATAGGGTTCAAAGGACAGGAGTTGAGAGGTAAATCATTAGTACTCATAGGTTCAAAGTATTGCAATTCACTCCCCCTCTGCCCCACACCATCCAACCCCAGGGCCTACTCAAAGGTGCTGTACTACAGGAAATATTTGGCAACAGTTCTGTTTGTCTGGTGTTGGCTGTGTTAAGTACACTAGTTGAATAGCATTGTGTAACAAGTAAGGACCGAGAGGGCTACACAAATGTACTGACATGCATACACAGAGATTCAGAGAACCAAGAAAGAACTGGGCAGAGCGATGTGGAGCACAACAGACATGGGGCACAGGGAAAGAGATGTATTTGCAGAGAGAGACAGTGTTTATAGACAGACAGGTCAAAGAGAAAGACAATGGGTCAAAGAGTGCCATCTAATGGCAAGCATGGCCATGACCAGTAGGCTGCAATGCTATGGTATTGACTACATCATTTTGCTTTCTTTATGGCATAGAGAGCACATTCGCCTATGTTGGTGTACTGCAGCTGTACACAACTCATATTATAACAGCAGGGGCAAAGCCAATTGCTGGTGCAATGTTTCATGTTATTACCTTTTATTGCAAGAGAATACCGCACGAAAATAAGAAAATACACCCCCCTTTCTGAACGTGGCAACCATATACTTGAAAAGTACGGGAGCTTTCTAGCAGATAGGTGTACTTATGGCACGAATAGAAATCTTCTTTAGTTTGAATGCACATTTAGGAAATTATGGTTCCTATTGCTACAAAGAAAATAGCCTATTAGCTTTGAATCACAGAATTCGGAAGACATAGTTTGGATATACAAGAAGGGTGGATGTGCGCATGTGCTCAGAAAACAATTCTGTCAATCACAGTGCAAGAAAGTGGGCTGACTCACTGCCCCATGCTGTAGGCTTTGGTGTGGTGGGCAGAAGGAGTTGAACAGCTAATCAGTAAAATGGCTGAAGAGGGATTATTCAAAGCCCCTCTCTGAGTCTATACACATATGTATATTTTGTATTCAAGATTTGTTTTTTTTTAGGACATGCAAAAGCTGTCTTTAGGTAACACCTAAAATGACGCTAGGAGGAAAGAACTGTGTACAAAAAAAATGTATGCTAAGTTTTAACAATTTACTTGCATCCTGCACAGTTTAGCATAGTAGTCTGAGCTGAAAAAACCTACAGTAATAAGTTTGGCCAATGTAAAGTTACACCACAACATTCATTGTGGGGGGTAGTCCGCAATTACACAGGGAAAGTATCATGTAATTTGTGGCTCCCACAAGGGCAATAGTATATCTGACATCAAGAAAAACGCAACAGAAGCTCCAACAATTCTTTTTCTTAAACCACCTAAGTGATCCCACCTTTGTTGGATGGAGGTGCGTGGCACAAGCTATATCTCAAATCACTCCTCTAGACAGCAGAAGCAAGCAGTCATGGCTCCTTGCTCGTGCAGGCCTTCCTGCACAAACAATTGTGTCCTCAAAGGTGTGTGCAATAGTCCAGTAGCACTGGGCACAATGTGTTTAAATACACCGCCACAAACTTGTACCACACTTTTCAGTGTACAAATGCGCATGTGTTTTTAAAAATTGTCTTACAATTCTATCAGGTGTGTCTTTTTATGTGTTAAAATCTTTAAAGCATGGCCAAGTTGCTTGCATTGTACGAGCAGCCAATTATTCCAACAGCTGTCCTTCTTTTCCAAGTGTTCTTGGCCACCAGAAAGGCTTGAGTATTAGAAATAACTAGTTACCCATATACAGTCCACCAAGAGAAACACGTTATTCTTAAATCAATAGTTTCACTCAATCCACAATTTCTACACCGTCAATCGAAAGGTTTGCTACCTGCTTGCTGGTCCAAAGCTTGTCCTTATTCCAATGGATTTGCTACACACCCACCAGTTACCATATTTCTCTGGACTCAAGCTGAACACTTTGGCCACAGCATAGATGTGATGTGTCATTTTCTGCAGATTATTAGACTTGTCTCGGTCTATGGAAGTTTCAGTGTTACATGTTAACATTTTCTCCCAATAGAGTCTTCCAATTCAATGGCTACGCTCACCTATGCAGAGTACGCTGCCCAGAGGATTACAACATCTGCAGAAGCAGTAGCTTTTGTCAGGGGCCCATTTTGATGTTGAGCGGGCCAAGACCGACTGAATCCCTAAACTACGCACAAGCTTATTTCCCCTCACGCGTATATAAAGACTCCTTTCTAAACAGCTCATTATCTTGATCCGTTTTTTTTTTTTGCATTATGCCAATGTCGGCAGCTTAAATATGACTCCAATAGGCTACATACACACAGCAGCTGCCAAACTCCTAAACAGAGATGCCCGTGCATATGAGGGTCCATTATTGTATGGCGCACGGTGCAACTCGCAGAGACATCCCTTGCACCCTCCCAAGATTTCCTACGGTCATTCTTGTGGCTTTCAACACCACAGTCAGCTCGTCGGCCAATTTCCTTTGACAGCGACCCCAGTTTCCTCCATGTCAACCGGGATGGCAAACATTTTAGTTCAGACAGTCCCCCGCTGACACTCCTTGACCATGGAGGTTTGTTGGCTCTTCCTAAAGTTTGCTGCCTCCTTCTCGGTTTCCTTTGAACTGAACTTTCTGGTGTGGTTATGAGTTAGGGCAACCTACCTTCTTGATCGCTTCAAAGTCATGTAAAGTGTGAGATGCCGGGGTCAGCTGTACAAGCTCTGGTTCCTTATTAGACCAATGGGAGGTGAGTCATAACACTTACCTGGTTATGCCTTCGAAAAACACTATTCATCTCACCTGCTCGAACGGGAAGACATTAAAAACGAGTCCTTGGAATTAACTACATCCAAGAAAAAAAGAAATAACTATAAGTTGCCCTAGCTCATGGGGCTAATGTATTCCATTCACTACAAAAATATTGTAGTGGGACTAGAGGAAGAAGCATTAGCAGGTGGTGGCGGTCTGTGTACCTTATCAAACAACGCTTTGAGTCCAGAGGGAAAACAGAATATTGAGCACCAAAAATGTCTTTTGTATGAACTACGATGCTATGCTGACATAGAGCTTCAATCTTGTGGTCTTGATTTCTCAGACTCACTTCATCTTATTGCAGATGTCATATTACTAAGAAGGCCTGTGCTTGAGCACAACTTTTCACAACAGGGTCCTGACATCACCAATGACATTTCGGACCATTTTCCTTCCTGACCAATAGAGATTAGGGCCTAATAGTTTTGCTCCAGACCATATTACATGAGGATTTTTTTTGTTTTGCACCAAGGCAAAAATGTGAAGAAATAGATCGCGAAACACCTGCAAAATATATGAAAATGTTATAGCTAAAAATAATTTAATTTCACATATAGAATTGAGTTTTAATGTTGTGTCTATTAATAGTTTTTTTTTCTCAAAAGAGCGTTTGCACCCATCTTTCACTTTAGAAACAAGTGAAAATTGCAATACAGAAAAAATTGTGAAAATGCAATGTATTCCATGCATGGTGCAAAACCTAGGAGCAAGTCGGTTTTACTTACTATACAAGCAACAATACCGGTGCAAAATGCATTTGTTGTATTTTCCCGCCGTGTGTAACAGGGCTGATTGTGCTTGTCGGAGGCGTACAATGAATCCATTGTGCTCAGGGTGCATCAGCCTGGGCACCGCATTGGCTGCATTCGTACGCACTGCTGGCTTTACGGAGCGGAGCGGTATGTATTGATTGTATTTCTTTCCGGACACATGCTCCCCCAGGAACGCCCCTCCAGTAAAGCAGCTTCCATGCAGTCTCCGTACGTGTAATTAGCGCGCCTCGCGGCCACCCAGTCCTCCATCCGGACCAGAAATGGATGACCAATAGCAGAGGGCGTGGACGGTGGGCGGGGCTCTCTGTAATAGGGTTAGAGGCGCTCCCCTCACATTCACCTCAAAAATCGTTGGCGTCCGAGGGGCTGTTCACTGACCTGTGGGGGCGGGTGAGTGACCTCAGCGCGGTTCCCAGAGGGCAATTGTCCAATCCAATTATTGCCAGGTCACACATGGGAGGGAGTTGGGGCTCACTTGGGCAGAGACGCCAGGGATGAGTGGGCATGAACTTCAACCCTTAACCTGCTCAAAGGTTCTCCCTTTCTCTGAGCAAACTTAGTGCCGAAGAAACCGGACTAAAAAGGAGCAAAACTCTTGTAGAAAACACCGAGATTTTGTAAGGTATTTTTTTTCGAGAACCCTGGTATATACTATACATGACAGACCTCTCATGACAGTGTTTGAAATGGAAATATAAAAGTGTAGGTGCTCACAGTTCATGGGTACCTATGTGCCCCCCCCACCAAACAAAGATGACCAGATGGCTCGATGCACAGGGACAGCACTTCTCCATTCCTGAACTTTGCTTTTAACTATCATCGGTGTTTCAGACGCCAGTCTAGCGAGGGGGATTCTGCCCAGCGAAGGACACCACACGTACCCGTGTATTCGTCATATATGATATTATCCACAAGATTTGGAACAATGACTTTCCCATTTACATTGATTTCTGGCGTCTTCGACAACTACATATATACTGTATATCGGAAATCCATATACCGATTCAATCCGGGTTGGAATTATCACCGGACTTGGGCCTTAATATTGAGGATCCAGCCATTGAGCCCTGAAGAGTTGTAGCATCTGTGCATGTACAGACCTACAACGAAACACGTGTCGGCTGGCTGTACATTACCATTGGTGTGATGAGCAAATAAAAGGAGATATATATGAAAATACAAGACTCGACGTTGGACATTTTTCTATTCAACTGCATACAAGTGGCATACTAGGTTGTACACTTATTTTGAGTGCGCAGGACTTTGTGTTTTATATGTTTGATGTGTTTTGGGCACATTTAATTGAGGGGTTCTGTTGGGTCCCCCCTCCCTGCCTGCACCAGCAATCAGGAACCTATCTAGACATCCACGTTAATACTGTTTCAGCGCCCATGAAAACCCGTAAACTTAATACCTATTTTCTGTTGTGCTTAAACTATTATCGGTGTGTTGGTCAAATTGCCTCAATTAAAATGAACCAAGACTACAACTCCCAGAATGCCCTGATATGAAAGTCTAAAATGACAAAGTGGTCGTTTGACCCGTTGCATGGAGCCATCTGGTCACCCTACCACTGGCATGATCTCTCTATTTCCAGGAACTGCTGGCAATAAACTAAAATATTCATCAACTGCCTTCTTTCGATTTGTCTGGAACGGGGTAGGCATACCAGGCCCAGGTAGGAAACGGACTGCATAAAAGAAATCGTTAATGAACGTGCAGTGAGCGGGGGCAGCAGACAAAATGGAAACCCGGGGGGGGGGGGGGACATTCGATCTCCTCCTTCCGTGCCCGGACCTTGGGAACAGGAAATGTGCCGAGTCTGCGACTCCCGCTGCTTGACAGGCAGCGAGGAGGCAGGCAGCAGTTGTTAGCAGCTGCTGGCTTTTTTTGACGCACCCACAAGGCTGCAAAGGCCGCGTTTGTTCTGCGCCCGCCCTGTGTTTTTACCTTCCATAAAAAGCAGACATCTGGCTGCTTAATTGCTCCCATTTTCGTCTGCTGGGTACATCAGTGTTTGATTGTTGCTCTTGTTAATTATTTGCAGTGTATAAGGGATGTAGCAGGCTCCTTAATGCCTTTTTCCACAGAGGCTGCAGTCTGCAAATAGTTGTTATTTTTAGACTTTTGGCAGTAAGGGCCCTCCTACCCAGTGGTTGGTGAAGCCCCTCAGCAGCGTCACAAAGTCTATATATAAATGCCCCTCTCCCTTGCCCTGCCACTCCCCCGACCACAGCATGTAGTACATACACCAAGGCAATATCAGGCAGCCACCACTCTGAAGGGAGTGACACACCGTCCCTAAAATATGACACAATATGTGGGGGGAGGACACAACAAAAATGGCGTCGCACCAAGGGCAGTAAAGCCTGCCGATGGCTACCCTGCTTCCCTGGAGGACCCAGACACAGTTTGTACATTTTTGTAGCATTTACTTTCGGCAAAATTTCCCTTCACATTTTTCACTTGTTCTCCTGAACGGTCTTAATTTCCTCCAGGTGCAGGTAAAACACACCACTTATAATCATATAATAGTGATCAGTGAAAGCTTTAGCGAGTGGACGTGTTTTCAGCCATCAGTGGGGGAGCAGGTGTAAGGTGAGGGACCCATTTCACCAAATTCTACCCATCTGAGGAGTAGGGTGGCCGTATCGTCATTCTCCATGCTATGGCACTCTTGTTACATCAATTACCTGTAGAACACAAGGGCAGTTGACTTAGGGCATGTCAACATTCTAGAGTATTAGGTATGTCCATGTCTAACATACCCGCCAAGGATTTCTGTGAAAATCGTGAAGCCTTTGTAGTATTGGAAACCTGTTTGGCGGCCCCTAGATCCAGGGAACAAGACTGTAATAAGGCATACGGTATTTGAAGCTAGGCCTTTTTGGGTGCTCTGTTGACGACAGCAAAGCAACAGAAGTCCAGTAATGGGTGGTGTGGGCTTGCTGCTCCAAACTTTCAATGTTTTACCTTCTTTTTCTCTCTGTCAGACTTAGAGCATCGTTTCCTCAACAAGTGGATTGCTCTGACAGCTCATAGCTCTTCTTCCTTGGGCTATATGGGTTGTTAAAGCCCTCTCCCTCTTGATAGGCCCTCCCTTGTCACTCATACCCCAAACTCGGGCAGATAGCCTCTAACAAAGGTACAGCCCAAGGCAGATGGCTATACTATTATAGGATGTCACACACAGCTTGTCTTTTGAAAGGAGACCATGCCACAGGACTAAAGCCAGACTTACAACTACAGCCTCTTAAGCGGACTTGCGAGGCCGAATACGCAGGGACACCAACAGGCTTCCACTTTAGTGCTCAACATCTTTGCCGCAACAGTATGGATGTGTGTCGAGGTATGTCCCTGACACAGTGGAACAAAGTCTAAATAACTTTAGCTCCACCAGGACAAACGAGGTGGTTGCAAACACCATTGTCACTACAAATTAAACATCTGTGACATCATGGTCAGCCTATGACTGTCCTAACAGTGGATAAACAAAAAATAGAGGGAGAAGGAGGTTAAACCAAACCAGGTCGGCCTCCAGTCAGTATATGCAATACAGGAACCCTATGTGAAGGGTCCGGAGACCTGGTAGGTATTGTGTGGTTACTGCTTACTAAGTCAGTGTGTACCAAATCATGTAAGAAAGAAAAATTTCTTTCTAGAGTCCCCTCACTCACCGGGGTTGCCCCACGGTGACATGCTTCATCATTGGGGCCATCCCAGTTCTCTACGAAAAGGGGCGTGCTGCGACAAGGCGACTACGCTGGAGCACTGGTTTTGTGAGATGACTATGTGTGGTGCAAGTGTGGTGATGGTGGAGTGGGTGTGAAATTAAAAATACCGTGCTAGTGGGCCTCAACAATTTATTTTGCTCCTAGTGTGGTATAAAAAATTTAAAAAGGGGGGGGGGTATTTTTAATTTCACACCCACTCCACCATCACCACACTTGCACCACACATAGTCATCTCACAAAACCAGTGCTCCAGCGTAGTCGCCTTGTCGCAGCACGCCCCTTTTCGTAGAGAACTGGGATGGCCCCAATGATGAAGCATGTCACCGTGGGGCAACCCCGGTGAGTGAGGGGACTCTAGAAAGAAATTTTTCTTTCTTACATGATTTGGTACACACTGACTTAGCAAGCAGTAACCACACAATACCTACCAGGTCTCCGGACCCTTCACATAGGGTTCCTGTATTGCATGTCCTAACAGTGGGACAGCCTTTAAAAGTCCTGATGGAGGCAGACAGAGACCAAGGTTTTCTATGTATGGTATTGTTAGGAGAGGCGGCTGGATTTCTACTAACATGTCACATTTTGACAGCAGTATAGATCCTATAACCTGATTTCCAATCATGCCTTTGGGCACTGTAAACTACAATGGTTGTAATCCTGTTCCTGAACGTACACATTAGAGGAGAACAGATGGGGTCTGTCAGCGTGTGATCAATATGGTGTAAATAGCACACTGTGGGACAAGCAATCAATGTGCCTAAATTCATTGACTACTGGCCAACTAGGAATGCAAGCCACTTCTAGGGGACTCACATTCATGACAGCTGACAACTGCACTGAATTAGCAGAAAATATCAGAAAGGGAAGGGATTTAGATTTCAGGGCATGCTTAAGTACTGGAGGGCATTACGCTTTTATTGGGTTGCCTGCATGCCTAGTGTTTAAGTGGAGGAAGGGAGCAAAATTGTGATTAAAAATCCCAAAAAAGTAAAGTATAGAATGAATGAATGAATGGAGGGCTCAGTACAGAAACGAGGCTGCCAGGAGGCTTCTGTTACCACCGCCTCTCCAGTTTCTCTAGTATTACCTGAGACCCGTAACAAGACACCCCTTTGTACTTCACCCTTGTTATATCATGTTAACAAAAGCGTACCCCTAATCCCATGCAAAGTGCTTTGACCAAGTAGTTAAACTAATGTGAAAGTATTGAGGGAAGTCTAGCTGCCTGGCTCGTCCAGACCGGCACCACTAATAAGAGTTGCTCCAAGAAACCGAGCAGGGGTGCTCATGGTGTCTGGCCAGGATATATAAACAAATACGATTAGACTCAATAGCCTACCTTCCAGCATTCATAGGAAATCGTTTTTTTTTTTTTATTTACCTAAAGGTTTGCCAAAAATTGACCAGTTATGTCCGAACCCAGCAGTAACCCGATTGATGTGGAGAGGGGAAGATGTCAAATCTGATTCACGAATTTAAAGGTGAGTTGGCTGTCAGTAATCTTCACTAAGGGCCAGATGTAGGTAATTCCGATTTACCTACTCTTAAATACCGAATCATACCGATTCGGTATTTAAGAGTAGGTAAATTGGAAGTAGGCAGATGTAGGTAATTTTTCTTTTACAATTACCGATTCTGTAAGATTCGGTATTTACCGAATCGGTAAATACCGAATCGGTATTTCCCATTGATTCCTATGGGCCTTGAAGCCCTTAGGAATCAATGGGAAATACCGATTCGGTATTTACCGAATCGGTAAATACCGAATCCTGGCAGGGGGAACGGGGTGTCACTTTGACACCCTGTAGCACCCCAATTGCAGGCTTGTGTGCCATGTGGCACACAGACATGCCCTAAGGGCATAAGTGTACAGATGTGCATGTACACTGGAATTCGATATTTTACCACCCAATAGTATTGGGTGGTAAATACCGACTCCTAAAGGGCCTGTGGCACTGTTTGAAGTGCCACCTACATATTGATTTACAGAATCGGTAGATTTACCGATTCGGTATTTTACCGATTCTGTTAATTTACCGAATCGGTAAATATACAGATTCTGTAAATAAAATGCCCCCTACATCTCCATTTGCAAATACCGGTCGGTAACGGCCGAAATCGGCCGTTACCGACCGGTATTTGCCTACCTACATCTGGCCCTAAATATTCAATTATTTAGATTCTGTGCTCATACTTTTAGCAAGGTGGCTTGCAACACTCCCATCCTAAGAAAAGGACCACAATGGCGGTAGCAGTAGTGAAGAAGGCACTGTTGCATCTAATATGGGGGACCGACAATGGGCTATGTTTCCATATGCGGGCCGCGTAGCATTTTCTCGTTTGTAAACTCTTTGTCTACTGTGTCTTGGGTGTTAGGCTGCATTGCACGTTTTTTGTGCAGTGCAGCCTTTTCCAATTATTGAGCCTTTTAGTGCTTCTTTTGGCAGTCATTTTTGGTCATTGAAATGTCTCAGTGTGGAGAGGCATGTCTACCATCCATCCCATACCCAAGGGAGTTTGGAAGATGAATGTTCTCCCCATGATGTTGCCCTGGTGGGTATTGGTTCTTGCAGCTGCTGGCCACTGTAAATGTCAAGTCGATTATGATCTATGCTGTGCACTCATAACACTACCATCCAGGAAACATTAAACCCAATCTTTTGTGAGCTGGGCCGTACTCACATTCTTCTTGTGAATGAATGACAGTACATTGCAAAGGACTGTTAAGGACATCAGCAATCAGATCATCCTCTGTTGCAGCATTTTCATTTTTTTAATAACCAGTTGATTTAAGTTGGGCTTCTAAGATGTGTCTGAAAATATTACGCCAACATCAGTGAGAATTTCATGACATCTGTTCAGAATCATCTGTCCCCCTTGGAAATTAATACACATGACTTTTCATTGAGCTTCGAACCAACACAGGCCACCGAGAGACATTCATCTTTACCATCCAATTGGTTAAAGTGACAGTATTATGATGACATCAGCATTTCATTCACAAAGTTCAACATAGTTGACAAATGTAAGCAGATGGTAGCCATAGGGCCTATGCTGCCACTTGTTTAAAATCAAGACAGATATTATGCTCATGGCATGGTTAATAAGTGATGAGCAAGTTGAGGACATCACAGAGCCTTATCCTAACTGTAGAAGACACACCTCTAGTCTTGCAAATGGAGGCTGTGGTCTGTTGGAATGTTGGACTATTGGTACCCCTACTGATGGATGAGTACATGGTAAGGTACCTAGTCTCGGGTAGAGCACAACTTAAATCCTCCAGTTGCTGAAAAATGTACATTCGGCTAATGCAACTGAGAAAGGTGGGACTGCTGATGCTCTTAATAACAATTTGAAATGTTCTAACATATATTCATGATGAGCACCGTACTATGCCCCATAGACAAATTGGCGGGAGTGCTTCCTGGATGATGGAGTTACAATACCACAGCACATAAGTCTTATTGGATGACAGATGGCTGTTGCCTGCATTTCCTGCTGACATGTTCACCCAAAGTGTGCCAGTGGTGAAATCTCTTCTTGCAACACATTTCTATTCCCTAGCTTATCAAAGAGACTCCATTTTCTGATTCTGTTATTCAGGTGTTCAGCAACTCATTCCCTACAAACGAGAAACAAGACCCTTCAGTATACTTTGTGCACGGAGTAATATGTGGGTCAAGCAATGTCTGCCATGGGCAGAGGACATCTTCCGATGTGCAGTCTCCTGTCGATCATCTGAGCACCATGTTAAAGCACTACGGTATATGCCAGAGTGTATCAAATCTATCTAAACTCCATTTGCAAGCAAAGAACAATTCCTGTGCCCTCCGCATGACCTTCAAAGCAACAATAAGTAATTTCCCTATCACAATGAATTTTGCCTGTTTAAGATGTTCCACCTACGGCCATACCACTCTGAAGGCACCTGATCTTGTCTGTTTCACATGCCCCTTCACGCCTCTTCTAAAACAGTTACTTTCTAAATTTGAAATGTAAGAGAGGAATCACATTAAAATCACACCGAACTCATTCCATCAAAGATTGTGACTTTTGAAATGACATCACCAGCACAGTAGCAGTGCTTTGAAAATCTGAGTCTAAATGCACAACACGACCTACACCAATGTGATCACACTGATAAGCATGGCTGTTTTTTGGAGGGAATTTTAGGCCCGAGACCCCCCCCTTTTAACAACATATAGCTTAAACCTAAGAGTATGTCTTCAAACCTTGGTTTTGCTCATCACAGTAAAGACAGTGTTGACGTGTAGCGTTTATTGCAAATACCTGAGTACTGAAAACTTTATTTTAAGAAAAAAAGATATCCCTTTGTGGAGGAATAGAGTAGTTTTGCATCTCTGATGTACAAGTCCAGTGGAAGCAACTTTTTTTTAATGTCTGCATAGCCATGTCGTCAGCTGGAACTATGGCAATGAATGACTGTACACTGTTGTGAATGGGATATCAGTTTTCTATCTCTCTCTGCCTTAATTATCAAAAGTGGTTCAGTGGTGGGCCTAGAGTTTTGGATCCCCCAAAGCTCCTTTATCACCTATGATGGTGAAAACTAAGGTGGATGACACTTGCAATTGACAGGGGACCTGGCGAGTGCCTTCAGTCTGCCATTTTATCACACAAGTGATACTTTAACAAAGATGGCATGCCAGAAGGGGACCAGTCTCTGCAAGCCAACTCATAGGGGCTTGATGGAGAAGGGACAAATGGTACGACACTGACTGTGCTCGCACAGGAGATGAAAAGAGGTCCTGCCTAATTACAATTACCGATTCTGTAAGATTCGGTATTTACCGAATCGGTAAATACCGAATCGGTATTTCCCATTGATTCCTATGGGCCTTGAAGCCCTTAGGAATCAATGGGAAATACCGATTCGGTATTTACCGAATCGGTAAATACCGAATCCTGGCAGGGGGAACGGGGTGTCACTTTGACACCCTGTAGCACCCCAATTGCAGGCTTGTGTGCCATGTGGCACACAGACATGCCCTAAGGGCATAAGTGTACAGATGTGCATGTACACTGGAATTCGATATTTTACCACCCAATAGTATTGGGTGGTAAATACCGACTCCTAAAGGGCCTGTGGCACTGTTTGAAGTGCCACCTACATATTGATTTACAGAATCGGTAGATTTACCGATTCGGTATTTTACCGATTCTGTTAATTTACCGAATCGGTAAATATACAGATTCTGTAAATAAAATGCCCCCTACATCTCCATTTGCAAATACCGGTCGGTAACGGCCGAAATCGGCCGTTACCGACCGGTATTTGCCTACCTACATCTGGCCCTAAATATTCAATTATTTAGATTCTGTGCTCATACTTTTAGCAAGGTGGCTTGCAACACTCCCATCCTAAGAAAAGGACCACAATGGCGGTAGCAGTAGTGAAGAAGGCACTGTTGCATCTAATATGGGGGACCGACAATGGGCTATGTTTCCATATGCGGGCCGCGTAGCATTTTCTCGTTTGTAAACTCTTTGTCTACTGTGTCTTGGGTGTTAGGCTGCATTGCACGTTTTTTGTGCAGTGCAGCCTTTTCCAATTATTGAGCCTTTTAGTGCTTCTTTTGGCAGTCATTTTTGGTCATTGAAATGTCTCAGTGTGGAGAGGCATGTCTACCATCCATCCCATACCCAAGGGAGTTTGGAAGATGAATGTTCTCCCCATGATGTTGCCCTGGTGGGTATTGGTTCTTGCAGCTGCTGGCCACTGTAAATGTCAAGTCGATTATGATCTATGCTGTGCACTCATAACACTACCATCCAGGAAACATTAAACCCAATCTTTTGTGAGCTGGGCCGTACTCACATTCTTCTTGTGAATGAATGACAGTACATTGCAAAGGACTGTTAAGGACATCAGCAATCAGATCATCCTCTGTTGCAGCATTTTCATTTTTTTAATAACCAGTTGATTTAAGTTGGGCTTCTAAGATGTGTCTGAAAATATTACGCCAACATCAGTGAGAATTTCATGACATCTGTTCAGAATCATCTGTCCCCCTTGGAAATTAATACACATGACTTTTCATTGAGCTTCGAACCAACACAGGCCACCGAGAGACATTCATCTTTACCATCCAATTGGTTAAAGTGACAGTATTATGATGACATCAGCATTTCATTCACAAAGTTCAACATAGTTGACAAATGTAAGCAGATGGTAGCCATAGGGCCTATGCTGCCACTTGTTTAAAATCAAGACAGATATTATGCTCATGGCATGGTTAATAAGTGATGAGCAAGTTGAGGACATCACAGAGCCTTATCCTAACTGTAGAAGACACACCTCTAGTCTTGCAAATGGAGGCTGTGGTCTGTTGGAATGTTGGACTATTGGTACCCCTACTGATGGATGAGTACATGGTAAGGTACCTAGTCTCGGGTAGAGCACAACTTAAATCCTCCAGTTGCTGAAAAATGTACATTCGGCTAATGCAACTGAGAAAGGTGGGACTGCTGATGCTCTTAATAACAATTTGAAATGTTCTAACATATATTCATGATGAGCACCGTACTATGCCCCATAGACAAATTGGCGGGAGTGCTTCCTGGATGATGGAGTTACAATACCACAGCACATAAGTCTTATTGGATGACAGATGGCTGTTGCCTGCATTTCCTGCTGACATGTTCACCCAAAGTGTGCCAGTGGTGAAATCTCTTCTTGCAACACATTTCTATTCCCTAGCTTATCAAAGAGACTCCATTTTCTGATTCTGTTATTCAGGTGTTCAGCAACTCATTCCCTACAAACGAGAAACAAGACCCTTCAGTATACTTTGTGCACGGAGTAATATGTGGGTCAAGCAATGTCTGCCATGGGCAGAGGACATCTTCCGATGTGCAGTCTCCTGTCGATCATCTGAGCACCATGTTAAAGCACTACGGTATATGCCAGAGTGTATCAAATCTATCTAAACTCCATTTGCAAGCAAAGAACAATTCATGTGCCCTCCGCATGACCTTCAAAGCAACAATAAGTAATTTCCCTATCACAATGAATTTTGCCTGTTTAAGATGTTCCACCTACGGCCATACCACTCTGAAGGCACCTGATCTTGTCTGTTTCACATGCCCCTTCACGCCTCTTCTAAAACAGTTACTTTCTAAATTTGAAATGTAAGAGAGGAATCACATTAAAATCACACCGAACTCATTCCATCAAAGATTGTGACTTTTGAAATGACATCACCAGCACAGTAGCAGTGCTTTGAAAATCTGAGTCTAAATGCACAACACGACCTACACCAATGTGATCACACTGATAAGCATGGCTGTTTTTTGGAGGGAATTTTAGGCCCGAGACCCCCCCCTTTTAACAACATATAGCTTAAACCTAAGAGTATGTCTTCAAACCTTGGTTTTGCTCATCACAGTAAAGACAGTGTTGACGTGTAGCGTTTATTGCAAATACCTGAGTACTGAAAACTTTATTTTAAGAAAAAAAGATATCCCTTTGTGGAGGAATAGAGTAGTTTTGCATCTCTGATGTACAAGTCCAGTGGAAGCAACTTTTTTTTAATGTCTGCATAGCCATGTCGTCAGCTGGAACTATGGCAATGAATGACTGTACACTGTTGTGAATGGGATATCAGTTTTCTATCTCTCTCTGCCTTAATTATCAAAAGTGGTTCAGTGGTGGGCCTAGAGTTTTGGATCCCCCAAAGCTCCTTTATCACCTATGATGGTGAAAACTAAGGTGGATGACACTTGCAATTGACAGGGGACCTGGCGAGTGCCTTCAGTCTGCCATTTTATCACACAAGTGATACTTTAACAAAGATGGCATGCCAGAAGGGGACCAGTCTCTGCAAGCCAACTCATAGGGGCTTGATGGAGAAGGGACAAATGGTACGACACTGACTGTGCTCGCACAGGAGATGAAAAGAGGTCCTGCCTCCATTGTTGCAATATCATTGCAACCTTTATTTCAGGTATGTTGGCTCACACTAACTATAGTATTTGTGTTTCAGTGGACTAACAGCCACAACAAACTAATTAAGACATGGGAACATTCTCTTCAGCGTGTTGACTATTGACCCATGCTCCAGTCCCTGAGGATGGATGTGCCTTGCATGTGCTATTTATCAGGGGACCCATACTGAGTGGCAACACGGATGATGGGGATGTTGATCAGTGACTTTATTGATTAGGCGGAGGCTTCAACTATGAGTCCCGGCCTCGGCTCATCAGTACAGTTTGTTCCAGGGAACGATCTCTACCTGCCTTTGATTAACATACAAGAAATCAATCTTTAGGAGCAATCAACAACATAGGGGCCTGTAAATACTGCAACCAGAACAATAACTTTGGCATACTTACCTTTCACAAGCAAATCTCAACAGTTGAGGAACTAATGTAAGTTCTTTTCCGAAAGATCTAAAGTAGACCCAGCGAGATCAAAAAATTGCAAAATGGATGCAAGGTTTTAAAAATAAGGATATAGATTGAAAGAAATATATTCATGTATTGTTAGCAGTGTACTTGCAGCAATGTGATAGTTCCTTTATATCGACACAAAAGCAAAAATCACATTCATATTTATTTGTTTTATGAGGTATTTTTAAGAAGGTCGCTTCAAACCAACTGGTGACACTGTAAGCAAATAGATGCAGAAAACAGAGGCCGGGTTGAGAGGGTCTCAGTTAAAATAGTGAACTGCAAGGACATCTGATGGCAATCCACAGTACTTTCTAGCCCTTGCCCAAAAATGACCATGAACACATGGGCCAATAGGTAAACATGTAAAGCCGAGCCATTATAACCTTAAAAAACAAAGATGTCCTCCCAAAACAAAGAGTGCAGAGACAACGACCTCACAAGACAAAGTATGTAAGAACTATGACCTCACAAAACAAAGAGTCCGGCAAATACTTACACCTCTGGTTACATTCCCTTTATGAATGGGGACACTGAAGGGATCCAGTAGATCCTATGGTTTGTGCTATAGGCCCCCTCTGGGCACCTCAAATGGGTCTACAAAGCCGCACCAGTACATGTTCTACAATGAGAGTGAGTGAGTGAATGCCCACCTCAGTAAATTGGGCGGGTGTGCAAAATAAGCAGTGGCTGAGCATCCATGGCTCACTATGCAAGCGGGACAAGGGTGATTTGCTTACGTTTCCATGCACAAGGCAAATGAATCCAAATGTAGAAAAATACGATATTGCATATTTATTCTTGCTCTACATGTAAACCTACTTTCATGTAAAAAAGCGAGATAGCATGGCTATCGCTTGTTACATTATATCATTATGTTGTGCATTTCTATATAGCGCCTGGCAGCTGTGGCAATGACTTAGCCTCTTAGCTCTTTTTGCTACAAATCAATGATCTGCGAGTGTTGCTCAACCCCTACAAGGACTTCCAGCCTGGTCCACGTGAGGTGAACTGTTATTTGGAGGGCAAGGGATTTTCCCACGGACTGATGCATCAAACTGGGTTTTTAGTTATTGATCAAGTCATTCTTGTTATACACTTATTTTTCTGGCTTTCATGACTAGTTGGTAAGGTAGCTCAGTGAATCAAGTGCTCGTAGCTAAGATATGTGTGCTGTCTGTACATCACAAGATTTCACTTGAGCAGAGCTGGTTCTTATTTTTAACGGCTAAAAGTAATGAGTTGGGTATAACTAACGCTTGTTACTGCCCACTGATTGCACATAGTGATGCTCTGATGGACTCCACCAGATAGACTTTACTGGCATGAATGGGTGGTGGAAATTCCAGTTAACCCGCAACAAATGGTTTTGACTAAATTCAGATAATGCTTTGTATATTTTTGCATATCTAATAAACTAACCAATGGCTGTGCTCTGCCTAACCTCTACCATACCCTGACTACCCTATCCCACCCTCTGCCTACCATATGCCCATTCTGTTCATCCTAAAACAGGAATGGCCCCCTCTGACTAAGCAACACGTTGAGTAAACTCATCAAATTTGTAAATATGATCATAACAATTGCATCTAGAAGTGCTTCACCATTGAAATATTAGGATAAATCTAAAATAAAGATTTACCGCCAAAAAATGAAAATACAAAATTAATAAAAATTAATAAATTAGCTTTATGTACAGCAACACTTGAAAGTCTGAGGGGCAGATTTACAAGCCCCTTGCGCTGCCGGTGCATCACGTTGCGTGACGCACCGGTGGCGCAGACTGCTGAGCGATATTTACAAGCACAGGTAAAATCTGCATGACTTTACCTGTGCTTGTAAATATCACCCCATTTGACGCAACACTTTGCCTGTTAAGGGCGTGACATGGGTGTTGCTTTGGGTGTTCCCACACAACATCCATGCCCTCTGATGCATTTCCAGATTTACGAGAAATCGTAAATCTGGAAATGCGTCCGAATGCTACGCCACGGGGTGGTGTAGCGAGGTGCAATGAGGAGAAATGTTTTCATTTCCCCTCATTGTTTTCCTCTTTCAATGCGTGCTGCATTCCACAGCACACATTGGAAGAGGAAATCACCTCAATTTATTGTTTATGTGCAGGAAGGTGCCCCTTACTTCACAAAAACAATCTCCCCACGACGCAGCCCTCCTTGCACAATGGTGCAGGGGTGCCTGCGCCGGCTCATGGCAGCAGTTTGTGCGCCAGCACATAGGGAACACAGCGATGCAACATATTGTTGTAAATATGTTGCATATCCGTGCTCAAAACGTACGCAGCATGGCGCAGCAAAATGACTTGCGGCACCGTGCTGCGTTCGTTTCTTGTAAATCTGCCCCTGGGTTTCTAAATATCTGTCCACATGTGTACATGTGGAACTTTATATAACACAACTTTATATTTCATTATTAGTTTCCATATAGATGTATACATTTTAATGTAGTAACTCTATCACTTTACTCCCACTGTAGAAAAAAAACCTTCAACTCTGTCCAACACAATAGTCTATGTCCCAGTCTATACCTCTTTCAATACATCCCCTACCTCCACTCTGACTCATCCCAAACCTCATTCTACTATGATCTCCCAAATAACTACTAATCCACTGTCAGTTCCGGAGTAGCGTGCTACTCAACGAAAATCACCTCCACTCCACTTCAGGGGTAGTAAGCGCTACATAAATACAATTACAATACTACCATGGACATCATGCACCAGTTTTTGGAATCATTTGGTTTAAATATTAACTTGTAGCTCTAATCAATCGATTTGCTCTTTGTTTTCCTGCTACATATATTTACTCCAATGTCCGACAACTGTGCACCTAATTCATAGTAGAAACTAAATGTAATTGTATATGTGGAATTTGCAGTTTTAAATACACCCTTCGCGGTCCACCAATGAAATGCGTGAAAGAAATGGCATCTGTTTGTGGCTCACGGATAATCCCTTCAAGCACGCACACAAAAGGTGAAGTAGTGTGGAAATAACCCCGGGCCCGGAGTGATGGAGGGCGGGAGAGCCAAGCGGCCCCTCCGGGCAAATTATATCCACTAATTACCAGTGAACAGAATGTGGACTTAACTGCTCCCTAAGTGAAAAACGCCCCAACCCCACCTTCAATCACCCATGTGGCAAGGAGTGCCCCACCTCCGCCCACCTTTAAGGCGGTGACTGACCGCCACCGCATCTGATAATGGGATGTTC
Source organism: Lissotriton helveticus (assembly GCF_964261635.1). Classification (NCBI taxonomy): domain Eukaryota; kingdom Metazoa; phylum Chordata; class Amphibia; order Caudata; family Salamandridae; genus Lissotriton; species Lissotriton helveticus. Next base: position 247,286,725 of record NC_136059.1, on the reverse strand, counting down.
TGTATCGGAGCGGCTGTGTTCATGGACGGCCCGCGCGCAGCGTCCCGCCGGGACCTCGGTTTTGATTTTATGAGCCCTGGCAGGGGCTTCATGGGGCCTAATCACGCAGAAACTTTGCTTGTTCCTCAAGTGAATGCGGTCACCCGCGGAGGGGGGGGGGGGGGGGGGGGGTCTCAAGACTGAAGGAGGGAGGGGGGGGAGCAGGGTCCTGAAGTACTCACACCCACAAATCACGTGAGCGGGCATTCACAAAAGTGCAATTAGCGAGCACGAGCATTAGAGAGAGTAACGTCTCTGTTACGATAGCGTTTCACACATGCGAGCAGCACAACAGAAAGAAGACCATGAACACATGCAACCAGCACAGCACCAACAGGACTACAGAACAATGCTGTCTGTCACCACACACAAATCTCATGCCTACAACACGCACCAATAAACGAAAATGCAAACTATGAAAGGAATGTGGCAAGCACCGCGGAGGACACCAGACACATCCATACCAGAAACCACATGCAACCTCGACTGCAGTAAACACCGGCAATGTCAACAGCAGACCCTGCAGAAGCCAGACAGAGAGTAACTGCACAGAGGATGCTGTTTACTTCTACCTCGATACCAAAAGGGGATGATGGACGGAGCGTTTGAGCAAATCAAGCACTCACCCCCAGTCAACTGATCTGAGTTTAATCCATCACCATTCTTTAGCTCACTCCGCCACCCCAGTTCAGACATGGCCATATGCAAATCAGTCTGACCCTGTGCCTCATGGGAACAGTCCAGCCCGAACTGCCAAGTCTTCCAGTGGTAGTTTACTTCTACCTCAGCACCAATCACAAGACAGCCAATCACGCTCTGACTAAACTACAATACTCAACCACTAGAACGAACATTAGATATTGAAAACAGAAGTGCTCTCAGTATGTCACAAAACAACCAAAGGTAAACCGTAAATTCCTTCACCCCGAAAACAATACTCCATATCGCCTAATCTAAACTGGCAACCAACAAATACCAGTGTGTCACTGGACAGAAAATAAAATGTAATGAGTTTCATTTCTACGAGAAAGGACAAAACAGGGCAGAAATGCACACTACAGACAACCCCATGGAACAAACCAGTATCCGATGAGCGCTGTACACAAAAATAAGTAAATAGTAAGACAATAAAAATATAATCATAAAAACCACATGCAAAGGACACAAATACAAAATATTAAAAGAAGAAAGTAGGAAAAAAATTTAAAAAATGAGACTTGAAATGAAAAAAGAGCCTAGCCTACCTTGAAAAAAGCTGCAAAGGCAGAAATCATAGAGCTGCTGACTTACAAAAAACACACCAATGTGAAAAACACATGTAGGACTCTGAAACAGAGCCAAAATAGAAATGGAGAAAAACGCAGATGGGAAAACAGTGGAAAAGGAAGAAAGAAATATATCAGGAAGAGAAGAAAAAAGAAAAAGGTGGCGTAAGGGACTAAGAGAGCAGAAAGTAAATTATGTATTGAGATGAGAAAATATCGAGAAAAAATAATGCTGAATTACAGAAAAAATAGGGAGCCAGGATATGAACTCACTGCAGAGAATAACAAAGCAACCTGTGTGCTAATGGTGTAATTGAGATAATGGTTTTCAGAACAGAGGAGGCATCACGAAGATCTTCGAGTTTAAAGTTATGAAGAGTTTCACAATGATCCCAATACAGCTGCTGGCAGAATAACATCCCATGCGTGATTAAAAGGTGGTGACCCAGGAGAGTCACTAAGGAGTGCCGAAGTGAAGGCGGCGCAAATGGTCATTATACACCAAGGAGGACATTCTAAAGCAGGGTTGGTGATTCACAAAACAGAAGTACACGAGGTGCTGCTTTTTCCTTAGCATTACACACTCGTATAAACCGAATGGAAGGTCGTTTTTTTATCAGGATAGGTATGAGAAACCAACTGTGGATATTTGTATTCGTTTTCCACCCAAGTGTTTTCACTTTGCACTTGGTCAGTGTGTGAGTTTGCTCCCCAGGACTAGTGGAAGGGTCAGTAAATGAAAAGCAGCTGTTTTCTATCATCCACATACATGTGTGAGACATGTATTAAATGTGCCATTTGTACACACACACAGAGAATTTTAGCGAACTATCGAATTTGAGTGAGCTTCACAAATGCCTACGGTTAATTTAAGCATGGAGAAAATAACTCAAACGTCTCTGAACTATGACTATGCGTTCCAGCGTTCATTGAAAGGAGGGAGACTCAGGGCCCAGAGTCTGTTTCCAAGGCTTCAAGTAGCTTTGCAGTGTTGCTGCTTCTGCAGCGGTAAATTGAGAAGCCACCCCCCATATATAACATGGAGTTTCCAGTTTAAAGGCTGATGTTGGAAGATGACCTCTTTGACCCAACAATGCCTAAGGACGCAAATCTATAAAGAAAGAAGGCGTGGCTTTATGGAATGCACCAAGTGCTAGTGCCTGGTGGAGGGGGTATCATTTCAATGCTGTTAAAACCAAGACTGCACACTTGCAGTCAGCTGTGTGAGTTTCATTCGCCCTAGTGGGCTGATGAACTGAGAGGGGGCGCGATACAAGCTAGAAGCGGATTGGATACACAACAGGGCCATGGACGTTAAATCTGGCGAACCAGAAGCTTTACCTCATCTTGTCCTTTGGTAACCCTGGCCCGCCCTTGCTGCCCCTGGTGTTAAAGGGATACCAAAGGGGGTGATGGGCAGAGCTTTTGAGCCAATCAAACACTCACACCCAGTCAACAGATCTGGGTTGAATCCATCACCGTTCTTTAGCCCACTCTGCCACCCCAGTTCAGACATGGCCATATGCAAATCAGTCTGACCCTGTGCCTCATGGGAACAGTCCAGCCCGAACTGCCAAGCCATGTCTTCCCTGGACCGGAAACAAGCATCCTGGGACCGGTTTTGGGTTCATAACCTTTATCAGCCAGGCTATCTTGAATCCAGTGGCAGAGTGAGTCCCCTGCTCTCCATGCCACAAAATGTCACCCCGAGTGGGACGGGTATGCTCAGACGTGAGTCCCGTGCTCTCCATGCCACAAAACTGTCACCCCTGGTGTTAAGGCAGGGGCAGGACAAGAAGGGAAAAAGGAGTCTTGAGGTCCATCGTTACTTTCTGTAGGTTGCACTACTTGCACTCTCCTGGCTACACAGCAGCAACTAGGAGACTGTTGACAGGCTAAGGGCAGTACAAGAGGTCAGAGGTCAACGGGTATAGGTCATGTCATTAATGCTACCCCTATCACTTTAGTGTCTTGCGCTCATGAGCAGAGCTGGATTGGCCAACCAAGGCATGAAGCCCTTCAAGGCTGGACGTACCGGGGGCTCGAGGCCCATCCATCCCTGAAAGTAGATCTGGGGCTGCACACAATGTTATTAGCCCATATTTAATCAAGTAATATCTAATGTAATAAAGCTCCAGTGTACTATGCCAGACTCTGAAGTCCTGCAATATTTTGAGGGTTTATTGTTCTTCCAAATAGTTTTATACCATATGGCTTTATAGTTGATATATTTGGAAAACTGCTGTGTAAAATTTTTGGGGGGGATCAATTTTTTAAAACATTTTCCAAGGGAAGCACAGCCCCAACCTTCCATGACCGATACATCCAAATGTCCCGGTAAGGGTTCCATGCCACCAGCAAGGAGCCGTAAACAGCACTGTAATGCAGCTGGGAGCTGAACGTAAGCTCTTTGTGCTCGAGGATGTGCACTGCAGGCAAAAGTGTGCACTAAGGGAAATGTTAAGTTAAACTTCAACCAGTGCCTTCCGCGTAATCCGGAAATGGTGTAAAATTGCACCAGAGCCATTGCGATCGCTGCAATCTGGTATCATAGGTATGGAGCACCCCTGCTGCTGCAACCTGGTTGTTGCATCCTATGTGGATCGTTGAGGGATGCTCTCCTTTCAGTTGTTTACTCTAAAGTGTAGCTGATGTGCTTTTAAATGGGGTTACGACTGCATTCAAAACCAAGTAAAAATAGAATTAAATGAAGAAAACCCTATCTTTGCAATTACTGGTGTAATACGTCCATGATCAAGTCTTCTATTGGTGATCCGAGAAGCAAGTCTTACATGGCAAAGCACCTAAGCATTCAGGAGCCGCTTCATACTTCATTTTAATGCCCCTGAATGTCCAACATTGATTGGCAAAATTAAGGCCGGAAGAATTTTACGGGCAGAAAGTACAAGTACCATGCAGAAAATCTGCAATTTCGCTAGCTCTACTTGCAAAGGTTGGTGAACACCAAGGAGCCCGTATCCTTTTGGATATTTCTGTATCTCTAGTTATTTCCTGCCCTGCAAAATATGAAAATTTACAGCGGTCATGTGCAAAAGCACATGCATTTTCAGAGCGCAAACATGGGATAGAATACCCACATATTTAATTGCGGTGTAGGAGGAAATTGTATTGAAACAAAAGGTTTAAGGTGTATTGATTTGAACATTTGCATCTGATTTGATAACGCAGAACTTTTCATCTGGTGGAAAATCCAAATGTGTAACTTTAATTCACGAACATACTTAACAAAATGTAGGCTTGTCAAAGATTTATTTGAATACTCATGAAATTCGTGGTGAATGGCATGAAAGTTGGAAATTTGCTAAAAACATACGGGAGATCCTATGACAGCAGATTTCTGACTTCCAAAGAGAAGGCTTTGGGGATCTGGCCATTTCATAGCATCTGAACTCCTTGCAGCCAGGCAAGGGTGTAGCTTCAGGGGGTGTTATATCCGCCTAAAAAATGTATTCTGTAGTAAACAGTTGGTTACAAGAGCTTTTAGTTGGGTGTGGTGAAGTGTCTGTCAGATTTCACCTGGGAGTTTTACTCCCTCTCTCTCTCTCCCTCTCTCTCACTCACTGACAAGAGAAAACAAACTCACTCTCTCTCTTTTCTTGAAGGCCTTGAAAAAATTGATTAGTTTGAAAAATGTTGTTTTAAGTGCCCCTAATAATTCGCCTTTCTCATTCTTTCCACTGCCTCTTAATCCCCCTCTAACCTCCTGCTTTTCATATAATGTGTTTTACCAAGATATCCCAGCATGATTATTGGGAATCTGAAGCTCCCCACCCCCACCCTTATTGACCATGCTATACCCCGCTGCCAGGTTTCACAACCATGATAATGTGTTTAGCAGCATGTAAAGTGTGAAATCTGGTTCCAGCTCAGCAGCTGAAAGAGCCCTTAGTCATGGGCGGGGGTGTGCACGTAAATATGCAGCGGCATAGAATCATCACGCCCACCATGAGATATGTAACAGAGCAGAGCTTTAAGTGGGCCGGGTCTCACCGGGTCTGAGCACCGGCAGTTTTTTAACCCCTTCCATGCTACTGTCCGCCATTGGCCGACGGCAGCACTACCTCGCTGGTGCTGCCGTCGGCCAATGGCTGTCGTGGCCCTGCCCGTTTTGCGGAAGTGCCGCACTTCCGCAAAATCGGCGGCACAGCCAACGGGTTAAAGAGGGCCTCGAAACGGGTCTCTATCGGGCTCTGTTTTGTGCCCTGGCACAAGCGGTCCGTTGGTTTACGGACTGCAGTGACAGCAGGCACATCGATGTGCGCTGCTCACACTGCTCACTTCTCACTAGTGGAGAAGTTACGGCATGAAGTCATGCCAGGTGAACATTGTTGGGGAAGGGCAATCCTTTCTTCTTACATCTCCCATGTGTCTGCTTTTTCAAAAACAAGACTCTGAGCACGGTTGCGAGTGAGGAGGCCCTATTGCATAGCGCACACTGCAAATTGCCCCTACTCTTTTTGAAACTCAGGAGCAGCAACATTGTCGCGGTGTCATCAGGGTTTTAGGAGGAAGCTTTTTCAATATTATATAGAAGCCATAGTTGCTGCTTATTTATCTTATGCAACTAACGACCATTGACAAAGCCAATAGTCCCTATTTCTTGTAGGTATGATGTTACTGGTTGTATCATATATCTGGATGCAATGACAGAAACAGCAAAATACAAGTCGGGTGGCACACTATGCTTGGCACAGATTTTTAGCTGATGTGTTTTGAGAGCCCCCCTCCCCCAGTGTTTTCATCCCACTCAAAGCCCTGTAACAGAGTCTCAAAACTCACGTCATTCATCCTTCCCTTATGTTCCAGTGCATGAGATATACATAGGTCCAATAGGACGCTGGAAGGTACTCACCTGTAACCATTATTACTAAAGAAACAAGCACACCGTGACGCTGGCAGCTACTCCCCTGTAACCATTATTACTAAAACAAACAGGCACACTATGACGCTGGCAGCTACTCACCTGTAACCATTATTACTAAAACAAACAGGCACACTATGATGCTGGCAGCTATTCGCCCGTAACCATTATTACTAAAACAAACAGGCACACTATGATGCTGGCAGCTACTCGCCAGTAACCATTATTACTAAAACAAACAGGCACACTATGATGCTGCCAGCTACTCGCTTGTAACCACTATTACTAAAACAAACAGGCACACTATGATGCTGGCAGCTACTCGCCTGTAACCATTATTACTAAAAACAAACAGGCACACTATGATGCTGGCAGCTACTCGCCAGTAACCATTATTACTAAAACAAACAGGCACTCTATGATGCTGGCAGCTTCTCGCCTGTAACCATTTTTACCAAAACTATTATTTCACTATGATGCTGGCAGCCATTTGTCTTGAACTGCTGCTGTACCGAAAACCTAGTGCATATCTTCAGTTGTTGGTTAAATAAAGGAAGATGCCTCCACCAATGGAGCAGTGAAAAGTGCACTCACCTTCAGCTGAAAGGGAATTCAGCTTTTAATAGAAATAGAATTGTATTACATTTTGGTGGTATTTAAATTCAGGCATCCTCACAGCATCACTGTAAACAATTGGATGATTCTTGAAACTCTAGATGGGGGTGACCAGCTTTCTGGGAACCGGGCAGCACATTGAACGTGAGTTCCTATCATTTGCAATTCAGAGATCTGAAAGGCCTGGCGCTGAGATGTGGTTCCATTACTCAAACCGCACATTGCTACCAGCGTGGATAACAGGTAGGGGGCAGGACTGATAAGATGCCACATTTATATTCCACACTCGAAGGTGGCAGCAGGTCTATTTATTCCGTAAAGAATCAAGAGATCCAGCCAATGAATCACGCCTACATTTAGAAACTGACATTTAGAACCGAACCAATACTACTAAGTTAATTAAAAAATTGTATGCCTGTATCTAACATTTTTTCATATTTTTTTCTCTAGAGAGGAAACATTTTGCATGCGGTCGAAAATACTTTTTCTGTATTACCCTCAAGATATAAACATGATTATTGCCCTTTCACAGTTAATTTGTATACCTCTTTAGAACTGTGAAAGTCATGCGAGTAGCAGGTTAGATCCAGCGGCAATACCCCCATATTGGGATAGCATTAACGTATATTATTACCATCTTATTTATGCCCACACATGTCTTACACGCTGACGCTGTATCATGTAAAAGCATTTTCAAGAAGGGGTTGCGCAATTACTAAATTTCTCTAAAGCGGCCCTTATTGATGAAGAGTGCAGCAAACTTGAAACTTAGGCCGGAGTAGGTGTGCAGCACGCTCCCATTTCTGTTCCCACTCCAAAGCCTAAAACTACCACTGGGGACTCTGGGGTCAGAACATCTGCAAATCCAGACTCTAATTCAGGACTGGGTGTGCAAACTGCTAATGCAATTTTTCTGGTGCATCACCTGAGTCCACAACACATCTCACAAGACGTGAGAAGAATGCAGTCACAAAAACATTTAGGAGTAAGGGCAGAAGTCCTGCAGCAGTACTCTTTTACATTCTCTTTCCTGCCTTTGTGAATCAGTGCCGAAACACCCAACTCTCTATTAGTAAAACTGCAAGGAGGGTGCATTGCTTCCTATTTGCTTAGTTGTACATGAAAAGTCCCCGAATACTCCCTTATGTTTCCCATTATGTTAGATTTTTGTTTGCCGTTCTCAAAGACCTGCAAGAAAGAGTACATGAAAAGAGTCCAGTACTACCAAAGTACCACTTTACGAACCCCCAAAATGCTTTTGTGACAAGGCCCCATATAGTCTAAAGTAATGTGCAAAACACAAGGACCTTGCTATAGGAAAGGCCATGTTTTTGTTTCTAGGACTTCCTTCCAGGGTGTTAGCTTGGGACAACTGCTCAGTGCACAGGGAGAAAACTTCAGAAATGTCTTACTACTTCCACTCCATTGGGAGAAGAAACTTCTGAATTCCAAAAGGCCCTCAAGACTGAAATAACCTAGCCATTCTTTGCTTAAAAAAAAGCAGGGATACACAGGGTTGACAAGATCTAAATTGCTGTAGCTGTCATGCAGTGTCCACCCCATGTCCTTCAGCTGTAAATGACGCTGGAATAAGGTTTGAAGGGGGTCAAAGGGTGACTGATGTCACTTCCGTTACCACTGGCACGTTGGTGAATTTAAGTCGATGAGTCTCGAAAACAGGCAGCAGGATGTGGGGAGGACGCTTACAAAATACACCTAACAATACATAGATTGCAAGATTTATCTTCTGGGGAACAGGTCTGCCTCCATGCCAACCCTCCCGATTCAGGCAGGATTCTACCAATTTCAAGGCTAGTCTCCCGTCTCCCGATTCCCGCATTCAGAAACCCGTTTCCTCACCAGGCTGCATTCAGGACCAGTCTAGTGAGACTCGCAGTATTCACTGCCAGTAACCTGCTCCTGCAGACCAGCGCACAACGGTTTTGTCATGGGCTCTCTGCCTGGGCTTTCTCAGTGGTCCTGACAGGTAAGGGAAAAAACATGTATCTCCGTTTCTGATATCCGATCCTGCAGCAACACACCAAGTCCCATATATTTATTTATTTATTTGCGGTATTTATAGAGCGCAGCACTCATCCCAAGGGATATCAAGGCGCTTATACCTGGACTGAGACTACCGCCAGTTAGCACTAAGGCGGTCCTTAAGATTTGGGAAAGAGGAAGGTTTTTAGTTTTTTTCGAAACAGGAGGTAGTTGGTGGTAAGTCTTAGATCTTGAGGGAGCTCGTTCCATTTCTTTGCCGCCAGGTAAGAGAATGAGCGGCCCCCGGTCCTTGTTTTATATATGCGTTTAGTTCTGGCGAGGGCAGACTGGAGTGAACGCAGGTTTCTTGTGGGGACGTAAAATTCAATCTTATAGGTCAGTAGACCTGATTCAGGCCGCGATAGAAGTCAATGGGAGAAAAACAATCTCCAGATTATTTTTCTAAAATCTCCCACTTTCTTCTTCTATAGTGTTGGCATGTATGGGTCGACGTTGTGTCGACAAGTGAATCGTTTTGAATGCAAAAAGCATATTCTAAAAGGCAGTCACACAGGTACAGATTGTGAAAGAAGCAATAAGTCAAATAAGAAGGAGCTTCAATGACCTCTGGGGCCTGGATTATCTTCTACTGATGAAAAAAACAGCACAGGAGGATACATCGGAGCCACATGATCATGTTCCTACGTACAGGCATATCCGAACATGCCTGTTTTGGCACAGGCTAACATGACTTTTCATGAGAAGGAAGTTGTGAGGGAAGGAGAAAGGAGAAAAATACTAAAATCTGTATTTTTATGACGCTCCCTTAGCTGTGACCTGACGGTTTAGCTGCTCAGTTGCAATGCTTTGCTATTGTGCTCAACCAGCTGCCTCCTCTGCGGCGTTGCCTACAGATGATTGCCATGCACCGCGGTCTAATGTTACAGGGACACCTCTCAGCTTTCCTTTCAAGACATAAATATGGGTCAGGGTGCTTCACACAAATTTGGGAGCAGACTTATTTTGAAAAGAAAGTGGTAAACGCCACGTCTGCGCGGACAATAATCATTGTTCTGTGGTGGGAACAGATTGCGCGCAAGAGGTGCAACCTCAGTAAATGAAGTTAAGTAGGATGTAACACAGTACACTGAAAGCTTTTTAGGTGGGTCCTGCTTTTCAGGATCTCTTTCTTGAAAAGCTTTTTCATCATGTGAGTTAGGACACTAACCTTCCACTCAGACTCCTCTCCAAGTGCCCTTTAACCTTATCACCCACTCGCCCCACCTTCTGTTCCTTACTGCCTTTCATTTTTAGATCGAAGCATACCAGACTACGCAGCTGTCTGGTTGGGAAAAGACTTCTTGAGGACATTTTGAAAGCTACCATGGGAATCCATTCTACACATTGTTTACCATTGTCTTTGTGGTTTTTAACTTACATTTGCTTGCTTACTGTGTGCTGGCTTTTCCTGTTTTAGGCTTTACAGCATGTATTTTCCCCTCCCTTGGAACACAGATGGTTTACTGTATTATTCTACAAATGCTCACTTTCTGTAACCAGGCCTTTAGATTTTGTTCTTATTTGGTCACGTTTGCTGTGCAATCAAAGACAAAGGTCAAATGTCAGGCTCTGTCTTCCAAGGGAGGTTGGTGTTTACTTTTCTTTATTTGACTTCAAAGTGAGAGGATGTATTGCCAATCTTCCTGGATAGCAAGGGTAGGAAAGGTTTTTTTTTCTAGCACACAACAACATTTAAATGTCTGTAAATGAGTTGTGTAAATATTTCTGAATATATCAGAATCAGGAAAGCACAAATGAAGCACTTTTGTGTAATCCTGAAGTGTTGTGGAAACAAATACTTTAATACAATCACAACAAATCAATACACTAGGTGGTGTCATTTCCACACATTATTGTTTGTGCCCTCTATAGTTTTATCAGTAAAACTGTATGTGCAAATATAAAGGTAATTCAAATGATAATGTGTTGTCTGAAATGGCAGTGCGCTACCACACCATGCATACTCCGCTCTATGCCATTCAACATCACTCCACTCTACGACACTCCATGCCACTGTACTCTATCCCACTTCATCACTCCACTTCTCTCTATGCCACACCACTGTACACCACTCCACTCTATGCAACTTTACTCCACTCTACGCGGCTCAACTCCACTCTATTCTACTTACTACACTCTACAACACATTATTCCACCCTATGCTATGCCCCTTTACTCTACAACATTCCACTCTACTCAACTCTGAAAGACTCTATGCAACTCTACTCCACTCTGGGAAATTCTCTCCATGCAACTTCACTCCACTCTATGCAATTCATCTCTATGCCACTCCACTCTATGACACTCCTCTCTGCTCTATAGCACTCTGCCACTCTTAAGCTTGTTGTTACACCAAGTAAAGTGTAGGGAAGGTGAGAGGAAGATAAGGAAGACCCTGGTGTTATTTCTACTCTAGTTTTGTTCTTTGTTACCACTTTGAACTGCTTTGCTTCTCTTTTGATTTACCCCATTTTACTACTGATCTTATAAAATTAACTTTGTCTTTAACCTTTTCCAGTGTTTGTGCCATTAGTATCATTAGCAACTATAGACACGTTTCTGCCTCTAGTTATAAAATTATAAATAAAACGTACAACCTGCAAATATGCTGGCGAGTTTTGTGAGGTCACTTCCTGTGAGGTCAACAGGCATGTCATGTCGCTTCGGAAACGCCTATGATTTTGGAAAAATGTCGTGTCAGAGTCACCATTCAGACTCTGGAGAACAAGTAATCAAGCAGAAAAAGACAAAAAGAATAATGTTTGTGCTTCGTTAAGGGTTAAAATAATATTGCGTATGAACAGCACTCCCTATGCCTAGCAAAGGGGACCCACGACAACATTGACGGTGGGGCAGACGCCAAGAAAGCAGAAGATGTGCACACTAAAGTGGCAAGCAAGGGCACAAATGGGGGTTCAAGGCCAAGGAGCAGCACACTTCCCTAGCAACAAACTCTGCACCACTATTCGTGCCTATGCACTGAATTAAGGCATTCACATATATTTAGGAAATCATCCAAATATGCTTAGTCTCATTGAGGCACCGGAGATGCTCTTTCCAAAGCTCACCCTCCTCTGGTGTACACTTCCATGACTGTTCAACCCTCTTCAAGGTCACCTGGAGTCAGAACTGTATTAGTGCCACTTGAGTCAGCGGCTTCTGAGCTTGCCTTCCCCAACCACATGTTCAATCATAGTTAAGGAATTATGGGACTTTATAAGGAAGACTCAATGGGTGAAAACATTTTTACATTATTTATTTGAACTCCAAGTGTTTTTCTTAATGATAGTGTTATGTGATTTACATGGTCTTTTTTATTTACAACATATGTTAAGCTGGAATGTTTTTTTATATCTCAGAGTAGTATGTAATGTATCTTTTAATTCTATGATATTTGTATTGTGCTTTGATGGTTTTAATTTTTAACCGAATAAAACTAATATTGACCTGACCTGACCACATGTTCAATCCCACCCTCAGTGGTGGTGATCAAAATCAGAATTCTCAGTTTCACCTGTTTCTCAGTGTCTCCTTCTCCGCCCCCTCTGCAGTGTTACACTAGGTCACCTGCTGGCAGGACTGCCGAAGGAGACTGCCAGAAGAAGGGTCACCTGCATCATTTCACTCAATCACAGAGGCAACGGAAGCAGCGTCACACGACCTTGTCACTTCCTCTGTTGTAAGCAGGGCTGGGATATCACACACAAACTTTGTAGTGCTCGAAATAAAGCAGGGCAAATTAATATGCACCATTTTTGCTGTTTGTTTAAGAGGCAATTGAGCAGAGGTATTTGCACCAGGGCAAACCGAATACAAAATGAGTTCACACAATTTCTTTCCTATATATACAAAATGAGAATTTGAATAAATACATAATATTTTTATGCCTTTCAAGTATGCAAAATGGAACTATGTTTGACTAAAAATAATGTTTTGAGAATATGGCGAAATCAAGACAAAGGTTATTCACTAATGAAGATTTATTTGAGACATGCTTTACTACTCGATTTAAATCAATGATAAGTAAGACATAGCTCACAAGACTTGTAGGAGAAGGAGCACTGTTACTTTGTCAACAAGGATACTAGTCTTTATCCCATTGGATAGAGAGTCCTTAGCATACAGTGTCGCAAATCTATCAGAGTTGTATTAACAAATCTGTCGGCCCGAAAAAGAGAATTCAAATGTGTCCCCAAGGCATGTATATCTTGCGGGTTTGATGTTAAAACCGTAACTGCAGGACCTAATCAGTTCACGCCTTAAATAAGGTAATCTCTAAGACTTTCTTCGAATCGGACCACCAAAGTCCTTGAGTACTCAGGAATGTTACTGTTTTAACATCAACCCGCAAGATATACCTGGCTTGGGGGCACGTTTGAGGTCTCTTTTTCGGTCCAACAGATTTGTTAATACAACTCTGATAGACTTGCAACACTGTATGCTAAGGACTCTCACTCCAATAGGATAAAGACTAGTATCCTTGTTGACAAAGTAACATTTGCCCTGAAGAAGTCCCTATGTGGTGGGATGAAACACTTAGGCTTTGTCTTGGTGTGTCCTGAATTTGAAACGACTATTAAAAGAAAGAATATAAAAAGCATAAAAGACAATTTGATGCTTTATTTGGGGGTTCTCTGATGTTAAGTTACTCTGATTGATTAACTGACAATTGAGAATAATGTGACTTCAACAATAAGTTTTTTTGATTAATTTAGACAGTGCTTCTTCTCCTACAAGTCTGGTGAGCTTTACCTTAGGAGTGTTCCTAATGGTTGACCTTGGAAGAGAGCACACCCAACTTAGGAACTATACAGTGTGCATCATTTTATAACACAATCGTTTTTTTTTGCACTTCTGATGATAAGTAAGACATATTACTTTTGGTTTCAGTCAGTTAATGGTTTTTTATCTGGTAGAAAAATAGTTTTCATGTATGGACTGGATCAAAAAATGTTTTGCCGCATTCTATGTTCTGAAAACAGCGAACTTGGTGCAAATGGATTTAAGCTGTTTTGGCACTAGAAGAAAGGTTGTGCAACATGGCCCCAGTCCTAACGTAGCTGCGCCAATCCACAGATGTTGCATTTACTGTGAGGCAGTTGAGCACAGTTCCTCTGTCCCAGGAGTTTCCGCTCAAATAAATACAAATGTACACAGTAGGAGGTGTGTGACTGGGAACAACAAAGCAGCATCACAAACACAGGGAGTCACGAGGCGAGACTTTGCAAACATTCAAAGCACTAGCAGCTTCCAGATGACACCGTTCTGGACGCAAACATCCTGACTGTATTTGCATTCCTAACAAAAACCGGCTGGTTTTGCATGTCCGTGTCTGACACTCTTTGTGCTGGCAAAGTGCTGCCTGTGCTGTTTTACATAATTGTCGTCTGTGGGTCTCCGGAGAGTACAGTATATCTGCATGTACCTCCCCTCCATGTGCTGCTCGACTCGGTGTGCCTCATAATTAGCGTCTTTTAATGCAGCCAGAAGCTGTGACGTGTATTTTAGGACCTGGACTCTTCACAACAGGAGGGGTCAGTACACCATATGCCCCCCTCTTGTGTTTTTAGGTCAAGCATTCAAGACCTCTTGTATATACTTTAGTATATACTTATATGTGTATGTACTTTGTGGGCTCTGTAGATCAGCCCTATGACTTGTCTGCTTCCGCTTAGGGACTTTTTTTTCTGTTAAACTACCTCTATTTAACTGTCTTGATAGAAAACAACCAGTAGAGGTCAGTCTTGTTCAACTGCCTCTATGTAACCGTCTTGATAGAAAACGACCAGTAGAGGTCAGTAAAATACCAGAATCACTTTAGCATTCTCTAGATTCCAGTCCATAGAAATTGTCCTCCACGCGCACCCTTCTCAAATCTTGTATTTTCAGTGCTATGACCACCGAAGACCCTGATTTTATATTAAAAACAGAGCTTTAGACTATACCATTTCCCGCTGAAAGGCAATAGTTCTCTCCATGGGTTCCCCATACCTGGCATGTCACTAAGTTTGGTGCTTACTTTCCCTCCATGTTAAAGAACAATAGATGTTTCAGCACCCAGGCTAATGTGCTGCATAGCTAAATACAAATAAGGTCCAGAAGGAGAGAGCCATTGCATTGAAAATGCTTGTTTTCATTTGCTGAAGGGAGATGCCAATAAAAGGAAGAGACTGTTCGACCTCAGACAATTTTAACTGCCCAGGTTGCTTCCAATTATAGGGGGCAGAGCAACCACTAGACAAAAAGCACTAGTAAAGTCAATAAGTCTTGCCTTTGTGATCTCTTGACCCCGCCAATGGTTTTTAAGCACACTGCACAGCATTGGTGATGATATGCAGAGCTGCTCAAGTAAATAAAATAAAAACTCTTTGATGCGGCGCCAGCGCCATTTTGTACGTGCGAACCACGCATGTGCGCGTCTACAAAATGGCATGGGGAAGCTTTTTTTCTTTTCAGTTATCAATCCAAACCGGATCAGTAACTAAAAATGTGCAAGTGTTTTCTTTCCAATCGGGTAGGAGGGGGAGCAAAAGCAACATGCGGAGAGTGTGGGGTTAACGCCGAAGCAACACAGGAGGTGATGCGAAAGAAATGGGGGGGTTAGGGCTGGATGGGATACAACACCAACGGGGAGGAATTGGAGTGAAAGCAACGGCAGTGGGCACGGGCCAAAAGCAGCACAAAAGGTACAGGTGGGGCTAAGCAATTGGGAGACTATATGGGAAAGCAGAAGAGGGAGGATGGCGTAGAGAACAGTCAGGCAACAGAGAGCAACACGAAATTTAGGGGGAGAGTCGTACATGAGGGGAACGGCTCAAAAACACACACACTCTGATGGAGTGCTTCATACAGAAGAAAAAAGTAGGGATTGAAAAGCAAATTGTGGAGCAAAGATATCAACCAATCAAAGAGATTGCGAAGAGGCAATGCTCCATTGGAGGGTTAATCACAAAATTGACAGGCTGAGTGTGAAAGGCAATGGTAAACAATGAGCAGAATCCAAGTCCTTCTTTGTTCTTGGTAAGCCACAATGTGTCTCGCAACATACAGAGCATGTGCGGTCTAGTAGGCTTGACCTAATAAACACCCTGGCACCCTGGGGTTCCTGACACAAGGGAGCCCACTCCAGCTAGCATGCACATCACTTAAACAAAGTCCTTCAGAAATATGATTCCAGTTATGCTGACCCAGCATCACTGCAAGCTCTGCACAGACTTGTCAGGTATATCAGTTATTTACTTATGATCATGCGCCCTGTCTGAGTGAGTTGTACGTGGCACTGCTCCTGAAATTCAAAATCTAAACCCTGGCCAGACGCACACAGCGAGGTACCGTAGTGACTTAGCAGCTACTGGCAACTTTACCTCCTGGTGCACAAGGTCACTTCTGAATTTGCCTCTGGGTATTAAACGGCAACCCTGATTCCACATCTACGATTACAGTGTGAATCCAGAGGGAAACAGCCGTTATAATGCGACTGTTACCACGCATAACCATTACAATGCAGGCGTTACATCTCAGGTACCGTTACCACGCATAACCATTACCACTTTTAGGGTTTTGGGTGAGTACGGCTTTTGGGGTGATAAGGGTAGTATTAGGGTGTGGAGTGGGTAGGGGTTTTTGGGTGGGAAGAGTTATTTTAGGGTGGTTAGGGTTTTGGGGTGGCAAGGGTGGTTATGGGTTGAGCAGTTACGGAGTCATTTATTTTACATATATATATATATACAAATATACACACACACACACATATATATATAGGCTCGTGATTAAGGGTTTTCTTCCCGAAACGCGTCGAGTATTCACTTTGTTGCCATCAGTCAAATAAAACGTATTTGATGCATTTTGGAGTCCGTGCTTGCATACTTCGCTTACGACATAAGGAATCGGAGTGTGAGTGATTTGGATATATATATATATATATATATATATATATATAAGTATTTGTGCCCGAATAAACTTTAAATCCATCAGAAACTGCAACCGTAGTGGCTCATTTCTTCACCGTACTGTGGGTGGGAGGAATTGTTAGAATATTGGTGCGGTGGCATCAGCTCGTTTAGAGCCCCTACCCGCTTGGAGGGGCGTTCCTTGACGCTCTTCCCCGCTAAGGATATATATACACAAAACAAGTGTTTGTACCCACCTGTACATTTTTTTTAGCCAGCAAATACCTTTACCATGCATGCTTTTATCATGTGAATGCAAGTATTTTACAGGAAAATATAAACCTAATATATGGGGGCACTTTGTTTGTGAGCAGGGACTCCAGGTCCCAGGAGTCCACGGGGCCACGACAGCTGACTTCCATCAGCCCCTCCCACCACTGGCTGCTACATAACTCCTCGCACGGGCACGCGCCGGGCGAAGCCCAAGCCAAGGGCGGGCCCGTATACGCCCGTCATCGCCCGGAGAAGGCCGGGCTGGGCCCACTCTCTTTCGCCTGCTGCAGAACCAGGTACTTAATTTTGACTGTTCATATCCCCTGGCAATGGCTAAAAGGAGAGGTTACTAGGAGGTGCGGGTGTAGGGGCAACCCTTGACTCTTTCTTGACCAGGGATACACACATTCTTGCTCATGAAATTGAAATTACCGTGAGACGGCTCTCAATGGAACCTGGGATTCACTCTGGTAGACTTTCTCTTCCTTTAGTTTCGGTTTCTTCTCCAAACCTTACTAATGAGTCTCTGGGCATCCCTCGAGTTTTCACCGAAAATGAACTTATTTCTCTCAATCAATGAACCTCTACTGAGTTAGAACAGAACTGTAGTTCTTCACCATCTGATGTGGAAGCATCTCCAGAGAAACCTCTACCTTCACCTAAGCCAAGGCGCACCAGAGGCAAGAATGTTGCTGTGGCCCCAAAGTCAAAACAAGTGAAATCTGTGTGTCCCGCTAAAACAAAGGGCCCAATAAAAAAAACGGCTTTGAAGGCCCCTAAGCTATGTCAGCCAACTTTAACATTTGCTTCTTCCGCACTCCCAGTTCCTCCAGTTATTGACCACGCTTCAGTCTGGGATGATCTGCTGCTAAAAATGGATTCCATTATGCTGCCAATCATAGACAAATTATCATCTATTGAATCTAGACTGAATGACCTTGAGTCACAGCTTTGTCTTGCTCCTGTCCAGGGTTTTAACTCAGCACAGTTTGCAAATCCTGTTCCGCTACAGCCAGCCCAACCAGCTGTGAGTGTTGAAATTACTCAATCTTTGCAGTCTGTGTCCGCTCCATCAACCTGTACGATTTCTAAACCAGTACCACCTTCCCCTACAGTCATGTTAGCTCCTTTGCTACATACCCCTAGTCCTCTTGTAAGGGAGGTTATAAACAATGCAACAGCACCATGCTTATCGGGCCATGGAGGGTGTAAACAGTCGGAAATATTTAGACCTTTAATATCTATTACATTCAATACCCCAGCCCGACCAAGTTTTCATCTTCCGCCTGCTGCTGCTCCTCTGGCCTTGGTCCTGGCCAATGTTCCACGACTTCGACCAGATCAGATGAAATCCACGACCGATCTTATGGATAAATGCCTGCACTGGATTTCCTCCAATATAAGTGCTACGGAAAGGACCTGTCCATTTCTGGCAAATTAACTAATCATGGCCAGGAGGGTGGAATGGGTGGGCAGCCAGGAAAAACGTTTCAAAGGGGATTGTGTTATTGTTAATTTTTCAAATACCAAGATTCTACTAATATGGTTAGCACATTTTTACCCCCCTCAACGTCGGAACTATGAGATAGTTCCCCTAACTCTAGACTATTTTTATAATTCACATTCTTTGAGGAAGAATAGATTGAATAGGGATAAGTCACTTAATGTGCCATCTAGTGAAGAGACCAGGATGCATCCCTTTGGCAATGGTTCGGTGCTAACTCAGAATAGATTTGAAGCTCTATCGACCCTGGAGGAATGTGATTGACTGACTAGCACATCTTCTTATCCAACTTTGAAGACAGATGATTTAATCTCTATGGAGACCACTGCCCCTACTTCACACAGAACAATAGAACGCATTATAAGTATTCTCCCATCATCAGCTACTTTCCCTTTAACAATGGCAGAAGCAGGCACACTTTTGGCAAATTAACAGGGGTTAACCCAGTCCTCCAGAAACCGGCCTCCCAATAATCCTAGCAATTGCTTTATCAGGGGCCCGAATTTAAAGGTACTATCCTGGAATGTGGCAGGCATTAAAAAGAAATTACAGAAGCCAGATTGGGTAAAGTTTAATTTACTTCGTTTTCTCCTGATTTGCGCCTTTTATCACTTTGTGTGTTTTAATATTAGTGCCTGGCCCTTACCTACACGCTAACTTGGTGAATCACACCGCTGTTGGGCGGGTCCGCTTCCCGGCGTAGCTCCTCGCAGCAGCGCCATCTTTGAAGTAGATGGTGCCGCTTTTTGGCGCTAGCAGGTAGGCTTCACGCTCTAGTCGTCGTTAGGACGCTAGGCGTGTACTTAAACGAGGAAAATCTGCTGGCTTTCCCTCCTAGCTGCTATTTGACCTGTGTCAGCGCGCTGTGCGCCTCAGAACTTGAGCTGCTGCTAGTTTTAAAATGTACTTCGTTTTCTCCTGATTTGCGCCTTTTGTCACTTTGTGTGTTTTAATATTAGTGCCTGGCCCTTACCTACACGCTAACTTGGTGAATCACACCGCTGTTGGGCGGGTCCGCTTCCCGGCGTAGCTCCTCGCAGCAGCGCCATCTTTGAAGTAGATGGTCCCGCTTTTTGGCGCTAGCAGGTAGGCTTCACGCTCTAGTCGTCGTTAGGACGCTAGGCGTGTACTTAAACGGGTCATGCTGACGCGCAGCGGTCACGCGCAGCGGGGACGCCGGACTGACGCCGGAGTTACGCCAGAGTTCAGCCCGTCTGCGCCCGTCCGCGCTGAGGACGGGCTGCGGGACGTGCTGGACTCCGGAGCTCTCGCTGTATCTACGTGTCATCCCAGGGATGATTTGGTGCGTGATCTGCTCCTACTTAGACCCCCTGTACATCAGTGCCACCATCGGCTCTCCCCGGAGGCCATTTGTCAGGCACGGGCTTGTCCTTCGTGTAAGTCTTCTTTTAATTTTTTCACTCAGGCTTTTGGCAATTTCGTTCTCCCTCCTCCTGGTCGGCCCTTCTCCCAACCCAAACAGGGTTTTCTGATTAATGCACGGTCTCTAATCAAGCATGGTATAGAATTCCATGAGTTTGTAAATATGAGTCAACCCGATTGGGTCTTTGTTACCGAGACATGGGCCTCGGACTCCTCTGGCCATGATCTCCTACTGGCTATACCGGATGGATATGCATTCCAGAGGCTGGACAGAGTGCGCTGTAGAGGTGGTGGACTGGCTATATTTTTTAAGTCCACACTCTCCTGCACTATAAAAAGCCTATCCATCCCCTCGGATCCTTTTGAGGCCCTATACTTCTGTATTGCGAGTGCCTCGTTGAGCTCCTTTTCAGGAATCCTTTTATACAGGCCTCCTGGTTCCAGAACCAATTTTGGTACTGAGCTGTTTAGAATCCTGGAACCATACTTTGGTCGATCTCAATTTACCATTCTGGGTGATATGAATTTTCACCTGGAAGACATGGCCTCTAAAGACACATCCTCCTTGGTTAACTCTCTTGAGGCATGTGATTTTGTTCAAAAGGTACTTCACCCGACTCATAAAGCGGGGCATATCCTTGATGGGATATTTTCCAACGACCCCAGATTAACTGTCTCCATGCCGGTACCGATAACTTGGTCCGACCATTTAGCAGTCCCTTTCTCTCTGGACATTCCTTGTACGAAGGGTAACATGGGTACTAATAGGAATCGTCTTAAAAGAAGTTTTAGGAATTTTACGAGTGAGGCGCTGGCCCCTTTCATCCCAAATGTTAATATCACTCTCCAGCGGTCGGTGGATGAGGCGGCTCAAGAACTCACTGTCTCTATGAACAAAGCAGTAGACGAGTTAGCCCCCTCTTCATCCAGACTGGTGGCGCGACTTAAGCCTACAGCCCCTTGGTTTACGGATGAACTGAGAGCTTTTAGACAAAAATGTCGAAAGAAAGAACGGAGATGGCGCAAATCGTGGGATCCCAAGGATCGTGAAGCATACAAGGGCCTGTTACGAGAATATAAAAACAGAGTTATTAAGGAGAAACAGGGTTATTTTACACACTTAACCTGTTCCCTTACATCATCTAAAGAGCTTTTTAAGATCGTTGACTCTTTGTGCTCCCTCCAGGCTCCTGATCCTGTAGTTGCTTCTCAGGAGCTATGTAATAATATCTCAGATTTCTTCTATACAAAAATAGATGATATCTATCTAGCTCTGCAATTACAGAGGATCTCTTTGAGTGAGACGAACTCCTCTAGAATTAAACTTCTCGAATCCCGGGAGGCTGTTGCCCCTCAGACCTTCAATCGGTTTCCTGCACTCTCCCTCGAGGGACTCAACCTCCTCCTAGATAAAACAAAATCAGCCTCTCCTCTGGACCCGGTTCCTTTGAAAATACTAAAGGAATGTAGGGACATTATTCTTCCACCGACGTTGGAAATAATGAATGGAGCCATGGAACAGGGTATTTTTCCTGCGATATGGAAGAGAGCTGCAGTAAAACCTCTCCTCAAAAAGCCCACACTGGATCCGGGTATATTGAAGAACTTCAGGCCAATATCCCTATTGCCGGCTCCTGCTAAGATGTTGGAGGCCCACCTGAATTGCCATCTTTCCAACTTCCTTGACTCGTCAGGGTTCTTGGATGGGTCCCAACATGGCTTTAGAAAGCTTCACAGCACGGAGTCCGCTTTGACCATGGTCACGGACAATATCCGCCGGATGGTGGATTTGGGTCAATCTACCGTGCTAGTCCTGCTGGATCTTACAGCAGCTTTTGATACCCTGTCTCCCTCGACTTTAACATCCAGGCTAAGGGAGGCAGGGGTAGCTGGACCGGCTCTTAGTCTCCTGAGCTCTTTTCTTCACCAACGAGAGCAGCGTATAACGCTTGGAGACTACCTCTCCCCTGTAAAGTCTTTGCAATGCGGGGTGCCACAAGGGTCAGCCTTGAGCCCGACCCTGTTTAATATCTATGTGGCCCCCCTTGCAAGACTAGTAAGATCTCAGGGGATGGAGGTAGTGTCGTATGCTGACGACACGCAGATTATGGTGTCTCTGACTCACTCGGTGGATGTCGCCGCGTTCAACTTTAGGTCCTGCATGCAACTCGTTGCAGAGTGGATGATTCTCAACTCCCTAAAGTTGAACGGCGACAAGACCGAAGTCCTGGTCTTTGGGAAAGACCAGGGCCTGTGGTCAGGCGAGTGGTGGCCCTCGTCTCTAGGCATCTGCCCCACTCCGACACATTCTGCAAGGAATCTTGGCGTCATTTTTGATACCCGGCTTTCTATGGAACTCCAGGTCAATAGGACCGTGGCCACCTGTTGGGGTGTCATTAGGACTCTTAAAAGAATTGTCCATTATCTTTCCCCTCAGGCACGTAAGCAGGTTGCTATTGCCCTTGTCGGGTCACGGCTCGATTACTGCAACTCACTTTATGCCGGGACCAACAAGTGCCTTTTGCAGCGCCTGCAGGTTGTACAGAATGCGGCGGCGCGTTTCATACTGGCCCTGCCCTGGATGTCCTCTATGACCTTGGCTAGGAAGAGTCTCCATTGGCTCTCTATCTCTTCACGAGTTTCATTCAAACTTCTCTGCCTCACGTACCGTGCCTTAAAGGCAGGTCCGACTGATGCTCTGGGATCCTTGCTTACGAGGTATGTTCCAAACAGGTGTTTGCGCTCATCTGAGCTAAATCAACTGGTGGTCCCACGCGCTAAGAAGGCTAGATGGGGGAGCAGGGCCTTTTCCATCCTTGCACCCCAGCTATGGAACATACTCCCCCTGGAGATTAAATTACAGCCTTCCCTTGATCTCTTCAGGAAAGCGTTGAACACCTGGTATTTCATTAAAGCATACCAGTAAGTTCTTGTTTCTGACTGCCCCTGCTAGGCTGTTTTGAGTTAGGCGCCTTGACGCCCATTGGGCATAGCTGCGCGATATAAAAGCCTGTTCATTCATTCCCAATTTGATCTTTGCCTGTTCCAGGAAACCTGGGCAAAAGATGATATTGTGAGCCAGGGCTATGCCACGTACAATGTACCCGCACATAGAAGTAAAAGGGGAAGACCCTAAGGGGGTTTGTCTCTGTGGGTTGCAACCCACCTGGATTGCCAGATGGAGGAAGTGATCACTTTATCAGATGATATTCAGGCTGTCAAGCTAACCTTTCTTTCTAATCATAAAATTGTGGTTATTAACTTGTATTCACGCCCTGTAAGTGTCTCGAAGGAATCTTCTGTAATCGATGATCTGTCCGCACTTTTACAATCCTTATCTAAGGATGTAAGAAAGCTGATAGGGGGCGATTTTAACTGCCAATTTGAGCCCCTTGGTAACCCTTTAGATACAGTTCCTAGTGACGAGGACAGATTTTGGCTATTTCCTGATCCACAGATTAAGCAGGTAAAGGCGTGGTCCCCATTGATGATGCAGATAAACAAGGCCATGCTAATGCACTCTTTTAGGGCATGTAATGGCCGCACCAAGTCCAACCAACCAGGGAGGTCCACCTTTAATAGATCCGCGCAGTTTTCTCTTCTGCACTATATTTTGATGGAAACCAGTGCCTGGCTGTGGGTAGTTGATTTTATGGTTCTCTCGAGACACAATAGTGATCATAATGCTTTAGTCCTGGAACTCCAGATCCCGGACAATCAAATATCAGCGAGGAGTCTCCCTAATGCTTGAACCAATCTAGTTTTGGCCAATAGCAAAAGAAGGATAAGGTGGGAATCAGTCAGGTTAGCACCGGAAAAACTGGCAGCTTTATATATTTTATCTACCCCTGTTCTTGAGAAACTTATGGAAGAGACAAACGGACTTCCTACCACCTGGGATATGAACGTGGTTGAAATAACCCATGCCGAGCGAACGGTGGACCTTAATAAATCTTTTAATCCTTCCACTAAGCCCCTCGTGAATAGGACCTACAAGCTCTCTTGGTTTGATAAATCCTGCCGGACGGCCAAGGGTGCTCTTATTGAGGCAATCCGGAGCGAGAACCGACCACAAATAAGAATAAAAAGGCAACTGTATAATGCTACGATTAAGCAAGCTAAACATCTATGGGAGTGTGCTAGATGGGAAGATATCAGAGTAGCCCTACACAATAGGGATATGAAGGGCTTCTGGTACCTTGTTTCTAACCATAATTCTGTCGAACGGTCTCCGGTGGAGCCAAACATTTCTGCCTCAGCCTGGGAAGTGCATTTCAAATCCCTTTATGCTAGTGACCTGTCATCATCACCTATGGTAATTAAACAATCTTCTGCATCTTTGCCACTTCTAGAGACAATTACTCTAGCAGAGGTACAAGGTGCAATCAAGTCACTCCCCTTGGTAAAGCCCCAGAATTGGATAAGATCCCTGGGGATCTTTTCAGGGAAGAACCAACGATCTGGGGCCCCTACTTTTGGATAGTATTTAACGCTATAGTGCGGGGGATGAAAATCCCAGATACATGGCTTGGAGCGGAAATATTCTCGATATATAAAAAAGGCTCTCCCACCCTGCCCACAAACTATAGGCCAATCAGCCTGATAGACGTCGCTCAGAAGTTGTTTTCGAGAATTTTGCTCCATCGTCTACATATGTGGATGGAAGATCGTGACATACTGAGTGACTACCAGGCTGGTTTTAGGAAAAATGTATCGACCATCGACCGACTTCTTAGGCTCCAACTCCTTTATTGGAAGACAGTATCAATAGAGGGTGGCAGCCTCTATTTGATATTTGTCGACTTAAAATCAGCCTTTGACATGGTACCCAGGCCAAGTTGTGGGCAGTCCTTGATGAACTTGGAATTCCGCCAGACCTATTAAATATTATTATCCACCTACATACTGGGAATTTTGCCCAGGTCAGATCTGGGAAATCAGGGGAATTGACATCACGCTTTCCGGTGGACAGGGGGGTAAGGCAGGGCTGTGTTCCTGCTCCCACCCTGTTTTGCCTTTATGTCAATGCCCTGGTTTCCCAATTAAGCCAGGTCGAACACAGTGACGCCCCGAAACTAGATCGAAGGAGGATGCCATCATTGTTGTTTGCGGACGACACCGTGTTGCTATCTAAGTCCCCAATGGGGATTCAGTTAATTTTAGATAGCTTTGCCCTATTTTGCATAAACACGGGCCTGGAAATAAACGCAAGTAAGACAAAGTTTATGGTGTTTAACCCAGTAAAATCTTCTCGCCCCAACCCTACGGTCAATGGCACTTCGTTAGAAAAAGTGTCACTTTTTGACTATCTTGGGGTTACTCTCTCCGAGTCTTTTTCCTGGGGACCCCAAATGGAAAAGGCGGTTTTAAGGTTGGCTCAGTTGTCTGGTGGTGTCATGAGAGTTGCCAAGTCCCTAAGTACTGTGGTCCCTGGCTCTGCTACTGAGATATATAAAGTGCAGGTGAGAAGTGCTGCACTATGTGGGGCAGAGCTCTGGGGGCACTGTTCAACGAAGGGCTTGATCTTAGCTGAGAACAAGTATATGAGATCTTTGATGAATCTTCCGCTAAGCACCCCTCTTGTTCCTCTGCGTCTTGACCTGGGCATAAGACCTATTTCTGTTGAAGCGGGACTGCGCCCATTGACTTTTTGGCGCAAAATCTGGTTGACCCCTGAGCTAGCCTCATACAGGTCTGAGCTTTCCTTGATCCTGGAGCTAACTGGGATAGTGAAATTTCCTTGGCTTGTATATAATAAAGATCTCTGTGCCAAAATTGGTCATTTTGACCTCTGGTTTAGCCCAGAGGCTTACTGCACGCAGATTTCCCGATTGTACAGGCTTAGGGTTTTTCATGAAAATAGCACTTTTGGCCAACTTACAATAGTTTTTTTAAGCTTTAAAGATCAATACATGTTTGAACCCTTTATGGATGAAATCCAACCCGCACTGCTGAATAAGCTTTATATCCAATTCAGGATGGGCACTCTTCCTTTATTTGATTTTACAAAGAACTGGGCAAACCCCACTGTAAATATATGCCCAGCTTGTAATGGTCCCCCCAAGACAGTGATACATGTATTATTTTTCTGTCCTGGGTATAGATCATTAAGAAAATACTGGCTCCTCCCACTTTGTAAATATATGGGGTTCTCTCAATGCACTGCTTCTTATCGAATTTTAAGATTTGATACAAAAACGATTGTTATCTTTGCTGTTTCCCGCTTTCTTCTTTCAATGTGGAAAAGGCGTCTCAAGTTGCTGAAAACAATACTGTAATTGTGCAATTAGTTTTTATATATCTCTTTTTTAATATAATGAGCTGCTTTTAGTTGTTGTAGTCTGTAAAAATTTATTTTTTTAATCTTTCATGGATTGTTACTTTTAATGTATTTTTATCCTTGTGATATGTTCTTATGTGATTTTACGGTCTTGTACGGCCAAAATAAAGTTTATAAATGGAATATATATATATATATATATATATATATATATAAAGTAATATACTTGCAAATGTACAAGAGCACTCATACACCTACTCACAGATTGAGTGAGAGACTTACACAACCAATCACAGACCCATTGTGAAACTGATGCACACACTCATAGATGTACTGAGGCAGTCAGGCATTTCGTTACAGTAGTATTGATAGACTGATGCATTGTCTCACAGATCTTCTCAAATACTTATACAATGAATGAGACACTTAGTAATGCATGCAGTCATAGATTATACTGCAAAAGTTATGCACTGATATAGAGATATTAAGGGAGTTGTACATGCTATTATACAGTTGTTTAGATAGTTATGTGTTTAGTGAATTGGTTATAATCCATTGTGCAGTTGTAAGTTTTGAATGCGGTGGAGGTGGCTATTGAATGCCTGCATTTATTTTTGTTATTTCGCAATGTTGTATGTATGTATTACTGATTTAATCGTGACGCACGGTGTCATTGTGAAAACGGAAAATCGGTTTAAATGGTTGTTTTTATGCAAACTCCCTATGAAAATATGACTTCAAACAGTTCAGTTACAAATCCCTAGTGTCTAAAATACTGTAAAATGAACATATATGTGTTTTACACCCCCTAAAAAAGGCGCAATCATTGCAGTTACCAGAGTTGTTGCGACTCTCGGTGTAGTCACGAAAACGGGAAGTAGGGTTTAAAGAGTTTCTTAAAAAAGTTACTTAAAGCAGTTATGTGGTTAGTAATGTGTATTTTGTAATAGTTAGAATGTTTTTTTAAGTTAAAATCTTTTAATGTGGTGGTCGTTGAATGTCTGCTTTTGTTTTGAGATTTCACGACGTGTCAGCGATCATCGCAACGCCGCTGTGAATTTTAAAACTTCGAAAAAATTATTATTTGGAAAGAAAATTAACAAAAATGTTGGCCTCTTGGGTGGCTCTGATTTCATAATTAAATAATTTAAGTGTATTTTTTAGTATGTGAAACACATTTGCTGATTACAGATTCTCAATAGTTAATGCCACAATGTTGTGCTGACTCAAACAAATTCTTACAAATTAAACCAGTTATTCAAGTACTTTCTGATACACATGCCAAATCAAAAAATGAGTGGTTATATAAATATAATATACAATATCCAATTCTAGAAAGAAAGGCTCACCTTAGAAATTCACTAAAAAAAACAAAGGTTACTGGGACGTTATAGTTAGGAAATAGAATTTAAAAAAATCTTTGAAATTTACTGAAAAAACCTAAAGTTGCTGAGACGTTCTAGTTAGGCTGACATTTCACTCGTAGAAAACCAGAAAAATTCAGCAGTTATATTTAGCTGGGCTAACTATAACTTGCGCCCCCCCCCCCATGAATTGCTTATGACCTCACATATCACTTGTGACATGGTAAGTGACAACACTGATGACATCTCAAATTACATCACTGATATCATCCACAGAATCTCTGACACACCCACTCACACCCCAATATAACCTTTCATACACTCACTCCAGCTTCCACATACCATTCTCAAAACCATTTACACACCCATATCAGTACTTACACACCCACTCACTGATTCATAGGTCTACACACACATCCACTCATACACCTCTACAGCCACTCACACACTGTCCGTCACCCATGGAGCACACCTACTCAGTCACCCCTACAGTGAATCGCACAGCCATGTACTCACCTATACAGTTATACACACACCCACTCACTTATTCATACAGATACTAACACATACTAACTCACCTATACTGTCAGTGACACAAGCACACACTTACCCATACAGCCACTCTCAAAATCACTCACTGATATACTGCAACACTCACCTATACTGCCTTCCACATATGCACTCATCCATATACCACTGACACATTCATTCACTCACCGACACTGTCATACACACACTCAGTCACCCATACAACCCCTCACAGACGCACTCACAAACCCATAAAGCCACTCACTCATCCATGCAGGCAGTCACACACTCCCTCACCCATCCACACATTTATACATCCATACAGATCCTCAGACAACCAATCAATCTCCCATTCAACCATTCATGTACCCACTCACCAACCCATACAGCCACTTAGACACCAACTGGCAAACTGATACAGACATTCACACAACCTAGTCACTCACCCATACATTCACTGAGACACCTAATCACAGAGTTATACAGTCAGGCACCAACTGAATCATCCATACAGGCACTCATACACTCACTGACTTATCAATACACCTAGTTATATATATTTAACACTCAAACGTTTTAAAAACAGTCACTGGAAGATATAATCAGTGATCTCATTTGAGATGTCACTGACCATGTCATGAGTGATGTATTATGTGAGGTCATAAGCAGTGCATTGCGGGGGCGCGAGTGATAGATAGTCCAGCTAACTAGAACTGCTGAATTTCTCTGGTTTATATGAGTGAAATGTCAGCCTAACTTTAATGCCCCTGTAACCTTTGTTTTTTTCAGTAAATATGTATACCTGTAAAATACTTCTATTTACTGGTGAAACCTTTAGCACACATGTGCCATTACCATTCATGCTGTTACAATCAAATTCTTTGTAAAGGCATGCATGATAAAGGCATATGCGTTGTAAAAAAATGCATGGAAAACGTTATGCTTGGTAATGGCATTTGTGTTCTAACGGAATGCATTATAACGGAATGCGCAGCTCTGTCATACATCCAAATCCAGACTTCCAGCTTTACGGGCTCAATCCTGCTTTACCTGAAGTTGTGAAGCCTTAATGTTGACTCACAAATTCACCTCTACAAATACAGAAGACCTCGCACAAGGGTGGACATGGCTCGTACCCGACATGGACTCTTCTTTCACATGTTGGATACTGCCTACATTGCTGGTATTGTCTCATTGAAATCAAATGGGGTATTTGTATTGGGCACACACTACTCAAGCTTGAGTGTCCTGGTGCCTTAACCAGTGAAAGGAAGGAGTGAAAAAGCCCCAGCCCAGTGATTAAACAGCCAAGTCTTCAAAATTTTTCCTGAAGGGGAGTAGGTTGGAATTAAGCCTCAATGCCTCAGCGGGCCAGACATATCTTGGGCACGCTGACCAAGTTGGCTTTAGAGGAACATAGCGGCCTCAAAGTCGTGTATTTATTGACCCGCTTCTTTAAGTAGCCAGCTCCAGCATTGTGGAATGCTTTAAAAAAAATGGTCAGGACTTTGAAATCTATCCGGTCCTTGATGCGGAGCCAGTGTAACGATTTCAAAATCGGAGTTATGTTAGATCTGAATTTCGGTTTACAAATGGCTCTGGCTGCCACGTTCAGAACCACCTGTAGGCACTGTATCAAGGATTTGGGAAGACCGAGGTACAGGCTGTTGACAGAGTCAAGTTCTGAGGTCACTAAGATCTTCCTACTTTCAAGCGGAAGCAGTGGCAGGATTTTTTTTAGCATTCGTAGGATTCCAAAACATATGCCGGTAACATTTTGTATCTGGGGTCGCATAGAGAGAGTTTTATCTATCATAATTCCTACATTTTTGTCCTTCTCCTTTTCTGCTGGTGGAGGTGGCAAGTCTGCAGGCCACCAGGAGCGCCAATCAACCATTACCGAGTTTCTGAAGATAACCACTTCCGTTTTGTCCGGATTGCATTTTAGCTGGTTGATCTTGAACCAGTTAAACACCTTTGTGAGACAAGCCTCAATTTTGGCCCCCCTCAAGGTCGGAGCCCTTATCACAGGAGAAAATCAGCTGAGTGTCATCAGCATAAGAGAACATTTTTGCGCCTTCCGCCTCGACCATGAATGCAAGAGGGGATAAATAAATGTTAAAAAAGGTAGGGCTGAGAACGGAGCCCTGGGGGAAACCCACAACAGAGGCAGGTACTGGAGATGTAAACTGAGGGAGTCAGATATCCTGAGATCTATCAGCCAAAAAAGAGTACATCCAAGGCAGGGCAGTCCCACATAGGCCGATGTCCTTGAGCTTGGTTAAGAGTCTCTCATGTATGACCGTTTCAAAGGCCGCCGACAGATCATGCAGTATCAGAACAGCCTTTTTCTCCCTGGTCCAGTATGCCCCTGATGGAACCTGTCACTTCCAGCAGGGCGGACTCCGTGCTGAAATTTGCCCTAAATCAGGATTGGGATTCATGGAGAAGCCCCCCTCTTCGATATGACTTTGCAAGGCTTTGTTTACATGCTTTTCCAATGCCTTTGAGAGAGCCGGAAGCAGAGAGATTGGTCTATAATTAGCTGGGTCTGTTAAGTTGGTGTTGGCCTTTTTGTCAGAGGGAGTATCTTTGCGTGCTTCCATAATTTAGGCATGATGCCAGTGGAGAGGGAGGCATTAAAAAGCTGATGAACTGAAGACTGAATGGTGGAAGACAGTAACGTCAGGATGTTTGCTGGGCAAGGATTAGACGGAGAGCCTGACTTAATGCTATGGAGCATTTAAATATGTGCATAGGTTGAATGCCTCTGTCCGGCTTCTGTTGTATGTGCTGTGCCTGTCAGGGTAGAAGTATACATGCGTGACAAAACAACACGCTCCACCAGCCCAACACAATTATAAAATGATTCAGACAGGGTTCCTTTGAGAGGTTAAGGTATACTGGAGAGTAGATCAGTTTATTCCCACTCCCTAATAAGGGAGTTGCTTTGTTCCCATCTTGGAAAGTGAATGAGCAGGGCTACTCTGAGGTATTACTTGTTTTTGCTTTTAGGAGAGGAGATCCATTTAATAGTACATACAAATAGGGTCATCAAAATGTGCTGCACCCTGGTCAACAGCAAAACTGGGCTGCTGTTTACTTAACATAGCACTAACATTACAAATATGTTAAGTACATGACAAGGGATTTATTTAAAAGGTAACAGAGAGGTAGTAACTAGGGTGTCCTGCACTGCTTAACTTTAGAAACACCTTCATTTATAAAGACATTCTGCAGCAGGCTCTTCAAAATGAAAAATTGTGTTTCATTAACACGCAGAATCGTTCCACCTCAGTAAATTAGATTATAGCAGTGCAGTGAGAAGTATTTGTATTTATGCTCTCCCCCTAAACTGGCAACAATGCCAATAGTAAACTAAGAGGCAAGTCAGTTGTTATGTGCACCGTTTGGGTGACCAGGGTTGTTAGTATACATGAATATTTTGTTTTTTTAAATAAAACACAGTAGAAGGTTTTGAACTATGCACGCCCTGATGTCATGTATTTTGAGACCCTCTTATATGTGACAACGCAGAGAAAGTAAAATAAAACAATTGCCTACGATCACACAATATGGCCAAGTGGGGCAGCCAGGATTGATCCCAGGTTTCAAGTTCCACATTGTGCAATTCAATTCAGACAGTAGTTGTACATGTGTCGCATTGCCACACCCCGACCACCCCTTGCTGGCATCAATGTGGCCCTCTGTCACACCACGGAGCAAATCTTTGGGCCCCTGGGAAAATGTTTGTGGGTACCCATGATGTATTGCATACTGATTACGTATTTGGAAGAGACGCCTGCAACACACCCCTTCCAACCATTGAAGGAATCAGTAGAATGTTTACAAATTCCTAAAATGGGATTTGGACAATAAAAAAACAGTTTTGCGGTCGCAGACATAGAATCGGAGTATTTACACTGAAAAAAATGCTTTAAACATCGAGTTCATGTTCTCAGAATATTAATCAACTGTACTATTTGCGTTCTGGGAATGCCTGGACCACAGAAAATGCTGGCAACCCTACAGGAAGCCATTGACATCACAGTGGCGAAGGATGAGTGTTGTGATGCTCAATATGGCCTTATAGGAGTCTATTTCTTCGCACAGTTCTGTCATGCTTCCACTCCTCCAGAATCCATTCATAAAACATTTTTAATTATAAGAAGTGTTTAATTGGCTGAGCCCAGCCCTATAACCTCCAATAGAATGTACACTACCATGCATAGAACAGCTAAACGCAGACAGAAATCACGGTCTGGAATGCTGGTAGAGTGTGCTTGCCCTTGAGACGACCTTGCAGACATGTTCAGCCATTGCTAGCTGTGGTGGTGGGGACATAGTAGGGAGCAGGCTACACTCTTCACAGTAGTGAGAAGAGGCCAAATGAGGGAAAGAACTGCGGTTGAGAGGCCAGACAGCGCAATCCATGCGCAGAGTAGGGAGACGCAGAATGACTGTTAAAGGCAACATCTTTCAAACCTAAGGATCAGAGATACTCTTCTTAAACACTGTGATTGACTCTCACCTTGATCCCACTGGGTGCCGGATATCCATAAGAGCACGCTGTGCTTCCACCAACCAGAGAAGCGGTTTAATATCGCGCCACTCTTCTGCAATGAGCTCCTGGAGCTGATAAATGGACTGATTTCATGTGGCGAGCTATAATTCACTCTCGCTCGTCCTCAGCAATCCTGGCGTTCCTAGCTTCCTCAGCCCTGTTTTCTACAGCGTCTCACCACAGATGAACAGGCGGATGCAGGGTGAATCGATTTTTTGCAGCGCTTGTTAATGAGTAGTAAAAGCTCCCCGTCTTAGGAACCCTGCAGCCAGGTTCGATCCATTTATTTACATGTCAAGGAACAGGGCTGAGTCTCAGAGCAACTTTATTTGTACTTCGGCTAATATTCT
The DNA here is from genome assembly GCF_964261635.1 of Lissotriton helveticus. Lineage (NCBI taxonomy): Eukaryota > Metazoa > Chordata > Amphibia > Caudata > Salamandridae > Lissotriton > Lissotriton helveticus. The sequence continues at coordinate 247,253,746 of NC_136059.1, read as the reverse complement.
TCATTGCAAGGAAGGATTGCCGCCATTCAAGTTCAAAACAGTGGCAGCACTGGACCTCTGCAGGTGGTACGCTAGGTTAGGGAGGGTGACATGGCATGGAGAGGCCTGCAAGGTGCTTGACACACCCTACAGCCCTGGTGGAAATTCCCATTGGCCAGTTACATAGTCTTACAGAAGCTTTCTACTAGATCACTAGCAGACACAAAGACATGTGAGGTGTTGATTACTGATGAACAACTGATCCCAATAGATTCCTGTTGCATCTTTTGATAGGACTAGTGTCTAATAGTTAGGCAGGGCAAGTCTAACCACCTTACAACATCCAATTTTCTAGACTGCAACACATGAATATCTATGAGGACTGTTAACATCCAATGAATATCAACTGTGAGTATTTGTACATTAGGTGGATATTATGAAAACCTGACTAGATTTTACTATTTAGTATGAGTCCAGATCTTGTAAAAATTCGTTTTTCAACTTAAAATATATGGGCCAGCTTCCAAAAGTCCATAGCTGTATTCAGTAGATAAAATGTTTAGTGGTCAACAGAGATTTCCACCACAGATAAGTGGCCTTCTGAGGCAGGGGGCTGTTCTACTCTTTTTTCTCAATGGTAAACCGACTTTTTTGTACAGCAGTCTACAGCTTGTTGACTCTTGAAACCATATTATCTAACAGAACACTGAAGCTGAGTAAATAAGTACCAGGTGGTTTTGCTTTCCTTGAACACTTAGATGTATGCTGGGGGAGCCCAGAAATAACATTTTGCACCAGTGGAAAGATGGAGCAAAATTGTGTTCCACTACTGTGGAAGCTGTGCAAAATACCCCATGAAAACAGTCTCCTTTTTCACATCCTACTGATAAAGAAAGGTGTAAGCAGACAATTGTTTGCACCAATTAATTACACTTTAGCAAGCATAACCTTTTTGTTGAATGTCCAGTTTATATTGTGGCTATATGTATATGCCTTGGTAGATATCCTGCTATAAGAAGAAAACTTATTGTATATTTTTGTTTGTTTCAAATCACCAAGGCATCTGAGGCAGAGAGCATCATTTATTTTCCAACAACCTTATACTTGGGTTTGTGAACATGTGAAAAGATAACCTCAGTTTGCTTTACACCAGCCTCTGTGTTTATCTCCAACTCCCTCATCTGACGTCACGAGCATGGAACTCTTCCTACATTCTTCTTGGAGGCCCTTTTGAATTGACTTTTTTCACAAATGTACACATATTGGGTAATGGGAAGGTGGTGTATAATGCTACTAAAATGTAACTTCTTCAGATAGGTTCAATTATATCCAAACACTTCCATGGTTTTTAACCAGAGGTTTCATGTCAAAGGGTGCTTTCTCATCAATGGCTTTCGATTTAAGAGTAAATGTTTTACACTAGCATTTATCTCAGATAGAGCACCAAAGAAACTTTCTAAAATTTGTTTCACGAGTATACTTTGTTCAGTTGGAGAAAATTAGTCATCATTACCTTCTGGTACTGTTTATTGGGTAAACTGTCATGTAGTGCGTTTGCATTTATTCATAAAAAGCAATTTCGGGGGTCAGTAATAGTACAGTAAAATGCACAGGCACGTAACCTGCAGTCTTAGCCTCATAGAGAGTGGGCATCAAACATTGATTCACAGAAGGCTGTGGCAGTTCGATATTGGCCCTCACAAGCTTAAATTAAGGAATATGGTACCTCTAGGACATGGGTACTCACAAACTTTCACTCAGGGGCCAAATTTACAGTGTGGTTTGTGGCCGAGGGCCACACCGGTGGGGGCGGGGTAGAAGGGGGCGGGACTAAAGCAAAAAAAAATTGTGACCATGAGGTTGAACACAGGTCCCTGCAGCAGACGCCTTCGTCCACTGAGCCACCAGACCCAGCATACACACATCTATTTCTCTCTTTCCCTCCCTCTGTCTCCCTCCGTCTGTCTCCCTCCATCTGTCTCCCTTCGCCGCCCTCCCTCTGTCGCCCTCTCTCTCCCTCCCTCTCTGTCGCCCTCCCTCTCTGTCTCCCTCCCTGTCTCCCTCTCTCTGTCTCCCTCCTCCCTCTTTCTGTCTCCCTGTCTGTCCTCCTCCATCTCCCTGTCTCCCTCCCTCTGTCTCCCTCTCTGTCTTCCCTCTCTGTCTACCCTCTCTCTCTCTGTCTCTCTCGCTGTTTCCCCTCCTGTCTCCCCCCCTCTCTGTCTCCCTCCCTCTGTCTCCCTCCCTCTGTCTCCCTTCCTCCTCTGTCGCCCTCCTCCCTCTGTCTGTCTCCCTCAGTCGACCTCCTCCCTTTGTCTCCCTCTCTGTCTCCTGCTCTGTCTCCCTCTCTCTGTCTCCCTCCCTGTCTCCCTCCCTCGGTCTCCCTCTCTGTCTCCCTCCCTGTCACTCTCCCTCTGTCTCCCTCCCTGTCTCTCTCCCTCTGTCTCCCTCCCTCTGTATCCCTCCCTGTCTCCCTCTCCCTCCTTCTCTGCCTCCCTCTCTGTCTCCCTTCTGCTCCCTCCCTCTGTCTCCCTCCCTCTGTCATCCCACCCCGTGTGTATGTGTGTGTGTGTGTCAGCCCTCAGCCCGTCTGAGAAAGCTTCCCCCGCGCGCGCACACACAGCCTCACAGAGTACTTCACAGGTCTTTAAAAGACCATTTACATGTTAATGAGGCTTTGTTGTATTTCACCTCTTAGCGCCCCTGCAGCTCCCCTCTGACAATCACTGGAATCCCCGGCCCCCACAGAGCAGAGTCTCTGAGTACGCGCTGCTGCGGCGGTATTTGCTAACACAATTTAATTTTCTTTTTTAAACACAGGTGTCTGCAAGGTCCGCGAGCAGTCCAGGAAGGCTTGCCGGGCCGCTGGCTGGCCGCGGACGGTACTATGAGTACCCGTGCTCTAGGCATTGGTCATGGTTTAGGCATGTTAACCCAGGCATTTCAAGCACAGCTGTGTTCTTCATTGAGTCTCCTCAAGACAGGTGTCAATGAAGAGGTCCAATGAGGCAGATAACATCTGAAGTTGCCTACCCTCCCATGCTGCGAGGATACGACTAGAAAGATAAGCTCAGATAACTCTTTCTTCGGGGGAAACAGACTGGTTTCAAACACGTTTTCTTCTTCATGATACTAAGGTTTTTCTTCTACACACATGGATGGGTCTTTGGCATTAATAAAGAGTTAAAATAAAATGTCTTTCCTTTAGAGCTCTCTCTATTATATTCAATTAACTTCCATTTTGGATTGCTTAAGCCATTAATCTTTCTATCTCTTAATCATGTATCCAGTTACAACAACTGTAAGATGCTCATTTTAACAAATACATACTTTTACTATTGTTTTACTGACTGCAGCAGTTACAAATACAGAAAGGAGGTTGTGTTTTCTGAAGATCTTTCATAAAAAAGCACCCAGGTGGGAAGCACACAGTGTCCCAGGCCGGGCTGAACATCGTCTGAGCTGCAAATTGCGACTGAGCCAGAGTGTTCCACAATTCATTAGATAGCTTCCATTAAAAGCTCTGTATAATTAGTCTCACTTATTGTAAGCAATATAAGTCCAGTGGAAATTCCAGCCGCCCAGTAACAAATGGCTTCTACTAGATTCGGAGTCTGCTATGGAGGCTTTTGAAGAACTACTTTTCTGTGGAGAAAATTATTTATGTCTGGTGCTTAATAGTTTCAGATGGCATTTGTATTTACGCATTTTTTTCTATTGGGTATATGTATGAACCAATGACCAAAACACATCCATTGATTTCTGTCAAAATGGGTTTGCCGAGACCCATTGGCTTTGCCAATGCTTGTTTTCTGTTGGGCATGTACATAGACCAGTGACCAAAACACATCCGTTGATTACCGTCCAAATGGAATGTCCAGCTATGAAGGAATAAGAGAAGGATGGTGTGTAGTTGTATTTATACGCCTTTTGTAAACACACTGCTCAAACAAGACCCTTTAAAATTTCCTGAGTGTTTCAGGGTCTGAAATTAGGGAACATCCTTTGCTCCCTCTGCGAACGAAAGTTGGTTACCTGAATTAGGAACCCACAAAAAGGCTTGAACTAAAAAAAAAAAAACAAGGTCCATGCGGGTACGAACAACAAATGCCAGTTCATGGTCCTTCACACGCATCCAACTGAACTAGCATGTGCTGTGAACCTCTTCATGTTATGTTTAGCTTTACGTTTCAGCGTTCTGAATTGGCCGAAGTGAAGTTCGGCTCCATATGAAGCTTCAAAATAAATAAATTAACAGTGCCCATCACATGGAAGAGTCTTAATTGACAAGTGTACCAATAGAGTGTGGTGATCCAGCTTGTAGAACACATGAGGGGAGAGGCATCCTACGGTACTCCTATTGGATAAAGAGGTATTTTCTGCCCTGAGTGTCTTTCCAGACTATTAAAGGGAAGAAACTAAAAGGTGGTCAGCAAAGAGAAGGCCCAGTTATCTGATTCGGCAGAAGCAGAAATCCATTGTATTTTTTTTTTTACTTAGTGTTGTATGGGGCGTGCAAGACCAATGGGCGATAGAGCGATTTACAATAAAATAACGTAATTCGAACTTTAAGCGAAAACAAAAAAGATAGAACAACAAGAGGTAGTGGAGAGCGTGTCATAAATAGTAATTAACCACAGGGTTCATCACAATAAACACATATCAAATATCTATCGAGGATGGGGAGGCTGAAGTCTGGAGCAGACCCCGGGAGAGGGATGAAAAGTAAACATATACAAAATTTACATTAGAGGGCTGCACACCATTTTCACATAACAGGCCTTCAAACAGTTGTGCTCTCTGCTGGAGGACAAGTAGATCAATGGCAGCATTTTGAGAAGAAGTGCATACAAGTAAAACCATAAAGACAAAGTAGAAGGTTTGTTTGCCCACGTGCGAGTGAGTAAAGCATGGGATCACGGGGGAGAACTTTCCCGCAATCCCCAGCAAGACCCATGAGGGCAGAAAAAGGGGATCAAATCAATGAATGTTAATGCAGACATATTTTAATATTTAAGTATTTTATCCTAATTTTTTTTGCAGGCAAACCCTAAAACGAAGGTTTAGGAATAGGATTAGCTTTAGTTTAAGTGTCCAATCATGGGATGATCAGTAATGAGGTTTAAGAATAGGATTAGTTTAAGTATCAGGAAATAGGTTGCACATGGTAAGTGGTTAGGCTTGGTCTCAGAGGTAATGATAGGCGTATACATAGTCTAAGATTAGCATTCGGTTTATGCTCCGAGTTAGCCTTAGGTTCAGGGCACCGCGTTAAATTCCCTTTTTGTGCTAGCATTAGGCATATGGTTAGGGATAGGTTAAGGATTATAATTTGGTTTATGATTTACATTGGTTTTAGGTTCAGGACTTTGGGTTAGCATTAGGCACAAGTTCATAAATTGTTTTGTTTTTATGCATTTCAGGATTACATTTTCCAGATTATAGCCATAACCATTATAGTCATGTTTTCCGTTTCGCGTTTTCATTTTATTTGTTATATATTTCAGTTAAGTTTATGTGATCCACAAGCCAGACTGCACATGCAGCAGTGGCAGGAGCCACGTATCCTGTGTGTGGAATGCATATTTTAGCAATGCAGAGAAGGTGTTTAGATGTCAGACTTTGAAAAAAGTCTTCAAATAAGAACTGTCTGAATAATAACAACATTGCCACAGATTCCGAAAAACATTGGTATCCTTACAGGTTTTATGACTGCTACAATCATTTTCAGAAAGTTATGATTAGGGCTCCCGGCTTTGTGGTATTTATTTTGTTAACGTTTCCGTATGTATTTATCCATACTTATTTTTCTGGCAATCTCATTGGTATTTATCCATATTTCATTTAAATTTTGAAAATAAGTAAAGGCATAAAGTGGTGTATTTCCACATGTATTTAGCTGGTAAGCATGCACTCATACTTGGATGCCTGTCATGTTTTAGCAAAACATATACCTGTATATATGGAAATCTCATTTCTTTTTTAATTCCCTGTGATGTTTATCTGATCAGCTGTTGGCCTGGAATCCATGAAAGACAGCATATAGAATCCCTCACAAGAAACCCAATTTTCTGTATTTTTCCATTTTGGAAAATAAAGACAGTAAGGAAGCACATTGTCTCCCGTCTGTATTTATCTGCACAAAATCAGTAGAAAAAGGAAAAATGGGAGCCTTAGTTATGATTGAAAAAGACCACCAAGGTAGGAATATCTACAAAAATCCTAGACATGTGTTTGTATGTTCAACAGAAGATTTGGAGGTGGTGGAGTAATGCACCTTCACTTTTTCGTTCTCCACGTAGTTTTTTTCTTCAGGTGAAGAAATCCTTTTCATTACAGATCCAGTACACAGTAGGGTGTAAATGTTTTACACACGACCTGATGTACAAAGCAATTTTGTGGATGTAACCCTGTGATTTACTAAATGTGATGGCCTGAGACCGTAAAATGAGTTCACCAACCCATTCCAAATCGCAACTAAGAGGGGGGAGAGAAAGTCGTGTCCCAGCCCAATTACATATCGGAACGGCATGTAGCAATGGTTTGTGACCGCAATTGTTGTTGTAAACCACTAAAAAGTTACTGACTCCTCAGGAGGAGGTATCAGATTCGCAAAGAGGAAGCAGTCCCTGCTGGACAGCTTTCCCTTTGGATGAAGTAGCAGGGAGCAGGTAATAGTTGGGGACCACTTCCTGCTTCATCCAATGTGTCCTCAAGCAAGATTCCTTTTAAAGCACACCAGTTCTTTTAAGTATTACCCATTTTGAATTGCAATCACACACATGGTTGTCTGCTGTTCCTTGCAGCCACCATCCCTGTGTTTATGGACAAACACAGGGAGTAGGAATAGCAAATTGCATAATTAATATTCATTAGAGAGATCGTTCTAAGACACTCTGCGACTGGAGATTTCGCTAAGCAACCTACTGGTAAACAGGATGCATAACATTAAAGAGAGGCCTTAAAAAGTCAGTGTGAAATTTGCAATCACTTTTTGCAACCAGTCTTTTCATACATAAGGCTGTCTTAGCCCCCAAGTCACAAACACAAATTAGGAATCAAAACCACTGGTAAGGTTTGTAAATACTCACAGTTGCCATTTTGTGGTTGTTCACCACTTTTCAATGGCCATTTTACACCCTTTCCATGGGATCACATGCCTTCCGAGACCTAGCCATAAAACCACAACTACAAAAAAATACATAACTGCCACCCTTGCAGATTTTGTACCATGCTAAATGCCACCTGGGGATAGAAACATCTGCAGAGTCCATGGGTCACAATATGTGGTTTACATCCACAGCAGCCACATTATGTAGGGCAACAGGTGGCTGTACAAGAGTAGGCCAGTCCTCAGCCCTGAGCTTGCAGCACATTAGTAAAGCACTGTCGGGCAGTGCTGAAGACTGTGACAAAGCTGTACAACAGCAACCCACCGATTGCTTAATATCAATATAGCTAGGCAGAGCCTACAAATATTAAGAGTCATTCTGGGGTAATTTCTCATTCCAAGTTAATGCTCCTGTATGTGTTCACAAGACTCCTGGCCCGATAGAATGCCCACCGGGCAACTGAATTTTAAGCAACACCCAGTCAATAATTTTACCCAAGAAGCTAAGATGAAGATGATGAAGGGTCCCATTGAAAAGCACAGCTGCTAGTTCTTCTTCGACTGTGCTTTAGCTGAGATTTAAATATGCTCAATAAGTCGAAGGCTCATACACCTCTGTTAAACTTGTAACCAGTCCGAAAAATCTACATTTTACTTATAATTTCTCCTCTTCAAAGCTTTGGTGACCTTTGCTAATGTTTGAGAACTTAATGCTAAAGTAGGACTGGGACATGTTCCTATATCTTAAACTTAGCAAAAGTTGAGGTCCGTCTCTAAATCAACTTTTAGTTTTTAAAATATTGGACCTTACATACTACTGTTTGATCAACTTCGGTCACCATAAGTATGTCCTTTAGGAAATGATGGCTCATGTTTATTTGTAAACAAAAATAGCGAATACAATTGCTTTTGTTTATGTTAAACGGTGAAGACAAAAATACTTCTTGTCTATTTTGGCCCAGGACTACGCTACCAAAGACGCTGATAGGAAGACTTAGCTATGTGGGTGGGGAGGATCGAATGACCTACTTAATACACGTGTCCATTTCAGTTGGATAACGGATACACAAGGCTGTGCTCCCCTTGTGACACCCACAAACTGAAGATAGTGCAAGTTGCATCAGCACATTTGCTAGGAAGCCGGCATGCGAGATGCGCGAGCACACTGCTGAGATACGCACATTCAAATTTACCCAGAGTCTGACATGTTGTTCAGAAGAATACGACACACTGTGAAACACATGAGGGATGACTGGAAAGTAAAAGTGAAATCAATTCTTTGGAAAATTATCATAGACTAGGAATTACAGCAGCAAAGCACGGATCCAAAATAATTTATTGCATGCAGATTCTAGAGGTCTTGATTCATGTTCTAGGATCAACCACGTCTGGGATGTCAATGGGTTAACTGGGAGCCAATTTAACCTCTTGGAAACCTCAGAAGCTTCAGCAATAGTCAAAGGGGAAGTTAAATTCATAGGTCATACACTCATGCAAAGGGTTGCTTTAACAGTGTACACTTTCTAGAAAATTTATATCAGCAGCCAACACTGACCCTGAAGCACAAACTGTAATGGGGCAAATTTAAAAGTCAAAATGTAATACATGTGAAAAACGGTTCTTGAACTTTCCTGCACTGGAGTCGGAGAAATGCTTTCGAGGACTATTTAAGAGGCCTCGAAGCTATGCAAGCCATGGTTACTATAATGATTGACATTCTTGGAGAACTAGGCGACATGTCTTAAACTGAAGCAAAACAACGTAGTACTGCAAGGTTTATTAATACATTTGATTTTGTTTTCTTGCATGTTTATGATGGCTAGCAGCTAGCAAAACCGAGTGGAAGCTGGATGACTGAGACAACTCCTAGATGAGATGATGCCTAAAGTTGTTTTTCTAAATTATATGGGCGGGATTATTTTACAGAACGAACAAGTCATGGGAAAATTGGACGTCGCATGGAGCCTTCTTAATAAATCTGCTTACATGCTATTCACTCAAATCTTTGATCAATTTTTAATACTAGCATAACTGTAGCCCTGCTCCAGGAAAAATGCAATCACTTTTCCTCTTCCTTTCAGTTTCCTTTGTTACAATAGCTTACAAGAAGTCCCATTTGACAAATCTGTTCAAACTGAAATTAACCGCAAAGCAGAAACTCTGAACCCGTCTATCCAAATGCCAGTTTATTTATGCTGCATACAAACCAATCAGTTTTATGCATTCGCCTGTGCTCTTGATTTTCAAGTCAAAAGACCAGGAACATGTTCAAATTCCAAAAACGCAATCGATGGGATAAACGCTTTGGACCTCATGTCCTTGCACAACCATTGATTTTGAGGGGTGTATTCTAATTCAGGGCAATATTGTCCTAAAAAGAATCTGCTTTGGTGAGAGAATTAGACTTTGACTTGAGTATATGATTAATTAGGAAGGTTTAGACTATGACTTACCTGGCGAATTATTAAAGAATAGATTGAAGTCCGAGCATGTTTTTGATTTTTTTTTTACATTTTAGTGTTGTATTTACATTTCAAAGTTGTAATGTCTAAATGCATAATTAAATATTAGATGCCATGCTCCATTTTTTTTTGGTTTTCAAAATTCTACGCTTTCTTATCCTACTGAAATTATTCAATACACTAAAGTTTTCATACTTGGAAAGATGAGCTTTTCATCTGCAGAGGTTTCCAATTATCCTAGTATAGCAGCAATAGTCTAAAATCAGTTTATCTGCTGGTTCAATATATATTATGGACTATATTAAAGAGAAATATGGAAATTCAATAATAGTTTTTGAGCAGTTTGGGTATTTATGCAAGGTATATTCAGAGCTCACCTATCTCAGACTTATAAGCTAAAATGAAAGGCCTAAACACAAACATAAGATTCACTCATACAAAACATTTCCAAATTCACATGGAACTATGCGCTGAAATGCAGAGAATGGAATCATATGTAGTTCCGTAATTGCCCACAGCTAGCTTCATATGTAAATGTAAGATAATTAAATAATGTGGATGTATTACTTTGTGATAAATCTGCCAGGTTCCACTTAGAGTGAATGCATGTGAATCTATGTAATGCACAGCAGGCATATTCCAGCGTTCCGGCACCAACGATTTACCATCCATACTAAGTGATTGGGAAAGATCAATCACCCTCTGAGGAAAATGTTCAATATCCAAGGAGCGTGCTGCAGGCCGACACTGCCTAACAGCATTAGCGAACAGTCCATTGCAGTAGTGCCTGCTATAATTAGAAAGCATTAGCTAATAAGGGCGAATGGAGATTGTCCACGCAATAGAGCGGCAGGGGAGTTTCTCTTACTGCTGGAGAGAATTTATGGGTTGAGGCTGTGTACAACAATTTTTTTCACCTAAACAATCCAAAATCAATCACCATGCCTGAAAGAGGAATATAATTTTAAAAGACAAGTGGCGCAGTAGTAGTCATACTATCAAAATCAACTGACAACGATGTTTCAACGTGCTGCACAGTTTAGGTAAGATCCTAAAGGGTCAAATTTTTCGGGAAATACTGTGAATTGACAGTGCATGGCTCAGCGGGAAATGGACAAGGGGCGAAATGGGTTTCGTTTCGGCAACAGTGTCCTTTTGGATTCATCAAGACACTCAGAGCAAATAAGACCAATACTGCTATATAATTAGAAAGCCAGGGTTTCCCCCAGTGACCATCAAACATGTGCTTCGCAATACCCTGAAGAAAATAACTCCAACTACATCTCTGGCATCCGAGTACATCAACCATTCTCCACCACCACCACCACCACTCTGGCCCTAATTGTTCTTGTACCAGCTGATTATTGGCACATACAATAAAGTCTGTGGCCCTCAAGAAGCCGGCAGCAAAGGTGAATTGCAGCCCAGCACCTTCTATGGTAGGATAATCACAAACACATGCAATCAGTCCTGCCTGCCAAAATACCCTTTCCTCATCCTCCCAGCACCATATCCCACTAGCCGCATACGTCCCACATCATCGGTGGTGCAAGCGTACAAATCCAGACACCCATAAAACAGGCTTCTTTAACACACTCTCCCGTCCAATAAAGAGTAGAATTCAATAACTGCAAAAAGAAAAATCGCACATATTTGGCCAGTTAGAGACATGCATTGAGGTTGAATGGCTCGTCTACTAAGTCAACTAAAGTAATTGACATGCTTTTTCTACTCAATTCCAAAACTGAAAGCAAAACGGAGTTCTGTAAAGAGATGGGAAAGGAGCATGGAGGAGTTGACATGCGCAAAGTTTGTAGGTCCCACGTATACTTCTTTAGAACACATGGTACTCTACCAACCCAAACACCACCATCATCCTACGTCTTGGTGGAGATGCCAAGTGTTGTTCACCCGAACCATTTTCCAAAGAACCCTCCCAATGGGTAACTCTGAACTAGATAGACGAATAAGACCACAAATATGCTGTGGCAGAAAATGGTAATCTGGGCTCTTTGTGTTTGAACCAACCAACAAATTCAACCACCCGCAAACCTGAGTACAGACTGGATCTAGTTATCACCAATTGGCGTGGAAAAGTATAATGTGGTAATTCTTTATCACACTATTTAACCAGTTTGTCTGGCCATCACCATCTACAAACACTGTCTAATCCATTCCTCGTTAGACCCTTCATAAACATCAACCAACTCATGGAAATCCTCCAGAGAAATACATATCCCATTACCGATCGAAATCAACCTACAGTTCTCACTGTAGAACTTGAACTCTATTATTTCCAGAACTTCCAGCCAACGGTAGAGAAGCACCAGCGGAAGACCAATTATGGTGCACAAACCAAAAACGCAGACAACAAGCAAGCATGCTAGGCTCAAAACACACTATGTTACACGTTCTGGCTAAATAACAAAACATGCACATTATTCACAGCATAATGTAACAGCAACAATCCACCAAGAACCCTATGCTATGAGTTTTTCCCACTAACACGATAACCTTCTCAAACTCAAACACGTTAAAAAGAGTAACATAAAATGAATACGTCACCATTTGCCTGTAATTTCTATCAGCTATTGTAACCTACTCAACAATAGTGTCAACATTCCACATTGTTGAGGTGAATTCTAAAGCTTGTGTGTCATGCTTTAAATTCTGCCAGCCATCGTATGGAATAGGTGTGCCAGCTGAAAGCATGATGCGAAATGGAGAGCAGACACAATATGCTACAGTAGAATTAAGACATTAAATCTCTGAGCTCTAATCTTTTAACAGTTTAAAAAGATAATAAATTAAACTAAACTGACATCCCCTGAGTGGTGCAGGCATAACATGGGTGGGTACCAACATGCCAAGTTTTTTTTTTTAATACAGTAGTGTTCTCAATATACTGCCTTAGTGATACCAAACTGTGCCAAAGATTAAACATTACTCAGACTAAAGAGGCTTTTTTTTTTTTTTAAAGGACTATTTTATTATTTTTCCCTCACATACAGAAATGTTTTTGTATAACATGATGGTTACTATTTCTTTTAAGGTCGGTAAAATTAAAAAATAAAATGAAGACATGTCTGCTTCGATTTAGTTGCTACACGCATTGCTAATATTAAGAATAGGAAGACCACCCCCTTTCATACAACCAAACTCTGGACAGACCCCAATGGGACCTTTGTTGCTGTCCAGGGGACCTGTGGACGACGACAGCTTACACTAATCAGTGCCTATGCCCCGCCACGACTGCAGCCCCAAACCCTTGATGCAATTGCTAAGATTCTATTAGAATCAGGCCCATTCATGCACATCATTGGAAGAGACTTCAATAATGTAATTGGCCCGAGCCTTGACTGCATGCGTATTGCCATAGGAACCCGCCTCCCCACCCCGCTAGCGGACTTCGTGAGGTCGCTGGGACTGACCGACCTCTGGAGGCAACAACCACTAGACTGCACTTATTCCTATTTCTCGGGAGCACATATGGCCTTTTCTAGACTCAACTTCTTCTTTGCCCCAGTGGGTGAAATACATACAGTAGTAAGGTGGAATACCTAGCAAGGGGTATTTCTGACCACTCACCATTATGGTTGACAGTAGGAGGCAGAAGTAACGGGCAGAGATCAGACAGGAGACTGAACGCCTGGGAGTTCAGCAACAAAACAGTAGCCGGAGTAATAAGAAAGGAAACAGAGCTTTTCTTCCAAGAGAACAAGGGCTCAGTGACCTCACAGCTCACCGTCTGGGAGGCCTACAAGACGGTGCTTTGAGACAGAGTACAGGATGCCATAGTGCATAAGCGAAGGGACAAAACACGCCAAATAGAAACCTTAGAAGAAAAGCTCCTAGAAATTGAGAAACATTACCCCAGATAGCGAAGCCGCCTTACTAAGACAACTAGCAGTCACACGCAGGGGATTTCGCACCCTAACAGAATGGGAGGTGCTGACAAATCCAGACCACACATCATAGAATCTATGAGACGGAAGATAGAGCAGAGAAAATCCTGAATTTGCTAGGCAGGAGGGAAAGAGAAGCGAACTGGGTGACCCAGATACAAGAACTGGGGGAACGACACACAACTGCACACACCATATCGGGAGCCTTCGCATGCTTCTATATGGAGCTATTTGAGGCTAGGTCACCAGCGAATGAAGTACTAATAACAGAATACCGTGACAGTTTAGATACTCCCACCTTACAGCGAGTAGATATGGAAGCCTTAGAGACAGAAATCACCCTAATGGAAGTGCTAGACGCCATAAATAGACAAAAACACAGGAAATCTTCAGGGCCAAACGGGTTACGAGCGGAATTCCTTATGCAAAATGCTAGTTTATTGGACCCTCACCTAAATATGTTCCAGGCGGCACTGGAAGAGGGGCTGCTGCCAGTAGATCTCCGTCAAGCCACAGTGGTGGTTATACCAAAACCAGGTAAGCCCCCAGAGAGCTGCAGATCTTACCGTCCAATATCGCTGTTAAACATTGAAACCAAGATTTTGGCCTCTATCCTAGCAACATGACTTTTAACAGTAATTACATCATTGGTCCATCGCGACCAATCAGGTTTTCTGCCTGGCTGCGCTACACGCTTCATCCCCCGCCGGCTCGCAAATTGGTTAGATTCAGTGAGGGATAGGCCCACCCCACAGATGGTTCTCTCCCTAGATGCAGAGAAGGCTTTCAACACTGTCCACTGGCCTTTCATGAGACAAGTCCTTATAAACTTTTGGTTTGGACGAGAATTCATGTCCTGGGTGGAGCTATTGTACACTAACCCTAGAGCAAGCTTTAAGGTCAATGGGGTAAAATCAGCTCACTTCCCCCATCGAAAAAGGAACCCGACAGGGCTGCCACCTATCTACCCTGCTCTTTGCGTTAGTCTTGGAGCCATTGGCTTGCCAGATCAGGAGCCACCGAGAACTTAGGAGTTTTCAGGACGCTGGAGGCCACCTTGTGGATGAACGGATTTCCCTCTATGCGCATGACATCCTGCTTTACATCACTAACCTTGACACAACACTCCCTCTGATACTATATCTAGTCAAGGAATATGGCAAACATGCAGGATATATCATCAACTGGGGGAAGTCGAGTCTGTACCCCGTAGGAGGTTCTATTGATACACACTTGATACCAGAACATGTACACATAACTGACGAGGGGTTTAAATACTTGGGACTGTACATATCTATCAATGAGATGGATTGCCTCACTCACCACATTAAACGAGTCCTGGCGGAATTTCGGGAAGACGTTGCTAGATGGCGACGTCTCCCTTTGACAGTGCTGGGGAGAGCGCCCATGTACAAAATGATAACGATCCCTAAACTATTGTACATACTCCAAACCCGTTGGATAAAATACCGGAAATGGTTTTTAAGACAATCAATGACGAACTGCGCAAATTCCTTTGGGATGGGGTCACCCCAGGGTGGCCTTGCATACACTACAGCGTATATAACAGGGGAATAGCCCTGCTGGACATCCAAGCCTACTACAGGGCGGCACATCTAGCAGTAATTAATGAATGATGTCACCCTCCAGGAGATCACCCCACATATGCCCTGGAGAGGCTCCAATTTCAGAAACACTCCTAACTCAGCTACTTTTATGGGGGTGCTGGGGTATGAGGCCTACCTGCTACACAGAAAATGATCGAAGCCTGGAAAGGGGCGGAACGGCAGATGAACTGAGGCAAGAAACTTACCAAAGCTACACCGTTATGGGAGGGCAGGCAAGTACCAGAACTGGTGAAACTGCAGGGCTTTGGGGGCTGGGACACAGTTGGGATCTCAACGCTAGGTGACATAACAAGAAGAGGGAACTTAATTACTTTTACAGATCTCCAGGCTGAATGTCAACTGTCAAATAAGCACCAATACAAATATCTACAATTACAGCATGCTTGGAGGAGACAAAAACCTGATATTGCAGAAATCCCTGAATATGCATCATTAGAAGGCCGGGTGCTACAGGAGGAAATATCCTCAAAGGCTGTCTGCTGGACATATAAAACCTTAATAAATAACATTCCCGATATCTAAGGGAAGTAGCGATTAAGCTTCGTTTAAGGTTGATACAGTTTAAAATTCTGCACCGGGTTCATTACGATAGGGCACGGCTTCATGCAATGGGCAGGTCAGAAATGCCCAACTGTATGCGCTGCATAACAAACCAAGGTACCTACATACATACCGTGGGAATGCCCACAAGTGCATGGATATTGGTCACGAATAGTGAAGGAACTAAATGCCATATTAGAAACACAGATCCCAATGGACCTAAAATATAATCTCCTGGGCATCCCCACAGACATTGATATTTCCAGATATAAACTTCTGCTGAGCAATTTGGAACTCGTAGTTGCAAAAAGGGACTTCGCTAAATACTGGGGAAGAGCAGACTTGCCCAAAATGGCGGAATGGCGGGCCATTATAGATCTATACCTGGAGGCCGAGCAAACAACATACCACGCCAAAGGGTGTCCCAAAA
Organism: Lissotriton helveticus; assembly: GCF_964261635.1. Lineage (NCBI taxonomy): Eukaryota > Metazoa > Chordata > Amphibia > Caudata > Salamandridae > Lissotriton > Lissotriton helveticus. The sequence continues at coordinate 247,237,694 of NC_136059.1, read as the reverse complement.
CATTCAGGAAAATCTGGCAGCCGTGGCTAAGATACTACAACCTTGAGTTGGTGGGGGCCGAGAGGAGCAATGGACACCCCAAAAAGCAGGACTCATAAGTTATTGGAGGACCACCTTATTTCCTAAACAAGTGCAACGAGAGTGGGTAAAGTCTAACAGAGAGCGAGAGAGGGAGGGAAGAGTATGGGAGGAGAAACCACTATAATGACATCTCTGTATCCTCAACAGCAATAATTGTCTGTAATAAAGTTAAATCTGATGTGTACAAGATTCACCTGCTGAAGTTTTGGCTAATATTTAAAAATTAATAGGAAGACCAGGTGTTCCAGATTACAACATGTGTCCTGGCAAAATTCTGGAAATTTTGCAAATGTCTCAGTTTCTCATAGGATCAACTGACCACAGAGGAAGGCGACATTTAACGTCTTCCACTGCAGAATTAGTGAGCTGCCTCTGGCTGAAAACAATTTAGTGAAAGCAGATGATACTGTGTGCAAAATCTACATTCAGTTCTCCTGGTTGCCTCATTTTCATTTCTTTTCTATTTTGCGAGTGCAGACAGTTGATTCGATCTGTGCACCCTTGCAATGTAAAATGGCAGTCCCTGCTCTAGGTCTGTGAAATGGACTGCGTTTTTTGATTTTCAAAATCTTTCCTGCCCAATTAGAAGACCAATACTCGGTATCATGGCACCGCCAAGGCAGCATAAGTAACATCACAGTGTCTGACCACTCAACATGCCAGGAAGTGGCATGAAATTGATTTTAACTTCATGACATGTCAGGAAGTGACATCAAAGAACCCTTAACTCCAACAGAATTACAGGAAATTAATAAAAAGATACAGAAGTGCAAAACTAACAAATAACTTCAATACCTCAGGAAAACAGATAAAAGGCAGCAGCAGGGTTGGCAACTGTGACCACTGAGTGACGCCATTGGCATTAGTTACGCTGCAACATCATTCCTCACCACAGTGGGTGTGTTCCTGTGGGTAGCGGGTGGCCGTAAAACCACTAGTGTCTTCACTTCAGTGGGTTGTAGGGAGTCAAGAGAAATCCTACTTGAGGCTGGGAGCCTCAGCATCATAGTGGTACCTACAGGAACCAAAGTGTTACAAACCCCTGACTACCCCTACAGGGAATCCATGGAGCTGCTCTTGGGCAGACCCTACTGTTAGCTTGTGTGGTGAGGTTCATAATAAGAAAGAGCCGCCTACATCTAACTACCCACACAAGAACACAGCACAGAAGTTAAGTGGCAAGCAAGGAAGTGTTTTGTCTCAGAGTTTCAAATTGTCCTACATGTTCAAAACATTCTCCAGCAAGACGTCTGTAGCGCTGACCCTCACCACAGCCAGGGTGAGGGGTACTCACAGCTCCCAGCGCTGGTTTGGATGCAGGGGGCACACCAAAAAAGCAGCTAATGTTGGAATCAAAAAGGAAATACAAAAACATCAGAAGAAGGCAGTCCATGTGTGTCTCATCACCAATCAGCTGGCTGACCAAGAGAGTGCAGAGGAGGAGGTGAGAAGCAGGAATACTTATGCCCTTCCCCCGCCTCCTCTCCAGTGGATGACAGCCGAGTGACTACAATTAATGGTAAGAAAAGGTGGCAGATGGCACATCCGTCACACTACACTGCACCCCTGGGTCACAAACGCGCCACAGACATGCTTGCCTATCCAGCACAACAGTAAGGCGTAACGTGTTGTGCAGTTGATTTAGCCAACTTGCAGACAAAGGGTAGCAGACCAACGCATACAGTTACAGCATCAATCACATGGGTACCGAGATCTATTGAGTTTATTATGCCTCCAAAGCACACAGGGTTATTATGTCTTGAAATTGAGAATAGGGGGCTCAGCTGAACAGTATGAGATTGTGTCACCCTTGAGGACTTCTTGTGAAGAGACAAACCACAAATGTGAAGCTCGAATGAACTAGAAAAGTTAGAGGCAGCCCTAGATGGCTTTCTCGCAGGAACCTGCAATTTGTTTTTATGATGCAAGATTGTTATCAAATTTACTGTGTTTAAATGTCTGTAATTCACACCGCTCTTCCTGCAAATTAAAATAGTGCATTTCCGTGAATACAGGTTCTGAAGGCAATGATTATAGTGAAATCAAACTTCCTCCCTCATCATGTAATACCAGCCTTTAATCGTGTAGAATGAATACTACAAACTTTCATGTGCAAAAAGCTGGAAAAACTGGCAGTTTAACATCCAGGTTCACCTCTTAGTTTGGACGCGGTACACACTGCCGAACCATCTGATGGATTACATTATTCCCAGTTTACACTAAATATTTGTAGACGGTATTGACTAAACTCCAAGACAGGCCCAGATTGCAAACTTGATGCTAATTCCGTTTCAGGTGCAAACTCCCAAGTCAGGTGGTATTTGCACAGGTTCCTTTAGTTCATGCCCTAACTTCCTACACGTTTCGACAAATAATAATAAAACCTGTCAAGGACATTATTTACAAATAGCATGGAATCCCAATGAGCAAAACCTGGAACATGGCAGGGGGCTTCAAGCACTGCTTAATTTGTGGAAAAAAATAAAGTGCCAAGGCCCTTCCTGGAAGACCCCTGCTAGTGCTGCCAATGACAGTACCAACATAACTCCTAACCATCGCACTCCTAGAAAGGTAATAACAATTCACACTATTTCAGGCCAGACAAAGCTATAATAGCGCAAGAGGCTGGTAATATCTATTTTCAGTGCAATTTGATTTAATAAACATTATTATTGTGCTAATCTCAAGAAAGAACAGACAGCGCCACCATGTGGTGGACTGCCACTTGGGCCGGTTCTGACAATTAAGTGCTGAGCAAGGAAACCACTGGCTCAAATTAAGCACTCGCATCAGGGCAAACAAATATGAACAATTGTGCGTGTTTGAGGGGGCACAAATCACAATTTGGTGACAATTACCAACAAGATTCTCGTCGGGTTTTAACTGTGGGAAAATAGCACAAAGTAGGCATGGGCAGATACCCCCGACTTGGAAGTGTGTACCTGAAAAGGGGATTACATCAAAAGGTGTCATCAGGGCCATAGTATCTTGTACAGCCCGTCTAAATCCAGTTTTCCCTATGCAATGCTGCCCGAGGAGAAGGATTCCATAACATTTCGAAATTAAGCAAAGTTCAGCGCCTGATTTAAACAGTAGTTGGAAAAGAGATTGGACTGAACTGAAACTACAGGTTGCATAGACAAGTAGAGTTCACGGCTCCCATGACACCACACAAAGCGGCAGGACATTAGCCCTTTCACAGAAGGTTATGTTTCGATACTGCTTTTAAATGTACTCAAGACATACTTATGTTTAGCAGTAGCTAACTACTGAAAATCATAGACCAGAATTGCAGCACAACATTCTTTATTAGCGCAATTACTGGTCCTTTGTGGTAAGCCAGGCAGTGCTTGGGGCACACACTTTTCACAACCATGTAATGTGAATAGATTTAAGAGGTGGTAACATGCAACAAGAATATGTATGGGCTTTTATTGTGTTCTATTGTATTTTGTTATGCATTATAGCAGTTATTGTATTGCTCTGTGTTTTCAGTGTTCTATTGTGCAGTGCCTGTTTTTGTTGTGTTCTATTACTGTGGTGTCCCGAAATCTCAATAAATGCTGCTAGATTTACAACCAAAGGTGGCAACGGTTTCAGCAGCAAACATTAACTTCACTCTAAGGTAGTAAATTACTACTGTGCCAGCTCTTCCAATAATTAAGACAATGGTCAGTCCAAAAGCAGTGCAGATCCAGAGTTCACTTTGTGTTCCGGCAATGTACTACTGCAGACAAGATCTTTTCATACAATTCATATGTGCACTTAGAGGTTTCCCCAATGGCTATGGAACAGCACTGAGCAGCATTTTGCTGGGTCCTGCACTTGCTACAAGCACTAGACTTAAAATCATCTTCCCAAATGCCCCAACAACTGCTTAGCAGCCTAGAGTTCATAAAACAGATCCTCGCATAGAGGATACCTCTTCCATGTATATCTCAACTAGTTTCCATACAATATTGTTTCTATGCTGATGACATATTTAGGTTTTGCCTTACCTTTCGTATTGTGCCATTTATTTAGCGCTTACTACCCGTGTGTGGGGCACTGAATACTTGCCCCAGCATGCTGCATCATGTAGAGTGTTTTGCTGAAAGTCTGTTCTCTTTGTTTTGATATTGTGTGGTAAGTATTTTCATGTTGTGCGTGAGGACCACTGCGGAGTGGTTATTGTGTTACAGACACAGCGCATAGCAGTGTGATGAATGAAGAAATGTGAGAGAGGCAAGCAGTTAATGTTTTTCAGTAAGCTGGCAGCTTTGAGCAGCTCTGCAGGTCCCTTCATAGTATTTATGTTCAGATTCCAGCAAGTTGGGTACTGCACAGGGGTGTCCATTCCATGATATTTTGTTTATAGTTTGTGGTCCTGAGCAGGTATAGGTTAAAGACAGAAATGGTGGTAAGGTCTGATGGAATGGATTTTTTAATATCCCAAACCTGATTGTCATTTTGAGATGCCAAAAAGTGGCTGTAGTACGTTGTTATCCAGGACCTGCAGTGAACTAAATTAGAATCCTCCTTTGGCCAGCAGATTGTGGCAGATCTCTTTAGTTATTCCACGCCTGATCAGAAGGTAATGGGTGGTTTGTTGCAGTTGACTGGTACATTACTGGGTGATGGATGTGGCCCTTTACATTTAAAATGAGGTGCTATTGCCACTCCTTCAGCTTTTGCTAAAGCTTTCCTACTAGCAGAGTAAGCTTAGATACAGGTGTTATTTGGAGCATATGTATAGTGTTTCCACCAAAGCGTTGAACAACCATCAACAAAAGTAAAAAAACAAAAAACCTGCCATTAAGATGTAAGAGAAAATGTCAAGATTTAGAAAAACTGGAGGCTTCAACTCAATAGGGAAAGAAGTCGAAAAAGAAGAGAGCAAGGCAAGAGAAAGGCAAACCAGGATGGAGCACACGGAAGCCGAAGTACAGAACAAAGTTCTTTGGCTGCACCTTAGGCTGCTGGATCTACTGTCTTTGTCTCTGGACAACCAATTTTATGTGGAATGCCATCAAAATAAGTAGCATGAAACTGAGATAGACAAGAAAGCCATCCAGGCATGAGAAAGAGGGAAGCCAAAGTCCACTTCTTTATGTATTATAATATAAACAATGAAAGCGAGACATCAAAAAAGAAGGTGGGGAATTTTACACTGTTACTATCCTACGGAGAAAAAGTCCAAATTATACCATTCATGACTAATTCAGATCCAGATCCAGATAGTTATCCTGATGTAGAAATAAATCATTTTTCACCAGTTTCCTCTTCCTCCTTCAGCAGCACATTGTTCCCGATTTGGGGATTGGATTTATGCTTGAGTGCATCAACGCGGAGCAAAATCACTTTTTTTCTCCGGGGGATGACAACTGATGCCCACTCCCCTTTCAGAAGAAAAAGTAAAATACAGACATCGAAAATCTGTTTGCCAGCCAGAAACAGAGGAAACAAGCATTTACAATGCAATGGTTTTGCCTTTGTTAATAAAGTTAGAGCTATTGGCATTGCTCTTGACATTATTTTTATTAATGTTTTTTTTAACATAAATAAATGGCATTGTCATTTACAATGCCACTAGCTTTATCTCCCGCAAATGACACACACAGAGCCCCCCCCACACAGAGCCCCCCACACACACAGCCACACAGAGCCCCCCACACACACAGCCACACAAAGCTTCCTACACACACAGCCACACAAAGCTTCCCACACACACAGCCACACGGAGCCCTCCACACACACCCACACAGCACAAGCAGGCAACAGGGGCACACGGAGGCACAAGCAGGCAACAGGGGCACACAGAGGCACAAGCAGGCAACAGGGGCACACAGAGGCACAAGCAGGCAACAGGGGCACACAGAGGCACAAGCAGGCAACAGGGGCACACAGAGGCACAAGCAGGCAACAGGGGCACACAGAGGCGCAACAGGGGCACACGGAGGCACAAGCAGAGTCCATAAAAAAAACGGCTTTTATTTTGAATGTGGTACTAGGCCTTATGGGTGTGCACTAATTTCGCTTCCAGCACTGACATTCATTACCTCTTTCACCAGTTGTTACTCAGTCTATACGCCAAAATATTGTTGATTCTGTCTTATTAGCTCAAACCTGGAAATTCTCCATGCTGTCTTCCTAATTCTTTACCAATGGGTATTTACATTTTGTCTTCGCCTATTGCTTAACCACTGGAAATACAGACAACCCAATTACACAGAGACAACTACACTACACAGATGCACCCACCCCTGCACAGTACCACACAGCCCTCCCCACAGAGGCACACCACAGTGCAGACACACTAATGCCGAAACTCTATCATGCACAGACGTTCGCAAGTACAGACACAGATCCCCTTTAGACAGAAGTACATACTCCCAGTAGGCTGACACACACACACACACACACCTTGAAGACAAAGATACCCAGATTTCAAAGCACACACATACCCTGCTGCACATGCATACACGCACCCCTGAAGTATACTTTCAAATGTCAATACTGGGCATTTATACACATACCCTGCTAGAAAGCCAAGGCAGGATGTAGTAGCCAAAGACAGACGTTTTCACATTCTCAAATACAGTGCGACACTGGAGTGGTCCACATCGCTCTCCAGAAGTTTTAGCTGGTTAAAAAGCCTTTATGGGGGACCGTGGCAATGCCAGCAGCTGAGATAGCCACATAATGCGAAGCACTGAGTTCAGCACCTTCTAGAGACCACCCTCTCCACACACACACACACACACCTTTTTTCGCTCCCACTGAAAGCCCCGTGTAAATGGCTGATTTTCACTCTGCACTTAACTCAAGTTCATTAAGCACTTTAGAACACCTAACTTTGTGTGCTGAGATGTAACGCTCATCCTTCGGAAGGTAAACGCAAAATACAAGCCCCAGAATGCAGCGCGCCGCTGAGTAAACAGGCCCGGCTGGCACGGGTGTGCAGCGGTCCAGGGCAGCAGTTATTGCTCCACACTCGCTTCCTGCCCCATGGACTTCCTGCTTCGTCTCTCTGACGACGGAGGTGCCCGTCTCTTCTGGGCGTGCACGGCGAGGTCTCAGACACCTGATTTCACCTCCGGATAATTAGGGTGAAAGGAGCGGCCGTGGGGTGAGGTCTGCAGCGGGCCTGGCACAGGTGAGTCCCTTCCTCCTTATTACACACCGGGAACCAGTGCCCTCCGGTCCTCAGCCGGGGCATCGACGTGTGAGCACTTGTGAAATGGGAGTCACAGGCAAGCCAGGAAGTGTGCACAAACGAGGGCACATGCCAGCCTCCCGGCAGGTGCCCTGGTAGTAACAGCTTGCTATTAGCACACTGCCCTACAATCCTACCGGGGCTTTTTATCACCGGGCTCGGTGGTACTCTTGTGAACGACATGGGCAAGATGAGAGGCTGAGCTGAAACGGGGATAAGGGGCAGTGCTGGTCTCTGGAATTGAACAAGTAAAACCTGAATTCAGTAGCTGTATTTAATGCCGCTAACGTTAGACATCCATGCCCCCGCCCCCCTACCAACCTTCAAACTCCTCCTCTCCGGGGCCTCGCCGAAGACAGGGGCGGCGGCTGCGGGCTCCTCACGGCCAGAGCAGGAAGGCGGGTGTACCATAGAAACTGTAGGTAGGTTTGTTGGGGGGGGGTATTTTGCGTCTTCCGCTCCTGTGCCAAGTAAACGTGCTCGGGACTGGAGGTAGGCGCAGGGGCTACCGATCCTCAGCTGCCCAAGCAGCAGCGCCGCCTCCGTGTCCTGCCACTGCGCTTATTGTAGCTGAGGCGGCGGGGAGTCAGAGCATATCTGCAGAGAGGAGGCGGAGGGGGCGGGCCAGGATTCCGCTCGGCTTTCCCCTCTCTGCAAACTCACCGGATCCGTCAGCTGAAGGAACACAGCTCCGCTCCTGCCGTCTCTTCCCCCGGGGCTCCCTCAGCACACGGGAGCCCCGCACCATCCAGCACTTCTCCTCCGGGGCTCCATGCGTCTCCGGGCGGGGGCGGGACTTCCGGCCGGCCGCGCCAGGATTGGCCGGCCGGCCAACCACTTCCGAAATGACGGCGGCTGCAATGAGGGCGGGTGCCGTCGCCTATGCCCACGCTTAGTAGAGCGACCAGGGATCAATGTTAGAATTTCCAAAATAGAGGCGCTTTACCCATTGAAATGCCTGCTCTCGTGAGATGACTCAGGACTACAGAGTGACGTCACAGCGTCTGCTCCTGTAGTTCTAATGTGTCGTTGTTCACAGGAATTTGCCGTCGATGCCGGACCAGATTCGGGGGAGTTCCCGGCTTTCGGCTGACGTCGCGTGACGTCGGCAAAAGCCAAAGAATCTCGGGAACGCCCCCGAATCTGGTCCGGCATTGACGGACAGGCCCCTCGTCCAATGGCTAGGCTCCATTTATGGAGCCAGCCAATGAATGACGAGGGCCGACCCAAAGCCACACTACAGTTCTCATCAGGATTTTGCCTGCGCGAAAAAGATGCGCAGAGCGCATCTTTTCGCCAGGCAAAACCTAAAAATAATTTATCACAGGGAAAGGGGGAATTATGGGTATTTTCTTATTTGATGAAGTCTACCAGTGTGTTGGGAGGTCAAGACTATAGGCTAGTCATTCTTTGGTGTGTTGTGCTTGGCTCAGACGTCCAGTAAGACACAACCCTTCTCATGAGAGACTACTTGCCTAGTGAGGATGGTTGCTCAGTGAGTGCAACAGCTGGGTTCTTTGGACAAACTTCAAATAGCAGATATATTTTCAACAGCTACCAACTGTATATTCATATGCTATGTATATAACATAGAGAATGTTCCATCTTACTCTTTATGACATGTCCCTATGAAACATTTAGTTTTACACTCTTCAATGCTGGCAACGAGTACAGGGCTAAAGTAGCTTGTTTGAACGCACAAAGAGTACAAAAAGACATCCTTGGACTACTCCCACCTTGAACAATAAACTTCACATTTTAGGAGTTGTACAAGCCGTAGTCCTGCCTCCTACCTGAAATCTCAAAAACTACAAATCCACAACACTGAACTAATTCTTCTCCTACAGGGCACCAACAACCTGCAATTAAATTCCTGAAGACAAAGGTCTGGAACCGGGCTCTGCCCATTCATAAACCTCTGAAGACTCACCATTTTGCAGTCTTCTTTTCATAAACCAACGGGTATTGTTTTGCTTTAGGAAAACGAGTGGGGTGGTTATTTTTTGTAATTTCAATTGCATGCCACATAAAGAGAGAAAAAAATGCCATCCATCTAAACGTAACCATTTGCTCACAATAAAACTTCCAAATTTAAAAACATTCACTGATGTGGCTATTAAACTAGCAAAGTCTTTAAAAATAGTAAGTGCTTCAGTTGTACAATGACTTTGTGAAAGAGAAAAGAATACATCACAACCTCCGACTCCTGGTGGCTATCAGAACTCAGACCCACCCCCACTCTGAAAGACCACACCGCAACCTCTAAATCATCCTAGACAGCGAACTCTCCATGAAACGTCAGGTCAACACAGTCTCCTTCCACACGCTCCGCAAAGTCTCCAAGTGGCTCCCCATCAGCACCAGGAGAACAGTGACACAGGCCCTTATTATCAACCAGCCGAACAGCAGCAGCGCAATCCATGCCGCACCACCACCAAACTCATAAAAAGACTACAGACGATCAAGAACGCAGCAGCCAGACTGATCCTCAACCTACCCAAGAGGACCCAGATCCCCCAGCACCTGAAGGAACTACACTGGCTCCATGTCGAGAAAAGATGCCAATTCAAGCTTCTGACCTCACCTACAAAGACCTCCACAACCAGGGACCCGCCTACATGAACTGCTCTTCCTCCAACCTTCCAGGAACTTCTTCGCCACACACTGCACCCTCGCTCAGATACCACGCATCCACTGCTGTTGCCTTGGAGGACGCTCATTCTCCCCCTCGCCGCCAAGTCCTGGAACACCTTCTCCCTCTGCACTTCACCCTTGTTGACCCACTTCAGGAAGGGGAAAAACACCTGGCTCGTTATGTTATCAAACTTTATACAGCGCAAGAATACCAAGTGGTGTCTTGGCGCTAACAGTCCTGAAGCGAGCTAGAGCACTATTCGTTGAATAGCCAAGTCTTAAGGGCCTTTCAGAAGGATATTAAAGGAAGACTTCTGATGAAAATGGAGAGGGTGTTCCAGAGCTTCGTAGCACCTTCTGCAGCTCCAGTTAGCCATACAGAACCTCAGAAAGAGCATCCATTTAGTCCCTTCAGACCGGAGGCATCTGTTTGGAGGGTACCAATGCACTGATCGCCTCAAAAACTGAGGACCAGTACCATGTAGCGCCTTATATGTGATACATAAGGCATTCAATTTAATGCGCCACTTAACTGGAAGCCAATGCAGCCTCCGAAGATGCTTTCCCACTGATTGAAACTTGGGGATCCCCAGCAGGAGCCTTGCAGCCACATTTTGGATCATCTGAAGCAGGTGTAACTGCTTCTCGGGCATGCAGAGATAGAGCCTATTGCAATAATCCAGTTTGGCAAGGACTACAGATGTAACCACCGATTTCCTGCTGTCTGCTGGGATCAATGGTAAGATTTTCTTGATCACCTTTAGTAGGAAAAATCTGGATGACGACGCTGCTTTGATTTGAGCTTCGAAGTTCAGTTTCTCATCTATAATCACTGCCAAAATTTTTGCTTTGAGGATTGGAATGGGTACTACTCCCAATTTGTCTGGCCACCAGATCTGAGAGCAGCTAGGGAAGTAGTTACCAAAAAGGACTGTCAGTTTTTCCTGAGTTAAGCTTGAGGCAGTGCGAGCTCATCCACAAATCGACTGCCAGCATGCAATCCCGAAATCTTTTTACCAGCTGAATGTTAGTGTCTTCCGTGTGGATGTTAAAGCCATCCCGAACGCTCTAATTAATGCAGCCAATTCAGACAGTTATACATAAAAAAGTGTAGGGCTCATCGAGGATCCCTGAGGGACCCCACAATGGAGAGTGAAGGACAGGGAAGGCAACTGATTGTATCCTGTCAGATAGAAAAGAGGAGACCAATGCTAACGCATTATCTGTGATGCCAAGTGTATTCAGTCGGTTAGGTAACAGGTTATAGTCGACCGTGTCGAACACTGCCTACAGGTCGAGCAGAATACGGGCTGCAGCACCTTATGCATCTAAGACTGCTCTGATTTCATTTGTAGCATTTATTAGAGCTGTTTCGGTGCTGTGCTCTGCCCTGAATCCAAATTGGGACTCGTCCAAGAAGTTGCATTTGTGTATAGAGAGCTGATTATTCATGACTTTTTCTACCAGTTTAATTGGCAGTGGAAGCCGCAAAATAGGTCTGTAGTTATTTGAATTAGCTGCATCAAGATTTGTTTTTTCAGGAGGGGTATATCGATGCCCTCTTCCAAATGCAGGGAAAAACACCTTCCGTAAACAGATTTAAAAATGGAGGTTAGACTGGGGCCTAGGATCTCAGGGACTAGTTTGAAAATCGTGGGAGGAAGAGGGTCATGGGGAAGAGCCTGATTTGGCCTGTATAAGGAGTCGTTACCTCGTCCACAATTACTGATCTAAATTCAGTAAAAGCTGGAGCACGGGGGGGGGGGGGTGTTGATGGATTACTAAATCATTAGTATCAGATCTTGTCCTATTATCAAAGGTAATATAGATGTGTTCCACTTTATTTAGAAAATGCTGAGCTAGTGACTTACAAAAGTCCTGAAAATGGTCATTCCCCTTTTTTCAGGGAGTGTGGACAGTTTGGTCACCATCCGAAACAGCTCTTAAGTGAAATTCTCCACCACCTTGATTTGTTTAGCGAAGTTGGAGCGTTTTTCTGTCAAGATCATATTTTTCTAATCGGATAATAGAATATTATACTTGGCGAGCTCATGCTCATTATAGTTTGATCTCCAACATCTATCTTGTCTACAATCTTGTTTTTTTAGATCTCGGGGTGTCTGAAAACCAGGGAGCTGACAGGGTTTTTGTTGTATTCTCTTTACTTATATTGTATCCTATCTCTTTAAGATGTACATTCCTTGTTAGCTTATGTCATAGTGTGCCTTGAGCTATCTGTATTCTAACTTGTCAGTTAGCTCCCTGCCTTTCTGATGGGAACACCAGTTCTTCTCTGTAGCATTAATAAATATTATTTCAATACCTTTATATTAGTATCTACTCTCCATCATTGGATTATTACAGTTTTCTATTAATTGAGGTTTTTTTGAGGGGAGCTATATTATTGTCTGTCAACACAAGCCCCTGATTAAAGTGAGTGGAGGCATGTTCCTTCTTTTCAGGCATTTTCGTTTGCAAACGCGAACGCTGGAGACTAAGCAGGTTATCAACCTGTTTCCAGTTGCAGTAGGATCTAGTCGGCATATTGGGTATACTCGGTTGATTCTTGAGTATGCTATTAAGCCCAAAGATAACAGCGAAATGGTCAGTCCAGGTCAGAGGTAGGATCTCCTTAATCTCAATTGAATCATTGTTGGATAAAATTCCATCCAAGGTATGGCCTGCCCGATGTGTAGGGCCCATGACCCATGGACTTAGGCCTGCCAATGTCATGGTGTCAAGTAAGGAAGCAGTATTTATATCAGTGACAGCATCAAGATGAAAATTGTTATCACCCAAGATGTAAAAGCGGTTTAAGGGCGCAGGTTTCAAGAAGTGTATTGAGAGGTGAACATTTTTAGCCCCAGTGTGGCGGTACAGCAGCAGCCCCTTAAAAGAGAAGCGGTAGGCTATTTTTAAATTGGAAAAAAAAGGCTTTGCAGTCTTGGGAATGTATAGGCTCAAAGGATGCTATGTATGTATCTCGATAAATCAAAGCTAGTCGACCGCCTTGTTTAGGAGTTCTGTCATGTCTGAATACCATGAAGCCCTGTGTAACAGCAATACAGAAATCATGTCTAAGCCCTGAGCATCTATTAGCTCAGAAATGTCCAACTTATGTTTAGGCAAAAACCGTGCATTTATAAGGGCTCCGCTAGGTATTTGCAGGGGTTTGGTAGTGTCTTTCAGGGAAGAAAGTATTGGAAGGGAGTGTACGTGGTATTGAAATTCATACTAGAGAAAAGCCGCAATTAGAGCAGCTAGTCAGCCTATTTAAAAACAATTTGTCAGGGTCGAAACATGCACACTTGTTAAGACTAGTAGCAGGTATGTGGTACAGAGCTCACAATTCCTTGCCTGTGTAGGGCAGGCAGCATCCCGTCAGGCTAGACCGACGGGCAGCATCTGTGGTGCTAGGTGGAGTCCGGGGGCAGACGGGCTTGCCTTTGACACGACTGCTGCGCCCAGCATGCTGATTAAATAGACAGCTAGACTGTCACCCTGCCGGAAGTTGGTGCAGCCAAGGGGGAGGAGCTATGACCCTCCGCTCATTCGGCAGGAAACTGCTGCAGCGGACCAGGGAAGCAGCCTGGAAAGGGAGCAAAGAAAGTGCAATGTACGAGTAAGATCGGCAAATCAAAACATTCAGGTTATAGAGTTAAAGCCTATAAAAAACAATGTCAGCCAAGCGAAAGATAAAATGTTTAAAATGATCCCTCAGCGTGATGCTTACTTGCTTCTAAGGCACTGCAACGGATACCTGCAGCACATTGCCTGGATACCTTCTTGGGTGACAAGCTGCGCTATACAAGTACCTCTTGATCTGGTCTGAATCTAACTAAACGTTCAAACTTCAGGCAGCTACAGTCTTATGTCAATTCTGGAAAATAAATCAGCATAAAGTGTAGGTAAAATAAAAAGGTGTTTGAACCAGAACCAGCGCTGTCAGTGAAGAGAAGGAACCTATTTGTAGGTGGATGTGAACAACGTGCACAGTTTTTGTGCAGGTTCTCAGAAATAGCAAATGTTTAAGTGGGCTAACCTAGTGTCCCATCCTGTAGTAGGTGAAAACAAAGTCAGAATAAAAATGTAACAGATGAATGGATAAAGCCCACTGACCAAAAACCCCTCTGAATATGTATATTATTTATGAATTTTTGGGAAGGCTGGCAAGATAGCTATAGCGGTCTCAGTGGCAAGACCTTAAAAGATTGCATAAGACGGGCAAGGATAATACGAGCGTGCAATGTCTAGACTAGCCACCTTTGTAAATGCCTAATTCAAGTCATTCTGGGGCTGCACCTTACTCGGCGGGTCCTACATCTGTTTTGGTACTGCGATGTTCTGCCCTTACTAATGAGATAACACTCAGCCTCTATGTTTAGACTTGGGAGTATACTTAAAGCTTTGCTTCTGTGTCGTTAAACTGGCGTTTTACAATGAATTGACTTGCCAGCGAATTATAAGTCTTTGGGGGTTGTTGCATGGCTCTCTTGATCCTATCATTTAGGATATTACAGGATAAAAGAGTAATGCAATGTTGGTAGAGTTTCCAAATGATGTCATGGTACTATAGCAGAAAAAAAGGGAAAGAAAATACCAGAGTGCAAAAAAGACAGGCTGCAATGGCGCAAAAAATGTCAGGTTTATAGAGCTTTATGGAATGGAAGAAGCCGATTTAATTAGCGGGGCTAGTAGAGATTTCCAAATTTAGAGCACTGTCAGAAGAAGTGTACAGTACCTGCATTAGACCAATGGACCCTAGGAATTGAGAGAAGTTGTGCCACTGATGTACAAAGGTGGTCGGCGATACTCAAATCTGTCTTGCAGATAGGTAGTTCTGAGACAATGGTAGGCAGAAAAAGTTAAGTAAGCTTGAAGAATGGAGGACACTAATCTAGAAAGTGCGGCTGATGATGAGTAACAGGGAGTGGCAGGGGTAATTGCGTGGCTGCATTCTGAATCACTTGAAATCGATGAAAAATGTAGCCTGGGGATCCCAGAAAGCGGGAACTACCATAGTCTAGGTGACTTCACATTATGGCCTCAACTACTGTCTCAGGAGGGAAGATTTTTGCATAGAGGTTTCACCACGAAGAAGCAGATGGAGGATACATAGCTGACGTGGCATAACAGAGTTTATAATATCACAAAGTCCAAATTGTGCACCATAGTCACCAGAACGGATGCACACCCCAATTCTGAGTGGTAGCCGGGGAGAATTACAGTTGGACACAATCAGAATCTCAGTCCTGTCAGTATTTAGTTTGAATGAGTTCAGACTTATCCATTCCTACTGCCGTCATACATTTCTGTAACTTTATCTGGTCACAACTATTCAAGAAGAGCAGGATTTCAGTACACGGACCATGTTTACGCCGTAGGTCTGAATCAGATGCAAGAGGTCAAGGTGGAAACATGAGGAACACTCAAGGAAAGAGTTTTAAATTCAGACGAATGGCCATTTTGTCAAATTCTGGTCGTTGTCGCTTTGTAAAAACCACTGGTTGTTGCAAAGTCACTTAAATGTACTTGTCTCAGTCAGAGAAAAGCATGCTCTATTTTAGATTAGGGATAACTAAACAATATGTCTCCAGTTTCACAGTACTGTAATTTTGCCGGGATGTCAAGGAAGGCTCCAAGTAAACTCCAGTCCTTGTTTCTCCTCGATTTGGTTCAGCATTACTTGTTTCGACAAGTTTCGATATGCAATCCTCCATATGCCTCTTTTATGGATCCTATTTTAGTGTTACTAAGCTTCTGAGTAGGTTTATTACTTTTAGATGTTCTGTATAAGTCTGGAATATTCATCAGTTTGCATTTCTATGATCTAGCTTTCCTGACGGTGTATCTAGCTTGACTTTTTGGGATCTTGACCAAGGTACAGTGGTATGCTAAACCCACTTCCAAACATTCAGTCATAAACCTTATCAGGAGTAAAATCAGTTTCTTCAGGTGTGTATATGTATATATATATATATATATATATATATATATATATATATCTATATCAACTGCCATGCTGGCTTTGGCTAGCTAGACCCAAAAATTCATTCTACCATATAAGCCACAATTCTTCCATAATTTGCTTGCCAAATGTTACCTATTTACTGAGAGACAACGTCCTTTTGAAACAACGTATTAGTTTTGCTGCTGTTTCTGCTCGATGAACTGACATGGATGTGTGCTTTCCAGCTCATAGTATTGGACATTGTCTCTTGAGCCACACCAGGCGGTAATTTGATGGCGGTTTTGTTCTCCCACCCATAAGTGAATTTGTTTTGTGGTACAACACTAGCTACCTAATAGCATGTTTTTTTTGCCTTTGCAAATCTGCAGGCTGACAATTTTGCGAAATGACTTGAAAGCATAATTACGGAAGAAAAATCATTAAAATGAGCATAAAAACGAATCAGGGATTCAGGAAGATGAGAAATTAAAAAAAAACTTTAACCGTGTGCTGAAAATGGTCTTCCAACCAGGAAACTAGTGTTTACCAAACTGTAAAATATATCAGAAAGTTTATTACCAACACTTTCTCAAAATAAGTAAGTCCAAAATACAGCTGTGGTTTTAACTTGTTATTCGTCCTGTATTCCCCCTGTTGCAAAGTCATCCTGTACCCTGGGCACACCCATTTTTTGCTGACTGGTACTGGTGGCAACTTATTCAGACTGTCCCTGGGCTCTGCCTGACCAGGGCCACTGCTATGCTGAAAACACTTCGAATACAGTGAAAACACCTACATACACTAGAGTACACTATGGGTTACGGTAACCCTATGACTGGCAGGACCTCCCCTATGAGGCCCTAGTACATAATAGGGCAGGGAGGTTAAAACTACCTCCAAGTACCTAGTATATAATAGGGCATAGCAGTTTAGAGGTTTCTGGCTTTCAGCCGTCTTCAGCCAGGATAGCTTGACTCCAGTGGCTTAGTGAGCAAGGGACCCACGTCTGGGCATACCCTTCCCACATAGGGTGAACAGCAAAACACACAAGATGATGGACAGAATGTTGCACAATGGCAAAGTGAGTTTAATCCATCGTTTTGCCACTGTGCAACATTCCGTCCATCATCTTGTGTGTTTTGCTGTTCACCCTATGTGGGAAGGGTATGGCTAGACGTGGGTCCTGTGCTCACTAAGCCACTGGAGTCAAGCTATCCTGGCTGAAGACGGCTGATAGCCAGACACCGGTCCTAGGATGCTTGATTCCGGTCCAGGGAAGACATGGCTTGGCAGTTCGGGCTGGACTGTTCCCATGAGGCACAGGGTCAAGACTGATTTGCATATGGCCATGTCTGAACTGGGGTGGCTTGGTGAGCAAAATAATGATGGATTAAACCCATAACTGACTGGGGGTGGATGTTTTGCCACTGTGCAACATTCCGTCCATCATCTTGTGTATTTTGAAATCGCAGCATATTGCGCTGTAAAATTAATAAAATAATGTGTGAAAAGTTGTTTTTGGTGAGCCGAGCAGAAAAAAAACAAAAGTGCGCCCACCGTTTTAAATATCAAGCGGAGTGTGCACAAAAGGAAGGTGTGGCCAATGCTATGAAAGTGAAAGCGCCACATGGCGTGTTGGTAAAAATCAATAAAATAATGTTTGCAAAGTTGTTTTTGGTGAGCTGTGCTCAAGACAAAAGCACTGCTGCCATTTTAAATATCAAACAGTGTGCACAAAAGGAAGGCGGGCCACTACTATAAAAGTGAACGCGGGGCATGGTGTGCTTATGAAGAAAATGTGATTTGGGCAAGCCACGCACAAGCAAACAAAAGACAGCCTCCATGTTAAAGATGAAGCAATGTGTGCAGTGCTGCGAAAACAAATATCTAAAATGTTTTAATCTCTGCACTGTTACTGAGCAGGGAACGAAAGGGGAAGTCACAATGCAGTGACACCAGGGCAGGTTACCGAAATAGGAGAGCATGTCGTGCCTGCTACAGCAACTACAAAGCATAAATTAACTAAATAGTGCTCAGTAAGTTAATGAAACCTACAAAGTAAGGACACATGTGAGAGGGGCTGTCCTTATTGGAAGTTACAAGTGTAGAGAAGGCGGTAGTAAGAGAGACGAGTAAACAAATAAACCAATGAAAAACAATTCTATAAGGCAACAAAAGGAGCAAATGAAATGCACGGGCGGAGCTTAATGCCCATATCATGAATACAGCATGTCTCGAAGAGACAGCGCAAGCGCTGCCTAGGTGAGACCTAAAAACAGAGCAGGAGCCTCCTTGCTATGGAGTCCATCTCAGGTAAGAGGTAAACGGGTAAACCAATATTAGGATTCCTCATTCTAATGTCCCAGGTTACCGATAAGTGCTTGAATTGGTAAGTAAACAATGGTTCGTGATTAAGTGCAAAGCAAGAATATACTCTACACATGGTATCTAATCTACTGAAGGACTTGGTTCTGAAGAACAACAATCACCGATTAGATTAATCTTTTTGAGACAAACGTTTGTGTGTGGATTTTAAGGTATTTTGTGGTTTTCTTTTTAACAGTCCTGCATCAATAAACATTTTAATTTTGCCCAAAAAATTACGTGTTTCGTGATCCACAAGTTTTTATATGAGC
Organism: Lissotriton helveticus; assembly: GCF_964261635.1. Classification (NCBI taxonomy): domain Eukaryota; kingdom Metazoa; phylum Chordata; class Amphibia; order Caudata; family Salamandridae; genus Lissotriton; species Lissotriton helveticus. Next base: position 247,219,198 of record NC_136059.1, on the reverse strand, counting down.
CAGGTTCATTTTATTGTGGAATTCAACACACCATTGGAGGTCTTTACTTATAACTCGCCTAAGATATGGCGGCAGGTACACAGAATAATCCATCACTTCAAAAAGGAATGGGAGAGTAAACAGGCACATTGTACTATGTAGACTTAAAGGTAATATTCACTGTGCTCATTCATACAGCAAACCATAAGCAACAGCAGTCTTGGAATATAAACATTTAAGGCCACCATTAGATGTTGGTTGGAGTTGCATCCGGCAGACACCGTCTCGGTGTGTGAACAGCTCGACCTTAGTTCAGCGGTTCCACACACCGAATTAGGATATGACAGATTATGGTGTGGTTGCAAACTCCCATTTCTCTATGGGTGTATGTGCGGCAGCTGTGAGTTTGGGAAAATCCCTGCACCGTGTGCTACAATCCCTGCCCCAGGGAGAACAACTCGAAGGCCAGGGGGCCCTACTAGGAGCCCTCAAAGTCGCTTTCAGACAGCCTGTCCATGTTGGAAAGGCCCACATCATAATCCTAGCAGCAGAAACGCAGTCCTTAAGGGATTATGAGCCCATTCCGAATGGCTGACATGATCCTTGAGCCCATCGCAACCAAGTCGGTTTCCCCAGCCAGGTTTACACTTTGACCGTCGACATTGTAACTCAGGGGTTGGAGTGTAAACCTGCCATGTTGGTCAGAGGCTTTACGATCATCTTGCTGAAAAGCTAGCAGTGTTCTATGAAACAAACATTAGAAAAACCAATTTGCTATAAAACTATTGGCTTTGCCATTTTTAAAATGTTTTTGGTCATTACAAAAACAATTAACAAGCATTGGCATAGCCAATAGGTCTCGCATTTAGGACATTACAAGTGTTTAGCCATGCAGCACATTATCCTTGATGCTGTGACACCAGGGATTGAAGAGCTATACAATAGCTACACACTAGATCATATAGTCAGAGTTAGAAATATATGCTTGCCTTAGTAACCTCCTTTGAACACATTCCAAGGCTTTTTAACGCCAAGGCAGAAAAACAAGTGGCTTGATGCAAGTGAACGGCAAGAAACGAGAGGAAATGCTGCTTTCAGAGAAAGAACGTCTTACAGAGGCAGAGATGCCAGACTTTGGCATATGGTGGTACTCTCTGTACTGGGAGATGATGCGGGCTGAAGGAGAGAGACGAGGAGAGTGGAGAAGGAGGAGAGAGTGAAGTCCGAGATGAAAAGAGGAAGTGAGGGAATGGTTTGGACGGAGATAGGCGAACCGGTCGTACTCTCTGAACGGGGAAAAGCATCAGATGGAATGGGAGATGCATCAGCCTTCCCATGCATCAGCCTTCCCAGTGGTGAGGTTGGTGCCTGTTCTATGGTTCGTATCACCTAAGAGCACAGCAGAGTGGTCAGCATTTGCTACAGGGTGAATAAAACGCTTGGGCTCTACTAAAGGCATGGGAGAAATGGGCACTGTTGTTTTTCTCCTCCAGGGATGGCACAGTTGGGGCACTTTCTACTGGGAGGATAGGACAAATGACAGCCGTCTCCGAGACTGCCACAGAAATGATAGTATTTTCCACTGCGGTAGTCTCGGAGGAAATTAAGGCTTGAGCCAAGCTAACGTGGGTGGTCGGTAATTTAAGGTTACTCTGTGCATGATGTTTGTCACACTGGGAGCAGAAATATTTACATTTATTTGAGGTGGAAGGGCGTGCGTCTTTCTCCCGAGGATACCTGGCCCAAAATACCTTCAATGAAGCGTGAAGACGTTCCTCATAGGACATACTACAGGTGACTTTCCTGCAAGAACCAAGAGAGGCAGTGGAGCTGTCGGCGTTGGAAGGGAGAGAGACAGTGGTGGTGTCAGGAGAGACAGTGGTGGGGTCAGAGTTGGGAGGAAGAGAGACAGTGGTCATGTTGGAGTTATGAATCTTTGGAAGGGGACAACTTGCACCATTCTCTGGGATACGCAGTCTAGAGGTGTCGTCATTGGCAGAGGGAAGTATTAGGTGGGATAACAGACTGGCATTACCTAAAGCAGAGTCCGGTTTATCTGAGGCGTCCGGAGAACTCATGTTGGTCGAAATTGGAGGTGGGCTTCCTTTGGGCAATGCTGCCTGGTCATACTTGCGTGACAGATGGGCTGGGGCAAAGGATCTGAGGCCCAGCAACAAAGTGCTTGGTATTTAAGCGGAAAGCCACCCAACGTGGTAACAATTACCGATGGTGTCAGACATTTACGCATAATGTTGCGCATCGTTAGCTACAGCGTCAGTCAGCAAGCATAGGATCTAACACACAGCGAAAGTGCTTGGTATTTAAGCTGAAGCTGACGAGACGTAGCGCCAATAGGACAGCCAAATGTTCAGGGAACAAGTCCTAAACAAGCGGGCAGCGCGGCGAACGCTCCAATTGGAAACAATCAAACAGATGGCGCCGCTGCTTGCTCCTGCAAGCTGTAGGCAGAGAGTGGATACATTTACTGGGAAAGGTGGGACATGCACCCGTCTTTACCCAATTGCATGCGGTCTTTAAAAAAAAAAATTTTTTTTAAACGCATGCAAAGTCCAATAGAAATAATGCTGTAAAAAAAGCCACAAGCATGAGCTTGTGAAAAGTCCAGTGATTCCAAAAGACCCACTCCTAGAGCAGCACATGCGCGCTGCACTACGCTCGACCTAAAAACTGGCTACCCATGCATCCAGATGCACATGAGGTTGTTATTGTATGGTTTTGTGAAAACTTTTTTTTTTTAAGAAAATGAAAAAATAAAATATTTTTCTATTTTATGTCCCGTAGGAAATGTTGCTTGCAGCTACAGGCAAACCGCAGAACATATTTACACCAAAGTTAGCATGAAAGTAGAACTGTACGCCAAAGCATGCTTTGAGTAAATAGGTTCAGTAGTTTGAAACAAAACATTTTTTAAAGCTGCAGAGTGGGATTGTATGGGTTAACACTTGCATAGTTCTACCTTAAAAATCAAGAAATAGAAAAGCATGAATTTTTCTTACATCACAATTGTTATGAAAATCACAATTTTGCCATAAAAAGTGTTAAAAGTTCAGAAAAGATTCATGTTGTACACACCCAAACTGTGTACAGCAAGGGTAGGCTGTCCATAGAGAGGTGGGCCAAGGATGTGGCCCCTGCTGCACATGACTTTCACACATGTGGAGTTTGGCCGCAGTACCGGATCTACAGCCATTATTGGAAGTGCGCAGGTTGAAGGCATTGACTTTCGTTACTATACGAAGCAAAGCGGATACAAATGGATTTTTAACATCTTCTGGCGGGAGAAGATGATTTTGTGATGGTGGGTGCAAAGGTTGAGGAAGCCGACCCTCAAAGAAGATCTCATCTGACTACTTGACATCGAGCTGAAGACCAATGTACTGTATAAAATCTAAAGGATTTTTTTCTGAACACCTGAATAACTGTGAAGCCTTGAGAAAGCCCTGGTCCTATTGACCACTTAGGGCGAAACATGCGTCGGCTGTCATACCAACTACTGTGTAATAATACTTTGGAACAACAAGGATGTAACCAAAAAAAACACTTTTTCAAGGCCACTAAGCCAACTGTTTTCTTCAAAAACATAATACTCCAGAACCAAAAGGGAGTCTCCCAACGACATTTAATTACATGCATTTTTTAAGGAGGTGTACATGCTCAAGCCTTTGCCGTACTCTTAATAAAACGAGGCTGGAAAGGTCCAGGGCATCGATCTATTCTCCTCCGCCCATTAATAGCAGATACAGGCAATACCATTCAGGAACAGGACCCCTGGACTTTTAGCAAAACAAGGGACCTGGCAGTAAATCAGGCTCTGCGGCTAAATCCTACTGTGCACCGACGATGGTCGTGAGCAGCAGGGGTTGAGAATAAAGTCCTAGAAATTCACTGGGGAAAAAAGTAACAACGGAGTGAAGACCGAGCTCAAATGCACAAAACCACTAGATTTCACCAGTAATGATTAGTAAAACACACCATAACTCAGGCCACCAACCATGCTCAATACACCATTCAGCCAACGGCATAGGAAGGCATGGGAGAGGGAAGGGGAAGACCATCAAGAGTAAAATATATGGCATGTGTTGTGGGTATTGCTAACCACAACTGGTGAAGTTCAATGGGCCCACCCTAAATGTAAAATATGCAATTGTAATTTTTTTCTTTAAGATTATTTACATCACTGTTAACACGAATGACAGAAACAACTACGAATGTACGATTATAGTTTGGTTTTAGGTGTTATATATTTTCGTTCAAATATTGTGGTGTCATAAGCCTTACATTTAGTGCATGAGCAAAGCTAATCATAACATCACTTCAACATGTTTTTTTCAATTAATTTTAGGCCTTTCTTTTTAAATCATGTACTAAGTTCAACAGTTTACTGCAACCAGCTCACCCCAGGGGGCCTGCTTGCAGGCCTATGGCCACGTCCTGCATCCAACCACTGCTGTACTTGGATTTTAGCCATGCACACCTCAAACCAGCCTTATGTAGGAAAACCCATCTGGTTGCGAGCTTTTTAAAAAAATATTAATTAGGGCTCGCCTGCTAGATAGTGCAAGTGCTATCTGTAGCAAGATGTAATGCTAGCTTACAGGGGGCTTAGAGCCGGTCAATTGCTTCCCACTGGTTGACATCATTGTCACTCGTGCTTGCTTTTTTATCAGCATGTGTGGTTTTTACTTTCCCATGTTGGGTCTGTCCCTCCACTGGAGAATGGACTAATCACTGCATCCTTACACTGCTCACTTTTTACAAAACTACTTTTTGAGCTGACCCCTCTTGTGTGTTTCTCTTCTGCTCTTTGGGCTAGTCTCTCGCCCCCGTGCACCACACAGCCTACATTGCTTGCTCGTCCATGTGCTTCTCCACCATCTTGAGCTCCACAGTGATCTCCCACTCACCTGTTAGTTACCTCTGTGCCCGTTACTACCCACCCACACCTTCCCTTTTGCTTCCGGCCTTCTTCCCCCGCCTGTGTTGTTTCCTGCCAATTGCCTTGCCCCTGTGGTCATTCTGGACTCCCACGGTGTTGCTCCCCATTCGCTTGCCCCACCCAAAAAATTAAATAACACTTTGCCAATCCGAAAAGAATAAGAAGGCAGCTGGGTCATTTTGTAGGCATGCACATGTGGACTAATATGCAAGACAATCTGTAGTGTTCAGGGGCAGGTTACCTGGCATAAAATGATGTTCAATTGGTACTGCCCCAAAAAAGTAAACTCAAACTAGTGTTTTCAACTACTGATGAGTTGGAAGGGATGGAGATGTGTGGTGGTCAAGTCCCAAGAATAAAATATACAGGAAGAATGTGTTGAGCCATATACAGAAAATTATGGGGTTCCTGATTCCTTTGGCATGCCCGATCATGATCCTGGATGTTAGCCGTTCACATGTGTAATCTCACAGATGCTTTTGGCAGCTAAACAAGAGCTGCCTGCACAACAGAAGAAACCAAATGTATCAGATATTTTCAACTGGTTAAGAATACTCTAGTCCATTATGGATATGGAGATGATCACACCTGTGCTATGCAACATGAGGGAGAGATCTGAGAACATGTGAAATCCCAGGCGGATTAATTTCAGACGTTCTGGCTCAGTCTTGTCCACGTACCTTATGAGCATTGAGGACTAGCTGGAGTCCAGAATCAAACTTTGGGGGCGGGTGGAATGGTGGAGTGGGGTTCACAAATAGGATTTACAGTATTTCAATACAGAGCATCATTAGCAATACATGTAGTTATATTTTTTTTAATGACCGTTTTTTTTAAATGTATTTAGTCAGGATGCTGAATAGCATGGCTAAAAGGCATTGGCAAAGCCAATGGGTCCCAAAAGGGAGACGTATTGGCTTTGTCAATGCTTGTCCTTGAAGGGTTTGCCAACAGTCAATGACTTGTGGACCCACGTTGGCCCATCTATGGGGTATGCGGACCCCACAAAAAGGTCTGCCATAAGTCTATGACATTTGACTTGGGTTCACAGTCCCCTGGCAAGGTTTGTGGACCTCATGAGCCACGAATCCAGCCTGGAGTCAGAACCCTAAGGCAAAAAGTTCTCAAACATTAATATCACTGCCTTGTTTAAAAAATGTAGTGTTAATAAAGCCTATGCTGTTCCACAACGTACATGGACTACCACCTATCTGGCTGTAGTTTACCTTCAAATATTTTATAATTGATGCCTTTAGTTCAGGAACATAGAACATGCCTTTTGACAATCCATAATAACATTCTTCTCTTCATTCGCAAATTCAAAATACAACAGGTGTACTTGCATTCACTTCCTGCTACAGGATTAATTAGAAGCTAACAAGGGGAAGGGGGTTGGAATAGTCACACAAATTCCATGTTCCTCACGCCTAAAGCCACTCTGGCTCCTAGTTCTTTTAACCAATGCCTGCTACTTGATGGGGTGTCCAACACTCGTCGCCTAGTTGACACTTGTATAAACACTGCTACATGGGGCCTAATTTATATGTGCACAGAACTTTCATTTATAGTCTTACCTCATTAAAGTCCTTATGTTTCAGAGGTCCAGTAAATGATGTCACAGAGACCACTGACAAGACAATTATTGTTTTCATTCCTCTAGTGTTATCTCATAGTGGTTGATCAGAGGATAATAAATGTGTCATTATCAGCTACATCAGCAAAACTGGACAATTAGACAGGCTCACATTAAGGACCAAAGTCAATGTCCCCAAGTACATTTAAAAAAAACATCAAGTACTGCCACTTACCTTTTACCAGTTTTCCCGCCTCTAAAATGTTTTACTGCAAATGTAAACAAACAGCGTTGCTATATCTGCTCCAGGTTGGTGTTCAACGCTGTGTAAGTGGTAGCCATCATTAATATATAGACCACTTAAAGGCTGACAAATATTAGGGTGAAAGCTGTGCAGCCATATTATAAAAACACATATGGGGCTAAAGCATCTTTAGTGAACTAAGCGGGAGAAAAGTTCCCACCATAAAGTAACTTTATTTTAGTGATATTTTATTAGTGGTGAAATTAAACATAGAAGCAATAATGTTCCAACATTGAGGAGGCAAATAGTTTCCCTCACTTATGTTCCTGTCCTTTTAGTGACAGCATCTTTTTGGGGGACAATAATTTTGGGTGCTGCCACCAATAAAGGTATCCAGCTTTAAATAGTCACCACCCCATACATGTGACGCCAACAACCTATTTCTTGGAACTGAAATCCAGGAGCCAGACTGCAGTTAAATATGCCCCATAACGCAGTGTATGTGCATTAGAATTTATGGCTTTCAGACTGATACCACTAAAAATCAAGGCCATGTCAAATTTAGGATTATTTTCATATAATGTCTTCAAAAGCAGTAAAATAAATGGTTAGGTCTAATACTCATACTACATAGGAAAGATTGTGTTCCAAAATGTTACTCCCCATATATAACGGTGTAAGGATAATTCCTGGGGTGGCCATAATAGAAATTTTAGGGTATAATCCTAAGTAATCATACACACAATTACCAACCAAGAGCAACAATTTTCACAACTAGGCCTCTTACCAAAGCACGGCGGAAAGGGAAACAAATATTACTTTTAGACATGAAAAATTAAAAGATGTCACATTTATCTCAGAATTTACGTAAGTACTTCCAGCACAACCTGAGAGCCACCGCGCAGGTTAAACTGCATACATTTTTATAGGTAAACATGGTATTCTAACTGACATGGGGTGGTCATATTTTTTTTCCAAACACGTCTGTAGCACGTGCTTCAAAGAAAATAAAGTGGATCAAGACAAAAGAAATTACTATTTTGTAGTTATCGCGTCACGTGAAGTGCCTGCAATCCCGTTTCGCCCACAACACACCACTTCTCAACTGGTAAGCCAGCTGGTGAAAAATATGAGAAATTAAATCGTCCCTAAAGCGGTTTGTGAGAGCAGGCTAAAACGAGGTTACCATTAGCATCACACATTATCACTTACGTACAAAATGGGGAATCTAGGAAACTTCCAGGGTGTGTTTAGTTCGTCGCACACACAAATATGCTAATTTAAGAGAAACATGTTGGTTTTGCTTAAATGTTTGTTGCAAATGTCTACAAGAGATGCTGAAGTCCGCATGCCATATCCGTGACCTATAGAGCCTTTGTGATGTCACTCCTGTGAATGATGGGATTTTGTGTTGGCATCCTCTGGTACTAACCAGAAATTCGGTATTGAAATGAAAAGAAATGCAGGTTTAACTTGTGACAGTGGAAAAACTAGGAGACACACAGTTGTGGATGTACCATAGAGATGCATCTTAGAAATGAACTATGAAGATGTTGTGCAAGGAAAAATAGCGGTCATTAGGACATGAGATGCACTAACAGTGGACAAGCGAATAGCCTGGTGCGAGTTCCTACTGCCTTTGGCAGTCACCCTGCTTCGTGCCCTGTTTCAACCATACTGTAACGAAAATGGTTTACACCGGGGTTGGTGTTCAAACACCGGTTTACGAAGAGAAAGAGAACAGGGGCATTAGTTGGGGTAGTTAATAGGGCAACCGCATCTTGTGGAAACACAGGTTACGTATTCTCTTTCCCGGGTGTACAAAAGGGGGGAGGGGGTCGGTTATCAAGCAGCAAATACGGTGAAATTCCATGGGTAAAAAAATAAAAATCACAGGTTTTGAAATGATCAGCCCCAAAAACATGCATATTTCTTGTCCATGCAAGCTGAAGCAGTCTTTCTTAGTGGTTTGGTTGTGCATTTATACATGTATGTCTCCTATGTGTGTATGAACGCCTGTGTTTTTTGTACACGCCACAGCAAAGTGCTTAATGTACAAATAGAGATTATAATGAAAAAAGATAAGAGAAAGAAAGAGGACAAAGGACCAGGGCATACAACCAGGAGAAAGTTGGTGTTATTTTGACTGTACACCAGGAAGCAGGAATATGATAGTCACACAACATCAGCAACGTGCGTGCACAAGGAAAGAGGAGCAGCATGATGGATAGCAGGTCTAGGGATGAGAGAGCGAAAAGGCTTTTCAAGATGACCATGGGCTTGTTTCACGTCACTTCCCAATCAGCCTGGATTTTGCCTCTCTAATCTGTTTTTAACCTTTGCACAGGTGGTAGAAGTGTACTTTTTGTGCTAAAGAATGTTATTTTGTATTACATATTTGAGTGTAGTAGTATCCAGTGAGGTTATCTCCATATTTTAAAGACAATGGACTAAGCGCTACAATGCCCGAATACGTTCTTGTTGGCCACCAGTCCCACAATGTAATCTACGCTCAGTGTTTTTATACTATTACCCTACCACGTAGCAGAGAAAGACACCTGCACAGTTTATGGACTCCTTGCAGAATGGGGACGCCAAACCTGAATGAATATTTCAGTATTGAAGCGTTGACTCATTATGGCCACAGGATAATTCGTCTGGCACTCATCCTTTGTAGTCCAAACACATCTAGGTGTGCATGATATGTAGAGTCCTTGGTCAAGTACGCCACAAGCTACAGAGAAGTTTCAAAGATGGTCTTCAAAAACAGGAAATTGCCTTAGATATTTAGAGATTTCCTAGTTGTGAAGGATTCAGCATACCTCCCTTCCTGTGAGAAAAGGCAGTGGGACCCTTTGGAATCAGGTCTCCATGTCTATTTTGATAAACTTTTACCTGAATTTTAGAAGCAGAGCCTCTTTACCAGCTATTTCAATGTTAGCAGAATAAACCAGTCTGTTTAATATAATCATTTGCCAGGGATTTTTTCCCCAGTTTCCAGCCTGATGTTTATAACATGTTAAGAAATGAGACATAAAACTGAAACCAGTATAATCTGTACAAATAAAAAATTATTCCAAGACTGGTGGGAAGGTTTGTTTTTCAAAGCGCATTGGCTATTTCATAGCAAAATAGTAATATGCAGTGAAACCATACTGGATATACATATATATGTGTGTGTATAGATATTGTAAATATGTATATCCAGATTGATATGGAAAGTTTGTATGGGGATGGCAGACAGAACAAGGTCCCATGTGTAGTACCTTCAACGCAGTCATTCACAACTTACAAATGGGGTAGAGGTAAAGCAAGGAAAAATATTGTAGAGAGGAGGAATACAACAATAAATGGGTAAACAGCAATAGAAAAAGCACACTAGGTTAATGTAGGAAACTAGTTTCTTTATTGAGAGATTGTATATTAGTATTAGTGGAACTGTGTGTAACAATGTCACCATGCACACAATACAAAAAGGCCAAGGCCCACCATGCTTTGGGGGGGCAAACAGAACAAAAGCAGCGTACAATGAGCAGATGTATTGGCTAGAGCACATTACATTTCAGCAGGGTATGTCTCTACAGAGAGATTTACAATCAGAAAACTAGGTAATGTAAAAAAATACAGACCATGCTTTAGTTTTAGTACAAGAAAAAAGGTGAAGATCCACAACCAAAAGGATATTTGATACAGAAAATTACCCACAAAATAAGAACAGGAAGTAATTTAGCACAGCAGAAAAAGGTTATCCCTGTTTAATGGAAATCCATTTTGCCAGAAAGTAGTTTTTTTTACCAGGACAACACTTAACAATTGAATACAATTGTTGGTGTGAATTTCCCAAACATTCACTTGATTATATTTTGGGATGTAGTTAACACAGTACATATCTTTCTAATGGAATAATTTAATTTATGTACCTTTAACTACAAAGGTTATAATAAGTTTTAAAAGAAATCCAGGTAGAATTTCTGGAATAAAAGCAGGGTAGTTCTGGTTGGGAAATGATCGGTTATGTCATGTAAAAAAGATGCAGTACCCCTCTGTATGATGCATTTTACAAAAGCATAACAGGAATGCTGTAACATGCATGGCGAATGGAATAAAAAAGGATTTGCATAAATCACTTCTTAATAATGGATGTCATTGCCCAACAACAACAGGACCAAGGCCTTTGAAATTTCAGGCAATTTGGTAATTGTTAATAAATGTATATATTTTTAGACAAAGGATTGTTTTGTGTGCATTCATTAGGGGACAAAATGCAGCCACAGCAGCAAGGAATGGTTGGCCTAAAATGACCACAAAACATAAGATACTGCATCCGCAAAAGCAAAATGAGTCCACTGAACAGGAATTTACAGTGCAATGTATTTATAGCTAAACAAGATGAAGATACAAAAATGGCTGTTATTCTCTACATCTATTCTGAAATGGCCTACTCTCTATGCAACTACAATGAAACTAAAAAGAAAACAGATTTAAGCTTACAGTCTCTACAAGGTTTACAAGAAGATTGTGATTTCAGTGTCAAGCATTAGTATCTTCCATCACAAGAATGCACCATATAGCCACCTCGCCCTTTCACTTTAACCAGTGGTGTCATCTCTAAACAGGGGGCGGGGCGCCAAATTAAAAAAAAAAATCTAAAAGTATAATGAATTCATGGAAAATGTAAACATGTGATATAGAAGGAGCTATATAGCCTCTTGTAAAAGGCATTTTAAAATAAATTGTGCATCAAAATGTGGCTAGTACAGAGTCAGACCATAATGAAATGGTTTGAAAATGCATAAAATTACAGGTATCACGTGCTAAAATTGGTAAGGCTTAAAATACAACTGCAGATATAGTGTAACCGCAGAAAAAATATATATTAAATTGCAATTCGTCAAGTTCAGTGTTGTATGCAATCGATTTACTTCGATCACGTGGGTTGCCAGATGCCACCAGTGGATACGTGCAAATGAGACAAGAGCGGGCATGGCTTTGTCCATTCGTGAAAGGAACAGGGGCCTTTCGAAAAAACACAAATAAAATGGCAAGCAGTCGAGCGACAGGAGATACTGCAGCTTAAATAAATAGCAATGCTTTCCTCGGATGAAAACAGGAAATGGTTAAGAGGGGTGTCACAATACAGCTAAATGCAGAGGCAGAAGAGGGCCACACCACACAGCAGCATGTCGACCATTCACTGTGCTACACAATGAAGAGACAAACAAAACAAAACAAAAAAAAGATTTGATAAATGCAAAATTTATGTCATTATCCCATATTCACAGAAGAGACTGCAGTAAAGCCACAGTCACGTATGGTAAATATAGACTATTTTAAGTTGCAGAAGACACAAAGGATGTCTGGTTACTGTTTATATCGTATGTGCTTAACAACATTTCAAGCAAAACAGAACATAACAGTTTTGATTTTAACTGGATCCATTCTTGTGAGAATTTTAGGATCAATTAAACCATTAGTATCCATATATTATACATATAAGTGAATATATTATATAATATACACATACAATAAAAGTAATACATTGACGTCCTCTATGAATTTTATATTGCAAGGGTGTTGCAGCAAATCGTGTAAACATAGGTTTTAAGTGTCGTGGATAACGTGGCTTACACCATGGAATATATCCAATATTAAAGATGAGGTCAGGATTATAATACAGCCACAACTGGTGAGTACAATGCATCTACTATTAGTGATCTGGGGCGTGTATACATGACCACACACAAACATACTGTTTGGAAGGCTTAATACTACCTAACCTAATTCTGCAATGGCATAAATCGCCATGAACACTTAAGAATCGAGGGATCCTATCAACCATATTCCAAAACCTTAACACAGAATTCCAAGTGGGAGGGGAAAATGTATACATGGGGGTTGGGCGGTGATAAATTCTATGCGAAGCTGAAATGCATCCGATTAAATAATTTAAAACATATTGAGAGGGTTCTTGGTAAATGTGTTTCCACCTAGTGCCCCCTTTCAAACAACTGCAAATGTGTACTAGATTGGCGGAGAATCTGATTGTGCCACCTATGAGCCCCCCTCCTCCACAAAACAGAGCTGTAGCGGGAATAGAACGGGGGCGAGGAGAAGACAGACTATACAGCCTCGCCTCCAGTGAGACGTTTAAGTCTGGCACAAAAGAAAGTGGGAACAATGGAAATAAAAGGGGACAGGAGGGCAAGGCACTATGCTCGGGAATAACAACACAAGGGAAATGTATGTAATGTTGGGTAAGGTTTGAAAAAGACTAAAATAACCCAGTGTGGCCACCTATAGATTTATATGTTGTCACCCTATCTACCTAAAAAAAAAAACATGTTTATTATGTGTGCATTTACCTAGACGGTAATAGGGCCCGTGAAGAGCCTGGTGCTATTTTGGGGGGGGGGGGTGAGGATGTCAGATTTCCAGGTACCCTAAGCCCTGGGAGCAGGGCACAGACATTAACAAAGGGGCAGAGCGGAGACAAGACAGAGAAGAACCCCTGCGAGGGGTGAGAGCACAGAATACCTCTGTTTCGCACAGAGCCAAAGACTGGAAGAACGAGGTATCCGACGTGCACCAACACCATGGTGCAGCTGCGGAGAGCGGGGTCCCTGTGTGGCTGTGTCCGCTGCTGGCGAGAGTGCGGGGTCCGCTGCCGGGAGGTCTTGAGGCGCTGTTCCTGTTGCGGGTGTCGCTCCCGGGGCTTCTGAGAATGCTGCCGAAGCTCCTCCTGCTGCCGCCGGGAGACAGATGGCCCATGAAAATGTGGTCCCTTCCAGCCTTCTGTACATTCAAACGTGCGGCCGAAGAGGTGCTGCAGCTGCCTCCTCGCACACAAAGAGGAAAGGAAGGCGGAGGCAGGGGGCCGCAGTCACAGTGCCGCCCAGCGGCTGCCTCACGACACCGGGACCCAGCCAATGGTAGGGGAGCGGGGAGAGGAGGAGCGGTGGGAGCCCGATCTGACACAGGAGCCGGGCTGCGGCTGCTGCTGAAAGCCAAGCTTCGAGGGCCGCCGCGCGCCGCCGGTATGGCGAAACGACGTCTGCGTGAGGGAAACGAGGCGGCCATTATTGATGGGAAAGATTTAGCCTTAAATAACATTCATGCTGTACCATCTAAAACGTGGACATTCTGTGCTTTGTTTTACTGCTTGTCGAATCTCCTTAAATAAGTATGGTGAATAATGATATCGCTGTATTTAAATACAATGTTCCGTAATATTATTATATTCAACATTAATGTAGGTCGGTTTTGTCAATAACTTTTACAACGGGCTTACAAATACAATAATTTCAACTTTTTTTAGGCTCGACGTTAATTTTTGTTACGTTTCCTTTTTAAACACACTCCAAAAGCTCCGTTTCAAGATGGCAGCCAGTTTGTACCCCGGACGCACGCGCTTTCAAGATGGCCGTCAACGGCTGACAGCGGGCTGCGGCCATTCAAGCCTCATCGTCTATTTATAAGCTGAGAAGGACCGTCGTGTATATTGTACTCTTCCACCGCCAGTGTGGCCGTTTGACCGCTTTCTTGGCAGAATAAATCCAATGGTACACCCCTAGTGCGCTAGATGTGAGATAAGGGCGTCTTATTTTCCCCGTAAAGATGCCTTAGGTAAAATGGTTATTTAGAGAACAATGCATAGACAACTGTGTATGGTATGAGTGTATATCGTGTATTGGCCCTCAGTGAGGCTCCGAAGTGCTTCCTACGATGCCAGGTGCCTTTAGGGGTTTGTGTTTGACTCTTGCTATGAAAACATTTGATAATCCCTCCCTCCCCCATTTTTTTATAGATACGGGTTCGTTTTGGCTAATGTAGGTCATATGGGGATTTGATTCCCTTTCATTCACCCTAAATCACCTTAAAAAGCTTTTTTTAAAAAAAAGGTCTCCAATTTTTGCAACCGTTGCAGTTTCTTTCCTATCGACGAACACCAGTGGATCTAAACAGGGAAATGCCAGGCTCAGAAAAAGTCCATTCATCACTCGCAGATGCTCGATAGCAGAATAGAAACGATTAAACTCAATTCGGTGAACGAATGAGAAAAGGTAGTGACGTCCTAGCAAATGTCTAGTCGAGTAATCAATCATACATACGTCTTCTACCTTGGAGAGCGCTGTTTTATTCTTTTTATCTGTGAATTATGGTGTCTTTGTTCCAGTCGTTCATGTATTTGTGTAACCAGCACAATGTCCTTTTTTTTGCACCAATCCCAGGTAGTCCAGTTGCTCTTAAACTGAAATTAAGCACCTGAAAGCAGTAAAGACTATATGTAGCAGTTTTCTCCTGGATGCAGCCTAAATGATCACATACAGGATTTACACGACGTATTCACCAGCTAGATACACAGCACAGCAGGTACGTCAAACTATTTATCCAACACAATACAATAAAGGAAAGAGCGGGGGCATAGGATTCAGGGTTTTTCTGCAGAAAATACCAGACGTGTTGACGTTTCGAAATTTAAATGTGAAGGAAATATCTAACGTTATCATACGCGGGTTTTATGACGGGAGAAATAAATGGAAATCTCGTGTAAAGCACACGTATCTACGTCTCTGGCTTAAACTGCGCAATTACATCACAGTTAAGGATGCCAAATATCATGAGCCTCACGCATTTGAAGGAATCCTAAGGCATGAACGCCATCCTAAACTCACGACCTTCCCTTCCCCCTCAAGGCACCTCTGAAGTTAGAATGGTTGCCAGTGACCCCAGCGCATGTGTGTGACAAAAGCGCAGGCTGGGTTTCCATCCCCCCATCAATTCTGATCCTTCCCCACCACAGCAGCTGGCCCTGTTCAGAGACCCTTAATCAGCTGAAACATTATCCCCAGACACAGCCCTTCTTAGTGCTCAAGTGCTGGTAGCCTGTGCCAATTCAACACACCGGCTCCCCACCCATTCCCCAAAGGCAAATTCATTTATCTCCACTGTGATTGGAACAGTTTGAGATTCATGCCCTTCCGCTGACAGAACGACAACTAAAGGACGTTCATACCTATTCAGTGTCTCTCTTTAGAAGGAAGGATTTAGACTACTAGCATTTTCGAGTTATATATTCTGCTACTTTGCTTAACCCAAACTCCAGTGTGGCAATGTCACTTAAGTAATCCGACTACTCAGACACTCCCTACGATTGAAATATGATATTCCACAATGTGTGTTACTGCACATACGAGAATTGAGTTTTATGGCCAACATCGCAACCCCACACATTTCTCTAGGTACATTTCGTCATGTTAACCTACCGAAATTTACTGGGGTGGGAAATGGCCAGTATCTGGAACATGCAGATGTTGATGTATCCTTGAAAGCTTGGTATTGATGGTACTTATCGCACCCAATGAATTTTGGCACCAGCGGAGTCCGATTTTACCGAACACTGGGCCACTCTTAATGAGGACCTTAGAAGTTACTTTTATTTGCACAATAAAATAAGATAGACCAATACTAAAATTATTCAAAAATACTGCAGAAATAAGGAACTAGTACAACGGATCAATACATAGGCACGTTTACAGAGCTTTTCAGACACATCAAGCCTGGCTTGTCTGGGGACAAAGCCAGTCCAATGATGTCTGATGACGCCCTCTTATTGCTTCACCAAAATGAGACATGTTGACTCTCTTAATTTAATTTCCTGTAGATGTAACAACACGCTCTTACAGAAAAACTGACCCGGACTTTCTTTCTTGACGCCATTCCTCTGAGGCCACTGGCCACGCCCACCACCAGGAGGCCACGCCCCCTCGCCAAAGGCTTTAAAAGCGTGCTGACTGCTAGCGCGAGATAGAGGCTATTTCATCTCCTGAGGCGGAAGCCGGGAGAAACGCTAGGACTGTTATTTTAAACTCGTATGATTATTGTGTTTTTAGATACTTACTCCCCCTTCCTGGGCACTCGCACTTTCGCTCCCCTTGCTCTGGGAACCCCCGCGCAGCGGATTGTATCGCTGCAGCGGGCCACATCTTTCTTGACGCCATTCCTCTGAGGCCACTGGCCACGCCCCCTCCCCCTCGCCGAAGGCTTTAAAAGCGCGCTGACTGCTAGCGCGAGATAGAGGCTATTTCATCTCCTGAGGCGGAAGCCGGGAGAAACGCTAGGACTGTTATTTTAAACTCGTATGATTATTATGTTTTTAGATACTTACTCCCCCTTCCTGGGCACTCGCACTTTCGCTCCCCTTGCTCTGGGCACCCCCGCGCAGCGGATTGTATCGCTGCAGCGGGCCACATCTTTCTTGACGCCATTCCCCTGAGGCCACTGGCCATGCCCACCACCAGGAGGCCACGCCCCTTCCGCTTCCCTTTCAATAAACAATGTGCTTCCCTCGTATGCGCAGCGGGGGCGTCGTCAGCGCGCCATAGGCAAGCCCGTCTGCGCCCGTCCGCGACCGACCGGGGCAAGGGGCACACCACTATGCGCGATCTCTAACATACACGTCTGAACAACTGTGCTCTCTTAACAAAAATTGGCCGTTAAATTCTGCAACACTGTCTTATGCTCAAAATCTGGGCATTGCTTCGCTCGTGCCTTCTACGCCTATCCCCTCTTCCCCCCCCCCCACCGCTGCCCTCCTTCTGAACACGAGATCAGCCGTTAAACACCAGACTGAAATATTTGATCTCTTGGATTCCAATTCCCCAGACCTTTTGGTTTTAACCGAAACATGGTATAGAGCCGACTCCCTACACAGCGTCCTGGCGGCCCTTCCGCCCAACTACTCCATGCTTCGTGCAGACCGATCCGAGGAGAGAGCAGGTGGCGGCGTAGCCTTGATTGCCTGCAAGGGACTCCATTTTCAGACACTCGCATCGCCTTTACTACCTACAGCTGACTGTCTCGTTGCACGTTCCACTTCCTTTAAAACTCCAATCACCTGTGTATTAACGTATCGGCCACCCCAGCCATCCCCTGGCTTTCTCCCCACCTTCCAGAATCTACTGGCCACCTTAGCAGTCAATAGCGCTTCGCTCCTCGTGCTGGGAGATTTCAATTTCTGGCCCACTGACCCCGCCGAGGACTCCACTTCCAAAGATTTCACCCAACTGCTTCTCAGCCTTAACTTCCCAAGGCCCCACCCACACCCGGGGCCACACTCTTGATCAGATTTGGACACTAAACATTCCGACTTCGACTCCTACCATTTCGCCCTGTCCATGGTCGGATCATTCTCTGCTCGCTTTTTCCTTTTCCACAATTCAAGGCTGTGGTCAGATCCATAAAGGCCATATAGATCTTCCTGCCTTTTGCCTCAGTATATTTCCCTATGGATAAGGAGAGGTTTAGGCACTGATTGACCTTCCCGGTTCCTCTACGGAATCCATATTGTGATTTCATAAAAATATTATGGGTTTCGGCCCACATCTCCAATCTGGCCAAAAGCACCCGTCCCATAAGTTTGGCAGTGGTATCGAGGAGAGATATAGGGCAACGGTTCTTTGGGGACCCCCTCTCTCCTTTTGTGTAGATAGGCACACTTACACTCTGATTCCAGGATAAAGGGGGACCTACTATCTGAATGCTATTAAAAATATTTGTTAGTAGAGGGACCCACATATCATAATTGTCCTGGAAGAGGTCAATTGGGACCCCGCCGGGACCCGGCGCCTTGCTGGGAGTGCAGGCTTCCAGTGCCTTTCTGACCTCCAATGCAGAGAAAATTAGCCCACCCTGAGGTAGAAGTTTTGAACTAGGTAGTGATGGGTTTGAGGAGGTTGATAAAACAAATATTTTTTCTAAATATCTCACCCATGCCTCGTCATCTACATGTACGTCTAACGAAGGATCGCTGGGATCCTTAAAGTGCAGGGCATTCACTATTTTCCAAAAGTCTCTGCTACTGCCTGAAATGGCAGCTTGCTCAAGATCTTCCCATGCCTGCGCCATGAGATCCATCTCTATAGCCCTCCTCGCTAGTTTGCAGTCATTACTTAGTACGCAAATCTTGCTTGGATATCTAGGGTAGGTTTTTAAGGCGTTTACAAGGGCTTTTTTTTGATGAAGAGCAGGCTGTGTCAAACCACCCAATATTGGCAGTAGCATTTGGCGACTTTAACCAAGTAAGTGCTACTTTTATTTTCGTCAGAAGGGCGCAGAACTTGGTAACCAGGAATGAAGGGGATGAATTCTCTCCCAGACATGATAATATTTCCTCCTTGGCTTGGATTTAAATTTCAGGGACCAAATTTAACTTATGAGCCTGTGACCATTTCAATTGATACCCATTTTCCCTAGTCAGGTTCACGCCTTCAACTACCTGATTATGATCTTTAACTTTGGACAGGATACTTAAGTGAATAGATAAAATGGCATGGTCACTATGGCGAGTAAATCGAGTACTCATGTGCACCACTTTCCCATATAAGTGTGCCGGAGCAAAAATAAAGTCAATAGTAGACTCTTGAATGCCCCGTCTAAATGTAGTCCTTTGCCCTCCCTCTTTCACTTTGTTAATTATACCCAAATTCCACTTATGTAATAAGCTACTTAGGGGTTCACCATGCTCATTATGTATAAAGTGTGGGAGGGGGTTGCCATGGGAGTCTTCCACTCCACATACCCTAGTTCCATTAAAATTGCAAAGATGAATATTAAAGTCCCCCGCCCAAATGATATTTGAGCTGCCCCCGTTTTTTGCGCATCTGCCATGACCTTCATATTTCTCCCAAACTCGTTGTGAAAATGTACAATTGTCCAAATGTCCTAATTCCTGTGGCCCAGCTGAAAGATCTGAAAATGGCTATGTATAAGGACCAACCTGCCTGACATGAAGGGGTATAGTATTTGAAATTAAAGTTAATAGGCCCCCCTACACCCTTCCAAAAGATGATGGAGTTGCCGGAGAGTGGAAGGTACGAAACCCAGGAAAAAAGACTGGGTCTTTGGCCCAGGTCTCCTGAGAGAATACTATCTCCAGAGATTGCCACTTATTTGTCCATTGGGGGTTTCCTATTTTAGAAGCTATACCTGCCACTTTCCAAGATATAATGTTAGTCCTAATTCTCTCGATATCAGTCATGCAAAATAGAGGGGTCTGGGTACAAGAGGTTACAACTACAGGGGCATTCTCAGAGGGTGGTATAGTACATGGGGTCTCCTTTAGACTAATCTCTACTAGGGCCGGGGTAATTGCCTTGGCTGGTAAAAACAAGGGTAAAGGAATTAGTCCGTCACAGGCTTCCAGGTGCGACAGGGCTGCGAATCTATTATGTATTCTAATCCCGTAGTTTGTGATGGAACCCTCTTTCCCTCTCACACAGGGAGTGGTTACGTTTTTCTAACCCTATAATCCCTTCCCTCTATTGCACCATGGCCAATGTAAAAGTACTCTAATGATAAGGGTATTATCTGTGTATCCCTTAAGGAAAGGCTATGGAAGTTGGCTAGGAGATTAGGAACCATGTGAGCATTATTAAAATTGATAACCACACAGTCGCCGGCAAAAGATTTTCCTAGCCCACCCACCTATCCCACTCTCCTAGCCATGATCATTTTGTTGGCCAATTGCTTCTTCCCCCTCTCTCTTACATTAACATTATTTAATAATAAGTGAAGACATTTGTCCTTTAATTGTCTAGTAGATTCATTTTGATCTTCTCGGAGGGGGGTATATTTGCCAGAACCAGTACATGTGGGACTGCAGCGTGTGGAAGATGGAGAGTTTGTTGCGGGAGATTCTCGGACTCGCTCATAGGGATCTCAGATAGTCTTTCCGGCGGAATAGCCCCTCTTGTTTCCTTCTGAGCTAATAAGGGCTGACACAATGGGTCCCCTTTGGTCAACCCTTGGCGAATCGGGTTGCCCCGTGTTGGGTTAGTGTTGGAAATAACATTTAGGAGCTGTGCTGAAACACTAATGGTGTCGACCGGGAATATGAGTATTGTCAATATCGTTATCAAGGAAACAGATGGCCCTCTCGCTTCCTTTGATTTTACTGGGTCGGTGCTTGTAGATGTTACCGAAGAAGGGTCATTTAACTGGGACACTTGAACAAGTAATGATCGATTCTGAGACTGGGACACTTGAACAAGTAATGATCGATTCTGAGACTCTAACTCCGCTAGCCGAAGTTCAATTTGGGACATTTTGGCTAAAATAGGAACCCTTATATTGTTTAGCCTTGTCATGACTTCTGAGCAAATGGAGTCGTCTTGCAGTACTTGGAGCGATGAAATATTAGGAGCCACCGAAGGTACTGGTATTTTAGGGTTCGTTGTATGCGCCTTTTTTGGGGGCCTTTAGTTTTGGCGTCACAAGTATTTTTAGAGCATTTTGGTTTTGCACCACTAACAACACTCCCTGCTCTAGTGCGCTTAGATGGTGGTATCGGCGAAGTGTCCAGTGAAGAAACATTCAAGAACTATACCACTTCTTCGTTTGATCTCTATATTCAGGTTGGGGGGTTGGGACCGCATTGATCTTGTGCGGACTCTGGTAAAATTGTGCGTAATGATGACAGCATAAATAGCTAGCAGAGAAAACCTCTAATCTGACCTATATTTCTTTACGGTTGACCATCAAAGGATCAAAATTGCCCCAAACCCAACATCTATATTAGACAGAACAATCAATCACAAAAGTAGTTTTGTTATTTATTTTATTAAACCTCTAAGGTATTTTCTTTAAGCATAAAAACGTTTTTTTTTTCTTTAAACACTTAATTTAAACAAATATGTATATACATTTATCTTTGTCTGAACATATATTTTCTCAAGAATTGTATGTAATACTGTATAAATCATTTATAAATATAAACACATAACCCCACAAAAACATTCAACAAATCGTTCTTACCATTCAGACCTACTCATTCAACCTGCACTCATACATAAAAAAGAGAGTTTCAACCATATGAGGGATCCAATATTAATCTAATGGTGACAAGTTCTATAATTGTTGGTGTTTATAAATCACATCCATCAAAAACTTCTAATGGGTCTGTCTCTCAGGGACCACTCCTCATAGGTATTGTTGGTCTACGCGCGTTTCAGTGGCAAAGCCACCCTCCTCAGGACCAAGGTAAGTATAAACAAGCATTGGCATAGCCAATAAATCTTACATTTGTGACCTTATAAGTGTTTAGCCATGCAACAGTTGGTGTTGTTGCTCCAAGGATATTCTGCTGCATAACTGAATACTTATAAGGGTCCAGAAAGCGAGACCTATTGGCTATGTCAATGCTTGTTTGTTTTTTGCTGTTTTGTTCAAGTTGCCAGATCTGCAATAGCTGGACATAGTTTTTGTTAACAGTTCTTTGCATCAAATGAACTTGTTTTCATTCCTCTGAATGTTGTTTGCATTTCGGTTGTAGGAAGCAGCCATTCCCAGGGGTGTGGGGGCTGCCTAGCTGTGTGCATGCGCCAAACTTTGCAAATGAGAAAAAGCCTGGTGCAGGCGCAATATACAAGTGTGGAGTGAGTGAGCCCCAGGCAGCACAACTCACTCACACAGGAGTTCATGCACTGCACCTGCATACTCAGCATGGTTTAAGGAAACTCGTCCCACTCCCTCCCAGGCATTGAACACATATTTACCAAGAAACTTTGAGAAGAGCCTGCCGGCTGCACTGACGGTTGGTGGTGTGTGTGCCTGGTGAAAGCGTGCACTGACGGCTGGTGGTGTGTGTGCCTGGTGAAAGCGTGCACTGACGGCTGGTGGTGTGTGTGCCCGGTGAAAGCATGCACTGACGGCTGGTGGTGTGTTTGCCTGGTGGAAGGGGTGCACTGACGGCTGGTGGTGTGTGTGCCTGTTGGAAGGGTGCACTGACGGCTGGTGGTGTGTGTGCCTGGTGGAAGCGTGCACTGACGGCTGGTGGTGTGTGTGCCTGGTGGAAGCGTGCACTGACGGCTGGTGGTGTGTGTGCCTGGTGGAAGCTTGCACTGACGGCTGGTGGTGTGTGTGCCTGGTGGAAGTGTGCACTGACGGCTGGTGGTGTGTGTGCCTGGTGGAAGCGTGCACTGACGGCTGATGGTGTGTATGCCTGGTGGAAGCAGGAGCATTCACAGTGATAAAAGACACAAATAAAACTGACGAAGAGGAGCGGGAGAGGGAGTGCGAGCAGAGGAGCATGATTCACAGCTAGAAGACACAAATTAAGCTGACCAGGAGGTAGGAGGAAAAGGGAGGGGGGTAGTGCAAGCAGAGGAGCCTGATTACAACAATAAAAACACAGAGGGCAGCTGTGCACGTGCAGGATCTCGTGAGCAAAAGCTGTAGGCCAGCAAAAGCCTACAGCTGGTGGCACTTTTTAAAGCCACTTACTAAATGTCTCGATGAGACAGCACATGCGTTGTCCCAGGCGAGACCTAAAAATTCATCTAAATTAGAGAAGCCAGTGGTTATCTGTAAAAAGAGAATTTTTTATAGATACAGTGGGTTTGGCCGAAAATGCACTACTTTGGCAAAAGCAAACTGCTCTCCATAATCAGGTAAGTGGAACTATTAGTAGATATTCCATTATGCACCCTGTGTCGGTAAAGAATACACTTCCAACTCATACCTTAATGTGTACATGCTCTCAATTCATCTGCATAAAGTGAAATGAAAAGCACACTAGCCGAGGGTGAGTGAGAATTCATGTGAGCAGACCTACACCATATTGCTCGCTTCATGCAGAGCTTACATAATTTAAAGAACGGAGAAGAAAAGAAAAATGAAAGAAAGTAAAAATAAATTTACTACCCAAATCAAGATATAGCGTGGTACTGAAGGCCTTATATACCTTTGGCCAAACAAGTTCGGTGAACACGTTCCGCCTATTTCCATAGTATTATTGGCTGAAATGACGCAAACTGCCACGAGCAAACGAATCAGCGCCCATTTGAGAAGGTGCTAGTTAAGTCTGAGAACAAAATGAAAACCATACCAATATTAGATGTTTATTAAACCCATAGACTGTGTATGAAAAAGTTCTATCAATACGGAGCTGAAGAGGGGAAAAAAAAAGAACAGGTCGCCCTCCTCTCAATTTATCAAATACGCACAAGACCTGTTCCCTCAGGCTTATCAAATCACAAATCTGGACGTAGAATTTTTATTTTTATCTACGTTGGTCACTCCTTACTTCTTACAAGGTAATGTCCCACCAAGTTCTTTGCAGGTAAACCACAAGACCCCCCCCCCCTTCTTTGTTCTCTACAACTTTAAAGAAACCTTCGCAGTTCTGCCCTACGAACACCATGATGGGATCTGAAGTGGTGGTATTTGAAAGTAAAAGTACTGGAGGACACCTCTGCATTAGAACAGGCGAATAGACATCAGGGCTATAACAATATGAGTCAGGAGGACTGGAAGGCAGTTAGTCTACTAAACAACCACCTGCTCACAATAAAATCGGCTGATAAAGGCGGAGCAGTGGTTGTCATGAATACTGTAGATTACGATAGAGAAGTTTTGAGATTACTGGGAGCACGGAATAATTATCAACCACTTATGCGTGATCCGGTGGTGGAACTCCAAGACATGATAAAGGAAATGGTAGGAGTAGCTAAAGAGAAAAAATGGATTACAACTAAAGAAGCCGAGTTTTTAATTAATTACAAGCCTAGGACTCCGGCTTTCGATATCCTACCCAAAATTCATAAACCTCATAGCCCCCCCCCCCCCCCAACCCGGGAAGACAAATTGTCTCGGGGATAGGGTCGGTTTTAGAGCCATTGTCTCAATTCTCAGATTTTTTCTTGAGGCAATCAGTGGTGAACGAGAGATCTTTTGTTCAGGACACCACAGATGTTTTAAATATACTACAGGACATTGAGTTTGATACTGCAAATACTTTTATGGTAACAATTGACATAGAATCACTTTATACTTGTATACCCCAGGACGCTGCGCTGGTGGCAGCGGCGCGCGCCTTGGGACAACAAGAGTGGTTCTATGACACACCACAGTCCTTTATACTACAGTGTATATAGGTCGCACTTACAATTATTTTTGCTATAAAGATGCCCTGTATTTACAAACGACGGGTACATCAATGGGCGCGACCACGGCACCGAGCTTGGCCTGCATCTATGTAGGCCAGTTCGAAGATAATTGCATTTACCATCAGTCTAATCCCTTCCAGAGGAACATCCACCTCTGGAAGAGATATATAGACGATGTGCTATGTGTTTGGTCTGGAGAAGAGTCCCTGAAGGAGTTTTTGAACGGGCTGAATGGACAGGACGCTAGTTTGCTCTTTACCTGGTCATATAGTAACCAGGGAGCGGTGTTCCTTGATCTGGATATAAAGGCAGAGAACAACATCCTAAACACCAAAGTGCACCAAAAGTTAACTGACAAGAACTCCTTATTACATTATAAATCATACCATCTGAGAGCATTATGCGATAATCTCCCTGCAGGCCAGTTCCTGCGATATCGCAGGAATTGCTCCACAACAACAACACTCTTGTCACACTGAGAAAGAGAGATTATCCTCCTAGAATTGTCGGTCAGGCACGCAAACGAGCACCGAATACCCCTCGCAGTGCTCTGTTAGAGAAAAATATAAGGACGAAGGCAGATTGTCTTCCAGTTGCGATGACGTTTGATCCATTGGCCACTCAGATCAGACAATCGATCAGAAAACATTGGGCTATGTTGTCGACGACTGCGTTCAAAATGCCTCCACCCATGTTTGCTTTTAAAAGATCTAGCAACCTGAAAGACAAATTGGTACATTCACGCCTGAGAATTCCACAAAACGAGACCACTGTTCCGCCTGGGCACTACCCGTGTGGTATGTGTTCGGTGTGTAAGTTGACTAAGAAAACTGTAGAAGTGGTGCTCAACTCAAGGAGAGTATGGCATCTGACCCAATTCAGCAACTGCAACACAAATGTAGTGTACCGATTAACATGTGAATGTGGACTACAATATATCGGCCTTACAACACGTAAGATCAACATAAGAGTGCAGGAGCATCTTAGCACAATTAGAGCAGGCAAACTATCCACAAAATTGGTACAACACTACAAAGAAAGTAAATACTCTTTCACATGGGTAGTGCTGGAGAAGGTCACAGGAGACTAGTATAGTATAGAGAGGGTCCTTGCGAGGAAAGAAGCACGCTGGATTTACCAAGAGGGATATGATCAAACAGGACTAAACGATTTTATTGAATGGAACAAAATAAGGAATTAAGTGGGTGCACTGGTTCCATTCATAGGATGTGAATTCTGTGGGTGTCCGTGAGATGGACCTGTATGTGTCTCATGCCTTTTTGGAATATAAAACATAATGTTGGAGCGTGAGGACAAAATAGATCAATAAAGTTGATTTAAAGACAATATCCATTGTGGCCATTGTTTAAGGAATGAAAATAACTGTGAGTGGCACAAATGAGGTCTTTCATTTGGAAACACATAGCGTATGAGGCTTAATAGAGCAGATACAGTACATCGAGTCATTAGGGATATTTCGTACTAGGATCTCGTTTCCTGAGATCCCCCTGCCCCCGTCACAAAGTCCAGCAGGTCCCCCTCCTCTGCTCCTCCCTGCAGCCATCGATCCCCCCCCCACTAAAGGGTCTTCGTTATTAAAACTTTCAGTGACCTACCTTAACACTCGTTCACTAGTTAAACACCAGTTGGATATTTTTAACTACTTAGACTCTGTGAAACCCGACCTTCTGCTGCTGACTGAGACTTGGCTCAATGCTGACTCTACCCCAGATATTCTAGCAGCTATCCCCCCTGGCTATTATATCTTGCAAGCAGACCGAGCCTCTGACAGGCCAGGTGGAGGAGTAGCTGCAATTATTACAACTTCTATCAGATTCTCTTCCCTAACCACAGTCCGTATTCCCTTAGTTGATCACCTGGTGTTAAGATTGGAATCTTCAGTCACACCCCTGATCTGTGTGTTAGCGTACCGCCCCCCTCAACCCATGCCCAATTTTCTGACGCTGTTTGGCGATATGCTTTCTGAACTAATCATTAATAACTCTAATATCCTAATTTTAGGGGATTTTAACTATTGGCCCCTTGATAAAAAGGAGAGTGTCTGCTCCAGTATGTTCTCTGAGCTTCTATCTGGTATGAACTGCTGCCAGCATTTAAATGTTCCCACCCACATTAAAGGCCATATACTGGACCAGGTCTGGACGTCTAACGTGAAGATTTCGGATCCCTGTATTTCCCCCTGCCTATGGTCAGATCATTTTATAATTTCTTTTTACCTTACAGACATTTCCTGTCCCAGTAGAATCCTACAGAGTAATTTTCAAGCCCGGAATTGGAAGAGGGCTGATCTTGGCGAATTCGCCGATCTACTTAAAACTTCGGCCCCTCCCGCAGCCAATCTTACTGACTCTATTGACACCCAAGCCTCAGCTCTTACGAATTGGCTTGTAACAGCCAGTAATGCTGTTGCCCCACTTAAACGAATCAAGCTTAGACGCCCACATGACGCACAAAAATGGTTTACTGAAGATCTTAAAATCTTAAAGTTCGAGCTTAGGCAGGCTGAACGCCAATGGCGGCGAGGCTATGCCACAGACACAAAGTTGCGGTATAGGTCCCTACACAAAGAGTACAAAATAGCTATTTTAACTGCTAAGACCTCTTACTTCTCACAAAAAATTGTCAACTCAGCCACTAAATCGAAAGAGATCTTCTCTATAGTGGAGGAGTTATCACTCCCTGACAGGGTCACCATCAAACCCCTCCCCTCCCAAGCGCTTTGCGATTCCCTCAATCAGTTTTTTGTGGACAAGATTATCAATATTAAAAAGAGCATTTTTTCTACTGGCCCTCCTACCCGTTCTGGGTCTGCTCCCCCCCTGTCCCCTTCGAACCCGCAGCAACTCACTCAGATCCCCCCCATTCCGGAAGAGGACTTTTTAACTTTTTTGAGGAAGGTCACCACAGGGTCCCCGACTGACTGCTGCCCCCCCTTGATCCTCCGCGAGGCGTTTACCGCCTGCCCGGTCCCTCCCCTGAGACTCTTGAATTCGTCTCTGTCTTCTGGTTTGGTTCCCAGTTCCTTCAAGGTGGCTGAGGTTGTGCCCATCTTGAAGAAACCCACAGCAGACCCGACGATCATGAGCAACTTTCGCCCTATATCCCTCCTCCCCTATCTTAGCAAGGTGCTTGAGTCTCATGCCACTAACATACTGAGCTCCTTCATTGAGCACTCTCAATACCTTGACCCCCAACAGGCCGGTTTTAGACCCGCCCATTCCACCGAATCAGTTATTCTTTCAGTTATGGAGGAACTGCGGAGAGGAGCGGACTCTAACATCAGCCAGGTTTTAGTGCTCCTGGATTTGTCGGCCGCCTTTGACACGGTCGACCATAACATTCTGATCGACCGTGTCAGGGAGGCTGGCATCCGGGGCACTGCTCTGGACTGGGTCTGCTCCTTTATGTCCAACCGCCACCAGGCGGTCCGGCTCTCTCAGTTCTCTGCTGATAGAGTAAGCCTTACTTGTGGCGTCCCGCAGGGTTCCTCCTTATCCCCACTCCTTTTTAATTTATACATGACCCCTCTTATCCGGTCTCTACGTGGCAACCATGTCACCGCGTTTAATTACGCGGATGACATTCAACTGATTTTTAATATTGATGGCTCGGTGGAGTCCATCTCCACTTTTCAGTCTACTCTTTGCCACATTAGCGACTGGATGGGGGCTAACCATCTTAAGCTCAACCCCGACAAGACCGAACTGGTTCTTGTCGGGGGTGCCGCCAACCCATGGAAATCCATCTTCTGGCCGGCGAGCCTGGGCTCTCCCCCCAGTCCTGTTAACTCAGCGAAAAGTCTGGGAGTCATCATCAGTGATGACCTCACGATGAAGCCCCAGGTTAAAGCTGTAGTCTCCTCTTGTTTTTTTCAGCTCCGGAAAATCCGGAAGATAGCCCGCTTTTTGACCATTGAAGCCCTTACCTTAGTCTTGCTGGCCCTAGTCATTTCGAGAATTTATTATGCCAATTCACTTTATGTAGGTATTCCATCTTACTTGCTGAAGAGGCTGCAGCTTATTCAGAACCAGGCTGCACGCCTCATTCACCATCAACCTAGGTATTCCCACGTCAGCCCCCTGTTAAAGTCCCTCCATTGGCTCCATGTGTCTGAGCGGTGCAAATTCAAACTGGGCTGTATTATTTTTAGGTCCCTTGCTGGTCTGAGTCCCTTTTTTATTTCTTCGCTAGTGCACCCTTATGTCCCTGCTCGTGACCTCCGCTCTTCCCACCTTGCGCTACTCAAGGTCCCCACTTTTAAGCGCAAGAAACATGGAGGTTCAAGATTCTCATTCCTTGCCCCTTCCTTTTGGAATTCACTCCCTCTGAGCATTAGACTTGCCTGCCCATACGCTCGCTTTAGGTCCCTCCTCAAAACTCACCTGTTCCGTAATGCTTTCTGCTAATGCCTTCATGCTGTGATCTGTTTTCTCCCCACTGCTCAAGCGCCAAGAAACCGTTAGGTGTTAGCTGCGCTTTATAAGTAATTTTTACATTACATTACATTACATCAATAAAGCTAATTGAAACAGTACCCCAATCCAAGATGGCCACTATGAATATAGAAGGGCAGAAATGAAGTGGCTACGGGTTCAGTTATAGAGCGCTTTAGTTATATTTTACAACTCCCTCAGAATATGGGATGATAATGAAGAGTAGGATCGAAATGATGAAATAATTTTTCAAAGCCGATATACACCACTATCGTTATAGATGTGTAACCTTACATTAATGTTCAAAATTGAGAACCGATGCCCAATATAGGAACAATATTCGATAAATAACAGAATTGGCATTTATAAAAGACATGCAGTATAAATTTGAATATATTTTGTATGAGATATAGGAGTACAAGATGGCCGATGCGGTTTGGCATTATATCATGTGATTTGAAATTGGTCACGTGAGACGCCAACCGAACGACCTTTGTAAACTCGCACAGTCAGATCCCTGGCACGAGGGATGAGACGAGGTACCATAGGCAAGACTGGCAGTAAGCGAAATAAAACTGGAAAGAAGGAGCATTGCAGAGAGGGGGACGGTGATATATGGGACTGTGTAGATAGAAAACTGGCAATGAAATGAAATGAAAAGGGGTTTTGTTGAGCGCGACTGCTGCCCTAAGGCCGTCATCTGCGGGGACTGACTGGGATAGGGTAGCGGCCATTTTGGTGAGGTCTCGCAGTGCACGTCGCTCGGACGACGGCATAAATATAGGGAAAGCACGTGAGCAATCTGACTGCTTTGCATTCTACTCCTGAGGCTTGAGCCGGGAGGATACTTTAAAAAAAAACTTTGTCTGATTTTAAATTGTTGAAATTTTCCCCGTGTGTCCTTTCCCCCCTCCCTTGGCTCTTCGGTCAACCTCGCGCTATTTGACACAGAGGCATTTTGCTGCAGGCATTGCCACAAAACTGTGAGTAGCGACAGTCAAGGCAAGGGTGTTTATAGTTTTCGATCTTACCCGCTTCCCAAGATTTACGAGCAGACTACTTGCTTTCCCCTGTGGGTGTGGCCGAATTACGGGCCGTCATCTGCGGGGACTGATTGGGATAGGGTAGCGGCCATTTTGGTGAGGGCTCGCAGTGCACGTCGCTCGGACGACGGCATAAATACATATGTCTATGGCTCCGCGCAGCGGACGCGCATTGCGGGCGCGCCGCTCGCGCGCCGGAGTCAAGCCAGAGTCCAGCCCGTCTGCGCCCGTCCGCGAACGACCGGGGCGCGGGGCTGGACTCCATGGACGCATTCCACCAACAACCACAGCAGCTGTAAGAAATGATAGCCACCATCTTCACTATTCGAAATCAGATCTCTTGATGCTCGGTAAGACACTGTCTCGAAGCTGTTTTCACTCTATAGATCCGGAATCTATACCTTTGTTTTGTAATATATGTAATCAGCCACTTCCCACACTTATCATATCTCCTGGCAAGAACACGAATCTTAAGATGCTTCTACTAAATTGCAGGTCCATGACAAAACATAAAAGTGAAATCCATGACCTTCTGACTAATAGAGACCTCGACGCCATGTTTCTCACGGAAACATGGCTAGATGAAGCTTCTTCCCCTGATATCTTAGAAGCCATCCCCCCCAACTACAGTCTTCTTAGAATTGATAGACAAAAGCAACGTGGGGGTGGACTAGCAATCATCTGCAAGGCAGAACTTGAATGCATGCTAACTAAATCTACAATAATTAACAGTGAGTGTGGTATGTTTACAATAAAATTAGATTCTACAACTACAATCACTGGTCTACTTATTTACAGACCCCCTGGCACTGCGGGGCCTTTCTGTAGCCAACTTATTGAAATAGCCACTCAACTGGCTATTAGACATAAAAAGGTTATCATTTTAGGTGACCTTAATCTTCACCTAGATGACATAAATTCCAGGGAGGCTCAACTTTTAGTGAGCGCACTCAATTCTGTAGACCTAAGACTTCTTTCTACTATTCCCACCCACCAACAGGGACACCTATTAGACCCCATCTTTGTAAACTGGGATGGTATCAAAACATCCCTCCCAATTCCATTAATTTGGTCTGATCAAAGTATGGTGCCGTTTGAGATAACCAGAAAACCCATTAAAAACATACCAACTAAACACCCGCCTCACAAACGCCGGAATTTAAAAAAATGTACCCCTGAACTTTTTTAAAATACACTCGCCGAACAACCCCCTTTAACAGGGAACTCCCTGCAAGAGGTATGGGATAACTACGAACTTTGGTTAACAAAGGCTTTAGATAAAATCGCTCCATGGACCACCAAACCTCCAGCCAGACAATCTAAAACCGCTCCTTGGTTTTCAGAAAAACTAAAAACCGCAAAAGCCCTATGCAAATCCATAGAGCGTAAATGGAGAAAAACGTATACCCCGGAACTTAAAGAAAGCTACAGAGCCGAACTGAAAAAATATCAGAAATTGGTAAGAATAGAAAAAGGTCACTACTATAAAAGCAGAATTGAGGAAGCCAATAATCCTACGAAAGAGCTGTTTGGTATCTATAGAGAAATCACCAGTTCTACTCGTTTGGATACTAAAGACGCATATTCTGTTGAAATATGTGATTAGATAGCTGATTTCTTTGTGGAAAAGGTAGAAAAAATCCATGCCACTTTTACAAACAGCACTGACATAGCTAAAGGCAATGCAGATAATCAAGTTTCCCTAACGCAAAAATCCCTACTCACCAGGTTTATAACCCCGAATAAACAGGACTTAATGAAAATTATTAATGAAATACGCTCTGGCTCCCCCACTGATGCTTGCCCCCCTGAACAATGTAAAGCTGTCATGGAAATTGCTTTAATAGACTACATCAGTAACATGATAGCCTCATCGTTCCAGGAAGGCCACGTCCTGAAAAGCTGGAAATCTGCTCAAGTAATACCTTTAAAAAAGAAACCAAACATACCAATTTCCCAATTTCAAAATCTAAGACCAATTTCACTTCTCCCGTTCTGTGCCAAAATTATAGAAAAGGTGGCAAATAAACAACTTATGGAGTTTCTGGAGAAAGTAGCCCTCCTCCATCCGTCCCAGTCGGGATTTAGACCAGGCTATTCAACTGAATCGGCAGTCCTGTATTCGACCGAATGTATTCGGAAGATGGTGGACGAGGGAGAGACGGCAGCGTTGGTCCTATTGGCACCGTGACACCGTGCTGCACTCAACGCTGCTGTCCCGTCTCTCGGACATGGGAGTAAAGGGCTTAGCACTCACCTGGTTCCAGTCCTTCCTGACTGACAGAACTTTCCAACTACACTGCCCACCCTTCAGATCATCTCCTTGCAGTGTGAGCCATGGGGTTCCACAGGGCTCTAGTCTGAGCCCAACGTTATTCAACATCTATATGGAGCCCCTGGCACACATCGCTGAGGAGTTTGGGGTGGGCATTGTCAGCTACGCTGACGACACCCAGTTGGTGTTTAAATTAACTCCAGAAAGCAGAGAACTGGCAACCAATTTCTCTAACTGTATGTCAGCGATTGCTGCCTGGATGAATAACAACTGTCTCCGTCTGAATGGAGACAAGACAGAGGTTCTGGTAGTAGGAAGAGATGTTTCTGTATGGTCTCAAGCATGGTGGCCCCGGGAACTAGGTGAGCTGCCTACTCCCGTGGAGTCGGTGAAAAATCTAGGCGTCATGCTGGACTCTGACCTATCTGGCAAAACCCATGTAAACAAAGTGACAGGCAAATGCTTCGGCATATTAAAAGTGCTTCGCAAGGTACTCGACCTCCTCCCTACCGAAGCCAGGAAAACCATAGTTCATGCTTTAATAACACCTCATTTGGACTATGGCAATGCCCTCCTGTTAGGTCTTAACCAGAAGGGCCTGCACCAATTACAATGTGTTCAGAACTCAGCAGCTCGGTTAGTGCTTGGCCTCCCAAGAAAAACTTCCACCAAAGCCGCGCTATCCAAACTCCATTGGCTCCCTATCAAAGAAAGAATTATATTTAAAACTCTCTGTTATGCCCACCGTATTGCCCATAATAGAGGCCCCGACTACCTGAAAAGTCTTATCACCATCCACCGTCCGACGAGAGAACTAAGATCATCAGGCACGATGCGATTCAAAATTCCACGTATTACAAAAGCCAAAATGGGAGGTAGATCTTTCCGCTATCTGGCCACAAAACACTGGAACACACTCCCGCTCCACTTGCGAATGGAGCCTTCTGAAAAGAGATTCAGGGCTAAATTAAAAACTCACCTATTCCCCCTAAAGTAACGCTCCGGTTTGAACTCCCTGACTCCTCTCCTCTGGATTGTTTTGTACTAGCAGTTAGCGCGGGGATACACGGTTCTGTGCAGCCAGGCGCTTAATAAATGTTTTATTATTATTATTATTATTATTATTAAGGCGTCCAGGCGCTAAGAAGAAGGATAGTGCCTCATGCGGTCACAGCTTAAAGAGGAGTTTAATTGGCGAAGAGGAAGGTTTTAAGCTGTTTGCGGAAGGATGACAGGTTGGAATTGGATCTTAAGTGTATAGGGAGTGAGTTTCATAACTTGGCCGCGTTGAACGTGAAGGATCTTCCTCCTGCTCTTGACCTTTTGATACGGGGGACTGCCGCCAAAAAAGCTTGAGTGGAGCGTAGCTGCCTGTTGGGGCCATAAGGAGAGAGAAGGGAGTGGTTGATCTTGGGTCCGGTTCTCCAGAAGGCTTGATGGGACACGCACATAGCCTTGAATTTTATTCTCTCCCTAACTGGGAGCCAGTGTAGGGTTCTCAGTCCAGTTTTAATTGAGGTTCTGCGTGGGATCTGAAGCAGCGTGCGTGCAGCACAGTTCTGGGCTCGCTGGAGTTTTTGCAACACGTATTCAGGTGCGCCCATGTATAAGGCATTACTGAAATCGAGTCGAGATTGTATTAGACCCTGTATCACGATCTGTTTTGCTTCAAAAGGGAGGACTGGGAGGATTTTTTTGAGCATCCTGATAAGGCCAAAACAGGTTGCAGATGTTTTGGTTGCTTGGGTGTTGAGAGTTAGGGATTTATCCAACCAGACCCCTAGGCTTTTGATATTATCTTTCGGGGTCGGTGGAGCGCCCAAGCTGATGGGCCAAAGATGATCGAAGGTCGGCAGCGCTGGGGGACTGAGTAACATAAGCTCGGTTTTGTCCCCGTTGAGTTTGAGGGAGGAAGTAGTCATCCATGCCCTTACCTCCTCCATGCATGCCGCTAAGTTGGTTTGTGTGGGAACGCTGTTCTTCTGTGCAAGGGATGCCACTAACTGAGTATCGTCCGCGTATGAAATGATCTTAATATCATATGGGCGGACGATCTCAGCCAGCGGCTCCATGTACACATTGAACAGCGTGGGGCTTAGTGACGAGCCCTGTGGTACCCCGCAGTTCAGAGGCCTGCTAGCGGAGGAGGAGTCTTCCTCAAAGAATTGGAAAGTCCTTCCGCTCAAAAAGGATCTCAGCCAGGTCAGAGCATCCCCGGACACTCCCAGATTAGAAAGTCGACACAGCAGAGTTTTATGGCAAACCGTGTCGAATGCGGCACTCAGATCGAGGAGGATCACTGCCACTGATCCTCCTCGGTCCAGAATCCGCCTGGCTTCTTCCGTTACTGCTAGGAGGGCCGTTTCCGTTCCATGTTTGGGACGGAACCCTGTCTGCGATGTATCGAGTAGATGGTTAGACTCGAGGAATCTGGATAGGTGGAGGTTGTGAGAAGTTGGCCTGATATATAGTGCTCACTATTCTAGTGATCACTTTGTATCATACCAAACAACCCTTATTGATGATTGGTTGTAAGTCAACCTTATTAGACCAGCTATCCTAGTAGCGTGGACAAGAGCAGTCTTTAGGCTAAACTCTAGAGGGCGTGTTAAGCCAGCTGTTTTACCATCACATATACCCCTTGAACACCAAGTGAAAGGACACCACACAAGTTGTTATAAAAATATAGGATATTTATTAATAACAGTTCTA
Source organism: Lissotriton helveticus (assembly GCF_964261635.1). Classification (NCBI taxonomy): domain Eukaryota; kingdom Metazoa; phylum Chordata; class Amphibia; order Caudata; family Salamandridae; genus Lissotriton; species Lissotriton helveticus. The sequence continues at coordinate 247,184,019 of NC_136059.1, read as the reverse complement.
CCCTGAACTCTTTATGAGTCAGGGAGCTAAGCACAATACAAAACTCTTATGAAAATACTACAAGTTGCACAATTTACACAAATGCCCGAGGGGCACGAAAAACCATATACACAAAAAGTGGAATGCGAAGTACTAGCAGGTAAGTAACAAGATCCAGAGGCTTCAGGATCGCTAGGACTACACTACTGAACCCTAAGGTTAGGAGCAGGAGGCCTAGGGAGATCGGGTGCAGAGTGTGCACTCTCACGCGGGATGCGGGAAGAAGTCTATGGATGCTAGCGTTTCTTAAGTTACTGTTTCCGGACGAATCCGATTAGGTAGACTGAAAACGAAAAAGGATCTGGACACTTGGATAGTGAACCTGTGCTGGAGCACCGAGATACTCAAGTTACCTAGCCCAGGGGCCGCGGCTGCATAGGGTTCAAAAGACGTCGGGAATCCTCGTTGAAGTCTATGGAGCCTGAAAGAAGAAGTTGCTGGCAGGCGACCAGTGAAGATGTTCGGAGTGATCCAAGGCTGGATCAGTGAAGGAGACGACCTGAAAGCAGAGGGGACTTAGTTCTTAATCACTAGCCAGTGATTATGTGGGCACCAGGATGGCACCGGATGAAGTCACCTCGAACAGGTGAGTGGGCGACGCTGGACTCTGCAGTCACACAGGCTAGGAGGCGTTGTCGGCGTCCAGGCTGGAGGTGCGAGCTGTCCCACGAGGCTGTCGGCGATGCTGGACTCAGGATTTGAGCAACAAACCTTGGCAAAGGCAAGCCCACGCGGTGGAGTCAAGATGGCGTCTGGAGTGGACCAGGAGGGTCCAGGGCACTTCTTGTTGGACAAGAAGCAAGGGCCAGTCTAGGGGACCTAGACCAGCGGTGAAAACGTCGTGGTACGTCGTCAAGAGGGTCACTAGCCAACGGGCAAGTGACCGGACAACGTGGCAAGCAGCAAAGAAGCAGAAGGGCCCCATGCAGATCTCGTGGATGCTGGGGGGCTGGACTTCGGTGCTGGAGCTGCTTAGGGTTAGGGCTTCTCAAACCCCAATGCACTTACTCGAGGGTCTCTCGGGGGTCGTGCTGGTGAAGCGTCGTGCAGGTCTTGAAGATGGCCGGTCCCACGGGTCTCGTCACACCCACGAATTTCAACTGGGCTGGATGATGTAGGTAGAGGTCAGAGATGGCAGGGAATCCGGGTCTCGTCGAGCTGGGCAGTCTTGATCCGGAGGATGGACGTGCAGCAAACCGCAAGAGCTTCGATGGTGCCTGCTGGTGCAGGGTGGCTACTCCTTAGCCACAAGGGAGAGTCTTCAGAAAAGTCAAGAGTTCCTTTCGTGGAAAGTAGTTCAAGATTCAGAATGATCTAATTTGGGAAGGGGGCCTGCTCCTACCTTTATCCAAAGAAAAGGGGCTGGCACGCGACTAGGTCCTGCCCTATGGGTGGGACCAGGAGGGCGGTGGTTACACCCCTCTCCTTTGTCCGGTCTCTCCCCAGCTCAGGGGCTGGGGTGCCCCAGGAACTGGTTTGAGCCGGCATATGCACAGTGAGCACCGGGGTGCCACTTGCAGTCACCTTCCTTTCAGCCCTGCCTACCTGGGATACACAAAATCCTGTCTGGGATGGTGCTAGCACCGCCCCTGACAGGAAACCCTTTGTCCATGCCTCCGTTGCTGGAAGGACTCCCAGCAGCAGGAGGGCAGACTTGTGTCTCGGTGGCAGCATCCATTTTGTGGAGCTGAGGCTGTGTCTGACTTTAACCGGGGTTCACAGTTACATACATGTCGTGTCCCTCTAGAAGGGTGGAATGCTAACCCCGTCGCCAGAATTGGCGAGGGGTTAGTATTCCAATTCGTATGACACCTTACTCGACATGTTTTGATAATGCTATACCAAAGTTAGCATTTAACCGCGAGGATTATAATGCACTTAAGAGTATATGGTATAGCGTTATCATGGAACAGCTATTTGGACTTGGTTCCGCAAGCTGCAAACGGGCTCAGCTCATGCCAGAGCACCATCTCACATAATTCCAAGCACTCTGCCTTCAGGATTGATAAGGCCTGCCATAGGAGTGACTGACAGGAATATATGTGTCCATTTTAGGTTTAGATATAGGTATACTATATCTAAAGCAAAGGGTGATTACACCACCTTGCCCCAGCTGTCGTGCAGCCAGTTGTGTCTGTTTGGGTGGCCAGCCAGGGGTGGCATAATACATGCTTCAGCCCCTGGTAGGCCTTGGGTACACCTATGCCCTGGATACCTAAGGTGTGCTGTACAGGGACTGATAAGGTGGCCCAGTACCAATTGGTAAAATGCACCTAAGGTACATGGTGGTAATTTAGAGAGAGAACAGCTAGGCTGTGGGTCTGATTAGCAGGCCCACAGCCAGGGAAAGTCGTTAATCAGTGAAGAAAAAAGCAAAAATTCAGGGTGGCCATGTGATTGCAGACCCCACTCTCCTACATAACCCCCCCCCCCCCCCCCCCAAACTTAGGGACATTAAACTAACCTTGACCAGGTGAGTCTTCTTGCTCTAAGTGGAAGTACCTGGAGAGACCATCTGCATTACCATGGTCAGTCCCTGGGTGGTGCTCCACTGTAAAGTCCATCCCCTGTAGGGAAATGGACCACCTAAGAAGTTTGGGGTTTTCACCCTTCATTTGATTTAGCCATAAGAGGGGCTTATGGTCGGTCTGAATCTTGAAGTGAGTACCAAACAAGTATGGCCTCAACTTCTTCAGGGCCCAAACCACAGCAAAGGCCTCCCTCTCAATAGCTAACCAACGTTTCTCTCTAGGGGTCAGCCTTCTGCTTATAAAAGCAATGGGCTGGTCATGACCATCAATATTCAGCTGAGATAGAACAGCTCCCACACCCAACTCAGAAGCATCTGTTTGGACAATGAAGATTTTGGAGTAGTCTGGACTCTTGAGAATAGGTGCAGTGCACATGGCCTGCTTTAGGTCATCGAATGCCTTCTGACAGCTGACTGTCCACTGAACTTTCTTTGGCATTTTCTTACTTGTCAGGTCATTAAGTGGTGTCACAATGGACCCATAATTTCTGACAAATTTCCTGTAATAACCAGACAGGCCCAAGAAAGCTCTGACCTGTGTCTGGGTGGTTGGAGGAGCCCAGTCCTTTATGGCCTGTATCTTGCTCTCCAGAGGTTGAACTTGGCCTCCACCTACAAGGTGGCCCAAGTATACAACTTGACTCTGCCCTATCTGGCACTTAGTAGCCTTGATAGTGAGGCCTGCCTTTTGCAGGGCCTCCAAAACTTTCCTCAGGTGGATCAGGTGATCCTCCCAGGTGGAGCTAAAGACAGCAATATCGTCTAGATATGCTGCACAAAAGTCATCCAACCCAGTGAGAACTTGGTTCACCAACCTTTGAAAAGTGGCAGGGGCATTTTTCAAACCAAAGGGCATCACCACAAATTGGTAATGACCTCCTGGGGTAGAAAATGCTGTCTTGGCCTTGGCATCCTCAGCTAACCTGATTTGCCAATAACCAGCTGTTAGGTCAAATGTACTTAAGAAAGTTGCAGAAGCCAACTTATCTATCAGTTCATCTGCCCTGGGTATTGGATGGGCATCTGTCTTAGTGACAGCATTGAGACCCCTGTAGTCTACGCAAAACCTCATCTCTCTCTTACCATCCTGGGTGTGAGGTTTAGGCACTAGAACTACAGGACTAGCCCAAGGGCTCTCTGAGGGTTCAATGACTCCCAATTCCAACATCTTTTGTACTTCAGTTTTTATGCAGTCCCTGACGTGGTCAGGTTGCCTGTAGATTTTACTCTTTATAGGCAGACTGTCTCCAGTGTCCACCTCATGTGTGCACCAGTTTGTCTGACTGGGGGTCAGAGAAAACATTTGTCTGAAGGATTGAAGGACTTGCCTACAATCCTGTTGCTGAGGCTCAGAGAGGCTGTCAGAAAAGACTATACCATCTACTGACCCATCATCAGGGTTCTGAGTGAGCAGGTCTGGGAGAGGGTCACTCTCTTCCTCCTGTCCCTCATCTGTGGCCATGAGCAAGCCCATGTCCTCCCTGTCAACAAATGCTTTGAGCCTATTCACATGAAGTACTCTGTGAGGGCTCCTGGGAGTTCCCATGTCAACCAAGTAGGTGACTTCTCCCTTTTTCTCAATGATGATGTGGGGTCCAGACCATTTGTCTTGGAGAGCTGCTGGGGCCACTGGCTCCAACACCCACACCTTCTGTCCTGCATGGTATACAGTTAGGACAGCCTTTTGGTCATGCCAAGCTTTTTGAAGTTCCTGGCTGGCCTCAAGGTTTTTAGATGCCTTCTCCATGTACTCTGCCATCCTGGAGCGGAGACCAAGTACATAGTCCACTATGTCAAGTTTAGGCTTTTTGAGAGGTAACTCCCATCCTTCCTTCACAAGACATAGGGGTCCTCTTACAGGATGTCCAAACAAAAGTTCAAAAGGGCTGTAACCAACCCCCTTCTGTGGGACCTCTCTGTAAGCAAACAGAAGGCAGGGTAAAAGGATGTCCCATCTTCGCCTAAGCTTTTCTGGTAACCCTTTTATCATCCTTTTGAGGGTCTTGTTGAATCTTTCAACGAGCCCATTGCATTGTGGGTGATAGGGTGTGGTGAATTTGTAATTGACACCACATTCCTTCCACATAGCAGTCAAGTATCCTGACATGAAGTTTGCACCTCTGTCAGAGATCACCTCCTTAGGGAACCCCACTCTGGGGAAAACTCCAACCAGGGCCCTTGCCACAACAGGAGCTGTAGTGGTTCTAAGGGGAATAGCTTCTGGATACCTGGTGGCATGATCCACTACCACCAGTATAAATCTGTGCCCAGATGCTGTTGGGGGGTCCATTGGTCCAACAATGTCAATCCCCACTCTTTCAAAGGGGACCCCCACCACAGGTAGTGGTATAAGGGGGGCCTTTGTGGTGCCACCTGATTTGCCACTGGCTTGGCAGGTGACACATGAACGACAAAAGTTCTTAGTGTCCTCAGACATATGGGGCCAGTGAAAGTGTGGGGCAAGCCTGTCCCAAGTCTTATTCTGGCCTAAGTGACATGCAAGGGGAATTTCATGGGCCAAGGTGAGAAGGAAACCTCTCAGAGACAAGGGGATGACCAGCCTCCTGGTAGCACCAGGCTTGGGGTCTCTTGCCTCAGAGTAAAGGAGCCATCGTCCCAGTACACTTTATGGGCACCTGTGGCATTCCCTGCAGCCTCAGCATCAGCCTGCTGTCTGAGGGGTTCAAGAGAGGAACAGTCTAACTGTGCCTGCCTCAAGTCTGCCCTGGAAGGGCCCCCTGTCCCAAGAAACTCAACCTGTTCAGGCTCAAGCTCTTCTAGGACAGTTCCTTCTGGGGTCTTGGGGTCAGTCTCCTGAGAGAGCTGATCCATCACCTGAGGCAGAAGGGAAGAGTCAATCTTACCCCTACTGCTCTTTCTCTTTCAACAATGTCAGCCTAGAAAATGGCCAGTCCTATAAATACTTAGGCGTCCACCTGGACTCAAAATGTGGTTACAAAAAACAGCGTGGAGAGATCGGAGCCAAAGCAGTGACCCTAATGGTATCACTGGGCAAACTTGCAAAGGATCTTTCTGGCCCAACCCTAGCTCCCCTGTAGGAGGTAATGAGAGCAAAGGTTGGCCCCACTTTATCCTATGGCATTGAGATTTTCTGTGGTAAAATGAACACAACCTTGAACCAACAGACAACCAAAATTTACAAAAGGGTGCTCCGGCTGCCACAGACAGCTTCTGCAGCACAGATTAGGTTGGAGATGGGGCTGATTAATTATGAGGCCTCAGCCACCGGGGCATACCTTAACTTGTGTCACAAGCTAAGACAAGCTGAGCCAGGAACTTTAGAATCCTTAGTCTGGCAAGAAATCAGCCAGATTAATCCGGGGGAGTTGTACGGACTACTTTTCACAGACTCCATTAAGCAAATGTCAGCAAGCAATTTGTGGGCCTTAAACCCTGGCCAGGTAGCTTTTAAAAAAGCTATAAAAATGTGTGAGAATGACTTCTTGTCTTACTGATAAAGCACTTTTTCTGAAACGCAGCCATGCTTGGGCAATGATAAATTCCTACAGACACCCAGCCCCAGTCAGTTATTTGGCCAGCACATACCCCCTATATTTGAAACGTGGCTTCATAGCCATCAGACTGGGTGACTGGCGTTTCTTGCAGGACTTACCATCATGGCGACGCACATCGGAAGATCTCTCCTGTAGAGGGTGTGGGAAAACAGCGGAAACCATGTTGCACGTAAGTTGTCTTTGCCCAGCTCTTAATACAGAACGTAGGTCCGAACTAAAATCAGAGTGGAACAGGCTGGGGGTTCGGACCTGCAGGCAAGCCATCAAGGCCGCTATAAACCCGGAAAACACTGTGCTAAACATAAAATTTACAAAATTTGTTCAGCAAGCATATCACACCTTTAACTCAAGGAGACCATGTTAAAGTGCTTAATTTTTAATTTTTCTCTCATTGAAATGAACAATAACTGACATTATTTTTAGCAAAGTTGATATAATCTGGTTACCGAATGTAAGCTGGAGCCCTGCTTCAATTTTTGTGATTTTAAAAATATACTATGAGACAAAATCCGTTCTTTTTTTATAAGACTATATTGGATTGTGTTTTTATACCTATACTGTGTGTTATTTCTTAGAAGTTTTTACTTTAATTTTTGGCTGGGTTGTGAATTTGTAAATTCTTTTAAAGATATGTTTTATATCTAAATAAAGATGATTATTCAGGTATACTCTTGGGTAGTGTCTGGTCCATTGTTCCAGGATCCAGCACTAGTTCAGCTGGGCATTTCTTGGCCTGTGACCTAGTCACAGCAAGGACATGTGCTGACAAACCTAACATTTCCACATGAGTCCTATACTCCACATCTGACCATAAGGAGGATTCCAAATCATTGCCCAAAAGACAGTCCACAGGGAGGTCTGAACTAACAACAACCCTTTTGAGGCCATTTACCCCTCCCCAGGAGAAGTTAACAAGTGCCATACTATGGGAGGTAGTGGCATTGCTAGCATTGGTCACCAGGTAGTCTGCTCCCAGTATTACCTGGTCAGGGTCCACAAAGTTAGGTGTCACCATGGTGACACTGGCACAAGTGTCCCTGTAGGCCTGAGCCATTTTTCCATTAATCAAAGGCGTCTGCCTGTACTTGCCCAGAGTACTGGGACTTATTGTAGGGGTCATATCAATGTCCCCAGTACAAACAAGAACAGCCTGAGTAGGTGTTCTGACTAAGTCAGAGCCTGCCTCAGTTCCCAGGGTTAACCCCACTATAGCCTTAGGAGGATAGGAGGATTACTACCACTACTAACTGTACTAGGGGGTGCAGATGCCTTAGGGGCAGTAGTGGTAGGAGTTGGGCCTTTCTTGGTGCACTCACTAAACCAGTGAGTATTACGTTTGCAGTATTGGCACCATGGTTTCTTCTGACCATTCTTCTTCTTTTGGGAATTTTGGTAATTCTGGGACCCACCCTCTTTAGATTGTTGGGGCCCTGTTGAAGACTTCTGGTCATTTTGCTTATTCTCATTACCCTTGGGATCTGCTTTCCTCTGGCCACCACCCTGGTTCTGGTTCTGCTGCTTGACCCTTGTCCTGACCCATCTGTCTGCCTTCTTTCCCAATTCTTGGGGAGAGGTCAGATCTGAGTCAATAAGGTGCTGATGCAACAACTGATTTTGACAATTACGTAGGATTTGTTCTCTCATATTTATATTATACAATCCTGTGTAATCAGTAACTTTACTTCCCAGTAACCAGCCTTCAAAAGCCTTAGTGGCACAATCTGCAAAGTCAGCCCAATCTTGAGACTGAATTTTCTGGGTGTCTCTGAACAGCAACCTGTACTGTTCAGTGGTTAAGCCAAACCCATCAATCAGTGTATTTTTCAAGACTTGGTAATTGTTAGCATCCTCAGCTCTAGTAGTGAGGAGCTTATCTCTACCTTTACCTTCAAAGGAGAGCCACAAAATAGCTGCCCACTGACTCTGGGGGATGCACTGGACAGTGCAGGCCCTCTCCAAAACAGTCATCCATTTGTGGATGTCATCCCCTTGTTTAAAGGGGGGCACTATTTTACTCAGGTGTCTAGTATCAACACTCCTGTCTTTATCCTTAGGGATATTGCTGCCACCAGTGGGGACTACCCCACTTAACTGTTGCTCTCTAGCAAAGGCAAGCTTCTCCTTGGCAAGGGCAAGTTCTTCCCTCTGAATCCTCAGATTAGCCTGTTTCATCCTTGCTTCATGTTCTCTTCTCTGAGGGGAAGTCAGTCTCCTCTGGGGAGAGATCATTCTCCTCTGAGCAGAGGCATGAGAGTGCACAGATCTATTGGAGTCCCTAGAATGAGACCTATCTCTTCTAACTCCAAAGTTAGGCCTGCTTAGGGTCAGTACTGGGGATCCCCCAGATCCTTCCCTATGTAGGTCTAAGTTGGCCCTAGTAAGTCTGCAGACTAGCTCAGGACCATTGTCTGCCTCATCCCCAGAGACTTCCTCTTCCTCCTCCTCCTCCTCTTCTACATCTTCTGTTTCAGGGAGGTTGGAGTCTGGGTCACCACGAGTACTTTCTAAGGGGGGCATGCTCCCATCTGTCTGAGAAGCTTTTCTAACATCATATGTCTCTAAGAGACCTAACAGAAAAGGAGTGGTAGGGTTAGAACCCTGTTTTAGTTTCCTGGAGGTACACAACTGTCTCATCTCCTGGAAGCTAAGGGCTGCATATCTGGAAGTGACCTGTGGAGGGTCAACAGCCACAAGGGGAGTCTCTGAAGACTCTCCATGGGTAGACATGCTTCTAGTGTGGTGTAAGTGATGCACCTACCTACACTATGGGTTTACCTACTGATCCCTTGCTAAGAGTTGTAGTCAGGGTGTGCTAAGCCCTGTTACACTACAACAGCTGGTTCAGTAGAACTCAGAGTATTCTAAGTTAAGTTATATGTACCTGGGTACTTATGTGATCTTTCAAATGATATTCTTAGGATACGTGCGAGGTAAAACAACAGCAAGCTCAAATCCCAACCGCTGCACACCAATGTGAGAAGTTGGCCTGATATATAGTGCTCACTATTCTAGTGATCACTTTGTATCATACCAAACAACCCTTATTGATGATTGGTTGTAAGTCAACCTTATTAGACCAGCTATCCTAGTAGCGTGGACAAGAGCAGTCTTTAGGCTAAACTCTAGAGGGCGTGTTAAGCCAGCTGTTTTACCATCACATATACCCCTTGAACACCAAGTGAAAGGACACCACACAAGTTGTTATAAAAATATAGGATATTTATTAATAACAGTTCTACCCTGAACTCTTTATGAGTCAGGGAGCTAAGCACAATACAAAACTCTTATGAAAATACTACAAGTTGCACAATTTACACAAATGCCCGAGGGGCACGAAAAACCATATACACAAAAAGTGGAATGCAAAGTACTAGCAGGTAAGTAACAAGATCCAGAGGCTTCAGGATCGCTAGGACTACACTACTGAACCCTAAGGTTAGGAGCAGGAGGCCTAGGGAGATCGGGTGCAGAGGGTGCACTCTCACGCGGGATGCGGGAAGAAGTCTATGGATGCTAGCGTTTCTTAAGTTACTGTTTCCAGACGAATCCGATTAGGTAGACTGAAAACGAAAAAGGATCTGGACACTTGGATAGTGAACCTGTGCTGGAGCACCGAGATACTCAAGTTACCTAGCCCAGGGGCCGCGGCTGCATAGGGTTCAAAAGACGTCGGGAATCCTCGTTGAAGTCTATGGAGCCTGAAAGAAGAAGTTGCTGGCAGGCGACCAGTGAAGATGTTCGGAGTGATCCAAGGCTGGATCAGTGAAGGAGACGACCTGAAAGCAGAGGGGACTTAGTTCTTAATCACTAGCCAGTGATTATGTGGGCACCAGGATGGCACCGGATGAAGTCACCTCGAACAGGTGAGTGGGCGACGCTGGACTCTGCAGTCACACGGGCTAGGAGGCGTTGTCGGCGTCCAGGCTGGAGGTGCGAGCTGTCCCACGAGGCTGTCGGCTGTCGGCGATGCTGGACTCAGGATTTGAGCAACAAACCTTGGCAAAGGCAAGCCCACGCGGTGGAGTCAAGATGGCGTCTGGAGTGGACCAGGAGGGTCCAGGGCACTTCTTGTTGGACAAGAAGCAAGGGCCAGTCTAGGGGACCTAGACCAGCGGTGAAAACGTCGTGGTACGTCGTCAAGAGGGTCACTAGCCAACGGGCAAGTGACCGGACAACATGGCAAGCAGCAAAGAAGCAGAAGGGCCCCACGCAGATCTCGTGGATGCTGGGGGGCTGGACTTCGGTGCTGGAGCTGCTTAGGGTTAGGGCTTCTCAAACCCCAATGCACTTACTCGAGGGTCTCTCGGGGGTCGTGCTGGTGAAGCGTCGTGCAGGTCTTGAAGATGGCCAGTCCCACGGGTCTTGTCACACCCACGAATCTCAGCTGGGCTGGATGATGTAGGTAGAGGTCAGAGATGGCAGGGAATTCGGGTCTCGCCGAGCTGGGCAGTCTTGATCCGGAGGATGGACGTGCAGCAAACCGCAAGAGCTTCGATGGTGCCTGCTGGTGCAGGGTGGCTACTCCTTAGCCACAAGGGAGAGTCTTCAGAAAAGTCAAGAGTTCCTTTCGTGGAAAGTAGTTCAAGATTCAGAATGATCTAATTTGGGAAGGGGGCCTGCTCCTACCTTTATCCAAAGAAAAGGGGCTGGCACGCGACTAGGTCCTGCCCTATGGGTGGGACCAGGAGGGGGGTGGTTACACCCCTCTCCTTTGTCCGGTCTCTCCCCAGCTCAGGGGCTGGGGTGCCCCAGGAACTGGTTTGAGATTGCATATGCACAGTGAGCACCGGGGTGCCACTTGCAGTCACCTTCCTTTCAGCCCTGCCTACCTGGGATACACAAAATCCTGTCTGGGATGATGCTAGCACCGCCCCTGACAGGAAACCCTTTGTCCATGCCTCCGTTGCTGGAAGGACTCCCAGCAGCAGGAGGGCAGACTTGTGTCTCGGTGGCAGCATCCATTTTGTGGAGCTGAGGCTGTGTCTGACTTTAACCGGGGTTCACAGTTACATACATGTCGTGTCCCTCTAGAAGGGTGGAATGCTAACCCCGTCGCCAGAATTGGCGAGGGGTTAGTATTCCAATTCGTATGACACCTTACTCGACATGTTTTGATAATGCTATACGAAAGTTAGCATTTAACCGCGAGGATTATAATGCACTTAAGAGTATATGGTATAGCGTTATCATGGAACAGCTATTTGGACTTGGTTCCACAAGCTGCAAACGGGCTCAGCTCATGCCAGAGCACCATCTCACATAATTCCAAGCACTCTGCCTTCAGGATTGATAAGGCCTGCCATAGGAGTGACTGACAGGAATATATGTGTCCACTTTAGGTTTAGATATAGGTATACTATATCTAAAGCAAAGGGTGATTACACCACCTTGCCCCAGCTGTCGTGCAGCCAGTTGTGTCTGTTTGGGTGGCCAGCCAGGGGTGGCATAATACATGCTTCAGCCCCTGGTAGGCCCTGGGTACACCTATGCCCTGGATACCTAAGGTATGCTGTACAGGGACTGATAAGGTGGCCCAGTACCAATTGGTAAAATGCACCTAAGGTACATGGTGGTAATTTAGAGAGAGAACAGCTAGGCTGTGGGTCTGATTAGCAGGCCCACAGCCAGGGAAAGTCGTAAATCAGTGAAGCAAAAAGCAAAAATCTGGGGTGGCCATGGGATTGCAGACCCCACTCTCCTACAGAGGTTGATATGCTTCTCCAGTATCTTACTCGCCCAAGGCAGCAGGGAGAAGGGGCGGTAGTTGTTGAGGTTATTAGGGTCCAGGTTGGGCTTTTTCAGGAGTGCTCTCACCATAGCTTTCTTCCAGCCAGGTGGAACCGTACTCTTTATTATTGAGTTATTGGGTAACTCCATAAGGGTAGGGAGAATAACTTGGCTGGCCTCAACCATGGTGCGGGGAGGAGCTGGGTCACAGGGGGATCCCGATTTTACTTGGAGTGATAGGTTTTCCAGGGTCTCTAGGTCTAGCAGAGGGAAGTGGTTCAGAGTTTCTCGAGGAGAGATCTCTACCTCCCTAGGGGGCTGGGGAGCCGTGGGTGGGTCTGTGATTGAGTTTGCGAATGTTACGTTGATTTTATTTATTTTCTGAAAAAAGAATTTGGCTAGGTCGTTACAACGTGCGGTGGGATTGTCATTGGGGGCTATAGTTGGGGGGAGCTTGGTTAGGCGGTTGACTATTTGGTAGATCTCGCTTGGTTTTGACCTGGCTCTGATTATTTGTTCGTTATAATATCTTGATTGCGATTTTTTTATTTCAAGTTTGTAAGCTTTGATGGCTTCCCTGTAAACAGCTTTGTCTATGGTGGCATATTCCAGACGCCACTTCCTTTTGAGCCTTTTGCAGTGGCGCTTTTTTGTTCTGAGCTCCTCTGAGTACCATGGGGCAGTGACCCGTGGTCTTTTTAGGCTGACTTCCCGAATGGGTAGTATGGAGTCAAGAGATTTCCGAATCCAGTTGTCAAAGTTCAGACTGTCTGAGGGGGGATCTTGTGCGAGAGAGGGTCTAGAATCTGCCAGGGAGCTGGACCATAGTTCTAGTGGGATTTTGGACCAATTCCTCATTTTTCGCAGTCGGAGTACATCGAACGGGTTTGTAGGGGGACCACGGGTGGGGAATTAAGAAATGGTCGGTCCATGGTAGTCGAATAGTGGGGGCTACCTTGAGCTCAGTGGAGTTGCTGAACACAGGGTCGAGCAAGTGCCCCTTGATGTGCGTAGGGGCTTGGACTAGTTGCTCTAGCTGAACTACGGCCAGGCTCGCGGTTAGCTTGTTTGCTGTGTTATCTGAGCTGTCATCAAAGTGGATGTTGAAGTCACCCAGCAGCGTAAAGTTGGAGGGGGAGGTAACATGCTCTGCTGCTATTGATGGCAATAAAGTGTGGAATTGGTTCAGAGGACCAGGGGGTCGATATAGAAGGATTCCTGTGAGGCTCTCGTTGGGGGTGGGTTTTAGGGAGAAGGACAGGCTTTCACAGTCGGGGACTGTGGTTGGGGTGCAATGACACTGGTATAGATCTTTAAAGATAATTGCAAGTCCCCCGCCTTTCCCCTGTGTCCGGTCTCTGCGTACGATCTGATAGCCCGGGGGGAGTGCTTTTATCAAGTCAGGGTCGGAGTGGGGGGTTAGCCAAGTTTCGGTTAAGAAGAGTGCGTCAGGCGCAAGTTCTTCTAATAGTAGTGAGATTTCCGTGCTGTGCTTTGACAGAGATTTACAGTTTAGGAGAAACATTATAAAGTCCTGGCGGTCAGTTCTTTCCTCGGCAGTATTAAGCCTTGTCTTACAGTGTGGGCAGAGGGTAGGTAGGTCAGAAGGGTGGTATGAGTGGCAACAGCTATTTCCTAGAGGGGGCCTTAGTTTGTAGAGGGAGCTTGAATTGTATACCTTCCTTGGTGTCCTGGGTGGAGGACCAGGAGTTGTGGCCCCTTGCCCCGGTCGGTCGCGGACGGGCGCAGACAGGCTTGCCTTTGGCGCGCCCACTGCGCGCGTCTGCTGCGCGGCCGGGAAAGGCACATCGTTTAAGGGGAGACAGAAGGGGGTGTGGTCGAGCGGCGGTGGGGGTGGCCAGGGTTGAGGGCTTCCTCGTGATGGCGGCAATCTCGCGGCAGCGGTCAATCGGCTGCGCGAGGCTAGGTGAGTGAATTCCAGGCAAAAGAGATTTTACAGTGCAATTTTAAAACAGAACACACAAAATATATTTTTAAAAATGAGCAGTACTCTCGGCTTCCACCTCAAGAGTCACTTTCCAACTAATACGCGCTGTGTGGCTGGCACGGTTTAAGTAGTGGAAGGGGGCGTGGTCGAGCGGCGTTGGGCGTGGCCTGGGTTGAGGGCTTTCTCGTGATGGCGGCAATCTCGCGGCAGCGGTCAATCGGCTGCGCGAGGCTAGGTGAGTGAATTCCAGGCAAAAGAGATTTTACAGCGCAATTTTAAACAGAACACACAAAATATATTTTTAAAAATGAGCAGTACTCTCGGCTTCCGCCTCAAGAGTCACTTTCCAACTAATACACGCTGTGTGGCTGGCGCCGTTTAAGTAGTGGAAGGGGGCGTGGTCGAGCGGCGGTGGGCGTGGCCTGGGTTGAGGGCTTCCTCGTGATGGCGGCAGTCTCGCGGCAGCGGTCAATCGGCTGCGCGAGGCTAGGTGAGTGAATTCCAGGCAAAAGAGATTTTACAGTGCAATTTTAAAACAAAACACACAAAATATATTTTTAAAAATGAGCAGTACTCTCGGCTTCCGCCTCAAGAGTCACTTTCCAATGTTGGTTTTTATATGCAATATGGAAGCGAGGCATAGATTGTTAACTTGGTAAATTAGATATTTAGAAAATCGGCAAGGAAGGTTTCTGAATGCAACATTGAAGCGAGATATAAACTGCTGTTTGAAAAAGACTTGCCCCATCTGGGACACGTGTGCAAGTTACACAGTTTAGACAGTAAGGGATAAGAAATTGATCAATTAAGTTGTAATGCCCTCCACGGTGATATAAATAGAGGACAACCATTATCCTATAGGAAGTTGAGTGTGAATTACACAATATGTAGAAAGGATCTTGAAGTACTAGGTAATGAGGTAGGAAGATGTATGCACTAATCCATTTATATCTCTATATCCAGGAACCTATTTTAGGATATGCTCATGAGAGGAGGATCTCACGGCAGGAGTTCCCCTAATAATAAGGAGAGTGTACGACTGACCTTGGCTCCCTTATGGTAATGAAATACCCTACAGTGATGTGTGTATGCTTGCCCCCCTTTTTATTAAAGGGGTGGAGAGATAAGATGTGTTCTGGTAACTTGGCCATTGTGTTGTTTTGTCATTTGACAGTAATTTTAAGAAAATTGCCCCAGTGTCCAACAGTAGCGACGAATGACCCTGCCCTGAAAGATTGAATGGCAATGAAACATGTCGGCTAAGAAAGGAAGTGGTCTGCATGTATGCAGCCGGGTTTAATTTTCTAAATAAGCGCACAAGAAAAGAATAACATTGGTAATCTGGGCGTCTTATTTCAGTTTTATACTGTATTGGGTCTTATTTTGTTTTGGTAGTCGCAAAGCAAGCAGGGTGTGAGTTTTTTTAAATCATTTGATCACACTTTTTTTGGGACACTTATAAGTTTTAGCAAAATGGTTACCGATGATGATAAAAGTGAGCATAGCTGGTGAGTACCAATCAGCAAGCTCGACTGGTGGTGCGCACATGAGGTGCCATTTTGCTTTTTTCACTATTTTTGTGATATTAAACACAATTATGGGTGTGTTTTTTTGGGTCTATATACCATTGTTACCCATCTTTAATATTTGATGGGGTATGACTGTCATTTGATAAAAACACCATTTTATAAAAAGAAGGCAAATAAAGTGGTGGGATATTACCTTGTGAGAAGTGAGTGACCAACGTAGATAAAAATAAAAATTCTATGTCCAGATTTGTGATTTGATAAGTCTGAGGGAACAGGTCTTGTGCGTATTTGTGTAAGATAAAGGCCTGCTCTCTGTTATTAAAAACTACACATTTCATCCTCTCGAAGAGACTCCTTTCATATTCCTCCCTTCGTGCATGATGGATCAACAGATCAGGGCCCCTATGTAAATGTAAATGTGGTTGAGCTTATATAGCGCACAGCTACCCGCAGTGGGTTTCCCGGCGCTTGCTTAGGGAACCCTTCCTGGTATTCCCCTGTGAGATAGCAGGGTATCCACAAGGTGAAAGTCAGGCATCCCGCCGCGAGGGGCCGTTGTGGAGATTAAGCAAGCTATTGCCCAGAGTCACAGAGTGTGAACCCGTGAGTCGAGGAGGCACCGGGGCGAGAATTATCGAGTCCGTGGAATTTTTAGCCCAAGACCCGCCGAGGCGGGGAATTGAACCCTGGTCCAGGACCGATCTCAGCTTCCGGGTCTGCTGCCTCTAACCCCTGAGCCACACTTCTCTTTCAGTTAATTTTATTAGTGGCTTCCAAGATGGTTTTCAACTACGGAGGAGAGATGTCATAGTCTTAGCCCCAGGTATTTACATGAATACTGAAGCATGTGTAGATCATATAAAATATATCCTACAGCTCTCCCATATCTCTAAATCAGTCAGGGTACGGCAGAATTGTGGCCTCCCACTCGGTTAAGAGATAGAACGTATATTGATATATATTTATGCTTGTGCCAAAAACTACCAAGGCATTTAACTTAGCTAACTTTTCTCATCTGCTTATATACTGAGATATAATCATATCGCTCTTCTAGCGTCTATTGGATGTATCCGTACATTACCTCAGTCCTCTCACTAAGTAAATACTATCAATTATCAGCTTGCATCTGCAGCAGAGTTCCCTTCTTATACAATGTATTCCTTATAATTGAAACTATCCCTGAGTATGAGACTATTAACTAGAATGCCCTGCACTGGGTGTTTACAAAAGATATATATATATATATATATATATATATATATATATATATATATATATATATATATATATATATATATATATATATATATATATATATATATATATATATATATATATAAAAGAGTTACCCATTTGACCGGCACTCACGGGCCGGAAGGATGAAGGACCCTTGTCGAGCTGGCAGTGATCCGCATAATCGCTCCCTCCTCCATGCTGATCTGACGCATTTCAGGAAACACTCCCTTAATCATGGATCCCAAAAATAAACTGAGCAGCAAGCAATCGCCTACAAGCAGTCCATCTTTTATTTCATTATTACACCAGGAAGCTGCTCATGTGAGCCATAAAGCATCCTGGGACATGCATTCCGCATTAATAAACTCCCAAGTGGGATGCCTGCCACACAGTAATTTTGCAAAAAGAGACTCTTTAGCAATATGAGGAAGGAGCCGATGAGCACCGCTGATAGCCGTTTCCCATGGCAGCCTCCAGACCACCCGTACCGCAAGCCTGCCAAGTGGAACAAGCGCGGTCCTTCAAGGATCCTGAGGTGGTGCCATGCCGTGACCGGGTGAGGCCACTGTTTATGAACAAAAGAGTTACCCATTTGGCCGGCAGTCACGGGCAGGAAGGATAAAGGCCCCTTGTCGAACTGGCAGTGATCCGCATAATCGCCCCCTCCTCCATGCTGATCCGACGCATTTCAGGAAACACTCCCTTAATCATGGATCCCAAAAATAAACTGAGCGGCAAGCAATCGGTTATAAGCAGTCCATCTTTTATTTCATTATTACACCAGGAAGCTGCTCATGTGAGCTATAAAGCATCCTGGGACACTTGGCAGGCATGCAGTACGGGTGGTCTGGAGACTGCCCATTGGCAGAGCTGGTTGGCTATAACCCACAATCTTACATCCTGGATAGGAATCATTCCAGTACCTATGCATATTTGTATGTACTATAGTGTTTGACCACATATGTACTCTCATTCCCTCTAGATATCTAAGTGAGGGATAAATAAAGGCAATTTCACGTATGCCCAATATTAGGTGTTCAAAGAGACACTAATTAATGTATGAGGCATACATAATAGGGATAAAGTCCCAGTGAATCAAATGATTCTGACAAAATTGGCCATATATCTATTCTAGATGGAATAAAGAGCTGTAATTCTAAATACTCCTTAATGCCAGTGAACTCCTGTATTCACAAAGAGATATGTCAAAGCATGCTCAGGATCAGCTACCAACATCTGTAATGTGATAGCATGTTACCAAGGGACGCCACCATCGCTAAAACTGATGGAATATGAACATCTGAAAAGCCGATGTCAGTATTGAGTTCGTAGTAACCTTCTCAGAATAGCAGAGATTATACCACAGTCCTTATTGGAGGGTCATAGTAAAAAACTATATATATTAAAGATTGATGAAAATTATGTCTCAGGTGCACTCGGATCCAGTGAGAAGGTATCAAAATCGATGAAGTAGCCAGATGCTCTTCGATCAATCTTTGGTAGCTCAGCAGGTTTTGTTGAACGAGCAGTTGACTAATTTTGAGACATGTTCACAAAGATATCGGTATTAGGCCGAACTGAGATCGGTGTTTAATTTGAATTTTGTTGTTCAATTTCAATAGACACGAATTCCATTCCATTGTTGGCAACTCTGTTATTTTGTAGAGTAGAAACTTCGAATGTTGTTAGTCTTTCTGTATGAACTTCCTGTATGGTAGCGCGAGGAGATCGGCGGCTAACCAGGAGCCCACATGGCCTCCTTTCAGTATCGGCCACATAGTGTGGTTTGATCAGATCAATGGAGACAAATCTCTTTTCTTTCTTGCTGGCTAGAGGAGGAAGAAGTGCTGTTCTAGTTCTTCTGACAGCCAGGACAGGTACAGGCGTTCTGTAAGGAGGGAGCGAAGCTGGACTCTTCTCTGTGTGTGGTTGACAAATTACAACAGCAGGAGATTCTATGGGTGTGTGGTTAACGGTTGTAGAATACCCCTCTAGGTGGTTTACCAGTATGAAAGATGATGGCAACCACCTGGCTCAGAGTGAAACTATAGTGAGGTGAAGACCGGCCTTTGCCCTGATGAAATTGCCGCAAAGTATTGGGCAATGAAACATGTCGGCCTTTCTATAACCGAAGTGTTTCGCAACAATTTGTTTCCTTTTTAATCTGAGTGGGCTCACGACATTCAACAGAGGTAGGCTTATGTGCCAGTGAATCCCAACTCATTTTAGCTTGGAGAAGCGAGTTTACCCTTTTTTCACTACGGGGTCCTAGAGACAGCGCAAAATAAGCGCTGGTTGTGCATCTGTTCACATCTCACTTTTTATGTTTTCTTTTCCTCACTCTCTAAACTCATATTTGACACATACTTTATTTTCCACTGTCAAGAAAGTCACCAATGTTGATAAAAACGTGAGCAAACTGGTGAGTACCTACGAGCAGCTTTCTTGGTGATGCTTACGTGAGGTACTTTCTGACCTTTCATACATTTTTGTTTTTTCTTGTACACACTAATTAGTGGGTATACTAAGGTGGTGGATTGATAAACACTGAAATTTGGACACTGAGGTCCGGCTGTTATTGGCACTCTTTAGATGCCAGCCTTTGGGGCTGCGATATTACTACCCTGTCTATAAGATCCTCATAAATCAGGTGTCCAAGCACAATCAGGTCTTTGTTGATATAGTGGTTCTGTAATACGGGTCACATTTTTTGGGCCACAGTCTTTTCTCTGACCAAGTCCCCGATCTTTGGGACCCAGGCAGGTCTTGCCAGAACAGCTTTAACTTCCCCAGTGGTGGAGCATTTTATTTAGACATTGCTTTGTGATGCCTGGAATTCATTGAGTTCCTGTAAAACAGCCAAACGATCATTGATGTCAAATGCTTTTTCATCCGCCAGTTTTCTGCCACCATCAAAGTCAGGTACCCACATCCTTGTCCCAAACAGGACCTTGTAAGGAGTACGGCCTTCCAGGTAGCTTCTTGGCATGTTATTAAGTGCACTCTGGACCCCATATAGGTGATTGACCCAACTGCCACCTGAGCCTAATACCCTTGCTGTTAAGGATTGCTTTTAAATCCCAGTTTTTCCTTTCCACAATCGAATTTCCCATTGGATGATATGGAGAGGAATATCGCAATGCTGCACCCAAACTTCCCATAGCTTCCTTGTAAGCCCAAGAGCTAAACGTGGGGCCACGTTCAGAACGTAATATGCAAATTGTGTATGTCCCTATGAAGAGTTGCAAATCTTTTATAACAGTTTGGGCATCAGCCAAGCGCTGAGGCCAAACCCGAAGGGTTCTAGAGCATGAATCCACTGCCACCAAGATGTACTTGAAAGCCCCTTCAGATTGTAGGGGGCCACAGTGGTCCAAATAGACACATGCTGTTGTATAGCGTTTTAGGACCCTAGTGTAACTTTCCTGATTCATGCCCTTATATAGGTATACAATACTGTATCCTTATATAGGCATAGAAATCATAACCATATTAAGACATAGCTCACGTAGTCCTAATACAGCTTGGCCACTTCCACTAGTTCTGAAAATCTACAACGATTTCTTGGAAAAACCCGCCTTCAGCAGTCAGGGACCTCCCACTGCATGAATATTGATTTATCCAAGAATGGAGTTTTCAGAGAATTAAGTCTCTAATGACGTTATTATGACCATTCTTAAGAAAACTCGGCACCTTCAAGGTATAAATATGCCCACACTTGTCCAAACAAACACACGGTGGTTTGGAGCAGTTCGACTATCTACTTGCCCGACGCGCCCTGCTGCAGCAAGTGCCAAAGGAAGCCGACCCTCCAGCTGACGCACTGAGAGATGCTGTACTTTCCCCAGCCAAGAAATCCAGCTCCAGTGTTTCCAGGCTACCCTTGCAGGTTGATGGGAAATCGAGTCCTGAGAGAGAGATACTAGACCTCTTACATTCTAAAACCAAGGTACGGAGCTGATTAGACCCTTAGAGAATTCTTGGATCAGATTATTGGCAAAGAATACTGAAACTAGGCTACACATCACTTACTTCTTCCTTTGTACTAGACCTAGGTTAGGTACAACGGGGTAGGCGTATTTTAGAAGCACCAGTTGAGTACTTTTAGTCATTATTTATCAATGTATGTATTTTATATATTTTATGGCTCAGAAACCATATCATGCTTTTACAGTATTATTTTATAATACTCTTCATACTGTACGCTTTGTACTTTACAACAACTATTACGATTGCAGCAATTCATTTCTTATGCTTGGGAAAGAAGACTGTTCGATAAATACCTTTTTTTTTTAAAACGCCCGTCTCTCTATTTCTCTGCACCTCTGGTGAAACGAAGCATGCACGATTGACTGAGTGAAATAACTATCTATTGTTTCCGCGACTCTAGAGATACATTTCTTAGTCTTGGGAAACAAAGTTGTCATGTTTTAAGCGGTTGTCGGAAACTAATCCCTTCTTCATTCGAGAAAGTTTGTAGTGACCTCTGAGCTAGCTGGCACACACACAATTAAGTCTAGTATATTCGGTAGAGACCTAGTCGACTTCAGTCCTACGTCTAAACTACAGGATGCACTATTCCAATGCGCAGAGCCTATTGGGAATATAGGAACTACACTACAATGCAAGAGGTCTGTCTGATGTCGGCAAAGGTATATGTGGCGGACGTGCTACGGTGGAACCCTTCATCTGCTGACAGATATTGCAGATAAGGACAAATCCCTTTGTTTGCTTGGTAAGACCTGGCCACCAATAACGTTGTTTCAGTTATGAAACTGTCTCAGTGATATCTGCGTGTGCGGAGCCCAGACCCTCGTGTGCAGATGGTATTAATAGTATTAAACCTCATCTGCGATCCATGTTTGGTATTACTCTATCCCCCACTTCTGGAATTTGAGCATATGGTATATTTTGTCCATCTAACTTATATGAATACTTGAGTGGAAACCCTTTTGGCACGGCTGGGCTGTTTTTTCATGAAGCAATGACAGCTACCATTATTTGTCCATCTATTCTCGTGCTAGAACGAGTGATTGCAGCAACGGCAGCAGTTCGCACTGTCGTCTTGGCCGGTTCATCAGCCAATGAATTCCCTTCACCGTGCACACCAACACGTTGATGACTCAGTGTATGAATCACGTGAGCCCGCTGCAAGCCCTTTTTCAGCTCTGCCACTTGTTCCCAGAGCAATTTATGCTTTATTTTGCAAACGTTTGAATCTCCAGTGAATATATTCATTGTAAGTGTGGGCACAATAAAATGAATCACACACAATTAGTGTGGTGAATTCTCAACCCCTATTTTTAGTGTCAGTATCAGGGCTTTTAGTTCTGCCGTGCATTGCTAGGACAGAATTTGCTGTCCCGCATACAACTTTTCACAATTGCACAAGCTTTGCTATATTTCATGTTTACTTCATATGGCTGGCTGAGCTGAACTGTCAGTGTAAATGAGGTATTCATACTGATTCTTGCTCATAATGCAGAAATGCTTGTTTTTTAATGTAGAATCAAACTTCTAGTCTACATCTGTTGCAGAGAGAGAATTAGTCCATTGTATCCATCGTGGATGCAATAATTTAGCGCTTGGAACGCTTGCTTTTGTAACATCCTCTAAGGTTGGTACTGGAGTTACAACAGTTATTTTTTTCCACTGAGCCAGTGCTCTTTCTCTGTACTGCTGTCAAAATGCTCTCGTCAATGCATAGCGCATCTCAGCGTTTGTGTTCAAATGATATTTGTATGCAATGGGTACGGTTTTGCCTTCATTGAAGGTTAGGTAAGTGTATGCGGATTGACCCACGATTACACGCAACACCAGATTCATAGTGTTTACAAGTGTGTGTAAGTGTTTAAAAGCTATCATGTCAGCTTGTAGAGAACGTAGTATTTCTGTATCTTCCTGTGTCCAGTGTGGAACTGAGAAATCAGGTCTGATTAGATCATAGAAAGGTTTTACTCTATCTGCATTGTCTAAAATGTATGTTCTGCCAAAATTTAGGAATCCTAAAATGGATTGTAGAGTTTTTGGAGATTGGAGCAGCACACATTTTTCTAAAAAAAATTGGCTGCTAGGCTTTTCTCTTCACTTGAGAGCTCATATCCCAAAAACAGGACATTGAGGTGGGCAATTTTTAGATTTTTTAAAGTGAAATTTGTAGCCCTCAGAGGCGAGCCCCAAATCTATGTTGTTCACTCTAGTCAAATGATTCAATAATTCATCGTCCATCAGATAGATATCGTCTACATACAACAACACCCCCTCATCAAAATTTTGAAGTAACTCTGATACTCTTTCTGGAAACAACCAGGGGCGATTCTTATACCATTGGGGAAATCTACAGAATTGGCTCTGAAAGCCGAGGACCAAGAATGCTGTCAAATATCTGCTCTCAGGATCTATATTTTGGCCAAAAAATCCATTTGCGATATCTAGTGTTTTGTATTTTGTCCGCACAATGTTATTCATTAATGCAGCACTATGTGCATTGTGTTTCATTACGGGAAACAAAGGATTTGTTTAATTGAGTTTTATTAAACATATGCAGTTTACAATCCATCAGCAATAGACATGTCAAATTGCATAATCAACGTAGCAACTCGTGGCATAAACATAGATTTCAATCAGATACAGTATGGTAATGTTTCACATAACATGTTAGGGCATCATCATACTCAACTGTGTATCAATTACATACTCGGTCTTCCGTATTGTTTGGGGACTTAGCTTGCTCAACTGATCTCAAATACTGTAGCAGAGGTTCCCATATATCATGAGGCTTGGAGGCGGTGGGCAGTTCCTTCACATAGAGTACCAAATTGTCTCGGCAGGTTGCCAGATCTTGGAGCCATCGTGTCATCAGTGGTCCAGCTTTGTTTTTCCACACCATCGCTACACATCTCTTAGTCATGAGTAAAGCAATTCTCACCAGCTTACCTATAGCACCCTTCACCCAGCACAAGACCCAACAGACACACAAGTGGTGAACACTGCAATTCAAGCCCAACCATTCTGGATAGCGCGCAAATGACACCCTCCCAGAACAGCGTCACTTTTCGGCATTCCCAAGTTAGATGCCAAAAGTCAGCATCTGTCACGCCACACCTCTTACATGTGTCGGTGTCACGGAGTCCATATTTGAACAGCTTATGTGGGGTATAGTACGCTTGGTGTATGCATTCAAAATTAATTATCCGGAGATTGCCGTTGGAGGTACTGGCGCCCGTGAGCTGGCAGCAATATTCCCAATCCTTAAGTGTAAGTGGCGGGGTCAAGCAAGTGTTCCACTTTTCTAAGCTATTATTATGTGGCATCTGTCTCTCCTCCCTAGCGGATCGGTAGAGTTTGGTGAGAAGTTTATGGCATTTAGGGCTGGTCAGTAGGGTATGGAAGGTTTGTAGTGTCAAGGGTTCCGTAGGGAAGGTACGGTAGTGGGCTTGTATCGCTTTTTTGAGCCTGTGGAATTGGAATATGAATAGAGGTGTTTTATTTTGTATGTAGTTTAAGTCACTGTCAGCTAGAAAGACCCAGTCTGGAAACAAATCTTGCATCTTGACTAAACCTACCTGGTGCAGGACACGTGTAGCACCAGTGTCATGTGCCACTTATAAGTTCAAATGATACTCTAGAGGCAAAACAGGGGAGTACAACTGTAATTTCCCGGCCATGCAACCTAATGCCTGCCAGGCTCCTATGGTAGCATCCACAGTGTTGATTTCTGAGCAGGGGGTCTGCCTCCTAGAGTGTGTCAACACGGAGCCCAGCGGGATGGGGTGGGCGTCTTCATCTTCCACCGCTACGTGTGGGATGAATTCATGTGCACCAAGCCAGTAGTGTGCGTATTGGGCATGAGCACACAAATAATACAAGTAAAAATCTGGCACCCACCATGCCTGTAGTCCAGCGTAAACGTTTCCCAATTCACACTGGCTTGTGTACCACCCCATACAAGCTTAAGGAGCAAAGATTGCTCAGTTAAAAAAAAAATGGTGTGAGGGATCGGTATGTTGCTAAACAGATATAAAAATTGGGAAAGCACCACCATTTTGAATAGAGCAATACGGTCGGCCAGCAAGAGCGGTAGTTTCACCCATTTGTCTACCTGCTGCTCCAACTTCGCATATGCAGGGCCATAATTTTCACGTATGACCGTGTCGGGGTCTCTGTGCACCCACACCCCAAGATATTTCACGGAGTCCATTGCCCATTCCAGAGGGAAGTCAAGTTCACACGGTAGAGTGCCATCCGTCAGCGGGACCACCACCGATTTGGACCAGTTAATTTGTAGGCCAGAGAACAGCCCAAAACAGACATATTCTTGGAGTAGTTGTGCCATATTGGTATACGGATCGCGCATGAAGAGCAGCATGTCATTCGCATATAGTGAAATACCGACAGGGCGGTGGACAAAACGGAGAGCCGAGGCCCGGTGTCGCTGCCTAACAATACAGGCAAGGGGCTCCAGTGTCAGTGCAATAAGAAGGGGGGAGAGGGGGCAGCCCTACCAAAGCCCTCTAGTGATGCATATGGGGTCAGAGGTGCTACCCTCCACTCTGACACTGGCTGTCTGTTCAGTGTATAGCAGCCGTATCCAGTTGACAAACATGGGGGGGAAGACCATATGACACAGGATATTAAAAAGATAACTCCATTCTATGGAGTCAAAGGCCTTGGCTGCATCCAACATGACAGCCGCCATCTGCAGATCCGGATCAAGGAGATGAAACATGGCAAACAGAGTTTGCAAGTTGTGCGACGTAGATCTGGTTGGGATAAAGCCAGATTGATCTGCTAGGACCAGAGCCTGCATAAACGTCTGCAAACGGACGGCCAATATCTTAGCCAATATCTTGCCGTCTGTGTTAATTAGCGAAAGCGGTCGATATGACTCACATCTGTGGTTTGTCTTTTTTAAGTAGGGCAATGATCAGGGTGGGTGGCAGCTTGCCAGAGTCATATGCCTCGGCGTACATCTCTAGCAGATGAGGGGCAAGTTCCTCTGCATATTCTTGATAAAATTTGCTGGGAAAGCCGTCGGTACCGTGGGCCTTTTTTGTTTGGTAGGGACTTAATCGCTGCGCGAACCTCTTCTACTGTGAATGGTTGGCTCAGAAACTCCCTTTGTCCATCTAATAGTCAGGCGATGGCAATGTCTGCAAGGAATGCATCGAACTCATCACCGTCGGCCACCCCTCGTGTACTGTATATGTCTGCATACGTGGTACGGAATTGTGCGAACATTTTCTGGGGTGGTGTAGTGGTCTCATCCAGTCTCGTCAGTAATCTTAGTGACAATGTGGTGATGTAGTTGAACTCTAATCTTATGTGCCAGGTGGCATCCCGGTCGTCCCCCCCTCCCCGTATGCACGGGCAACATATCGTCTAGCAATGTATTTAACCTCCTGCTCCGCTAGTGCAGTGTATTCTAGTGTGGCCTCCCTGATCAACGCCAATGTCCGAATTCATGGCGAGGTCTCGTAGGCGCGTTCAAGGTCATGTAATGTGGATTCAAGTTTAGTGAGAACTCCTCGCAGATCTGTCAGAATACCAGCAGCCGTGCTTATGCAAGTGCCCCTTATAGTGGCCTTGAAGGCCTCCCAAAGAGTAATCGCGCTGTCAACCAAACCCTTATTGTGCGAGAAGTATTGTGTGATGGCGTCACGGACAGTCGTGACATTGAGACGCTCTAGCAGGGCCTCCGAGCGGTGTCGCCAGGTGAACGAGCGGCGTGCAGTATTTGGGAAATGCAGTGCAAGACAGACTGGATTATGATCAGACAGTGTGCAAGGCAATCCCTCCACACAAGATACCCAGCCTCCTGCTGCCTCACTCAGCAGTCAAACATGTGTGGCCTCCCGCTTGTCCCAATTTAGTTGTCGCCAGACGTCTATCAGTCCCAGTTCAGCCATTCCATTGTTAATGACCCGGGCCATCCTAGGGGATTGTCCTACTCTGCCACTGGCCTTGTCTCTGCTGGGGTCTAAGTGTGTGTTGAAGTCCCCTCCCCATAGTATCACAGCTTCAGGCCAGCTACGTTGCGTAGAGATGATGCGCTCAAAAATGCCAGGGTCGTCTATGTTCGGGTGGTATGTGTTTACGATGGTGACTAGGATGCCTGCTAGTTTCCCATGTACCATGGCGTAGTGCCCAGCATCGTCAGTATAAACCTTGAGCATGGTGAATGGGACATACTTCTTGATCATCATGAGCACCCCCCGATAATAAGAGGAGTAGGAGGAGGCTAGTCTATAGCCATACCACTGTGATCCAGCACAGGTATCGGAGTGCGGGGCAAGGTACGTTTCCTGCAGTAGGGCAATTGCGACATCATGGCAGTCTAAATATGCTAAAACCTGGCGTATCTTCTTTGGTGAGTTGAGCCCCCGTACATTCCATGTGAGACAGGTAATTACAGAGTGAGCAGCGTGCAAACCAAAAGCATAATATACATTGAGCATGATATCACCATACTGCATGAAAGCACATCTTCAGTGAACTGTTAAAGACAGCCACATAACCAACCCCTTCGAAATCCCCCTACCCCACTTCAACCCACACCCATTTTAGCAGCCCCAATATGCCAAAGCCAACTTGAACCCCCCCAGATAGCCCCCAAATGTGGCACCAATGTAGTCAACAGTAATGGGGATGACCCATGTGGGAGCGCTGGAGCGCAGAATCCCTCCCGTTGTAGTGGAAGGTGGCCAAGCAAAAGAATCAGTGTCACTTAGCCATTAGCGTGTGAAATCACAAAATAATAATAGATCTACCTACACCTGGACAGCAGTAGCCAAAGAGTATAGGAAATTGCATGCATCATATTGTAAATCCCTGAGCATCAGTCCCTTGCCACAGTGTCAAGTCTCAATGCAGTTAGTGGTGAGGGAGTCACAAATCAGAGCAAAACAGAAGGGGGCAGAACAGCCACATAACTCACGTGCCCTACAAGTGTCATTGTTCGTCTGGCGCCTCACGGGATGTGCCGCCACCACCATCCACCTCAGTGGAGGGTAGTCCATGGCGGACTTTGGGGTGGTGAAGATCCGAGGTCTCCCATTATCATCAATACGCAGCCGCGCCGGGTAAAGCAGGGCGTAGGGTATGTGTGCCGCAATGAGTAGTCGAGCTTCCTGTACTGCAGTTGTGAAATCAGGGTAGAACGCGAGGTTGCTGCCCTCGTGTGTTATAGTGCCTTTCTCCCGGGCCATGCGAAGGATAGCATTGCGTTCCCGGTAATTGAGCAGGCGGGCAATGATGGGGCGTGGTGCCGCACCCTGTGGTGGATGAAAAGCAAGCAATCTGTGGGCCCGCTCCACACTTAGTACCTGAGACAGGTGCTCCACCCCAAGTATGTCCCCGAGAAGTATCTCCACATAGGTCTCAAAGCAGCCAGTGTTTGTGGACTCCGGTAGGCCAGTGATGCGTACGTTACTGTGCCGCAATCGAGCTTCCAAATCTTCATTACGGGCTTGTATGACAGCCAACACTCTCTCCATAGATGTCACCTTCACAGTCACTTGTTGTAGTCCATCCTCAACCTCCGATATACCTAGTCGGCCTCTCTTTGTCTAGTTTTTGCGACATATGAACCATGCGTAGGTTCAGATTATCAGTTTTCCCATCGATAGATTAGAGGCTGGCTTGGACTGCGAGGAGAGTCTTGTCGATATTGGACAGTTGATCACCAGGTGCATCAAGTTCGGAGTCCGAAGCAGCCTGCTAGGAGGTTTTTGTGGACTTTCGGAGCTCAAAGGTAAGGCGCGGCTGGCTGCGCTGAGACTTCCCCATGACACTAATATCTGAGGCAGGACGCAACCGGGCAATAAGTTGGTGTCCGCACAAAGGATGCCTAGTGCACCGGGAGCAGGAGACCAGCGGCCAGTAACGTGGGTGAAGGAGATAGGGCACCGTGTGTTAATGTGTCAAATGGCGCACAGCAGCGTCGGTGCAGTTAAGGCAGCAGCGGGGCAGCCCCCACCGAGGGGGGGGGCACAACAATGAGGGTGCGGCGCCCGGTAAGGCAGGTTCACACTGTCGGCAGGCGGCTCCCAGTGCACTGCACGCCCCACCGTTCGACCCCCAGAAGGCAGCAGCCACCACGGAAGATGTGGAATGTGCGAGCCATGGCACCACTCAGGCACACAGACGAATCAGGCCCAAGAGCTGGAGAAGCAAAGAGGGCCCTGCAACAGCCAGAGTGTAAAAAACAACTCTGTCCAGTAGGGCCGACCGTAAGGAGTGCAGACGATATGGCACCTGTCAGGTGGGTCCCAGTACTTGATAGCGGCTGAAGGCACTGGAATGCTCGGTGTCGCCCCCGGTCTCGGCGTAAGAGGCAGGCGGAGGAGGGGAGTTTCAACATTCGTCAGCTGGCATGAGCGCCTCAGTCGGCCAGTAGTTCACATCAAAGAAGGGCCTCGCTATTATTGGTGGCCTAGGAGATATGTTGAAGCGGCTCAGGGGAAGGCAGTTCCAGCGGCCGCCAGCCACACCACTTCACTTCAGCCCGCCGTCGCGGAACGCTGGCAGCAGCAACTCTGGTCACAGGTAGGATCCTGCTCCTCTGGTCACCTGATTATAGGCTGCAGAGCATGTCCCTACAGATAGCCGATCAAATCAGGCCGAAGAGGGCCCCGCAAGATGGATGGCAGGACAAGGGAGGGCACACTCTTCAGCGTCACAGTCTCCACAGACATCCGCGATCACGCGATCCGGGCTAGGCCTGTAATGCCAGGCAGCGGCGGGAGCGAAGCTAGCAATCCTCAGCCCACAGCTGGCACGCCGCACAGACCGGGACCGGGAAACGACGCGCACGCCAGCAAGCCAAAGAAGTTGCCTCACAAGGACGCCCTGTATCCCCAGCCCAGCCCGCGCAGCTCACCAGCCCCAAACCTAATCACTGGAGCCCCACCCCCCAGGCTCGAGCAGCACGGCGCAGCACTCACCGCAGCTCCGCAGTTAGAGCCCAGTCATGCGGCATTTTAGGCCCAACAGACTGTCAGGCCCCGTTCGCTGCCATCGGAGGTCATAGAACGCAGCTCTGCACCAGAAAAGCTGCCACTGATCTCCACCGCACTTCTGACAGGCAGAGCGTAGATTGCTGGCAGGAACTACAGGATACTGGTCGGCCGGTGGAGCTACTCTATTGAGTGGCCATCTTGCCTGGCACCCTCTAGCGCACCCAACGGGAAACAAAGGATTATTCATGGAAGAGGTGCAATTTTCGAATACCTTGGTATTCAAGCTGATCTAAGATCTCTGACTTGTTTTTTTAGCGTCATGTTTTTTTGGGTACTGGCTCTGTGGAGTTGAAGTCGTTTTACTGGGATTACATGGTGTGGTGACTCAGCATCCCACCCTACATGATTGCGGTATAATGCAGGAGCTAGTGCTACCGCCCACTCCTGCACGTATGAGTGTTTCATTGATTCTGGGACGAGGTCGGAGAAAAATAGCAAAATTACAGTTTCTCCCTTTTGGCAGTCCATGGCATACTCAGATGGCCAATCTCTTTCTCCTAAAAGGATATCATATCCAAAGGACATGTTCTCCCAAAGAAACCTTTTACTTTCCCGGGTATGTCCCCTTCTATATGGAGTGTTATTTCGTATTTCTGGTGCAAGACAATTACCCTAGTATCACGTGTTTCCACTATGATATGTTCATTCTACGCCGCTGTCACCAGAAATTCCATCAGGTTGTGGCGAGCTAATGTTACTTCTGCTGTGCTGTCTAGCATCGTCAGAGCCCATTCCCCCATCAGAAGCTGAGTCCTTAGCAGCCTGGGCATTTCTTATTTTAGGGCCCCCTACCTTCTTCTTTTTAAATTCAGGTTTTGATTTTGGTTTATCTTCTTTTTTTACATTAAAGTCTGAAATGGGATGTGTGTCTCTTGACTTGGCTCGCTCTTCTGATCTGTGTTCTGACCGTCCTTCCCTCTCTGAGTTTCTCAGTGAACCCTGAAAGGAACAAGAGGAACATGTATCAGTATCTTGATGCCTGTCAAGTTTTTTAATGTTATTATGGTTTCTAAGGTTATACCTCCTGTCAGAGGGCTCCTATTGAGGAGACCCACACTGTGATTGTGATGCATTCTGCTTGTTTTTCTGCTGTTAATGGTCCCATTTCTTCTTAGAAGGATCTGGTGTTTGCCTAGTGTTATCCTTTTCTGGATTTCTCACTACTTATGGTTTCATAGGTCTAGCTCCCAAATTATCTCTACCCAATTCAGCGTAGGTATCTTCGATAATACCGATACCAAATAGGCTCCAACTGATATTACTATGATGGGTTTTGAAATAACTGACAGTTGCCCTACAATTTTAAATCAAAATCCACATTCAACCACTCTTCCCCCGGCACCATTGATACGTTTGAAACAGTGGTCACTAATTTCAAACATTTAGCCAAGACAAACAATTATTCTAGAAAAGATAGACTGGCTTTAAAAACACTACTGATGGACCAGAGCACTGTCATACGTCAGTCTGACAAGGGAGGCAATGTTGTGGTCCAGCATACACAAGATTATTTTATGGAGGGTATGAGGCAGTTGGATAGTTCGAGATATTGTATAAAGATCTCCAAAGAAGTAATTAAACAATACAATGCCACGTACCATCATATGCTAGGGGCATGACATAAGAAAGGTCTTTTTGAATGGGATGAATTTCCCATTTTGCTTAACAGATTTCCTAAAATTGCAATACTGTACCTCTCACCAAAGCTTCATAAAGACCCCTTGAAGCCACCAGCTAGACCTATTGTGTCATCTATATGATTTTTTTCTGCGTCCTTATGTTCTTACACCTCCATCATATATTAAAGACAGTAAAGATTCTTTACATAAAAACCAGAACATTACCTAGCAACCCGACTACCTGTTGGTGACATTGGATGTATGCAGCCTGTTCACCTCCATTAAACATTCGGATGGTGTACAGGCATGCAAACACTTTTTGAACTCAAGTCCTATTGCTTATCTGCACTATACCGACACGCTGGTCACTATGATCGAATTTTGTCTTAATAACAACTTTTTTGTCTTTTAGGAAACTTTTTTTAAACAAACAAAGGGCACTGCCATGGGCACCTGATTTGCTCCTAGTTATGCCAATCTTATGATGGGGTGGTGAGAGCAACAAGTGTCCACGCTGCATAAGGAATACAGGGTATCTCTCCAAGAAAATCTGGCATGGGACTCCCAGGTAGCAAGATCTAGGTTGAAACTTTCCCAGCTATCGGGCGCACTCTTGAGGGTGTCCAATAAGTCCACCTTCAAGCCTGTTAGTCCGGCCCTGGAAACGTACAGGACCCAGGCGAAGGCAGCTGCCTCCTACGGCAGTGAGCTGTGGGGACATAAAGCTGGGAAGGTCATGGCAGGGGTGGAAAATTGTTTCCTCAGACGCTTACTTGCCCTTCCGCAAGGCACACCACTCCTCCCCCTAAGACTCGACCTGGGCCTTCCGTCAATTGCAGAGGACCTACGGTCGAAACCTGTGAAGTTCTGGCACCGGATATGGACCACCGAGGAACTGTATCATTACAGGCAGGACCTTATACACGTCATGAGGCTGGATGTTAATGGCAAGATCCCTTGGCTGGCATTTATCAAGTCGGAACTGTCTAGCCTGAAATTGCCAGATCTATGGGATGATCCAGCTCAGGGCTGTAGAAAGATTTCGCGTAAAACCCTCGCACAGCTCTACAAGAACAAAAGCCTTGTTGATATGGACAATGCTTATGATAGTGGCACCTTGACGGGACGTTTTATAGTATCCAAAAATTCTTATGTTTTCGAACCTTTTATGGATTTTATCTATCCTCTTTTGGCGAGGAAATTGTTCCTGCAATGGAGGTTTGGCACGCTCCCTACTAAAGTTTTTACCTATAAATGGTCGCTAGGGGGTGACAAGCTCTGCTCATGCTGTAAAGCGAATGATGAAGACGATTTGCACATAATGTTCTGTTGCCATGCCTATCGGAGCCCGAGGAGGCGCTGGTTAGCTCCTCTATGTCGGAACCTGGGCTTCAGGAACTATTTACAGGCCTACAGGGTTATGAAAACTAATACCCTGGGCCACATTGTGTTTGCGGTTTCCAAATTCTTAATGGCAGCATGGATAATAAGGAAGAAAATGTCTGGTTAATTCATATTACCTTGTATTTTCTAACATTGCAGGTCCAGTTGGTTTTTATTGTATATATTGTGTTTTATCTATATGTATTTTTATTGCATCTTTTATGGCCCATGTGGGCGAAATAAAGAATTTTTGGAATTGGAATTGGAATTGGAATACAGTGCCCATATTATTTTATGGTCATGCTACATAGATGATCTTTTCATTGTCTCGGGGGTAGTCCTGATCAGGCTACCAGTTTTATCTCTAAGCTAAATGATAACTAGTACAATCTTAATTTTGAAGGAAACATGAGTGAAACTCAGGCGGAATTTCTAGACACACAAATAACGATGGTTGACATCCAAACTGTATCGTAAAACAACAGCAGGAAACTGTTTGTTGCATGCGGATAGTAGTCATCTAGTCATCCTAGGAACCTGATAAACAGTATCTCTTATGGTGAGTTCCTGCGGGCTTGTAAGAATTGCAGTTCGCAATCTGACTATATGGTATGACCATACCAGCTAGGTTTAAAGAAAGATGATACAAGGGGGCTGTTATCACCAACGCATTAAACAAAGTGACCATTATGACTCATGAAGCAGCCCTATCTCCTAGAAATGTAGATAGCTCCCAAGACAGTGCCACCCTAAGATTCAAATGCAGAAACATTTCCGGTCCAGGGAAGGCATGGCTTGGCAGTTCGGGCTGGACTGTTCCCATGAGGCACAGGGTCAGACTGATTTGCATATGGCCATGTCTGAACTGGGGTGGCAGGGTGGGCTAAAGAACGTGATGGATTAAACCCAGATCTGTTGACTGGGTGTGAGTGTTTGATTGGTTCAGATGCTCCGTCCATCACCACCCCCTTTTGTACCGCTTTGTTCGCCATAAGTTGGCAGGGTATGCTCAGACGTGAGTCCCTTGCTCACTTTGCCACTGGATTCAAGCAAGCCGGGCTGAAGACGGCTGAAATGCCAGAAACCGGTCCTCGGAAGCTTGTTTCCGGTCCAGGGAAGGCATGGCTTGGCAGTTCGGGCTGGACTGTTCCCATGAGGCACAGGGTCAGACTGATTTGCATATGGCCATGTCTGAACTGGGGTGGCAGAGTGGGCTAAAGAACGGTGATGGATTAAACCCAGATCTGTTGACTGGGTGTGAGTGTTTGATTGGTTCAGATGATCCGTCCATCACCACCCCCTTTTGTACCGCTTTGTTCGCCAAAAGTTGGCAGGGTATGCGCAGACGTGAGTCCCTTGCTCACTTTGCCACTGGATTCAAGCAAGCCGGGCTGAAGACGGCTGAAATGCCAGAAACCGGTCCTCGGAAGCTTGTTTCCGGTCCAGGGAAGGCATGGCTTGGCAGTTCGGGCTGGACTGTTCCCATGAGGCACACGGTCAGACTGATTTGCATATGGCCATGTCTGAACTGGGGTGGCAGAGTGGGCTAAAGAACGGTGATGGATTAAACCCAGATCTGTTGACTGGGTGTGAGTGTTTGATTGGTTCAGATGCTCCGTCCATCACAACCCCCTTTTGTACCGCTTACTATATACCAGGGCATTCCGAAAACTGAGTCTACTCTCATTGACGTGATTACAGATCACCCAAGTATCACTTATAAGAAAGGGAATGCCCTATGTGATAGATTATGCAAAAATGAAATAACAAATTCTAAACCAGTGTCATCCAATATACAATGTTTCTTAACCTGTGCTTCATTCAAAGCATGTAAATTCAGGACTAACGTCAAGAAATCTTTTTCCCAGTCACTACTAACACTTATAGGAATATCGAAGAACATCTAACTTGTTTATCAGATTTTTTTGTTTATGTACTTGTCCCTGTAATAAGTCCTGTGTGGGCAGTACTATGTTTCTGACAAAGAAACATATTTTGGAACATATGCGGGCAAACCAAAATAAAGATAAACGGTACTCAGTTGCCGAAAATTTTGAGGAGAACCACAAAAGCAATAGGAATTGTTGGACCTGGCCCTTCTGGCAGGTTCACCCCTAAACTTTTTCTTGCTTATTAAGGTGAATTGATGGTAGTGATTTTTTGGTTTCTGCATACTTTACCACTGCGTCCCAGGGTAAAGTGTGTGCGTGTGGTGAGGTTGGCCTGCCTCCCATAGGAATGCATGGGGAATGTATGTGTCCCTGGTAGTTACTGATGTGTGGGGAGTGCAGGCTCGAGTTTGATATGTGCAGATTCGTGTGATTAAATGCTGCGCAATGATGTATGCGGCGTGATTGTGTCTAGTGTGGAAGTGCCACTTCTAGAAGTTGGCATGTTTGTGTAATTTGTGTCTGGCTTGTGATTGGCTGGAGCTGGCTGGTGAGCCTGGCTCCATGAGTCATGATGGGTCTGCCCCGGTGGTGAGTGTTGAGATTAGCATGAGTGATGTGAGGGAGGAGTACACCAGGGACCTGAATAGGGCTGGGCTTTCCCCACACAATGCTGGCTCCGCCCCCTGTGGTGCGTCTAATGTCCCTAGCCTGGCCAGTGAAAGGAAAGGGTGGCTGAGGAAAACAAAGTGCTCCAAAACCAGCTGCGACTGGTTTTTCCCCCACCCTGCACCCTGAGACAAAGGGATTAACTGTATAAAAAGGGGCTGTGTCCCCTTACAAAATGTTCTCTTCCTGGATACTTTTCCTGAGGGGGGGCTGCTGCTGCTGGACGCCCAGGAGGACTGCCACTAGGGATTGCCTCCCTGCCTAGGAGGACCCTGTGAGCTGGCTCTGGGCCCAGCCATGCCCCTCCCCACCTCCTGAAGGAATTGTTGCTGGACTTTGGGGGCATTAGCGCATGAGAAGCGCTTTACTTTTACTTGCTGAAGCCCTACAGCGCCTGGGAGCGCTGGATTTGCCCACTAGCGCCCGAAACGGCGATCCTCCGGTTTCTGAGGGATTCCCCGGCGTGGGGATCCCCCTTTGCTAATTTTCGGCGCGGGAGCCCACTCCGCTTATTTTGCAATTTTTAAGATCCCTAGCGGGTGCCCACCCAACCAGGGACCTGGGGCCGTTTTTTGCCCCCCCAAGCGAGTGCCCACCTTGCTTTATTATTTATCTTAATCGGGAGCCTACCCCGAGTTGTGCTGCCGAGTGTTGTGCCCGCCTCCTCGGCCACGCTGGGATTCGTCCCCAGCCTTGAGGACTTCCGTCGCGTCATCCCTGGGCCGCGCAGGGATTGGTTGAGCCTCAAGGGCTTCCCCGCGCGCACCCAGGAAGCAGGACGCGGCCGGAGGAGAAACAGGAAGTCAGGCAAATCTCCGGGACAACGTGGGCGGGGCTCCCGTGAGGAGAGGAGAGCCCCGTATCCTGCTGCCGTCGTGTAGGTGCGAGGAAGACTGGAGACATCATAGCAGCGCAGCCCGGTGAGTGAAGACAGGCTGGGGGGGTTGCGGGAGTGTTGAGGGGTCTGGAAAGGAATCTCCCTGCCTGTTGTGTCCCTGTGGGAGGCACCGTTGTATGAAGAGCCGGTCGAGGCTCCTGGGGGCCTTTCCCTGTTTCGAGTCCCCCGTGCGGGACTCCACCGATTAAGGCCACATTTGCTTCGAGTCCACGAGGGACTCCAACGACGGGCCCATATTTGTTTAGAGCCCACAAGAGGCTCCGGGGGCCATTGTTGGAAGAGGGGGTGTCGGGGCACATTGTCGGTGCCCGCCGCCCTCCTGCCTGTGCTATCTGAGTTCCGGGGCATGGTTGTTCGAGCCCACGAGGCTCCATCCCTTTGGGGGCATTTCTCTATGCAGAGCCTGAGAGGCTCCTGGGGGCATTTTTGTTTCTAGAGCCCCCGAGGCTCAAAAGGGGGCACTTGTTTCTTTAGAGCCCACGAGGCTCCCGGGCACCATTTTGTTTTCGAGCCTGCGAGGCTCCTGAGGCATTTGTGCATTTAGAGCCCCCAAGGCTCCCGGGGGCATAGTTGTTTTGGCCACCGAGCCTGCGAGGCTCACAGGTGGTTCTTGGCCCCTTGGTTGTTTCTAGAGCCCCAGAAGAGAGCCAGGTGGCACACTGGTGCCAGGCTCAATACCTACAGCTGCCCAGCACTTAGTGGGTAGCTGCTCCGTTTAGCCCCCCCCCTGACATTGGGACATAGGGCGTTTCAGCCCCTGAGAGGCCAGTTGGCCTGGGGACAGTCACAGGTTGTGGCCTATGTGATTTCTGCGCAATTGTGTTTTTCCTGCACCTCTGAATGTGTTTCTATGCATCATGTGTTATGCTGTTATTCCTATACCCCTACATGTATTGTGATACTTAGATGGTTGTTCTTCCTAGTACAGGTGTTGCTAGTGAGGTCCTGGTTCCCTGCGTGATACATTCCTAAGGTGGTTAGGGTTGCGTAGGTGGTACTTACCTGTTACCAGTAGTTACTGGTTGTGTGCTCTATTTTCTATTTTGTTCTAAAGTGATTATTGTTCTATGTTCTACAAAGTGCTAATTCCTACAAGTATCCTAGTTCTAAAAGTGCTTATTCCTGGCAGTGGTCCATGTGGCCCTGTCCTGTACATATATCCCCTGTAAATTCTGCCCGTGCCTGTTGGCACATTGTAAAGTGTGTGTTTTTATCTAATGTGTTTGGTACAATACAAAGGCTATTTTTATACATAACCTTGTGTGGAGTTTCCTTTGTGGTGGGCCTTGGGTGTTGTTGCTGGGTGCGTGCGCAAACACTTAACTTCCATAGCCTCCGGGACAAGCCTTACTGCTCGTGCCACGTTGCCTAGAGGGTGAGCCGGGGTTATCTTTGGCGTGTAACTCCCTTGCCCTGACGTAGGAATGGTGGTTTCTGCCTGACTTTGGCGCAAGCCTTAGCCAACCGCAAATCCCATTTCTAACTTTGGTAGGCAGCGGAAGGGATCCGGATTTGTGTTTGCGCTGTACCGCAGTGGCAGCTGGCTACACCACAAAACTCTGCATTTTAGATAAATCACATTTTGGGAATTATTGTTTCTGAATTGTTCTGAATGTCATTTCTTTGGAAATGTGTTTCTTGTGCACTGTGAGTTAGGTGTCACTAGCTCAGGGTGGTTTCAATCCCCTAAGTGCAGTTTAAATTTTCTGGATTCACCAGAGGGTGGGATCCATGGTAGTAGCGTAATTGTGTCCAGTACATTTGTTCCCCGTCCCGCTCCCAGAGTTTGGTACTTGTGTCACGTGTGGTCAGGTTGAGAGATCAGGGGTGGTAGAAACTGCCTTACCAATCCGAGGGGGGCTTGTGTGTGGATGAATGGTGTGTGGCACTAGACAAGTGAGTGTGAGTTCTCTGGGATAGGGAGCACGCTGAATTCTTTGTAAATTTTGTACTCTTGCTTCAGCTTTGACAGTAAGTCCCCTGTGTTGCACGTGTCTGTGAGCATCCTGCCAAGATGGAGTCTGCTTTTAATGTCTGGGATCTGTTTATGCATCAGTTGAGAGATTTTTGCAAAGAGAGAGACATTGCAGTGAATAAGTCAGACACCCAGTCCCAACTTAGGGACAACCTAACCCAATGGCAGACGGATGGCTGGGAATGTGAGCGCAGTGAGGAGAGGGCCCGGGTCTCACACCACAAGGGTGGTGGGTCTGAGGGGAGCCCTGAAGAGTCTGAAGCGGAGGAAGAAAATGATAGTACAGGGATGCCAGCAGATATTGAAGACCCCATAGATAGGGAATCCCTCGCTGGGTCCAGTAGCGGAGGCAGTGCCTCATCCCTTTTCCTGTCCCCAGAGGAGTGGGAAGATAGGAGGAAAGAAAGGGAGCACCAGCTGGCTTTAGAAAAGCTCAGGTTAGAGCATGCCCAGGCTATGGCGCAGCTGGGTGTTAAGAAGCAACAGCTAGAGACTGAGAGGGTCTTAGCGCAGGAGAGGATAGAGGAGGCTGAGAGGGCCTTCACCAGAGACAAATTAGCTCAGGAGGGTAGACTATCCTCTGCGCACAGTTTTAATTTTCTGGACTCCCCAGGGAGGGTTGAGCCCAGTGTTGGCAGCTATATAGAGCCCTGTGCAAGAAGTCCCAGTCCCAGTTCCCAGAGTCTGGTACCTGTTTCCCAAGAAGAGGAGTTAAGGTTGAAATTCAGGGGCAGTAGGAAACTGTCTCACCAGTCTTGGGGGAGTTTGTGGATGAATGTCAAGGTGCACTGTCTGAATGGTTAGAGGTTCACATGGAATCTGAGTTTGCCAAGCTGTTTGATCTGGTTCTCAGAGAGCAGGTAGTCAGTTGTTGT
Organism: Lissotriton helveticus; assembly: GCF_964261635.1. NCBI lineage: Eukaryota > Metazoa > Chordata > Amphibia > Caudata > Salamandridae > Lissotriton > Lissotriton helveticus. The sequence goes on along the minus strand of NC_136059.1, from coordinate 247,145,147 downwards.
TTGCCAGGGTTGCGCCAACACCTGTTGGAATATGGGCTTACTGATCCAGACAACCTTGCAGAGGAAGCAGAGCACTGGGAGAGTGCTAGTGGTTCTGAGGAGTCATTGGTGAGTGACTCCAAAAGTAGTGGGTCAGGGATCTTCCAGCCCAGCGTGGTGGAAGAGGCTCAGTGTAGCCCAGCTAGGTCCCAGTATAGCGAGGGGGGTGTAAGGGGCTTACGTCCTGTCTAAGTGGAGCAGGAGTGAGTGTGTGACTGAGAGTCCACAGATGCCCGAAGCCCTATCTCAGAACCTGGGTGGTGTCTTTAAGGAACACCAGGTTGGGGACCTAGGCTGTCCTGTTAGTCCATTTGAGGAAGATCTCCTAGTGTCTAGGGAACCTGGAGCATTTGTAAATAGAGTTCCAGGGGTTCCAGTGTCCGGCAGTGCCACTCCAGTTGGGAGGGCACAGGAGTCCGAGGTGAGGAGTGATTGGGGGATGAGTTCCCCAGTAGAAGAACCAGTGGGTCAGGGACTACCCAGTTGGGCTAAGTTCCCGTGTAGTGACCAGGGTGACACCACTTCTGTTCTGGGGGATCTTCGCGCGCTGTCAGAGGGACAGGGGGCGGGAGATCTGCACCAGACAGACAGTCACACGACATATGGGTCATGTGTCAGCCTCAGGGGGATGGTGTGTAAATCCCCAGAAGTCCTGAAGTGCCAGGCAATTATTCCTCCAAAGGTTCTAGACCAGAGGTCGGAAGGCCAGGTTCAGGATCCGCCTGACCTGAAGGGTGGGACGTCTGTAACCAGCGTCCTGGCCAGTGCTCCTTCCAGGGGTACCACTCCAGTTGGAGGGTGCAGAACTCTGGAAGGGGGTGCAGAGGGTGGGAGAGCCTGCCTCTGACCCCAGTGCAACCTGAGGGGTTAAACCCTAGGTTGGGAGAATGGCGTTCTAAGGGTAACCCTCGCAGGAGGTGGAGGAACCCTAGACGGAGAGGTAGGGGGAGGAGAGCCTCCCCTGAGACTCCTGGTCCGCCTAAGGGTATAGACCCTAGGCTGGAGAACCAGTGGCAGTCTAGCCCTGTCCTACAGACAAGAAGAGTGGAGAATGGCTACTATGTACCAGGGGTTACTACCCCCCACTCTGTGAATAGGCAAGGACCGGTGGCACCTGGGTGGCCCAGGGCCTGTTCCTGGCCGCGGACAGCTTGGGAGTACCAGTGGGGTAGCCCAGTTGTTCCAGATAGTGTTTCTAGAAGGAACCCGCTGGTTTCACCGTGGCGTAGAACAGGTGGGTGTCCCTGCAGTTGCGGGCCCGCATCCGTGTTCTATCGCCCCAAGCAGGGAACCGCATCACAGTGGTGATTGGTCTACCCTGCGTTTTGGCAGGAAGGGGGTTGTGTTGGACTTGGCCCTTCTGGCAGGTTCACCCCTAAACTTTTTTTGCTTATTAAGGTGAATTGATGGCAGTGATTTTTGGTTTCTGCGCACTTTACCACTGCGTCCCAGGGTAAAGTGCGTGCGTGTGGTCAGGTTGGCCTGCCCTCCCATAGGAATGCATGGGGAATGTATGTGTCCCTGGTAGTTCCTGATGTGTGGGGAGTGCAGGCTCGAGTTTGGTATGTGCGGACTCGTGTGATTAAATGCTGTGCAATGACGTATGCGGCGTGATTGTGTCTAGTGTGAAAGTGCCACTTCTAGAAGTTGGCATGTTTGTGTAATTTGTGTCTGGCCTGTGATTGGCTGGAGCTGGCTGGTGAGCCTGGCTCCATGAGTCATGATGGGTCTGCCCCGGTGGTGAGTGTTGAGATTAGCATGAGTGATGTGAGGGAGGAGTACACCTGGGACCTGAAGAGGGCTGGGCTTTCCCCACACAATGCTGGTTCCGCCCCCTGTGGTGCGTCTAATGTCCCTAGCCTGGCCAGTGAAAGGAAAGGGTGGCTGAGGAAAACAAAGTGCTCCGAAACCAGCTGCGACTGTTTTCTCCCCCACCCTGCACCCTGATACAAAGGGATTAACTGTGTAAAAAGGGGCTGTGTCCCCATACAAAATGTTCTCTTACTGGATCCTTTTCCTGAGGGGGCTGCTGCTGCTGGGCGCCAGGAAGACCGCCACTGGGGATTGCCTCCCTGCCTAGGAGGACCCTGTGAGCTGGCTCTGGGCCCAGCCTTGCCCCCCCCCACCTCCTGAAGGACTTGTTGCTGGACTTTGGGGGCATTAGCGCATGAGAAGCGCTTTACTTTTACTTGCTGAAGCCCTACAGCGCCTGGGAGCGCTGGATTTGCCCCCTAGTGCCCGCAGCGGCGATCCTCCGGTTCCTGAGGGATTCCCCGGCATGGGGATCCCCCTTTGCTTATTTTCAGCGCGGGAGCCCACTCTGCTTATTTTGCTGATTTTTAAGATCCCTAGCGGTGCCCACCCCGCCAGGGAACTGGTGCCGTTTTGTGCCCCCCAAGCGAGTGCCCACCTCGCTATATTATTTATCTTAATCGGGAGCCTACCCCGAGTTGTGCTGCCGAGTGTTGTGCCCGCCTCCTCAGGCCGCGCTGGGATTCGTCCCCGGCCTTGAGGACTTCCGTCGCGTCATCCCTGGGCCGCGCAGGGATTGGTCGAGCCTCAGGGGCTTCCCCGCGCGCACCCAGGAAGCAGGACGAGGCCAGAGGAGAAACAGGAAGTCAGGCAAATCTCCGGGACAACGTGGGCGGGGCTCCCGTGAGGAGAGGAGAGCCCCGTGTCCTGCAGCCGTCGTGTAGGTGCAAGGAAGAGCGGAGACATCGCAGCAACCCAGCCCGGTGAGTGAAGACAGGCTGGGGGGAGCTGCGGGAGTGTCGAGGGGTCTGGAAAGGAAGCTCCCTGCCTGTTGTGTGCCTGAGGGAGGCACCATTGTATGAAGAGCCGGTCGAGGCTCCTGGGGGGCATTCCCCTGTTTCTAGTCCCCCGCGAGCGATTCCACCGATTAAGGCCACATTTGCTTCGAGTCCTCGAGGTACTCTAACGACGGGCCCATATTTGTTTAGAGCCCACAAGAGGCTCCGGGGCCATTGTTGAAAGAGGGGGCGTCGGGGCACGTTGTCGGTGCCCGCCCGCCTCCTGTACGTTCTATCTGAGTTCCGGGGCATGGTTGTTTGAGCCCACAAGGCTCCATCCCTTTGGGGGCATTTCTCTATGCAGAGCCTGAGAGGCTCCTGCGGGCTATTTTGTTTCTAGAGCCCCCGAGGCTCAAAAGGGGGCACTTGTTTCTTTAGAGCCCACGAGGCTCCCGGGCACCATTTTGTATTCGAGCTTGCGAGGCTCCTGGGTCATTTGTGCATTTAGAGCCCCCAAGGCTCCCGGGGGCCTAGTTGTTTTGGCCACCTAGCCTGCGAGGCTCACAGGTGGCTCTTGGCCCATTGGTTGTTTCTAGAGCCCCAGAAGAGAGCCAGGAGGCACACTGGTGCCAGGCTCAATCCCTACAGCTGCCCAGCACTTAGTGGGCAGCTGCTCCGTTTAGGCACCCCCTGACATTGTGACACAGGGCGTTTCAGCCCCTGAGAGGCCAGTTGGCCTGGGGACAGTCACAGGTTGTGGCCTATGTGATTTCTGTGCAATTGTGTTTTTCCTGCACCTCTGAATGTGTTTCTATGCATCATGTGTTATGCTTTTATTCCTATACCCCTACATATATTGTGAAACTTAGGTGGTTGTTCTTCCTAGTACAGGTGTTGCTAGTGAGATCCTGGTTCCCTGCGTGATACAATCCTAAGGTGGTTAGGGTTGCGTAGCTGGTACTTACCTGTTACCAGTAGTTACTGGTTGTGTGCTCTATTTTCTATTTTGTGCTAAAGTGATTATTGTTCTATGTTCTACAAAGTGCTAATTCCTACAAGTATCCTAGTTCTAAAAGTGCTTATTCCTGGCAGTGGTCCATGTGGCCCTGTCCTGTACATATATCCCCTGTAAATTGTGCCTGTTGGCACATTGTAAAGTGTGTTTTTTTATCTAATGTGTTTGGTACAATACAAAGGCTATTTTTATACATAATCTTGCGTGGAGTTTCCTTTCCACAAAAGCAATAGGAATCTTCTCCGCTTCTCTGCCATTGATCAAATCCCTAAATTAAGCAAGGGGGGTGACAGAGTATGCAAACTCCGTCAACTGGAGTCGAGATGCATCCTGGAATTGGATACCAAAGTACCTCAGGGCCTGAACTCTGATGAAGAAGTGTCTAGTCATTAAGGAGAATAATTGTGCTTGTAAAGTAGGCCCTCCTGGTTTGGTCTGTCTTTCTTTCTTTCATCTCTAGGTTTAGCTTTTCATTTTAATTATTTCTTTCCTTTTTTGTTTTCTCTGTGAAAATCACGTTTTACAGACTTTTCTATTGTGATATGATATATAACCTTTATATTCGACAGTACCAAATGTGGTTTTGCCTTCTATGAAATGGTTTTTGCCTTCTGTTAATTGTTTATGATGTTTTTAATTGAAACTTGTTTTTAACAAGCAACTTGTGTTGCTCCTCCATTTTTTATTTTTTCACATAGGACCTGCAGAGAGATTACATATGAAGAACTGTACATATAGTGAGATTAGTAGCCAGCGTTGGGTAGCAATTCATGTCCCTTTGCGGATATGTGGTAGTATATAAAATATAAAACATTTTATTTTTTTAGAGCCTTTGTATATCTTAGTATGAATTACTTATGGAGGTTATAAGCTGAGTGGGTGTACTGTAGTAGGCCTCCTATAGGTTAGTGGATCTGTAATATTATGTAACACACTGTTAAATGTGATTCTTGTTGCCCACTGTGGCTTCATAGTTTCTACCCTTGCCCTCCTCTCTCTTTTTTCAGATTTTTTAATGTTATAAGTCTACCTTAACTACTCCCTTTGTTTGTGGATCCTTATTTCCAATGGACTGGATGATTTATGATGTAGATCGTTTTAGCACATCAACTGATATTAGTCACATAAGTCAGGCATTTCTAAAATGATGGTACATAGCATCATTGCTATATTTGCCCATTGGGGCTCAATTTTGGTCAATGCTCTTTACAAATGAGATGTTATTGTTATTTGTTACTAAATAAGTGCTATCCACCTTATAATCCAAATGGACTTTTGTAATATCGGTACAGTGTTTATTAGGATTGATTCATTTTAGTGAGGATAAATGTATTTGATGAAACTTCAAAAAACGTTCGAATAAAGAAGTTCAGCCACCTCAGCTCTTTCCTTGAAATCCGTTCTGTAGTTTTTGAGATATTTAGGATAAAATAAATAATTATTTGGATGATTGGGCTTACAGGAGTCTTTGAGACTCTCGTAGGAGTGCCAATTTAAAAATAGAGTATTCATAAGAACCGCCTCAGTAAGATCTTATGATTTACTGTGTCAAAGGCGGCAGACATATCGAGCAGGATCAAAAATGATACCTGATTTCTGTCTGCACGCCTTTGAAGTTCATCCATAGCGGTGATGAGGGCTGTTTCGGTTCCATGGGCAGGCCGAAAGCCGAATTGATCCTCGTCAAGTAATAGATGTTGTTCCAGGTGGGTGGAAAGAGTATTGCTGACCACCCGCTCAACTATCTTGGCGGGGAACGGCAGCAGTGAGATGGGCCGGTAGTTTTTTGAGCACTCAGGGTCCAAGGAGGGTTTTTTTAGCAAGGGGGAGACTAACGCCCGTTTCCAGTGAGCAGGGACGGTGCCAGTCAACAAGGATTGATTGCAGATAAGATAGAGTGGTGGGAAAAACTCATCTTCAAATTCCTTCCAAATTTTGGAAGGCACCGGGTCCAGAGGAGAGCCAGAGACAATCCCTCTAGCTACCTTGGAGAAATTTTCAAATGTAAGCGGCGGGAACCTGAACAATGACTTTTCCAGAACCAAGGTCGAATCAAGTATTGGAATAACCGGGGGGACAGATCTACAGTTAGAAGGGGAATCAATGTCAAGAGGGATGTCCAAATCTTTAAGAATCAAATCTATTTTCTCTTTAAAGAATAAGGTAAGATTGTCGCAAAGATCTTGGGACGGGACAATCACATTCTTGCAAGAATCCGGGTTGGTGACGCTATTTAGGATGTTAAAGATATTCCTAGAGTTATTGGCGGTGTTACAGATCAGGGAGGAGTAGTGATCAGCTTTAGATTTTTTAATGAGATTTTTATAAGCAAGAATCTTAGTTTTCCATATTTCTTTAGAGATTTCAATGTAGTCGCGTCTCCACTTTCTCTCTGCTTGTTTACATCCCAGCTTTAAAGTTTTAAGATCGTCGTTAAACCAAGGGGCAGAGTCTTTACCTCTAAAAAGACGAGTTTTTTGAGGAGCAAGGGAGTCGACAACCAACGAAATTCTGGTGTGAAGAGAATTGTAGTTTTCATCAGCGCACTTGTTCACATCAAAGAGCGAGTCCAGATGGAACAATTCACCAGAAGGGTGTAATCGTGAGAGAGCCTTCCAATCTCTACATTTAATTTCTCTAGTTGGGACCGGAACCTTGTGTGGGTCCAGTTTCTTGTAAAGAAAGAATTTAACTAAGGAGTGGTATGTCCAGTCCATTGGCAAGGTGTCCCCCATAACCACCAGATCTGGTGCCGCAAAGACCAGGTCCAACAGGTGGCCAGCTTTGTGGGTGGCCTTAAAGACTAATTGGGAGAGGCCAAAACTGTCACAAGCTTGAAGAAGGTTCTCGAGAGCTGTATCAAGTGTGCCATTACGCCAAAGATTAAAGTCACCAAGGATAAGTAGCTTTTGATGAGATAAGGCGATATTGGTCAAGGTGGTGATTAGCGCGTGTTGCTGTAGAAGGTTAAACGATCCTGGAGGGCGATAACAGACTAGCCCAGTGACAAGTATCCCAGAACGGATCTGGATAGAGAGCCCCAGCATCTCAGTGCCTAGAGTTGGGTCTAGGTTAAGGATCTTAATGTTGCAGGAGGATCTGAAAATCACTCCCACCCCCCTGCCTTTGCCAGTAGGCCTAGGGGCATGGAGAAATTTAAACCTGGCGGGACAGGCAAAGCCAGGGTCTACCAAGCAGTCTGGATGAGTCCATGTTTCTGTCATGAACAGAATATCTAGTTCATGAGATTCCACTAAAAGTTGGATCTCCATGCAGTGTTTAGGCAGGGACCTAACGTTTAGTAGGTCCCAATTCAAAAAGTCATCACATAGTACATCAGCTCGAGGATGTGACGAAGGTGCAAGGGAAAGTATTCCTTTATCTGCATGTTGCTGACCCACTTGAATGAGCTGCTCTCTCGAGTAGGGTGGCCCGGGAGGGAGAAGCTCCTGATGTATGGAATCAAAACCGGCAGCGTAGGTGGCCCATGGCGCTACCTTGGCGCGGACGAGCGCGGATGAGCGCAGACGAGCTTGCCTTAAGCGCGCCTTCGGCGCGCAAACGGCGTGCCCGCTGCGCTTCCGGAAAATGCACATGTTAAATAGGGAGTGAGTAGTGGAAAAGGGGGCGTGGTCTAAATGTTAGTGGGCGTGGCCTCAGTGTCCCGAGGATGGCGGCAACACAGTCAAATATCCCGCGGCAGCGTTTTAATCTGCAACGCAGTAATGCCCAGGGGAGAGTGCAGGTATTGTTGTTAAAATCACAAAATACAATCACTTTTAAAAAAGAACATCGTAGCGTCTCTCCCGGCTTCCGCCTCAGGAGATCAGGTGTTCTAGGGTCGCGCTAGCAAATCAACGCGCTCTAAATACCCAGGTGGAAAAGGGGGCGTGGCCTAAATGTTAGTGGGCGTGGCCTCAGTGTCCCGAGGATGGCAGCAACACAGTCAAATATCCCGCGGCAGCGTTTTAATCTGCAACGCGGTAATGCCCAGGGGAGAGTGCAGGTATTGTTGTTAAAATCACAAAATACAATCACTTTTAAAAAAGAACAGCGTAGCGTCTCTCCCGGCTTCCGCCTCAGGAGATCAGGTGTTCTAGGGTCGCGCTAGCAAATCAACGCGCTCTAAATACCCAGGTGGAAAAGGGGGCGTGGGATAAATGTTAGTGGGCGTGGCCTCAGTGTCCCGAGGATGGCAGCAACACAGTCAAATATCCCGCGGCAGCGTTGTAATCTGCAACGCGGTAATGCCCAGGGGAGAGTGCAGGTATTGTTGTTAAAATCACAAAATACAATCACTTTTAAAAAAAGAACAGCGTAGCGTCTCTCCCGGCTTCCGCCTCAGGAGATCAGGTGTTCTAGGGTCGCGCTAGCAAATCAACGCGCTCTAAATACCCGGGTGGAAAAGGGGGCGTGGCCTACATGTTAGTGGGCGTGGCCTCAGTGTCCCGAGGATGGCGGCAACACAGTCAAATATCCCGCGGCAGCGTTTTAATCTGCAACGCGGTAATGCCCAGGGGAGAGTGCAGGTATTGTTGTTAAAATCACAAAATACAATCACTTTTAAAAAAGAACAGCGTAGCGTCTCTCCCGGCTTCCGCCTCAGGAGATCAGGTGTTCTAGGGTCGCGCTAGCAAATCAACGCGCTCTAAATACCCAGGTGGAAAAGGGGGCATGGCCTAAATGTTAGTGGGCGTGGCCTCAGTGTCCCGAGGATGGCGGCAACACAGTCAAATATCCCGCGGCAGAGTTTTAATCTGCAACGCGGTAATGCCCAGGGGAGAGTGCAGGTATTGTTGTTAAAATCACAAAATACAATCACTTTTAAAAAAGAACAGCGTAGCGTCTCTCCCGGCTTACGCCTCAGGAGATCAGGTGTTCTAGGGTCGCGCTAGCAAATCAACACGCTCTAAATACCCAGGTGGAAAAGGGGGCGTGGCCTAAATGTTATTGGGCGTGGCCTCAGTGTCCCGAGGATGGCGGCAACACAGTCAAATATCCCGCGGCAGCGTTTTAATCTGCAACGCGGTAATGCCCAGGGGAGAGTGCAGGTATTGTTGTTAAAATCACAAAATACAATCACTTTTTAAAAAAAGAACAGCGTAGCGTCTCTCCCGGCTTCCGCCTCAGGAGATCAGGTGTTCTAGGGTCGCGCTAGCAAATCAACGCGCTCTAAATACCCAGGTGGAAAAGGGGGCGTGGCCTAAATGTTAGTGGGCGTGGCCTCAGTGTCCCGAGGATGGCAGCAACACAGTCAAATATCCCGCGGCAGCGTTTTAATCTGCAACGCGGTAATGCCCAGGGGAGAGTGCAGGTATTGTTGTTAAAATCACAAAATACAATCACTTTTAAAAAAGAACAGCGTAGCGTCTCTCCCGGCTTCCGCCTCAGGAGATCAGGTGTTCTAGGGTTGCGCTAGCAAATCAACGCGCTCTAAATACCCAGGTGGAAAAGGGGGCGTGGGATAAATGTTAGTGGGCGTGGCCTCAGTGTCCCGAGGATGGCAGCAACACAGTCAAATATCCCGCGGCAGCGTTTTAATCTGCAACGCGGTAATGCCCAGGGGAGAGTGCAGGTATTGTTGTTAAAATCACAAAATACAATCACTTTTAAAAAAGAACAGCGTAGCGTCTCTCCCGGCTTCCGCCTCAGGAGATCAGGTGTTCTAGGGTTGCGCTAGCAAATCAACGCGCTCTAAATACCCAGGTGGAAAAGGGGGCGTGGGATAAATGTTAGTGGGCGTGGCCTCAGTGTCCCGAGGATGGCGGCAACACAGTCAAATATCCCGCGGCAGCGTTTTAATCTGCAACGCGGTAATGCCCAGGGGAGAGTGCAGGTATTGTTGTTAAAATCACAAAATACAATCACTTTTAAAAAAAGAACAGCGTAGCGTCTCTCCCGGCTTCCGCCTCAGGAGATCAGGTGTTCTAGGGTCGCGCTAGCAAATCAACGCGCTCTAAATACCTGGGTGGAAAAGGGGGCGTGGCCTAAATGTTAGTGGGCGTGGCCTCAGTGTCTCGAGGATGGCGGCCACACAGTCAAATATCCCGCGGCAGCGTTTTAATCTGCAACGCGGTAATGCCCAGGGGAGAGTGCAGGTATTGTTGTTAAAATCACAAAATACAATCACTTTTAAAAAAAGAACAGCGTAGCGTCTCTCCCGGCTTCCGCCTCAGGAGATCAGGTGTTCTAGGATCTTACTGAGGCGGTTGTTTGAGGCAGGAGTGAGAGACTCGGCCCTGCGATGGTTCCATTCTTTTCTGCAGGATAGGCAGCAGGCAGTTTCAGTGCCTCCTTTTCAATCATCCTTTTCCCCAGTATTGCATGGAGTTCCTCAGGGCTCTGCCATCAGCCCAATTCTTTTTAATGTGTACCTTAGGCCACTAATCTCGCTTATTAAAGGATTCGGCATTAGAATTGTTAATTATGCCGATGACACGCAGATGATCCTCTCCTTGGAAGGAGAGGATTCTATCGCTGTGGAGGTCCTACACAACTGTCTACGGAAGACGTCGAGCTGGTTAAAAGCCAATGCACTTCAGTTTAACGTCGGGAAAACCGAAGTGCTCTTCAGCGCTGGAACGAGGATCCCTCGTCCATTTCCTAACAATTTCTGGCCCCCGGAATCTGGCTCCAACGTACGGCCTGCGGATTCTGTCCGCAACCTAGGGGTCATGCTGAACCATGGGCTCAGCATGGACACCCATGTAAAGAAAACATCGGCTTGTTGCTTTGCCATCCTTCGCTCACTTAGGAAGGTTCTGCCCCTCTTACCCCTCCATGCTCGCGCCCGAGTGGTTTGATGTACTAACCTGAGCAGGCTGGACTACTGTAATGCCCTCCTGCTCGGGTCCCCTGAGTATTTACTGGATAGGCTCCAAAGGGTCCAATCTGCGGCTGCTAAATTGGCCTTGGGGCTGCCGAGAAGATCTCATGGACCATCTGCCCTGGCAAAACTACACTGGCTTCCTCTTAGACAGAGGATCCAATTTAAGGCCCTTTGTATAGTTTTTAGAGCTCTCCACGGGTGCGGTCCAGCCCCTCTAAGATCCAAGTTTGTTTGGTATGCCCCTATCAGACAGCTTCGCTCATCTGATGCTAAACTGGTGGTTGTTCCCAGATTTAGGAAGGTCAGAGCTGGAGGTAGATCCTTCGAGGTGACTGGCGCTAGACTCTGGAACACTCTCCCCATCGAGATTAGGGCCATCAACGAACTCCTGCAGTTTAGAAAAAAGGTGAAAACCTGGCTTTTCCCTGGCTAGCCTCTCCCCCGGTTTTTGCTTTCTCGCCTCTCTCTGGGTTCTGTTAGCGCCAGGATGCCTGCAATGGTGACAGTCGCGCTTTATAAATTCTTAAAATAAAAAATAATTCTGATTGGTACAGGGAGCTTAATTTTCCTTTGGCCATCTCCCTCCTGCTGGAGTCATTTGAAAAATGTTGCTTTTAGCCATTAGAGGAATCAGGGACTTAGACCCCTGTCCTGATGTTGTAAAAAAAAACAAAGATATATGGTGGCAGGGTAGGATACTCTGACACTCTAGGCCCGGGGGGAACCCAGAGGGCTTCACCCTGGCCCCCCCCCCCCAAAAAAAACAGCAAAAAATGCAGCGATCCCACTAGATTCTTGCAGGATCGGAAAAATGCCAGACCACATTTATTTAGCATAAGCCCTGGGTGGCTTGCCTCCCGGGGGTGTGTTTAGAAAGGGGATCGGGGCTGCACGTCCCCCTCTCCCCAGCCATTAGAGGGCCAGATGAGCCCACCTCCAGGGTCTATCTTATTATTCATGGGGTCTGCTGAGCGGCCTCCCTCCTCTAGCGTCTAAAGACCCCGGGGAGCCCACCTCAGTGCTTAAAATGCACAAAATAGGGAGGGGGCTGCTCAGTCCCCCTCCCCAAACCGAGAAAGGCCTGAGGAGCTAACCCGAAGCGATCCCTTTAAGGGAGGGGGCCCAAGCAACCCCCTCCCTGAGCCATTAATGGCCCTGGGGAACCCACCCCCTTGTCAGTTCAACAGCTATGTCCTCGGGTGCCCACCCTAGGAATTAGCGGTTTCCCTGTCAGCAGTGGCGCAGGCAGGGAACCCTGTGTTTGCTCTTGCTTGGCGGGAGCATTTTTAAATATCCCACCAAGCGGGAGCAAACAATAAGTTTTCTGCCAGCAGACGGGACCTTTAAAAATGATCTCACCTGTTGGAAGCGGACTTTAGATGTACTGATCTAAATATTACTCCTGCCTGCAGCGAACAGCAGTAATAGCTGCGGGCTGTAGGCAGAAGCAATGCCAGCTCCCGCTGGATTCATGGAGGCCTTGGCCCCCGCAACTCCTAATGACAGGCATTACGCTTTGTTCAGCCTGGCGCTGGAGAATGGGGTCCACGAGGATGAAAATCAGCCCGGGGAGGAGGGCTGTGTGCTACCCCCCTTAATAATGGTGCCGGGGCCCAGGAGATGGGGACCCTGGGGCCGAAATCGGCCTGGGAAGTTTGGCCGCGTACCCTCCTCCCCTTTAACATACTGCCGGGGGATGTGGTCCCAAGGGCCAAAATCGGCCAACGGAGGTGGTCCACGTGCCCCTCTTCCTCTTCAAAAGTGCACCTGGGGATGGTGTCCCCAGGGCTAAAATCAGCCCCGGGAGTGGACCATGTGTCTCGTCCTGGCAAAAATTGCACTGGGATGGGCTAAAATCGGTCCGGGGAGTAATTAAAAAAGAAAAACAGCCCTGGAGGATGAAGTCTCGAGGGCCCTATGGCCAACCCCCACCATGTGCATTGTGGAGTTGGCTGTATGGGAGCCCTGCAGCCAACCCCCAGCTGCACAGAGCCTTTGCATTTATGGTGGGTGCATTTACTTATGGTAATAAAGTATTACTTTACGGTAAGAAAAACCCTAGAAATTCACTGAAAAAAAGGTTTGGTCATAAGCAGTGCATGGTGGGGGCGCATGTTATAGTTAGCACTGCTAACTTTAACTCCTTTGCCGCTGCCGCGATTTCGCTGCAGTGCGGCACTTCCGCGATTTCGCTGCAGTGCGGCACTTCCGCAAAACGGGCGCAGCACCAGCGAGGTAGTGCTCGCGACCTCCAACAACGGACGGCAGCACGCAAGGGGTTAACTGTTGAATTTCTGTGTGTTTTTAATTTCCAAACGTTAATGCTGTCACTGACAAATTTATCTGACTATAACGTTACTTTAACCTTTGTTTTTTCAGTGAATATATATAACTTGCATCCCCGCCATGCACTGCTTATGACTTTACATACGACATCACTCATGACATGTTCTATGGCGTCATTTATGGCATCACTGATGACATATCAAATTACATCATTGATGACATCACTGTTGACTTGAACCAAACTTCACTTTCACACATATTGCTCTACTAGCAGCCCGTCCCAAAGTTGTCCGGGAGCAATCAGGCTTCACACAGGCACCGCAGTTCTTATATCGCCGAGGGCCCCCCAGCGAGCCGGGCAGACTTACCGCCAAACCACCAGGATCGCAGCGGGGCGTGATGGGGCACAGGCCTCTAATGGTGCAGCCGTAGCCGATTAGGGATGTTAGGGGAGCCTCCAGAGTGTCTGGGCAGCCACACAGCGTGTCTCGCGCCGCCGCAGCTCTGATCTCCAATTCTGCCGACAGTGTCAGGGATCCTCGGTGGAAAGGTCCGGGCCTCACAGGCAGGGCGCCGGGCGGTGAGCGGGGTCCTCCCGCTCCCCGCGCATGAAGCAGCGCCAGTCACTCCAGGGTTACGGCGGGACTCACCCCCGTCTGCGCTGTAAGGGATTGTCCGGGCCCGTTCCAGGCGCCCCGCCCGCACAGGCCGCCACTTCGCCCAGCAGCAAGCAGGGCCGCGGCAGTCCTCTCAGCAGGTCGCAATCTTCCTGTAGGCCCGCAGGAGAGGGGTGGTAGCACCTCAGCACCCCGGAGTCAAGCGGGTCGTCAATGGGCACAATCCACAGAGCTGCACAGCCTCGGACACCCGGCCTCAGCATCCAGCAACCACGTTGTGCAGGTCAGTCCGGGCAGCACGTTTCGCCGCCATTTCAGGAAGTGTGGCCAGGGTGCGCAAATGATGAATTGCGTACCGTAGGTGGCTCTGCGCTCCTAATGTCTGCACGCACGTCGCGGCCGGCGCTACTTCCAAGGGACTACTTTTTTTTACGGTAAATATTTTAAAGAACGTATATATTTTTTTTTTATATAGCCTATGTCCATCTACAGACCCTGACAATTACAACGATGTATCGAGTGTTTGGATTTGCGCTGTGGTTCCCGAGTTTACCCGCCTCAAAGGTTCAAAGTTCTCTCTTTATAATAGTAGTATAGATAAATTAGTATGACAATAGAGACCTGACAGTAAGTACAAAGTAGCTCAGGAGAAAATCACCCTGTTACTACTACCACCACACACACAACTCGCATATATGTTGAAAACATGCATCATATTCAAGATTGAGTATGTAGCATACACTTTACAGATAAGATAGATCAAATTAACAATCAACTTCAGAAATACAAGAAACACTCATTGACAGCATTGTTCAATATCCATACTATTGTTGACAGAAAGCCAAAATAATGAGTACCAGTTCAAAAACAAGCATTTGCAATGCAATGGGTCTCGCATTTGCGAGAGTTGGAGCTATTGCCATTGTAAATGGCATGCCTTTTATTTATGTGTTTGGAAAATCTGCATGCGGTGCATAAACACGCGCTTTGTATTTATAGTCCTTGCTTACGAAAAGGAAGGCTGGCAGTAAAAGAGGCCTAGTTACTGCCAGAGTTGCTTCTCGCAAGCAATGACTGCAAGTACAAAGTGCATGTTTACGCCCCTCTTGCAGGTTTTTTAAAATACATAAATGAAAGGTATTGGTATTTACAATGTCAATAACTCATACTCTCACAAATGCGAGACATTGCATTGCAAATGCTCGTTTTTTTACTGCGTAGTAGAACCCCCCTTTATGAAAAACAACAAACATGCCATGCAGGCTAGTCTTACAGGCATTCACAGATAAACAAACCTGCAATATGTTTCCTATATTGAGATATTGGAATTATCCGTTTTTTAAAGCACAATAAAGATGTGGGGTCTTGGGGGGGGTTGGTAGTTATACATTGGTAAAGGAAGCCCCCCCAGTCATGTATACCTAAATGTTCCCTCTACCGTCTCATATCTCAAACTGTTGGCTCATGCAGCCAACCTCCACCTACCTGACTGAAGAACTCTGGCAGAGCCTTGTCCTGACCAGACTAAGCATGAAATGGCCTTCTGAAACAGACAAAGCCAGCAAAAGATAATGACCCAAATAGGCGATACAACAGACAACCATAATCACATTTTAGACAAAAAATAGTATTGGCAAACTTGCATTAAAGTGTGAGGATGAAGGGAGAGGGTATGGCCAGACATTGCCTAAATATGAAGACAACGGAGGGCCACAATAGTATTCAAAAAAAGGCCAAGGAGAGGTAACTCCCACTATTAACTTGTGAGGGCCTGAACCTGGTGAGGTAGCCTGTCTGCTTTGTTTCACTGGTCTACCAAGATTCTAGGAACTGTAAGAATCCTATCAACAGCAGCGAGTGATGGATGATCTGTGGCCAAAAACATAATTCCATGTAGTAATTATAATAATTCATTATTAATATTTAGACCAGACTAAATATTGATAATGAATTATTACAATTACTACTCAGGATTACATTTTGGTTTGCCCACAGATGAGTGCAAACATCATTTTGTGTGAATATTAATCCGAAATGAGGGATGAATGCTATCCACTAAAAAACAAAAAAGTCTGTCCATCCCCTATTTCTCCTTGCTATTTTTCCAGATGTGGTCTGGATGAGATGCCCATAGATTCACCCGAGCAGCCTGAAGTGCACATCTGTTTGGTGTCCTGCCCCGAAGTTAATATCTATGCATGTTTGAAACACATTAAATCTAATCTATTTAGCAATAACTACTCCCTATAAGAGTACACAAATCCAGCTACAAAAGACTGGAGGGAGATCTCAAACGATGTGATTATACTAACTCTAAAAGGCTCATATTCAACTGTCATATTGGCAAAATAAGGCGATGCTCCACTCACGCCTGTGGAAGAACAACATTGTGACCAGACCTAAGTGAATCCTGACATGGTGCTTCCTGAACGCTTGCAGCTGAATGGTGGCTATTTCCTCAATGCTAGCACTAAACATTGAAGCTATCCACATGGCCTTGCTGCCAGTTCTGCTGCTGTTAAGTCTTTGTGCATTGCTCTTGCAGGTTGGTGCACCAGGAAATGATGATGTGCATTTATTATCCAGTATTATGGGTGTCTTTCATAGATTCACATGCCTGAATCATTCCCCGTCGTCGAGACGGGAGTCTCCGGTACATAGAAAAGTAATGTCCTATAGACATATATAGTGAGAAGTAGGCCTAAGGGCCTCACCTTAGTAGCCTATCTAAGTCCTTTTGTGAAAAGGACCAAACTCTAGAAGAGAGCCAATCAGCTAACACCTCCCTCTAGAACCTTCCTGTCAGGAGCCTCAGTCCCTCAGATTTTCTACCGCACGTTGTGCTAAGGGAGTCTCCACCTGAGTTCCCCTCAGGTTTCTTTCTTCAAACTTATCTCTTCACAATTTTGGATTACTTCACTGAAAAAATAGATATGGCTGATCCTCAGAAGAAAGGTCTCTTCAGAGCGTGTAGTTCTTGTGGTAAAAAGAGGTTACGTGTGGAAGACCAGCATAAGACCTGCTTATATTGTCTGTATCCAGACCATTCACCAAAGGATTGCAAAATTTGTAGAACATTTTCTTCAAAAACGCTTAAGGACAGAGAGGGACGTCTTTTACTCTGGCTTAGCAGGCTCAAGGACAG
Organism: Lissotriton helveticus; assembly: GCF_964261635.1. Classification (NCBI taxonomy): domain Eukaryota; kingdom Metazoa; phylum Chordata; class Amphibia; order Caudata; family Salamandridae; genus Lissotriton; species Lissotriton helveticus. The sequence continues at coordinate 247,128,466 of NC_136059.1, read as the reverse complement.
AGACAATTTGGAATCTTCAGAAGAAGGTGAGAATTCTTCAGTTTCCTCTAAGCTGTCTTTAAAAAGGCCGAGGGTGGCTTCCCCTAGCCCTCCAGACGCTCCTCCAAAGAAGGCTGCAAAAAAGTCTTCAGAGGCCCAGTCATCAGTGTCTGACAAGGAGGTTCATACCTTCAAAAAGCCTGCGCCGTTGTCGTCGACGACCTCGTCGACGCCATCATCGGCACAAAAGAAGGCTATGTATCCCGTCTACGTCTCGACGTCGACAACGACAGTATCGACGACGACGGCATCGTCGACGTTCACTTTATCGACGACGACTACACCATCTTCGACGGCGGGTAAGCCCCTGTCGTCGATTATTATTATTAAAAAATCGTCGTCGACGCCCAAGATCCCGTTGACGACTTCAGTGACGACGTCAGTGTCGACGTCGAAGCAAGTGCCGTCGACGTCTTTATCGTCGACGAGAACATCATTGTCGACGAGTGTGCCGTCGACGAAGGCATCGATGACGAAGAAGGCATCATCGACAGTAACATCGTCGACGAAGGCATCGTCGACGAAAGCGACGACGACGAAGGACATACTGTTGACGGCCGCCCCGTCGACGAAGACGTCGTCGACGACTCAATGGAAGCAGTCGACGACGATTACCCCGTCGACGAGAAAGTTCCAAGAGCTACAATCGGTGGACAATATATCGTCCACGATCCTGCCGTCGACGGGCCCTTCATTGACGACTGAAGCTGAGTCGCAGCCCGCTTCTCTAAGGGTAAAGATCTCAAAAACGGCAGTCACACCAGAATTGACGTCCCCAAGCCGAGTGCAAGGTTTACCTCCAGCTTGTCTCCTGCAGGATGAGGAGTCGGATGAGGAGGATATCATGCTGGCTCACAGCCCATCTGATCTGATAGTCAAATGGCAGAGCTCTGATGAGGAAATTGCCCAGGAGCATACTATTCAGACGCAGGTTCAGACGCAGGCTACGCCCATGGTCTGCCTTCCAGGATCTATAGTGTCTGATTTGAGATTTCTCATACAGGACTATAAACAAAGGTTCCCAGAGTCATCAGCTCCTCCAGCAGCGGGGACTATTCTGTCTCCACGGCCTAGACCACCAGCCCTGGTGCTCCAACGGGAAAGGGAACCATTGCCAGATCCTCAATCATCTGACGATGAGGAAGAACAACGAGAAGAGGGTGAGGTCCGGGATGACAAATCTAATCATGATGACTATGATGATTACATAATTTCTTCTCCAGCATCCCCTGAGCCAGCTACTTCAGACACTCCTCCTGCGGACATAGGACACAGACTGTTTCCTGTATGACTTTAAAGAGCCGCTTAAGAAGACAACTAGATCAATTCCGATAATCGATCATGTATGGGAGCAGGGTGTGCAGTTGATGCAGACTCTAGCCTCAGTCTCGGCGGGTGTTCCAAGGCTGGACAAAAAATACAAGGCCCCATCATCGGCACCAACCTGCCTTACAGGACACCCCAAACCGGACTCTGTGGTGACACAGGCGGCACAGAAAAATTCAAGGAATCCTTCCTCTCCCTTGACAGCTCCACCAGACAAGGAGGGCAGGAAATTGGACAATATCGGAAAGCTTTTTTCCACCATGTCTGCAATGACAGTGAAAGTGGCAAATACTATTGCACTCCTAGAAAGGTATAATAGGCAGTTGTGGGCAGATATTGCTCCGTATTTATCTGAACTGCCAGACGCCACAAAAGAGGAAGTTCAATCTCTTCTACTGGAGGGTCAAACATCGGCGTCTGAATTGATTGACTGTGCTATAGATGTAGCAATGACTGGATTCAGACAGCTGGCAGGAGCAGCAATATTGCGAAGGCAGGGATGGCTCAAGGCTACCTCATTTCGACAGAAGGTGCAATCTAAAGTCTTAGACATGCCATATGATGGACAACACTTGTTTGGAGCCAAAATCGATGAAGCGCTTCAAACAATAAAAAAGGAAACGGACACGGCAAGAGCGCTAGGCACGCTACAATTTAAAAACCAGTCCTTTTGAGGGAGCAGGGGCAGAGGACAATCCTCTTACAGAGGTAATTTTCCAAATAGGTCCTCGTATTCTTACAACCAGGGTAAATCCTAATACCAGCAACGTCAGCAACAACAAGGACGACAGTCCTCTTATGGGAAGTCCAACTTTAGAGGCAAAAACCAAAGGAAGAACACTGGCGGACGCCAATGACCTATTCCTACAGCCAGTCCATCCCTCATCTCCTTCTTTGAAAATTGGAGGAAAACTGACCCATTTCCTCAGCAATTGGAAAAGAATTACAACGGACCGGTGGGTCCTTCAATTGATTCAATTTGGCCATTCCTTAGAATTCGAAAATATCCCTCCAACAACTCCTCCTCGCCCAATGCAACACAAAAACTTGCGACTTCTTCTTCAAGAAATCTCGATTATGCTCAAGAAAGGAGCAACAGAGAGAGTACAGTCGGCTCACCAGGGGAGATGATTTTACTCCCGCTTCTTCCTGATTAAAAAGAAGGAGAAGAAATAGAGGCCCATTCTAGACCTCAGGGCGCTGAATGCTTTTTTAAAGAAGCAGTCGTTCCGCATGGTCACGATTCAGGAGATCTTGGGTCTCCTAGAGGAGGGGGATTTCATGACGTCTTTGGACCTACAAGACACATACTTTCACGTCCCAATCCACAAAGCTCTCAGAAAATTCCCAAGATTTGCAGTGGCGGGCCAACATTTTCAATTCTGTGTCCTCCCTTTTGGCCTCAAGTCTGCGCCCCGTATCTTCACCAAGTGTCTTTCCCCGGTGGCGGCATTCCTCAGGCAGCATGGCCACCAAGTCTTCCCATATTTAGACAACTGGCTGGTGAAAGCGCCATCCTTGACAGACGCAACCAAATCTTCCAACGCCTGTCTGCATCTCTTCAAACCCTTGGGTCTTACGCTCAACCAAGAAAAATCCACGTTACACCCCTCCCGGGTGATCACCTTTCTCGGAGCGACACTGAATACAGAAGAGGCAAAAGCATTCCCATCTCAGGAGAGGAAACGCAAGTTTGTCGCTCTGGCCGCATCAGTGACTTCAAAGAAAACTTTGCCAGTCCGTACCTTCAAATCCCTCTTGGGAATGATGTCCTTGTGCATCCTACTCGTACCGCACTGTCGTCTTCGAATGCGTCCGCTTCAGGAGGCCTTGTCCAGAGAGTGGACGCAAAGCACAGGATCGTTCGAAGACCGCATAACAATAACAATGCAAATAACCAAGGCATTGCAGTGGTGGAGGTCCATTAAGAACCTCTCGCGGGGTTTGCCATTCCTGCTTCCAGCAGCTCCTCACGTCATTACAACGGATGCCTCCCTGGAGCGTTGGGGAGCAGTCCTACAGGAATTAAGGATCAGTGGCAGATGGTCAGAGCCGGAAAAGCAGCTTCACATCAACCTGCTGGAGCTGAGGGCCGTTTTCCTGGCCTTGCAGTCCTTCTTGCCAAGGATCAAGAACTCCCTAGTGCTGGTCAGGATAGACAACACTACGACGATGCACTACCTGAACAAACAGGGAGGAACGCGTTCGCTAACACTCTCTCGCGAATCGCAAAAGATCTGGAATTGGCTCATTCTCCACGACGTATCGTTGAAAGCGGAGTACGTCCCAGGCAAGGACAATGTCATCGCAGACGCCCTGAGCAGGCAGAGGACTCTGTTGCATGAATGGGAGCTGGACCAGACGTCCATCGCTCTAATCTTTTCCAAGTGGGGATCGCCGCAAATCGATCTATTTGCAACCAGGAAGGACGCCAATTGGCAAAACTTCGCAAGTTGGCATCCCCATTCAGGGTCTCTCGGGAATGCATTTTCCATCGCATGGCGAAACATATTTGCGTACGCATTTCTGCCATTTCCAATGCTTCCCAGAGTCCTCAGAAAGATGAAAGCAGAGCCTTGCACTTTAATCCTGGTAGCCCCATTCTGGCCGAGGAAGCATTGGTTCACAGAACTGCATCGCCTATCGCTGAAGCTGCCGATCCATCTACGTCAACATCCATCTCTGCTCACGATGAGCAACGGGCAGGTTCAACATCCAGATCTGAAGTCTCCCAGGTTATCGGCTTGGCTCCTGAGTACAGAGAATTTGGCAGGCTAAACATTCCGCAGGATTGTAAGGATATTCTGTCCAAAGCAAGAGCGGACAGCACTAACAAGACTTATTCCCTGAAGTGGAAACGCTTTTGCATCTGGTGTGCGGACATGGGTCTACGTCCTTTTTCCACCTCTCCTGAACAAATTTTGCCCTTCTTGCTGCATCTGGCGCAGTCGGGCCTTGCCCACTCCTCCATAAAGGTACACCTGGAGGCAATTTCAAGATTTAAAAGGTCTTCGAAAGGGCCCTCTCTCTGGTCTAGTAGACTAATAAAACAATTCCTTAAAGGTCTGTATAGATCTTTCCCCCAAGCACGGATGGTCCCTCTAACATGGCATCTCAATGTGGTTCTTAACCAACTGATGAAACACCCTTTTGAACCCATCCACAGGGCAGACATAAAGTACATCTCGTGGAAGACGGCTCTCCTCCTGGCGCTTACATCGGCTAGGAGGGTCAGTGAAATGCAGGCTTTCTCCATCCAAGATCCCTTCATGCAGTTTAAGGGCGACAGGGTGATTTTAAGAACCAACCCTAGGTTTATTCCTAAGGTCCCGTCGGACTTCCACTTAAATGAGCCTGTGATTCTCAGAACATTCTTTCCAAATCCCAGCACCGCAGCTGAGAGATCGCTGCATTCATTGGACCTTAAAAGATGTCTAAAGTGTTATATTGATAAGACCAAGAATTTCAGAAAGTCCTATCAACTCTTCATAGCCTTTAGTAGACCTAGGAAGGGTCTACCGCTTACCAAACAAAGTATCTCCAGATGGATCTCCTCGGCGATTGTTTTTTGTCACGACAGAGCCGGACAGCCTTTACTCTCTAAAGTCAGGGCTCACTCTACAAGAGCCATGTCTACATCTATGGCACTATGTGCAGGAGTGCCAGTTATCGACATCTGCAGGGCGGCAACATGGAAGTCGCCGCATACCTTCACCAGGCACTACTGCCTTGATACAGAGCTGATGAAGGATGCAGCAGTGGGACAGGCAGTGCTACGCCATCTATTCCAGTAAGGTGAGCCTTCCTGCATCCCTCCATCCTTTTCTGGTATGCACATTTCTTTGCTAATGCTTATTGTTGATGTCTTTGGATGGTTCATAGTCGCCTGATATGTATTATCTAATGACTTGTATATGCTGTTCCATCACAAATGTGCACTTGGCATTGCTTGCTACTCTGATTCAGGCATGTGAATCTATGAAAGACACCCATAATACTGGATAAGAAATGCGTTACTTACCTGTAACTGCAGTTATCCAGTATTGGTGTCTTTCATAGATTCACATGCAACCCTCCCGCCTCCCCTGGAAGGACTCACCTCTCTCTCTCTCTCTCTCTACCAATGTCACGCCTACTTAGCTTAGTGCGTACGAAAATCTGAGGGACTGAGGCTCCTGACAGGAAGGTTCTAGAGGGAGGTGTTAGCTGATTGGCTCTCTTCTAGAGTTTGGTCCTTTTCACAAAAGGACTTAGATAGGCTACTAAGGGGAGGCCCTTAGACCTACTTCTCTCTATATATGTCTATAGGACATTACTTTTCTATGTACCGGAGACTCCCGTCTCGACGACGGGGAATGATTCAGGCATGTGAATCTATGAAAGACACCAATACTGGATAACTGCAGTTATAGGTAAGTAACGCATTTCTTTTGCTACAAGGTCCCAGCTTGCTGAAAGCACTGTAACTATGCAAATCATTAGTTTAATATTCTATTAAAAACAGTATTCGATAGGTTGCCACAAAATGTGTGAAGAGATTTTTGGCCTGATGTAGAAAGCCATTTAGAACTGTCGACCAAGGCACAAAGCACCCTACTTATAAGATGGAAAACAACTAACAACAAATGAAGCAAAAGTGCAAGTGAGATTTTTTTGGGAAGCTATACACGCTAGCCTCTCCAACAAGTTTGTTTCTTTATGTGGACACCCCCAACTAGCCCAATCTTCACCACCCATCATTCACCCTTTTTCTGCAGTTTTACAAAGCACAAACTCGACCCAAAGTTATTGGAGCGATTTACATAAGTACCCGTTACGTTACACAAGGACACATTCATTTTGGTAGGCCCGGGGAGATTAAATGTTGCCCAAGCACCAAAGTCGGCAGCTCTGGCCGTTATGCCACATTGCTGCTGTGAAGAGAAATCAGACCTATCACCACACACATGGCTTGCTGCTAGAAATAGCGTCACTGGGCCACTATTGCTGGTCATGCACATGAACGGTGGTTCCCTTCCTTGCTTTTTGTCCCTGAGGGTTCACTCCTAAAGCTACCAGTTTAAAAATAGAAATCGGAGAGAACTTTAAGTCTCTTATCATCATTTACTTTTTAGTGTTAAATCAGGCGGTTCAGCTTTGTGGCACAATGTCAACTGTGCTGAGTTTTAACACAACATTTAAGGTCTTATTTTAAAATGAACACAATTATGTTCACTAACTTCGTACTCGGTAATATTACACATAGCAAATGCTGGCACAGTGTGTGCGGTATTTACCAGATGAGGTATTACTTTATCAGATTGAATTTGGCACCACTGAGTGTTAGATAATTCAGTAATATTGTGGATCTCCCCGAAGGACAAAAGCATGAATAACAAATTTTTACTATTTCTATGGTATTCTAGATTTACAATTTGCTCCATCCAGCTCACTGAGACACCATATAGCAAACCTTGTATGAACAACCAAGAGCCGTTTGGGAGCTGTAGTCCTGATCCACCTCAATTAATAAAACTGCACCGAAGTTCCACGTTACAATTATTTGCATATGGAAACCCCAAGGGCGGTCCAGGTAGCATAGAGTCAGCTGGTATCCGTCTGTTTAGATTAGGTGAGCGTGTGAGGGCATGTGTTTAAAGAGTGTCCAACTAAGTCAGTTTTTCTTTTTGCGTGGATCAGAAGTACAGAGGGGATTCAGATTACAGGCCTTTGTTTAGATAGTTTAGAGGCATTAATTAGCCCTGTTTATCTCATGGCAGCCCCTTCACATGGAGTGTCCCAACCCTGTATTCGGATAACATCAGGTATTTAGAGGAAACTAAGGAATCTCTGAAAAAAAGCGCATCTCACATATCTACATTCTCTAAAGATCTGAGTGTGCATTGTCATAATGTAAAACCGCAAAACAAAAGGAAATCAGAGGCAGTAAGCCTATATAAATGCAATTGCAATTACGTTGAGTGACAGGGGTAGAGGGGCATACAGACATTGTGGCTGCTCGCCTTGGATTATGACAGAGCCTAGGTTACGCCCCTGAATCACGTGGGACAAGGGATCGCTGCATAGCCTGGATCAGAAGTACAGAGAGGATTCCGATTACAGACCTTTGTTTGCAAGGTTTAGAGACACTAGTCCTGCTTATTTTATGGCAGAATCTTCACGTGGAGCGTCCCAACTCTTTATTCGGTATTTAGAGTAAAACAAGGAATCATGTGAAAATGTGCAACTCACATCTAAATACTATAAATATTTCTGTGTGCCTTGTACGTCATAGTATAATACCGCAAAATGAAAGGAAATCATCTCGGACTCGCTGAAAAGCGCAACTACGCCTCATCAGAGGTAGTAAGCGCTATATAAATAAAATACAATTACCTTGTGTGACGGGGTGGGGTGGTAGAGGGGCTCACACACATTGTGTAAGCTCACCTTGGATTATGGCAGGGCCTAGGTTACACCCCTGAATCCCATGTTTAAAGGGTTGGCTGCAGCTCTCAGCCTGCCATGGTAAAACTTGTGGCCAATTAACAGCATTAATGTGAGAGACTGACTAGGAGCGGGGTCTGCCTTCCCGGGTGCAGTGCGCAAACAGAAGGCTCCGGGCTGCTGCCGGGGCTGGCAGGGACAGCATTTAGACGACAACACGTGTTTACCAGAGCGGGCAGTTATTTCAGTAATCTTGCTTAAAGACAGTAAGGAAAGGATCAGTGAGAGGAGGCGGGAGGTGAAGAGGGCGCACGAGGAACACCAGAGTATACATGTTGGAGAAAAAAACGAGAAGCGGCCGACAATAATGTTACAGCGACCTTCGTCCCCCTGGCGTGAGTGCGCGCCAGCAGGAAGATCACCAGAGACAGACAGACAAACGGAAGAGTGGTGTGTGCACATTACTTCCTGTTTTTGATAGTGTGATACTTTTAGCGGATGCGTATAACGTAAGTTAGCACGCTAATGTTACTGCGCACTATTTCTTTTAAAAAACAATTAGCGTAACGAGATTGTAGTTAGGCTATGCTGCTTCCTTTTAAAACGGAAGTTACATATCAGATCAAAACCCAATAGTAGGGGAGGAGCCAAGCTCGCGAGCGTAATGGTCGCCTTTTAGCTCGGCTCCCGCAGCCCTCCGGCCTGATCATGTATCCTGTATAATATCCTGTCCGGAGACGACACATTATCGGAGAATCGGAAACGGAACACCTGGCTTGTACTCACCATTTGGCCCGGAGGTTTCGACGTGCAGCGGCTCCGAAGTTGTGCCCTCCGCAAGACCGGGGCCTCCGTGGAACCTAGACCGGGACCTAGCCTGTGGGATCCGACAACTGTCGGCCCCGGTCGAGAGAGTGAACCAATGATGAGAGCCGTTGTGCGAAAATCCCGGCAATCCTGATCCGGGCCTGCCCTGGTGACCGCGCGGCTGATGTGGGTGAGATGCACCGGGGACTGATTCTGTGAAGGGGTCCTCCCCCCGCCGCTGCTTTGTCCGGCGGCCCTGGACCTCTGCGCCCGGACTCTGCTTGTTGGGGGCGCCGGTGCTGGTGTAGGCGGAGACCCGCATTGGGCGGACATCCTTTCGGCACCAAGGCTGCCATTGCTGGGAACCCCCCGTAGCTCTGTGAAGTCCTACACTTTTGAACTGTTTTTGGGGGTCGCGGAGGGCGGCGACTGGGCTGACTTCGCGAAATGGCGGCCGACCCTCTGAAACATGAATCGCCTTGTGGCGGCGGGCTTGGGTTGCCTAATTGCGCGGGGGTCCGGTCTGGTGAGCGTGAGCTTACGGTCAGAGATATCCTGGAAGCTCTGAGATCCCTGCGCGCATCCCTGGCCCCCGATGTCCCTGTGAGTCCGCCACGATCTGCCGCCATTTTGAGCAGCCGTTTCTTCTTGCCACCCTCTTGTTTCAGTCACTCCATTGCCTCGCCCCCCTCGATTGCTGCAAGTGTTGCTGCCGCTGATCGAAGATCATTTTGTGTGCCGGTGACTTTGGAGCTCCCTGTTTTTCGAGGTTCTGACCCCGGAGACTTGGACATTGTGCCGCGGCCCTGTTCGGCTCGGATGCCTAGAAATATTGGTGGACTGCCGCCTGCACCTGCTCCGATGGCTTCGCCTTTGTCTATTACAGAGACCCCCTCGCCTTCCCAAGCGGCGAAACTGAACTCCTGTTCTTCATCACCCGTGCTGCGCTTGCTGCTGCATTTAAAATCTCTGCTCGGACTTTTGCTCACTTGCGGACCGATTTACCCGCCATGTCTACATGGTAGTCAACATTTTTTTCGATTGTGTGCTGGTCTTGTATTGAGTATCTCATTTTACACTGTCATGTGGTGGGTGGGATTTGTGGTTCGGAAGGGATGGGGGTGATATGCACGACTCCTGGTTGATTATTGGTATACGACTGAGTGGCGCAGTTGTTTGTACCCATAGAGCGGTGGGAAGTCCCCTCCTCTGTAAGTTTTATGGCGCTTGATGGGGTGTCGTCCTGGTCTGTTTTTGCTGCGATTATCTGGTTGGGCGGAGGGCGGCGGCCGACCATATTGATTTCTGTTCTTATGCTCCTCCCTCCTGTTTTCTTTATTTCTGTTTCTGTTTCTTTTGTCTCGTTCTTCTCTCTTTCTTTCTTGCTATATTTCGGGTTCTGGTTTAGGGCGACAGGCACGCTGTCTGAAGGGTAGGCCATAGCCTTCTACAGGGGTGCAGGGTGGGCTGGGTGGGTTGGGTTCTATTTGTTGTTTGTTTTATGGTTCTATGGCCCTTTTGTATCTCTTTATCGTAACGCCGCGTCTGTCCCTGCCTCCCGTGGTGTGTTCGGGGTGGGGTGTGTGGCGTCGTTAACCCTCCTTTTATGGTTCGGTTGCTTTTCTTCTCAATTGCTGTACCCTCACTGGTGCTGATACTCCTGTTTTCTCCTGTACTCCCGCCACGGGACGCCTGTGTCGGCATGTCTTCTTTCTTTCGTTTTTGTATTTCATTTCTTTTTCTCATTGTTCCGCCTTGTCCTCCTCCCCTCCCCCTCTTCCCCCCCTCGTCCCCCTCTTTTCCTCACCCCCGCCCCCCTCCCTCCTTTTTTCCTAGAGGTCACTATGACGGTTAGTTTTGATGTAATGTTTCTCCGATCCCTCTGTTCTGGCTTAGCTGTGGTTTGGGTGGTGGGCATGTAACGATGATAATGCTCAAGTGTCGATTATGTCTAAATTATCCCGATCTTCCTGTGTGAATTGTGTTGCCTCTCCTGTATTGCGGCCCCATACCCCCTTATTGTCGCTGAGGCTGGTTCTGGGACTTCGGACGTCTCTATATTGAAAGTGAGCCTGTCGTACGCCTTATCCCCATATTATAAAATTAACCTTTTTTGCTCCTGTGTCTTGGCCCTCTGGTTCCTAGGTATATTCTCCCTTTTTACGATTGTATTGCCTCTGCTTCTTGCTGATTGACTCTGTAATGTTTGCCTTGGAACCTCTGATTGCTTTACGTATTGAGGCCGGACGATTTGGTTGTAGGCCTAGACTTGTATATCCTTTTGACGCTAATAAAGGTTTAAAAAAAAAAAAAAAACAATAGTAAGCAGGCTAACAAAAAAAAAAGAGAAAAGTTAACCAATGGCAAGCGGGGAGAAATTATCCGGCAATAGGCAAAGTTTCTGCACCCATATAGATTACTAAATTTCTCGGAGAGACAGCGCATGCGTGCTGCCTAGCCGAGACCTAACAAATGCCCTAGTGCGGACAACTTTTATCTGTATCAAATCCTTGACACTCACCGAACCTAGAATGAGAAATAAAATGTATATGAGCCGGAAAGTAGGTAATGTTAAGAGTTTTTTCTCTATGGAGAAAGTTTACTCCGTATCACACTGTTTGCAGACAGCAAAACTCTCATGAGAAATGCACTACAGAGTATTTGAAAAAATGTACTAAGAACATGTTCTTCACAGATAGCTCATCTATTTTAGCATACCTAACACACATGTATATCTTAGTTCTTGGTACACACAGTCTTTTGTGCTAAGTATAAAAAGGCCTTGTCTCCCCCCCCTGTGCCACGACCTTTTTTTGGCTATTTGGGGTAGTTCAAGCTTGGGCCCCCATAACATTTTGTCCAAATAAGGTATCAACGCCAAATTGGCGTCCTTTTCTTACACCATGCTGAGGTTTCTGAAGGTACCCAGGGGTTGCAGATTTCCCTGGAGGGGATCGAGAAATTAGGCAAAATACAGCAGAAATTTGGGTTTTGGGGGGGAAATGGGAAAAATGTGCTGCAGAAGAAAGCGTCTGTTTTCACCCAGCAAATGGTATCAACAAAGGTGTTGTGGTGATAAAATCACCATCTACTCTTCCCAGCTTTCAGGAACAGGCAGACATTTGTCAGAAAACCAAAACGTTTTACACAGTTTTGCCATTTTACTGGAGTATAGCCTATTTTTACAATTTTTTTTGCTTTCACCCTCCTTCCAGTTAATGGAAGAAATGGGTAGGAAACCAATAATGGATTGCGGATAGCTATACATTTCTGGGAAGTAGACAAAACTATGAATTCAGCAAGGGGTCATTTGTGTAGATACTTCAAGGTTTCCTATAGAAAGTAGAGAAACTAACAGTTGAAATAAAAGAATATTGAAATTAAATTTAAAAAAAAACAGCCATTTGTGCCTACATTTTCACCTGTAACTTCTTCTAACTAAGGTAGATTTTTTAAAGCTATATAGCATTACGGTCGTGTGACCCTTCTGGTTGTGGAAATATATGAGACTTGTAGGTTCACCAAGAACCCAAGGTATCCTGAGCCAGTAACTGAGTTGCACCTTGCAGTGGTTTTTGATTGTGTACTGGGTATAAAGTAATTCTTTTGGTAAAATATAAAGAGTGAAAAATAGGTATCAAAGAATTATATGTATATCTGAAATGAGAACAAGGTATGGAGCTTAGAAGCAGTGTTTATTTGTGCATCTCTGAATTTGTGTGTACCCATATTAGCATGTGAAGTAGAGGGTATTGTTCAAAATGACTTCTTTTTTACACACACTGCTTTACATTTGGAAGACAGCAATGCATAGAAAGACAAACAGTATTAATACTTGTTATACTATTCTGTGTTCCCCTAAGTCTCTCGATAAAAATGATACCTCACTTGTGTGGGTAGGCCTAGTGCCCATGACAGGAAACTGACCAAAACACAGCATGAACACATCACATTTTCCAGTGAAAACTGACCCCTTTTTTGCAATGTGCCTAGCTGTGGATTTTGGGCCCTAGCTCAGCCGGCACCTAAGGAAATCTAGCAAACCTGTACATTTTTTAATACTAGATACCCAGGGGAACATAGGATGGGCTGACTTGTGTGGCTCTTACCAGGTTCTGTTACCCAGAATCCCTTCCAAACCTCAAACCTTGTAAAAAAAAAAAACATATTTTCCTCACGTTTCTGTGATGGAAAGTTCTGGACCCTGCGGGGAGCCACAAAACTCCACCCACCCAGCATTCCCCCAAGAATGCTGATAAAAAATGGTACCTCACTTGTGTGGGTAGGCCTAGTGCTGTGACAGGAAATGGCCCAAAACACAACATGGACACATTACATTTTTCCAGTGAAAACTGACCCTTTTTTTGCAATGTGCCTAGCAGTGGATTTTGGGCCTTAGCTCAGCCGGCATCTGAGGTAACCTAGCAAACCTATGTGTTTTGAAAACTAGACACCTAGGGGAATCCAGGATGGGGTGACTTGTGTGACTCTCACCAGGGTCTATTACCCAGAATTCCTTTCAAACCTCAAACTTTGTAAAAACAAATATATATATTCTGCACATTTCTGTGATGGAAAGTTCTGGAATCTTGGGAAGCCACAAACCTCCACCCACCCAGCATTCCGCAAGTCTCCCGATAAAAATGGCATTGCACTTGTGTGAGTAGGCCTCATACCCAATGCAGGGATTGGTCCAAAACGCTACGTGGACAGATTACATTTTTCCAGTGAAAATCGATCCTTTTTTGCAATGTGCCTAGCTGTGGCTTTTAAGCCCTAGCTTAGCCGGCAACTGGGAAAACCTAACAAATCTGTACATTTATGAAAACTAGACTCCCAGGGAAGTCTAGGATGGGGTGGCTTGTGTGACTCTCACCAGGTTATGTTACCCAGAATCCCTGGCAAACCTCAAACTTTGTATTAAAAAAACACATTTCCCTCATTTCTGTGATTGAAAGTTCTAGAATCTGCGGGGAGCCACAAACCTCCACCCACCCAGCCTTCCGCCAAGTCTCAAGATAGACGTTTTACCTCACTTGTGTGGGCAGGCCTAGCGCCTGCAACAGGAAATGGCCCAAAACATATTGTGGAGACATCAAAATTATTTTTCACGAACCAACCTGGTTTTACAAGGGAGTCACCTGCGTTTTTGGTCCTGAGCTCGACGACCATATAGGGAAACCTACCAAACCCAGAAATTTCTGAAAACTAGACACATGGGGTAGCCCAGAGAGGTGTAGCTACCATGGATCCCCCAATGTTTTCTTCCCCAGAATCCCCTGCAAAACTTAAATTGAGCTTAAAAAATCAAATTTCCTCACATTTCTGTGTGAGAAAGTTGTGGTATAACGAGGCAGACACAAGTTTCCTACCACCCAGCAGTTCCCCAGGTCTGCTGATAAAAATGGTACCTCACTTTTGTGGGTGGACCAAGTACCCGTGACAGGGTAGGGCCCAAAACCAATTGTGGCGAAATCAAAATTATGTGTGATAAAATGACCTGTTTTTTGGGCCTGGGATAGGCGGCCATCTAGGGAACCTACCAAACCCAGCCATTTCTCAAAACTAGAAATCAGGGGGAGTCCAGAGAGGTGTGACTTGCGTGGATTCCCTGAGGCTTTCTTACCCAGAATCCTCTGCAAACTTCAAATTTAACGTAAAAAATATAATTTTCCTTACATTTCTGTCTTGGATCACTGCATAAGCACAAAGTTCCCACCACCCACCGTTCCCTTTTGTCTCCCGATAAAAATTATATTTCACTTGTATCGGTGTCCAATGCAGATTTGACTAAAGCGTATATATAAAACAAATATAGCGCTTAGAGCTTCGCTGTGCTATCCCTCAATCTCTATTTTTGTGGCATTTCCCAGTCGCAGGCCCTTGGCTCTCCCACAGTAGTGAGGTATCATGTTACTCGGGAGACCGTGGGGAACGCTGTTAGTAGGAACTTTGTGTTGGTGCAGTGACGCCAGACAAATGTGAGGAAAATGTTATGTTTTTTAGCTAAGTTTGAGGTGATTAGGGGATTCGCCATGTCCAGGACCAAAAGCACAGATATCTCCATTGCAAAAACAGGTTGTTTTGTGATAGATAGGGGACACCTGCATTTTTGGTCCGGGGCTCTACAGCCATCTAGGGAAGTTTAAGGATGTGTGGCTTGTGTAGATATCCCCACGTTTTCTTACCAGGAATCTCCTGCAAACCTCAAATTTCGCTAAAAAGTCAAATTTTCCTCACATTTCTGTATGGGAAGGTTGTGTGATCACTGCGCCGGCACACATTTCCCACCACCCAGTGTTCCCCTCAATCTCCCAATAAAAATGACACCTCACTTGTGTGTGTGCCCAAAGGAGTGTCAGCCTAAAACGTGTGAAAAAAACTGCCTGTTTGGACCTACTTTGGTTCCACCTCAGTTTTTCATTTTTATAAGTTTTTAGGTTCTATGCATTGGCACCCACACAAGTGAGGTATCATTTTTATCAGAAGACTGTGGAAAATACTGGGTGGGTGGAAATTTGTGCCTGTGTAGTGATCCGAAAAAAACTTTCCACACAGAAATGTGAGTAAAGTGTGAACTGTTAACTAGATAAAAATTTGCAGGGGATTTTGGGTAGAAAAGTAATATGACAACTACCCACCACTATGTAAATTTAAAACAAACTAGCACACTCATTGGATGATGTCATCAGTGATGCCATCAATTATGTCATTTGAGTTGTCATAAATGATGTCATAGAACATGTCATGAGTGATGTTGTATGCGAAGTCATAAGCAGTGCATGGTGGGGACGCAAGTTATAGACTAACCAGAACAAGTGAATTTCTGTGATTTTAGTTCAAAGCAATAATGTCACTGAGAAATTCACCTAAATAACATTGCTTTAACCTTTGGTTTTTTCAGTGACCTGCTAAGGTTATTTTTAAATGAAAACTGATACTTTTATTGCACCTAACTACAACGTTACTTTAACCTTTGTTTTTTTCAGTGAATTTCTAGGGCTTTTTAAAGTTAATTTGTTATTTTTGTGAGCGTATGTAAGGTAGAATCACTTTATAATATATAATGTGTTCAGACATTATTTTAGTAAAAGAATGTTTTTATTGTAACAAAACAGGATATGGTTCACAGTTTGCAAGATCTTTGTAAAATGTGTGTGAGTATTAAATAGCTAAATATCGAAATTGTTTAATTGCTCAGTTACTGTTACTCTGATGTCAAGACATGTAACCAGAATTTTTTTTTTGAGGTTTCATTACTCTCGCAAGATGATCGCGAGACGCTTGCGAGATAATCGCGAAATCTTAAAGTTCTAAATGTCATTGTTGTCTATTGTATATGTTTCTTTAGCATATTTTCAGTTATTTAATGCTAATCTATATTAGTGTTAGAGATTAAAACATGATTCCATATACCATAATCCCCTTTAATGGCCTTTTAAAGCTTTTATTTTAGCTTAATTATTAAAATTCACAACCTCTGCTTTATTTTTGTTGCTTTAACCAGTTAATAGTACTTGTACTGTAGTAATACACACTCTTTTCTCTCCCTGTACAATCTAGCTTGAGAGACTCTTGCGAGATTGAGCAAAGACCCTATGGCAGATTCACCCTGTAAATTTCCATGTGACTCTTCCAAGAGTCTAACTGGATCCTACTGGCCCCCAGATCAACCTTCACATGCAGAAGTTTGTAAATGACTCTCGCGGGATCTTACTAAAATTTGAAAATCAGTCAATAAAAAAGCTCATACTGTTTATCAAGTAACTGTACAGCATAATGTTATTTGCACTTGGTAAACCGCGCGCTGACTCCCCGTTCCACCGCAGCGATTGATGCTGTTTGTTGTGGAGGGAGAATATAGCGCAGACTACTTCCTGGTAGGGCCACCGGCGGGCGGACATCTTGGCCGGGTGACGTTCCAGCCTTTCCAGGAACCCTGACTACTTAAGCCTCACAGCGCCGACGGGCAGAATCTAGAACTAAGGCTCAGGCCACTGCTGCGCTAGCGCTTGGAGCAAAATCGCGTTCACTGCTGTAAATTGTTTTTATTCTTCACGCACCTTTTAAAAAATTTTATTTGCACTTGGTAAACCGCGCGCTGACTCCCCGTTCCACCGCAGCGATTGATGCTGTTTGTTGTGGAGGGAGAATATAGCGCAGACTACTTCCTGGTAGGGCCACCAGCGGGCGGCCATCTTGGCAGGGTGACGTTCCAGCCTTTCCAGGAACCCTGACTACCCTGACTACTTAAGCCTCACAGCGCCGACGCACAGAATCTAGAACTAAGGCTCAGGCCACTGCTGCGCTAGCTCTTGGAGCAAAATCGTGCTTACTGCTGTAAATTGTTTTTATTCCTCACGCACCTTTTAAAAATTGTTATTTGCACTTGGTAAACCGCGCGCTGACTCCCCGTTCCACTGCAGCGATTGATGCTGTTTGTTTTGGAGGCAGAATATAGCGCAGACTACTTCCTGGTAGGGCCACCGGCGGGCGGCCATCTTGGCAGGGTGACGTTTCAGCCTTTCCAGGAACCCTGACTACTTAAGCCTCACAGCGCCGACGCGCAGAATTTAGAACTAAGGCTCAGGCCACTGCTGCGCTAGCGCTTGGAGCAAAATCGTGCTTACTGCTGTAAATTGGTTTTATTCCTCACGCACCTTTTAAAAATTGTTATTTGCACTTGGTAAACCGTGCGCTGACTCCCCGTTCCACCGCAGCGATTGATGCTGTTTGTTGTGGAGGGAGAATATAGCGCAGACTACATCCTGGTAAGGCCAGTGGCGGGCGGCCATCTTGGCAGGGTGACGTTCCAGCCTTTCCAGGAACCCTGACTACCCTGACTACTTAAGCCTCACAGCGCCGACGCGCAGAATCTAGAACTAAGGCTCAGGCCACTGCTGCGCTAGCGCTTGGAGCAAAATCGTGCTTACTGCTGTAAATTGTTTTTATTCCTCACGCACCTTTTAAAAATTGTTATTTGCACTTGGTAAACCGCACGCTGACTCCCCGTTCCACCGCAGCGATTGATGCTGTTTGTTGTGGAGGGAGAATATAGCGCAGACTACTTCCTGGTAGGGCCACCGGCGGGCGGCCATCTTGGCAGGGTGACGTTCCAGCCTTTCCAAGAACCCAATCTACTTAGGCCACATGTCACCACCGCGCAGCGGTCACGCGCAGCGGGAACGCCGTAGAAGCGCCGAAGAGGCGACAAAGAGAAGCCAGTCTGCGCCAGTCCGCGACCAGCAGTGCCCAGATCCAAGGGACCCTAATCGCAGGTCCGGAACTTTGTATAACTATGATTCCTCATGTTTACACAAATTAAGATCGGTCGTTAACCATAAATGTCTGGATTCAATACGACCTACAGATATCACGACCAATTACACGCACTGTAACTGGAAGTTACCTTCTAATCCCATAGGGAGACATCCGAATCATAGTATATGGAGGCTGTTCCTTCTTAATTGCAGATCACTGCCTAAGCACCACACTGAGCTAGCCCTTTTAATAGAAGAACATGATCCTGACGTACTTTTCCTAACGGAGACCTGGCTCCAATTGGAAGCCGACCCAGCCATCGTATGGGCAGTCCCACAAGGCTACACAATAAAAAGATCCGACCGTAATGTGGGTAGAGGTGGAGGCCTACCTATCATTTATAGAGAAACATATAAATGCCGCACCACTCCCAACGCCACATCTGTTTGCGAAAGCATGGCGTTTTCGCTCGAATTATCCCCGACAAATACCTTTACCGGTCTCCTGGTCTATCGTCCACCTGGAACGCTAGGTCAATTCACGTCCAACCTGATCGACCTAATTGCGGATATATGACGTTACAACGCATACTTTTACCACGCCTACCATTACCACGCATTTTTTACAACGCATGATCCATTACAACGCATACCATTACAACGCATGTATTTACAACGCAGGTACCTTTACAACGCATACCATTACAACGTAAGTATTGGTAAGTATATAATATTTTTTAAAATGTAATTTAATTAAAATTAATTTAATGTAATTTAATTTAATTTAATTAATTTAATTTAATTTAATTTAATTAATGTAATTTAATTTAATAAATTTAATTTAATGTAATTTAAATTTAATTATATTTAATTTTTACCCTATAACCCTTTACCCAAAAACCCAAAACTGACCCTAAACCCAAAAAATACCCCTTTACCCAAAAACCCAAAACTGACCCTAAACCCTAAAAATACCCCTTTACCCAAAAATCCAAAACTGACCCTGAACCCTAAAAATATCTCTGTACCCCAAAAACCCAAAACTGACCCTGAACCCTAAAAATACCCCTTTACCCAAAAACTGAAAACTGACCCTGAACCCTAAAAATACCCCTTTACCCAAAAACTGAAAACTGACCCTGAATCCTAAAAATACCCCTTTACCCAAAAACTGACCCTAAACCCTAAAAATACCCCTTTACCCAAAAACTGAAAACTGACCCTGAACCCTAAAAATACCCCTTTACCCAAAAACTGAAAACTGACCCTGAACCCTAAAAATACCCCTTTACCCAAAAACTGAAAACTGACCCTGAACCCTAAAAATACCCCTTTACCCAAAAACTGAAAACTGACCCTGAACCCTAAAAATACCCCTTTACCCAAAAACTGAAAACTGACCCTAAACCCTAAACCCTAAAAATACCCCTTTACCCAAAAACTGAAAACTGACCCTGAACCCTAAAAATACCCCTTTACCCAAAAACTGAAAACTGACCCTAAACCCTAAAAATACCCCTTTACCCAAAAACTGAAAACTGACCCTGAACCCTAAAAATACCCCTTTACCCAAAAACCCAAACTTATAATATTTTTAATAAAATGATATACTTACCAATACTTACGTTGTAATGGTATGCGTTGTAAAGGTACCTGCGTTGTAAATACATGCGTTGTAATGGTATGCGTTGTAATGGATCCTGCGTTGTAAAAGTTGCGTGGTAATGGTAGGTCGTTGTAAAAGTTGCGTGGTAAAGGTTGTATACCCTAGTTGCCAATCTGGCACTCACCTCGGCCAACTTTACCGTGCTGGGCGATCTAAATTTGCACCTAGATGATCCGCTTGATTCTGCAGCCAACAGTCTTAGACTGGGCCTTCAAGCTATTCATCTGTCTCAAAAGGGATTCCTCCCGACACATAATAAGGGTCATCTCTTAGATCATGTGTACAGTAATCTTGATGCCCTGAACACCGATGCGCCCTTACCACTACCTTGGACTCACCACTATTTAATACCTTTCATGTGGATAACCGGAAACCTTCCATCTGCCCAAGAACCAAAAAAACACTGGGGTAGAAAATGGTCCAAACTCTCCTCTATCAAGTGGGAAGCTGCGCTGGTTGATCTCGCACCTCCAAAGTTGTCTGTTCCTGATACGGCCAGTAGCAACTTTGATAATTGGATCCAAAATTCCCTTGATCTAGCTCTCCCGAAGGAACCCATGCACTACATAAAAAGGCAAAAAGTAGCCCCTTGGTATACCCCCAGTTTAAGGAATATGAAACAATCATGCCGCAAATTGGAAAGGCTTTGGAGGCAAGATCGCTCACAAAACAAGAAGGCAGAGTATAGAGCCGCAGTTAGGCTTTATAAAACCGAAATAAAGGCGGCTCAAGCCCGGTTTTATGAAACAAAAATTAACCTAGCTGCCAACGCCCCCAAGGAAATCTTTCTGATAGCTAAATCACTGATCACCCCCCCTACCCCCCCCGAATTAGCACCTTTAGATGGGGCTCTCGCCCGCTGGAATAATTTAGCAACCTTTTTTATCAAAAAATCCAGACTATCTACGCATCTTTTGCCTCGGATAAAATGGAATTAGATGCTGTCATAACAACGAATCCTAGTGCCTTGACCATCTGCAAGCTAGAAAAATTTACCCTTCTAGACTCCAGCTCCTTGGATAAAATCATGCCTAAAGTCACCTCAGGATCTCCTAGAGATCCAGCGCCGCCACAATTTCTTACCTCAGTCATTGATGTCATTCGTCCAGCTATTCTGGATGTCCTTAATGCCTCTATCATCTCGGGCATAGTTCCTACATCTTGGAAATGTGCAATGGTTAGGGCTATTTTAAAAAAAAAACAACCTTGACCAATGTAATCTATCTAACTTTCGCCCCATATCCCTGCTGCCCTGGATGAGCAAATTGGCCGAGAAGCACGGTAATAACTTTCTAGTGGAACATCTGGAATCTAATGACCTGCTGTGTGCCTCCACGACGGGATTTCGTCCCCAACATGGGACGGAGACAGCCTTGTTGGCAGTAACCGAGGAAACGAGAAGCGTGCTAGACCAGGGAGGGAAGGCAGCCATTATATTATTAGATCTGAGTGCCGCGTTCGACACGGTAAACCATGCCATTTTATTACATTGTCTCAATGGTATGGGAGTGTCGGGTGCGGCTCTGACAAGGCTTACCTCCTTCCTGGACGGGCGCTTCTTTCAGGTCTTCGAAGGAGAGGTTGTTTCCACCAAACAGCCACTTAGTTGTGGGGTTCCCCAGGGCTCGGCCCTGAGACCCACACTTTTTAACATTTATATGAGGCCCTTGGCAGAGATAGTCCACCCATTTGGCGTTCGAATTGTCACCTATGCAGATGACACCCAGCTGGTGGTGTCATTAAATCACGCTGAGGGGTCATCTAGCACTCTGAGTCCGTGCTTAGAGGCTGTGGCCAAATGGATGGAGGTTTCTTGCCTTAGATTAAATGGGTTAAAAACAGACGTTATGCTGGTGGGTAATCCCTCACCGGCCAGTCTAGCGTCCATCTGGCCCATGTGTTTGGGTTCCCCCCTCTCCTAAACCTCAGATAAAAAGCCTAGGAGTGTGGCTGGATAGTTCACTTGATTTTACAGTTCAGGCCACCAAAACCTCATCTACTTGTTATGGCCTAATGAGAATGCATTGGAAGGTTCTCCCCCTGCTTCCGTTCCAGGCGAGAAGAATCATGGTTCAGGCTTTGATACTTTCTCGCCTGGATTACGGCAATACCCTCTATCTGGGAGCCCCGAGGGCTGCGATTAACAAGCTTCAGGTCACTCAAAACTGTGCCGTCCGACTGCTTTTTCAAATCCCACGCTGGCAGTCGGCTAAACCAGCTTTGAGGAAACTGCCCTGGCTCCCTGTATCAGCCAGGATACAGTTTAAAGCCATGTGTTTGACCCAGAAAGCCATACGGAGAATGGGCCCAGCCATAATGCACCCTCTAGTGACCCATACCTTCCCCACAGAGCCCTTCGTCTAGTTCATTACACCTGGCCACCACTACCATGATAAACAAGGCCCGTTGGGGCGGGCGCTCCTTTTCACACAACGCCGCAAAAACATGGAATTCCCTTCCTCTTGCCCTTAGAGAGAATAACAATCTGCAGGCATTCAGAAAGCTTTTAAAAACCCATTTGTTCGGAACAACCTGTTAGCTCTGTGCCCTGTTACCTCTTGATTCTAGCCAAAGCGCTGCGAGGGCTCAGGGTATTTTATGCGCTATACAAATTTAATTTTCATTTCATTTCATTTCATACAAATAGCGGTTGGTCACAACCTAGCCTAATTTTGTAACTGACAAAAATGAGTGAAATATATCCTTATACCCTGCCATAGAGGGCTAACCGGTTATTAAAGGCCCTCTCCAGCGTTAAAGGCCCGAACCGAAGGCGAGGGCCTTTAACAAGGGAGAGGGAATTTATTAGACGGTATAGCCCAGCTACGAAGGGCTATAAGGCTACCAGAACATTCTGCCACTATAGGGCAGAATGTTCTAACAAAAAAAAACAAAGCTTATGGGAGCGTGCGGGGATTGGAATCCCCTCAGGCTCCCTGAAGCCTTTGTTCACAGCCAGAGCTGTGAACAAAGAAACATTGGAATGTTGGAGCTCCAGGCTTATACCAGCCATTATAAGCCCGGAGCACTCCATTGTTTTCAATGGAGCTCCTAACATTCCAATGTTCTAATTACATTTATAATATTGTCACCTTCCCATTTTTTCTCTCCTCATGTAACTCTATATTGCTCCTGGAGCTTACTCAATCTGCTGAGTACTCCTCTTGTGACTGACATCTGCATACTGCACCATGGTTCACCTCTGGATTTTGGGACACAGCTTTATCCACTGGTAGAGAATATGCCATTAATTGTGGTATTAAAAAGAATCTTGGATTTCCAAACTTGGACATAGCTTGGATTGGTCATAGAGGTATGATGTGGCATCAATTTTTACCAATGATTAAGTGCATTGGGATTGTGACCATCGTGGCCTGATGATAGTGCAGTGAGGTGGGAATGGCCTATGCACAATCACAGGTGTTGCAATTGACATCCAAATGAAGGAGACATTTTCACAATTGATGTCTCTCTTTCCTCACATTGTCTTTGTATATTTTAATGTATGACAAAGGCAGAAATGGCAATGGTCTAAAGAGTTTTGTCTTAAGATTGAGAAATCCCATTTATGGGCATGGAACAAGTGACATACAAATGTCAGGGCTGCCTGCGAAAATCCTGTAAAATATGGGGGGATAGATTATTATGGACCTGCCTGTGATGATGACACTGTCATTAATCCTTCTCAGTGATGATGTAGTGCCATACCAATCTACTTATTTTACTCTGTTGAAAAGGTATATACCATTGTCATTCATCCTATCGGGACTACGTACAATACTAGGAGAGCAATTGTAATGTTGTCTCACAGCCATGCTTGTATGTTTTGAAAAACAAAATAAAAATATTTGGTAAAAAAAAAGATTTAGGAAATCCCAGAAGCATGTCAATAAAACAGTTTCTGCTTTTCTTCGTGACCATGGCATGGGCTCTATATATCATAAGACATCTGGTTTGATATGTTAGGTGCCTATAAGTAAGATGGAGTGCACTTCACTGCAGAAGGGAACATATCTTCCTTCACAACATCAAGTAATTCATCCAATTCTATGTGTAACTGAACATTACACACTATAAGCACATGGCTGTTGTCAGAGCCACCCTTATGCAACATTATGTGATTATTTCATGGTATAAATTGCTTTCTGTTTTTAAATACTGACAACCGCGAGAGTCTCACCGCAGCACACAAATGACTGCTCTCAGTCGTATATTTGTGCAGCTCTCGCAAGTGTCTTGCAAGCTCAAACATTCAAACTATATTTAATGCACAATAGCAGGGAATCGCAGGGTGTCAGTATTAGACTGAGCAGACACACAAGCCTCTGTGCTGTAACCTTTCTCTTGAGAAAGATTTTGTATTAACCACTATGTTTTTTTTATCTGTTCCGCGAGAGTCTCGCGAGATCAGAATCATTTTTTGAGGGAGGAATTTACACTTTGTCTCATTACGGTACTTATGCCTTATTGTCTCCACTAGTAGTGTGTGGGTAGAAAGTGGCTTCTCCAATGAGACCATTTCACAGCATGACAGTGCATAGTAGGGTGCATGGAATAACTAGGTTCTTCAGTAACACTTCTACCCAGGGCTGCAAGTGTGCATAGTAGGATGTGGGGAGAGAAAGTCTCCCAGTAACACCTTGCATCAAAACTTTGTAGACCCCACTACTTTTTTTACAATCTTGCTAGAGTCTCGCAAGATTGTAAATTCTTTGTAGAGGAAGAATTTACACTTTCCTTTATTTCAGTACTTATTCCTTATGGTCCCTATTTGTTGGGTGGGAGGATAAAGTAGACTCTCCAATGAGACCATGTCAAAGAATGGCAACTGTGCATAATAGGATATACGGAGACACTGCAATCTCACTTACACCTCTCCACAGTCTAACAACTGTGTACAGTAGAGTATTGGGAGAGT
Organism: Lissotriton helveticus; assembly: GCF_964261635.1. NCBI lineage: Eukaryota > Metazoa > Chordata > Amphibia > Caudata > Salamandridae > Lissotriton > Lissotriton helveticus. The sequence goes on along the minus strand of NC_136059.1, from coordinate 247,104,024 downwards.
CTGGCCTCTTCACTGACACCTTACATGAAGCTAACCAATGTGTAGAAGAGGATGTAAAAAGACACTGCATCCTCACTCACACCTTTCCCCAGGCTCAGTATGCATAGTAGGGTCAGAAAGGTACACACTTCAGATGTCAGACCGTACTATTCCACAGAAAGTATACCAAGCACTGGCCTCTCCACTGAGACCTCGCCCCTTGGATATAACCATATATATTAGGGATAAGCAGTGGTTTCTGGGAAGGGAGTGACCTGTCCACTACCACATCGTACCTGAGTGAGAGGTATCGGTAGTAGGGTTTGAGAAAAATTTATGTCTCTGTTCATATCTTTTCTTATGCTGAAAGGACTGCATAGTAATCAGTAGGCAGGAACTGCCCTGTTTCCTGACAGATCTTTCTTGCATGATAAGTCTGCATAGCACAATGTGGAGAGAGACTGTCCCCTCTCCTGTGACCTCTGTCTTGGATGATGGGTGTAAAAAGTACAGTGTGAAAAGGGGCTAACCTCTCTATTCACAGCTCTCCCAGGATGACAGAAGTACAAGTTAGGTGTAGGGATGAAATTACCTCTATGCTGAGAAGTCTGTCTTGCAAAACAGACACACTGCCCTGGGACCTGAAACATCTCCCTAGGCTAACTTATGTGCAAAGTAGATTGTGGGTAGAAACTGTTCGCCCTGCGCATTCCTCTCTCCATAGTGATGAATGTCCATAGTAGAGTATAAAATAGAGTATCCTCTCTGTGGAAAACTGTGTCTTGCATAACTCGTGTCCATATTTGGTTGTGGCACATACACACCTATCGTTCAGGCATCTAACTATGGCGACAGTTATATGTAATACTGTGTGCACAGCAGCTGACAGGAGTGTGTATTAGAGTATAACGATGCTCTGCCCTCGGCGCCAAGACCTCTCTCTTGGATCAGAGGTCCCTAGACTACAGTGTGGATAAGGACTGATCTCTCTACACCTCACTCTTACATGACAAGTCAACATAGCTGCATAACAAAATAATTGGTTTCTCCGTTACCAAGTCTCTGCAGTATACACACAGCACCATATTAAAGTCCCTGTAGATGGAACTGCCAATTTTGTGACTATTGCAATATTATAATAAAACTGAAATTTCTAAGTATTAAACAAAGAAATCAAAAGTACATTTAAACTTCTTTATTACAAAAAAACAGTTGAACAACAAGACAAAACTACAACTATTAAACAAAACAAACAAGTTTATAATATATAAAAATAAATAATTATGCTCATCAGCAGGCGGTAATGTCTCCTCCTCTTTTTGCTTTAATTGCCTACTGGATTTTGATTTACAAAGCACTTCTTTTACAGTCTTTTAGCCACCTTAGCCTGCCAAAGAGTCTTCAGTTTTCCGGTATCTCATAGCAGGCTAGGTGGCAAGAAAGTCTAAGCAAAGCAGCAGGTCCATAAATTCTCCAGTATTGTATCTTTTATAGATGCACATGCTTGAATCTTCTCCGTCGTCGTGGTGGGAGTCCCACGGTGACAGTAGAAATAGCAGTATTAAAAAATCACCATAGACCTCCATAGAACAGAAAACTCACTTAAGTAACCTTTCAACCTTATTTTATAGTATCCAAAGTTCAGCCAATCACAGCAGAGACCTCAGAGTTCCCTTCGCCTACAGAGCCTCCATACTTCAGATTTCTTACAGCACATCGTCTGATAGGGAGTCTCTTTGAGCTCTGCTTAGTTACAGTATTTTATCTTCAACTTTTGAACTCCAGTCCAGCTTCTGCTACTTTCAGGGTATTTCTGGACTATAAATTTTTGTGCTTCCTTCTTGTTGAGATGTCAGAGCCTACAAAAGGGCTGTTTAGTCCCTGTAACACCTGTGGGAAGTGTAGGCTGTTCTCTGAAGACCCCCACAAACAGTGTCTATATTGCCTCTACCCTGACCTCAAACCCAGGGAATGAAAGTGTTGTCAAACTTTTTCAGCTAAAACCCTCATGGATATTGAGAGGGTAGGTTACTACTCTGGCTCTAGAAGAGGAAGGCGGCTTCAGACTCTGAGTCTGAACCTGAGGAAAAGGCCCATTCTTCCTCAAGGAAAAGAAAGGAAGACAGTTCCTCTGCCCATCATAGGAGATCCAAGTCCCAGGACAAATCTGAATTGAAACACCACAAAAAACCTCAGGCAGAGACCTCAAAGATGTCTTCAGCTCCAGCTTCTGCTTCTCTGACTACTATCAAGGAACAGTCTTCTCGCCTGTCGACGGCCTGGTCGTCGAAGATTCTAGCCACCTCAAGAAAATCGGATCTTTCTGTACTGTTGACGGCCTTGTCGGCAAGGCTTCTACGACAAGAGTCAAGACGTTGACTGCTGCAACGTCAGCGGGATCACTGCAGATGGTAATAAAGATGTTATTGTCCATGAGGCCTTCTTCGTCAACAAGAATTTCACAGCCAACCACCGATCCGTCAACGATTTCGATGACAACGGCCCTGCAGACAAATAAAGCCTAGACACCGTCTTTGGAGTCACAAACAGTTACATCGGCGATCACACAGTCGTCGAGCCCGTCGGAAAAATTTGCCTCCTTTAGCACAAGCAAATCCAGGATTTCTCCAAGATTTCCCCTTTGCTCCCTGCTCACTTTTGGACTTCCAAGAGTCAGAGGATGAAGGTTTGTTTGGCCCTGCATACAATCCATCACAGTTAAGGATCAAGTGCCACGATTCTGATGATGAGGACATTGAGAACAATGATCCATCTTCTTACCTGACAGAAGAATATTCTTTTGTAGAGAGAGATACTTCTGCTATGCAGCGGCCGGATTCATACCAGGAGCGTTACCCTTATGATGATATGGAGGGGGGAGCATCATCATTTTAGGGAGCCGTCAGTGAATTTTTCAGTTTCTCTGGTATCGGATCGCCATCATATGATTGATGATTATTACAGATGTTTCCCGGATGCCAAAGCTCCTCAGGGGCCTTTACCTCCCTAAGAGGTTCCTAGTATTCTCCCTGGCCAACGCACTTACAAATCCACTGGGGAAAAAGTTCTCCCTCCTCCTATTTTTATCACAAAGCATACCCATGATGCTGAATAACAACAGACAGAGGAAGGAGAAATACACATGGACACAGATGCTCATGAATTGGATGATTATATAGCCCCATGCCAGGATGTATGACATTACAACGCATGCTTTTACCACGCATGCCTTTACAACGCGGTTTTTACAACGCAAACCTTTACAACGCATAGCGCTTTGGGGTGCTGGGTAGTGAATAGTTTAATTTACTATTCCAACTCCAGTCCCCGTGGACACTAGGGAAGGTGTTGGATAGTAAATTAAACTTATTCCCTATCCTAGAGCGCCCCCCAGCGTTGTAAAAGTTGCGTCGTAAAGGCACTGCGTGGTAAAAGTTGCGTTGTAAAGGATGTTTCCCCCATGCCACCATCTCCTATCCCTCCTTCTGCGGATTCCCCTCCTGCAGATATTGGGTATTGGATATTTCATGATCTTCTAGAGCATACTTCCAAACGTTTTGACTTGACAATGCCGACTAAACAAACAGAAGTTTTCCTATACAATTGTAAGCCAGGCACCCAACGTTCGGTAAGGGCAATCCCTCTAGTTGTTTTTCTATGGAAAAAAAGCCTGAAACTAATGAGAACACCTGCTTCCGTTCCAGCTGTAATTCCAAAACTGGATAAAAAATACAAGGCTCCTGACAACTCTTCCGCTTGCTTCATTGGTCATCCGATGCTGGATTCTGTCATCATGCAGGCAGCGCAAAGTAGAGCCAAGAATCCAGCGTCTCCGTGTACCGTTCCACTGGACAAGGAGGGGCGCTGCCTTCACAATATTGGTAAGAGGATCTCTGCTTTGGCGGCCACCTCCATTGGAGCCTCTAATGCCATGGCCATTCTAGAGTGCAAGGGCAGTTATTATCCCATCCACAATTTCAACAGCGGTATCAGCCACATCTGCAGAATACCTACCAGCCATACAACCGGTCTTTTCAATCCAACGCTGCTCAGTCTTATTTGAGACCGGCAGGATGCAAGAGGTAGCAATCTGCTGGAAAGTTCCAAGACTCCAGTAGGAGGCAATGAAGTTCATCAGGCCCCTGCCGTCATAGTCACACACCATGATCCCGCCTTCTCCACATCCTTTCTGAAATGGAACCCCATTTGTTCAGATAAATGGGTCCTAGACATCTTCCAGCATGGCCACACCCTGGAATTTATTCAGCATTCTCCAAATGTTCCACCTTGGAAAGTTCATGTGCTACACCTTCCGAATCTCAAAAAGGAGATACAATTGCTTCTTCTCAAGCGGGCCATAGAGGAAGTACCCCTCAGCCAACAAAATCTGGGGTTTTATTCTCACGTTTTTCTCATCAAAAAGAAAACAGGAACATTGAGACAGGTTATGGACCTCAGAATGCACCTCAGAATGCTAAACAAGCTCATCAAAAAACAATATTTCAGGATGCTTTCTCTTCAGGAGATTCTTCTTCTCGTGGAAAAAATGGATTATCTGGATCTCCTTGATGCCTATTTTCATATTCCCATACAGCCTGAGCATCAAAAATTTCTTAGGCTCGAAGTGGCAGGGCGCCATTACCAATTCAAAGTGCTTCCATTCGGTTTGGAATCCGCTCCCAGGGTGTTCACCAAGTGCATGGCACTGATAGCGGCTTTTTTAAGACGTTCAGGTCACCAGGTGTTTTCCTACCTGGACGACTGGCTAATAAAAGCTCTGACTTTTCAAGAGGAATAAATTTTTACTAGAGCTTAACAGGATCTCTTCCAGTCTCTACTTCTTTGCATCAATCTGAATTTTTTTCCATTATTCCAGCCAAATCGCAGACTTTTCTGGGTGTTTGCCTCGACATGGATCACGGCAAGGCATTTCCCACCCAAGACATAGTATTGCGTATTCAGGGTACGAAAAAGCTTCCTTAAAAAAAAGTTAGGTTCTGTGAGACAGTACAAGTTGGGGATGATGTCCTCTTGAATCCCGCTAATCCCCAATTGCCATCTCTGCATGCGACCGCTGCAGGAGCAGCTCGATACACAGTGGATTCAATCTCAAGGTTCATTCAACGACAAGGTTCATGTTTCAGCAGCAATGAGAGCAGCAATGGCCTAGAGGAGGGTCAAGGAAAACCTTTCTCAAGGTCTCTCTCCCATTCACACTATGCCACAGCTGTTGATGACCGCATATGCATCAATGGACGGATTGGGGACTCGCCTTCAAGAATTACAGCTCAAGGCAAGTGGTCTAAACAGGACTCGGAGTGCCACATAAATTTTTTGGAACTCAAGGCATATTCCTGCGTCTGAAAGCCTCCTGCCTCGGATCAAGAGATTGTCAGTACTCGTCAGGATGGACAATACTTCAACAATGTTTTACCTTCAAAAGCAAGGCAGCATGAGATCTCGAGTGATTTCCCTTCTTGCTCAACAGATATGGTAATGGCTCCCAATCGTGACAGGGTGCGGTACCATCTTTAAACCTCTTGGCCAGTATCTTGATTATGTTCTTCAAAAAATGGTATAAACGGTTTTATGGGGCGGAGCTTTCTCGCGACCAAGATGGCCGCTTGAGCTGCGAGCTCCGCAACACTGTGGCACTATTCGTTCATTTTCCGGCAGCTATGTGACAAAACCTCAGTCTAAAGGAGCTTTCCAGCCTCCGGAGTGGTTCTGGTTCGTAAAGCACCAACTCTCGCTTCAAGATTTGCTGATCTGGCGGAGCGGTGAATGTTTGCGAGCTATGGCCTTGCTGGGCCTAAGTCACCGACCTGAAGTTGTACGGAGGGGCGGGCCGCGCTCCATGGCGTTGATGCGGGAAAATACTGCGTGATCCCGGCGAGGCCCAGCGGAGACAGCGCGGCAGTGGGACTTCACTGCCAGGGATACGGCCCTGCTCCAAATGCGACCTAGACAGCGGGGACCTGCACCTGTATCCATGGTTGTGGTTTGGTGCGGCGCCTCCTGACGACACAAGGTCTGCAGAGCGACTGTTGGTGGGAAGAGATATGAATGAGCTGCGCGCTGGAGGCCGCGCTGCGCTGTGCGGCTGAGTTGGTGAACGCATGTTCTTTGGGACTCGCGACGACCATAAGGGACTCCCCCAAAGATCCCACACCTCATAGGTATAGAGGTGGCTGCTGATTGTTCAAGTAGACTGACCCACCATTTTGGGCCAGAGACCCGCTGTGATCTATGTGCTACTGACCCACCTCGGAGAGCATCGGCTGGCTTGGATTACCTGGCCTAGAGTGCACAGTGCAGACCCCTGAGAGGGGTATCGGGTGGTGCAGATTCACGGCAGAACTGTGGGGGAGAAGCTGGGTCTAACACTGACTTCCTGAAGGTACGTGGATTGCGGAAGTGATCTCCCCCATTGGTGTCAACGGCTTAGGCCCGGATTGCTGGAGTCAGTGGATGCGCCCCCGCTGTTTCGGGTGAATGTGCGGCCTCGTAATGCACGATTCCCCAGCTGCGACCCCCTGAGACCTCCTGTATGAAGAGCTGCGTGTTACTGCTGGGTACCGGACTTAAACACTTGGTTGTAATGCTGCAAGTATAGTGGAGTGGCATTCTGCATTACACGCGGGCCGGAAGAAGTGATGCATCTGCTTTTCCGCATGCAAATACCATAGGAGTTCAGCTGAGCACAACAGATTGCTGCACGCTGGCTGGGAACGTCACATCAGCGCTGACCCATCGAGATAGGATTGCAATTTGACAGCTGTACTCCGTATTAACTGGATTTCAATGACCTGAGCTGCAGTCGACAGCAGTATCTTGCACTCGACGAGGGCCTCTATCCTTGTAACTCAGGGGGTGTCTGGTATGGGAAGGACAGATAGGTCCCAGCCAAAGCTCTCGTTCGATCAAAAGCAATCAAAGTCACGAGATACTTCCACGGAAAGCGAAGCCAGCATGCATGGCCACACATCTGAGGAGACACACCAGGATATTCGTGGTATGCTGGTTGCGATGGAAAAGAGCCTACAAAGTGGTATAGCATCGCTGAGCACTAAGATGGATGCTCTGTCATATCGGATGGACCGCATGGCAGAGAGGCTAGACAAACATGCTGAACGTCTTGACATGTCTGAACGCTCGATAACCGAGGTCGAAGAATCTCAAACCACTTTAGACGCATAAACAACTGGGCAAAGTGTTGCGAGACAAAACAGAGGATTTGGAAGCACGTTCACGACGCTGTAACCTCAGAATCACAGGGCTACTGGAAAGTACCCCTTCCTGGCAATATCGAACAATTTGTAGAAACGCTCCTCACGTCTCTGCTTGGCGATGACATCTTCTCGACCATGTTCGTGGTGAAAAGAGCTCATCGGTCTCTGGGCCCGCGTCCTAGGCTGCACCTAGGCCAATCATTGCAAAACTACTTAACTATCGGGACAGGGATTTTGATTTGAAGACAGCAAGGGACAAACAACCCTTGCGTTATGAAGTTTCGACGATCTCATTGTTTCTGGACTTTACCATTCGTGTCCAGGAGGTGCGTCGTCAGTTTGCCCCAATGAAGAAACAACTCGGAGACCTCGGCGTTGATTACGCCATGCTTTACCCGGCCAAGCTACGAGTCAACAATCAAGGACGTTTTCACTTTTTCACTGATCCCAAGGCCTTACAAAAGGCCCTTAAGGACTGGTCCAAGGAGCGGAGTCGCAGCCCAGAAAAGCAGCTGCTGGATGAAGCAGCGGTTGGTTCCCAGAAATAACAGGACTAAAGGAGGGGTAACACCCACAGACAATAAGTGTGGCTTGGTAGATGGGAGGGGAGCGGGGGGTTTGGCTAACTATGTCCTTTGAATTGGTAGTTCATAATGTGATGGGTCGCTGGTAAGTTGAGCAGCGGGTGGTCTGACAGCGATTTCATTCACACCATTTTATGTCCACGTGGTGTAGTCCGCTTGGGTGGGAAAATTTAGGGGATGGGTCTTCCTATGTATGCCTGGGTCGGCCGCTGGCGCTGATGGCTGTCCAGCGAGGCGTCGCTGCCTGATCTTGTGCTATACTGGCCCATACCCCATAGATGGGTGATCAGAGTTATATGATGCGATCCCAACTACCCAGGAGGTCTAGTGGATTTTCTTAGTCACGTAGTTGTACACAATAGTTTTAACAGTGTGCGGAGTGCGGTTCTATATGGGCTGCATAGCTTTTATCGAAGAAGAGCAACATCCACCCATGAGTTCATCACACTTGAGGGAGTAATTTGGTTTCTTGTTGGGGGACGGGAGGGGAGGCACACTGCTACAGTTACTGAGTCAAGTTGGATTCGGGTGTTGAGATGGGCCCTGTCCACCCTGTTCAATATTGTTTAATGTTTTATTTGTGGTTTGTGAGGGGTATTCTTCATCAGGCTGAAGATGGGGGAGCTCTGATGTGGGTGGGGCGGTCGGGTTTTGAGACCTAGGTGCCGAGAGGCGATCAAACATAACAACGCACATATGATTTGTTACAATGTTGTGATGCGCATGTCCCGACAATGTCTACACTAACCGACACCACGACGCACACTGCTGTGAACAGTAGGGATGGTAAAATGGACGCTATTCAAACGATAGGATGGAATGTTAGGGGACTGAACGACCATAGAAAAATCCGTAAAGTCCTCTCCTTTCTAGAAAAACACGATATAGATATTGTGTTGTTGCAGGAAACCCTCCACCCACATAACACTCCAATGCTACGCGTCAGGGGGCTGCATGGCAACATACACAGTGCAGGTTTTACCACAAACGCCTGGGGCGTCCTTACATGGGTCAATCCGAAATCATCTCTCATGCTCCACCCAGTACTCACTGACTCTAAGGGCAGATATGTAGTATCAAGGTGTTGCGGGAAAGGCATGGATATGATTATTGTTAACGTATATGGTCCTAACTTTGACAACCCAACCTCTTTTAGCACGCTTTCAGATAAGTTCGGTAATATTGCAATGGGGGAACAACTTTGGGGGGGAGATTTTAATTTGACATTAAAACCCTAAAATTGATATTTCAGGTGGGCCAGAGAGGCACGCATCAGCCGCAGCCAGGGTATTGGAATCAGTTATGGTCAGGTTTGACCTCAGGGATGTTTGGCGCACGAAGCACCCACGACTAGGTGGCTTTACACATTATTCTGCTCATTACGTACATACCCGGATTAATTATTGGCTGGTGACTACTTCTCTGGTCGACAGAGTGCACACAAAGCTAACTCGTTGGAGGGGGAACTCAAAAAAGCAGCCGAAGACATTGAAAGTGTGATGGGTACGGGGGATGAAGAACTAGATCAACAAGAATTAACCAAACCTAAAAACAATGCCAGATGGTCAGGATTTAAACAGGGTCAGTGAATTAGACATTTCAAAGATCATGTTGACCACTAAGCCTAACAACCACTATATCGATCCCCTACCGGCAAAGTGCTGGTCCTCCATAAACCACCTGTTTATCCAGTTTTGGGCTGAGATCATAAATGCCTCATTATCACAAGGCCAAATCCCAGCCTGCCTTAAAACAGAGCAAGTCATTCCTCTTTTAAAAAAAAACCAACAGAGAACCCCTCTGATCCAAACAATTTCAGACCTGTAACTAACATTCCCATGTTAGCCAAAGTTATGGAAAAATGTGTCCCAACAACAACTGAGTCTACACATTTCTGATTTCAACCTGTTAAATGATTGCCAATCTGGCCTCCGACCAAACCATAGCACAGAAACTGCAATTCTGCACATAGTAGATGACGCATTACTGGCTCTTGACCACAATGAAATCTGCCTCTTAATCCTGCTGGACCTGTCGTCAGCTTTCGACACGGTGAACCATGCCAAAATACTAGATCGGTTGAAAAACAGAATGGGACTAGAGGGTACAGTCCTTAATTGGTTCAGCTCCTTTCTTGAGAACACATCACAAAAATGTATTGTCAACCAAACCCTTTCAGGCCCAACCAGTAATACAATGGGAGTTTCACAAGGGTCAACGCTTTCTCCAGCGCTATTCAATTTATACGTTGAAGCACTCACCGAAACATTACAAAAAGCAAACATCACTTTCCACATCTATGCGGATGACACTCAGCTGTACATCAAGGTCGCATCAACAGAAGAGATAAAGACCATGAACCATGCACTATGGAGAACCTTCCAATGGCTAACCAAGAATCACCTGAAGCTAAACCCTCAGAAAACCGAATTCCTACTGATTACACCCCAGAAAAGCAAACTAAAGATAGCAGAATGATCCAACCTTATCACTGCTCTAAATTGTACTCCAAAGATTGTCGACTCCACCAAATCACTGGGAATTACTCTAGACAAAAACCTGAACATGTTAGCACATATCAATACAATGGCAAAAAACGCCCGGTTCCATTTAATCTACTTGCAAAAACTAAAACCGTTCCTAAATAAAACAGATCTTAAAACAGCAGTTCAGGCGCTGGTCATCTCAAGGATCGAATATAGGTGCACTACCTTGGCTGGGCTCCCCAAGATCTCAACAGCCCCATTGAAAGCATGTCTTAATGCAGCCACAAGTCTTATAGCGGCATCCCAAAAATTCGACCATATCTTTCCTCACCTGAAAATACTAAACTGGCTGCCCTTCGAAGCAAGAATTCAATTCAAGTTGGCATGCATCGCTCAAAGCAATACACCACAAAACTCCAGTTTACCTTGCACAGAAACTCACGCTTTCGGGAGGTAACCGATTCTCCAGGAGCAAAACAGACTTACTTCTGAAACCGGCTTGCTTCTGCAAGAAAAGAACTTATGGCCGAGCTTTCTCAGGGGCAGCACCGAGAATTTGAAACACACTCCCCCCAAACATTAGAAGAATTACATCCATCGCAGCATTCAAAAAGGAAGCAAAATCATATTATATGAGTAAATTTCTCCTACAAGGCCTTATAGCAGAACTTCTGTCTATAAACCTTTCATTTGTGTTCATGGTTCCGCTAGCCTTGGGGATTGTATATAAGTTTATCTATGTTTTTAAGCTGCATTATGGTAATTTAACTATTGACTGTTATATATGTTTATATGCTCTCCTGAAGTGTAATGTCATAAAACAGTAATGACATGTTGTCTTTAAGGTCTCGGTTTGTTCAAACGCTCCGGTAAAGCGCTCTGATACCCTACGTTGGGTCATGTTCGCGCTATAGAAAACACTAAATAAATAAATAAAATACTACCGCGTACACTGTCCAACCATGCACCAATTCTGTTAGTTATTGATACTCCGCAAAAACGTATTCCTCCATTTACGTGGCGGTTTCCACCATACTCCCTCTTAGACACGGTGTTCAAAGAAGAATTAGTAGAGGCAACAGACACATTTTTTGACGCAAACGTTGGCTCAGTAGACGACAACCAAGTAGTCTAGGAGGCCTTTAAAGTATATATCAGAGGGGTTACTATATCAAAGCACTCGGGTGTCAGAATTAGAAGGTAAGATTAGGATATTAGAGAAACACCAACTGACAGATTCGGATGACTCTGCCCAGAGGGAACTCGCGGAACTGCTGGAGTCCTATCACATGACAGCAGACGATGAAATCAAGCACTTGGGTAAATATGCCACAGCACATAGGTACGGCGAGAGCGAAAGACCGGGGTCAGTATTGGCCCAATTGTTAAAAAAGAAAAGGGACAAAATGGTTGTAGCCGAAATCATGGGCCAGATATAGGTAATTTCTATTTGCCGATTCCTAAATACCTAATTTTACCGATTCGGTATTGAAGAATCGGTAAATAGAATGTAGGTAAACAATCGGTAAATTTTACTGATTCGGTGATGTTCGTTATTTCCGATTTGGTATTTACCGAATCGGTAATAAGGAATACCTTCCCATTCATTCCTATGGGCCTCCATTCACTATTACCGATTCGGTAAATACCGAATCGGTAATAGGAGGAGCATATTCAAGGGTGGCAGGGTGTCACATTGACACCCTGTTGCACCCCTGAATCGTGCGTGTGTGCACATGTGGCGCACATATATGCCCTAAGGGCATGTATGTCTGCCACATGGCACTTTTAAAAAAGCAAAAAATTGCTTTTTAAAAGGTATTCGGTATTTACCACCAACTTATAGTTACCTTTTTTTTTTTCTTTTTTTTTTCTTTTTTCACTGTTTACACTTTATGGGTTTGAGGTCTGTATGATGAGACAGCAGGAGTGGCAGACATCGGTTCCAGAAAAATGTGATGTTGTCCAGCAGATTGAGGTCGACTGTTGACAGTCTATGGACATATTGGTCATATTTGGCAGATTAAACTAATTTAATTTAGGTGGCTTCATTTAGAGAATGGGCAACCTGGCTATTTGTTCCATTTTTTTTATTTTTAAGGCGGTTGTACATAAGGATTACTTTTGCAATAATAGTTGAAGAGTTTCCTCTTCAAGATGGCACCCACTAACCTGTGGACAGCCCGTTGTCGATAGTTGGTGTTTAAGAGGTTAGCGACGGGTTCTTCCGGTGACTCAAGAGCGTAAATATGGAACTGGTGGGTAGGAACAGCAAGAGTAATGGCATGAGCACCTTGTTTTCAGATCACAGGGTTTAAAATCAAAGTTAAGACTTCTCATGTTTGGTAGGAAACTGGGACCAGGTTCAATTCAGAATCGATGGTTCACTGAGCTCTTGTTTGTTTTTTAGAAACAGGAAGAAGTCGGGAGAATTTTTGGGCCAGTCATTGCGGTATTGTTTGCAAGTTTATAAGCAGCGAACCAGGTAGGCTGTTGTTTAAAAGGTTGCTCGTATAGACAGATTGAATGTCGGACGCATACTCATAACGCTAACGGGTGAATTCTTTGTGCTCTCTCACAGTCCTAGAGGTTAAGGATCTTTCAGAGTGAGTGTACAGTGTGACTACGGTATAGTGTAACGCGAGAGTAGCAGTCACGATTTCTTTCCACAATGTATATCTTTATTACGCACACAGCACTTTTGAGGTATTTAGTTTCAGTTGAACCTTTCCTTCTTTCTGTATCACATTTTCATGATTTCCCACATTAAGATCGATAAACAGGAGGTGAAGCACCTTATATGTATATCATTGGTTCTCCAACATGGCCATGTACAGTGAAATGCTATTTTTTTGTTTTGTTCGAGCACCTCACATGTATTTAATTTGCTTTTTTAGAATTGTTCAGAAAAATAACGTGTATCTATATGATTCTCTTGTGCATTGAAAAGTGACAACTAGAGTTTATTTTGTGTTTTATAGATTGAAGTCCCTGAAGAAGGGCTGCCAGCCCGAAATGCATTGGGCAGGACAGAACTCCTGGAAATATCTTTGAGAAATGTTGTGTTTTGCATTATTTGTAATATTTTGAAAAGGTAATTGGTTACATTTTTCAATGTGCACCATGGTGTATTTCGCATCTCTGCGTGCCATAGTTACCTGTCTTTTTGTCATATTGTACTCAGAAAACAGACTGGTAGTGTTGATATAACACCATGGCACGTGGCCAGAATGTAGCGTTTGCAACGTCCAGCTCAGCATTACAATGGAACATAATTGTGATTGTCCATTATCAAATAATTGTGATTGTCCAGAATGAACATGAATTGATTTGTTTATGGCATTATGTTATGTGATAAGAATTGTAAATAGAAGCTTCACAAATATTTGATTTTCCACGGATACATTTTTAATACAGTACAGTGCAGTTGCACCCAGATACAGAGCACAGTGGTCAGGTCCACCTGACCTGAATTAGGGTGATTTAGAATAGCTCCTTACCAACCACATCTCCTTCCGAGTGGAGCATGTGAGGGGTGTCCACAACGAGATGGCCAACTCCCTCAGCAGGGTCTCCGAACAATGTCACAGACTCGGAGCTCAACAATCAACACTTGCAGGTGGTCTTTCAATCCTGGGGTTACCCAGCATTAGATCTGTTTGCTATGTTCCTCAACAAAAAGTGTCCTCTTTTCGCAAGCAGGAATCCTCATCCAAAATCGTGGTGAGATGCCTTCCAGTTTCCTTGGACAGGGATGTTCACCTACACCTTTCCCCTGTTTCCACTCATTCCTCGAGTACTTCAGAAAATGAAGCAAGTGCTGTGGGGATTTGAGGCTTTCCAAGGAGTGTTCTTCGATCCTACAGAAGTTTCAAGTTCCTTCCACGCCGAAATGTTACCCACGGCCAAAGCGGGGGAATATAATTTTTAATGATGCAGGAATCTCTTGGTCAAGATACTTTCACAGTGCTTCTACAACACTAAAACCTTATTATGGGAAAGCTGAAACATCATGCCTTGACTCTGCCAAATCTAAAGAGCATATTAAAAAGCAATGAAAGTATTTATCAAAAGAACAAGACTTGTCTGTGATCAGGCAAATTCCAGGTGGTTTGTTTTTCAATAATTTGCATGCGAATGTCGCCTGCTAGCCATACCTGAAAACCACCTTTAGAAATATCCTACACACCAGACTCCTGACAGTGCCAGTCTGTGAATTTAAAGCACACTCGATAACATACTTGCTGAAATTACAGCATTGCAGACTGTGTGTTCACTTACCGGAACGGTGATACATTGACTGTGTTGCTGCCCAGCATTGTTGCTCCAAAAGCGTCTCTTCTTAAAGGCAATATTCCTGCAGCATGACCTTTGAACCTATAGGGCGGCCGTGTACCAGTGGCGACTCAGCGTCGGCACACTGCTCAAAATGAAAAATAAAGTGATAATAACGTGCTGTCATTATCATTGTATTTTTCCTATTGAATTCAGTGGGGGGGGGGTAGGGCTGAGCAGAGCAGGGAAGGAGTGGTTTTCACTCCTTAAGTGGGCATGACTGCTGACAGGCCCTATAGGGCCAGCCAAACAGTGATGCACACTCTGCATCCTCCTCACTGTCTGCTTTACACAGCATGGTGAAGAACATGCAAAAACTGTCAGTCCCTGTCTGATGCCGGTCCACTGCACTCAGACCAATCACAACGCTGCATTGCAACGTTGTGATTGGCTTTGGGGAGGCTGGGTGCTGGGTGCTCCCTGCTGCTGGGACTGCAGGAAGAAGGAAGCTGAAGAAGACAGAGGAGAGAAGGTGGCCGGCAAAAAGGAAAGTGTTTTTATTTTGTTTAACCCCCGTTTCACCACTCCCGTCCAGTAGCAGCCGCTACTGGTACCATGTTTACATGTGTGCGGTGGCTATGAACTTTGCAAGAATCTCCAAGGTTGATGCAACAACAAGAGAGTTACTGAGGGACCATAGCGCTTTATATCTTAACATAGGAAGGCTAACTTCTACACTTTGAATCAGAAGCAGTTCCCATGTATATTCAACTTTGCTTCTTCCCATGTGCTGAGGTTAAAATATGATATAGTCTGTTACTTTTAGGATGAAATGCCTCAATTTCAAAGCACTGACTTCCATCTAAGAAATGTTTGACTTATTTACTTACTTAAGTATGTGTTTCTGTTGGACTTTAGAGAATTGATGGCAATGCATGACACTCTTAAGCCATGGGACGTCCTGGTAGGTGCCACCAAGGCCATATGAATTGCCAGTCAGTGAGTCAAAAACTTTATTTTGGCTATTACAGCCATAAAAGCACATATAAAATAACATTATCCATAAAACATCATAAAATAACATGTTAATTGAAAACTAAAAGAATACAAGTTGTCATTAGAACCCATTGGCAGTTAGAAAGTATCAACATGTAGAGGGTCCCACCCCCTGAAATCAATTGTCACGGGTGGGGCAGCAGACAAGGACAAATGCTAAATGAATTGCTTCAAAATGCCGGCATGGCGTGAAAGCAAAGTATTCCCTTGGAGCTTTTGTATTTTATTTTACAAAACTGTATTGCACTCGGTGAAATCTCTTATGAATGTTTTGTATCATGGTCGGTTCTTTTAATATTTGCCTTGATTATAAAGCATTGCTTTTCATCCATGACACTTTTACTGCATGTTAAGGATTGGTAGGTGCTTCTGTCAGACTTTAGAGTATTGATTCCCATATATGACATTCTTAAGGCTTGGAATGTCCGGACAGGCGCTACCACGGTTATATAAAGTGCTTCAAAATGCCAGCCTGGTGCAAATGCAAAATATTCTTGTATTGCACATTGCACTTTTTTTGCTTTGTATCACGGCTGGCTCTCTTTATATTTGTTTTAACGAGATGTACTGGAATCTTTTTTTATGTGTTGTAACAATATTGTGAAGATTTTAACTAATCATATAATAAACAAAACGAAACTTAACTAAACTCATTGCGCTGGGCGAGCCGCGAGGCAAAGCCCACTGTTTTGACCATTGATGTGTTTGCTCCTGTATACCGAGCACAGATGACCTCACACATGAATTATGACCTGGAGTTTGAAAAGTAACTTTTTCTCAGACATCAAGATAGTCTGTCGCTACAGACTACACCAGCTCGAACATATCAAAATGTAATTAGACTAACCCTCACTCAGGAATATACAAAGCCAATTTAAACCTGTATTTGCAAATTGTACTCCCAATTGTAAGGATAAACAGGTAAAATGGCTGAACGTAAATATAACTTTTAGAAGAAGAATCTTGTATACTTTCTGTTCCTACGAATGCTTTCATAACCCAGGCCAGGTTTAGCAGGGGTAGCACCATGGGAAGGGTAACCCCTGTGATTCTGGGCAAATCACGTAATCTCCCCGTGCCTAAAAAAATGAAAGTGTGTCCTCATGTAACGTAACTGGTGCTATGTAAAGCGCTCTGATAACTGATCCGGTTCGGTTCTAGTTCGCGCTATATAAAACTCTGCAAAAAAAAAAAAAAAAAGAGGGGGCTATGCTGCCTCTCCTCAATGATCCCAGGTGGTCATTCTCTCATAGGATCATGTGGCTTTTGTTCTTGCGGTGCAGCACATTGCACCATTTGCTTCTAATTGATGTTACTGTGTTCTTTTGCAGTGGCCCTCTGTTTGGCACCGTCTGGTTTACATCAACAGTCTTTCTACATTGTGTGTGGGGAAAACATTTAAAGACTTGTTTGTTTCAGCCTACCCATTTTCATTTTTTTAATAGGCCTACAGTGTACCTTTCTCTGTTGTACTGGTGTTAGTCTTTTGAACAAGCACATTGTACTACGATTTCTCTAAATGTATACATATACCCCACAAACGATTTGAAAGTGCATTCCCTCTGTGTTCTTCAACAATGAACTTTGTTACAATGTAATGGTAAAATGAAAAGCAATGATGAAGACGTTTGTCTTCAAATAAGTATTGGGCTGTAGTTGGGCGTAAAATGTATATATTTCGGTATGAACAACATAGTTTTATATTTGCTTATTTGTAACCAAATAGCTCAATCTGGCAAACTACGATTGCCAGTTTAATGACAAACATTCTAGTACAGTGAACCAGCGGATGCGTACTTTTCTCTCTTTATGAATATATTGGGTTTTATTAAATTTGTTCTTTCTATCCTCATTTAATCCTGCAACCATACTTGGCCTTTTTACGGATTAGATGATCAATCACTTTACCACAGAGGCAATGATCCTTAAATTAACTTTTCTCTGCCGATAGGAGGGGTGGAAATTAGGGTGACTAAACTCACTGTTGGCTGTCCAATGAGGACCATCTAATGACAGCTAACTCAGAAATGTGTAAAATTTTGATAAACTCCTCTCAAGAACATACTGTAAATGTAAAGAATAGCAACTGGCAATCCCAACCTCCTGAGGAAGTTAAGCGGGTAAGAATTATGCAAACTAACAACTCTGCAGTTGCTACACAAAAGAAAACGTCACAACAACTGTTGTTCGGTCAGGGATTGCTGATTCTTTCGACAATACATTTAAATCGTCAATACCAATAACACAATAATCAGAAAGACTCAATAATAGACTCAGGCTAGTTTAAAATAGGAATTATTGTATTTGAGATGTGAAAATCATCATAATCACCAATTGCTTCAGCAGCTTAGTTAGAAGTATAATAGCTTAAATCGGAATGCCAGCATTTAAGCAGACGTACATTCAAAGTAGCCACATGTTTACAGAATCCATCTACCAAATAGATAGAAGAAAAGTTTGTAGACTAACAGGTTAGTTCTCAAGAGTGGAAGAAGTTAGTTATTATAACTTACCTAAACACATTTTTTCACATTAAACTCGTAAATGTACGTTTTTCTAAGTTAAACACTTGGAAGTTTCATATTCTATAGCATTTCCAATAACCGTCTGTAAAATATCAAGTTCATATTTCATTTCTAACACATGTTCGCATCAGTTTATAACTAATGCACATTACACCATATTACGAAATCAATCCATTTTAGCACAATTTTCCATTAATAAGCATGAGTTTCATTAGTTCAACTACTTGGTATGTATTAATATTATTCTTCATGTGCTTTCTTCATATTATCTTAAAAGCAATGCTTTTACCACAATACTACTGTCTATTGCGTGTAATGTAAAGTTTGACTCTTTTCGAATTATCCACATGTAAATGTGTTGTGAATTTATAATTCTCATAATTTCACTACATCAACAGAGATTACCACAAGAGTAATTTCTTTTCAAAATTACATTAAATCCTCTTTATTAATCACATAACATCAAAGAAAGCAACTTTACAAAAATGTCTTAAGGAAGGAAAGTAAAACACCTCGCAAATGAAACATTTTTCTTGAAGATATTCTGTTTCATCACTTTGATGGAGCCCCCTCCGCTGGCCTCAATCAAATCCCAGACCAAAATATAAAGTCTTCAATCCAATAAACAGTACATCCATGACATGTTGAGTCACCTGGAATACTGGATTGTTGTAACAAACCCTGAATGATGACCCAGAAGACCAATCTGCTACTTTTGTGATACCCTCCAGCCTTTCATAAACTGGGAGAACTTTTGAATCCATAGTCCCTCTAGAAGAATGTGTACTAAAAATGGAGATATCAATACCCTTGTCTCTCAGGAGTCATCTAACTAAACAAGATAAATGGGAGCTGAGACAGGGATATAATGAGTCTTGAAAGATTTTAAGAACAAGTAGGCTGCAGGATAGCTAAAATCAGCCTTTCACTCATAATACGTTTAACATTTCACCACTTATAGTTTCACTGTGAGGAAGTCATGGATAAGGAATTGCATTAGGCATAGTTTTAGTGCATTGAGTAGCATAAAATGAGACCCAGTCTGCAGCGAACCCTCTCTTTTCTACATTCAGGGTCTTGATATCAGAAACCCTTCAAAAAGAATTAAGGCATTAAAGTATAGTTAACATAGCTGACAGTCCTTTTTAAAGATAACCTCTCATCATCGGGCCAACAAACCAGTAAGTTCAAAACTAGATGGACATCCCACACAATATCTATACCTAAGGGAAATGTTCAAACTGGTCAGTCTCAGAACCTTGCAAACATAGACACTTTCACTATTAGATCATGCTGAACCAACTCATTACCTGTAGAAAATGTTGATCCATATAAGCATTACATTCACTCAACATTTGGTCTAAAGACTTTACCGCCACCCCAGAATTTGCACATATGGGATTAAAAGGTCTCCACACACCAGCTACTAAGGCTAACCATGCACATCTGTAATTCTTGGTGCCTAAGAGTCCCTAATGACTGACAACGTCTCTTCAGAAATTATCATTATTTCCCAAGGCAGCCGGAAATCCTCTACATCATTAACTACAAGTGCCCTTGCACCACCAGATTATAAGGATTGCCTACTGAGTCCAGCAAGCACAGAAAACACAGAGGAATTATTCTGGAAATATTGACAGATATCAACACCTGTGCTGGATCACTACCACTAACAACACTTTGTCCTTCGCCATATGAGCCAGAGACCCTTGAATTATCTCAAAAGGGGCTAACACATGGGCCCTCTATTCTGCTCATGGTTGAAAAAACATATCTAGAACCAGAGCCTCTCAATCGAGCCACTAGATCAGGCCTGCAACTGAAAAAAAGGCAACGCCTTGTAGTGACAGGAAATGATTTTAAAACAACAGCATGCTCCCATTAACTCACCTTTTGGCACATGTTTGAATAACGATGTGCTTGTCAATCATATTGGTTCCGAGTGGTCAAATGAAAGGAAGGGAAAATAGGAGAGGTGATGCTGAGAGGGGGATCTGGAATGAGTGGCATGTACAGGATAAGTATTGGTGTGAAGCATAAACCTAGAATATGTATAGTGTACTTAAAACATTTAACACCAAACATACCCAGTGGGAGGCAGGTTATGTCATCACCTGCCCCACTGGAGGCCCACAACATCAGACCGTTTGTTTCCCCAAATTGTTCGAAGAGGTTACTCCTTCCCCTTCCTGACTTCTTCTCCACCCATGCCATCCTCTTGCAACAACCTGACGGAGAACAATCTCTCCTTGCTGCACCAGGAAGTTGTTGTTCTCTTGGCCAAGGAAGCCATAGAGAGGGTGCTGACGCCTGAAGTAGGTTGTGGTTGTTATTCCCACTTTTTTCTGGTGCCCAAAAAGGATGGAGGCTTTCATCCTATCCTAGAAATTCAAAATGCTTACCTTCGATCAAGCCGTCTGCCTTTGACCTGGGAGACTGGATGGTAGCGTTGGACTGGCAGGGTGCATACTTCCACATTACCATCCTGCCTGCCCACAGGCGTTACCTGTGGTTCACGGTGGGCCATGAGCACTTTCAGTTCACCATGCTCCTCTTTCGCCTTACCAGAAATGAAATGAAATGAAAATAAAATGTATAAAGCACACTAATAACCGGAGGGGTCTACTTGCTTGCCCTAGAGAGGGCGACTAACTCTTTGGATAATGAAGGATAAAACCTAATACAAGATTCTTAGGGCCATATGTAGGTAAAAGTGGAATTCCGAATTCTTAATACCGAATTTTACCGATGCGGTATTAAGAATTTGGAACCTCCGATGTAGGTAAAAATTTGGTATTTTTTACCGAATCGGTAAAATTCTGAAAAACCATTACCGATTCCTTAATACCGATCAGTATTAACGAATCTGTATTACCGAATCGGTAAATACCGAATCAGTAATTCAAAACACCAGCAATTGAGGAATCAGCCAATCCTGTGCATCCACCCCACTTCCCAACCAGGAAGTGGCCACACCCATGCAGGTGCACTGAATCAGAACCTTCTGGAGAGGCTGGGAGTGCGGAGGAGAACACAGGAGCCACTGGGAGAACTTTTCCTGTAAAACCTGCACAATGGCGAACAAGGAGACAAACAAAGAAGCTGCTGAAAGGAAGAGAAAGTTAAAATTCAGCGAAAGCGAGTTTCAGGTCCTGATTGAGGAGGTGGTCCAACAACATACAAAGTTGTTTGGGAAACAGTCCTTGCAAGTGGCTGAATCAGAGAAAAGGAAGATCTGGCTGGGAATACAGGCACAAGTGAATGCCATAGGAGTGACCCCCCGGGAAATTCAAAAACTAAAAAAAAGGTGGTACGATGTCAGGAGCCTCACAACAAAGAAGATGGCTGAGATTTGAAAAAAAAGGCCAGCCAGACAGGAGGAGGAAGAAACAGGGCACCTGCACTGACTGCACTTGAACAGCTTGTAGAGTCCACCATAGAGCCTGAAAGCGTCTGCGGAATCTGGGATGCAGACATCTCAGCCAGAGCTGCCAACAAACAAGGTAAGAAGCATGCACACCAATCTGCGCCCCCATTCCCTATCCCCATTCCCCAATGAGGCTGTGGGAATCGCACTCCAGTACAGGTTTTACTAAACACCAGCAATGCATTATGGGAGATGTAGTCAGTGTAACACATATCATGACAGTCATCCCACTGAACACCAAGGCATGTGACACACATCAGTGATAAGCAAGCGGAGGACAGAAAGATAGTGTGCCATAAATGAAAATGTATTATTGCTACGTAGGGCTGCCAGACTAGTGAGCTAATGTACAATTTGTGTCCACAGGCGAGACATTGCGCAGGTCTGCACAAGACAAGGCAGGAAGGGCACCCCGGAAGGAGAGATAAGAGGAGGCCAGTGCAAGTCCAGGGCACACCACACCACCACCACCAGCATCACCACCACTGCCAGCATCACCACCACTGCCAGCATCACCCCCACTGCCAGCATCACCACCATTGCCAGCATCACCACCACTGCTAACATCACCAGCAGCAACACCACCGGCAGTGGCAAGACCCAGGAGGCATGCAGTTACTACACTCCAAGAGATGGAGTCGTCCTTGGAAGACACCAGGAGTGGAGAAATCTCGACTGTGCCAGTGGATGGCAGTAATGCAGGGTCGCAGTCCACCTCAGAGAGCGCAAACACAGGTGTCAGACGCCGCAGGGCTAGGGAACCCAGTCCACCTTTCAGGGTGAGGAGCATGGTGTGCAGTGCTGGAGGCAAACATGGTCAAGGTTCAGCGCCTGCAAGGGAAGGCAATACAGTCTGTACAGCGGCAAATGAGACACCTGAACACTAACATAGTTAACATTGAGAAGGGCATCAGCACTATGACCTCCACACTGGCTGAGGGCATGAAGGAGATGGCTGAGGGCATGAGGGACATGTCTCAGTCAGTGACGCTGCTGTGCAGCAAACTTGATGAGGAGAGGATGGCACGGCGCAGGGAGAGGCAGAAGAAGGAAAACCATACAAAGGCGGTGAACCGCCTCTCAACTGCCACTTTTCTGCTCTGCAGGTGCTCCGTGGCCATGCAGGAAGGGATGGCACACTGCAGCCGTGATGTATGTAGGGGGCTTGTCAAAGTCACAACTGCACTTGAAGTGCTACTAAAAACTCAGGCTGCCAATACTGGTACAGTGAGGTCGCAGCAGCATAACGCCTCCTGCAACTGAGACCAGGAGGAGCAGCAGACGTCATGGGGCTGGCACTGGATCCATTGCCAGTGAAGACAGTCTGCTGGGGGAATCCAGCAGTGTTGTGCGTGGCCGCAGGCGTTAATGCAGCCCACACTTTGTATACTTAATTGGGTGACTTAACCCATGACATCCTCTTAGGGTTGGGTTGTCACAAATAGGACTGGCAAGTTGAGCCCTTTGTGTAGTGGTGTAGTGCCAAAATATTAAACTACGTCATTCAAATGCAACAACTGGCTGTGTCTCCTTTCTTACTCAAAGATAGTTGCGTGTGATCTCTGCCCGTCTTTGTCTCCCATCTGATGCTGTCGCCACTCCTGCTGCGTTGGGCTCTGGCACAGCAAATTCATCATCATCGTCCTCAGAGCCCGTTAATTCAACTTCTGTACCTTTCTTAGTGGCAAGGTTGTGCAGCATAGCACAAGTTGCTATGATTTAGCAGCAGATGATGGGTGTGTACTGACGTTCGTCTCCGCTTTTGTGGAGGCAGCGGCACCTGCATTTCAATAGTCCAAACGTGCCCCCCCCCCCAACGTTGCATCTTGATTTGTGTGCCACATTGTATCGTCTCTCACTTGGGGTTGATGGGTTTAGGTAAGGAGTGAGATTGAATGACCGCACAGCATAAGCGCTATCACCTAGGTGAGAAAGAGAGTGCCATTAATTACAAACACCAACACATTAATCTGCAGTATCCATCAGGATGTGTCCCAGTGATTTACCTAGCAGGTATCCTTCTTCAAATTCTCCCGCAGCCAGGCGTGTGTAGATCCCACTGTTCTGGAAAATGTACGAGTCGTGGGTGCTCCCTGGAAATTTGGCCACAATGTTGGTGATCATGTTGGCTGCTTCGCAGATTACCTGCACATTTATGGAATGGGTGGATTTTCTGTTTCTGTAGATATACTCAGTGGCTGCAGGTGGGCAGATTGGAATGCGTGTCCCATCAATGCACCCTATGACATGCGGGAACTGTGCCATTTGGTAAAAGTCTGTCTTGGTTTTCAGCAGTTCCACCTGTGTGTTTGGGAAGCTTATGTAGTGATGCATTCTCTGCATCATGGCATCCAGGAACTTCGTGAAGAAACGGGACAGGCAACTCTGTGACACCCGACCTATCCCAGCTATCACCCCCTGGTAACTGCCAGATGCAAGTAGGTGTAGGCTACAGAGCACCTGCACATGTGGTGGTATGGCGTGCGCCCTTGGTGTTGGATGCTCCAGGAGTGGGTGCAGGTCCCTTATCAGGTCCAGGATGGTGTGGGGGTGTAGCCTGTACCTTTCATGTATCTCAGCCTCAGTCAGTTGGAAGAGTGTGATGCGCTGTCTGTAAATGTGCTTCTCCCGTCTCCAGATCCTCACTCCTGCTGCCTGTAGCCGTAGCCGCCTTGCAATTACATATGAAGGCCGCCATAGTGATCACACTGTTGCATTTTGGGCCTGCTTATATACACTGCACCTGATTACCACCTGCTTTCAGTCAGTGTTAATTACTGACTTCTAAATACTGAATTTCATGAAATTTGGTATTACCTAATTTTCCTACATCTCTTTTATCGTTTTTACCGTTTTTATTTACCGATTCGGTATTTGGTTGTTCGGTAATTCCGATTCGGTAAATTCGAAATCGGTAATAAGGAATCGGTATTTACCAATTCCTTATTACTGATTCCTTCCCTACATCGCGCATGCCTATATACCGGTCGGTAGTGGTGAAATTTACCGATTTTCACCGTTACCGACTGGTATTTGGGCCACCTACATATGGCCCTTAGTGATTGAAAAGCCAAGTTTTTAAGGCCTTTCTAAAAGTAAGCAGATCAGATTTCTTAAGATCAAGAGGCATGGAATTCCACAGCTTGGCAGTGCAGGTCACAAATCTCCTGACTCCCCAGTTATGATCTTTTGAATTTAGGGACTACTAAGCTAAAAGCGGAAGATGACAAAAGAGATCTGTCGGGAATATAGCCCTGAAAACGCTGTGTGAGATATTACGGACCGAGATTATGCAAGGATTTAAAAGTGATGAAGTGGGCCTTGAAGTCAATGTGCTTCCTGATGGGAAGCCAGTGACCTAAAAGCAGATAGGCAGCACTGTTCTGCAGAATCTGCAACTTATGCAGGAACCTTTACTGAATATTATTGAAGAGCACATTGCAGTAGTCCAATTTAGAGATTAGAGCAAAAATCACAGATTTCTTCCGTTACTGTAGGATAAAAGGGAGGACTTTCCTGGGTAACTTCAGCAGAAAGAAGGAAGAAGAAGTAATGAAATTGATCTGACCTTCAAAAGACAGCTTACTGTCAAAAAGAAACCCAAGGTTTTTAATGCTCGAGACCAGGGCCCCTTGGATGAACACCCAAGGGGCCAAGGTGATGGCAGTGGTTGCAGCTCATCTCCCCGTGTCAGGGATGCCAGTATTCCCCTATCCCGACGACTGACTGTTGAAGACGGTCTCACCCCAGGCTGTTGTCTTCTACCTTCAGACTAAGGGCGACCTCCTGCACTCGCTGGGATTCACAGGCCGAAGTCATACCCGACTTCCTCTCAGATGGCTCGCTTTCAGCAGAGCTGTTCTGGACATGGTGTAGTGTTGGGTATATCCTCCTGAACATCCAGGATATTCAGGTTCTGATACCGATATTTCAGCCTATGTCCTGGATTTCAGTGAGACTCATTCTGAAGCTGCTGGGACACTTGGCCTCCTGCCTGTGACACATGCTCGGTGGCATATGCAGGCCCTGAAGTGGGACCTGAAGTTCCAGTGGGCGTAGCATCAAGAGAATCTCCAAACTGGTCCAGATCTC
This sequence comes from Lissotriton helveticus, assembly GCF_964261635.1. NCBI lineage: Eukaryota > Metazoa > Chordata > Amphibia > Caudata > Salamandridae > Lissotriton > Lissotriton helveticus. Next base: position 247,078,368 of record NC_136059.1, on the reverse strand, counting down.
AGAGGGTACAGCAACAGATTTGCAGTGGTGGTTAATGAGCAGCAGACCACTCTCCCTTCCCCAACCAGATCTGGCAGTGGTGACAGATGCATCATTCCTGCAATGGGGTGGCCATATGGGGTGGCCATCTGAAGAGAGGTGTAGATCTCTGGTGGAATTTGGACTCCACATCAACCTACTGGAGCTCCGGGCGATCCAGCTGGCATTAAAAGCCTTTCTATCCTCCGTCACGGGAAGACTAGTGAAGGTGTTCACGGACAACACCACCGCAATGTGGTACTGCAACAAACAGAAAGGATGGGGTCGTGGACCCTTCATCAAGAGGCCCTGTGTCTCTGGACATAGCTGAAACATCACAGCATATACCTGATTCAACGCCTGGTGGTCTCTCTGAATGCCAGGGCAGATTAACTCAGACAAAGATGCCTAGCAGGCAATACCCCCGCCTCCCCCCCAATCATGCATGGCTCATAAGGGGAATATAACGATTCACACATTGAATGTGCACGGTATGCACACAGCGCATAAGCGATGCTCAATCTACACTTACATAAAGTGGCAGAATGCACAGATGGCGCTATTACAAGAAACCCATCTGGTTGCAGGGGAATTGGCCAAGCTGTGCAAGTCATAGCGCGGAATACTGTGCACCACGACCTACTCTGCTTATGCGCGTGGAACCCTCATTTGGATTAGGCCAGGTGTCCCATCAAGAACTCTCCTGGACGGTTGATCCCTGCAAGGCCAACCGGTGGTTCTTGGGAGCATACATGCGTCCAGTTCGGACCAAAGTAAATTCTGGGACAACCTCTCTATCCCACAGAGTACACATACACAGGCACCATGGATCCTAGGTGGGGACTATTACTGTGTGCAAAACACATTCCTAGATAGATCTTATTCCCCCATCCAGCCTCCCCCATCATAGAACAGGCCAAACGCGTTGCAGCATGGATTACTCATTGGTCCCCCACGGACGCTTGGCGTTCCAAATTCACAGACACCCGGTTCTACTTGTTCCTCTCAATCCCGCACGATATCAGGGTCCGCTTAGATAGCTTCCTCTGCTCTCCCCCCATCCTACCTAACGTACATGGGACTGAATACCTTGGTAGGACATTATCAGACCACGATGCCCATACAATCACCCTCAAATGGAGACCACCCAGACCCCTGGTTCCCACCTGGCGCCTGTCCAGAGAATGCCTGGATGACTCGGTATTTCAACAAACCCAAATAGAAGACATCCACAATTATTTTCAAGAGAATACATGTACTCCCGAAACGTGTGCAGCGGAATGGAATGCATTTAAGGTAGTTATTAGGGGTACATGCATACAGCATGTCGGTGCGCAAAACACTAGAAAGGAGTATACAGTGCAGAGAGCAGACAAGAGCAGCACTAACGCAAGCAGCTGCCAAAATTAGGCCACGCCGGCCCAGGTAGTGAATGCCAAAACCGCCTATCCGGAGGCGCTGGCAGACCTTCGGAGATATAACTTCAGGGCATACGCAGCCTAGATGCATAAGGAGAGAGATAGAGCAGGCACACTGTTAGTATGGCTGGCGGAGCAGGACACGACCCTCCCGCCGATAACGACTATACGTGACGCGATGGGCGTCCTAGTACATTCGCAAGTGGATATACTGGCTGTGTTTTGGTGACACTATGGGAAGCTTTATGCAGCCCCAGCCCTGGATAACACAGACAAACCAGATTTCTGGATGCCCACCACTTCCCCTGTATAGCACGCAGAGATCGTAAGGCTTTAGATGACAGGATAACTGGCCTTCCCCTGGAGTGTTTCCGCGTCTTTGTGGCGCAGCTGGTCCCCCAACTAGTGAAACAGTTTCAAGCAGCACTGGATACGGGTGGGATACTGCAATCCATGTGTGAATCGGTAAAGTGTCATTCCTCAAACGGGACAGGGACCCCACCAGGTGCCCTCGTACCGGCCTATAGCGCTCCTGCCAGCAGACTATAAAATATACAGGAAAATCCACGCAGATAGATATGCTACCATCCTTCCGATGTTGATCCATCCGGATCAATGTGGGTGTGTGCCGAGCAGGAACACTTCTTTTAATATAGACACTTGTTCCATGCTCAAAACCAGACTCAGAATCGCTTTTCTCGTGAGGCGTGTCTGGTTCTGGACATGAAGAAAGCCTTTGATACCCTGCTCTGGCCGTACCTGTTCCGAACACTTCGAAGATTGGGAGTGGGGACCCCATTGTGAGCATACACAAAATTAATATACTCCAAGCCAACATCCAGGGTACGACTTGGGCAACACATGTCACACTCCTTCTCTATACTTAGGGGCACGCAACAAGGCTGTCCACTTTCCCCTTCCCATTTGCGCTGGCAATGGAGCCGCTGGCGGTTCGTCTTCGCAAGGAAGGGGAGAGTTGGGGCATTCCGATCCCGGACACTGTTCATACGGTCTCCTTATATGCGGATGACATGCTTATCTACGTCCGTGATATTACGTTGGACCTCACCCCTATACTCAATTCCCTCTGGGAACTTTGGGGCAGTGGCAGGGCTTAAAGTCAACTGGTCCAAGTTGACAATATACCCGCTCTCAGACAGCCTTCCCTCCCAGAAAATACGATTGGGCGCTTTAGAGGTTTCGTGGAGCGCCCAGGCGGTCCGCTACCTCGGTATACGATTATATCATACACCTCAGGACATATACGATGGAAATGGCCGGAATCGGGTCTTCCGTGAACTTCTGGAAGGATCTTCCTTTGGCTACTATGGGGAAAATCTTGGTTGCCAAACTGATTTTGGTCCCCAGATTACTATATTACTTCACTAATCTGCTGGTGGTCCCCCCGCGCTCCCTTTTCCAAGAGTTGCACACCCTCTTCGGCACCCTAATCTGGGGATCGGGGCGCAGACACATTGCCTTACCCAAATTGCTGCTGCCTATGACCTAAGGAGGGTTGGGTGCCCCATCCTTTGAAGCATATTTCCTTGCATCACAACTGTAGTGGGTATCAAAATGTACAGCGCGTCGAGCACTAGGAGAAACCTTCACCGGTCTCTCTCCTCCAAGTGACGGTAGCGAGGACCTGTCTGAACCACATACACAGAATGAAATACACAGGCCCCATGTACACCTCCAACTTTCAACTGATAGGTTTCCCCAGAGGTAGGGAGCACTACACGGAGCGGACACTACAAGTGTGGACGGCACATTCAATCACGGAGGTGGTAACACTTTATGTGAATGGACACTTGCAGACATTCACAGACATGGCCATGGACAAGGGTCTCCTTTGAGGGCAAATCTCAATGCATAGGCAATTACTGGAGGACTGCCGCCGGATGTGGCACATAGTCGAGATAGAACCACCCACACACCCAGTACTCCACACACTATTGCACATGGGCCCTGGGCGACACCTAGTTACCTGGATATATAAAGCAGTAAGGACACTAAACCCACCACATTGACGCCCCTCCATGAGAAGTGGGAGGCAGTGATACAGAGAACACTGCACGATAAGGAATGGGAGCGAGTGCTGGAGTTCCAGATAAAGGTTTCCCGCAACTACTGTTTCAAAAATATACAATTGCACATCTTACACTGCGCCTATTTGACCCCTAGAAGCTACAACATTACTACCCTGATACACCATTCTCCGTCCCCAGATGCCCAGAGCCCCAGGCGTCTTTCCAATCATATGTTCTGGAGCTGCCCAATGCCCAATGCTCCACACCTACTGGACTACAATACATGCCACCCTTCGCAGTTACAGGGCTTACAGGAACCTACACATAGAAGGCCTGTGCGTTAGGCTCCATCAAACACCACAAGCGCCACAAAATTAAGGCATGGTTCACGTTCTTAGCGCTCCTTCTAGCTAAACGGGGCATTACACCGGAAGGACCACCGATTGAGGCCTAGAAAGGGGTGGTCAATAAATGGGGAGCTGCAGTAGAAGAAGCACTTAGGACAGATGAGATTAAGGGTAGCCGAAAACACCACATATCCATGCAATGGGCAATGTTGCTTCACTCCTTTCAACATGAGACAGTATGCACCAGAGCCACAAAGAGGTTGGTCACCCGCAGACGAGGTGCACTACGGAAGGACCAGACTGAGTTCACCAGTAGAACAGAACAACAGCGAAGCATAACCTACAGAGTACCATATGGGACTTGTAGAGCACCCTCAACTGGACACTCCTGCCCTGCAATAATGCTTGAGCAGATACTGCACCACTTAAACAGATTCCAGGCTGACTGACAAATGCATTTCCCCATCTGAGGCGGAAGCCTGGAGTCACATCATCTTCTCCAGGAGCGTCAAGCGGGGTTTCGCGCACATCACAGCACCGAGTTAGTAATGCTCTCGGTGCTGGACGAGCTTAGATGCATGGCTGACAGTAAAAAACCAAGTGCCCTGATACTTTTAGATCTTTCAGCAGCATTTGATACTGTCAGCCATGCCCTGCACTTGGACAGACTGGCCACATTGGGGATAGAGGACTTGGCCTTTCAATGGCTAAAATCCTTTTTATCAGGGAGGACTCAGAGAATTCAATTAGTGGATTGTGTATCGGAAGTGGGTGCTCTTGAGTGTGGAGTCCCGCAGGGGTCGGCACTATCACCACTTCTATTTAACCTCTACCTACAACCACTGATAGACTCCCTGGCAAACATGGGCTGCAGAATTTTTAATTATGCTGATGATACTCAGCTGTTGCTGAGTATAGACAATACGACATCGGCTCAGACCCAGGCCCAGAATATACTTAGGTTTACTGTGAGCTGGATGACAGCAAACCTGCTGAAAATAAATCCTGGAAAAACGGAGGTCCTGGTGGTTTCAACCGCCAGTTCGCCTTGGAGCGACTTGTTCTGGCCCAAAGAACTTGGCCCCACCCCAAAACCATGCCCTAATGTAAAGAGCCTTGGTATAAAAATCGACCACGAACTGACGATGGCTAGCCAAGTATCCTCTGTTGTGGGAACCTGTATTAATTTAATTAGGCAATTGCGCAAACTAGTTCCCCTACTTTCCTTGAATATGCTCCGAACCATTGTTTCGGCAACAATAATCTCAAGGATTGATTACGGAAATGCACTATATCTAGGGCTGCCAAAAAACTTGATCAACCGTCCGCAGGTTGTTTTGAATGACGCAGCAAGGCTAATTTTTAGATCACCCAGACAGACCCATGCCTCCCCATTGCTACAGAGATTACACTGGCTCCCTGTAAAGCAAAGGGTGGAATTCAAAAGCCTATGTATCGCCCATAAGGCAATTTATGGGAATGCGCCTGTCTATATAAAGGAACGACTTAATATCTGTAATCCCAAACGGGTACTGAGGTCCTCAAATTCCCAACTGTTGTTGTGCCCGCGCTTCAAAATGGCAACAAAGGGTGGGAGATCCTTTTCTGTCCAAATACCACAGATGTGGAATAAATTGCCGGAGACTCTTCGCAGAGAAACCAAGCTTCTTCCCTTTAGGAAATCATTGAAAACTTTCTTATTTAGGGAAGCCTTCTGCTCCATCTGAGCCGGTGTTACGCTGATATCTTTCTGCCTATATATCCATTTGTTGTTACTGTATTTGTGAGGAGCGCCTAGAGACCTGCCGGTGATTTGGCGCTATATAAAGCCCAGATAACAATAACAATAACTCCATAGCCAGGCCCCTCGCGATGCACACTACCCCAAACACAGTATACTCCAGTTATAGTTTTTCCCGGTTGAAGAGTTTAGTTCCTTGCTGAAAAACGATAAATGTTTTACCGCTGTGTCAGCCCACCATATGTAGACTGTGTGTACAATGACCACTGTAGGCATCGATCCACGCAGCCAGGAGCTAACACGCTTTACATTTTCATAGCGACATAGTCATCTAAATAGAGAAATGATTTCTATGTTTTGATGGTAGCAGCTTGCCATGCATTATATTGAAACTCTGTGTGACATGTACTACATGATTGACCAAAATGGATGTATAGTGCAAAAATTAAAAATGCCAATAAAACCAATACCAATACCACCACCTCAGTTCCTCTCTCTCACTAGTAATAGCAGGGGCACTGTACGAGGCCGGAGCTGCAGCCGAGACCATCCGTCCATCTCTCCTTCCATGCCTGCCTTATAGCAGAGCCCGCCCTGCACCAGGAGGTGAAGCCAGGGCGCTACTACAGTTTGAGTGTTTTTTTATATTAGGCCAAAGATAGCAATGACATTACATAATGCCACAGTGCACACTCAAATCACGGAGGGGGCAGGAAATAGCTCCCCACTCTCCCCCTCTTCCTCCTGAGCCACAACAGTGTAATCACAGAGCAAAAGGTGTTGGAGCGCTTTGTTAGTGTTTGTCGCTCGGATCATATGTAACTCTAACTTCACACTTTGTGTCTGTGTAATTTACAACACTTACACATCTTCTGCACTGCACTAATTAGCACTACTTTGAAGATCAGTCTTGCAGACCAGTCTCTTCCTCTGATATTTACAATCTAACAAGCGTTCAAGAAGGCCCTTTATTGCAATGCAATAGGTCTCGCATTTGTGAGAGTGTTAGCTATTAGTATTGTAAATGACAATGCCTTTTACTTATCTTTTAAAACCCAAAACATAAATAAAAGGCATGATCATTTCCAATGCCAATAGCTCAAACTTGCGTGAATGCGAGACCTATTGCATTGCAAATGCTTGTTCTTACTTTCCTTTCTGCAGAGGCTTCTTATGAATAGCTCTGCTCACATTTCTTTTAAGCATTCACTTGATTTTGCAAAATGTAGCTGAAAGTAAACCAAGATGACACTTTCGGTCCAGTGCCTAGGCTGCCAACTAATAATGAAAGAGACTGCTCACAGTCTGATCTTCTCCACTGCACCACGTTGTTTAATTCTTGAGTATATCACCTCAGTTCACTGTGCCCCAGTTCCCTTGTTTGCCATAACTGAGACCATAACACATGTGATATCATGTTTACGTGGAGAAGTGTGGCTCACTGGTTAGAGGAGGCAGACCTGGAAGCAGAGGTCAGCCCGGGACCAGGGTTCAATTCCCGGCTCAGCGGGGTATTGAGTCCTAAAATGTCCATGGACTCGACAATTCTCGCTCCGGTGCCTACTCGAATCACGGGTTCACACTCTGTGACTCTGGGCAATAGCTTGCTTAATCTCCACAACGGCCCCTCGCGGCGGGATGCCTGGCTTTCACCTTGCGGATACCCTGCCGGGGTTATCTCACAGGGGAATACCAGGACGGGTTCCCTAAGCAAGCGCTTAGAAACCGCTTGGTGATTTGCGCTATATAAATTCCTGTACATTTACATTTACATTTACACACAGATCAACTTTGCAAGATCTGGTCAGAGTCAAAATGTTATTGGCCTGACTCTCAAAGTTATTGATGCATGTAACTTTGGCTTTGATGTGGAAAAGTTGTTTTCTCACTCGTAAAACGATGTGCACACATGATGATTTTCATGTGAGAAAATATATTCACAGGAGCTAAAATGCCTTTAGAAATTTCACACAACCAGAAAGTTGCATGTTTAGGGTATTCACAAATTCCTCACCAACCGCTTCACACTCTGGAAAAGGTTGAAAATTTGCTCCTGACAAGGAAAGAAGGTAGCCGTTTTCTTTAATGAAAAGAGATTCCACCCTCAAATAAACGAGCATTTACAATGCAACGGTTTCGCCTTTGTAAAAGTTAGAGCTATTGGCATTGTAAATGACAATTTTTTTATTTATGTGTTGGTTTTGAAAACAGATAAATAAATGGCATTGCCATTTACAATGCCAATAGCTTAATCTCTCGCAAACAGTAAAAATGATTAATAATAACTAACCTCCTTCTTATCAAAGGACCAAAAACCCTGCCTTAAGTTGCAGTCATTAAAGAGCTTGCTGACAATTAGGAGCTCCCTGAGTGATGGTGTGTGTTTTGTAGGTGTGTGTGTGTGTGTGTGCACGTGTGTATTGCTGACATGCAATGCTCACATTCAATTAGGAGCTCCCTGAGTGATGGAGTGTGTTTTGTAGGTGTGTGTGTGTGTGCACGTGTGTATTGCTGACATGCAATGCTCACATTCAATTAGGAGCTCCCTGAGTGATGGTGTGTGCGTTTGGAGGTGTGTGTGCACGTGAGTATGCACATGTGCACGGGGGTGTGTGCATGATCATTGTGTGAATGAACGTTCACGAGTGTGTATGAAAGTGCGCATGTGAGTGAGTGTGCATATGCATGGATCCACAAGGCATGAAAATGTATGTGCCACTCTAGTTCGTTGGTCTGCAAGGATTTTTCCATCATGCCCTCTGAGGCAATCATGGACCAGAAACAATGATTACTGCATGTGTGAGTGAAAGCAAGTGAATGTCAGAATGCATATGTTTGTATCTGTGGCAATGTGTTGAAAGTGGTGCGTGCATGTGTGAGGGTAAGTGTGTGAAAGAGAGAGATAGTGTGCAAAAGGCCTTGAAGGGCTAGTGTCAATATGCAACCAATGTCAGCAGCTCATTCTCCTGCTCATCTATGCAATCATAAACCAAAATGTACGTGTGTGTTCGTGCATGTGCACTCGTGTAAGTGTGTGTCTGTGCGCATTTGTGGAAGAATGCACAATGGTATTAGAGATTGAATGTGTGAATAATGCGTACAGCACTCTAGCTAGGTGGTCTGGCATATTCGGCCTCCCATTAACATACTCACTGAAGCAAACATAAACTAAACCAAATCTTGTGTGTGAGCTGTAGGGTCTGTTTCCCTTGCGAAAATAAGGTGTGAAGCAAATTACCACATGGGAGTCAACCCCGAGCTCCCAAAGTGTCATTGCCTGCAGGGGAATGAAATCAAATCGTGATGCCTATTACCCCTGTCCCTAATCTTAAAGTTCCCAGGTCCACTCCATAAGCAATCCATTGTGTCCTTGTTATCGCGTTTCTTTAAACCCATTGAGATGGACCGAGCAAACCCAATTACAGAGATAATGCCTGCGGTAATGTCAGCTCTGGGGTGGTGTCGAGGGGACTGCAGGGCCAGAAACAAGGCCAGCTCTGCTGCCCCTGGGCCGAGGCACACCTCATCCCTGCTCCCGCGTCACTTTCTCTGCCACATACACACACACGCAAACAGGGCCATAGAAGCAAGGCGCTCAAACAGCACAACACCAGCATGAACACCCAACATTCACGCAAACACGCACACTCAAAGTACACACACTCAAAAGGACGTGTGAGCCCAAAACACAATTACAGGAATACTTCACCGAAGCACACACATACAGCAATCAAACCATGCATGCCTATAACAATACAAACTCCTGTGCATTCGGGGTAGGCACAAAACACAAACAAAAACTTACAAACATATGTAACACAAATCACAGCGATAGAAGCACAACCAATCACTCATACATAATGCATACATTCGACACACACGGAACACTCTTATGTCACATAGACATGTACATATCAAAACGACATGTGCACATACCCAAAACATACATTGAACACAATTATAAACTTTCAAAGGCGCACCAATGCAGTTTAGCATACAAGACACGTATGGCAAAACACCAAATACAAACTAAACACATGCACCAAACACACACACACATCTACCAAAAGTAACGAAAACAGGTAACACAAAACCACTGGCCCAGAGCACACTGCACCCCTCCAGCTCAAAGACAGCTTATGGCTTTGCAACGGACAGGAACGACTTCCGCAGCTACTAGGGGAGGGGCAGCAGGGTCAGAGATCCGAAAGGACCAGCACAGCAGTATTTATTTATTTTTATTTAGGGCATTTTTATATAGCGCGGACATTACCCAAAGGAGCATTAAACAAGGTGATCTGTTCAACACGAGCGAGAGCAGGGCTATGATGGACTTGAACCTGTGCAACGTGAGGTATAGCTCTGCTGTTTGTGATTCTGCGGAGAGGATGAGAGCAGGCAACACCAACATGAACCAGCACGGACAGGCGAGTGAGCACTAAAGACGATCCAAGAGTGGAGAAGCCACTGCCCTGCCTTGTCCACACTGAGCTTTCACTCCGCATTTGACACTTAACTTCCAGGCCCGCCCGCTGCGCTTGAGTGGGAGCCTCTCCAAAGGGGAGACCCCACACCGGCGCTGGCACACGCCTCCCAACCGTGTCCTCTGCACTTTAAACAAGTCTCCTGGCAGGCAAAGTGGGCTTCTAGAAGGAGCTGGTTAGTCGGAGGAGGGCTTGCCTTGCCCCTGGGAAAGGAAATACACACGGGAGATCTTGAGGAGAGTCCCAGGCAGGAAACACAGACCAAGGGTCTTAAAACTACACACTATCTGTGAGCACCAGAGGAAGATTAGGTCTGTGGAGTACAGTGTACTTATGATGTGGGCTAATAGCCAGAGCTGACGACTTTGAAACTAGGGAAACGGGTTTGAGTCTGGCGTCGGGTCAACTCCTGTGATTCTGGGCTAATCACTTAATCTCCCTGTGCCTGCAAAAAATGACTGTGTATTTGTGTAATGTAACTGGTGTTCATGTAAAGCGCTTCAATACCTTCGGGTCGAATTCGCGCTATGTAAAAAACAGAAAAACAGCAAAAATATGGCGTAATTCAGGTCAGCCATGAATACAAGAGGGTCCCAGGCACACCGTGTGTCCCTCAATCTACAATAAGGCAACCTCTCCTGTTTCTTAATTAAGTGCTGTCGAAGCACCATGCACACTTTCACAACCACCCCTTGCTGCAGCCCTCCTCGTCGCCCCATCCCTTTGTCTTTCACACCCACACCACTCCAGCCACAAGCAGCCTGGTCACACCCAAGGGCCCTCTCACCTTTGCCCTTTTCCACACCCGGGCCCGCAGAACACCCACCTTTACCCACATCTGCTTCCTCCAGACCTAGCCCCAACCACACCACACAGCCCTTCACACACTGAGTTCACATCCTGCTGACACACTCAAATATGCTTCCGGGCACTGCTGAACTAGCCACTGCGTGTTCCCTCTACCCCACACCTGCCTTGCACCCCATCCCACCTCATCCCAAACACTCCACGACTCGCTCATCCGCAACCCCACCCCTTCCTTCCAGTCACCCACCCGGCCCTGCACCCCTCGTGTCAGAAGGCGAGGGGGCTGTGGGGTGAACACAAGGTGTGCTGCGGGAGGCAGGGCTCTGTCCCAGCCGACCAGAGCCCACGGCACAGCGGGGCCTGGCCTGAAACCCCCTGGGTGCCGACTCTTTGGCCCTTTGCTGCCTGGCAGTCCTCGTGGCAGTCCTCCTAATCCGGGAACAATGCATGCAGCGCCGCGTAAAGCTGCCCCCGGAGCGGGGGGTGGCTCCATGCCAATCCCAGGTCTCCCGCGGGCACCACCAGGCCCGGCACGCTGCCAGGCGCGGAGCGGCAGACACGGACGCCGGAAGGCGGTGCAGTTGTGAGCCCGAAGAAAGAAAACAATGCAAACTACGAGACAAGCCCCGCAGCAGGAGCGGGTGGGGCTCTCCCGCTCACAGTCTCGGCGCCACCCCTGCTCTGTCGCCACATGGGGGCCCCTTTAGGTAAGACCATTGAACTAACACACCTGAAGATGATTTGTTTAATAAAAGTCCACGAGTTGAGCACAATGTCATCAGTGATAAGGTACCGCCTGCAATTTACAGAATAGAGCAACATGTAAATGTTAGGCTGGGCAAACACTAGGTTGAGGGACAGAATCGGGGTTCGAGATATGGTTGGGGCAAAGATTACGATTTATGTCTGGGTTAAGGGCGAGGGTAGACAGGTTATCAACTCACACCAGCATCTGGTCAAACCTTCAAACAAATGGCTCAAGTCCCCCAGCGTGAATGTTCACAGCAAGCGCGGAAGAAAGAGCTCATCAAACATCCGAACCCAACCTGCTGCTCTTCAGAAAGCAACTCGAGGCTCGTCTTGCCCTCACTGCCATCCTCAGTCCCCCAAAACCAATAGTTACACCAGCCTAGGTCTTGCTCTGTGTGGAGACTCACAAACCCAGATATTATTAGTGATATACTGCTTTATTTAAGACAAGTCTGGAACAGAGCAACAGGTCGTTTCGGGATTCAGGGGCGTGTTTGCGTGCTCTCCCCTTCCCATTGGCTGGAAGGTAAAATTCCAGCCAATGAGAAGAGGAGAGGGCGGGACTTAAAAAAAGACCCAGAAACGCCCCCGAATCGCGTCCCGACGGGGAAAGAGTGATTGACAACGATGTCTTCCAATGGCTAGCCTCCATTTATGGAGCTAGCCAATGGAAGAAGGGGCGGTTTCAAGTCCCCACTACTGAGATAACATTAGATTTCGCCCTGCGCGAGCACTGCTGCGCAGTGCTACCGCCAGGGCGAAACCTAAAAAGAGGGGTTGTAGGAAAGGGAGGAAAACCAGTTTTAACAAGTGAATTTGCACCCAACAGAGTTTCTCATGTGCCAATACATGCACATGCATTTTCTTATGTGAAACTGGAATTCACAAAACGTTTCGAGACATATGTCTGAAAGCCTGTAATTGTGGTAGGCTTCCGGGCCTTTTTCTGTAAACGTTGTTAAATTCCTGAAATAAATCAGCACCCGTGCAAAGTCTCAGATACGAGGGTGCATTTTTGTGCCTTCCTTTAAGAATTGGGCCTTTTATTATATTATATTTTTATTTATTGGCCATAATGTTTTACTCTGATTCGCCATCAAACATTTGTTAATTAATGATGCCTTAGAGAAATTGTAATTAAAGTAGGCTTAGGATTTGGATGGATAATTTAACAAAACGGTCACTAATTTGTCTTGGACCATAGGTCTTGGGCATTCAGCCTTTAAAATATTTCTTTTGTCTCTCTCAAGGGGGTTTTCTTAACCACCTCTTGATGAATTTGGCCGCGTGGTTCTGTGGCCACCATTGGGAGCTTCTGGGATGTTAGATGTTATAGGGTGAGAACATTTCCTCGCCTAGATGGTCAATTAATATTTCTTTAGAGGAAGAGGTAAGTTAGTCCTCCTTAGACTCGAGTACTCCTTGATCAAGGGCAATTAATTGGGGGTCAGGTAGAGTACTTTGATAGTGTGTGCCGCTTGGGGCATCCTGGTAATTTCTGTCGCTAAGGACACCTGTGATCTTTGTGGCGCATAGACCTCCCTTAGAGTTTGAGGCTCTTAGTCCTCCTTTAACGTGTGAGGTGCATAGACCTCCCAGTAGGGTTGAGGTGCATAAACCTCCCAGTATGCTGAATGGGCTCACCCTTTCTATATTATTGTTTTTCCATGACATTTTGCCCCAGCATTTAGTAAAACCGTCATTATGCGCTTCGTGAAGTTCAGAGGGGTTGTTTCCCTCAGTTAGGGATCTTTTGCCCGCAACAACTTGGCTGATGGTTTCTATCATGCAAGAGCACATTTATTTTTGTATTACTCTTTTAATAAGCTCCTCATTGGGGTTGAGAGTGGGGACCGGAGCTTGGGAACCTTCTGATTCAATGTCAGACATGATAGGTTAGAGGATTCCCAAAGGGTTAACTCCTTATTAAACTTGATTAACAAAGGTTTGCAAGTTTATAAATATTACTCTTAGTCTTCTATAGCCCAAGGATTAGAAACTACTGTGCTTGCTAGGGTCTGCGGCCGATAATAACAATTGCCTGCCCCAGGGGGTGATAAAGCCATAAAGTAATGTTTAAAGGTATTAAAGAGCCAAAAACGTGCCTTGGGCGTGATGAGAGACTTGGCTGATCACTCGTGTTCCAACTACCTTTATCCCTGAGGACGGGACAGCGCAAACAATCAACTGTTCCCTAGCACTTTACGATCAGCTGTTCCCTAGCACGCTGCTATGCAACGCGATTTCAGCTGAACATGTTTTTTACATTTTTTTTGGTGTTTATTGGCCTCTTCGATGCTCATGACGGAATGGTTCTGTCATGAGCATCGGTGCCCCTGTTCTCATGACGGAACTATTCCGTCATGAGGACAGGGTGCAGGAAATTCCTCTGCTGCAGACAGCAGAGGGATTTCCTTATCTCCCTTAAAGCCTCGGGAGCTGGGGAAGAGCTTTCCCAGCTCCCCAGGCCCCCACCCTGCTTTTTGTGCAATGACAATCAGCGCACACGTTGCACTGTCGTCATTGCACAGAAACGGAAACTGAAATGAGCCTTTAGGCTTATTTCAGTTTCACTTTCTGTGTGCTCAGGGGGCTATCTCAGCCCCCCTGGCACGTAGAAAGACAAGAGAAGTATCATTGGAAAGGGAACAATCTCCCCTTTCCAATGGTACCCCTCCCCAGTGGATCCCTGCTTGGGGATCACCCCAGGAAGGTGATCCCCAAGCAGGGATCCACCCACTAGACACCAGGGAGGGGGGAGCGGCCCCTTGGGCAAGGGCTTTTGCTCCGCCAAATACATTTGGTGAGATTTAGTCTCCCCCCCGGGGGGCAGATGGGGACAGTAGCCCCCAATCTGCTCCCCCGGGGGGTAAAAAGCCCACTAGACGCCAGGGATTTTTTTTTTGCCATAAAATGTATTAGGGTGGGGCTGACCATAAAGGGCATGTCCATGCCCCCACCCCAGCAAACTTACAGCCTTTCAGCCCACTATACACCAGGGATTTTCTTTTAAATAATTTGTGGTGGGGGCTGCCCAATATGGGTATGCCCCCACACCTCCCCCACAAAAATGACAGCCTATCTGCCCCTGGGGGGGTGGGGCGGGAAAGCCCAGTAGACGCCAGGGATTTTTTGGTCAAATTTTAATTAGGGTGGGGGCATTGGCACGCCTGTTTTGGGCAGCCCCACCCTAATTAAAATTTGCCTAGGAAACTCCCTGGCGTCTAGTGGACTTTTTGCCATGGCAGTAGCCCCCAATCTGCCCCGCCGTGGGGGCAAAAAGCCCACTAGACGCCAGGGATTTTGTTTGGGCAAATTTGAATTAGAGTGGGGGCTCCCAAAACGGGCATGCCCATGCCCCATCCCCTCCCCCGCAAAAATTACAGGCTTCCTGCCCCCCCTGGGGGGCAGATGGGGTAGTAGCTCCCAATCTGTCCCCCTGGGGGGGGCAAAAAACCCGCTAGACACCAGGGATATTTTTGGGCAAATTTTAATTAGGGTGGGGCATTGGCATGCCTGTTTTGGGCAGCCCCCACCCTAATTAAAATTTGCCCTAAAAAACTCCCTGGGTCTAGTGGACTTTCTGCCCCCCGGGGGGCAGATGGGGGCAAAATCCCCCAATATGCCCCACCGGGGGGGAGGGCAAAAGCCCACTAGACGTCAGGGATTTTTTTGGGCAAATTTAATTAGGGCGTAGGCCCCCAAAACCAGCATGCCCAAGCCCCTCCCCCCTCCCCCACAAGAATTACAGCCTTCCTGTCCCTCCTGGGGGGCTAGTGGGCTTTCTGCCCACCCATGGGGGCAGATGGGGGATTGGCCCCCAATCTGATCTGCCGGGGGGCCAATAAAGCCCACTAGACGCCAGGGATTTTTTGGGGGGAAATTTGAATTAGGGTGGGGGCTCCCAAAAAGAGCATGCCCATGCCCTCACCCCCCCACAAAGATCACAGCCTTCCTGCCCCCCCTGGGAGCAGATTGAACAGTAGTCCCCAATCTGCCCGGGGGGGGGGCAAAAAGCCCACTGGTCACCAGGGATTTTTAGGGAAAATTTGAATTAGGGTGGGGGATGGCCAAAACAGGCATGTCAGTGACCCTACCCCCCACCCACAGCAATTACAGCCTTTCTGCCCCCCCCCTGAGGGGATGATGGGGCAGTAGCCCCCAATCTGCCCCCCCCGGGGGAGCAAAAATCCCACTAGACGGCAATGATTACGGTGAATTTTTTTAATGCGTGGGGGTGGGGGCTGGTCAGAATGGGCATACAAAATAGCCACAGTGTTTCTGCCCCCCCCTTGGAGGCATATCGAGGCAACCACCCCTCCCCCTCCCCGACATCTACCCCAGGGCGGCAGAAAGCCGACTAGGCACAGAGTTGTTTTTAGCAATATGCCTACTTGTGGATTTTGGGTCGTAGTGCAGCCGACCCATAGGGAAACCTAGCAAACCTGTATATTTTTAAAAACTAGACCCCCAGGGGAATCCAGGATGGGGCAAAAAACTGGGGGTGAGTGTTTGATTTGCTCAAACGCTCCGTCCATCATCCCCTTTTGTATCGCTTTGTTCACCCAAAGTGTAGCAGGGTATGCTCAGACGTGAGTCCCTTGCTCACTTGGCCACTGGATTCAAGATAGCCTGGCTGATGAGGATTATGAATCCGAAACCGGTCCCAGGATGCTTGTTTCCGGTCCAGGGAAGACATGGCTTGGCAGTTCGGGCTGGACTGTTCCCATGAGGCACAGGGTCAGACTGATTTGCATATGACCATGTCCGAACTGGGGTGGCTGAGTGGGCTAAAGAATGGTGATGAATTAAACCCAGATCAGTTGACTGGGGGTGAGTGTTTGATTTGCTCAAACGCTCCGTCCATCATCCCCTTTTGTATCGCTTTGTTCGCCCTAAGTGTGACAGGGTATGCTCAGACGTGAGTCCCTTGCTCACTTGGCCACTGGATTCAAGATAGCCTGGCTGATGAGGATTATGAATCCGAAACCGGTCCCAGGATGCTTGTTTCCGGTCCAGGGAAGACATGGCTTGGCAGTTCGGGCTGGACTGTTCCCATGAGGCACAGGGTCAGACTGATTTGCATATGGCCATGTCTGAACTGGGGTGGCTGTGTGGGCTAAAGAATGGTGATGGATTAAACCCAGATCAGTTGACTGGGGGTGAGTGTTTGATTTGCTCAAACGCTCCGTCCATAATCCCCTTTTGTATCGCTTTGTTCGCCCTATGTGTGGCAGGGTATGCTCAGATGTGAGTCCCTTGCTCACTTGGCCACTGGATTCAAGATAGCCTGGCTGATGAGTATTATGAATCCGAAACCGGTCCCAGGATGTTTGTTTCCGGTCCAGGATAGACATGGCTTGGCAGTTCGGGCTGGACTGTTCCCATGAGGCACAGGGTCAGACTGATTTGCATATGGCCATGTCTGAACTGGGGTGGCTGAGTGGGCTAAAGAATGGTGATGGATTAAACCCAGATCAGTTGACTGGGGGTGAGTGTTTGATTTGCTCAAACGCTCCGTCCATCATCCCCTTTTGTATCGCTTTGTTCGCCCTGAGTGTGGCAGGGTATGCTCAGACGTGAGTCCCTTGCTCACTTGGCCACTGGATTCAAGATAGCCTGGCTGATGAGGATTATGAATCCGAAACCGGTCCCAGGATGCTTGTTTCCGGTCCAGGGAAGACATGGCTTGGCAGTTCGGGCTGGACTGTTCCCATGAGGCACAGGGTCAGACTGATTTGCATATGGCCATGTCTGAACTGGGGTGGCTGAGTGGGCTAAAGAATGGTGATGGATTAAACCCAGATCAGTTGACTTGGGGTGAGTGTTTTATTTGCTCAAACGCTCCGTCCATCATCCCCTTTTGTATCGCTTTGTTCGCCCTAAGTGTGGCAGGGTATGCTCAGACGTGAGACCCTTGCTCACTTGGCCACTGGATTCAAGATCGCCTGGCTGATGAGGATTATGAATCCGAAACCGGTCCCAGGATGCTTGTTTCCGGTCCAGGGAAGACATGGTTTGGCAGTTCGGGCTGGACTGTTCCCATGAGGCACAGGGTCAGACTGATTTGCATATGACCATGTCCGAACTGGGGTGGCTGAGTGGGCTAAAGAATGGTGATGGATTAAACCCAGATCAGTTGACTGGGGGTGAGTGTTTGATTTGCTCAAACGCTCCGTCCATCATCCCCTTTTGTATCGCTTTGTTCGCCCTAAGTGTGGCAGGGTATGCTCAGACATGAGTCCCTTGCACACTTGGCCACTGGATTCAAGATAGCCTGGCTGATGAGGATTATGAATCCGAAACCGGTCCCAGGATGCTTGTTTCCGGTCCAGGGAAGATATGGCTTGGCAGTTCGGGCTGGACTGTTCCCATGAGGCACAGGGTCAGACTGATTTGCATATGGCCATGTCTGAACTGGGGTGGCTGAGTGGGCTAAAGAATGGTGATGGATTAAACCCAGATCAGTTGACTGGGGGTGAGTGTTTGATTTGCTCAAACGCTCCGTCCATCATCCCCTTTTGTATCGCTTTGTTCGCCCTAAGTGTGGCAGGGTATGCTCAGACGTGAGTCCCTTGCTCACTTGGCCACTGGATTCAAGATAGCCTGGCTGATGAGGATTACGAATCCGAAACCAGTCCCAGGATGCTTGTTTCCGGTCCAGGGAAGACATGGCTTGGCAGTTCGGGCTGGACTATTCCCATGAGGCACAGGGTCAGACTGATTTGCATATGGCCATGTCTGAACTCGGGTGGCTGAGTGGGCTAAAGAATGGTGATGGATTAAACCCAGATCAGTTGACTGGGGGTGAGTGTTTGATTTTCTCAAACTCTCCGTCCATCATCCCCTTTTGTATCGCTTTGTTCGCCCTAAGTGTGGCAGGGTATGCTCAGACGTGAGTCCCTTGCTCACTTGGCCACTGGATTCAAGATAGCCTGGCTGATGAGGTTTTTATGAATCCGAAACCGGTCCCAGGATGCTTGTTTCCGGTCCAGGGAAGACATGGCTTGGCAGTTCGGGCTGGACTGTTCCCATGAGGCACAGGGTCAGACTGATTTGCATATGGCCATGTCTGAACTGGGGTGGCTGAGTGGGCTAAAGAATGGTGATGGATTAAACCCAGATCAGTTGACTGGGGGTGAGTGTTTGATTTGCTCAAACGCTCCGTCCATCATCCCCTTTTGTATCGCTTTGTTCGCCCTAAGTGTGGCAGGGTATGCTCAGACGTGAGACCCTTGCTCACTTGGCCACTGGATTCAAGATCGCCTGGCTGATGAGGATTATGAATCCGAAAACGGTCCCAGGATGCTTGTTTCCGGTCCAGGGAAGACATGGTTTGGCAGTTCGGGCTGGACTGTTCCCATGAGGCACAGGGTCAGACTGATTTGCATATGACCATGTCCGAACTGGGGTGGCTGAGTGGGCTAAAGAATGGTGATGGATTAAACCCAGATCAGTTGACTGGGGGTGAGTGTTTGATTTGCTCAAACGCTCCGTCCATCATCCCCTTTTGTATCGCTTTGTTCGCCCTAAGTGTGGCAGGGTATGCTCAGACATGAGCCCCTTGCACACTTGGCCACTGGATTCAAGATAGCCTGGCTGATGAGGATTATGAATCCGAAACCGGTCCCAGGATGCTTGTTTCCGGTCCAGGGAAGACATGGCTTGGCAGTTCGGACTGGACTGTTCCCATGAGGCACAGGGTCAGACTGATTTGCATATGGCCATGTCTGAACTGGGGTGGCTGAGTGGGCTAAAGAATGGTGATGGATTAAACCCAGATCAGTTGACTGGGGGTGAGTGTTTGATTTGCTCAAACGCTCCGTCCATCATCCCCTTTTGTATCGCTTTGTTCGCCCTAAGTGTGGCAGGGTATGCTCAGACGTGAGTCCCTTGCCCACTTGGCCACTGGATTCAAGATAGCCTGGCTGATGAGGATTATGAATCCGAAACCAGTCCCAGGATGCTTGTTTCCGGTCCAGGGAAGACATGGCTTGGCAGTTCGGGCTGGACTATTCCCATGAGGCACAGGGTCAGACTGATTTGCATATGGCCATGTCTGAACTGGGGTGGCTGAGTGGGCTAAAGAATGGTGATGGATTAAACCCAGATCAGTTGACTGGGGGTGAGTGTTTGATTTTCTCAAACTCTCCGTCCATCATCCCCTTTTGTATCGCTTTGTTCGCCCTAAGTGTGGCAGGGTATGCTCAGACGTGAGTCCCTTGCTCACTTGGCCACTGGATTCAAGATAGCCTGGCTGATGAGGTTTTTATGAATCCGAAACCGGTCCCAGGATGCTTGTTTCCGGTCCAAGGAAGACATGGCTTGGCAGTTCGGGCTGGACTGTTCCCATGAGGCACAGGGTCAGACTGATTTGCATATGGCCATGTCTGAACTGGGGTGGCTGAGTGGGCTAAAGAATGGTGATGGATTAAACCCAGATCAGTTGACTGGGGGTGAGTGTTTGATTTGCTCAAACGCTCCGTCCATCATCCCCTTTTGTATCACTTTGTTCGCCCTAAGTGTGGCAGGGTATGCTCAGACGTGAGTCTCTTGCTCACTTGGCCACTGGATTCAAGATAGCCTGGCTGATGAGGATTATGAATCCGAAAACGGTCCCAGGATGCTTGTTTCCGGTCCAGGGAAGACATGGCTTGGCAGTTCGGGCTGGACTGTTCCCATGAGGCACAGGGTCAGACTGATTTGCATATGACCATGTCCGAACTGGGGTGGCTGAGTGGTCTAAAGAATGGTGATGGATTAAACCCAGATCAGTTGACTGGGGGTGAGTGTTTGATTTGCTCAAACGCTCCGTCCATCATCCCCTTTTGTATCGCTTTGTTCGCCCTAAGTGTGGCAGGGTATGCTCAGACGTGAGTCCCTTGCTCACTTGGCCACTGGATTCAAGATAGCCTGGCTGATGAGGATTATGAATCCGAAACCGGTCCCAGGATGCTTGTTTCCGGTCCAGGGAAGACATGGCTTGGCAGTTCGGGCTGGACTGTTCCCATGAGGCACAGGGTCAGACTGATATGCATATGGCCATGTCTGAACTGGGGTGGCTGAGTGGGCTAAAGAATGGTGATGGATTAAACCCAGATCAGTTGACTGGGGGTGAGTGTTTGATTTGCTCAAATGCTCCGTCCATCATCCCCTTTTGTATCGCTTTGTTCGCCCTAAGTGTGGCAGGGTATGCTCAGACGTGAGTCCCTTGCTCACTTGGCCACTGGATTTAAGATAGCCTGGCTGATGAGGATTATGAATCCGAAACCGGTCCCAGGATGCTTGTTTCCGGTCCAGGGAAGACATGGCTTGGCAGTTCGGGCTGGACTGTTCCCATGAGGCACAGGGTCAGACTGATTTGCATATGGCCATGTCTGAACTGGGGTGGCTGAATGGGCTAAAGAATGGTGATGGATTAAACCCAGATCAGTTGACTGGGGGTGAGTGTTTGATTTGCTCAAACGCTCCGTCCATCATCCCCTTTTGTATCGCTTTGTTTGCCCTAAGTGTGGCACGGTATGCTCAGACGTGAGTCCCTTGCTCACTTGGCCACTGGATTCAAGATAGCCTGGCTGATGAGGATTATGAATCCGAAAACGGTCCCAGGATGCTTGTTTCCGGTTCAGGGAAGACATGGCTTGTCAGTTCGGGCTGGACTGTTCCCATGAGGCACAGGGTCAGACTGATTTGCATATGGCCATGTCTGAACTGGGGTGGCTGAGTGGGCTAAAGAATGGTGATGGATTAAACCCAGATCAGTTGACTGGGGGTGAGTGTTTGATTTGCTCAAACGCCCCGTCCATCATCCCCTTTTGTATCGCTTTGTTCGCCCTAAGTGTGGCAGGGTATGCTCAGACATGAGTCCCCTGCTCACTTGGCCACTGGATTCAAGATAGCCTGGCTGATGAGGATTATGAATTCGAAACCGGTCCCAGGATGCTTGTGTCCGGTCCAGGGAAGACATGGCTTGGCAGTTCGGGCTGGACTGTTCCCATGAGGCACAGGGTCAGACTGATTTGCATATGGCCATGTCTGAACTGGGGTGGCTGAGTGGGCTAAAGAATGGTGATGGATTAAACCCAGATCAGTTGACTGGGGGTGAGTGTTTGATTTGCTCAAACGCTCCGTCCATCATCCCCTTTTGTATCGCTTTGTTTGCCCTAAGTGTGGCACGGTATGCTCAGACGTGAGTCCCTTGCTCACTTGGCCACTGGATTCAAGATAGCCTGGCTGATGAGGATTATGAATCCGAAAACGGTCCCAGGATGCTTGTTTCCGGTTCAGGGAAGACATGGCTTGTCAGTTCGGGCTGGACTGTTCCCATGAGGCACAGGGTCAGACTGATTTGCATATGGCCATGTCTGAACTGGGGTGGCTGAGTGGGCTAAAGAATGGTGATGGATTAAACCCAGATCAGTTGACTGGGGGTGAGTGTTTGATTTGCTCAAACGCTCCGTCCATCATCCCCTTTTGTATCGCTTTGTTCGCCCTAAGTGTGGCAGGGTATGCTCAGACATGAGTCCCCTGCTCACTTGGCCACTGGATTCAAGATAGCCTGGCTGATGAGGATTATGAATTCGAAACCGGTCCCAGGATGCTTGTTTCCGGTCCAGGGAAGACATGGCTTGGCAGTTCGGGCTGGACTGTTCCCATGAGGCACAGGGTCAGACTGATTTGCATATGGCCATGTCTGAACTGGGGTGGCTGAGTGGGTTAAAGAATGGTGATGGATTAAACCCAGATCAGTTGACTGGGGGTGAGTATTTGATTTGCGTAATGGAGGGCAGATATGTGAGAAACAGATATTGTAGTATTTTGGCACCCCATGGCTATACTATGTATCACATATAGGGTAGTTTTACTTTTCTCTACCTTCTGATCCCTTTCCAATATGTCCGCCACAAAGTGTAGACGATTCTAGCATCCTGTTGGCCCCTATATGAAGAATTATTGATGAGAAGCCGGTAGATTGGGGCCCGACCACATTTAATTATTATTCAAACATTGGGTTTTAATGTCGATTTTGTGGCTAAAATATAAAAAATATGAGACATACGAGGAATAGCCTGATCGGTCCAATAGTTACATGTGAAATTGAATACACTGTAAGATGGCCGCCGCGGCAGGCGCACCACTGCCATGTGACACGCGACGCTCTGCACGTCATCACGCGACCTCTGTTATTCTGCTTCCAAACCCCGGGCTGGGCGCGGTTGAGAGTAAGAAGTGCCGGTGATCCTCTGTGGGTAAGCAGTTCCACTTGATCGGTAAGGTTATCGAACCGGTATCGAAGCCGGGAGATGTATCGTTGATACCTGGTCAGTAAATGGCGGGGTTGGTGGATACGGGTGCATTCTGAGAACTGAGTGCCCATTATTCAATTTTAATCCTACATCTGGGTGATTGAGTGTATGGCGTCACTTTAGATAGGGACGGGACAGAAAGCAATGTAGCGGGACACTGATTGAACTTGGTCCATGTTTTTGTTTCTGTGTGCAGAACACCCGACGGTAGCGGGTTTTCGGAAGTAACACGTGATCCTCGAGGACACGGCCATACCGACTAAGAGGGGTAGAAGGTATGCGTGAGAGACGCTAACCCCAGGTGATCATGTTACGGTTTGTCTTGAGTATCACAACCATGTACCGTATTTTGATCTGGCTAGTAGATATGTGAGTGTCTTGAACCCCTGGCTCATTTTATACTACAAATTTGTCGTTTTTACCATCACAGGTGTGTTTTGAAAGAAAGTGGCAATTGAAGTGGGTAACCCCCATTTGCCCTGAAGAAGTTGCGGAAAATAAGTGCAACGAAACATGTTGGCGACTATGACCCACCTGAGACTTTGCATGGTGTGAGTCATTTTTTAAGCTGGAAGGATTCACAGCCCAGAATAAACCCAGAGTGGCCAGTGAACTCTTCTATTTTAACTGTGTGAGATTCACGTTTTCCTTTCTCACTAGGGGGTTTCTGTGTTATACGTGCACATAAGAATAGCAAGGTTTCATGTCGACTTGCTATGATATGAACAGTCAGCAGATTGTGGGGTTGATGTTGAGAAGAAGCACTGTTATATGTTGTCGGTCTTTTTCTGGTGTTCGTCTTCATTTTCCACTGTTATGAGAGTGAGTCACCGATGATGATAATTGGGTATACTTGCAATTGCTAGTCAGATAACCCGATTGGCGGTTCTTCCGTGAGGGGCTCGCTCTCTTCTCCACACTTTTTCCACAAAAATTGTTTGGTGGGTGATGGTATCACGACAGATTGTATGTGTACCGTGTGTGTACCGCGTTAGTTTCTGACACTTGTATGGGTGTGAATAGCCAGACGATACTCGGCTGGTGGTAATAAAAATTTTATATCACCATAATCCTTGAAATATTAAAATAAAAACAAGAGTGTCCAGTGGGACAGGCCTGTTACTGTTTATTATGGTTTGAGTGGGGGGCAGCCTGCACCCTTTTCTTTCCCCCTGAGGCTCCAGTTAATTGGACATGATTCAGTACGGCGGCCCAGCCGTGAGAGTCTAACTGCGGCAGCAGTTTTTTCATTGGTACACACCAGTTTTTATGAATTGAGCCTTTTACACTTGGTTGTGTTCGCGGTGATTCCGTACATAATCGACTTTTCCCTGGTTCTAAGCACTGCCACTGCAAGAAGGGATGAATTGTCTGGCATTTTCAGAAGAACAAATAGCCCTAATACTGTCTGGTCCTTCCCTCTTGCCCGATGTCCCGCTGGGGCCCAGCTCTACAGCACGGGAGGAATGGGACAAGTTATCAACGCTCAAAAAGCGGCAGATTCAAATAGCTCTGCATGGGGCTCTAATGACAGAGTACTTACGGGCAGGAGCAGCACCCCCTAGTCTGATAGTCAAACTTGAACCAAAGATCTTTTTGGAAGATAGGCAATTCCGTGTGGATTGGAGTTATATCTCAAACAAATGCACGCGTGATTGGCTCATCCTCATTATTAACACCGCTAAAAGACTCAGTGATGATTTGATCAAAGAGATACTAGAGTTGGAAGAAAATATAAAGGGTAACTCAGCACTCACTGATGCTAAGGAACAATTAGAGAGGTTCCAAAGCGACCTGACCGATTACAAGACCTATATGGTCAATCAGAAGATAAGGGGGCTTAAAAAGAATTTGGATAGGTTCACTCATGCATGGGCCTTTCCATACACTGAGGACCAGTACTACGACACCCAGACAGACCAGTCAAGGCAACCCAACTTTCAGAAGAGAGGGCAGTATTCTCAGCGAGGGGGGAATAGACAACAGCGACGAACACCAAACAATTGGGTGTTCGATAACACTAGCAGTGAGGAGGAGGACGTACCCACCCATCCGGCCCCTCAAAATACCAACAGGGTGAATTTTGCACCAGAAACAAGGACAGATGAAGATCTAGGAGCATTGTTAAGGTTTTTTTTAGGTCAAAATCAGGGAGGAACACTGGGGGGAGGGAGCCAAACGTTTCGAGGGAAAGGCAAAGGCAGGGGCAGAGGACAATTCCAGCCCAATTGGCAACAATACTCCCCTCGAGTAACCCGCCACAGGGGCAGGACAGGCCAGCAATGAGTTCTGCTGGAGTAAATATAGTACCCAATGATATCGTGGTGAACTTGTCTGATCATGTGTTAACACCAGCAGAAGTAGGAGTTTTACATAAGGGACTGGGGTTTGTGCCGACCCCCCGACATGATCCCTTCACCTGCAGATTAGAATTACATGAAATGATGAGGAAGATCAAATGGCACAAGTTTTTTACTGATAAAGAAAAGGTTGACCAATCAGTATTTAATACGAATCTCCGGCGTCCTTCCAATTTCTGTCCACCCAGTGGCTCTTTGGGTCCAGAAGTGGCAGTGTTCGAACAGAAAGTGCTTCACGACGTGGCTACTCTAGAACAAGCCCCGCAATTACATCAGGGTTGCAACATGAGCAAACTGGACTGGCAAGCTGTTAAATCCCTACAAGACAACCCACTGTTAACCATCAAACAGGCTGACAAGGGGGGGGGCTGTCGTAGTGTTAAACACATGCGATTACGAGGCAGAAGTGCTGAGATTACTGAATGTACGTACCAACTACCACCCCCTTGCTAGAGATCCAACACCAGATTTACTTGAGATGATTACAAGCATGGTGGCAGATGCATTAGATAAGAAGTGGATAACACCAAAAGAGGCGGACTTTATTGTCAACAAAAAGTCTCGCATTCCGGTATTTTACATCTTGCCGAAGATCCACAAACCCCAACGACCACCCCAGGACGCCCGATAGTGTCGGGCATTCAGTCAGTGCGGGAGCCCCTATCTCAATTCGCTGACTTCTTTTTACGTGAAGCAGTGATTACTCAGGAGTCCTATGTCCAGGATACGACCGACATTTTGAATGTCCTTGACGGAGTGCAATTTTATCCTGAATTGCAACTACTAGTGACCATCGACATCGAGTCACTCTACACCAGCATCCCCCAGGACGCCACGCTGGTGGCAGCAGCGCGGGCCCTGGGGGGCTGGAGTGGTTCTACGACACGCCCATCACTTTTGTCATGCAGTGTATTGAGCTTGCATTGACAAAAAACTTTTTCGAGTATAAGAACCAACTATACCTGCAAGTGTCTGGGACTTCTATTAGGGCCACATTCGCCCCGAGTCTGGCCTGCATTTATGTGGGCCAATTTGAGGTGAATGTGGTCCTCCATCGGAACAACAACCCCTTCAGGGAACATATCTCCCTTTGGAGGAGGTATATTGACGACGTCCTCTGTATCTGGACTGGTACAGAGGACCTCCTCCAGGAATTTCTCACATGGCTCAATCAGATAGATGATTGCCTCAAGTTCACTTGGTCCATCAGCAGAACTACTGCAGTTTATCTAGATGTTGACCTCTTGGGAGTTGACCGCAAACTGGTGACGACTGTACATCATAAAAAGACTGATAAGAACTCATTGCTCCACTATAAATCCTTCCACCCACGAGCTCTACGCGACAACCTTCCCGTGGGACAATTTCTGCGCTATAGGCGCAACTGCTCCACTACAGAGTCATTCGTGGAGCAATCCGAAGAATTGGCTGTGAAATTGTCTGCCAGGGCATATCCTAAGAAGGTGGTGAAGCAAGCACGCAAACGTGCATTGAACACGCCCCGCGAAGCACTCCTTGAACGCCATGTGAGAACTAAACAGGAGTGTATACCGGTGGTGACAACCTTCGATCCGTTATCTACCAAACTGAGACAGATTGTGAGGAAGCATTGGTCGATTCTTGATACGAGTGTTGGAAAGATGCCGCCCCCACGGTTTGCCTTCAAAAGAGCTACAAATTTGAAGGACAAACTGGTCCATACTCGGACCTCACAGCCTTTATACACAGATAGGCTACCACCTGGCCACCGCCCTTGTACTAGCTGCTCAGTATGTAATCTAACAACGACCACCAAGGCAGTCACCCTGAGAAATGGCAGAATTTGGCACCTCACTAGGTTCAGTAACTGCAATACTGTAAATGTGATCTACAGATTAACATGCAAATGTGGCCTTCATTACATTGGACTCACGTCTAGAAAGGTGAAAGTCCGCATTCAAGAACACCTCAGCACTCTCAGAGCAAGAAAACTGACCACGAGATTGGTGCAACACTTTAACGACATGGGACATGATCCTAAAGATTTGGAGTGGGTTGTCCTGGAGAGAGTAATGTGTGAGAGTCACAATGTTGAAAATATCTTGGCCAGAAAAGAAGCACGCTGGATCTACCAGGAACAGGTTGACCGCGAGGGGTTGAACGATCTTATCGAATGGAATAAGGTTACCAAACGATGAGTGTACCTAATGGAGGGCAGATATGTGAGAAACTGATATTGTAGTATTTTGGCACCCCATGGCTATACTATGCATCACATATAGGGTAGTTTTACTTTTCTCTACCTTCTGATCCCTTTCCAATATGTCCGCCACAAAGTGTAGACGATTCTAGCGTCCTGTTGGCCCCTATATGAAGAATTATTGATGAGAAGCCGGTAGATCGGGGCCCGACCACATTTAATTATTATTCAAACATTGGGTTTTAATGTCGATTTTGTGGCTAAAATATAAAAAATATGAGACATACGAGGAATAGCCTGATCGGTCCAATAGTTACATGTGAAATTGAATACACTGTAAGATGGCCGCCGCGGCAGGCGCACCACTGCCATGTGACACGCGACGCTCTGCACGTCATCACGCGACCTCTGTTATTCTGCTTCCAAACCCCGGGCTGGGCGCGGTTGAGAGTAAGAAGTGCCGGTGATCCAGCGTGGGTAAGCAGTTCCACTTGATCGGTAAGGTTATCGAACCGGTATCCAAGCCGGGAGATGTATCGTTGATACCTGGTCAGTAAATAGCGGGGTTGGTGGATACGGGTGCATTCTGAGAACTGAGTGCCCATTATTCAATTTTAATCCTACATCTGGGTGATTGAGTGTGTGGCGTCACTTTAGATAGGGACGGGACAGAAAGCAATGTAGCAGGACACTGATTGAACTTGGTCCATGTTTTTGTTTCTGTGTGCAGAACACCCGACGGTAGCGGGTTTTCGGAAGTAACACGTGATCCTCGAGGACACGGCCATACCGACTAAGAGGGGTAGCAGGTATGCGTGAGAGACGCTAACCCCAGGTGATTATGTTACGGTTTGTCTTGAGTATCACAACCATGTACCGTATTTTGATCTGGCTAGTAGATATGTGAGGGTCTTGAACCCCTGGCTCATTTTATACTACAAATTTGTCATTTTTACCATCACAGGTGTGTTTTGAAAGAAAGTGGCAATTGAAGTGGGTAACCCCCATTTGCCCTGAAGAAGTTGCGGGAAATAAGTGCAACGAAACATGTTGGCGACTATGACCCACCTGAGACTTTGCATGGTGTGAGTCATTTTTTAAGCTGGATGGATTAACAGCCCAGAATAAACCCAGAGTGGCCAGTGAACTCTTCTATTTTAACTGTGTGAGATTCACGTTTTCCTTTCTCACTAGGGGGTTTCTGTGTTATACGTGCACATAAGAATAGCAAGGTTTCATGTCGACTTGCTATGATATGAACAGTCAGCAGATTGTGGGGCTGATGTTGAGAAGAAGCACTGTTATATGTTGTCGGTTTTTTTCTGGTGTTCGTCTTCATTTTCCACTGTTATGAGAGTGAGTCACCGATGATGATAATTGGGTATACTGGCAATTGCTAGTCAGATAACCTGATTGGCGGTTCTTCCGTGAGGGGCTCGCTCTCTTCTCCACACTTTTTCCACAAAAATTGTTTGGTGGGTGATGGTATCACGACAGATTGTATGTGTACCGTGTGTGTACCGCGTTAGTTTCCGACACTTGTATGGGTGTGAATAGCCAGAAGATACTCGGCTGGTGGTAATAAAAAATTTATATCACCATAATCCTTGAAATATTAAAATAAAAACAAGAGTGTCCAGTGGGACAGGCCTGTTACTGTTTATTCCGATCCAAGGAAGACATGGCTTGGCAGTTCGGGCTGGACTGTTCCCATGAGGCACAGGGTCAGACTGATTTGCATATGGCCATGTCTGAACTGGGGTGGCTGAGTGGGCTAAAGAATGGTGATGGATTAAAACCCAGATCAGTTGACTGGGGGTGAGTGTTTGATTTGCTCAAACGCTCCGTCCATCATCCCCTTTTGTATCGCTTTGTTCGCCCTAAGTGTGGCAGGGTATGCTCAGACGTGAGTCCCTTGCTCACTTGGCCACTGGATTCAAGATAGCCTGGCTGATGAGGATTATGAATCCGAAACCGGTCCCAGGATGCTTGTTTCCGGTCCAGGGAAGACATGGCTTGGCAGTTCGGGCTGGACTGTTCCCATGAGGCACAGGGTCAGACTGATTTGCATATGGCCATGTCTGAACTGGGGTGGCTGAGTGGGCTAAAGAATGGTGATGGATTAAACCCAGATCAGATGACTGGGGTGAGTGTTTGATTTGCTCAAACGCACCATCCATCATCCCCTTTTGAATCCAGGATGGGGCGACTTGCCTGGCTTCCACCAGGTTCTGTTACACACAATCCCTTGCAAACCTAAAAAATTATCCAAAAAAACACATTTTCCTCATATTTCTGTGGTGGAAAGTTCTGGAATCTGGAATCTGGAATCTGTGTTGATCCAGAAATTTCGACCCACCCCGCGTTCCCCAAAGTCTTCCGAGAAAAATGGTACCTCACTTGTGTGGGTAGGCCTGGCGCCCGCGACAGGAAACGGCCCAAAACGTGGACACACCACATTTTCACAGCGAAAACTGACCCTTTTCTTGCAAAGTGCCTAGCTGTAGATTTTGAACCGTAGCTCTGCTGGCACCTGAGGAAACCTAGCAAAACTATACATTTTTGAAAACTAGAAACCCAGGGGAATCCAGGAGGGGGTGACTTGACAGGTTCACACCAGTTTCTGTTACCCAGAATCAAGGTTCAAGTACCAGCGACAAGTAAGGGCCCAAAACGTATTGAGGAGACATCAAAATTACCTATCACAAAACAACCTGGTTTTGCAAGGGGAGTCACCTAGGTTTTTGGCCCCGAGCTCAGCGGCCATCTTAGGAAACCTAGCACATTTCTAAAAACTAGACACTTGGGGAAGTACAGCAAGGTATGGCTTGCGAGGGGCCCCTAACGTTTTCCTACCCAGAATCCCCTGCAAACCTCAAATTTAGCTGTAAAAATCACTTTTTTCTCAAATTTCTGTGTGGGAAAGTTCAGTAATCTACATGGATCCACAAATTTCCTACCACCCAGTGTTTGCACAGGTCAAGTACCCGAAACAGGCAAGGGCACAAAACGTATTGAGGAGACATCAAAATTACCTATCGCAAAACAACCTGGATTTGCAAAGGGTGTCACCTGGGTTTTTGGCCCCGGGCTCGGTGGCCATCTTGGGAATCTTCCAAACCCACACATTTCTGAAAAGAAGATTCCTGGGGTAGTCCAGCGAGGTATGCTTGCATGGATCCCCCAACATTTTCCTAACCAGAATCCCCTGAAAACCTCAAATGTAGCTGAAAAAATCACCTTTTTTTCAAATTTCTGTGTGGTAAAGTTGTGGAATCTGCGTGGATCCACAAAATTCCTCCCACCCAGCGTTCCCGCAGGTCTCCCGATAAAAACGGTACCTCACTTGTGTGGGTAGGCAAAGTGGCTGAAACAGGAAATTGGCCAAATCTTATTGTGGAAACTTTAAAATTACCTATAACATAACTACCTGGTATTGGAGGGGGGGACCTGCTTTTTGATGCCGCCATCTAGGGAAACCTACAAAACCCACATGTTTCTGAAAACTAGACAACCTGGGGAGTCCAATGAGGTATGGCTTGCATGGATCCTCCATCGTTACCCAGAATCCTCTGCAAACCTCAAATGTAGCTGAAAAAATATATTTTCCACATATTTTTGCATGGAATCACCGTGCTGGCACAAATGTCCTACCACCTAGTGTTCTCCTTGTTCTCCCGAGTAAAATGATACCTCACTTGTGTGGGTGTCGAAAGCAGAACTGGCTAAAAACGTAATTTAAATAAAATGTAGCACTTAGAATTCTCGGTGCTATACTCTAAATCCATATGTTTTGGGCTCTTCCTAGTCACAGGTCTTTGGCCCACTCACACAAGTGAGGTATCATTTTAATCGGGAGAACAAGGGGAACGCTGGGTGGTAGGACATTTGTGCTGGCACGGTGATCCCACGCAAAAATGTATGGAAAAACTTTGTTTTTTTCCGCTAAATTTGAGGTTTAAAGGGGATTCTGGGTAGGAAAACGTTGGGGAACCCACAAAAGCCATCGCTGGACACCCCTTGGTGTCTAGTTTTCAGAAATGTGTGGGTTTGGTAGGTTTTCCTAGATGGCCGCCGAGCCCGGGGCCAAAAACTCATGGGACCCCCCTTGCAGAACCAGGTTGGTTTGTGGTTTGTGATAGGTAATTTTGATGTCGCCTCAACAGGTTTCGGGCCCTTGCCTGTCGTCGGTACTTGACCCACCCATACGAGTGAGGTATAATAGGAATGAATATCAATTACCGAATCGGTAAATACTGATTCTGTAATTGGGGGAAACATTGAAGGGTGGCAGGGTGTCACTTTGACACCCTGTTGCACCCCTCAAGTGTGTATGGGTGCACATGTTGCAGACATACATGCCCTAAGGGCATGTATGTCTGCAACATGGCAGCGTTTGAAAAGCAAAAAAAATGCTTTTTCAGGGCTTTTCATTATTTACCACCAACTTCTAGTTGGTGGTAAATAACGAATTCTTAAAGCCTTTTAGCACTGATTACAGTGCTACCTACATCTCAGATTCGGTAATTTTACAGAATCTGTAATTTTACCGAATCTGTAAAATTACCGAATCTGTATTTTAGGTTGCCCTACATCTCAGTATCCAAATACCGGTCGGTAACGGACGAAAATCTGTATTTTCGGCCGTTACCGACCGGTATTTGGATACCTACATCTGGCCCAAGGTATATTAAAATATTAACAGATCATTGCCAAACACAACAGTTAACAATATCAATCTAGATGTTAATAGAGAGAGTAAAGAGTAGAACTTATCTGCTTGAAGCCGCATTTAAAAGAGGCAGATCTATCTAGGCTTGTCTCTTTTGTAACACATGAGCATTCTATTCTATATATTTGTTTTATGATGTATAACTTCAAAATGGCTGCTTGAAGTTGCATCACAAGAATAATGCAGGTGGCCTCCGGTCTTGTAATGAAATTTAACAAAACTGTCACTAACCTTTGTAGGTTTTTGACGACCGCAACACCAGCACCCTGCTCGACAACCTCGCCAACCTGGGACTCAAGCAACTGGTGTCCACCCCCACCCACCTCGCCGGACACACACTCGACGCAGTCTTCTCATCCAGCACAGACATCGACTTCAGCCACGCCACTGAGCTTCAATGGACGGACCACAGCTGCGTCCACTTCACCTTCAAGAGAACGACGACCCACCACCACCAGCAACAGGCCACCCGCAGAAGCTGGAACAAGATCACAGCACACCAGCTCGCCACCTCCCTGAGCCAGCAGCCTCCTGCCAGCTCAGCGAACCCCAGCCAGGCCGCCGACAACCTCACGAAGTGGATCAGCAACTGCGCGGACGAACTCGCCCCACTGAGGACCCCGCCCAGCAGACCCGGCAGCAAGAAGGCCCCATGGTTCACCGACGAACTCAAGAGCTCCAAGAAGAACTGCCGAGCCCTCGAGAAAGTCTGGAGAAGGGAACCGACACCGGACAACAGGACCTCCCTCAAACTTGCCACCCGGAAACACCACCAGCTGATCCGCGCCGCCAAGAGAACAGCATTCAAGGACCGGTTGGACAACAACGCACACAACTGCAAGGAACTCTTCAACATCGTGAAAGAGCTTTCCAACCCCAGCGCAGGAAACAACGACATCACCCCATCGCAAGACCTCTGCAACTCCCTCGCGTCATACTTCCACAACAAGATCGCGGACATACACAACAGCTTCAACAACCAACCAACGCACACCATGACCGAACAACCACCCCCCACCACCACCCTCCACGCCTGGACCCCGATCAGCACCGAAGACACCATCCGCACGATGAACTCCATCCACTCCGGATCACCGACCGACCCCTGCCCTCACCACGTCTTCAACAAGGCCGACGCTGTCATCGCACCCCACCTGCGAGACATCATCAACACATCCTTCGACACCACCATCTTCCCGGAGAGCTGGAAACACGCCGAACTCAGCGCTCTACTCAAGAAACCAACAGCGGACCCCACCGACCTCAAGAATTACCGCCCCATCTCGCTCCTCCCGTTTCCAGCCAAAGTCATCGAGAAGACCGTCAACAAGCAGATGGCCGCCTTCCTCGAGACAAACGGAGCCCTCGACCCCTCACAGTCCGGCTTCCGAGCCAACCACAGCACCGAGACCGCCCTCATCGCCGCCACCGATGACATCCGAGCCCTGATGGACAATGGAGAAACAGCGGCCCTCATCCTCCTAGACCTCTCCGCGGCATTCGACACGGTCTGCCACCGCACCCTAGTACGGCGCCTCAGCAACATCGGAATCCAGGACAAGGCGCTGGAATGGATCATCTCCTTCCTCGACGGAAGAACACAGAGAGTCCGCCTACCACCGTACAAGTCAGAGGCCTCCGAAGTCATCTGCGGCGTCCCCCAAGGATCATCTCTGAGCCCCACCCTCTTCAACGTCTACATGAGCCCCCTCGCGGCCATCGTACGCAAACACAACCTCAGCATAATCTCCTACGCCGACGACACCCAGCTGATCCTCTCCCTGACCAACGACCCCGCCGCCGCCAGAGCCAACCTGCACGAAGGGATGAAAGAGGTAGCCGAGTGGATGACGACCAGCCGCCTGAAACTGAACTCGGACAAGACGGAGGTCCTCATCCTGGGCTCCTCACCCTCCGCCTGGGACGACTCCTGGTGGCCTCCCGCCCTGGGCACCGCACCCAAACCGACAGACCATGCACGAAACCTGGGCTTCATCCTGGACTCCTCCCTCTCCATGACCAGGCAAGTCAACAACGTCTCCTCGGCGTGCTTCAACATCCTACGCATGCTACGGAAGATCTTCTGGTGGATCCCCACCGAGTCCAGGAAGACCGTCACCCAGGCCCTCGTCACCAGCCGACTGGACTACGGCAACGCCCTCTACGCCGGTACCACCGCCAAGCTCCAGAAGAGACTCCAGCGGATCCAGAACGCCTCAGCCAGACTCATCCTCGACATCCCACGAACCAGCCACATCTCCGGACCTCTGAGAGACCTTCACTGGCTCCCCGTCAACAAAAGAATCACCTTCCGCCTCCTCACCCACGCACACAAAGCCCTACACGACCAGGGCCCGAGCTACCTCAACAGCCGAGTCAACTTCTACGCTCCGAAACGCCACCTCCGATCAGCCAACCACGCCCTCGCCGCCGTCCCCCGCATCCGAAGAGCGACTACAGGAGGAAGGTCCTTCTCCTACCTGGCCGCCAAGACCTGGAACTCCCTCCCGACCGACCTGCGCCTGACCCAAGACCACCTCTCCTTCAGGAAGAAGCTGAAGACCTGGCTGTTCGAGCAGTAGCGGCACCCCCCCCCCCCAGCGCCTTGAGACCCTACGGGTATGTAGCGCGCTCTATAAGTGCCACTGATTGATTGATTGATTTGTTCAAGTTGCAGATTTTGTATGGCTACCTTATATGTTGAAAGTAAACAAGTTGCCCAATATTTTGCAAAACTATACAGCAGTATTTTGGGAGAAAAAAAATTTGCGTACATTTTGAAAACAAATAATCGCTAATCTTGCTTCCATTTTTCAGAATTCATTTCAAGTTTTGCAAAATTGTACACATTTCTATATGGGGCAACTGTCAGTAATGCGAGCTGATCTTACAGCTTGTTGTATTTCCTTGCAGCTGCAGCTTGGGAGCGTATTGGAGAGCAAAATAAGCATTAGGCAGTGATGTCCTTTGTTTAAAAAAATGTTTTAAACATTTTTATTGTGCATACGCCAAGAAAATACAATGAATACAAGCCGTGACCATTCCTTACCATATACAAGTTACAGCAGGCATTACATGTCTACTACCATATTTCCAAGACTACCCCTACCCACCTACTGATTAGGGAACTCATTGAGAGAAACAGCCATACGTCAGCACAATCTACTTTGCCCATCAACATCTCAGTCCTGGAAGCAGCTTATTTAAAATGGTGATCGAGAAAAGGGAAGGAGAGAGCCATGTATGAGACCCATGAAGGTATCACCACCCTGACACATGTACTTGATCTGAACATGATAGTCCCCTAGTTGCGAGGGAAGGCAAGCTTTTGGTTGTCTCTGGTTGTCTCTGGAGTTGAGGTTGTCCTTCAGTGGGCCCCAGATATCTCTAGATCTAGAAGTCAGGGGTTGTATTGTGATGTGTGTTTTAGTTTGACTTTTATAGGTTATCAGATCCTTTAACCACTCGTCCTTCCTACGGTCGTTCTGCCCCAATTCATGGCGATTCTACGTTTGGCTAACAATAGTGCCATCCCTACAAATCGCCTTAGGTATTTGTTTCACATAACTCGGCAGGGCCTTTGTTGGGTTAATTTCTAATCTACTCTTGATCATTACAGAGATTGTGTTAAAAATCTCCCGCCAGTATTCTAGTATTGAAGTGCATAGCCAAGCCATGTAGACGAAATCAGCATATTCCTCGTGTTAGGTTAGGCAATGGTGTGGCTCATTAGAGTAAATCCTAAGTTTCCTTGATGGGGTCAAGTATGCACAACACAGAATCTTATATAGTAGCTTGTGCCTGTGATCAATGGATATCTGGCTAGTCTGTGGACAGCAGTGCGCCCACATTCTGTCTGGGATCTCAGTCCCACGGTCTATCTCCCAGGCACCTACGGGCCTCAGATCTGAGATCATTGTGTATAATCTGGACTCCCACAAGTCGCATATGGCGATCTGATAATCTGAATTACTAGTGTGAACTCCTGTGGCTCCTGGAACCCAAGCTACTGATTGTATGAGGGGGCAAGACCACAAGCCCCGGCAGTCTCTGGGGCCATTGCTGCCAGCATCCTGTGCCTGGAGGTGCATAAATCAAGCGTCCGGGCACTGCAACATGGGAGCCCATTACTGATTTTAGGAGGGGGCATGACCACAAGCTCCGGCGGTCTCTGCAGCCGTTGCCTCCAGTATCCTGCGACTGGAGGCACATAAAGTCAGCGGCTGGGCCCCACAGCGCAGGAAATGCGTGGCCGTGCCCTGGCAAAGCCCGGGCCAAGAGCAGGCCCATCTGAGACCCTCTTGGCATCTTACTTTTGGAGAAGAATGCTGTACAGTCCCCACTCCAGCTTCCAACGCCACCCAGCTTAATTACCAAACTATCAAGGTCTACGGCAGGCAGAAACGGTAACAGAGGACCTCGTCTCCGGTTAGTAAAGCACAGCCTCTGGTTTTACATTTTCTTTCTCTCTTTTTTATCCCACTAATCACATCTAGCAGTTTGCTTCCCCATGTGTTTGGGAGGTGTCTGCACTGTACCACCATTTAAGCATCAACAATGGGGAACAGACTTGTTCTTGTAAATCACAAGCTCTTCCTCAGGCCCTTTCCTCCTCCATACCACCAACCTCAATTTGCAGGATGCTACCGAGGGCTATAGACGTGGGAGCCATAGAAATAGAGCTCAATGAAAGACGCTTGTCATTAACTCCAGCTCCTCATCGCTCTTGGATCAACCCATTTTCCCCCCAAACTGCACCAGTTACCCAAGTCATTCATGCTAAGGTAACCTGCTATTTCCGTAAGTTGTATGTAACGAGAGAGGACCTGTACCCTAAGTAGTCACACGAAAGGGGGGAGTGGTAACCAGCACACCAAAGAATGGAAATCCTAAACAAGCGACCAGGGTGGGTGGCAAAAAGAAAGAAATTCAACGAATGGTCTAACAAAAGCACAGGGAACCTGGACGATCCGGCTTTGAACTTGGGATGTACCGCCAACACAAGAACGGACATGGAATACCCAGTCTGGTTGACAAACCTGATGATGGACCTACAGAGTCGGTTTAGATCTATTGTAAGGGAAGAGCTTGCTCTTCTGGCTGAACGCATAGACAAACTATCGACACTGTGGAAACAACAGTTAAATTCACACCCAAACTATAGTGAGGGGAAATGACACCAGCTGCCAGACAGACAAATTTAGTATGACACCCAGAGCAAAGCAAGCTCCATTGCATGTTCAAGACTCCACCACCATCTTGGGCTCTAGGAGTGCTACCTGTGAGACTACGAGCAATGAACCATCACAACACAAGAGGGGTACAAGCAAAAATAGTTTGCACACACACAGGCCCATGCCGGGTAGAGAGAGTATGGGGAGAAAGGGGGACACAGAAGGTAGGGATGAAGGGGATAGTCTTCCTATCATGAATCTGCCTCCTGCCTCATCTCCGTATGTAATCATATTGACAGGTGTACCTGAAATGAAAAGTGGCCAGAGGCAAAACCAACTTGAACTGAGGAACAAATGTTTGTTCTGGTTGGCGAGGCACAGACATCTCATCTCGCCTATAGGGCAGGGGAAATCCTCATGGCCCGTAGAGTTAGCTGGGTGGGCAGCAGACAAAAAGATAAGCAAGGGGACTGTGTGGTTATTAATTTTAAAAAAACCTTTACAGTCCGTAGACTTTTAAGCAAGAATCATTGTAGCCAGGAACCAGCTACGGTGATTAGGCCCTTTGCGTTGGGCTATTTTTACACTCCTGGTCCAACGCCACTTAGGGTTCATAACAGCTCTGAGTTGGGCATGTGGTCTCAAAACCAATGGTTTCCGGGTCAATGACATCAACCCCCCAGACTCTTGCTATTCAACGTGCCTGTAGCCAATAGATATGGGGTGTTGGAAGAAGTAGATTGACAAACAATGATACAAAATTCAGCTTGGATGATCAACAACCCTAGGGTTCCTAGGGAGATAGAAGAGCACACCGTTGACCAGTGTAGCCAGATCATCCTATATGGGCCCGGGGTAGAAAAAGCTGGCAACACATTGTAATTCTTTTATATGCTCCCCCACAACACGAGTCTTGACTAGTGTATTGGGAAAACCAGCAGACCCAAGCCCAGTTCCTCCGGGCAACACTACGCAGCGTGGAGGAGCCACACTAAGGCTGGCTGAGAAGCACCCTATTGCCCATATGAGGGAAATTCAACCCCTCAAACCCCACACCTATGCAGCTAATCAAGAAATAACTAAGGAATTAAACAAGCTGAGGGTTCTATCCTGGAACGTTGCTGGCCTGAAAAATAAATTGAACTGCCCTGATTGGGGGCTTTTTGTGGACTAATACAACGTATGTATTTTCTGGGAAACATGGGCACGGAAAGATGCATTGCGGACCGGGTTTGTGTCATTTAATGTACCCGCCACTCTAAGAGGAAGGGGCAGACCATCTGGGGGCCTTTGTATATGGGTGGGTATATACTTGGGTTGCATGGTTGAGCAGTTGAAATTTTCTTCCAATGATATCCAGTGCATATCACTTACTTTCCCTTCAAAGATTATAATTGCTTTCATTAATATCTACTCTCGGCCCGTAAGTCTTAGCCAAGAATCTCCGACTATTGACCAATTGGGTCTCTTTATTCCCACAATCACCACAAACATATGGTTGATTGTAGGTGGGTATTTTAATTTCCGATTTGAGTCCTTCATTGATTTTAACAATGTAACTCTGTGAAGAAGACTTGCACTGGGCAATTCCAGAGCCACAAATTTCGTCAATCAGGGCATGGTCCCCGTTGGCACTCTAGATAAATTCACTCACACTGAACCATTCCCTAAGAGCATGTAATGGCCGCACAAAATCTGACACATCAAGGAAGTTAACATTTAACAGAGTTGGTCAATCCTCCCCGTTTGACTGTATCTTAGTGGAAACCAGCATATGGCATAGGGTTGTCGATTTTGCTGTCTTGCCTTAACACAACAGCGACCACAACACTCTGACCATGGACCTAGAGTTGTCGGAAGTGGGGAATCATTTGGCTCCCAGCATTCCCACCTGATGATAGACTAACACTTTCCAATCATAGTAGAAGAACACGGTGGGCGGCAATCCAACACTCCACTGGTAAACTGGCCTTCCTATACTCAGCTATCATCCCGACTTTAACGGAAATGGGAAACACCATATAACCCCCACCCCCACAAACAGAGTTGCAGAGCTCCATATAGTACTGACTGAAATATTCTTTTCAAAAGGATCTTCTAGTGGGGAAAAAATCTTGGTTTGATGGTAGTTGTCGACTGGCTAAGCAGGCCTTGATATAGATGGCATCAAATCCAAGGATAGGTGGCAAATTAAGCAAAATAGGGCATTTTATAGAAATAGTATCAACCAAGCAAAAAAGATATGGGAACTGGATAGATGGGATACACAAAAAACTGCCCTATCAAATAAAGATCTGAAGACATTCTGGGGCATAGTCAGTTACAGGCTCTAGTGAAGGGAAGTCAACTATAGAGCCAAACATAGCAGCAGACACATGGAAAACACACTTCTAGGCTTTATACAACACCATGGAAATAGAGGATCCTAATGATGAACCTTTAATAACCTCCTTACAGATTACTTATAAAGAGGCTCCCAATATAACCTTGATTGAAATAGCAAACGCCAGAAGCAAGCTATCCCCTGGCAAAGCTCCAGGGCTTGACAAGATATCAGGTGACCTTTTCCGGGCGGAACCGAAAATATGGGGACCCTATCTATGGATATAATAATGCTATTCTGCAGGGAATGGCAATCCCTGCATTCTGGGCTGGTGCAGAAATTCTCCCGGTATTCAAAAAGGGATTCCCACTTTTGCCCACAAACTACAGACCAATTAGTTTGATTGATTTAACTCAGAAAATATTTGTACGAGTACTATTGGATCGTCTCCAGGTTTGGATGGATGACGATCATGAAATCTTGAGTCCGTACAAAGCCGGATTTAGGAAAAATATCTCCACTGTTGACGGAATATATAGACTCCAACTTTTGTATTCCAAAACTGTGACATTAGAAGGTGGTAGTCTCTATCTAATATTTGAGGACCTAAAAACGGCCTTCGACCTGCTACCCGGGGACAAACTATGGGTTATACTTAGTGATCTGAGGGTCCCTACCTAAGTTTTGCGCATGCTTATGAGATTACATGAAGGCAACTATGCGCAAATTTGGTATGGGAAACATGGTGAACGTATCTCTCCACTCCCAGTTAATAGAGGAGTAAGACAGGGGTGTGCTTGCACCTACCCTGTTTTGTTTATTTATCAATGCACTGGTCGAACAACTCACCGAGGTGAAGGACAACAACGCCCCGAAGCTAGCACTTAGGAAATGCCAGCAATTATGTTTGCTGATGACACCCTTCTGCTTTCAAAGTTCCCCATGGGTATCAGGAGGATCCTCAATTGTTTTGTGCCTTCTGTAAAAACAGGGGGCTCGTGATTAACACACAGAAGCCTAAATGTATAGTATTCAATCAGGCAGTATGACACAATCTAATCCCTTTTTGAATGACATAATGCTTGAGAGGGTATCAGTATTTGACTACCTAGGTGTTACCCTGACAGAAAATCTGGATAGGGGCCCGCAGATGGCTAAAGCAAGCCTTAAGCTAGCACAGACAACGGGGTAGGTAACGAGTTGGAAAATCTATATAGGAATTCCTTCCACAAACCAGCTGGCCCAATAGATGAGATCTATAAAGTGCAAGCAAGGGGTGCTACAATTT
Organism: Lissotriton helveticus; assembly: GCF_964261635.1. Taxonomy (NCBI): domain Eukaryota; kingdom Metazoa; phylum Chordata; class Amphibia; order Caudata; family Salamandridae; genus Lissotriton; species Lissotriton helveticus. The sequence continues at coordinate 247,037,411 of NC_136059.1, read as the reverse complement.
ATGGGGCAGAATTATGGGGGCACTGCTTTTCAAGAAACATGAATAAGAGAGAACAACTTCATGAGGCAGCTATTTGGTCTCCCACCCAGCACTCCACTCACTCCCTTACGCTTGGGCCTAAGAATCAGACCAATCACGGATTAGATTGGTCTCAGACCTCTATGTTTTTGGCGTTGTCTGTGGGCAACCCCGGAACTGGCTGCTTACAGGGCAGAGTTAAAGGAGGTATTGAAACTGACGGGCGTAGGGAAAATAGCATGATTTGTTTATGTCAAGGATGCATTCCGTACATTGGGTAGATCGAGCTTATGGAGCAATCCTGAAGAAACGTGCCCTGTAATTTCAAGAACTGAATTGGTAGGATGCTATAGGGTGGGTAAACCTGCTGAATTACCGGAGACCTCAGCAGTGGGATCCCTAACCGCCAACTTTATGAGAATTAAGGACCAGTACACATTAGAGTCTTTACTGGATGATATCCAACCAGCTCTTGCCAGGAAACTATATATCCAATTTAGATTTAGGTCCCTCTCGCTGCATGCAGTTTCAAATAAATGATCTGGCGCCACCTCTTTAGGGTGTCCCGCCTGTAATTGTGAGGTAGAGTCAGAGCAACACATTTTCTTTTTTTTACCCAGGCTACAAAATAGACAGCCAGCATTGGCTAATCCAATTGTGCAGAAACGTAGGGTCCGAGCACTGTGAAGATGTATTTAGGATCTTGAAATGTGAAACCCATACCCCTCGTTTATTTTGAACCTCTATGTGGTGTGCGTGCAAGTTGTCCTTGAAGTCCATCTCTTTGTTTTAGGCTGATGCATTGCTTTTTTCCTCTTATGTGGTTTTAAATTTCATTCCTTCTAGAAAGAAAAAATCAAAGCTCATTTTGTTTACAATCAACTTTTAGATGTTATTAATATCATGTATGTTGTGACTCTTGTCACATTGGTTTTTAACAAGGGGCAAATATTTACTAAGCCGGCTGCTGGTGGGAAGCAGAGGGTGGGTGATGTTAAGGGAGGGGGGTTATGATGCTACAAGCTACGGACTGCCTGGGTCATCGTGCTGTGAAACCTTGGGATATATTTTAACCTTGTATATTTATCAATTGGTCTGCCCGTTTTATCAGGATTGTTTTAATGTTTGTAATTTTATTGCACGTGCACTTTTATGCTCTATTCGACCGAAATAAAGAGTATGAATGGAATGGAACCCAAGCAGTTTCTCTTGTGTTTTATGTCACACTCTCAAGTGAGTTATAAATATTTAGTGGGAATTTTGTAGTGTAAACTGCTCCAAGGCCAGCAACTCTCTGTTCATATAGAGGTGGCCTAATTCTGTCAGCCCTGCTTTAACCAGGGTCTGCAACACTCCGTTTTCTTTCATATGTGGCAACAGTGGGTGACTTGCCAACCATAGAGCAGGCAAATATAGAAACGGGATATCCACTTTAACTGCCATAGAGCTCCAAGCCCAGCAATTTGCTGCAACTGTAATAATTTCACCCCTAGGTTGTGGCAGGCCAATTGGTATCAATGAGCCCACAGGTCCTTTGTTAATTTCCTCTTTATCTAGTATAAGACAGTGTATTCTGCTGTTTGGGTAGTACCAGTATCTGATATAGTCTGCCTGTGCTGCCAGGTAATAAGAATCTAAGGGCCTCATTACGATCTTTGTGGACAGGGATATTACAATTCCATTAGATCCTATGGAACTTGTAATATGGCAGATGGGATATCTGTCACGTGTGTAATGGTATCCCCCCCTCAAGATCGTAATCGGACCCTAAGTCTGAGATCTGAAATCCATCTCTCTCATTTGGCCAGGCCTCGGCCCTCCCACCCAGATTGGTTTAGTGAGCAGAGCTTTTAGAGCATGAAAACATGTCTTATTTGAGTGGATGGGAACATTCATGAACCGATAGAGAAATTTAGGGAGAACCATCATCTTAATGAGCGCTACCCAACCTCCCAAGGTGATCAGGAACTTAACATTAGAGTCGATCTGTTGATTTAGACGATTCATTAGGGGGCCATAGATCTGTCTTAGTTTCCTCAGTCTCTCTGTACAGGTTCACCCCTAGGTATTTAACAGAGTCACCCATTTACCTACTCAGGAATGCCATCTCTAGCATTAATGTGTGCTTGGAAATAATTACGTTTTCTCCCAATTTATGTTTATGCATCAAAATCTCCTGAATCGGGGGATGGGAAAGAGGGGAGCAAGATCTCAGTAGATTCCATGAGGGTCCATTACCATAACAAAAAGCAAGGGGGATCTGGGGCACCCCTGCCTGGTGTCACTGCCCATGTGTTGTGAGTACAACAGCCTCAGCAGCCTGAAGAAGTTACCGGAAAACCTCTTCAAAGTTGCCATTAAAAATGGCTACTCAAAGGAACTGAAAGTTTTTTGGCACCCAGAAGGGCCACCGCTGCCTCCAGTTCTGGGTTTAGTTGGTGGAGAACTAAGAATACTGTTCGTAGATTAATCACCATGGATCTGTGCAGCACAAAGCCCGAATGACCCGAGGGAACAATACTTTCCATTAAGAGGGAGAGGCAATGTGCTGTCACTTTAGCCAAGGGGCAGTTAAAAAAAGGCTGAGTCTTAGCCCCTGTCCTGAAAAAGGAGTAAAGCAAACATATAAGGGGCAGGGCAGGGATACTCTGCCCCCTGGAACATGGGGGTGGAGGGGATTGGGAGTCCCACAGTGACTCCAATTTACACCGATCCTGTGGGTTCGTGGTAAAAAAAAATATGTCAGCTGCCATTTGTTTTGCGAAAATTAATATGACTCCTGGGTTGCGCCAGCGCCCGGGGGCAAGATATAAAGTTATTTGAGGACAGGGGCGAGCCCATTGGGCCCACATAAAGTGAAAGGGGAGGGGGGAGCGAGGTCGCCCTCCTCAAGACTTATAAGGCCCATAGACCCCACCCCCAGGGGTCGTTTTTGAATTATAGGGGAGAAGAATGCATTGTCCCTGTTCCCAAGCCACGCTAGGGCCATAGGTACCACATTCTCCAGGTGCCATAATTGCTTAATAAGGGGAAGGGTGTGTGTGTCCCATTCCCCATGCCAATATCGGCCTCGGGAGCTGCATCCCCAGAGTGGGATAATGTACTGTGTTCCATGGAACCAATACCCGGGACACTGTGGTTCCCTGCCTGGGTGAGTGTGGACATACCCTGCCCACACTCTCATGAGCAAGGAACTCAACTTTGCTCCCACCGGGCAGGAGCTGTTAAAAAAATGCTCTTCACGCCCAGGCGCAGCAAGGAGAAAGTGCTGGCTCCCACCGTGAATGTTGTTTTGTCTTTGTGCTCCTAAAATACTTGCTATTGAACTTATGCTAACATAGGTGTCGATTATGATTGCGGAGAATCCACATCCTCCGGGCCGGTGGAAGCCACCGCCGGCCCGGAGGATGTGGATTTACCGCCGCGGTCACAGAAAGGACCCACCGCCAGATTAGGATGGCGGTGGGAACAGCGGCGGACGGATGTCCATCCGCCGCTGATCCGCGGGGTGTTGAGCGCTATTTGGTGCCGGTGTCTGCAAGACACCGTCAGCCAAATTAGGATGTGTGTTTAAACATGCTTTTCCGCGGCAGCTTTTCCGCCGTGGAAAAGCATGTGGAACGTTGCTTCTGGGGGCCCCTTGCGGGCCCCCAGGGTGAAGGGGGGGTGAGGGTGCACATGGGGGGTACCTATGGTACCCCCCTGCATTTACATGCACAAAGCAGCAAGCACCGCGCGATGCCTGCCGCTTTGTGCATGTAAATGCAAAGCATGCATTTTTAACCTTGCGGCGGGTGCTGCTTCAAGCAGCACCAGCCGCAAGGTTAAAGATACGGGATGTGACCGCCAGGGTGGCGGTGACATCCTAATTGCAACGGAGGGACCGCCGCTGCCCCTGCGGACAGTCACTCCACCTCGGGGGTGGCGGACGGACGCAGGTCCGTCCGCCATCCTAATAGGCCTCTTAATACGAGATGTATTGTCTTCCATTTTGACATAATGCTGTGCTACTTCACGTGATCATCGTTGCTGTTGATTTTCTGCAAAATATAGAACTGGAATCTTCTCACTGAGAGACAGCGGGTGCTCAAAGGAGCTTCTCACCAAGCTTTACCCACCCAAGGACATTGCAACTGTCCCAGGCAATTGTTTATACAATGTTTCAACTAATGTGCTTAATTAAACTGTGAGTGAGACTGTGTTTAACGTCGAAGTATTAATGACAGAAAGCTCAAATTTATTCTGCAGTAAAATGTTTATTCTAGCTTGTCCCTTATTGATGCATGTTCTGAGAACCATATGCATGCTTAGTAATCTATGGAATCCTTTGTCTGAAGGCCTAATAAAGGACATCATTTTCCTCTATAACTTGGATATCCAATTCCCCCTTTGTTAGACGAATCAATGCTGGAGTTTGCATTGAACTTTACTAGGTTCTTTGTGCTTATGATTTATTTTCTGCTTTATTGCGACCCATACTCATAATATCCCTTGTATCTTGCTGAAAGTACTCTGTATATTTTCCTTAAATGTTGACCCGTGTATGTCGTCATTAATGAGAATGCTACTGTTTTGAGTTGGGCTCTGGGCTTGAGAGAATGAGAGATGGGTTTAGTTGGGGAGCACCAACTTCCAACCAGGGACAATACCACTCCCAGTCTAAGCCATTTGTATGCCCATGGTAAGGTTATGGAAAGACTGGTTTGCGCGCTGACACTGCCAGGACCCAATGTGGTCCTGGCTGGGGCCTTGGGCATCCTCCCATGGCCCCCAATATCCCCGGAAGTGTGGGTGCTCCATTTGGGCACCACCTAAACATTTAAAAATGGCAGGATCCTGGAAGGGGAGCCCACTGGGGCTGTGAGGGCCCTAGGGTTTCCCCACACCAACAGCCTCAAACTAAAAAATTGAGCTGTGAGTGGCCTTGGTGGGCAACGGGGCACCCACTTAATGAAAAACAATGCAAGCTCCTGCTTGCACATTACATTTTTAAAAAAAACTTAGAAATTCACTGACAATAACAAAGCTAAAAGTAATGTTATATGGAGGTGAAAATGTCAGTGACAAGGTAACGTTTTAATCAAACAAAATACTGACATTCACCAGTTATAGTTACTTCAAATAACTATAACTCGTGCTCTAATGTAACTAGAACTTGCGCCCTCACATATCACATAACTCATGACATGTTCAATGACATCACTGATGAAATCATTGATGACTTTCTTCAATGTGTTGGACTTGCCCCTTTCTGCAGTGTCACCCCCAAGCCTTTTGCCTCCAAACCTCCACTTTATGCCGAATTCGTTTTGGTTGGCCTTACGACTCTGTGCACATTACCACTGCTAACCACTGATAAAGTGCTTGTGCACTCTCCTTAAAACATGGTACCATTGGCTCATACCGAATTGACATTTTTAATTTACTTAAGTTCAATTTTGACCAGGCAATATAAATCTATTACCAGGCCCCAACCTTCCTTTTTAAAACATATAAGTCACGCTTAGGCAGTGCTTAATTTGAGCCGGTGGTTTCCAGTGCTTGGCACCGGCACTTAATTGTCAGCACTAGCACTTGTGACAGCCTGCCAAAAGTTGGCGCTGTCTAGCTAATTTCTAAATGACCACAACAACAGTTAATTATTAAATCTGTATTCATTAAAAATGACAATTTCCTACCACCCAAGCCATTCTTATAGCTTTGGGGGCCTGAAATAGTCCAAATTGTCACACTTGCAGGAGTGTGATGGTTAGTAGTTGTGTTGTTACTATTGTGATGTATTCCTATAGGTTCTGTATCGATCCCCCTATTCCTGACCCTATTCTGGTTAACAAACTAACAAGTTAACTAGCAGCCATCCCATGAGGCAGAAAACCCCCATGATGCAGGAACCGTTATCTGATAAAGCCACACTACGGCACAGGAACGTGTTATCTGATTAGGTCATAACGCTTGCCATCTAATTAGACAAGCGATATTCCTCCAGCCCCTGATAAGGCATACGGAGTTCTCAAAACAAATCAAACCTATGACAACCTGGGAAAAACCCTGCGGCCATTGTTTTGATTTCACCGAGAACTTCAGCAAAAGAATGTGCTAACGACCTGGTCGTATGACTTCCTTATTGACGTATCTATGTCCATCCTTACGTCAATCTCGGCACCTTAAAGGTATAAATATTACCGATATTGCCCTATGCAAACACACGCGGTGGTGACGAGATCGGAGCAGCCAGACTTGCCGAAGCCCAGAGCAGAGCAGACCCCGCTGGCGCAGCCCCGCCTTCCTGACGCGCTGAGAACGAGAAGCTGCCTTTTCTCCTGCCGAGAAATCCAGCTCCGGCGCTTCCGGGTAGCCCTCGCAGGCAGCCTGGAATATCGAGGCCAAAGACGAGAGATACCATCCCTCATCCATCCTAGATTCCAGGTACAGAACTGAATAACCCCTCACAGAGAATTCTTTAGTCAGTCACTTGGCAAAACAAACTTAACTTGAATTTGAATTTGAATTTGAATTTGAATTTGAATTTAAAAACTTTTCTATAGCGCACTTTTACCATGCGGTTTCATGGCGCTGTTGGATTGAGAGAAGCGGGCAGGAGCAGAGGGGGATTAAGCATTGTAGGCTCGAGAGAAAAGAAAAGTTTTGAGACCCTTCCGGAATTCCATGTAGGAAGATGACATGCGGAGTTCCGAAGGAAGGGAGTTCCAAAACGAAGGAGCAAGTACTGCAAATTTCGTACCACCAGTCTTTTTCTTACTGAAGCGGGGGATAGTTAGCAGAGCCTGATGAGTGGACCTAAGCTCTCGTCCAGGGATGTAGGGGGTGATGGCAGAACAAATGAATTCCGGGGCGGTGCCTGTTTTAGCCTGGAAGGTGGTGCAACCAAGTTTAAACAAGGCACGCTCTTTCACCGGCAGCCAGTGCAATGCCTGCAGTAAGGGAGTGGCTCGGTGGTATTTAGGCAGGCCATGAATCAGGCGGGCAGCCTGGTTCTGCACTAGCTGCAGACGGCGAATGGCGTAAGCTGGAGCGCCGTTGTAAATGATGTTCCCGTAATCGAGGCGCGAGAGCACCATGGCCATCACTATAATCTTTAGGGCGGGTAAAGAAAAAAAACGAGAAATCTTTCTGATGATTCGAAGGGAAAAGAAACAAGAGGAAACAACTGAGCTGACCTGGGAGTGGACGGAAAGTGAGGGATCCAGGAGGATGCCGAGGGTCTTGACCTTGGGGACTGGGGGTGGGGGAACACCAAGTGAAGGGGGCCAGTGGAAAGGGGACCAGGGGCTGCAACCACCTCTAGTCAAGACTAACTCCGTCTTGTCTGGGTTGAGTTTGAGGTGGTTGCAGTTCATCCAATCCTGGATGAATAACATGACGGATTGGACATTTGAAGCAGAGGAGGAGGGGTGGGAAAGGTTGAAAATTAGCTGGAGGTCATCGGCGTAGTTGAACACCGTGACCTCGAGCTGCTGTAACATAAAAATGAGGGGGTAGATGTATAAATTAAACAAAAGAGGGGAAAGGGAAGAGCCTTGGGGAACTCCACATGCGACCTTACGAGAGGCAGCGGTGAAACCAGCAAGATGGACTGCCTGAGCCCTGTCACTCAGGAAGGACTTGAGCCAGGCGAGGGCCAGGCCCTCTATACCCGCCGCCTTGGCACGGGTGAGAAGGATGGAATGGTCCACCGTGTCAAATGCGGCGGATAGGTCTAAAAGAATGAGGGCCTGGGGGACGTTGGTATCAATGCCCTCGCGTAGGCTGTCCATCACTGAGATCACTACCTTCTCCGTCGAGTGGAGGGGGCGAAAGCCCGCCTGCCGGGGGGAGAGGCAGTGGTTGGCTTCCACGTAGGTGCTCAGGGTGCTGGTTACGTGGGTCTCCAAGACCTTGGCCAAGTAGGGTAAAAGGGAAATGGGACGGTAATTTAAAGGAGATGAAGGGTCGGCACCAGGTTTTTTTAGAATGGGGATAACTGCCGCAAATTTATGGGCAGTGGGGACAACTCCGGATTTAAGTGAGTCATTTAAGAGTGTGAGGGGAGGGGTAGGACAGTGTAGGAAGACCTCTCGCAAGATACGAGCGGGGGCAAAGTCTAGGGGTGAGCCGGACTTTACCTTTTGAAGCAGAGGAAAGAGTGTAGCTGTGGTCAGAGGGGGGAAGGACGTGAGTTTGGAAGTGATAACCGGGGGGGAGGGGTTGATGAAGGCCGAGGAGGGAGGAGAGATTTTAGCCTTGATCGTTGCGACCTTGTCAATGAAAAAATCATTGAGGGAGTCGCAGAGTGGTTGGGAGGGGGGGATCAGGGCCGTGGCTCTGTTAGATGAGGCAAGCTCATGTACTGTGGCGAAAATCTCTTTGGACTGAGATTCGGCTGCCAATATCCTGTTTGAGTAAAACAGGGTCTTGGCATCAAGTATGCTTTGTTTGTAAACTTTGAGCACAGAGAGATAGGTGGTTTTTTTGGCGGGGCAGTATTCTCTTCTCCATACGCGCTCTGCTCTGCGTGCGGCCAGCTTCTTCTCCTTGAGGTCGGGGGTGAACCAACGATTGGCCGCATGGGCGCGCTTCACCGTAATCCGTCTCAAGGGGGCGAAGTCGTCGCCTGCCCGAGCCAGCCAGCCATCGATGGTAGTCAGCTGGTCTGGGGCGGTGAGGCCCGAGAGGTCAGGGCAGGAGTTGGCCAGGGCTAGGCAGAAGGATGGCATGTCTGCCTTACCCCACTTTCTAACCCAGGTGTTCTTAGGGAGAGGGGGTTTAGATGCTGGGGCTAGCGCGAGGGAGAAGGAAATTGAAAAATGGTCCGACCAAGAGCATGGGGAAATGACAGGAGGAGTAGTGGGGATATTTAAAGTCCAGACCTGATCAAGCGAGTGGCCGTGGACATGTGTGGGGCTGTGGACGAGGGGACAGAAATTCAGGCTGGTCATGAGGCTAGTAAAATCTTTAGAAAGGGGGGTTTCGGCGGGGTCGTTGGGCCAAAAGTTGAAGTCACCCAACACCAACACTGAGGAGTTGTTAATAACCAGTGTGGCGAGGGTGTCTTGGAGACAAGAGACAAAATTGGAAGTAGCATGAGGGGGTCGATAAATGAGAACAGCCGTAAGGGGGGTCAAGTTAGAGCTAGCACGAATTATTAGGCAGTCTACCTCAGGGATAGGAGGAGAGGGAAGTATCTGAAAGTGGGAGTCAGAATGTGATATCAGGGCTACTCCACCACCTCTCCTACCCTCCGGGCGATCCGCCCGAATGATGGAGTAGGAAGGGGGGAGTGCGGCTAGGACATTGGGAAGGGAATCAGCCTTGAGCCAGGTCTCAGTTAGGAACAAGAGATCCGGGTTATGGGAGTCAAGGAAGTCGTGCAGCTCGTGCTGATGACTGACAACAGATCGAGTATTGAGGAGCGTAGCAGTAGTGTTGTAGGACGGCGTGGGGGGGACAAGCAAAAGGGGGCGAGAAGGCACGGAGGCGCAAGGCAGAAGATAACTTTGAATAACGGTGGGGGGGGCAGCAGGGGGGCACGTAAGGAGATTTAAGAGCTGTAGTGAATTAGCCACAGAAGAGCTAATAGTGCCAGGGATCCAGTGAGAGAGAAGCTCAGAGGAGGTATAAGGCAACGAGAGGGCATAAGGGGGAGCCCCTAGCCCCGGCCTGCCGCGGACGGGCGCAGACGGGCAGGACTCAGGCTTGACTCCGGCGCGCCTACGGCGCGCCCGCTGCGCTCGTCCGCTGCGCTGACACATAAGGGACGTTTAAATAGAGGAGCAGCGTGGGGGGAGTGGCGTGGGTGGGGTCGGGCGAACCAGCCCGATCCAAGATGGCGGCCACTACCGCTCGGCGCCTGAGGTGGAATCAGCTGCCAGCCAGCCTCGCTGGGCCCCTGAAAAGGCAAGATGAAGGTTAAAAGGTACCTGTTGATGTTCAGTACAGGTTAGTCAACAAGAATATACAATTTAAAAGTAAGTGCGTGTCACCGCTTTTAATCGGCGTGACAGCGCGCTAAATGAACTTAAAAGCTCAGTCGCAGCCCTCAGCTCCCACGAGCAAGCCCACTGCCACCGGGCCGCTCGCAATCGCTGGGGAGACTGTGAAACGCTCCTAAATAGAGGAGCAGCGTGGGGGGAGTGGCGTGGGTGGGGTCGGGCGAACCAGCCCGATCCAAGATGGCGGCCACTACCGCTCGGCGCCTGAGGTGGAATCAGCTGCCAGCCAGCCTCGCTGGGCCCCTGAAAAGGCAAGATGAAGGTTAAAAGGTACCTGTTGATGTTCAGTACAGGTTAGTCAACAAGAATATACAATTTAAAAGTAAGTGCGTGTCACCGCTTTTAATCGGCGTGACAGCGCGCTAAATGAACTTAAAAGCTCAGTCGCAGCCCTCAGCTCCCACGAGCAAGCCCACTGCCACCGGGCCGCTCGCAATCGCTGGGGAGACTGTGAAACGCTCCTAAATAGAGGAGCAGCGTGGGGGGAGTGGCGTGGGTGGGGTCGGGCGAACCAGCCCGATCCAAGATGGCGGCCTTACTTAAACTGTAACTTTCTATTCCCGCCCACGCATTAGACTTAGGTCAGGTACACGGGGTAGGCGTAGTTAGAAACACCAGTTGAGTACGAGTAGTCAAATGTATATGTGTATGTAATATATCTTATTCATTTTAAACCTTCATATGGCTTAGAAACCATATCAATGTTTTTACAGTATTATTTTATACTTCTGCTTTTAATGTATGCACTTTACTTAACCATAAGTATTGCAATAATATCGATCCATTTCTCTTGTATGAGAAAAGAGACTGATCAATAAATAACATCTTTTATTGAACACGCCCGTCTCTTCCTTTTCTCTACAATCTGATGAGACTAAGAATGCACGTACTGACTGAGTAAAATAAATTGCCTTTTGTTCACACAACTCTCGAGATACACTCTTGATTAGGGGAGAGCAAAGTTGTCATGTTCTATGGTTGTCAGAAACTAAATCCCTTCTTGTCTATCCAGGGAGGTTCAACTCCTCCTTGCCTATTCGAGAAAGTTTCTAGTGAACTCTGAGCTAGCTGGCAAACCCAAAACTTTAAGTCTAATATCGACAGTAGTAGACCTAGTTAACGTCTGGTCTAGGCCTATACTATTGAAGGTATTATTCCAATGCGCAGAGCCTATTGGGATAATAGGAACTACACTACATGGCGCCCAACGCGTTTGGAAGGGCGATAAAACTAACGTAAGACATTTAGAGAAACTCAGTCGTGCTTTCTCACTCAGACCCCTTTTTCCCATAATACTCCAAAGACGTCTGGAGTGGGTGAAAGGTAATATCCGCCAAACCTCGCAGGAGGAAACTCCTATGTATGGTACTTGGTTTAGTCAACGTTGAAGGATAAACCGTTCCAAAATATTGTGCATCTAATCTTTGTTTCCATAAGAAACCTGATCTGCAAACAAACAAAGTAACCATCCTGTCGGTAAAATGGTAGACAGTGATGATGAAAGAGAGGCAGTTAGATTAGCAACTGAACTCGCAGCAGCTGATACTGCACTGCAAGAAGCAGACCAGGATATAATACTCATCCCGGTCATCAAAAGGAAATCTATAACCTTAAAACTTATAGAAAATGGACTAACACCTAGAGGTGGTACAGTCATATTCGTAATTGAGGCACACGAATATCGGCAGACAGAGGTATACTATTCATGGATACATTTTCCAGCAGCAAATGCTGTAACAAAGTACTTCCACTATTACAAAACAGAGGACCCTCCTAATGAGTACACTCCTTTCGAGGAGGTGGAAGTACCACTTAAATTTCAAGAGCACCTGCTCTTATTTAATGGCGCCCTAAAACATAATAATCACATCACCAGGCTCGGTCCTTTAGGTAGACCAGGAGCAACGTGGCCGGTCCTAGCCAGATACACACCACATCCAGAGTTCGAAAGAATGCCTGCAGCAGATCTTTTAGTACAACTAAAACAATTAATAAAGATACATAGACAATTAGTCCAATATGTGATGCGGACTTCAACAATTCAGCCAGCAATTAAAATTCCACAGCTGACCCCTCACCAGGGGAACACAAATAAAATTACACCACAGAACATACAATCCTGCCTAGGTAACGTACCAGCTAAACGGGAACAAATACCATTCTGGTTAGCACAAAAAATCACCCAAATAGAGGCTGTGTTTCCAGACACGACCCCGTTAGAAAAACACAGGATTCTGACTATCTGTCTTCCAATGGGAATCGCACCACACATTGAGGACTGTGACACTTGGGGTACAGTCTTTGCTTCCATCTACACAAAAACGCACGGTGTTCCATCCATTTCGGTAATACCAGATGTGCTAAAACAAATTCAAGACGAATATGGTCCAGAACCCGCTTTAACTCTTGGTATGAAATTACTAAAAGACTTCAAGCAGGTCTCGGCTATATTATTAGCCAACATAAAGGGAGAAGCAGCGAACGTGGCGATCCGCCAGAGGCTAAAAGAGACAGATATAGCAGACCAACCAGCTGAAATTGCTAGAATCATAGAAAAATCCTATGAGGAACTAGGTAGAGATAGTTTAGGTGGAATACCAGTAAAACCACAACTGATTGAAAGTCCTGAAAAAATATTTTTTAATAATAACTCAACATCACAAAAAAAGAGCTGGGATGGAAACAAACAATCCAATCCTAAAGAAAAGAAAAGAAATTCCAGTCCAGAGGAAGGTCTCCTAGGCGAAGAGAAAAATCTCCGAACCAAAGACACAGGTCACCCCAGAGTGACCCCTCTGGGAAAAGATATAACCTTAGAAATAGGGATAATATAAAGAAGCCTGATAGATATCAAGACATTGATACACGTCCCTCTCAATCTTTTCAGACTTCCTCGCAGAAATCGGAAAGAAGAGGACGATCAGAACAAAGAGAAGAGCACGCCAAGTCCAAAGACAAGGAACCTGCTCAGCTAAAAAAGAAATTACAATTTCCAAAAAAGAAGGTAGCCAGTATCAAGGTAGTTAACAATGCCGAGAATACTGAGGACACAACTGAAAAACGGAGAATGGGCTCAGACAATGCTAGACAGCGCAGCAGAAGTGAGCATAGCTCGCAAAGTCCTTATGAATCATCTGGAGACAGTGGACACGAATGAATATCTTCAAGTGGAAACTGCAGACACCAGAGTTAGCAAACCTCACAAAATATATGAAATAACTTTACGTATAGAGGGGGATAAGACTAGAAAAATAAGGGGACTATTTTGGGATAATCTCTCCAAGGGCTATGACATCCTTCTAGCTGAAAAAGACTGGCCACCAGAGTTTGTCAGGGATTGCCCTCATGGCGAAGAAATAATTATGCCTGCCTTCTCAAATCACATCCCAATTCATAAAAAATACACACTTGCTAGGAAGTGGGCAGTAGCCCTAGCTCCTGCTTTATATAAAAATCACGTAGGATCGGATGAGGACTCTCCTCCTCACAAAATCCAGTTAAAATCACAACCTACTGCCCAGAGACAGTACCCAATTAAGCAAGAAGCAAAAAAACAGGTAAAAGAAATCCTAGATCAGCTAGAATACCAGGGGGTGATTGAAACTTGCACCTCACAAATGAACAACCCTTTGTTTCCGGTCTCCAAACCAGACAATTCATATCGTCTAGTTTTGGATTACCGACACCTAAACTCATGTTGCAAAACTTTTGCAGTGCAAAACTCGCATAGTGCTGCACTAATGAATAACATAGTGCGCATAAAATACAAAACAACATTAGACATCTCTAATGGATTCTTTTGTCAAAACATAGCACCAGAGAGCAGATATTTGTCTGCATTCTCAATAAATGGCACTCAAAAACAATTCTGTCGGTTAGCCCAGGGGTACAAGAACAGCCCGGGAGTATTCTCAGCGAGAGTAACAGAATTACTACAAACATATGACGACAAAGCATTATCGTATGTCGACGACATATACTTAACAGATGATGACTTGGAGACTCACTTGAAGAGAGTGAACACCATAATACTTGGGTTCGCAGCAGAGGGTTACAAATTCAACTTTAAAAAATCCAGAATTGCCCATCTGACAGTCCTGTTCTTAGGATATGAATTATCAAGTGAAGGCAAAAGCCTGGCTGACAATTTTCTAGAGAAATGTGCCGTACTCCAAGCACCTAGAACACTAAAAAACCTACAGTCAATTCTAGGCTTCCTAAATTTCGGAAGAACATACATTGCAAATTACGCAGAAAGGGTCAAACCCCTTTATGATCTAATAAAACCAGATTTTAAAAGAACCAATTGGACTCAAATACACACAGAAATTCTGAGATCCTTACAAACAGATATGCTAATTAAAACAAAATTAGAAACACGTGATAACACACGCAATCTTGTGATTCGAGTCATCCCAGGAAGATGCGGATTCACATACCTGACCTCTAATGAGGGAGAAAAGGTACCAATTGCATTCAAATCACACTTGTACACAGAAGCTGAACAGAAATTCAGCATTAAAGAAAAAATTGTTCATGCAGTTCAAACCGCAATAGCTAGAGAAAAAGATCAAGCTGACGGTAGACGTATCACAGTCAGAACAGCAGAATCAGCCTTTGAGGCATTAACAACACCGTGTAATTTACCAACAACAACATTGGATCCGGAATGGATACAATGGGTGAATTCCATTACAACGGACAAAGTATACTAATACTTTGATCCAGAAGTAGAGGAACTAAAAAATCTAGAATATGAAAGAACATTCCCTCTGCCAATCGACATTCTGCCCTTACGACAATACGCTTGTGTAATCTATACAGACGGACATGCTCAACCCTCCGTTTGGGGAGAACAAGCATACAACCCAACATGTGAGATTACAAAAGAAGTGTGGCGCGGAGGTAAACTAAGACCTCTATTAACAAAAACACACTCAGTAGAAACTAATTCAGAACAACAGACTGAAATAATAGCATTGAAAATGGCGCTAGATAATGCGGATCGCGAATTCCCGACACTTATAGTGTCCGATTCATATTACTGCGTCAAATCATATAACAACGATTTGCAGACATGGATTCAAAACGGTTACAAAGATGACACAGGTGCAACAATAAAGCAAAAACTGCTTTTGGAACAAATAGCTCTTTTACAAAAAGAACTACCAAAGACTCACGTGACACACTCACTGAGTCATCAGCGTGATGGCGTTCACGTTGCAGGGAATTCATTGGCTGAGACAGCCACAGCGGTAGCAACTAAATCGGCTTCCGTAGTTCGAAAAAAGCGTCCAGTGAAGTATATTGACGGTGAAACAATGCTGGCAGTAAAAACGTCATCAAAAGGTGACTGCTCAGCGCTACCGATCAACTATCCACTCAATTATACATACATAATCGATGCAAACTCCGTCCCTTTTGCTCGAATCCCTGGAGTGGGGGATAGAGTGATTCCAAACATGGACAGGAGAAACTTGTTAATCGCAGACGCACATATGGGCGAGGGTCTCAGACACCTCAAACTAAAAGATTCTCTGGAAGAATTACAATCAAGGTACTGGTGGCCAGGCATGAGCCTGCATCACACCGTGTTTGTCAAAAAGTGCCCCAACTGCAACAGGAATCGCAGTGGTGAGAGAAACGGTGTAATACCGTGTCGTTTCACTCCAGAAAAAATCAACAGTAAAAAGCAAGGCTTGCGATTAACATATACAGGCTAGTTTCCACTTATAATGTAGATCACCAGCCCTCGGCTGACGTCTGGACTGTTATACAAAGATTTGCGAGTCTAAATGGCATATACGCTAAGAGCATGCTACGTTTGACCATTGTTTTCACTCTAGCCCTCCAGCCTGAGGGGAAACATGGCCAAATGAGCATAGCACAGCGGGAATCTTCTCACTTCCTTCCTGAGGGATACGGGATGGTGTAAAGAAAAAACCAAGGCATAAAGCAATCTATAACGGACAGGATATTAGGTTCGGGAGCTGGGTGGGTCAAACATCTAATAAGTGTCCAACGTAGTCTAAATAACCTGCCAAGAAATTCTCTGAAGGGATTCAGTCCGTACGAATTATTATTTGGAACTAGGATGTTAATCTCTGACCTTGACAGTCAGACTTCAGTGGTAAAGGAAAAAAGCTTTGATATCAAAGATCGTTTGGCTATTTTACAGGACTTAAATGAAACAAGAAAAGACCTGAGCAACATAAAGTTGAAACAGCAGCCAACAACCACTGAAGAACCACCACCTGTCCCAGCAAGACCTGTCTGGATTCCAAAAGTCGGGGATCTAGTCAGAGAAAAGATCATGGTAAAGAAGGAATTTGGGCCTTCTTACAGAAAAGCAGTTCCTGTCTTGTCTGTCAACGGGACAAGATCAGTAGTACTACCGCCGCTTGCTGGTAAAAAGGAGAACCGAGTTGTATCCATCGACCTGGTAAAACCACAACATGTGGCCGATAACAAATAGTAGGCCAAGTGGACTCCCGAGAAGTAGTAGAACACCAAGATTTGCTACTAACACAGAGGTTCAATCTAAGAGGCTAATCACATTCGAAACGCCTACAGAACCACAACAAGGACTATGCAACAATGCGATGGAACTTAGACCTCTGAAAACCCAAATAAAAACATTTAGCAGAGACACACCAATCTATAATGAAGTAACAAATGACTATGCAAGAAACAGTAATCCTGAAGCAATTGGAACAATTGACAGAACTGCATCTGACTACTTCATAAACTTCGATGATTCCTCTGAAGACCTAAGTGAATCAAAAACACAGCCATCAACAAAAACCTTTAAAGATAAAGTTAAAGTACTTTTGAAACAACTGAAAGAAACATATCTGATTTCTCCATGGATTGAATTTTGGGTGGGTTTTGGCGCATTTATCCTCATACTTTGGCTCATCATGGTACTAACTTTGGGACGCTTCATTGAGGGAAAATATGCTAAAATGGACACAGCAAGTCAGAAAATCAACTTGATCCTCAAACCACACACATCTTCACACGTCGAGAAAAGAGAACTTTCTTCAGTCAACTTCACAGCCAATCCTATACCGGGTGGGGTAGCATGGGACAACACTGACTACGAAATCTATGGTCCGGTTGAAATCCTGAAATATCCACACCAAATTAAAATCTCATTGAGTGACTTCGTAAAACCAAGCACATTTGCTGATGATTGGGACTTTGAAAGTATAAACAATATGATGTCTGACTTAGTGATGTCTGCTAAATTTACCAAACATGATTATTTGCAGGGTTCTACAAATTATGATAGTATGTACTGTTATAACCACTATGGTAACCATTTTTTACATAGATCTGCACAACCTAGAAATGTTTTAAATTATAATCAATGGGAACATTGTGCAACCCCTCCAAAAGGAAGCTCAAGAACCGTTTATGACAAATATTCATACTTTTCAGGTTTTAACACAAGTAATGCTGAAACATTTTATTTCAAATTGTCAAATAAGACAGGGACAAAGACCATGATAACAAACACGAAATTGATATATTCAGACTCATTCTTTGAACAAATGAATACTTTTGGTTTTGATTATTGGGACAAAAATTTTGCAGTAAAAAGTGTTTGGGGTACAAGAGAATGGCAAGTACAGGGTATAGAATCTTTGTTTAGAGCCTGCATGATCCCAGAACAAATTATATTTTTAAATGACACTGTTCAACAAACTACCTGTCTTGGCTTAGCCAAAATCAAAGACTTAAATAAACCGTCTATTCCAAAACCAACAATGAACAGCAATAGCTCTACAGATGAGGAGATAGACGTAAATTATGTATTTAACCAAAACAGAACACATCCTGATTGGAAAAAGTGGTTGATCTGGCCCACAGATACTAATAACTGTCAAGACAGATTCCTGAACAAAACACAGGGGTTCAAAATGACCAGGCCAGACCCTAGATATCCCCAAAGACATCACCCAGGGATAATAACCACCTACAGTGTGGGCAAATTATGCCTTCAATGGCTACAAACTTCCACACTGGCAGAAATTAAGCAACACCTAACTTTACTTACTGATGGTGCTGACTTGCGTGATTTCACTATGGGACCACGCAAACAGCGTCAAAAGCGTTTCATAGCAGCCTCTGTATATGCAGCATACAATGAGGCCTGGAAGGTTACTCAAATTGAGACAGCAGAAAGGATACGGGAAATTGACCGTATTAATTTGGAAAAATCACTTTCTGTAGTGGACAATGGGTTAATGACTCTGTCCTCCAGAATTTTTTCTCTGGACAGCATTGTGTCTTCAGCAATCGACATAATATCGCAAGACTTACTGTTGTTACAACACGGTCAGTCTCAATTGCGTTCTATTGTACAGCTTGGCTGGACGTTACAAAATCTGCGTTCAGGCTATGTGCCTTGGCGTTTAATCAACACAACGTCACTTTTCAATATCTTTAACCTTACTGATAAACAAATCAGTATGGCCCAGAAGGGTGCTGATTATACAATCCTGAGCATTGAGAAACTCGAAAGATTACCAGTGACAATGTCAGAACGACCTGTCAGTGAATGGATAATACATGGGATAATTAATATTCCAATATCAACCTTCAGGTTTCAATACTGCCAAAAATATATACAGGCTGGCATGTACGAAAAATTGGGAAAAGGGTACATTAAAACAACATGGAACCTGCCCTATTCACATGCATGTGTCAGTAATAAAGGACAGAAAGTGTTTCTTAGTGGCAATAATTGTGCGATGTCACTAAGCGGTACACTTCTGTGTAATGGAATTAGTTTGCATGGAGCCTGTGAAGGGAACTCAAATAACCTTTCATGTCACCAGCTAGGCACACCTGCTACAGAGATAGACCCATTCTTTCAAAGACTCTATAATGGGAGTTACATTCTAATTGTGGACCGCAGATGCTGTAGTCTTATGCCCGGGACTCCTTATCTCGTAACTACGACTGCGAAGGTCAAGTGCTGTGGACGCTCATTGTTCCCCAGCTCCTTTCCAGACAGGGAGGCAAGGGCATGGCCCAACTTGAAAATTACTTCTATTCGAATAGATACTTTAAGCAGAATGAAAACAGTGCTTCTTCAGACGCCGACAAGGCTCACGTCATCAAAAGAAACGTATGATCTCCTAGTCGCAAGGACGACTGCAGAGATACATTCATTGTTATCGACTAATTCCCCCATACATTTCTCAGAAATCCTGAATGAAATCTTAAATATTTCTGATACCAGTGGAGTCTCAAAAGTATTTAAGACAGTATTTTCGATGGCATTAACACCATTCAAAGCCATACTGGGTATTTTTCCAGATTTCGTCCATTCGATTTTTGGCGG
The DNA here is from genome assembly GCF_964261635.1 of Lissotriton helveticus. Classification (NCBI taxonomy): domain Eukaryota; kingdom Metazoa; phylum Chordata; class Amphibia; order Caudata; family Salamandridae; genus Lissotriton; species Lissotriton helveticus. The sequence continues at coordinate 247,018,049 of NC_136059.1, read as the reverse complement.
ACTTCCCCTCATTTTAGGACTAATTGCAGGAATCCTATTCTTGGTCCTTATATTTCGTTATGGCAAACCATGTCACAGACAAAACACCTGCGACAAGGGAAGAAACAATCCTAGCCATTGGATACCGGGACCGGATATCAAAAATCCTGGGACTATCCCGGCTTAGAGACCTGAACATGACTTGGTTTCTTTCATTTCGACCAATGTGGCATCGATGTGTTTTACCTGTATTAAGGTGCCTGCTATGCAGAGAAGAATGCGTGTTAGACACCTGTCTGACGCTACAATCGGATGCGCCAATGGATGCAGAAACATTGTTGAGTCCAACAAAGGCTCATGCTTTGTGCTGCCCTCAACGGCTACCAATCCTGATGACGGCATTCGTGGAAGCTTCACCACTACGATTAGGGGGTAGTGAAGTTCAAAATGAAAGCAGCATCGATCAGGTACGACCTTCTGTCAGCAATCCAAATCAGAATGTCAATGGAGACAATCATGCGCACGAATGCATGGTTACACCTATTTCCGAGTTAGTGGAACTCTCCCAGGAAGCTGTTGACAACTTTTTCGAGAGTCTAAATGATATGATGTTCTCACCAGAGCAGAAATAGAGACTTTTCAGCAAGCTCGTACACGGCGTTCCCTGAATTTGGCCTTCAACTAAAAAAGCAAAATACCATGAACATTTTTCCCTCCAGTTCACAGACAGCAATTTTTTCAGCAGCCCCAAAATATTTTTGCATATTTTTCGGGACACTATCTTCTGCTTAAAGTAAGAACTATTCTTAGAGAACTAAGATTTCTACTTTTTAGATAGCTTATAGACATTAGCTGCCCGCTGGTATGTTCATAATTATTTTATTCTGTGATGGAATGGTCTCGAACTTTTTTCTGTATTAAGAGCCATTTCATGTGTAAATTCTCATATACCATTTAGCAATAATGTATACAAATGCGTGATTACTTTAGCATTATTTCACAGCTTGAGTGCATACAATACATTGTAAATGCTTTTTTTCCGTATATTTGATAATTTCAAAATGCATTTATGTATTTTGGGGTGGTAAGGTATACACGATACTCTACCGTATGTTTTACTATGCATAGATTAGTAAATATGTCCATAGTTAGCGTGGAGTGGGTGTGATGTATTCCTATAGGTTCTGTATCGATCCCCCTATTCCTGACCCTATTCTGGTTAACAAACTAACAAGTTAACTAGCAGCCATCCCATGAGGCAGAAAACCCCCATGATGCAGGAACCGTTATCTGATAAAGCCACACTACGGCACAGGAACGTGTTATCTGATTAGGTCATAACGCTTGCCATCTAATTAGACAAGCGATATTCCTCCAGCCCCTGATAAGGCATACGGAGTTCTCAAAACAAATCAAACCTATGACAACCTGGGAAAAACCCTGCGGCCATTGTTTTGATTTCACCGAGAACTTCAGCAAAAGAATGTGCTAACGACCTGGTCGTATGACATCCTTATTGACGTATCTATGTCCATCCTTACGTCAATCTCGGCACCTTAAAGGTGTAAATATTACCGATATTGCCCTATGCAAACACACGCGGTGGTGACGAGATCGGAGCAGCCAGACTTGCCGAAGCCCAGAGCAGAGCAGACCCCGCTGGCGCAGCCCCGCCTTCCTGACGCGCTGAGAACGAGAAGCTGCCTTTTCTCCTGCCGAGAAATCCAGCTCCGGCGCTTCCGGGTAGCCCTCGCAGGCAGCCTGGAATATCGAGGCCAAAGACGAGAGATACCATCCCTCATCCATCCTAGATTCCAGGTACAGAACTGAATAACCCCTCACAGAGAATTCTTTAGTCAGTCACTTGGCAAAACAAACTTAACTTAAACTGTAACTTTCTATTCCCGCCCACGCATTAGACTTAGGTCAGGTACACGGGGTAGGCGTAGTTAGAAACACCAGTTGAGTACGAGTAGTCAAATGTATATGTGTATGTAATATATCTTGTTCATTTTAAACCTTCATATGGCTTAGAAACCATATCAATGTTTTTACAGTATTATTTTATACTTCTGCTTTTAATGTATGCACTTTACTTAACCATAAGTATTGCAATAATATCGATCCATTTCTCTTGTATGAGAAAAGAGACTGATCAATAAATAACATCTTTTATTGAACACGCCCGTCTCTTCCTTTTCTCTACAATCTGATGAGACTAAGAAAGCACGTACTGACTGAGTAAAATAAATTGCCTTTTGTTCACACGACTCTCGAGATACACTCTTGATTAGGGGAGAGCAAAGTTGTCATGTTCTATGGTTGTCAGAAACTAAATCCCTTCTTGTCTATCCAGGGAGGTTCAACTCCTCCTTGCCTATTCGAGAAAGTTTCTAGTGAACTCTGAGCTAGCTGGCAAACCCAAAACTTTAAGTCTAATATCGACAGTAGTAGACCTAGTTAACGTCTGGTCTAGGCCTATACTATTGAAGGTATTATTCCAATGCGCAGAGCCTATTGGGATAATAGGAACTACACTACACTATTAATGGCAATGTGTGGTGAAAGATGCAGTGGCCTCTCGACGAGAGCCCTGGCACTTATTTTGTTACGAATTAAGCACTGCCCCTAGGGTAGGCCTTGGATAGGACAGAGAGTAGGGTGAAATGTATTTAAAAAGTACGATATGCACTTTTAAGTTTTTCATGTCTTGGTAGTGAAAAACTCTTACATTTGTTTTTCATCACTGCAAAGACTGTCTCTCCCATAGGATAACACTGGAGTTGCCTTATTACATTTTTAAGTGTCATTTCTATATGGGAAGAGATAACCAGTTGTGTTTGGTGTTTCTGTAGTCACAATTTAAAATCCTAACTTATGGTGAAGTTGGATTTGAAATTGCAGTTCTGAAAATGCAATTTTTAGAAAATGCTACAAAACGTAGAACCTGGCAACCATTTGTCTTTTGCTGCTATTTATTTCAGTACACTGAGGGCCAATATTTAAAGTCCTTGGTCCTGGCTATATTATTTCACCATGATTTATACATGTTTAAAGAAGCACTGAATTTAAGTACAACTGAATTAATTTACACAGGCACTGAATTTAAGCACAACTGTTTAATTTGACAAATGTACTGTTTATGAATGTTTTATGTTTTGACCATTTGGAAAATCAGCACAGAGCAATATTGATTTGAAAGTGTATCACCGAGGAGGAGCTTGGCGGGCATCCGTGATGGCCGCTTGAGCACAGCGCTCTCCGGACCCTCGCCGCTCCCGGCGATTTATCCTGACTAGATCCTGATTTCTTGTAAGAATTCAAGTAGAGGACGTTTGGCTGATTACCCTGGCACTTTTCGGAATTTGTTTTGGATCTCGTACTCCTGAGCTACGGTGATCTGAACTTTTGGGCTCCGCCCTTGAGGTGCGCCCGGGACGGGGTGCAGATCTGTGGCCGTCCTGGAATTGAACAACAACGGCAGGAGATCTGGCCTTGTGAGACCCCCTTCCTGAGTTTCGGTTTCGATTCTGTCTCGACCTGTGCCACGAGTGTGCGTATCGCGCTTGGCTGAGACTTGGAGACAGTTCGGACACGGGGCTTTCCTCTTGTCTATTTGCTGGTTTGGTGGCCTCCTCCCGAGTTGAGCCCTTCTTTTTGGTGTACTTTTGATCCTGAGTTTTTGGGTGTTTGGCCCGTCGACCCTGGTGGCTTGTCCCGTGACGCATCTTCAAAATGGCGGGCAGAGGGGACAGAGAAACGCGCAAGACGAAAACACCTTTGCGTGGAGCGCCGGTTCAGACGAACGTCATGGACCGTTATACTCAATCTAAGGGGTCCCCCGGAGCTGCCCTACCTGGCCACAGTACGGCGTCTGAACGAATTTTGGAAGAGTCGGCGGAGCCTTCCCTACAGGATATCATGGGCGCCATCTCGGGAGTGAGGGAATCCACCGGCCTTCAGTACGAGGCCTTGGCCCACAAACTTGACACCGTGGCCATTGAGGTGAATCTGATTCGTGCTGATCTCGGCAAGACGAATGAGAGGGTGCAGTCATTGGATATTAAATCATCTAGCCTCACGAAAGACGTCTCGGAGCTCCAGACAGAGGTTGGGAATCTTCGTCGGGTGAACGACTTCATGACCCGACGCCTGGAGGATTTTGAAAACAGGGCACGTCGCTGCAATGTTCGCCTGGTTGGTGTACCGGAAAACCCTGAACCCCACTCTGTTGATCTCCTGGTTGAGGGTCTGATTTTAAACCATCTTGCCCCCTCCGGGCTTACCAAATTTTTCACGGTTGAACGCGCACATCGTGTCCCGGGGGGCAAAGTTAAGCCGGGTGCTCCGCCAAGGCCTATTGTGGCTAAACTGTTTCATTATAGGGATCGGGACGCTATCCTGCAGGCCTCACGGGTGAAGGGCCCGGTGGCCTTCGAGAATGCCACAGTGAACTTCTACCCGGACTTCTCCCAACAGGTTCAAAGACAACGGATGGAGTTTCGTGGTGCTAAGAAACGTCTTCGAGATCGGGGTCTACGCTATGCTATGCTTTTCCCCACCAGACTTCGTGTCGAGTATAATGAGCGTACTCTGTTCTTTGATAAACCGGATGCTGTTAATGACTGGCTGGACTCCTTGCCTGACCGTCCTCCTGAGACTGAGTCTGCCGCTCACCCTGGTGGTGCCGAAGGTGGTGTGGAGATCTGATTGTTTGACTCTGATGTCTCGTTTTGAATACGTTCCCAGGAGTGGTGGCCGGCGTACCTCTGCAATGTGATTATTTATTTTTTGTGTGTTGATTCTTGCTCTTACTGTAGTCTGGGGGCGGGTGGAACGGAGACCTTTCCTCCTCCGGGGTCTTTGTGTAGACTAGGGGTTATGGGGCGACAGGCACACTGCAGGTTGGGGTGGCTCTTTAGCTTTTTGCAGGGGTGCAGGGTGGGGGGTGTTTCCTTTCAGCTTGGGGGAGGGGGGATGGGAAGTTCTTATTTTTTTGTGTGTTGTTTTCAAGGCGAATTGCTTCTGTCTTTACTGATGTTTCTGATGTCTAGCTCTTGGATGGGGGGTCCTGGCTCGGGTGGGTGGGATGGGGGGTAGGGGGTTGAAATTTGTTTCCTGGAACGTTAATGGCCTGGGAGATCGCATCAAGCGCAGTGTGGTGTTGAAATATATAAGACGTTTGTCACCGGACATTGTTTTCCTGCAGGAGACCCATTTGATTGGGAATGTATGTAATGCAATGAATAGATGGGGCTACAGCCTTGTGGCACACTCGGGGTTTACTTCAGGATCCAGGGGTGTGGGTATCCTTGTTCGTAACTCCCTCCCTCTGGCGATAGATGAGGTGATTCGGGATGATCGTGGGAGATATATTGTTCTGGTGGGTAGATATGAGGGCCGCACCCTGTCCCTCTTTAATGTTTATGTCCCCCCAGGCTTGCAAACTGCTACTTTCACTGATTTAGGCCGTGTCTTGTTGGACCTTCCTGATAGTGTACTCTTTCTTGCCGGTGACTTTAATTCAGTGCTTTCTGGCCTTCACGATCGCCATCCCCCCAGGGATACCCCGCATGCCCAGCGTTGGTTGGGTGGGTTTTTGGATACTTTTGGCCTTGTGGACTGCTGGCGATTGTTACATCCTACTCAGCTTCAATACACTTTTCACTCTGGTGCCCATGGTAGCCTATCTCGGCTAGATTATTTCCTGATGCCCGCTGCCCAGTCGTCGGCGGTCCGTGAGATTATACATTTGCCAAGGGGCATCTCTGACCACTCGCCGCTCTGGCTTCGTTTTGAGGTTGGGATAGAGGCAGTGGGCCGAGTCGCTCCCATTAACCCATGGTATCTCTCCTCCCCTGAGACTCGTGCCCTCTTGCTCAAGTCCATAGATGCTTATTTCCTGGAAAACGAGGGGTCGGTCCCTTCGGCGGTGTCCCTGTGGGAAGCCTTCAAAACTGTGATTCGTGGACAGGCCCTTTCTTTGATTGTTGAAGCTAAGAAAGCCGGGAAGAGGGAGGTTGTGGACCTCGAGGGGGAAATTTCTGCCTTGGAGGACGAGTTGGGATCTGGTGTCACGCCTGAGAAACTTCATGCCCTGGGTCTAAAACAGTTTGCATATAAATCCCTAGTTACTGACGCTGCAAAAGTGATGTTTCGTGAGCAACAAGGCAGATTGTATGATGTTGGTGATAAGGCGGGTAAACTCCTGGCGTGGTTGGACAAGAAAGAAAGAGCTAATCGTGTGGTGCCTGTGATTCAGTCTGCGAGTGGTGAGAATGTGATTGATCCGATCGCCATTGTAGATCGTTTTGCGGAACATTTCCGTGTTGTGTATGCTCCTGTGTCTGTGAGGGATGTGGCTGACTCTCGCCTCCTTTTGCGTGATATTGCATTGCCCTGTGTCTCTGATTTGGACCGTATCGCTTTGGACTCCCCCTTTACGGTTGATGAAATAGCTACTGCCATTCGTTCGCTCCGTTCGGGCAAGGCGTTGGGTCCGAATGGTTTGCCTATTGAGTTGTACAAGTTGCGACCCGATAAAATGGCGCCATATCTCCGCTATATGTTTTTGGAATCACGTGAGCGTAACCTCCTTCCCTATGATCAGCGTTTGGCGACGATAGTCGTCATCCCTAAAGACGGTAAACCTCGCGACCTTTGTTCCTCATATAGACCCATCTCCCTGTTAAATGTTGAACCCAAGGTTCTGGCGAAACTTTTGGCGACCCGACTCCTATCGGTTCTTGGGGACTTAGTTCATCCGGATCAATCTGGTTTTATCCCGCATCGCAACACTGCTTTGAATCTACGTCGTCTTCACGGCGTGATAGCGAGGGCGGGGCTACTGACTGAACCGGCCATTTTGGCGTCCTTGGATGCCTCCATGGCCTTTGATACTGTGGAGTGGCCTTATTTATGGGCGACTCTTGAGAAATTCGGTTTCGGGTGCGAGTTTATTAGCTGGATTAAGTTATTGTATGCGGAACCTTTGGCGCAGGTTGTTGTGAATGGTAGGGTGTCTGTTCCCTTCCCCCTGGGCAGGGGCACCCGCCAGGGTTGCCCCTTGTCCCCGCTACTGTTTGCGCTCGCCCTTGAGCCGTTGGCGGCCTGGCTCCGCTGGGAACCGTCCCTTAAAGGGATCCGTTGGGCCCCGGACTTCGAGGACCGAGTCTCGCTCTATGCGGACGATATCCTCTTGTATCTTACCTCCCCTCGTAAGTCTTTATCTGTTTTATTTGACGTTCTTGTGTCCTTTGGTACTAACTCGGGCCTCGTAATCAATTGGACCAAGTCCTGTGTGTATGTTTTGTCTGGTGTCTTGCCTCCATTACCGAGCAGGCTCCCTCTTCAGGTGGCCCGAGATGGTTTCAAATACTTGGGAGTTTTCGTTACTCTGGACTCGTCTCTTCGCTTTGATCGTAATCTCCTTCCTCCGTTGCTTCGACTGCGTTTGGACGTTGCTCGTTGGCGCAGGCTTCCCTTGTCTCCCCTTGGTCGGGCAGCCCTGTTTAAGATGATGTCGTTACCGAGGTTTCTTTACGCTCTCCAGAATTATTATGATCCTGTTCCTCAGTCCTATTTTCGGGAGATTGAGACCCTTCAGAGACAACTTGTCTGGGATGGACGCCCGCGTATTGCTCTTGCTAAGCTTTCCATTCCTTGGTATGACGGTGGCATTGCACTCCCCGATATTAAGAGGTATTATTGGGCCTCACACTTGTCCGCTATCAACCACATCATGTTCTCGCCGGGTAGTAATCCGGCGTTTGAGATGGATAGACTTCAGCTTCCGGGAGGTGACTTTAACAGAGTGCTTTACTCTCGCCCTGCTGGGCGCCATCTTGTGGGTCCTGCGTCGATTGCTTTGGCGGTGTGGCGGGCCGCGACTCGGAGCCTGGGCTGGGAGGATCGCTTGACGTTAGCCACACCGCTTTATGCTTCCGAACGTCTGGGCGGTCTTTGGTCTACCAAGGGTTTCGATCGCTGGGACATGATTGGAATTTCTAAAGTGGGAGATGTGTATTCCAAGGGCTCTGTGCGAACATTTCAGGCCCTCCAGGCTGAATATGGCTTGAGTGGTCGGGAATTCTTTCGATACCTACAGGTTAGGCACGCCTTGACCGCTGTATTTGCTCCTGGTGAGATTCCGCCTGATTCTTCCCCCCTTGAAGACCGTGTCCTTGACGGACATCTTCCTGACAGCACTATCTCCCTGATTTATAAGAAACTGATTAATAATCGGACTGATCTGTTGGTCCGACTTCGGGAGGCGTGGGTTCGTGATGGTTTGGAGCTTGATGACGAGGATTGGCAGTCGGCCCTCTCTTCTCCTAAAGAGGTGGCTATCCCGGCTCGTCTCCGTTTGGTCCAATTGAAGATCCTTCATCGGGTGTATGTTACGGGACCTCGTTTGCTTGTGATGGGTTTTTCTTCCGATGGGTTGTGTAAGCGTGGATGTGGTTTGAGTGCGACTTTCCTACATATTCTTTGGGAATGCCCGATGGTGGTTGCTTACTGGACGGCTGTGCTTGAGGTTATGGCTGTGGTGACAGGGGTGTCCTTGTGTCCGGAACCTCGTCGTTGTCTTTTGAATGTTTGGGAGCCCACTGACTGCTCGGTGGCCCAGACTAGGTGGGCCACCCGGGGTTATATGGTTGCGAAGCGAGATATTGCTCAACTTTGGGGGGCCTCCAAGCCCCCTGAATTATCGAAATGGGAAGACAACATGGATTGGTCTATGTTCCGTGAGAAGACTGTCTACGTGGCTAGGGGCAGACCCAGGGCATGGACTAGGGTGTGGGGTCAATGGAATGAATATCGTGGTGCCATCTGTACTCCTCCCCTTGTGGATGACATTGAGCTTTCCCGGTCTCCTTAGGCGAGCGTTCTTGGAACCTTGCAAATAGGGGTTGTGCTGGTTTTCCGGCTCCCCCCCCCCTTCTTTTTCTCCTTCGTGCCCCGTCCCCCCCCCCCCCATCCGGGCTCTTTGGAGCTTATAGCTTTGATTCCATTTTTGTTGCTGTCCCCTCCCGTCCTTTGGGCTGACCTTCAGTAATACACTTTCGCCTTTTTTGTGTGTCTGTTCTTTTTTATAAAACAAAATCTGTTTTTGTTCTGTATATTATATGGAGTATTGCATTGACGATTGATCGTTCCCGCTACGGAAGTGTATATTGTGTATTTTCTCCTCTTTAGCGGCTGGCCCGTGTGGTTGTAGGCCCATCCTTGTATTTTATTGCATACTCAAATAAAGGTTTTAAAAAAAAAAAAAAAAAAAAAAAAAAAAAAGAAAGTGTATCACCACATGTTTTCAGACTTATAAAACTGTAGAAATGTTTCTTTGAAAATGTATAAATCATGGCGAAATAATGTAGCCAGGACCAAGGATTATAAATATTGGCCCTCAACCGGCTGAAATAAATAGCAGCAAAAGAAAAATAGTTGCCAGGTTCTACTTTTTGTAAAGCTTTATTCATGCCCCACCTGGCCACCAATGTAAGATGTAACCCCCTTTTTTTAGCTTCATTTTTAGAAAATTTGCATTTTTCTTTCTTTAGCCATTTAGTGCCTACAGCTCTGTGTGACAGGACTGGGTGTGGGTGACATTTGGGCTTTGTGGAGACAGCCACACAATTGGAGCGTAGATGTGATTGGATAGCCCATCATTGGCAGGATAGGAGGGAGGAGCTGGGCACAGCCCCGTCTCACGCTTCAATAGGCTGTGTGTGTCCTGCCTCCGTTCAAAGGACTATATACCCCCAGTAGTTAGTCCAAACCAGTAGTTAGTAGAACCAGGATTGCAGGGCATCCGTGCACTTCAAAGGCATGCCTCTAGAAGCGTCTACCCACTTCTAAGGCACAACTCTGTATAAAAAGGACCTCAGACACCAACTTTTCAGTAAACTTCTGGAACCGTGGATACTCTGACAGGAAGGAGGACTGCTGTGCTGCTATAAGGACTGTCACTCTTGTGGACTGTAGCTCTAAAGGAGCTGCTTCTTTGCTGTGCTGACCTGCTGCCCTCTTGCCTGAGAAAAAAGAAATAGACCTGCCACTTCATCTTCAACCCTGGACCCCAGAGTGACTCAAAGGACTAGTCTGCTGACCTACTGGTCTGAGCCTTAGAGACCTGAAAGCCTCCCCAACCAGCTCCTGGACCCAGCTGCTATGAGGTCTTTACCCCCAAGTGGTGCCTCCCAGGTCCTGGACCCTTAGTGTGGCTCACAAGCTCCTGAAATCAAGCTTTTGGGCTCTTTGCGACTGCAAACACGCCCGTTAGCACCAAGACCGTGCTGCTTACAACAAAATATAGCACAAGTTGCTGCAAACCTGCCTCTTCACACAGCAGCATGGACAGCCAGCAGGGGACTGCCAAAGCAAAGCTCCAGCCCCCCTCTCTGTGGTGTCTGGTCTGCTCTTCGCACCACGCTGACTGGCATCCGTGACGCTGTCCTTGCTCCTTGAAACCCTGTCCAACACAAACGGGACTCTTGGCACAAAACATAAAAAGGTAAACTTCAATGGGACTAATGTGCGACTGTATCTGACACGCGCTCCATCCCGGTCGGCCTGATCTTTTGACTTTGACCTAGTCCATCACGAACAGGTAGCCGTGGTTGGAGCTTTCTGATTATAGATACTATTTTACAGTTTATTCTTTAAAAAATTATTAACTCTGTTTCTACTGATTGGAGTTTTGACGTTTGGTCTTGTTTTATTTATTAATCTAAGCTCTATTATTCTAACCTGTTGTGATGTCTTTTTCTGTGGTGTTTTCACTGTTTTACTGTTTGAGATGTTACACAAATACTTTACAAATTGCCTCTAAGTCAAGCTTGGCTGCTCTCTGCCAAGTTACCAGGGGGTGATGAAGGTTAATTTAGCGTTTGCCTGTGTCTTACCCTGACTAGGTTTGGTGTTTCTGCTTGATCAGGGCTCACACCCCAATCAACCAATAGCCCTATTTCTAACACAATGAGTGTGACAATTTGATATATGCTTCTGACACTGAAAGTCATTTAGTAAACTACATCTAGAGCACGTTTTCTATAGCTTCTGTACTGCTAATGAGTGGTGCTTTTGCACAATGCTTGGCCTCCTAAGGGGGCTTGCGTTAGTGGAGAGTGTGGACTTTCCATAAAGAGCTGTCCAAAGGACAACAGCTGTACGTAGTAGAGCCTTCACCACCTAACAGTTTGAGAGTGTGTAGGTAGTGGGCTCTCTGTGAAAAGATGTACACATGGTTGAAGGCTATGCCCAGTAGTGGCTTGGCCTCTTACTGGTACTTGGATGCCTGGAGGGGGTAGGCTCTCTGTGACGATTTCTGCTCAGACTGGGGTTTGGCCACCTAATGGGGCTTGGGTGCCTGGAGGGAGTGGACTCTCCATAAAAAGTGGGCTCTACGCACAATGCGCACCCTGTGCATAATAGGGGCTTACCACCTAGTGGGGTTTGAATCTCTGTAGGGAGTGGGCTCCGTACACAGTCTGTGTACTGAGCACAAACCCTGTATATTAGTGACTTCCCCACCTAATGGGTCTTGAATCTCTGTAGGGAGTGGGCTCCATACACAGTCTAAACACAGCATAAACTGTGTGTAGTAGTGGCTTCCCCTCCTAATGGGGTTTGAGTCTCTGCATGGCGTGGACTCTACGCATAGTCTGCAAACTGAGTGCAGACTCTACATAGTAGGAGCTTGCCTATATAATTGGTTTAGGTCTCAGGTGGGCTTTATGCACAATCTGCATACTGAGTGCTGACTGTACGTAATACAAGCTTGGCCATCTAATCGGTTTTGCATGTCTGAAGGGAGTGGGAACTACACACAGTCTGTATACTGAGTGAAGATGGTGCTGTATAGGGGCCTGCTTACCTAATGGGGCTTGTGTCTCTACAGGGAGTTGGCTCTATGCACAGTCTGTGCCCTGAGCATAGACTGTGTAGTAGGAGCTTGCCCACCTAATGGCCTTGTGTCTCTGGAGGAAGTGGGCTCTATGCACAGTGTGCTCATTGAGCTCTGCCTATGCATAGTAAGGGCTTGCCCACCTAATGGGCTTTGCATCTCTTAAGGGAGTGGGCTTTACACACAGTCTGTGCACTGAGCACTGACTGTGCTTAATAGGGGCTTGCACACCTAATGGTACTTAAATCTCTGGAGTAGGTAGCTCTATGCACAGTCTGCGTACTAAGCGCTGACTATGTATAGTACAAGCTTGCCCACCTAATCAGGCTTGGGTGTCCGAGTCCTTAAGTCCTGTAATGGGTGCCACAACATTTATCTTCATGTTATGGCCAGACAATCACATGGGTCATTATATAGATAGCTATAAAGTATGAACCTTTATTTTTGTAAAACCCTTGAACAGATTCACACTGAGTCACAAAAAACATGATTTCTGGGTAAAGATCTAGCTTCCTGCCAAATTTGGTATAATTCTGTTCAGTTGTTTTTTTCTGTATCATTGTTTAATTTAGTCTATGGAAACTGCATGGGGAAAAAGCGTTTTTGGCCACGCTTGACAGATCGCCACAAAACTTTCCAGGTTGCAGCTGAGGTAGATAAACTTTTTGGAGAAAGTTTCGTAAAAATTCGTCAAACGACGCCAAAGTTATTAGTGAAACAAAAAACGCTCTTCCTCTTGAAACTGTGACCTAACTATAACTACACAGTGTATATTTCACAGTTCCCTGTGAAACTTGATTTTCGTCTTCTAAATGACAGCATCCAAACCGGTAAGCAGAGCTCTTAGGATTATGGTGCAAGGAGGACCAAATTATGTGGCAAGGTTTTTGAAATTATGTGGCAAAAAATCTTAATTTTGCAGCACATTCAGGTTCAGGAGCCATTTACTGAACTTCTTCAGCAGCCATGCCCAGCCAGGCCCAGAAAGGGTCCACATGCCAGTTTTGCTGAAACTGCACTGCTAACAGTGCACAAATGAACTCAGAAAATCTACAAGATAGTTTATGAGTTGTTGACTGTACAGGTCAGAAACATGAAGAGGCAGCCTCAGATCTGAGTTTCCTAGTATGTGCTACAAACAGTGCAAATTGAGCAGAATCGGGTGCAGGGGTCGTTTATGAGCCTGCTCGTGCATGTAGAATGCATTTATAGTACAGCCCTAGGATCACCAACTTCAACCAACTTTCATTCCTACTACCTCCATTACAAAATGTATCTTGGAGCATATGTTGAAACAAGGCTTGGCACTTGGCTTCTTGACATGTGCAAACCACTCTGACTGCATTTATCATATTTATCTGTGTTTGTTATTTCACCCAAGACGGGAAATGCACACAAACAGTACACACTGCAAAGTACACACAGGTAAAGAAAGGGTCTTGTGCAACTCTCACACATGTCCAGCAAGAACACAATCCATGCACTGCTTTCAAATAAACAAAGGTCCACACACTCCGTAAAAATCAATGCTTAGTTGTCTCTGAGCTGGATTTCAAATAAAAACAAAATCTCATAGGCACGATCAATATTGTAAAATAAACTTCATTCACAGTTTGACTTGCACAACTGAATGAGCCAAAGCATCGTGCAGGTCATGCAGCAGCATAGTTAGCAGTCACAACCGGCTCTATAGCAGTGTGTATATGCATTCCTATGCAGGCTTCTCCCCTTTCACTAGATGGAGCAGGAATAAACTAGGATCCAACAGTAATATTACATTTATTAGACAAGTCCTTTTCTTGATATCTTGAGATAGTGGACAGGGATATATGTCACTGACTTTCAATAACAGAAAACAGAGTACCCTACAATGTATATATGACATCCTTAAGTAGAAAATCTTTATTCAGCCGACTGTTGCCATTTGTCTGTAGACTAGAGCAGCAGAAAGGTGAATGAAATGCTCTCTATTCCCTTTTTATATGCTTCAATCAAATCTTAATGAGGTGCAAACAAATCTCCATCCATGCACATCCTATATGTGTGGTAGGACTGGATTGCTGGAAAAAAGAACATGAGTGCTGAAAAATGAGACAGGTATGGAGATGAAATATAGAACAAAAGTAATTTGAAACAGCAAATTCAATGGAAGGGTACAAATAAACACAAGAAAGAATGAAGGTAGGAAGAATTGACAATCGGAATGAACTAGGAAGTGAAGGGACTAAAGGTAAAATTCTTTATAACCACTGGAAAACACCATCCATGTCATTTATATGGAGCCAAAAAGGAGTCAACACTCATTTTTAATGTTTTTTTTTACAGCATTGGAAATCATTGAAAACAACCCCTGGAATTTAAAGCAATTAGAAACTGAAAACAGGATAGCCTAAATATAGAATACAGAGACACTTTGCAGCGTGCTCTTTTGGTCATCAAACTGATGTAGCAGGGATTCTGCTCCTACACAGAACTGTGCATTGAGACTTGGAACCTCAGTGCCAAAACTCACCTTAGTACCCAATATCCCCTACCAGACTAGCATCAGTGTCTCATTGGCTCTACCAAAACACCAATGATTAGACAACCCAGAGCATGGAACTTAGATTACCTCAGGCAATGTGGAACACATGAACACTCTTACGTTATACTCTCATACCAGTCCAAGACAGGGAGTAAATGAAGACACGTGCAAGTTTGAAATATTTATTTTTAATGCTGTGTTCTCATGCGCAGTAGCTAATACAAGCAGACATATTATAAGCAACAAGATTATCAGCATAGTTACTATTCCATAAAATACAAAGGGAGAAAGCATGTTATAATGCTAAATGGAAACAGGTTTAAAATATACCTATATTTCACCCTCCCTTGCTAGTAGGTTATTTTATATCTACAGAAGGTCTCTTGGGATTACAAGGGCGGCCCCATACCTCTGGTCCTAGCAGTAATGGATCACATCAGATTCTGCACCAGCTCTCAGCATGCGAATGTTCTCCAAGTGTCTGTGATCATGCCTACGCAGTGCATTATTATACGCGCCAAAATCAGAGGTGTCCACAGCTGCATATATGTTATGTCTAGAACGTGCGCTGATCAGTCCGAACAACAACCACTGTGTTGAAATAACCTTGAAGGCCTAGGCACTCCCTGTTCAGACAAAGCTTACCAAGCAAGGCTGCTAATGTAGAAAAACATATTATTCTCGTGTGAAGCAAAACACTCTGCTAACTCTAAACATTTATAATAATGTGTGCCATGTGCAAAAGGCAGCAGAAAGGAAAAATGGCGTTTAAACTTCTAATAAGCTCATGTCAACTGAACACAGTGTAAATGCAAGGCTCAGACCCACGACACCCTTCCGTGATCTGGGCACGGATAAGAAAGGGGCAAATTTGGAAAGCAGAGTTCAAGAACAACAGTCAGAACCAAGTTCAAATTGCCGCAGTGAAAAAATGGGAGCAAACTCCAAAAATTGAAAGTACTTCAAATCAAGCAATTTTGGCCACGGGCATAGGGAAGTCAATATAGGCCTGGGTGAAAAAAAAAAGAAGATTAGAATTTTCTTTTTTAAATACGATGTCCAACATGTGACCTCGGCCATGGAAGAGAGAGAAGCGATGACACATCTCACTCCAACAATGTATATGCTAAGTATGTTGCAACAGCCTCCAATAGGTAGTCACTGTTCTCATCTGAAAACATTTCAGCCATCCAATTCAACAATGGAAAGGAACATACATGTCCCTCAATTACCGGAGCCTTTAGCACCATCAGAGGGCAACTCTGTGTTTCTTCAATGAAACCGTGTGCCAAGAAATCTTGCGCCACTGCGAAAACATTCCAATGTCCCAGGACTCAATGCATAGCTGCAAAGGCCATAATCCCTCCGCCAGAACAAAGCAATTCATGAGCAACTAAGGGGCTCATCAGTTGATCATAATCCGCATTGAGAGACACCGTATTGCAGAGACACAAATCCAGGGCACAGTCGAAATCACAACTCAGGCAATGAAAGACAGGCTGGATGCATGTGAAAAAGGAAAATCTAAAAGATAATCCATAAGCTGTACTAAATGTAGCAAGAGGCAGCGCTCCATAATATTCAAGCATTCGGTTGCAGAGCAGCAACAGTCGTGATAGATCTTCTCGCACCACAGGACGTGCATCCATTTTGAAATAAACAATACAACAGAAGTACGCCTGCAACCAGAGCGAGCATTAAGGGAAATCCACCAAACCGGCTGGAAAAAATAGAATGAAAAAATGCCGGGTACACACCAAATATAGTTTGAAAAGAAGTCACGAGGCCACTGCTAACAACTTTAAAAAAGTGAGCCAGCCCTGTGGTGAAGGACGCATTAAAGATAGCGTGAAGTAATTCACCGAAATGCAAGGGCAAAACCGTAGTTAATAAGGCATGCTTTCTGTGCTGGTGTTTGCTACTTGAAGGACAAATGTTTCACGAGCAGATGTGAGGGCGACTTCTTTTTGAGACAATAGAGCTCTTATGCTTGGAGTGTCAGGTAATGCTTTAATATGGATTACATCATTTTTATCCAATAGAACACAAACAGTCTCACTTGGCCCTTTTCTCTCCGGCGAAAGACCTGTTACATCCGGTGTGCCCCAGGGGTCCATACTTAGCCCCCTCTTTTTTAATCTATATATGGCCCCCTCCTAACATTGATTGAATCCCACGACATCCTCGTCACTTCATACGCTGACGACACTCAGCTCGTCGTCACTATTGATAAAAAATTCCCCGACACAGCCCTTAGATTTCAGAATTGCCTCTCCCAAGTTTTTTCCTGGCTTAATCTTAACCATCTTAAGTGCAACAGCGCAAAAACTGAAATAATACCACTAGGCAAAGACATCCTTTTCTCACCAAAGGACTGGTGGCCTCAAAACTCTGAAGCACCGCCTTGTGCGGTCTCCTCGGCCCGCAACCTAGGTGTCCAATTTGACTCCTCCTTGAGTTTTGATGACCATGTGCGCATCACAGCTGGGTGCTGCTTCAACCTCATCCGACAACTGAAGAAATTCTTTGACTTCCTCCCTATCTCTGCCAGGAAAACAGTTGCGGTGGCCCTAATCCTTTCCCGGCTGGACTATTGCAACGGCCTCCTGGCAGGAATAAAGAAGTCTTCTTTAAAGAAATTACAAAGTGTCCAACATGCAGCAGCCAGACTAGTTCTCAAACTTCCAAAAAGGTCCTCGGCCTCTGCAGCCCTCAACACGCTGCACTGGCTTCCCCTTCACAAGAGAGTCCTTTTTAAACTCCTTATCACGGTCTTCAAAGCCACTAGGAACACCGGCCCTCTCTATCTAGCCAAGCGCTTTCAGCGCTACATTCCATCGCGCTGCTTGAGGTCATCGGAAGCTAATTTGATTGTAATACCTAGAATAAAACTAAAAACAAAAGGTGGTAAAACTTTCTCATTCCTGGCGTCAAAGGTATGGAACGGTCTCCCCTTTAACCTTAGGCACGTCCCCACAGAAAGCCAGTTCAGGAAACTCTTGAAGACCTGGATTTTCCTCCAGCCCGACTCAGCAGTTCTTGCAGCCATCTGATCCTCTCCTCGCCACGCTGGTTCTCTGATCGCTTAGCGCCAAGATGCTCCTTCCGGAGCGATAGTGGCGCTTTACAAGTGTCAATAAATATCAAATATCAAAATTATGCGACTCATCCTGTTGAACTCTGCTTTCAAGGTCGGAATCGTCGGTCAGATGGAAACATCGAGCTTCCCATGTAGAGGAGGAAACATTACGTTTTTACAGCAGACTACACGTTCACTGACTGAAACCACGTAAGGAATGCCGGCTACCATCCCACAACAATCTTTATTATGTAAAAGTAAATAACTACCGTTTGCCAGTAATGTGAATGTGGTTATGATAGCAGGTGTACCTTTTAAAATACAGGCTAAATTTGGCTCATTCTGATTACAAGAGCCATGTAATTGGATATTCCTACACATTAATGAGTGATCTGGTGTCGTAGTGCAATCCCCTCCATTCAAGTAAACCTCTTTTCCCTCCCTAAGGCATCTATAGGTAAATGGTAGTGACCATGCTTCATGAAGATAAGCGGTGCCCAGAGGTTCATATCTGCCAATTGCGTAATACTTCATACAGGCCTCGAATTTGAACAGGGGGAAAGGTAAAGTTATTAACCCATGGATAAGCCACATAGCGGAATTTGTCTCAGCCACAGAAAATGGTAACAGCTCTAACTTTTCAATATGTAACATTGAAAAAGTTGCATCTTTCATAGACATAAAACATTGCTTTTCAGTCAAATTAAAAGGGGCAAACAAAGATGAGGAATTCATGTTGTGTCAAGGCACTTTTCCTGACTTCAATGTCTGCAAAGTCCATGCAAATTGCATAATGGAACGCAATTGATTTTGACCAGGATACAAAACAGACACATCCTCTTGCACAAAAACAACAACAGATGAAACAATATTATCCAAAGAGTAAATGTGGGAAGAAAGCGTGTTAATGCTGTTATCTACAACTGCTAGCACTTTTTCTAAATTTGCCTGATCTATAGCTCTAATGCGGGAAGCAGCCTCAATTTGGGACAGTTTCCAAACTTCGTTGTAAATAGCATATATCCATCTTTTAGATCTGCTGGAAGCCGAGCCCTTGACAAAATCATTTAGATCAACATCATCAGTCAATTTAGATAAATGCAGCTTAACTGATGCCAAAGTGGAATGTTTGAGCCAACTCTGACATAATTTGCCAACAGAATAGGTAGTCACAAAATGGCCAGTTTCAAAACGGGGATCCACCCTGACCTGTGTGTAGCCTGGAGCTAAACCCAGAAAACGATGCTCGCAAGAATCTGCACTTTTGTGCCACAGCAACCAACCCTTAGAATCCAAACTGGATATGTTAAAGGTAGAATTCGGCAACATCGTCTGTAATTCTCTAATTGAAAAACTGATGCTATTATACTAACTGGAATATTCTTCTAATTCAGGGAAAGAAGGAGCATTTAATTTATTAGTAGTAGCCAATCCAAAGCAAGTGTTTGTGAAATTGTAGAATTTAAAAACAACATATGGTTCGAGATGAGGCATGCACGATGCAAAGCCTCAGTGCCTTGCACTTGCCAACTTTTAGAACCCCAAACAGATTTAAGATCGATAGTATCTTACCACAGCTCGTAGCCCCCAACAGCCAATTGGTCTAGAAAGGACTTCGAATATAATAATTTCGTGTGGGTAATTCTAACCTTGGAAGTGGATTTTTTGGTCATTTTAAAATGAAATGCATTGGGATTTGACTGATTAAAATCAGTAAAAAAAAATGAACCTCTTTAAAAGAGAAGTGGAACTGCCTTGTACCGGAGCGGGTCAATGTTCCCATTGAGTATAATTAACCATATTCCTCCTTGTGTTAGCCTTATGCAGGTAGTGATTGCCAAAGTGTTGATAACAAAACAAATCACCATAAGTTGCGGAATCTAAATACAAAACTTCAGCATCAAAGGCAGCATAATATTTCAAATCGGAAAACAAAGCTTCTACGGCCTGAACATCCCAATCATCAGAACGTATATTTTGTTTAATCACATCCCCCATAGAAACCCTCAGGACATTTGGGACATTTTTAACCTCTGTGGGCCCTTGGATTTGAAATCTAATTGCATCCCACACAATCCCATCTAAGACGGGCCAAGCAGTAATGTTAACAAAAGCCAGGTCCCTCTTCAATCTGTGTGATGAGGAATGGGGTGCCCATGTTCCATTAATATGTCGAATGCATGTTCTCTCTTCAATATAGTGTCCGTTGGAAAAAATACACCACAAATCCAATTGACATGAACAAGTAAATTGAAAAAAGCACCACCCAAATGTAGGTCCAAGGAGGAATCAAAAAATGTTTTTTAAACCATGTTGCAAAAACAAATTTTTGAAGGGGTCTTCGATGTGTGAGAGTCAGTGTCAAATGAAAATCCGGACTCTGTAGCCTAACGAGTTTGCAAATCGGGCATTGATAAGTCAGTAGGGTAAGTATATTCAGACTCATCAAGGTGAGCATCAGGTGGAGAACTCAATAAAGGACTGGAAACTGCAGGCATCTCCAGGGCATCGTCAGGCTTGGTGTTAGGAGCCGGGGCCAAAACAGAATTTCCCATAATCGATGGACAGGAGACCGCAGGTGTCATACTAAGAAAAATCGGCCACTCTGTGCAGTTTGACATTGTCAATGGAGATGTACCTTTTCTCCTTACGACCTGGAAGTTGTGGTAAAATGACTGTTCTTGTGACCTTCACGCCAAGCTCAGGAACTGGAGCTCGATATGAGGGACCAAATTCTTTCATGTTTTCGATCTTCTCTCGAACCAGTTCTCCAACTTGGGGTAGTCAGCCAACTACTGGAATCTGCAACACAGCATCAGATGTGGAGGGCAAGTGTTCCTTTGTAAGACTGTCTCTCGTCTCTTGTAGATTCTGTAAAACATGACAATGTTCATCTACGTCAAAGGGGGGAGCTACCGCCACCTGGTCTAGACCTTCAAGGTCCCGGATGAACATTTTGATACCAAAGAGCATTTCGTATTGGGTCCGCCCACCCAGAGACCTTCTTACTTATGGAACGTGTAACTGCTGCAACCAAATATGTCGATACTGCTGTTTTTGCGGCCTCATCGGCCAAACTATTCCCAAACTATTCCCAACAGCGTGAACTCCTACACGTTGATGGCCGAGAGTATGAATTACATACATGAGTGGCAATTGCTCCTTAAGCTCAGCCACTCGAACCCAGATCATTATATGTTTTATCGTGCTACCCTTGTAATCACGAAAATCATTCTGAATCCAAAAGAACAGATTTTCATAGTAAGACTGTACACAGTAGTAAGAGTCACTCACAATAAGAGTAGTCACACTAGGATCAGCGTACTCCAATGCAAGCATCAGAGCTCGGAGCTCTGCCAATTGTGCGGTGCAGTCCCCAAGAGTCTGCGTGTGCATGACTCTGGACTTGAACTCATCGTTCACCATGGCACCCTCCAAAATGGACTATTCTTATAGCCCATGGCCAGGCATTTAAATTGGCGTTATTTGCTGCCACTGATAAAACTGGTCCATTGGGAACTTAGACCAGACAAATTGTGGGCGAAAAAACCGTTGGATATGTCAAGTGTGGTTTTAAACCGTTTGAGCACAAGACTATCCACCAAAGCAGAGCTGTGGGTATTCTGTACTGCACAGGTACGGCAATACGAGTTTAAATGCCGGTAATCCAATACAACGGTAGGAACCATCAGGCTTGGTCACAGTAAAAAGTGGGTTATTCAGCGGTGACACACAAGTTTCAATCACTCCTTTATATTATAATTGTTCAAGGATTTCCGCAACGGAAGCCTTAGCTTCACGCCGCCTGGGATATTGAGGTTGAATCTCGGGGATTGGGGAAAATGTATCCCAACCACAGAGAGTACGGTACAAAGTCGCCGCAAGGGCCTTAGCCCACTCTTCTGCAAAACAGCGCATGCTCCTTAGACACTGTGTGCGCGTAACTAGGGAGGATTACCTCCTCCCCTCTCGGAGCTGCAAGAACAAAAGGTGGGGGCCAGTCAGCCTCCGCTAACAAAATGTCATAGGTAGTTGTAAGATTTTTCCAAAATACCCCTTTTATGGTACGTCATATGTCACCTTCAATTAAAAGGACAATTTCAAAAAGCCTATTAGGGGGAGCTACTCAAGTATCAGCTGTCTCTACAACAACATATTGGTCAGTCGCTGTCACCTTCAGTTGTGGACGCAGGGCATCTCGCACTATGGTAATCTCCGCCGCGCTGTCCAACAACATCAGCGCCCATGTCTGATTCCGAAGCTCCGTTCTCACTATCTGTGGCATATCTCACTGTTAAAGCGGCAACTTTCTTTTTCTGAAACTGGGGTCTTTTCTGTGAAGAATCATCCTGCTTGCCTTTTCTGTCTTTCGGGCGGGGCTGGTCGCGACTCTGCAGGCCACCCCTACCACTGCCGCTGCTTCCACCACCGGACGAAGAGGCCGATGTGTCCTGTAAGGAACGAGGAGAGCGTTGATCAGGAACCTGAAACCTATCAGGCGACTTAATCGTAGTGCAGTCGCGCAAATCATAAACGTGCTCAGTAGACGCAGACACTGGTGATGGGGGACCGGACTCCTGTTTCTGTTGTTGTTTCCCCTGTTTTTTATTTCTGTTCCAATTTTTCTTTGGCGCTGTGGGTTGAACGTCCGTTTCAGACTTCGCACCCTGAGTTGGTTTTTGATCTTTAGCAGAAAAGGGCTTGACACCTAAACCATTGCGCCCAATGGTTTTACAAGCCGCCGTAATAATTCTCGGTAACTGTTTGGGTTTGTCGGTATCGGGGACATCCCGTAAGGCATTAGCCACTTGAAAGTTCACCGCATCTCCCTTTATATTAGAAAAAACGGGATCGGAAACCGCGTCAAATGTGCCAACGAGTCTTATTCCCAATTCAACCACAACCTCAGGTCAGTCTTCGTCTTGAACAGGTTTAATGACCGTTGGAAGGACAGCCATTGATGGAGTGCCGAAGCACCTCGTGTACACTGCCGCAAAAAGTCTTCCCCATGACTCGCAGTCAACGGCTTCTGGTACCAAGTCCTTGGGTAAACTAATTGTAAGAATCCTGTGCTTTTCTACGGGAGCCGAATTAGAAAATACAGCTTCCAGCTGGTCAAACTTCTCAGCAAACTAAAAAGGCATATCATCCTTATCCTGGGGACGCTTGCCCATCACCACATTGACCATCACAGGACTAAGCTTCATTCCGCTTGGTCCAGCCGGAAGGGCCGCAACACCAGGGGCCCCGCCCTTGAAATTACGGGTAATATATTGAACTAGGGCCCGAATAACACTAATAGAAGAGTTATACAGGGTCCGTAATTCATCAACGGCAACTTGCCCCGCACGAGGATGCGGGTGAATCCAGCCAAAACCGGCCAAGAAGCACCCGGAATGGACAAAGGACCCAATCTAGCCGGCATTACACTGTGGGGAAGGGCGCCATCAAACCAAACACGGTGCTGCCATGCAGAAATCGGAATCTCATGTGTCCTATAAGGGACATATTTCCCGGGCACGGCAGTGTGAGTGTAAGTGTTAAACACCTGAGTAGCCGCATCTGCTGCAGGAAACGTCACTCATGAGTAGAAAATCTCAAACGGGTAAGCAACCTCAGCACTCACCATCAAAATAACTGCCATGCCCTCCAAACCAACGTTATAAGCTTGCAAACGATTGCGGACCACTATGCGACTATGCTGCGGTATGTCAACGTTAGCCATAGCGACACAGGGAAGAAAAAGGTACAATGTAAAACAGTGTAGCACAACTGGGTAGTAATTCAAAAGGAAACCATTTTGAAAGATTCAAGCTTGAAAAGACCTATGTAACTATAGGTAGGTTTGTCCGACACTACTATTATCCGGAAACAATAGTGAAGGGGTTAAGGACGGATTAAAGCACTACTCAAGCATCATGAACTAAGACCACCATCATTAGGGCAGCATGTAGCAGGGATTCTGCTCTTACACAGAACTGTTCATAGAGACTTGGAACCACAGTAAATTAGGGTGTGCCAAAACTCACCTTAGTACCCAACATCCCCTACCAGACTAGCATCAGTGTCTCATTGGCTCTACCAAAACACCAATGATTAGAAAACCCAGAACATGGAACTTAAATTACCTCAGGCAATGTTATACTCTCATACCAGTCCAAAACAGGGAGTAAATGAAGACACGTGCAAGTTTGAAATATTGATTTCTAATGCCGTGTTCTCATGCGCAGTATCTTAGCTAATACAAGCAAACATATTATAAGCAACAAGATTATCGGCATAGTTACTATTCCATAAAATACAAAGGGAGAAAGCATGTTGACACACTAGCGCCCGGCCATGTTTCGTAACTGAGACCCCGGCTCCAGGGCCGCGGGGTCGCAAAACCCAATTCGAGGATTGCTCCGGCTGTAGGGCCGTCAGAGGCGTCAGGATAGCGCGAGCGAGATCTGCGCGCATTCACCGTCACCCCGCCGCCAGTCGATCACAGGAGTACAGGCAGGATATACGTGCGGGGCTCGGAGGCTGGAGGAGCCGGGAGCCTACGCTTCCATTCAGGTCGCCATCTTGGCTCCGCCTCCTGAGAAAGCATGTTTTAATGCTAAATGGAAACAGGTTTAAAATATACCTATATTTCACCCTCCCTTGCTCGTCGGTTATTTTATATCTACAGAAGGTTTCTTGGGATTACAAGGGCGGCCCCATACCTCTGGTACTAGCAGTAATGGATCACATCAGATTCTGCACCAGCTCTCAGCATGCGAATGTTCTCCAAGTGTCTGTGATCATGCCTACGCAGTGCATTATTAAACGTGCCAAAATCAGAGGCTAGAATGTGCGCTGATCAGTCCGAACAACAACCGTGTTGAAATAACCTTGAAAGCATCGGCACTCACTGTTCAGACCAAGCTTACCAAGCAAGGCTGCTAATATAGAAAAACATATTATTCTGGTGTGAAGCAAAACACTCTGCTAACTCTAAACATTTATGATAATGTGTGCCGTGTGCAAAAGGCAGCAGAAAGGAAAAATGGCGTTTAAACTTCTAATAAGCTCATGTCAACTTAACACAGTGTAAATGCAAGGCTCAGCCCCACGACACTGACTCAGCATGCAACCCATGGGCTGAAGGCCTTGAAGACAGAGTGGTCCCCCATCCTAGAGGTATACTATCAACCATTCTGGAGGCCATGGAAGATTGAGGTCTTGCCATAGAATTAGGTTCAGACAAAATTTTGACCAACTAATCGGGGCTGATCTGAGTAACAAATGTGCTGTTAGCTCTTCTTTTAGTTTCTTCAACATAGACCTAATGTACTTAGGTGATGCCTCAAATCTGAGACAAACAATCTGCTATTGTTTTAAAAGAAAAACTCTTGATTTTTTTTTCTATTTCTGTTATACCTTTCCAAAAGACTTTCTTGTGCTTCCCAGTTTCTGTCAGCATAACAAACACCCCTATCTATAGAACTTTTGGCATGAGGTTTAATTTGAAGATTGCAATGACAAAGAGCCCAATTTGGAGAACAGAACATTTAAGAACAGGAAATTATCTTTAATATTGTTACCATTTATCTACTGGGGCTCCCCCTCCAGTGAAAGACATTTTTGGGGATATTTCGGTAGTTCGTGGTTAGAGCTCCATAATATTTTTCCACATAAGGTATCCATGTCAAATTTGCGTCCTTTTTGCCAATATCCTGGGGATTCTAAAGGTAACCAGGGTTTGTGGATTACCCTGGAGGGGGCCGAGAAAATGGCCAAAATAGAGCAAAATGTTGAGGTTTTTGGGGGAAAAAGGAAATCAGTGCTCTGTAAAAAGTGTATTTTTTTCATAAAAATGTCATCAATGAAATGTATGCCGTTTGAAAGTCACCTTCTTCCAAACTTTCAAGAACATGAAGGGCTGACTCAAAAAACTATTTTTATACCACAGATTTGGCTTTTTTCAAAGAGGTAGCCCTTTTTTATTATTTCTTGGGCTTTCAGCCTAGTTCCGGTTTGTGGTGGAAAGCAGTGTGAAACCCATGGGTAAACCATTAATGCTATAGATTTATGAAAAGTAGACAAAATCCAGAATTCAGCAAAGGGTCATATGTGTAGATCCCCCAAGGGGTTCCCAAAGAAACTAACAGTTAAAGTAAAGAGATATTGAAAATGAGTAGAACAAAACAGCAATTTTTCATCTGTAGCTTTTTTTCACGATGGCCAATATACAAACGCAATATACCATTACATCCGGTAGATCTTTGAAGTTGTGGGGCTATTTAGAATCTTTAAGAACACAAGGTACCCAGAGCCAACAACTGAGCTGCTCTGTACAATGTTTTTCCATTGTGTACCGAGTTAAAACAAATTCCTATGGTAAAATATGTAGAATGAAAAATGGGTGTCACATTTTTCCACTGAAAATTGCCCTTTTTCCCCACCGTAGGCAGCTGTGGATTTTGGGCCCTATCTCAGTCGGCACTAGAAAACCTGCACATTTTTTTAAAACTAGAGCCCTGGGGAATCCATGGTGGGGTGACTTGAGTGACTCTCACCAGTTTGTTTTACTCAGAATCCTTTACAAACCTCATACTTGGACTAAAAAACACATTTTTCTCACATTTTTGTGATGGACAGTTCTGGAATCTGCAGGGAGACAGAAACTTCCTTCCAATCAACATTTACCCAAGTCTCCCGATAAAATTGGTACCTCACTTGCATGGGAAGGGCTAGAGTCCGTAACAGGAAATGGCCCAAAACGCAACATAACATGTGTATTTGTAAAGCACACGTTCACTCCTGACGGGGCATCTTGGTGCTGAATAACAGATGTTTATTGTTACCCAACTCAATGGTACTCATTTTATCGATCTCAGATGGATGAAAGGCTGAGTGGACCCGCCAGGATTTGAACCTGTGACCATGAGGTCGAACACAGGCCCTTGGAGTGGATGCATTAAACCACTGAGCCACCAGACCCTTCTCCCAATACAAATGGTATCTCACTTGTGTTGGTAAGCCTAATGCCCATGACAGGAAAGGACCCAAAAGGCAGCATCGATACATCACATTTTTCCACTCAAAACAGACCCTTTTTTTCAAAGTGAGTAGCTGTCGATTTTGAGGCCTAGTTTAGCCGGCAACCGCTGTACATTTTTTAAAACTAGACACCTAGGGGTGTGTGACTTACGTACTTTTACCCAAAAGCCCTCGTAAACATCAAACTTTTATAAAAGAAAAAACATTTTCTTCATATTTCTGTGAGAGAAACTTCTGGAATCTGTGGGGATCCACAAATTTCCCAATAAGAACGGTACCCCACTTGTGTAGGTGGGCCAGGAGACCGCAACACAAAAGGGCTGAAAGTTCTACATGGGAAGAACAACAATTGGGGTAGCTGTGGGATTTGAGACAACTAGTGATTTTCAGAGTGGTGTGCCTTGTGTGGATTCCATGAGATTTTCTTACCCACAATGCAGGGCGTTTTCCCTGCAACAGTGCATGTTCCTTAAGAACCGCCATTTGCACTGGTGTCAAAACTTTTTCCACAGTGGAAAACCGCATTTCAGCCGAAGTGTACAAGTGTGACTTGTAAGCAATAGGTACTGTGTCACCTTCGTTAACAGTAAGGTATGTGAAACCCACCGCCCCAGGGATGATTCTTATCACCAGGTTGGTGTGGTTATCACGAGTCCGTAAGAATTTAGATTCTAGAAGATCAGCCTGCAAAGATTGCAAAATGGCTGAATGTTCAGGCAGCCAGCACGATTTGGTGAAAGTAGGTTGTATCAAAGCATACAATGGCTTGATACGCTGGGCATATTCGGGAATATATGTACGCTCGAAATAAAAAAAAAACAGCAAGGACTGTAATTTTTTCAGTGTTGTAGGAGTGTGCAGCTGCGCGCATTCCTCCAAGAAGTGAGGAGCCAAATCCTAGACCTTCATTGTTGATCTCGTAGCCCAGGAACAACACTGTGTACTCTGCAATGTGAGACTTTGCAAAGTTAAATTTGTAACCAAAGTCCTCAAAATTACAAATTATGTGGTCAACGCAACACAAATGCGCGCAGATTTAGTCAACTGTGAGATAAATGTCATCCACATACGAACATGCATCTGGGTCGACTCTCTCCAAAAGAGAGACAATGCGGGCAGCAAATACACCCGGACTATTCTTATAGCCCATGGCCAGGCATTTAAATTGGCGTTATTTGCTGCCACTGATAAAACTGGTCCATTGGGAACTTAGACCAGACAAATTGTGGGCGAAAAAAACGTTGGATATGTCAAGTGTGGTTTTAAACCGTTTGCGCACAAGACTATCCACCAAAGCAGAGCTGTGGGTATTCTGTACTGCACAGGTACGGCAATACGAGTTTAAATGCCGGTAATCCAATACAACGGTAGGAATCATCAGGCTTGGTCACAGTAAAAAGTGGGTTATTCAGCGGTGACACACAAGTTTCAATCACTCCTTTATATTATAATTGTTCAAGGATTTCCGCAACGGAAGCCTTAGCTTCACGCCGCCTGGGATATTGAGGTTGAATTTCGGGGATTGGGGAAAATTTATCCCAACCACAGTGAGTACGGTACAAAGTCGCCGCAAGGGCCTTAGCCCACTCTTCTGCAAAATACAGCGCATGCTCCTTAGACACTGTGTGCGCGTAACTAGGGAGGATTACCTCCTCCCCTCTCGGAGCTGCAAGAACAAAAGGTGGGGGCCAGTCAGCCTCCGCTAACAAAATGTCATAGGTAGTTGTAAGATTTTTCCAAAATACCCCTTTTATGGTACGTCATATGTCACCTTCAATTAAAAGGACAATTTCAAAAAGCCTATTAGGGGGAGCTACTCAAGTATCAGCTGTCTCTACAACAACATATTGGTCAGTCGCTGTCACCTTCAGTTGTGGACGCAGGGCAACTCGCACTATGGTAATCTCCGCCGCGCTGTCCAAAAACATCAGCGCCCATGTCTGATTCCGAAGCTCCGTTCTCACTATCTGTGGCATATCTCACTGTTAAAGCGGCAACTTTCTTTTTCTGAAACTGGGGTCTTTTCTGTGAAGAATCATCCTGCTTGCCTTTTCTGTCTTTCGGGCGGGGCTGGTCGCGACTCTGCAGGCCACTCCTACCACTGCCGCCGCTTCCACCACCGGACGAAGAGGCCGATGTGTCCTGTAAGGAACGAGGAGAGCGTTGATCAGGAACCTGAAACCTATCAGGCGACTTAATCGTAGTGCGGTCGCGCAAATCATAAACGCGCTCAGTAGACGCAGACACTGGTGATGGGGGACCGGACTCCTGTTTTTGTTGTTGTTTCCCCTGTTTTTTATTTCTGTTCCAATTTTTCTTTGGCGCTGTGGGTTGAACGTCCGTTTCAGACTTCGCACCCTGAGTTGGTTTTTGATCTTTAGCAGAAAAGGGCTTGACACCTAAACCATTGCGGCCAATGGTTTTACAAGCCGCGGTAATAATTCTCGGTAACTGTTTGGGTTTGTCGGTATCGGGGACATCGCGTAAGGCATTAGCCACTTGAAAGTTCACCGCATCTCCCTTTATATTAGAAAAAACGGGATCGGAAACCGCGTCAAATGTGCCAACGAGTCTTATTCCCAATTCAACCACAACCTCAGGTCAGTCTTCGTCTTGAACAGGTTTAATGACCGTCGGAAGGACAGCCATTGATGGAGTGCCGAAGCACCTCGTGTACACTGCCGCAAAAAGTCTTCCCCATGACTCGCAGTCAACGGCTTCTGGTACCAAGTCCTTGGGTAAACTAATTGTAAGAATCCTGTGCTTTTCTACGGGAGCCGAATTAGAAAATACAGCTTCCAGCTGGTCAAACTTCTCAGCAAACTAAAAAGGCATATCATCCTTATCCTGGGGACGCTTGCCCATCACCACATTGACCATCACAGGACTAAGCTTCATTCCGCTCGGTCCAGCCGGAAGGGCCGCAACACCAGGGGCCCCGCCCTGGAAATTACGGGTAATATATTGAACTAGGGCCCGAATAACACTAATAGAAGAGTTATACAGGGTCCGTAATTCATCAACGGCAACTTGCCCCGCACGAGGATGCGGGTGAATCCAGCCAAAACCGGCCAAGAAGCACCCGGAATGGACAAAGGACCCAATCTAGCCGGCATTACACTGTGGGGAAGGGCGCCATCAAACCAAACACGGTGCTGCCATGCAGAAATCGGAATCTCATGTGTCCTATAAGGGACATATTTCCCGGGCACGGCAGTGTGAGTGTAGGTGTTAAACACCTGAGTAGCCGCATCTGCTGCAGGAAACGTCACTCATGAGTAGAAAATCTCAAACGGGTAAGCAACCTCAGCACTCACCATCAAAATAACTGCCATGCCCTCCAAACCAACGTTATAAGCTTGCAAACGATTGCGGACCACTATGCGACTATGCTGCGGTATGTCAACGTTAGCCATAGCGACACAGGGAAGAAAAAGGTACAATGTAAAACAGTGTAGCACAACTGGGTAGTAATTCAAAAGGAAACCATTTTGAAAGATTCAAGCTTGAAAAGACCTATGTAACTATAGGTAGGTTTGTCCGACACTACTATTATCCGGAAACAATAGTGAAGGGGTTAAGGACGGATTAAAGCACTACTCAAGCATCATGAACTAAGACCACCATCATTAGGGCGGCATGTAGCAGGGATTCTGCTCTTACACAGAACTGTTCATAGAGACTTGGACCACAGTGAATTAGGGTGTGCCAAAACTCACCTTAGTACCCAACATCCCCTACCAGACTAGCATCAGTGTCTCATTGGCTCTACCAAAACACCAATGATTAGAAAACCCAGAACATGGAACTTACATTACCTCAGGCAATGTTATACTCTCATAGCAGTCCAAAACAGGGAGTAAATGAAGACACGTGCAAGTTTGAAATATTGATTTCTAATGCCGTGTTCTCATGCGCAGTATCTTAGCTAATACAAGCAAACATATTATAAGCAACAAGATTATCAGCATAGTTACTATTCCATAAAATACAAAGGGAGAAAGCATGTTTTAATGCTAAATGGAAACAGGTTTAAAATATACCTATATTTCACCCTCCCTTGCTCGTAGGTTATTTTATATCTACAGAAGGTTTCTTGGGATTACAAGGGCGGCCCCATACCTCTGGTACTAGCAGTAATGGATCACATCAGATTCTGCACCAGCTCTCGGCATGCGAATGTTCTCCAAGTGTCTGTGATCATGCCTACGCAGTGCATTATTAAACGTGCCAAAATCAGAGGCTAGAATGTGCGCTGATCAGTCCGAACAACAACCGTGTTGAAATAACCTTGAAAGCATCGGCACTCACTGTTCAGACCAAGCTTACCAAGCAAGGCTGCTAATATAGAAAAACATATTATTCTCGTGTGAAGCAAAACACTCTGCTAACTCTAAACATTTATGATAATGTGTGCCGTGTGCAAAAGGCAGCAGAAAGGAAAAATGGCGTTTAAACTTCTAATAAGCTCATGTCAACTTAACACAGTGTAAATGCAAGGCTCAGCCCCACGACACTGACTCAGCATGCAACCCATGGGCTGAAGGCCTTGAAGACAAACTGGTCCCCCATCCTAGAGGTATACTATCAGCCATTCTGGAGGCCATGGAAGATTGAGGTCTTTCCATAGAATTAGGTTCAGACAAAATTTTGACCAACTAATCGGGGCTGATCTGAGTAACAAATGTGCTGTTAGCTCTTCTTTTAGTTTCTTCAACATAGACCTAATGTACTTAGGTGATGCCTCAAATCTGAGACAAACAATCTGCTATTGTTTTAAAAGAAAAACTCTTGATTTTTTTTTCTATTTCTGTTATACCTTTCCATAAGACTTTCTTGTGCTTCCCAGTTTCTGTCAGCATAACAAACACCCCTATCTATAGAACTTTTGGCATGAGGTTTAATTTGAAGATTGCAATGACAAAGAGCCCAATTTGGAGAACAGAACATTTAAGAACAGGAAATTATCTTTAATGTTGTTACCATTTATCTACTTGTGGAAATTTAGTTCGTGTACTGAACATTATCTACGCCATCTTGCAGACTCACGTATGAGAATACACGACAGCCATTTTAGGTACCATGGTCTCCCTGTTCACGATCGCCCGTCAGCACATTTCCCTGACCATGCAAGCCTTCCCCGCGCACCCTGGCTGCCCCCGCGCTCACATGCACAAGCCATGAAACCCCCCATGACTCTGTCTCAGGGAATCACACCCCGCGCCTGACCAACACCTCCTTCCCGTCCATGAATACCCCTCTGTGGATAAACCCTTCCACCACGCTCGATTGTCCACACCAGTCCTTTCCGTCCATGAATACCCCTCCTTTGATGTCCCCTTCCTCTGAGCCTGAACGTCAGCACTGACTGCTGGTCATCCTTTACCCCGAAGATACAGTTTATTGCCCATTACCGTACGCCCTCGCCTCTCCTGAAAGAGGCCACTATTGATCATGACATCCCCACCCCCGGAGATTCGATCAGGCGCACACATTCCAAAGAGATCGGCAGAACACTCAGCTGCGTGATAGCCCCCTCCCAATCATATGAGGGGAAAGGGTCTCTACTGTTGTCATGTGTTGGGATGGGCTGGAACCGGGGGGTGTCGGGGATATCGTTCTGATGTCATTCTCATGCTCTACAATGTCCCTGTTGTAATAAAGGACGTTCACATGTCTTAAACCAGTGTATAAAAGACCAGGTCTCAGAGAGGTTGAGAGAGCACCTCGAGACGATACCTTGTTGTCCGATCTGACGTGTTCTACTCCGACGGAATAAAACTTGTTTCCTGTCTTCCAGTCTCCAGCGCCTGCCTCTTTATTGAATAACTTCGTATGGTATTAGAGGCGTTTTCACGCCGGGCAAATTTAACTTAGGAAGCAACTACTGAAATCGCCGGACCATTGTAAATTGATCTTTATCAATTGGCATCCCAAACGCGGGGCCCATCAGCGACACGTGGATCCAGTGGGAGAGGTCCCGACGACAGAGTGAACGACTGCAACGATCGGAAGAGCTCCTGTCCGATAGACCCTCGTCTGACAGCCGATCATCTGAACTTCACTGATTCCGAGCAGACCTCTCCCGAGTGATCTACGGTCCTGACTGGGAACCACCAGGAGTGCCGCGATAGCAACAGAGAATAGAGGACGATCGGGCGCTGGAAGCGGAAGACGAGAAACTGTCCATGCGGTCCGGGTAAGGTCGTGACACACGACAAATTGCGAAATTGATTGATTGATTGATTGTTTGACAATACTAGTATTACCTATTGATTGCTTCTGGGAGATTCTCTATTTGCAAACAAACACAGAATCGCCATACTCTGTTTAGTCTTTGCAGATAGTGAAGGGTAGGCAACGCAAAAC
The DNA here is from genome assembly GCF_964261635.1 of Lissotriton helveticus. Classification (NCBI taxonomy): domain Eukaryota; kingdom Metazoa; phylum Chordata; class Amphibia; order Caudata; family Salamandridae; genus Lissotriton; species Lissotriton helveticus. The sequence goes on along the minus strand of NC_136059.1, from coordinate 246,985,166 downwards.
TTTAACACGACGTGCCTATTTTTTTCTCCCCATTGATTGATTGATTGAATCGAGCATTGAATTGTTCGAAGTTGGTTCTCTTAAGGATCTTCTCTGTCTACAAACGGGGAAGAATAGGAATATTCTCTCTCCCTTTGCCGATAGTGAAGGGTAGGTAACGCAAAACTTTAACACGTCGTACCTATTCCACTCCTTCATTGATTGATTGTTTGCCCAAACATTGACTGTTTTGGGAATTGGTTCTTTCTGGAGGTATTCCCTGTTTGCAAATGGCGTAGAATAGAATATTCTGTCCAGTCTTTGCAAATAGTGAAAAGATAGGTAGTGCAGGCTTTTGCCCCCCATTGTAATCCGTCATGCCTATCTTCTCCCCATTGGCTCATAGTTGGGTCAACCCGGACCGCTTATTAGAGATGAACCATCCAGCTCCACTGGAGGGCACCCCTAATAAGGACATGTTTACTAAGCAAGGACTAGTCGCTATAGCTTATAGTAAGTTATGGCATAAATATACAAAAAGGGATCCTAAAAACCAGTGGCCACTGACAGGTTCTTTTGATGAAAATAAAATAAAAACACTAGAAGCAGCTGTAAAAATAAATAAGGTAACGCCCACTATGCTCGTTAGTATTGGCATGTGGCGCAAAGAAGCAGACCATCGCAGGAAAAGAGAGGAAGTAAAAACAGTGAAAGAATTACGAAAAGCAGCCCATCTAGCCGCAAAAGAACTAGATGAAGAAATAAGAAGAAGAGAGGAAGTTAAACAAACGCAAGAACCAGGACTGACAGGTCAATGCCCTGTCAGGACCACCTCTGCGCTCTACCCGGAGATTCCCTCCAAACAGCGAGCAAATGACGAGTTACTGCTCGGTCCTCCAATTATCTACATGCCTCCTCCTTGTGCTCCCAGCCAACCTCTAGCACAACACTCACCAGTTCAAAATGCAGACCTAGGTGACCATAGCGCTAGTGCCCCGGCTCTTACGGCCTTCGCACCAACCGCGTTGGTAACAACAGCAGATGAGCATGAGATCAGCAGGCATCTAACGGCCAGACCAAACAGGTTGAGCAAAGATGAGCGGGATGGAATCGACCAAATAGCAAAAACCCTGGTAGAACGAAAAGAGAGCGAAGAATATACGATGAATATGCACAACTCGCATGCCGGTAGTCACAGACGGCATTTTATTTTACGGTTCAGCTACCACACCCTGAACGCGTATGAGGATAGGTACCAGACTAAGGGTCCTGCTAAAGTGACGGCTCTATATAGAAGGGTTGATGTCGGAGATGGGGCTGAAAGCGATGTGACGGACCTCTTCATGCAAACGCTTGAGGTCTTCCGCCACCTCGCGGAACAGAAACCAGAGGTCAAGATCACAGTCCCTGAGACGATTGAGCCCTCATTAGAAGCAGCCAACACTATGATGCCTATCAGAGAAGCCGCCCCCTATTGGGTTCCCCCAAGAGGTCAGGGAACAAACGATGATATCAACCATGCAGATGCCAAAGGGAGGGTTGTGTACAACTGGGTTTACCAACCATGGGATCGGCAAGATATTTTAACTTTTAGACAAACCCTGCCCGATTTAAGAAAGAACCCTACAGCATTTTATACTGAATTAGGCACAGCCTTGGGCTCAACCATAATGACTCTAGCGGACATGGATTTGTTTTTCGGGTTGTGTCTGCCGGCTGATGTGTGGAAGCAAATCCGGAGAGCCGACCACACAGATCTGTTCGGACACACCTGGACAAAACTCGATGAACTAGATAGGCAGCGAGAGCCCGGAAAGAAACCTGTAAAAGACATATTGGAACTCCCCGACAAAATAGTGCAGAAGCTAAAAACGTTGATCCCAGAAAAGAAGGTAGACTGGTCGATAGTCACAGCCTGCCGCCAGAAACCTCAGGAGGACGTATCAGAATACTTCTCACGATTTGAAACAGTGTTCTCCGACTACAGTGGCCAAGACATGACCACCGCAACCGGACAACACCTATTCGTGCAGAACTACGTAAAGGGGCTATCGCAAGAGGTCTCCCAAAAGTTACAGACTAGCGAAAGTAGTTGGGGAGCCTCTAAACCTGCAGCTATCCTTCAGATGGCTCAGTATTACGAACACCAAAAGAACGAGAACGAAAGGGCAACTGAGAAAAAGAAAAAGGACCTAAAGGAACGAGTAATGATTGCACAACTACAGGGAGTGACCACAGGGAGGGAACGGTATAGGGGAAACTACCAGTCAAATGCCCCTAGGAATTCGACCCCTAGAGACCGCAACCCCACCCCTGGCGCTCCACGAACCGACCTTGATGAGAACCAATGTGCATTTTGTAAAGAATTTGGACATTGGAAGTCTCAATGCCTAGCCCTTCGGGAACTGATTAAAAATAAAGAGACAAGGGACATGGCAAATGGCCCCAAAACTGGAGGGCAGGGACGAGGACAGACCCACGACACCACCAATGACCGATCTGGTAGACCAAACACATTTGACCGCCCCCGACAGAATCAGTGCCAACAGTCCGATGGCTACAATGATCACGACTCTGCATAGGACTGCCAGGGGCAAGGGAGGGATCCAGTCGAGCTCTGTGTTGACCAGCAAGGTCCTTATGTCACTGCTAAGGTCCTGGGTACAAAGTCGCCATTTTTGGTAGACACTGGAGCGACACGTAGTGTGTTATCAAAACGACTGATTCCAAGGGCACCCATGTCTGGCTCACACATTACCTCGATAGGTTTCGATGGGACGCCCTCCACTAATCCCCTGTCTGTACCTATCTCCTTTGACCTAGGAAACAATCCCACTGACACGACGTTTCTGCTCTCCTCCAACTCCCCTGACGCTATTATGGGTATTGATTTACTGAAACATTTCCGAGCTACTATTAGGTGTTCCCCGGAAGGAGTCCGAGTTATCCTGTACGACAACCCGAACATGTCCGGACCCTACCCCGCACGACATATGTACACTTTAACAGATGCTGACCTATCCTTGCTCGATTCGCTACCTCTGCACCTATGGGCCAGAAACGACTCGGATGTAGGACGAATGATGATCGATCCTGTACACATAACTGTTCGACCAGATGCAATACTCCCGAAACTCCCACAGTACCGGATATCGCCCGAAGGCGAGAAGGCATTGGTAGCGATTATTCAGTCCTTGGTAAATGCAGGAGTGGTAGAGGAAGTGGTTAGTAATGTCTGCAATAGTCCTATCCTACCCATTGTTAAGAAGCAAGGTGAGGGGGATGAGAAAGCGTACCGCTTCATCATCGACCTGCGAGAAGTCAACAAAGTGGTGGTGCCACAGTACCCCGTAGTCTCCGACATCGCCACCATTCTGACTCTCGTCCCGTCCACTGCCACCACCTTCACCGTTATAGATCTTAAAAATGCATTTTTCTCTATCCCCATCCATCCAGACAGCCGTTATCTCTTCGGCTTCACTTTAAAAAACTGTTCATACTGATTTTGTAGAGCTCCCCAAGGCTACACTGAAAGTCCCAGCATTTACAGCCAGGCCCTAAAAAGGCAGCTGGACGCCGTCCAGCTACCAGATGGAGTGGTGTTGATCCAATATGTCGATGATATCCTTTTGGCGGCCGACACCACTCCACTTGCAATCACAGCCACTATCCAACTCTTGCACTTTCTCGCGGAGAATGGCCACAAAGTCTCCAAAAAGAAACTGCAGTTCTGTCAGTCCCAAGTAACATACCTAGGTCATCTCCTGTCCAAAGAAGGGAGAAAACTTACACCCGACCGAATCCAAACCATCCTAGACACCCCTATTCCAAAAACACAGAAGCAAGTCCGCTCATTAGCAGGCCTTACTTCTTTCTGCCGACAATGGCTACCAAATTTCAGTCTCATTATAAAACCCCTACTTTCCCTGTTGGCCAAAGATGTTCAGTTCCCACTCCCGTGGACCCCCGAATGCCAAGCATCCTTTAAGGAGTTGCGAGATGCCCTTTGCTCGGCACCCGTTTTAGGAACACCAGATTACTCTAAGCCCTTCTCCCTCTACACTCACGAAAGGGAGGGATGCGCATTGTCCGTTCTAACCCAGCCCATCGGCGCCAAACAGCGCCCTTGTGCCTACTTCTCTGCCACTCTTGATCCAGTCGCCAGAGCTCTACCTGCCTGCCTTCGAGCAGTAGCCGCTGCTGCTGTCTCTATCCGACAGAGTGAGGGAATTGTACTTTCGAACTCTCTCACAGTATTAGTACCCCATGCAGTTGACACGCTTTTGAACCAGACAAAGACTCAACACCTGACTAGTGCACGACTGACAGGATATGAATTGACTTTGCTTGCGCCCCACATCACTCTGAAGAGATGCACGACATTGAATCCTGCTACACTGTTACCCTTGCCCGAAAATGACCCCGATGTGCCCCCTATACACGACTGCGTGACACTCACAGACGAGCAGACTAGGAGTAGAATTGACCTCCGAGACATTGCTTTCACAAATCCTGACGGAGAACTATGGGTAGATGGCTCTTGCATCAAACTCCCAGACGGCACCACTTCTGCTGCCTATGCGGTAACGACTGCTCGAACAGTAGTTGAAACTGCTTGCATCACACAATGATCCGCACAGGCAGCAGAACTAATTGCCCTCACACGAGCATGTATCATAGCAGCAGGAACCACGGCGAACATTTACACGGACAGCCAGTACGCCTTCGGGGTAGTTCATCATTTTGGGATCCTGTGGAGGGAAAGGGGATTCCTGACGTCCCATGGTACACCCATCCTTCACGGAGATTTAGTCTCCGCCCTGATTGAAGCAGTTCTTCTCCCCACACGATTAGCAGTGATCAAATGTCAGGCACACAAGAAGGTGACAGATTTAGTTGGACAGGGAAACGCACTAGCCGACATCACTGCCCGAACCACAGCTGAGAATAGGGCCACGACACGCATGTAAGTGACCAAGTCGCAAGCAGAAAAATGGACCGACGCTAGGGAAACGATCAGGGATATCCAATCGACCAGCACACCACACGAACTGACTGAGTGGGCACGGGTGGGTCTAAGGGACGATGAAGGCTGCTGGCGGACAAAGGACACAAACAAATGGTTACTGCCTGATGCATACTTGATCCCCATACTGACAATGGCACATTCCCCTGCACACATAGGTTCTGCCCCCATGATTGAACTCATTTCCAAAGTCTGGCACAACGGCAAGATCCCCGACTCAGCCAAACGCCTAGTCCAACAGTGCCTTATCTGCTTACAACACAACCCCGGGAAAGGAACTATGGTACCCCGGGGAGGGTTTGGGATCCCCGACCACCCCTTTGAGGTCCTCCAGATGGATTACATCCAATTAGAGAGGTGCCAAGGCTTGAAGTACGTATTAGTCATTGTATGTGCCTTCAGCAAATGGGTGGAAGCCTATCCGACCCGTGATAACACTGCCATGACTTCTGCCAAAGTACTACTAAAGGAGTTTTTTCCTCGCTACGGCCTTTGTCGAATTTTATGGAGCGACAATGGCCCCCACTTCATAGCTGAAGTTATCCAACTTATCCTGAAGGGGTTGGGGGTCAAACAAAGGTTCCATGCGGTCTTCCACCCCCAATCCGCTGGCCTGGTTGAACGACACAACGCTACACTGAAACTGAAACTGTCAAAAATAGTGGCCACCACAGGGCTTAAGTGGCCAGATGCCCTTCCACTGGCATTGCTATCGATGCGCTCCACCCCCACTAAGCATCAATTGACCCCCTACGAGGTTGTGTTTGGACGGCCTATGAACCTCTGGACTGCCCCCAAACCAACCTCCATTCACGACGTCCCCGACGTCCTGCTGTCAGATTATTTGTACAAATTAACTAAGACATTGTCTGTCATTCATCAACAGGTGCAGCAGGCCATCCCCGATACTTCCAGGGGTCCCGGTCACGATATCCAACCGGGTGACTATATCTTGATCCGGAACTTTCAACGAGCGAAGAGTCTGGAACCCCGGTGGACGGGCCCCTGGCAAGTACTGATCACCACTCGGACGGCTCTTCGAGTGGAGGGGAAAAAGAATTGGCTGCATGCGCATCACTGCAAAAAGATTTCCTCGACCCTGGCCACGACAGACAACGTCAGCACCCAGGAAGAGCTCCTGAACAAAGACCGACCATCACTGAACTGCTATCCTGATACCGAGGCACTTGAACTTGCAAAACACTCTGATCCCACTGTGCCATCTCGAGAAGGGTATTTCCTGCGTCGAAAGGAGGGAGCTTCGGCTAAGTAGGCCACTGACTAAGTTAAAAATCTCAGAACGGTGACCCAAAGCAACCAAGGGTTACCTGGAGAGAAGCTAAACTAAGTCTGTGGTTCTGCCCACTACCGAGCACCTTGAAGATGAAGATGATGGAAGCGCCAGATAAGAAGATGATGGAAGCGCCAGATAAGAAGACGTCGAAAGCAACAGGAAATACCCACTATAGGAATCCAAAAACTGACAATTTGCACAAATCAAAGACAATTGCTTTCTTCATTATCTCCCTGTTCTGCCTCCTCCTCATGACTTCCTTCTGGATCCTGGAGGAAAGCACGCCCGCTCACCAGATGTTGCCAACAACTGTCCAGCCAACCACCGTGAAAGAGCACCACCTGATCACCCTTTCACCTCAGCTTCGAGAAAGGCGTAGGGAATTCTGGAACAATTCCTTTGTACAACTGTTGCACCAGCACAACCTTGCTGCAAATGCCACAAACTGCTGGATCTGTGGGTTGCTCCCACATGCTACCGGACACTCCATCCCCTTCATCCCTTCTCCTTTCTCAGTTCACGGCTCCTGCCTCGCCTGGTTGATCCTCATGCAGGAAAGCCACAAGGACAACGCCACTTCTGGTCAGACAGTGTCACACTTCTACTTTGGGTTCTGGCCGAACAAAACAGGAAAACCCTTTTGTCCTGCAATTTCAGGTTCAACCTTCCTTACGAACATTCCTGCCAAAGAAAGGGTCGAAATGCAGGTGCTCCACAATCCAGCCAGATCCGCCTTCTCCCACCTGCGGAAACAAACGGCTGCCACCCTGACTGCGGCCCTGTCTGTCATCAATGTCACAGGACTCGTATGCCTTGAAGGACAAGGAACGCAGCTGGTGGGTCACAGTTCTTGCCGCATCACCAAAACATTGGCCTCAGCTGACCCCCCCTCCTTTGTTGCTTCCCCGAATATGTACTTTGTTTGTGGCACCAAAGCCTACACGTGGCTCCCAAAAGGCTGGAAGGGTACGTGCTACATCGCCTTCATTCTTCCTCCCACGTATGTGGCTCCAGCCAACCATCACCGGCAAAAGCGCGCTGGAGATGTTGAACAAGCCGACTCCACCGGAGCACAGTTCCTGGATGCAGCAAAGGGACTTGTTCCTCTGTGGGGACCAATGGCCAATAGCCGCGCAATCCGACACCTAACTCAGGCATTAGAAACAACCATTAACATCACCACTGGCGTCCTCGCCAACAACACGGCTGAGCTTCAGGCAGTCCGCCTGGTGGCTCTTCAAAACCGTCTTGTTATAGATGTGGTTCTGGCCGACCGTGGAGGTGCATGCCGTATCATCGGCTCCAGCTGTTGCACCTACGTGCCAGATAACTCACCTTCGGTCTACAAAGCAATCGAACACCTCCACAGACTGTCCTCGGAGGTTCACCAGGAACAGGAAGGATGGTCGCTTGGAGGCTGGTTCTGGGACACTTTAAAGAACTGGGGATGGAGACTGTTCACGTTTTTGCTAATACCGATCATGATACTGTGTGGGTGTTGCTTAGGTATTCAATGTTTACCATCTTTATGTGCACTCATTTCCAACTGTATGTGCCCGAAGACTTTGAACTTTAAACCTGAGCACATGAGTCCCCTATACGAGGTAGAGGTGCATGGTCTCATGGGGATCGATCCGAACTGACAAGCTGGCGAGACATGTTAAAGGGAGGGCTGTGGAAATTTAGTTCGTGTACTGAACATTATCTACGCCATCTTGCAGACTCATGTATGAGAATACACGACAGCCATTTTAGGTACCATGGTCTCCCTGTTCACGATCGCCCGTCAGCACATTTCCCTGACCATGCAAGCCTTCCCCGCGCACCCTGGCTGCCCCCGCGCTCACATGCACAAGCCATGAAACCCCCCATGACTCTGTCTCAGGGAATCACACCCCGCGCCTGACCAACACCTCCTTCCCGTCCATGAATACTCCTCTGTGGATAAACCCTTCCACCACGCTCGATTGTCCACACCAGTCCTTTCCGTCCATGAATACCCCTCCTTTGATGTCCCCTTCCTCTGAGCCTGAACGTCAGCACTGACTGCTGGTCATCCTTTAGCCCGAAGATACAGTTTATTGCCCATTACCGTACGCCCTCGCCTCTCCTGAAAGAGGCCACTATTGATCATGACATCCCCACCCCCGGAGATTCGATCAGGCGCACACATTCCAAAGAGATCGGCAGAACACTCAGCTGCGTGATAGCCCCCTCCCAATCATATGAGGGGAAAGGGTCTCTACTGTTGTCATGTGTTGGGATGGGCTGGAACCGGGGGGTGTCGGGGATATCGTTCTGATGTCATTCTCATGCTCTACAATGTCCCTGTTGTAATAAAGGACGTTCACATGTCTTAAACCAGTGTATAAAAGACCAGGTCTCAGAGAGGTTGAGAGAGCACCTCGAGACGATACCTTGTTGTCCGATCTGACGTGTTCTACTCCGACGGAATAAAACTTGTTTCCTGTCTTCCAGTCTCCAGCGCCTGCCTCTTTATTGAATAACTTCGTATGGTATTAGAGGCGTTTTCACGCCGGGCAAATTTAACTTAGGAAGCAACTACTGAAATCGCCTGACCATTGTAAATTGATCTTTATCATACTGGGGCTCCCCCTCCAGTGAAAGACATTTTTGGGGATATTTCGGTAGTTCGTGGTTAGAGCTCCATAATATTTTTCCACATAAGGTATCCATGTCAAATTTGCGTCCTTTTTGCCAATATCCTGGGGATTCTAAAGGTAACCAGGGTTTGTGGATTACCCTGGAGGGGGCCGAGAAAATGGCCAAAATAGAGCAAAATGTTGAGGTTTTTGGGGGAAAAAGGAAATCAGTGCTCTGTAAAAAGTGTATTTTTTTCATTAAAATGTCATCAATGAAATGTATGCCGTTTGAAAGTCACCTTCTTCCAAACTTTCAAGAACATGAAGGGCTGACTCAAAAAACTATTTTTATACCACAGATTTGGCTTTTTTCAAAGAGGTAGCCCTTTTTTATTATTTCTTGGGCTTTCAGCCTAGTTTGTGGTGGAAACCAGTGTGAAACCCATGGGTAAACCATTAATGCTATAGATTTATGAAAAGTAGACAAAATCCAGAATTTAGCAAAGGGTCATATGTGTAGATCCCCCAAGGGGTTCCCAAAGAAACTAACAGTTAAAGTAAAGAGATATTGAAAATGAGTAGAACAAAACAGCAATTTTTCATCTGTAGCTTTTTTTCACGAAGGCCAATATACAAACGCAATATACCATTACATCCGGTAGATCTTTGAAGTTGTGGGGCTATTTAGAATCTTTAAGAACACAAGGTACCCAGAGCCAACAACTGAGCTGCTCTGTACAATGTTTTTTCATTGTGTACCGAGTTAAAACAAATTCCTATGGTAAAATATGTAGAATGAAAAATGGGTGTCACATTTTTCCACTGAAAATTGCCCTTTTTCCCCACCGTGGGCAGCTGTGGATTTTGGGCCCTATCTCAGTCGGCACTAGAAAACCTGCACATTTTTTTAAAACTAGAGCCCTGGGGAATCCATGGTGGGGTGACTTGCGTGACTCTCACCAGTTTGTTTTACTCAGAATCCTTTACAAACCTCATACTTGGACTAAAAAACACATTTTTCTCACATTTTTGTGATGGACAGTTCTGGAATCTGCAGGGAGCCAGAAACTTCCTTCCAATCAACATTTACCCAAGTCTCCCGATAAAATTGGTACCTCACTTGCATGGGAAGGGCTAGAGTCCGTAACAGGAAATGGCCCAAAACGCAACATAACATAACATGTGTATTTGTAAAGCACACGTTCACTCCTGACGGGGCATCTTGGTGCTGAATAACAGATGTTTATTGTTACCCAACTCAATGGTACTCATTTTATCGATCTCCGATGGATGAAAGGCTGAGTGGACCCGCCAGGATTTGAACCTGTGACCATGAGGTCAAACACAGGCCCTTGGAGTGGATGCATTAATCCACTGAGCCACCAGACCCTTCTCCCAATACAAATGGTATCTCACTTGTGTTGGTAAGCCTAATGCCCATGACAGGAAAGGACCCAAAAGGCAGCATCAATACATCACATTTTTCCACTCAAAACAGACCCTTTTTTTCAAAGTGAGTAGCTGTCGATTTTGAGGCCTAGTTTAGCCGGCAACCGCTGTACATTTTTTAAAACTAGACACCTTGTGGAATCCAAGGTGGGGTGACTTGTGTGGCTCTCACCAGGTTTTTTTTTACCTAGAATACTTTGCAAACCTCATACATTTTTGTGATGGAATCTGCAGTGAACCACAAACTTCATTCTACCCATCATTCCCGCAAGTCTCCTGATACAAATGGTACCTCACCTGTGTGGGTAGGCCTTGTGGCCATGACAGAAAAGGACCCAAAACATAAAATGGATACATCACATTTTTCCACACAAAATTGACCCTTTTTTGCCAAGTGGCTAGCTGTGGGTTTTGGGCACCCATGGAAACCTAGCAAACCTCCACAATTTTGAAAACTAGACAACCATGAGTGCTTAGGGGTGTGTGACTTATGTAATTTTACCCAAAAGCCCTCGTAAACATCAAACTTCTATAAAAGAAAAAACATTTTCTTCATATTTCTGTGAGAGAAAATTCTGGAATCTGTGGGGATCCACAAATTTCCTACCACCCTGAGTTCCCACAAGTTTCCCAATAAGAACGGTACCCCACTTGTGTAGGTGGGCCAAGAGACCGCAACACAAAAGGGCTGAAAGTTCTACATGGGAAGAACAACAATTGGGGTAGCTGTGGGATTTGAGACAACTAGTGATTTTCAGAGTGGTGTGCCTTGTGTGGATTCCATGAGATTTTCTTACCCACAATGCAGGGCATTGATGGTGTGAAAATGTTGTGGGAACCCCGCAAAGCCGGGTGTTTAGTTTTCAGAACTTTCTGGATTTGGTAGGTTTTCTCCCCTGGTGGCAGCCTACCCAAGCCAAAAAAGTGAAGCCATTTACCATTCAAAGCGGGACGATATTGAGAGTTAGCCACACTCTCCTGGCCCTTATGTAAAAACAACACCCTCTCGCTTGCCATAGGGATGGGATTTTCTGGTCCACATAGGAGCAGAAAGACTGACACTTTAAGGGTGAGTATGGGGCCTGATGTTATGATAGGGCAGACCCACATGGGAGGGCAGGCGCCAGGTGTTCCGCTCCCTACGAGAGGCTAAGAAACTTGTAAAGATACAGTCTGACTCATAAGAGCCTGTCTCTGCCGCGTACATTGCCCTGTGAGGCTCCATTCCCTGAATGGGCAAAAGGTGAAGCCTACCAGGCCTAAGGCACACAAGAAGGAGCATGCCTCTTTTCAAGCTAAGCAGGATATCATCCATCATCTGAGCAATCTGGATGGAGCATCTTCACCAGCATGATCCACTTCGGCCTTTGTCTAACCCAAAGGACATTGTGTCTTGAGGTACGCTCTGACCCTCCTGTCTGGTGATTCCACTCTCTGGGTATCGACACAGATATTAATGGACTCTCACCTCACCATGATGCCACGCTGAAGGTATTTACCCCCAGGGACTAGTCACTGTGCACCTTGGAGCTCTTCTCCTCTTACAAATTGACATCTGGGACCCCACGTTTGGGTTGACTAGGGGCCTCCTTTATTGCAGATTTTGTGATCCCAGCGGAGTGGACCCTAGCCCTGAAGACCACTAGATGCGGAGGTTGGAGACCTACAGTCTTACTTGTTGCCTCCACGTTCCACCCCCCTCGATTTATCCCTTCGGAAAGTGACTTCTCCAGAATGGCTCGTGCCTAGTCATGTAGGTCATTCCAGTACTTGAATGGAGTCATTTGGCCCGGTTGGTCTCTTACTGTTTGTAGTGTTCATTCCCATTCCCTTTTTTTGTCCTTTCTCGAATGGTCAGGGGTTGGTCCTATATATCTCATGGGGCCTCTCTCTTGCCTTCTTTGCTTTACGGGATGGTATTCCTTTCCCTCTGCTGGGGGATACCTTTTAACCCAACCCTCTGTCACTCTTTTCACCCCCCCCGGGTTAGGTCTCTGGCTCTTCGTTTATCTTGTGCCGCCACTGTGGCTCATGACAGTCCCCCATGGGTTTTCAGGGATAACACCTATCTCTTTCACCTTGTTTTTTGTTTTCTTTCTTTTTTTCTTTCACTAGCTAGTCTCCTGCATCCAGGCTATGACTGACACACCCCACATTAAACTTGTGTCCCTCAACGTTCAAGGCCTCATTCCTTCGAACAAGAGGCACCAAGTCTGGAGGTAGCTCCTCTTACAAGACCCTGGTGCCATTTTTCTTTGGGAAACTCACCTTCTGAGCCCCGACACGTATTGAATGTCCCATCCTAAGTTCCTGTTTCATTATTGAGCATCCTCTACAACCAAAACAGCTGGGGTTGCAAACCTGTGTAAGATGTGTTTCTGCTCTAAAGTGCTGCAGGTGGTCCGGGTTGGGAAGAGTTGCTTCTTAAAACTCTCAATTCAATGGGCCACTCACAAACTTACCCTTCTAAGCGTTTATGCACCCAATCACTCCCAAGATGCATATATTAGGACCATACTGCGGGATCAGGTGGCACAGGAGGGGGGGCGAGTTGGTGGTGGGGGGAGAGTTTAATCTAGTGTGGGATCCTGAATTGGACTGAAGTGCTGCCTCTTTTTAGGGCACGGGGGAGATGTCAGCTCCTTTGAAAAGGAATTTTACGGACTTGGGCCTCACAGATGCGTAGCACTACAGGTTTCCTGATGCACAGGATTACTCTTTTTACTTACACATTTGTACTCCTGAATTGATTATTTTATTCTCTCATATTCACCACTGCGGGACCTAGAGCCTGCCCACATCTCCTATATCTCCCTATCCGACCACGCTCACATAGAGTTGGTCCTACGCTGTCGGGATCCCTCATCCCTATCCCACTATTGCTGGCTGCTTCCCCCTTATCTGCTGGGAGATCCTGTGGATGTGGCCGAGATCCGGAGAGAGATCTTGGCTTATTTTGAGTCCAGCGCCCTCCCAGAGACCTCAACCTTTATAGTCTGGGATGCCAGACTGGTGGAGTCTGGCCTGACTAAGGACATGAAAGTTTTTGGAAAGACTGGATCATTTGGCCCCTTCCAGATGCCATAAACAATAACTTGCTCTGCTTTGGGGCCAGTTGAGGGCACACAGAATGAACAAGGCAGAAGGCCATCTTCAAGGCCGTGAAAGATCTCATGGCGAAACGGACTGCCTCCACGACCGAGAGTTCCATCTCTCAATGTGAATCCCTGGCTTCCTATTTCTTGGGAAAAGTCCAAACAATTTATCGGACATTCCCTAGCATAGGGACTGGTCTGGGAAGTTCTAACGGGACACCTCATCAAATCACCCTGCTTTCATTCCCCACTCTCACTGTGGATGGATTTGACAAACTTGCGCTGCAAGTTAAATCTGGCTCTCCATCTGATCCAGTAAGATCTGATCTCTTTCGTGATCAGACCTTTATGGGGCGCACTGTTGTGCGTGCCCTTGTCAACCTCTCCCTTGAGACGGGTGTAGTTCCATCTAAGTGGAAGCAGGCAGTGGTGTCCCCAATCATCAAAAAGCCTTCCTTGGACCCATCCAAGCCTGAAAATTATCGCCCTATCTCACTACTACCCTGGCCGGCAAAGATTACAGAGGCCCACGTTAATCTGGCCCTGTCAGAACACCTATCCCGTACCAATGTCCTCGACCCCTCACAAAACGGCTTCCGTGCTGGACACAGCACGGAGACCGCTCTTCTTGTGATGGTGGAACACCTCCGTGCAAGGTTGGATGAGGGTCATACGGCGGCGCTGATATTGTTAGATCTCAGCGCCGCCTTTGACACGGTATCCCATAGCATCCTCCTGCATCGGCTTGAGGAGATTGGAATTGGTGGCCAGGCGTTGCAGTGGTTCCGCTCCTTCCTCGACGGTCGATCCTTCTGTGTTTCCATCCCTCCCTTCAAGTCTAAGTTCCAGCCTTTGGCCATGGGTGTCCCGCAGGGGTCCTCGCTGAGCCCCACGCTGTTTAATCTCTATGTGAGACCGCTGGCTGATGTCGCCAGGCAATGGGGCCTTACCCTGGTCTCGTACGCCGATGACACACAGCTGGCGGTTACTCTCAGCGGGGACGCGGAACAAGATGCCCCCAGGTTTCAAGCTGGACTGAAGGAGGTGGCTAGCTGGTTGACAGGAAACTGTCTCCAGCTTAATGCCACTAAAACGGAGGTAATGATTGTCGGAAGGGGAGTGGAGCTGTGGGGTGATCAATGGTGGCCTCCCGAGCTGGGACCCACTCCGACCCCGGTGTCGGAGGTAAAAATTCTGGGGGTCTGGTTGGACACGGGCCTTACTTTTGTAGGGCATACCAAAAAGACAGCAGCTTGTTGTTTTGGTCTGTTGAGAGGTCTAAGACCAAGTTTTTTGATGCCCCAACCAGACAGCTGGTGATCCAGGCAACTATCATCTCTCGCCTGGATTATGCTAGCTCTTTGTTGGTTGGGGCTAATCAGGCCGAACTAACTCGCCTACAAAGGGTTCAGAATGCTGCGGCAAGAGCGATTGTCGGCCTCCACAGATTTTGTTCTGTGTCTAATGTCCTTCGCTCTCTACACTGGCTTCCAGTGAGGAAGCGCATTCTCTTTAAGGTCCTCTGTTTGACCTTTAAGATTCTGAGAGGTATAGGCCCAGAAATCTTGTCCAGCTGTCTTTCTATCTATGTACCTACTCGCACCCTCCGCTCTCAAGGCCAGGCCCTTGCTGTTGTCCCTAGATTTAGGCTCTGCCGCATGGGGGGCCGCTCCTTTAGAGTAAAAGCTGCATTAACCTGGAACTCCCTTCCGGTTGAAATCCGTCTATTAGATGACCTCATGACTTTCCGGAGAGCAATAAAAACCTTTCTGTTTTAGCTGCCCCTAACTGGTTTTATCTTTTCCTGTTGTGTTATGTTCCTCCTTGTCTTTGCGCCGGGACGCTCCTTTGCTGGAGTAGCTGCGCGCACAATAAATTATAATAACATAACATAACATAACCTTGCTTGCTTTAAAGCAGAGGTATTATGAGGGAGGTGATAAGGTGGGCTCAATCCTTGCTCGTCTACTCCGCCAGCAGTTATCACAGGTCCACATATACAAAATTAAACTTGCAGATGGCACGTGGACAGTCTGTGAGCAAGCTAAACAATGCATGGTCCTGTCTTTTTACACTGCCCTCTACGAGGTAGATAACCCTCCCTGAGAGGACATCAATTCTTTCCTGGACACTTACTCATGGACACCCCTTAATTCCCAACACACACAGGTTTAGGAGGCCTCTATCACTTTTGGTGAGCTACTGTGTCCCCTCCGCGAGCTCCCAATGGGGAAAACACCGGGACCGGATGGTTTCCTGGTTTCTTTATACCATATGTTTCTTCCTCAACTCCAAGACCAATTGCTACAGCTTTTTAATTCGTTTACCTAAGTCATAGGCCTTACCCCTACTATGTCTTCTGCCAAAATTGTGCTTATCCCGAAGTCTGGCAAGGATCCCACACTATGCACCTCTTATCATCCCATTGCTTTGTTAAATACGGGCGCTAAGATCTACACCAAGACCATGGCAAATCGCCTCAAACTGTATCTTCCTGGCGTGATTGACCCAGGCCAGGTCGTCTTAAACCGACATCCCCAGAGAGCAGACAATGTTCGCCAATTAGCCCATCTAGTCGCGATAACTCATCATCAAGATATCCTAACTTGCCTTCTCTTCTTAGACGTGGAGAAGCCTTCAACCGCGGTATCTGGACCTTTATAAGGGCAGTCTTATGGAAAAAAATTCTAGGGCCGGCATGATTTCTCAGGTAGTGGCTTCCTATACCTCCTCCACTGCACAGATTCGGATTAACGGCTCACTTTCCCAACCAATACATCTGGCAAGGGCCACCAGACAGGGATGCCCAATCCCGCCCCAGTTCTTTTCCCTGGTGGTTGAAACATTAGCAATAGCTGTCCGTCTGTCGGAAGACGCTGTGGGTGTTCCTTTTGGCAGCCGTGACAATAAGATTGGTCTTTTTGCAACAATGTCCTGCTCACTCTAGCCAGTCCTGAATTTTCCCTTCCTGCCCTTGTACAAATTCTGCAGTCCTTTGAAAAAAATCTCAGGGTTTAAAATCATTATGGCCAAATCCCAAGCATTGAATTTAACGATCCCTCTACAGGACCTGGCTGGTTTGCAATTTCTCGCCTCTTCCCAGTGGGCCTCACGTTCACTTCTATATCTGGGTCTGGCCCTTACCCTGCCCTTGACAACTAGGACCCATGCCATAGAAAATCCATCCTCGAGGATCTACGTAGTTGGAAGCCACTCCAGATTTCTGGGCTTGGCTGACTTAACGCGGTTAAAATATCCACATTGCCGAAGGTCCTGTACTGGTTCCAGACACTGCCCACCCCTACACCCTCAAGATGCTATTATTCACCTTCAACGTGACCAACACCTTTATCTGGGGTGGGAAACACCCAAGATTTTCAAATAAGATTCTTATGCGTCCCAGAGACCGTGGGGTGGGGCCTGGCGTGCCCTAATCTTTTGGTGTACTATTGGGCGGCACGTTTACATTATGTCTCTGAGTGGGTTGTCTGTGAGAGTGAAAAGCACTGGTTCCATATGGACCGAGCGGTGGCATGTCGCCCCCTCTGGAACTTGGCCGGGCTTTCAAGACACCTTAGACCCCTCAATGCCTATACTGCCACCACTTACAGGAGAGTTCTTGAAATTTGGGAGAGGATAGCGACCATAAGGGTTCTCACCACCTTCCCCTCATCTAACACTCTCCTGGTCTGTAACCAAGATTTCCCCCCAGCCCTACAACAACATTCTTTTCCCGCTTGGAGGAAGGGAGAATGCCATACATTCCATTACCTTTTTATGGGGGGTTTGTTTAAACCTTTTCGACCAATGCAAAGGGGACTTTCACCTTTCGGACACCTCCCATTTGCAGTATTATCAACCGCTTCAACCCTCCAACTCACAGAGGGCAATATGGCAACTCACCCAATTTGAGACATTGGTGAGACCCTCTGACAGCACGCCTGGCCTGATGTTGCACACCTACCAGGTACTGCAACACTCTACCCCTGTTCACCCCAATACCTATCAAGTACAGTGGCACGCAGATACTAAGGAGGACATCTCTCAGAAGGGAAACAGCCATTACAACGCAACTAAAACAACGCACTACCATTACCACAAAACTTTTACAACGCAGGATCCATTACAACGCATGCCATTACAACGCATGCCATTACAACGCATGCCATTACAACGTAAGTATGGGTAAGTGTTTAATTAAATTTTAACCCCTATACCATCCAACACTTACCCTACTATTACGCCCCCCTGGAGTCAAAATAGTAATTTTAACCCCTACACTATCCAACACTTACCCTAAAAAATACTTACCCATACTTACGTTGTAATGGCATGCGTTGTAATAGCAGCTGCGTTGTAATGGCATGCGTTGTAAAGGCATGCGTTGTAATGGATCCTGCGTTGTAAAAGTTTTGTTGTAATGGTATGCGTTGTGAAAGTATGCATTGTAACGTCATACATCCCTCTCAGAAACAATGGGAGCGACTCTGGAGTGACATTCCATGGGTGTACAGGAGCATTTCCCAACGTGAAACTGCTTATAAATTAATGACTAGGTGGTATTACACTGCGACACGCTTACAGAGAATGTTCCCCACTACTTCCCCCTATTGTCGGTGACCAGTGACTTTTTTCATATTTGGTGGTCTTGCCCTCTGTTGACCCTATATTAGAAAGAAGTCTTGAGCCACATTAAAGACACACTAGGCTTCCCGCTTCTGAATTCATACACCACATCTTCCTTAGCATTCGCCCCTCAAAGCTTACTGCTATGACTCATTCTGAATAGCACCTCACAGGCCAAATGCTAGGTGTGGCCAAACAGTTACTTGCTTTGCACTGGAAAAAGCCCACCGCACCACCGATTGCCCTGTAGTTCACTCTTCTTTGGCATGTTATGGCTATGGATTTTTTATCACATAGAATAGCATACACTTAGGCCAACTTCACCCGCATCTGGCAGCCATTACTTGACTACTTCACCAGAATGGAACATTCATGGTTTATGCCACCCTCCAAATTATCGAACAAGCCCCCCCGAATCTGGAGTGGACACCACACAGAGGGAGGGAGGGCCGGCCTTCCACTGTTGACCTACCAGCTTCCTACCCTTTGTTCCCTGCAACATAATCTCTATGGTCCATTTGCAGTACTCTCTTTTCTATCCCCAGCCTCGGAAAATATATATCTCATACCGCTGCATCCTCGACCTACCCTTTTCCTTTGGCCCCTTTTCCCTATCTCTCTGTATTTTTGACATCCACCCTGATAGTATCTGATGGTTCTAGTTTTACACAGTCGGCTGCTCCAGCCTAGCCGCCATTTTAGGATTGTTGTGTAGGATCCGCGTAGGGTGTGCGATGGGTGCGTATTTTTGTGCGCGATCGCTATGCGACCACTAGGCGACTCCAAGCACATATGCGACCTATATGTATTACGTTACGTGACGCTCGCGTGCTTCCGCGTGATGTCATATACTAGTTTGACGCGGTGGGTGCGCGACTCCCGTGAAACTTTTTAATGTCTAAAAAGATATATATATATATATATGTAATATACATATTAGGGCAAGACATTATCTAAGCTAATCATACAAATAATATACTTTTACTTTTAATAAACCTATATTACTTTTAAATGCAATTTCGCGAAGTCGCGTTGGGTGCGTACTGTCTGTGCGCAGGGTGCGCGGACCCCATGTGACCTGAAAAAAAGAGATTTGATTGGTTCATAACACTTCCTATTCAAATCATTCTTCTTAGACCTTCTTTGGAGTAACATCTCTCAACTGAGAACCACCTTTTTTGATTGCATTCCTTTGTGCTATTTTCTCAATACTGCACAAAGGGCCAGATGCATCAAGCTAAAAACCGGTCGCAAAGGGGCAGATTCTCAGAATCTGCCCCTTTGCGACCGGTATTTTTGCATTTGGGATGCATCATCCCAAATGCAAAATTCGCAAATAGAGAATTCGCTAAATTGCGATTGTTTGCATTTAAGGAAACTCAAATTGAGATTCCTTAAACGCAATGCATGAAAGTTTCAAAAATAGAGAATTCGCTAATAGGGCACGCAAATTACCACGAAGTACAACTTCATGGTAATTTGAGATTGTCTTCCTATTCATTCCTATGGGCCTCTGGGCCCATAGGAATGAATGGGGAGGTATTTCTTAATTGCGACTCGCAATTTGCGAGTCGCAATTAAGGAATTCTAAGAAATCGCTATTTTGGTAGTGATTTCTTGATGCATTCCATTTTGCTATTCCTTATTAGCGATTCCTTATTTTTCGCTAATAAGGAATCGCAAAATGGATGCTTGATGCATCTGGCCCAAAATGGCTTCAGGACAGCAGCCACTCTCAGATTCAGACCAGTCTTCAGATCAGGAGTTTCTTCCTGAGCCTCCTCGCCCTGAAAGATATACTTCAGTTGTCTGGAAAAAAAATTCGATACCAGAAGGCCAAAAAAAAATTTATGCAAATAAAGTGACCTGCAGGATTTGTGAGAGGGTGCTTTCCAGAGAAGATCCTACCAAAAAATACTCCTGTGGTACGGCAAGCATGTATAAACACCTGAAGACGCTGCACTGTCTCATGAGGAGTGCAGAAGACTTCGTGAAAACCCTCCACCTGCAGTTGCAAGTACCTCTCGTGCATCGTCATCGCCACAACATCTGGACATACGTCCACAGTTTGCTAAACTGAAGCTGCACTGTATTAAGTGCAACAAATTATTGTGTTATGGAGAGCAGTCTGTATATCTTATCTGTAGGGCACAGGAAAATTATCGGTGCTAGACTTTTTTTTTTTCCTGTGGTTCATTGTTTTGTTCATCCTGTTCAATTTTTTTCTTTTGAAAAAACCCCACAAAAATCACAATATCGTTCCAAAAATTCCCCCAAAAATATAAAACAAAAAAAAGTTATTTTCAGAAGTAACTTCTCTGGTTAAAAAAAGAGCTATATTTGTATGATAGTGTGTGAAAGTTTGGTTAAATGTATGCATAGTGAATAATTAAATGAAAGAATGCATTAGTAGTGTATGGTGAATGTATAAGTGCAGAACTATAAGGAAGTGCTGCAGCATGACACTGTAAGCTCTTTAGCTGCCATGTGCTGTGGTACTTCTGAAGCACAGGGATGCAATATATGTACATAAATATGTTGTAAGTCTATGTTTCACTCTGCACTGCTGCTTAAACTGCAGCTATGCGGTGACACAGGCACCCTTTCACCATGGTGCAAGGATATCTGTGTCGTATGGAGTTTATTTTTGTGCAGGAAGACACACCTTCCTGCACAAAAACAATCAGTAAAGTCATTTTTCTCCTTCAATGTATGCTGTGCAATGCAGCATATATTGAAAGAGAAAAAATGAGGAGAAATTAAAACAATTCTCCTTGTTGTGCCTTGCTACATCAATTGGAAGGCACCACATACAACCCCTCACAAATGAATAACTCACCTTTCAAATTGATTTGTAGATTAAGAAGTATATCAGTCACACACCAGATTTTCTTATACAGAATGTCTGTACTGCACTGCTCTTAGCAAAGCCAAAAAATGGCAAACTTTCCCTCTCATTCGGCATACATATACATATAAATATCAAATCACATTGCTTCCCACATTAATTTAAAAGCTAACACACATTTCTTTTGCTTACACATTTCAGCCCTTTCCAATTGACATAAATTTGAACCCTAACCCCAATCTGCTTACTGCCTGTTACCATAGTAACAGTTCATGGAACACTCACCTGAACATACAGGTCACAAGTTCAGCACACAATGTTGCTAATCCAAACAGCAAGTGTGCTTGACTTTTCAAAATATCAGCTTATCCTATGTAATGTTCCTTTCGAACAGTTTTTGTTAACCAATAAGAAACATGCTTTTAAAAAACAAAAACAAAAACATGCACCCTACATTTTAGTCTATAATGTTCTCAACCAGCCAATCATGTCTGTTCTTTTTTCAACACTGCATCTTAGCCACCATTTTAGAAAAACCTTAGTTGTCAAACTGCCATTTCATATACAGACACCTTCTGAGTGCATCCAGACCTCCCTTCAAGATGCTTAGAGTGTGGATTGTGGGACATAGCTATATTTTCTGGAGCCAAAGGTATGCAGGAAACAATGGTATTGACAGAGACCTAGCTTTGCCAAATGTAGACATTAAATGGATTGGACAGAGAGGATTAAAGTGGCACCAATTGATGCCAATGGTTAAATCCGTTTTGCATCTCCAACACCCTGACCTCATAATTGTGCACTGTGGTTTTTGGAGCCCTGGGGCTCCTTGTGGGACCCCCTAAGCAGGCCTAGGGGGTCAGGGTGTTTCTACCCTGCCCCCTTTTTGCGTTTTGCGCACTTTTTTCAAGGATTTCTTGTGCCTTGGTTCTACAGAGGCACAAAATGGCTGCCAACACTTCCTGATTTGGAGTGTTGACAGCCAGTTGACAGCCTATTAGCATGCAGCTTGTGATCGGGAGGGTGCGCTCAGGGTGCGTGGATCCACCGCGCCCATATATATATATATATATGTATGTGAATTTACTTTTGATTTTCTCAGGAACTCCGGAACTGATTTACACCATTTAACCATAAGGCACGACTCTGAACCAAGGGCTACCTTTTTGGCAAATTTGGTGTAATTCCGTTCAGCAGTTCGGGCCGTAGCTGCGACTAAAGGTTCCTATGGAAAATTACAATGGGACCCCCCTTTTTTCTCAGCCCCTGCTTGCCGAATCATCCTGAGACTTTCAGAATAGGAGCAAACCGGAGCGCTCCACCAGTTTTAAAAATTTTGTGAAGATTCATCAGCCGGCGCCAAAGTTATTGGGAATAGAATGTTGCTGATTTCCTACGGAAAATAGGTCCTAACTATAACTACCTACTGGCATCCGCCAGTAGGTATATATATATATATATATGTATATATATATATATATATATATATATATATATATATATATCCACACCACTCCCCATCCAAAAGAAAGGGAACCGACACATGCTAGCTGGTTCAGGTTTTTTAATTGACAGGGCTCTGTTGTTAAAATTGTGAAACGCAGGGGCAGACGCGTTTCAGCCTTACGGCTTTCTTCAGTGCCCGTTTCGCTGCCGATTAGAACATGCTGGGGGGCTCCTGATTTTAAAGTCTTTAGAGTCTCTCTCAATTGGTGTTGCTCTCCGTCCCACCCCCTCAGCGTTCCTCCACTCCACTCCATGATGATCCAGGTCGGAGTTTAGTCGCCTCCCAAACAGACTACGGACATAGTATTCCGTTACGCCTTACATCCAGTGATGCCCAAACAAAGTTCGGTTTTGGATGGCTTTGAACTCCGAGGTTCCCAGGGGCGGGGGACTGATGAAAACTCATTCACTGAGCCAGCTACAAACAACGGACCAGTGTTGCCCGCCGTATGCTTCCTCCCCATCGCAGTCAGCATCCCAGGTGAGCACTTCTGACCGCTAGAGGGGGCGCCGCATTGTCTCTCCTAGAAACTGCTACCACTCTCTTTGCAAGTTCGACGCGGTGCTCCTGACCGGAAGGCGTGCCGGTAAGACGGTACTTGCTAACCGTCCAATATCTCCACACCACTCCCCATCCAAAAGAAAGGGAACCGACACATGCTAGCTGGTTGAGGTTTTTTAATTGACAGGGCTCTGTTGTTAAAATTGCGAAACGCAAGGGCAGACGCGTTTCAGCCTTACGGCTTTCTTCAGTGCCCGTTTCGCTGCGGATTAGAACATGCTGTGGGGGCTCCTGATTTTAAAGTCTTTAGAGTCTCTCCCAATTGGTGTTGCTCTCCGCCCCACCCCCTCAGCGTTCCTCCACTCCACTCCATGATGATCCAGGTCGGAGTTTAGTCGCCTCCCAAACAGACTACGGACATAGTATTCCGTTACGCCTTACATCCAGTGATGCCCAAACAAAGTTCGGTTTTGGATGGTTTTGAACTCCGAGGCTCCCAGGGGCGGGGGACTGATGAAAACTCATTCACTGAGCCAGCTACAAACAACGGACCAGTGTTGCCCGCCGTATGCTTCCTCCCCATCGCAGTCAGCATCCCAGGTGAGCACTTCTGACCGTTGAGGGGGCGCCGCGTTGTCTCTGCTAGAAACTGCTACCACTCTCTTTGCAAGTTCGACGCGGTGCTCCTGACCGGAAGGCGTGCCGGTAAGACGGTACTTGCTAACCGTCCAATATCTCCACACCACTCCCCATCCAAAAGAAAGGGAACCGACACATGCTAGCTGGTTCAGGTTTTTTAATTGACAGGGCTTTGTTGTTAAAATTGCGAAACACAGGGGCAGACGCGTTTCAGCCTTACGGCTTTCTTCAGTGCCCGTTTCGCTGCCGATTAGAACATGCTGTGGGGGCTCCTGATTTTAAAGTCTTTAGAGTCTCTCCCAATTGGAGTTGCTCTCCGCCCCACCGCCTCAGCGTTCCTCCACTCCACTCCATGATGATCCAGGTCGGAGTTTAGTCGCCTCCCATACAGACTACGGACATAGTATTCCGTTACGACTTACATCCAGTGATGCCCAAACAAAGTTCGGTTTTGGATGGCTTTGAACTCCGAGGTTCCCAGGGGCGGGGGACTGATGAAAACTCATTCACTGAGCTAGCTACAAATAACGGACCAGTGTTGCCCGCCGTATGCTTCCTCCCCATCGCAGTCAGCATCCCAGGTGAGCACTTCTGACCGTTGAGGGAGCGCCGCGTTGTCTCTGCTAGAAACTGCTACCACTCTCTTTGCAAGTTCGACGCGGTGCTCCTGACCGGAAGGCGTGCCGGTAAGACGGTACTTGTTAACCGTCCAATATCTCCACACCACTCCCCAGCCAAAAGAAAGGGAACCGACACATGCTAGCTGGTTCAGGTTTTTTAATTGACAGGGCTCTGTTGTTAAAATTGCGAAACACAGGGGCAGACGCGTTTCAGCCTTACGGTTTTCTTCAGTGCCCGTTTTGCTGCCGATTGGAACATGCTGTGGGGGCTCCTGATTTTTTGTATATATATATATATATATGTATATATATATATTTCTTTTCATCAAAAGTGCCCTCAGCATTGGAAACAATTTAATTTGTATTGCCAACGCGTTTCAAGGTTCCATGACCTCTTCTTCTCGGGCCAAACAAACTGCATCTGAAACTCGCATTTCTTACATTTCCGGTTTTTATTCATTAACATATCTTACTGCAGTGGGCATATACTTATTCTCAGATGACTGAGGGGACACGCAGTCCAAATGCGAGAGTGTTGTTCCTTTAGTAAGTTCAAATGTTCAGTTTGTATATTTTCCGTACATTATTTCCTGTAGTAGGCTGTGTCACAGATCGCAGGCTCAATCTGCATATGAGTGATGTGCTATTCCAGTTAAGAATGGTTCAAAACGGTAGCCTCGTTCAGCTGGTTACAAGTTTCTTTACCAACTGGTCGATGGTGCAGCTTCCCACAGACGGGCCGCCGTGCAGTGTAATTTTTTCATCAAAAGTGCCCTCAGCATTGGAAACGCACACGACATCACTCAGCCATCCGGCTTTCAACCATGCAGCCTGCCTTTCTGCTCCTCAATTTCATTTGTATTGCCAACGCGTTTCAAGGTTCCATGACCTCTTCTTCTCGGGCCAAGCAAACTGCATCTGAAACTCGCATTTCTTACATTTCTGGTTTTTATTCATTAACATATCTTACCCCAGTGGGCGTATACTTATTCTCAGATGACTAATGTGTCCCTGGTTTCTAGTAGTGGGCTTTCTGCCCCCCTTCACAAGGGGGAGATATATTGGGAGTAATCACCCCCATCCGCCCCCAGGGGGTCAGAAAGACTGTCACCATATTTTGTTTGGGGCAGGTGGAGGCATGGCCATGTTCATAATGGGCAGCCCCCACCCATATTATAATCCCTGGTGTCTAGCAGGCTTTCTAATTCCCCGGAGGGGGGCCATTGTGGGTAATAGCCCCCATCCACCCCTGGGAAGACAGACTGTCTGCCTTGTTGCTGGGGTGGGGGTCATGGCCATGCCCATGCCGGGCATTCCCCACCCCTATATTTGTTTTCTTCAATGTTCCTGGTGTCTAGAGCAATCTAATTTGAAAATGCATTATAGCATGCACAGCACTTTGAATGATAGGATTTAATACAGCAAGGTCGCTGGCCCTCCGCTCAGCAGAAGCGGAGAAAATAGATTCATTTAGACGGCCTCTTGGAAGTTGATTATCAGTGACAGGTTTGCAGAGGAGCCCCTTAGCATGAATTTTCGATGTTCATAGGGTCGCTGGAGGGACCTGACACAAATCACATTCCAGTGAAATTAAATAGAGCCTAACCGTTTTTTGAATAATGGAGATACCGCGTTCAGTCTTGAGTTATTTTCTCTGTTGTCTTGTATTAGAAGCAAACACTGTAACTCTGTCCAGCCTGATACATAATTGCTTTGTGATAAGGAAAAAGTAGCTCATTACTTCGTTTTGAACAATAACAGTGATCTTTAACCTAGTACTTACAGTCATCTGGGCACCTAGAGAAAAACGACAGACAAATCTTTTTTCTATCATTTTCAACAGCTTGAATTGTAGGAATTAGAGAATATTGTATTTACACCAGGCTAAAATTGTGCACCGGGAAAAACATAGGGATGATTGATTTCACTCTTTTACCTTTGTATTGTTCAAGTGTGAAAGAAGGAACTATGGGGCCCATTAGGATGGCAGGTGGACTTTTGTTCACCCGCCACCCTAGCGGTGCTGGGACCAGCCACCAGTGGTGTGGCGGTCCTGCCCCGGCGATTAGGATGCCACCCCACCGTGGCGGTGGCATCCTCCATTCCCAGCAATGGGGCGGGCGGTGATCACAGCACCGCCCGCCACAATGCTGGGAATGCACTGCGTGCATTGTCATGCACAAGGTGACAGGCACCGCGAGGTGCCTGCCACCATGTCCATGACAATGCAGGGGGTACCATAGGTACCCCCCATGTGTACTTCCCAAATATCCTGGGGGCCCGCAACGGGAAAGCAGAATCCGCATGCCTCTCCGTGGCGGAAAGGCATGTTTTCCCACCCATACTAATATGGATGGCGGTGTCTAGCAGACACAGAAACCATATTAAACCCTTTCGTCTGCCGCGGTACCCCCTGCCATACTAATATGGCGGGGGTAATGGGTGGCGGGCGGGGAAGGATGTTGGGCGGGAGGTCAGTTCATTTATTTTTTGCATATGTAGCAAATGTCATTCAAAATTAATTGTTTGTTTTTTTAAACAATTTTTATTGCAGGAATGCGTAACACAGCCATCATCTCAATGTACTGTTACATAGATCAGCGTGACAGAACACAATGAATGTCATTCAAGCGAGTTGTACACAGCCATTCAGCCCACATCCCGGGGGTTGGGCGGCGCTAGGTTCGGATAATGTGTATTCTTTGTGCTGAGCCCGAGACCAATGTCAGTACGACAGGAGCTCGTCCTCCCGCTTTTCAGCGTTAAACATGGATCTCCTATTCGCTAGTCCGTAATACAATTCCTGGCCAACTGAGAAGTCCTTTAACTTGGTCCCCCCCCCCACCCTTGCCTCCCAGTGTCTAAGTCGGTGCACGGCATGAGCATATGCATTAATGGTGTTGGATCACGGATTTGAAACCCCTGTGTGTGTGTGTGTGTCCTAGGGGATCGTAGCTGGTATGTGTGTCTCTGCCTGTAGTGTCTCATCGTGTGTCTCTTCCTCCTCATCCTCCTCTATTGCGCTGTCCCTCAGTGCCTGCACTAATGTTTCCCACCCCATTGCTGCTTCTTGTGCTCTGTCATCTGACCTGCGGCGCGCCATCTGGTAACGGATAGTGCTCTCCGCAGCCGCCCATTTTATGTATTCGTTCAACCATCTCCTGTATGTCGGTGCTGCCTTTGATTTCCATCCTTTAGTCAGCTCCCTCTTCGCAATGAGTAGCCCCATATCTATAAACTTACTTGTCAGCTTGTTCTTTTTCGTGTGGGGGAACCAGTGTAAGATGGATACTGCACTATCATAATGGATATTCCTGTCAGTAACTGCATTCAGGGTTACCTCTATGTCCGCCCAATAATCTTGTAAATTTGGACAACTCCGTAACATGTGGACCAGGTCAGCCCTCTCCTGATTACATCTCGGGCATGCTGCGTCTGCCACCTGAAAGTATGCTGCAATTTTACTCGGGGTGAGGTAAGCGCGGTGAATGATATAAAAGTGTATCAGCTGAAAGCGCGCATTTCTAGAGCACTTTCTGGCCCTCCGCACTAGCTGCGACCACACAGTGTCTGGAATGACTAACTGCAGATCCGCTTCCCACTTAGCTTTAAGAGATGAAAGCGGCTGTAGGGTCTCCGTGTGCAATCTGCGATATAGGCACGTTACGGCCTTGAACGTCCCCACTGCCATCATGGTGTATTGGCATGCCAGCGCCGTGTCAGGCTCTATTAAACCCCCTGCCCAGTGCTTTTGTATGGCTCTCACCACCGCCGCGTGCAGTAAATAGTCTCCCCTCGGGAGATCATATCGCTCCTGCAAGGTCTGGAATGGGGATAATATCCCATCTACGTAAAGATCACCTATCATCTGTAATCCCGCTTCTTCCCATAAATGCAGTCCTGACCAGTCCCCTCCGTGTGGGAGCGCCGTCACCATGCCCAACGGGATCTCCGGGGCATATGGGTGTCCAGGTCCGGTTCGCCTCTGCATGCGGTTCCAGCACAGGCGAAGGGTCCGCTCCTCCTGGGAGAGCTCCCGCAGAAACAGTTTCTGTTGTAGCGTAATATATGCCAGGACATGGCGGGGCTTGCCGAGGTCTCTCCCCTGTTCCGGGCCACGGTACACTCTCGCTACCTCCTGTGTAAAGAATTGCATCTGAGCCGCTAAGTAATAGAGCTCGAAGTCCGGGACAGCAAGGCCCCCTTCGTCTCTAGGGCGGATCAACGTTGACAGTGCTACTCTACGTCTGCCTGTCCCCCACAAGAAGGAGACCAACAGTGAGCTCAGTTGTTTGAAGATTGCCCCAGGTATCCACACCGGGAGGGTCCGGAAGAAGTATAATAGACGCGGTAACGCTATCATTTTCAGGAGTGCTACTCGGCCCGCCGTTGAGAGCGGCAGAGTGGCCCAGAAGGATATACAGCCCTTCAATGAGCGGATGCAGCGACCGATGTTACCGTCGAGGAGAGCCATCGGGTCGTGGTAGATGTGCACCCCGAGGTAGCTCAAGCAATGGGGTTCCCAGCGTAGATTCCGCCGAAGGGGAGGGCATTCCTCCTCCCTCCGCAGTGGGAAGAGGCAGGTCTTAGACCAATTTACCCGTAGGCCCGATATATCGCCGAAACGCCCCAAGAGGCTCTCGGCCCCCTCTACTGCCGCTCCAGCGTTATCCAAAAAGAGGAGGAGGTCGTCCGCAACAGAGAGATGTAATGCAGCTCTCCCCTGAGATGTAGCCCGGTGTAATATTCCCCCTGTCTCGCCCGAGCCGCCAGAGGCTCTATTGCAAGCGCAAACAGCAGGGGGGACAGTGCGCATCCTTGTCTGGTTCCTCTAGTCACGTCGTACTGGTCCGATACTAACAACCCGAGTCGTACTCTCGCTCTTGCTGAGGAGTAGAGCACCTTCGTCCACTGTATGTACCCGTCTCCAAGGCCAAAGGTATGCAACACTTTGTATAAATAGGGCCATTCTAGACTGTCAAAGGCCTTTTCGATGTCAACCGCTAACACCAGAGGGGATTGTGCCTCGGAAGGCGGAGTGTCCACCAACCTAAGCAACCTGTGGATATTGTGCGTGGTGTTTCTCGTGGGAATAAAGCCCGATTGATCCTTATGGACCAAGTCTTGCATATGGGCTAGCCGCCTAGTGGCCAGGACTGTACTCAGTATCTTGTAGTCGGTGGTCAGCATGGACAGTGGCCTGTAAGATGCGGGATCCTCACTATCTCTACGTGGCTTTAATAACGGTACCATTATGGCCTCGCTCATCGATCGGGGGAGTTTGCCTGCGTCCTTGGCCTCATTATAGATCGTTTGGAGTCTCGGGGCCAGTAGGTCTAGGTATTTCCCATAGAACTCTATTGGTAACCCGTCGATCCCTGGTGTTTTATTGCGCGCCATTCGCTTCACCGCTCCCCTAATTTCAGCTAGGGCTATAGGGCTCCCCAGAGCGTCCGCCTGTTCTTGCTCTAGTCGCGGTAGTTGCAGGCCAGTCAGAAAAGCATCCAGAGCTTCAGTGTGGTCATCCAGCTCCGCACTATACAGCTGCTCGTAGTACGATCTAAAGCAGTGTAGTATTGCAGTTTGGGTGGTTAGGAGCGGTTCTCACCGTCCCTCAAGGCCAAAATCGGTTGGCTATTCCGGTTGGGGTTCGCCAGCCAAGCTAGTAGTGTTCCCGTTTTGTCGCCCTCCGCCAGGGTCTTCGTGAGGTACGCCTTGTAATCAAAGCTACGAAGGCGCTCCATCTCTACTGCCACCGCCTCCCGTGCTCCTCCCACCTTCCCCTGCAGGTCAGAACGATTCGGACGATCCTGTTCTACCTCACGGAGGATGCGCTCGGCCTTGTCCAGGTCGTCGAGCAGGGACTTGCGTGCCCCAGCGTATTTCCCTATACAGTGCCCCCGCACCACCACTTTAAATGCGTCCCACTCCACGGCCCTGGATGAGGCAGTACCCTCATTATCCACAAAATACTGGGTAACTCGCTCCTCCAACTCAGATCGGAAGGGCGGATCGTCCAGCGTGTCAGGTCGCAGTTGCCATGCTGGGATTTGGGGGGTTCAGTCATCCAGTCCAATGTTAGGAGAAGTGGATTATGGTCAGAGAGCGTACGTGCCAGGTATTCCGTCCGAGTTACTGCAGTAGCTACCGGGGGGGAGCACAGAAAGGTGTCTAGGCGCACATGTAAGTCGTGGATACTAGAGTAGAACGAGTAATCCCTCCCAGTGGGGTGTTGCGCGCGCCAACAATCAGTCAGGTTCCATGTGTTCTGCCATTCCGTCCGACATTTCGCCAGCCGGTGCACAGGGGAGGTGTGAAGCGGGGGGTGTGATCTGTCTAATGCGACGTTCTCCACCGAGTTGTAGTCGCCTCCCATTAGCACCGGACCCGCCAGATAGTTGGCGAGCCCCCTGGAGAGACCCGCAAAGTATTGTGCTTGCTCCGTGTTTGGTGCATAAATACTACAGAGCACTATGCGTCGACCTCTGAGGAGTCCCTCCACTGCCACATATCTCCCGTTGGGGTCGATTGTGTGTTTAGTCACCTGGAATGGTAGTCCCGCCCTAACCCAAATGAGCACCCCCTAGCGTACGCAGAATATGCAGTGTATTATAAATGGCCCCTCCATCTACGCTGGAGCGCAATGCCCTCTTGTTTAGTCAGGTGAGTTTCTTGTAAGAATGCCATGTGTACACCTCTTCGTTTCAAGTGTGAGTGGACCTTGTGCCTCTTTGCCGTAGTATTTAACCCCCGCACATTCCAGGACACACATTTCAACAATCCAATATTAGCCATCATCTCTTTGGAGCACAAACGAGTCAATGGTATGCAGCAACCCAGACACTGATGCGACCCCTCCCCCCGCGGTCCCCAATCGTCCCCTAGTTCCCTCCCTCCCCTTCATACCTAGAGTCCCCCCAACCTCTCTAGTCCCTCCCTCCCCCAGAACAGGACCTAACTTCAAAGGAGTTGCTCCCATCCAAACAATTGAGCAACGTGCTCTGTATGTTCCTAATATGTAGTCGATGCTACGTTGGCCTTAAGGGCCTCGGGGTGCGCACGCTAGTCGCCGAACTCTCTAGGTGCTGTCTCCTATTCCCCCGCCCTGACACTCATGACAATTCCCATA
Organism: Lissotriton helveticus; assembly: GCF_964261635.1. Taxonomy (NCBI): domain Eukaryota; kingdom Metazoa; phylum Chordata; class Amphibia; order Caudata; family Salamandridae; genus Lissotriton; species Lissotriton helveticus. Next base: position 246,953,850 of record NC_136059.1, on the reverse strand, counting down.
CCATCCCATTCTTACAGTCGACTGCTCCAAAGTCTCTAGGAGTGGCAGAAAGCCCCTTCAGCTCCATTCAGTACCTTGTCGAGGGTTCAGCCTTCGATAATCTCTCCCGATGTCTGTGGTGTGACCTTCGGGCCCTTGGCTCCGCCCAGTTCCGAAAGTTCAGTGTCCGAGCCCGTTCCCTGGCCTTCCGAGCCCGATCCCTTCTCCGAGTGAGTTAGCGCCGTGCCCGACACCTCCTTCACTGCCTGCAGCGCCGCTCTCCGTTCGCCCGCTGTTTGAGAGTCCGTCGGTCTTTTGGAGCTCTGTCCGCGCCCTCTGTGCCGTCTCGAGCGCCTGAGCGTTTGTCCCTGGCGCTCTTCCTCCGCCCGGAAGCGAGCCCCGTCTGTGCCAGTTTTGTAGGTGTCCCACCAGGCCCAAGCATCCGCCGACGTCGGGAAGAACATAGATCTCTCGTCCACCACCACGCGGAGTCTGGCCGGGAAGCGCAGTGAATAGAGTATCCCCTCCGCTCTGAGCTCCTTCTTGATGGACAGAAAGGAAGCGCGTTGTTTCTGCGTCTCAAAGGTGTAGTCCGGGAATAATGTCACTTTGCTGTTGTCGACCTGGAACGGGCCCACTTCCCTTGCTCTTTGCAGCAGCCAGTCTCTGTCCTTGTAGTGTAGCAATTTTATAATCACCGGGCGCGGGGGGAGACCCGGCTTAGGTGGTCTCGATGGGACTCGGTGCACCCTCTCCAAAGTAAAGAAGGGGGATAGGCCCTCCGGGGCCACCACTGACTGCAACCATTCCTGTAGGAAGCTCACCATGTCCGCCCCCTCTGTTTTTTCCGGAAGGCCCACGAGGCGCACGTTGTTCCTCCGGCTTCGATTTTCTGCGTCCTCTGCTCTCCATTCCAGCGCCTGGATGCGGTCCAGGGCGTCCGCGAGCCTTCCATCCAATGATTTCTGCGCTGGCACCAGGTCCTGCAGGGTCGTTTCCGTTTCCTTGACTCTGTCCGCAAGTTTGGCATGGTCGGCCCGCAGTAGCCCCAGTCCCACCGACACTTGCGCTATGTCGCGGTGCAAGGCCTCCTTCGTAGCGGCTATGGCCTCCAGGATCCTGTCCTGCATTTGTTGTAGCTCCGTTACTGGTTGTGTGGGGTCGTCAGGCGTGTCTGGGGCAGAGTTTCCAACACCCTTGGGGCCTTTAGGCTTGCCCATAGTTCACTGGCGTCGTCCGGCCAAGGGCCCGGGGGTATGTGGCGGAGACGATCCCCTCCCGTTCCGAGATGAGCAGAGCGCCAATCAGAGGCCGTGAAAAACCCTCTTCGCGAGGAACGGTCCCAGTGCGGGTCGTCCGCAGATAGTGTAGCCAGGGGTCGTATCCAGTGTTGAGTCCTGGCAGGGCTCAGGTCTGCTCTCTCCGCGGTAGATCCAATCTCCGGGGGGGGGGCGGAAGCCCCAGGTCAGGCAGCAGCGCCAACGGGTCAGCAGGGCCCCCCGTGCAGGTCGGCTCAGGTCTCTGTAGGGCGTGGCCCTCTCAAGACAAGACAGAGGCCCCGTGGCCCGTGGTCGCCATCCATGGTCTCCGCAGGACAGTAGGAGGCCGCGCCGCCCAGTCGAGGTCAGGCGAGGGGGGGAAGGGAGCCCCCTCGTAGCAAGCATGGTTGCGGGTCGTCGCTGCCCCCCGCGACGATCCGGGGAACCCAGTCATAGGCAGGTGGAGGGGTCGGCCCTCCCGCAGAGTTGCAGTCCCCCAGGCGCCGCAGACAACCAGCAGCCAGGCGCCCCCCGCGATCCAGATGCCGGCAGGTCCGCTCAGGGAGGCAGCCAACAACAGGGAGGATGGTGACAGCCCGCGTTGGGCAGGCCCTCGCCCCGGGGCTCCTAGTACCTCCACTGGCAGGGGCGGGGCTCCGTTGCTCACTCTCGGTCGCGGCAGCCGAGTCGGCCGGATCCCCCCTGTCTCTCGTTGTCGGCCTCTGCAGTCGTCAGCGAGTCTTCTCCTCCGTGCGGTCGAGCCACCCCATTAGCGGGTCGCAGGTCGTAGGCCCCAAAGCCGGGGCGTCTATTTCGGTGCTCCCGGCGGGAGCGGGATCCTCCCAGTCTCGCCGCCGGCTGACTTCCACCACAGATCGCCCCGCAGGCGGAGACCTCCAATCGCCCAGGGGGGTGCCGATCCCGTCGGCCAGAGTCCGCCAGCTGCGCACCGCACAGTCGGTCGTCAGGGAGGGTGCCTCCGGGGCCCTCCAGCACTCAGCTTTTGTCCGGCGACGCCATCTTGGTCGCCGGAGGTCCGGCCCTCTCGTCGCTCGCGGCCGCCTCCCGAGGGGCTCCGCAGGTTCGAGCCTCAGGACGGAGCAGCCCCAAGGCGAGCTCTCGGGATCCACCCGATTTGAGTGGGGATCCCGGGCCTAGGGAAGGAGCAGATCAGGATCGCCGGGCGGAGGGTCGGGAGCCTCGTTAGGCTGCGACTCTCTGCATCGGCTGCTAGCCACGCCCCCATTCAAAATTAATTGTTTGTATAAAATATATCATGCATTGTTGATCTTTGTCTTACATATATGAATGTTGGCTGTGCTTTTACACTACCATTTTGTTATATGTATATCAATAAATTTGATCATAAAAAATACACCATGGTATCCTAATCCGCTTATTCTGTTTTTGCCACTGTGTACAAAAGTATGCTGAATATTCTGAGACCTGGGGTCCCATTAGAATGGTGGTATAACTGTCACCGACAGGTCGTCCGACCGAAATCCAGCAGAGCGGTCCGACTGCCGCATTATGATGCAGTTGGTCCGATCGCTTCGGTCGGTCCGATCGCTTCGGTCGGAATAACCGACCGACGCTTCCGATTATCTAAAGGAGCCCGTTCGCCCGTCTTTCAGATCGTATTCCCTACAATAGGGGCCGCAAACGGCCAGAGGGATTACGATGTCCCTTTCCAACACCTTTCCATGGCAGTCCGACCGCCATGGAAAGCTGTCGGAAAGGGACTTTGGGGCCCCTAGCAGGGCCTCTTTGGGCCTCTACTATGAGGCCCGGGAGCACCCTTTGTTACCCCTCAAACATCAATAACCCATGTGCCAGGCACCACATGGTGCCTGGCACACGGTGCATGGTTGTTTAAAAACATCATTTTCCATTCCGTCCAATCAGGGCTTTTACTTTGAGTAGGAAAAGTATTTTATTCTACACAAAAGTAAATACAACACACGAAAACTCAAATGCAGACAGAGAAACATCGAGAAATTCAAAACAGGCTGTACGCTATAAACAGGACTCTATTTGTAGGCTTTAAGAATGATTCTTCACAATCAATATGCTATTGCCTACAGGTTTTATGAAAAGATTTTTCTAAGTTAACCAATCCTAGTTGCTTATATAGGATCTGATTTAGAGTTTGGCTGATGGGTTACTCCATCACATGAATGAAGAATGTCCCATCCGCCTTGTTACAAGTGCATTACATCCTATGGCACTTGTAATAAGGAAATGAAATGAAATCGTACTTGTATAGTGCACTTATACACTGAGGTGTCTTGGCGCTGTACGCATACCGCTGTGGAATCCTTCCTGGCTTTTCCCTGTGAAATGCCCACTCCTGGGCACCCCGAAGGTGAAGCCAGGCATCCCAGCGTTGTTGGGGCCATTGTGGAGATTAAGCAAGCTATTGACCAGAGTTGCAGAGTGGGACCCATGATTAGAATAGGCGCCGAGGCGAGAATTATCAGGTTCGAGGGAGTTGAGCCCAAGACCCGCCGAGGCAGGAATTGAACCCTGGTCCCAGGCCAGACCTCTGCATCAGGGTCTGCCCCTCTAACCATTGAGCCACACTTCTACACCAGGAAGAATGGATCGCTGTCACGTTTGTGACGAGGGACCCGTCCGCTAGATTCTAAATCTGCCTCGATATCTCAGGTTGCATATAGAAATTCTTGCTTGGTTTGATTCCAAAGGAATTTAGTGATATGTAATTCTTCTGATTTGGAGAAGTCATCAGATAGTTTTGTAAGTAACATATACATTATAAAGTTAACAATCCATGGCCTTCACTTTTATTGGTTCCAAGCTTACCCACAAAGCTAAAATAAATTTGGGGATCATGATTTGAGGATGGTTTTAATTTTTGCCCAGTTTTATTCATTTTGCTCGGTAGTTGTTTGATTTTTGCAGTACCATACACACATTGATCTTAAGACTTGTCAGTATTTTTAGTACAAGGAGAAGCGAAATAGGTGTTGACAGAAAATACCTCCGTTTTATCAGTGTTTATATGGAGTATTTAAACACTGGGGAAAGCCAATATCAGCAGTCAAGCTAAAGACCAGGACATCATCAGAGTAGGCTGCAGACTTGTGGTGAAGCATTTGAATTCGATCCCTTCTATCCTAAGCATGGCCACTGGAGTTATGTTGCAAGAGAAGGCCAAATTATGCAGAGTAAATTATGTGGCCAAAGGCAAATTATGCGGCATAACGCAGAACATTTGGTAATAGTATTACTTCATTATTATGTCAATTTTAAACTCAATAGCACTGTATGGCAATTGTTTGCACCTCATTAGTACAATTTTAACACCAAAATATAGCAACATGTTACAGAAAGGCGACCAGTTCAGCCTTGCAAAGGGCCTCCACTGTGTGGCAACACGTCTTGCTGCATTGTTAGTAACTTTTGAACGGTTTGAGCTAGAAACTACTTTTTTTGTTAAAATATGCAGACTAAGCAGCAGATGATGGGTGATGTGGTACATGCAGCAAATCTCTAACTATGCGATAATCGCTGCGACTGCACAATCACATAATTCTAGTGGCCACGATCATAAGGCTTATTTCAAATGGAGCTAAAGGAGGTTTATTTACTAAAATGATAAGAGGTGAAAAGGGGTATCTTGACGTAGTGTGAATCTGCCTGATGAAAAGTCAATTTACTTGGGATCCAAGTCACTGTTCAGCATATAGGCAAGAGCCATTTGGGTCAATACTGGTTGAACACAAAACAGTACAGCGTTGATCTCAGAAAAGACCAAGAGACCGTGTAAAGGCCTTCTCTCCTTCGAGGGCCACAACAGTAGAGGGCAACTTTATCCTGTCTCTAATATATAAATAGGCGTTATCACTTGCCAGTTTTCCCTTTATGATCCAGTCTGAGCAGGGTTTATCAGGGAAACCGGAAAAAGTCTAGACGCAAGAATCTTAGCATACATTTTACAATCCGCATTTATAAGTAAATGAGTCTAATTTTTAATTATTAGTTGGGATTCCTCTTCTGTAGTTATAACAATAGTTACTGCTTTTGCTGCCATACTTTAGACCTCCCCTATGTCTTTAGGGTGCCTATGAAGCACATTTTGGATAATGTAACTTAATCTCTACAGATTTAAAAGAAAAGGGAGGTAAAAGGATCATCTGCAGGGGTATTTCCAATTTTTGGTGAGGTAATGGCTTTTAAAATGTCATCTATTTCAATGAATTTGTTGAGGTTATCGCAATCAGTTTGCAAAGCTACCAGAAGCTTAATTATTTCTTATGTATACTTCTCAGTCTGCATCAGTTTTAGAGGAATCAGGGGTACACAAGGTAGTGTAAAATTGTTAGGACACTTTCAATATATATTGGTTTTTAGTGTGTGGAGAATCTTCTTTCCAGTTTATCAACCAATGCTACGATGGTTCTTTCTGGCATTCTCCCTCCTTTGTTTTCTCTCTTATCGATTTTGCTTTTTGGTTTAAATGTCATATGTAGGCCCTAGAGTTGAGTATTATATTGTACTCATAGTTTAGGTTTTTGATATTGTTCAGTGAATATCTAATTTTCCAGTGCACTTATTGATTTAGTTGTATTTGCCATTTTCTTAATCATTTAGTCACTAAGGTATGACAGAAGGAGCATGAGTTCCTATTTTCTGAAACAAAAACAATGAGACATGAATTTATTAACAATAATTTTGCTGGTCTGGTTTTGCAATAGCTTATTATTTTGTCCCCATCTTCGGTTACTTACTAATAGTGCTGAGTAAGGCAATGCTCTGTTTGAGTTGCTAGTTAGTAACAGTTCTAAGTAAGGTGATGCTTTGTTAGAGTTGCTAGTTACTAATAGTTCTGAGTAAGGTGATGCTTTGAGTTGCTAGTTACTAATAGTGCTGAGTAAAGTGATGCCTTGTTTGAGTTGCGATTTACTAATAGTGCAGAGTAAGGCGATGGTTTGCTTGAGTTGCTAGTTACTAATAGTGCATAGTAAGGTGATGCTTTGTTTGAGTTGCTAGTTAGTAACAGTGCTGAGTAAGATGATGCTTTGGTTGAGTTGCTAGTTATTAATAGTGCTGAGTAAGGTGATGCTTTGTTTGAGTTGCGATTTACTAATAGTGCAGAGTAGGGCAATACTTTGCTTGAGTTGCTAGTTAGTAACAGTGCTGAGTAAGGCAATGCTTTGTTTGAGTTCCTAGTTACTAATAGTGCTGAGTAAGGTGATGCTTTGTTTGAGTTGCGATTTACTAATAGTGCTAAGTAGGGCAATACTTTGCTTGAGTTACTAGTTACTAATAGTGCAGAGTAAGGCGATTCTTTGTTTGAGTTCCTAGTTACTAATAGTGCTGAGCAAGGTGATGCTTTGTTTGAGTTGATAGTTACAAATAGTGCAGAGTAAGGCGATGCTTTTGTAGTGTAGTTCCTATCTTCCCAATCGGCTCTGCGCATTGGAATAATACACACTATAGATTTGACATATACCGAGGTCAGTATGTCTCTATCGAGTATATTAAACTTAATTGTGTGTGCCAGCTAACTCAGAGGTCACTAGAAACTTTCTTGAATAAACAAGAAGGGATTAGTTTCTGACAACCGCATAAACATGACAACTTTGTCTCCCTAGGACTGGAACAAATATCTTCAGAGTCGTGGAAACAATAGATAACTAGTTCACTCAGTCAATCGTGCATGCTTAGTTTCTACAGAGTTGCAGAGAAATAGTGAGACATGCGTTTTCAATAAAAGGATTTTATTATCTTCTTTCTCATGCAAGAGAGAGCTAGTCCGGTTCAGGTGTTCTTTCCTGTTTCTTTACCATTTCCATCATGGCTGTTTCTTCTTTGATTCCTTTCTCATTTTCCCAATCCTTTGTGTTTCCTGTTGTGTGGTGTTTGGTGTTATTTCCTTTTCTTAATCTTTTACCATATAAAGGCTACAGTCTGGTTGGAGGGTGTGTTGCAACAAAGCTATGTCCTTTCGCTTGTTTCCCTGCTCCCTAAACTTGCTGATCCTGACTCCTTGCTCCTGAAGAATTCAACTTTCGGATTGAGGATTCCCAATTGTCTTTGTTGCTTTGAAGTCTTAGTCCAGCAAGGAGTTTTTTTATGCCTGTGACTTTTTCCTCTTGAGAAGGTGGCAGCTTCCGGAGAGCAGTTGCCTACCACTTTTTTCAGTGTGTGAGAATGTATGACTTTACAATGCATACGTTTACAACGCATGCACTTACAACACAGTTTTTACATCGCAACATCCACTACAACGCATTCCATTACATCGCATGAAAATACATCGCATTTTAAAAATCTACCTTTGCAACGCATTCCATTACATCGCATACTACCTTTACAACGCATAACGTTATAGCGCATACCATTACATTGCATTTAAGGTAAGTATTGGATAGTATAGGGGTAAAAATTACTATTCTAACTCCAGGGGGTGCAACAGTAGGGTAAGTGTTGGATAGTTTAGGGTTAAAAATTACTATTCTAACTCCAGAGGGTGCAACAGTAGGGTAAGTGTTGGATAGTGTAGGGGTTAAAAATTACTATTTCTAACTCCAATGGTATGCGTTATAATGGTATGCGTTGTAATGCCTGCGTTGTAGTGACAAGCAATGTAGTGTCATGCGTTGTTATGGTATGCGTTGTAATGCATGCTTTGTAGTGTCATTCGTTGTAAAGGATGTTGAGATGTAATGCCTGCGTTGTAAGTGTAGTGCGATGTAATGGTTGAATTGTAAAGGTTGTTTCCCCCGTGTGGTGACATTGTGGGTTCCGGAAACAGTTGCCTGTACATCGGGCAACTGAAGACCCGAAACCAGATTAAGAATAAACATGCAGACTTGAACTTCAAGACATTTGAAAGCTAGTGCACTTGAAAAGCCCATATCTACGAAACCACTAAGTGCGGTTTTCATTTATTTATTTAATGCGATTTTATATAGCGCAAACATTACCCGAAGGTGTCAGAGCCCTTTACAAACTAACCAGTTGCGTTACATAAGGACATGAGTTACATAAGAGACACAAACAGAAAAAAATTAAAATTCACAAGTTGTAAAGTCACTCAAGGAAGAGATACAAACGGATAAACTCTAAAATCACAGAGGAATGATAGTGAGAACAAAGGTCTACTACATATACTAGTGGTTAGAGTGATGTATATGCATATAGTAAATTCACTCAGGATTATATTTTAACAGCGATTAGACTTTGACAATTATATATTACATATTTACAGAGCAGGAAATTCTTGCTATCATTCAGCCAGGTGTTCAGGTGGTGTTGTACTCAAGGGTGGTGGTCTTGGGTCTGGAGGGATCCCCGAGTTGGAGATGTCCATAGGGGTAGAAGGCCGGATGGTGGTGGGGAAGCAGCATGCTGGATGCCTGGGCTGATCTTGAGGTCATGCTGGGCTCCATCTTGTGGAAAGAGGAGGGCGCTCAAGGGCAGGAGGAACTGTGCCCCGGCAGGCCCAGCGTGCCAAAACTGCATATAGGCATTGTAAGCGGCGGGCGCCATGTTTCAGTCAGGCAGATTATGTCTGGGCACCCCTGCTGCACTTCTCAGCCCCCAGGCTCCTAAACCTCAATTATGGGTGTTTTGCCTCCAGGCTGATAGTCTTTCAACATTTTCAGGGGCCTTAGCTAGGAAACCACCAAATACAATTAACGTTTCCTATTACAGGGTCACCCACATCGCCTGGGGTTAGTATGGCAGCTACAATAGTGGTCCTCACAAAGCTTTAAAGGCAAATATTCGTACAAATTCTGGGAAGATTTTCAAGAGGTTTGCAAGGATTCATTTAGCGCCAGGCATGCTCCAGGCTGGAGGGGGCTTACCTCAGAGGATCCTGTGAAGCTGATCCTCCCTCAGGCACATACAGCTTTGATCTTAGTTTGTTGTCCTTTCTGAACAGCTCTTGTATCCTCTTCTCTGCAGTCTCCTCCTGCTGAAGCACACATTTCCACAGACACAGTGGCAGAGGCAGCACTTCCTGTTCTGAGACTGCTGTGTCAGATTCATCATTCGTAATAGTTCAGGGCCCACGTTCCTTATGCAACTCTTGATTGCTAACTGTTGTGGTTTGTACTATGCAACTTAGCAGTGATGTCATGGAGGGCCTTATGTCATGGGATTCCATGTCGAATGCTGGTGGTGGGAGGCGGGTGGAGATGGGCTGAGGAAGAAGACTGACCTGTTTCAATGCTGTGCTGTTTATCCAATAAACCCTTTTACCACTTCTACCTGCTTGTAGCATATTCTTTAAAACGGGACCCTACACTAGGCAAGAGAGCTGATGTCTCCACAGGGCAGGCTCTTTTCTGGGAAATGCAGTCCAGTAATCTCCGTTCTTCAGCAAGCAGTGTCTCCTTCTCCAAACACCCTCTTGCACTCCTGGAGCATGGCATGGACTAGTGCTGGCGGATCAGTTGATACCATCCGGGTGAAACATCCATTACAACACAGGCATCACAACGTAATGCCTTTACATCGCAGCTAATATAATGCAAGTTCCATTACAGTGCATGCCATTACAACGCTGACCAGCACCTTTCCTGAGGTAAGCACCCAGCGGTGTTAGAATAGTAAATTACATTGTAATGGCTTGCATTGTAACAGCATGCGTTGTAATCAGGGCACTAGTCCTAAAAAACAGAAATGGGGGGACTAACCTAATGAATCAGTATGCAAGTGGCATCACGGCGCGTGAAATCACGACGCGTGACATCGCGACACGTGAGGCAGGTGACATCACAGCGTGTGACATCACAGGAAGGCGCATCACATGAAGTGACATCAGATCTTAAGCCCTCACATATATGTCTAGCAGGTCTATCATGAGTACATTTTAGCACATTTCGAGTATACTTGCGAATCCTCCTGATTTAGGCCGAAGATTCACACTTTTGTAAGCTTCAAATACACCAATGTTGCCTTTTGTAAGCATAAAGCTTTGTCTAGCCATAGTGCTTTAAAAGAAAAAATAGAGATATTTAACTTATTACAACACCTCCTTAGGGGTAGTAGGCGCTATATACAATGCTATTTATTTTGTGCAAATACTAGGAAAGGTCAACACATCTGGTGTTCTGACAGTGCATGCAAATCTCCTAAACAAAGCCTGAACAAAGTGAAAAGCTGCCTCTTTTAAGTATGTGTGAAGTGCTGCCTCTTTTAAGTATGTGTGAAGTGCAAACCTTTATTTCCCCTCTGCTGCATTTGCTTCAAGGTGTGAGGCTGCCAGCCAGAAGACTCAAACAAAAGGAGGCCAGAAGACTCCTCAGACTCGGCCTTTGTTATGGGCCCAGTGGGAGTCAGAAATAAGAGAGCCCCATCCCGTCCCTACCTGCCTGTTGTTGCAGATCAAAAACAGTAAACAACGTGCAGGCTCTGCGGAAAGTGTCCTGGTGTTTGGAAATTACACCGGGACGAATTCAGCATCTTTGTCAGTGGGGCCCAACTTTTTGGCAGAGTGGACGGCGTCCACCCTGTGGAAAAGTGGGTGGACACTGTCCACCCACATGTACCCCCGACTCGTGCCCTGGTTGTAATGCATTGTAAAAACTGCATTGTAAAAGTATGCGTTGTAACGTCATACATCCGCTGTCCTACCACTCTGATATCTCCATTATTAGAGTCAGTTTTTAGACTTTGCCCCACTATCCAGAAAGATAGAGATGCAGCTGCGGGTAGTACAGACACAGCCTCTTATTCCAGGTAATCCATGCTTCATAAAGGTACTCCTTGCTTTATGTACTCCATGCTTCATAAAGGTACTCCATGCTTCATAAAGGTGACCAACAATAACACATGGAAGCTAGTAATATATGCAAAAAACTGTCTCTCATTTTCTTATTACAGTCTACTTTTCACATCACTAGTTAAGTGTAGTAAGAAAATGACATAGCTACTCTTCTCTGCCAATTTATTGCAGTTGAGTTTTGACATCACAGTGCATTCTGCCGGAGGCAATAGAAGGGTGGATGACAGGTATGGATAGCGCTTATAGCTGCTGTTTAAGAGTCAAAGTGAGAATTCACCTTTCAGGTCTCTTGAGCTACTTTTCCCCTTAAAATGTAAGTCATTAACAAATAAACTACATTTCTGGCAGTATCTTTATTGTTTGACTGGGAGAGATAATTACAAAAAACAGAAATCTACCTAATTGTTACAGAACGTAATGAACTACAAACATTTTTGAAAATGATTTTAAATGAAATAGCTTACAATGTGTTTTTGAAAAAAAATACTAGTTGTGTGTATTTGTTTAATGGCACACTACAGATTCTGCAGTTATTCTAGATAAGTACGGTCATACTTTCTCTTTCAAGTGAAAGAGAAAGAGACAAATGTTTTAAGCTTTTCGGGGCAAGGGCAATGTTGTGACCATGTATTATAAGGAAGAAAATAAATTCATCCGTACGGTGAAAGGGTATTACAAATCACCGTGGGTGACTTTATAAAGGTTGTGTGCCTCGTGCGATGTTCCTTTACATGGTCTCAGACCTCTTCAGTGACTCGTAATATCTTTACAATTTATAGTGGTGGGTACTTTATCCAATATATACTAAAGATAAAACAATATGAGTTTTATTTCAATATAAAGATGTAGGCTATTTTGCGGTATATTTACTTGGTGAGGCTACAGCTGAGTTGTATTCGTTTGGAACTGTGGTGGGCCTGCGGTAACTCTTTAAGACATGTCAAGAAATTAGGGATTTTTCTTTGACTCTTCAGACAGGTCAAAAATGTACAAAGAAAAACAAAGTCATATGTAACCATGCCATCTGCTAAACAAAAAGGAAAGCAGTTAAGTTACCATTTAAAAAGATGCTTTTGGAGGGGAGATAATCTTTTGAGTTCATGGAAGATGGGTGGGGAGAAGCTGCTGTAAAACATCACATTTATTTTTGATCTATGGTCACAATGTAACCTAATAATGTACAGTACTGAGTAAGAGACTTGGCAACAGCGCGGCTGCCCTGCTCATCACGCCTGGCAGCTGTTTATTCTGTGAATACCAAGCAGGAAACGGCACTCTCAGAGAAATGTCTATTGTACGGCGGTGTTTAAAGTTCTGCGACGTAAAACGGCGAATAATGGGGAAGGCTGTGCATTTTAATAGCCCGTCAGACTTGGAACCAGACGTCTGTCCTTTATGTGCAGACGGAAACAGTTCAGATAACTGCGCTACAAGCTGTTCCATTATTCCCAGCGGGAGCTCGTATCCTCCCTGGCCCTGCCCAGCAGAGGCTGCCAGAAGCAGGGGCCTCCTCTTCCCTCCTCTCTGCCAGGTCACGTGCACACGTATCTGAGACTCCCGTCCTAGGCGTTTGGCCCTACAAGATAAGGTTCTAGGCGAATCATTTTAGCTGTGATTATGGGAAGCTGAAAGATGATAAACCTCGCACCTTCGTAGATTTTTCTTTTTAAAAAATGTGCACCTCGAATTGGGGTCATTTTACAAACAGGAGGTAAAAAGCGCCCCAGTACTTCATTCAGCAGGAACATTACTGCTGCCATCAGGGCTTGAAATAGGATTACAAAAGTGGTGGTGGTGGGTGGCGGGGGGAGGGGGGGCGGGGTCTAGGGGGGGTCTTGAGGAGACTCTAAAAGAGCGTGGCCTATGTAATTGAGGGTGTGCCTTACACATAAACTATACTTTTTGGTACCACCTGATTCCTCCCTGATCTTTCTATTATTGCAGCCACATATATAACACAACAACTGACATATAACTAGCATTTTTTAATTCTACATGTCTGAAGGCTCTGCTACTGAACAACTGTTCCTTTTCCATAGCCGCTCTGCAAACGTGATCGATTTGAGGCTGATGAGCCGTTTTAAAGACACGTATCGAGGGGAACGTGAGCATTTTTAAACATTTATTGTGATGAGAGAATAAACATTGGGACGAAATTAAGATTAGGTTAAACTCCCAACAGCACAAGTTAAGCCTTCCACGGTTCCCAAGATATCTTCGGTTGCTTTGGATTGTCACCATCTTGGTAAGCACAACTCATGTCCTTTTTCTGGGATTCGGGCACCTGGCACTGAGGTCGTACTGGCTCACTTTACTCAGGTTCTGGGGAGCCTTTGAACATTTCTTTTTCTACCTGTGCCAAAGCGGACTACTTGTGAGAGGATTGCCGGTCACATCTCCGGTCCTAGACCTGTGACGGGGTAAAAAACTACACTTCCCTGCAGCCTTTGCGGCACGCACGCCGCCAATGCCATGCAGAGCGCCAGGAGGCGCGCAAATAGTGGTCAGGGCTCCCACAGCGTGGGACGTGCGCAGGCGTGCACGGGCAAAGCCCAGGCCAAGGTCGGGCCCGTCTGAGCCTGTCAGAGGCTAGGCTGGGCCACATTATCAACATTTTTGTAAAGGACTGGAAGATCGTAGTCCATTGAAGGTACTGTGTGGATACTTTAGGATCTTAAATTACGTAGGCTAGTCAAAATGAGTAAACGCAAATCTGGTGTAGGGGTAGTGGGGACACTCGATGCCTTCTTGCTTGTCCTTTTAACACCTTTGAAATTTCATTCGCAATTTGGGAGTGCCTAATGGGTACTCGCAAATTGCGAATGTCTCCCCATTCATTCCTATGGGCCTCTATGAATTGGAAGGTATTCCTTAATTAGCAGTTTGCGAGTCGCAATTAGGGAATATGTAGGAACTGCAATTATTATTGCGATGCCTACATACATTGCATTTTGCAAGTCCTTAATAGCGTATCACAAAAAATCGCTACTAGGGACTCGCAAATTGATGTTTTCATACATATGCCCCTTAGGAACAGGATTCTAATAATACAGACTAAATTTAGGGACATTACTGAGGTTGGGGGGCTGTAGCCAATGGCTACTGTCCCCTTTAGGAATCCCTCTCATTGGGGAGAAGGGCACATCCTTATCCATATTTGTCCTGATTCTCCATACCAAGATGGAGAATTCTCAAAAGAGGGGTTCACCTCGGCTCCTGACCACCCTAAGAGTGTGCCAAGCTAAGGTGGACACTCCTATTCTGCTTACTAATTTTCCCACCTGTCCTCCCTCCAAAAAGTGGGGCTGGGATAGGGGGGCGGGCATCTCCACTAGTTTGTGATGCCCAAATCAGCATAACGCAAGGTGAGAGTCTTTGAGGCTAACTTCCAAGAATTGCTGTTCCTGCAAGGGGGAGGTGGGAACCACCTCCACCCAGAGCAGGCTTTAGTTCTGACCTACGAGAGCACAGAGGTTCTCATCATCCCATGGGGTCGGATGCCTGTCTGGTGGTGGCTGGCTGGCAGGAACCAGTCAGTTGATACACTAGAAGCTGGTCGTTTTTAGGGGGGGCATCTCTGGGATGTCCTCTGAGTGCCTTTTATAGTAGGTCCATGTTAGATTTGGGGGTCTCTAGTTGGCACAGGTAGGTACTTGTGACAAATAGGGACCCTCTCCTCTAGTCTGGAAAAGGGGATTACACTCCTAAAATAACTCCTGCTCACCCTCTAGGCTGCGCGGCGCGAGCAGTCAATGCTTATTTCAGAGGCGTTGTTACCACATACAGTAACCCCGTGACAACACTACAAATGGACACCACACAGGTTTTATATAAAAAATAAGTAGACTTTATATAGAGTTACCACAAGACCATAAACAACAAGAATACACACTATAATTACTTTAAGATGGTAGATTTAAGCTTAGTTCAGTTCAGTTCTTAGATGTGACACTCTGCGTCAATGTACCTTAGGTTGCGTTGCGCTTCCACGACAAGCAATGTCGCAGCGATGGGAAATGCGACAAAGTCAGGTGCAAAGAAATAAAGATGTGAAGATCTTCCAGATGCGGCACGCTTCTCGGGGATGCAAGAAGTCCTCGGTTTGATGCATGGACTGCAGTGGCGAAACCCTTACGATGCGACGGCAACAGCTCCCGTGGCGACGCTCTTCTCCACAATGCGTGAAGCTTCCGCTCAATGCTACAACTACAGCGGTGAGATCCAAGATGCAACGGCAGCAGCTCCGACGGCGGAGCCCTTCTCGGGGATGCGAGGTGCTCTTGGTTGATGCGGTGCACTTCAACAGTTCCAGCGGCGACACCCTCCTGCTTCGGAGTTGCGACGGCAGGCACAGCGATGTCGACACGCTCCGACCTCGTTGCAAGATTCTTCTCCTGATGCGGTGCAGTGCGACAACTACAGCGGCGACACCCTCCTTCTCGGAGTTGCGACGGCAGCAGCAGCGACGGCGACACGCTTACTCTTCGTTTGCGGCACGCTTCTCTCCGATGCGGTGCAGTGCCACAGTTCCAGCGGTGACACCCTTCTTCGGAGTTGCGACGGCAGGCCCTGCGAGAGCGACACGCTTCTTCTCTTTGAGTCGCGCTTCCAGCTCCTTGCAACACGCAGTTCCTCAGAAGGCCCAAACCAGCAGCAGGCACATCCACGAGAACTCTGGGGAGCTGGGGTTTGAAGTCTGTTGTACCTGAGTCTTCAGCAGGAGGCAAGCTCTTTTACAAGCCCTTGGAGATCCTTCACAAGTTGAATGCAAAGTACACAAAGTTCCTTTCTCCTTCCTTTGGCAGTAAGGCAACCACTGCAGGCCAATCCCCCAATCAGCACTTCAGCTTGGTAATAGTCTCTCCTCAGTTTCTTCAGGTTCCTCTCCTCAGTAAAGGTTTCTTCTTGTAGTCCAAAGTGATCTAATTTCATGGGATCAGGGTCCCAATATTTATACCCCAAAATCCTTCGTTCTCTGAGGGCAGAGGGGCCTTTGCCCAGTCCAAACCAGTTCTGAAGCCCTCTGTTTACCAGACTTCTCCTTTCCTTTCACAGTACAGGGCAGGCACATCAGAAGCACCACAGGAGGTGGAGCCAGCATTGTGGAAGGCAAGTACAGTCCTGGAGCACTTTGTTTACAGGACTCCTTCTCTTCTTTCAATGTGCAGGGCAGAGACATCAGCCGCTCCTCAGGGGGTGGGGCCACCATTGTGGAAGTCAGGCACAGCCCTATTCAAGGTTCAAGTGCAACTCCTCCCTCCCATCTAGATGCATATCTCTCTGTTCCCCACTGGGTGATTCAGCCTGTCTCCTGGAATTCCCCAGCCCTCTCACTCACAAAACCAGACATAGGAATACACAAGCTAGCAGAAGCAGGTTTGAATGGTTAGACAAGCAAATACCTACTTTCTAAAAGTGGTATTTGCAAACACAGAATATTAAAATAAACTTTACTAAAAGATGTATTTTATTATTCTGAGTTCAGGCATAGTAAACTCGAATTTCTACCATGTTCTCTGAGACAGTTAGGATTATAAAATGTAATCACTCTAACAGCCCATTCTGGCCTATGGAGAACAGGAAGCCTTGCAATAGTGAAAAACAAAAATGGCTGTAATTCACTATTAGGACATGCCACACACACCAGGGCTTGTCCTACCTTATACTTACAATGCACCCTGCCCTTGCGCCTACCATAGGGGTGACTGATATGAAGAAAAGGGAAGGTTTAGGGACTGGGAAGTGGGTGCACTTGCCCAGTTGGCATGACAGTACCAGACTGCACGCAGGCTCTGCAATGGCAGACCTTAGACACATTTTACAAGGCTGCTTCGATGGGTGACACAACCAGTGCTGCACGCCCACCAGCAGCATTTGGATTACACTCCCTGGCACACTCAGTGCACTAGACTAGGGTCTGACAAGTAAACCAAAATAGCCAAACATGGAATCACTAATCCATACATCAATTTACAATAGGGAGCACTTGCACTGTGACACTGAATAGCAGTGGCACAGTGCCCAAAGCATCTAATACCAGCAACAACACGAGGCAACAGCAAAAATAGAAGGGAGACCCACGCCAATGGTGCCAGGTCTAACAGTCCATCAATGTGGGTTTGTTATGCTGAGACGTTTGATACCAAACTTCTCAGTCTTGAGTGGAGCCATTGTGGAACTCTGGATCCCATGTGCTCAAAATGATTTCACTGTACAGTGCCCAAGAATAGACTCGTGCAGCTGTGCCCTTGCCTTTGGTGTGGTGCACTCTGACTTAGGGGTGACTTGCCTATGCCACAGGCAGTGGTGTGTAGGCATGGCATCCAGGAAGGGGTGCCATTTCGACTCTTTTTAGTTTAGCTACACTACAACAACTCATTAACTACCAGAATATATCCAGAAGAACTCAAAAAGTCATACATACGCCCATTACTGAAGAAAACTAACTTGGACCCGCTGAACCCTGTCAACTACAGACCGATTACAAATGGACCTTTCCTGGGCAAACTTATAGAAAGAGCAACATTTGCCCAGATGTCACAATTCAATGAAGATAATTACATACTTTCAGATTCCGTCCGGGAAGAGGCACGGAATCTGTCTTCCTTGCCATCTGGGATTACCTGAAGAACACAGTTGACCGCAACAGGGTTGCTGTGCTACTTCTCTTCGACCTCTCGGCTGCCGTTGACACGGTTGACCATGACACTCTGGTACAAAGACTCTATGAAGCCGGCACAGATTCTGCCTTCCTTGCCATCTGTAATGACCTGAACAACATAGTTGACCGCAGTGGGGTTTCTGTGCTACTTCTCTTCGACCTCTCGGCTGCCTTTGACACGGTTGACCATGACACTCTGGTACAAAGACTCTATGAATCCAGCACAGAGGGGACTACTATAGGCTGGATCGCATCCTACCTTCCCAACAGAACTAATGTCATCCATACCCCACGTTTCTCGTCCAAACCATACTTCACAAAAGCAGGGGTCCCTTAAGGCTCTATCACCTCTCCCATGCTTTTCAACATCTACATGAAGTCATTACCGGCACTGATCAATCAATTTCACTTCATGTGCTATAACTATGCAGATGACATGCAAATACTCCTTCAACTGGAATGCCCCAAAGACATTGGAAACTCACCAATTTCCAGTTGTCTCAGAGCCGTGGATCAGTGGATGACCTGGAGCCATCTCAAATTGAATGATACTAAAAAAGAAATACTCACGTGTGGGGATTGGAAAAATTATGACCCATTCACCGCGCGGCCTGATGATCTTGGAACACCACCTAGAGTATCAAAGGAAGTAAGACACCTCGGAATGACCATGGACTCCAAGCTATCAATGAATGCCCAAGTGGGAAAACTAGCAAGACCAAGCTTTGTTACTATAAAAACTCTGCGACAAACTTTCCCCCATTTGCAATTTCCACACAAGGTCCAAGCTACCATCTCCCTTCTTCTGTCCAAGCTCAGTTACACCAATTGCCGTTACCACAGATCACCTTTAACAACCGTGAAAAGACTACAACGGATTCAGAACTCGGCTGCCAGACTCCTCTTACATATAAAAACACAAGACCACATGGCCCATGCCTTGAAAGCCCTGCATTAGTTACCGGTTGCCAGAAGATCCATGTTCGAGTTCCTTTGTATCACCCAAAAAGCAATACATGGATTTACCGCTCTTCATCAGAAATAAAATTAGCAACCGCATTCAACTAAGAAAATTCCGCTCAAGAGTGGCACTTCACCTCAAAATCCCAAGATACAAGACAAAAATCATGGGTGGCACATCCTTCTATGTTGAAGCAGCCAAACTATGGAACTCTTTACCCCCCAACATAAGATCCGCGGATGACCACCTTATCTTCAGAAACCTACTCAAGAATTGGCTCTTCCACACGTAACCACCATATGCAAACAGAAATATACAGAATATCCCTCTGTATATAAGCATTTTATTTGTACTATAGATATGCACTTATATATATGTATTGCTTTGTATAAACGTGTAGAATAATTGTATAAAAAATATAGATATTAATTAGCTCTGCTTAAATGTACATATTACTGACAGTTACATTATTTTATGTTGTTAACATGTATATAAGTGCCTGCATAAATAAGAAAATCTTTCATCATAACCAATTATCTACTATTGATTCACAATTAAATTACAAACAACATATATAAAAATAACATTTATTTTAAGTACAACACTTGAAAGCCAGATTTTATTAAATGCATCTTTAAATTACATATACCACCTTCCTTTATGCATGTTTATACCTCCCATGTAATTATGGATCTATATATTTATTACTTTTCATCTAATTCAGCATATCCAATACACATTCCTATTTCTATATCACCTTCAATATATCCTCTACTTCAACTCTCTGACTCATCTCAAACCTCTTTCTACTACTCTTTTCAATGCACTATGCTATTTCCTACCGTATACCTCCACAAATATATCCTCTACCTCCACTCTCCCACTCATCCCATACCACTACTATCATCCCCAAAATAACCCTACTCTATCCCTCATTGCATCATCTTATGCCCCTTTCACTATTCCGATCCCCAAAACAAGACTTTCTAAACCTTTCCCTCTGACTCTTCCCCTTCCACCTCCCTTTTACTCACCCCAAACCTCCTCCTTCTGCTATAAGCTCCAAAACACATAATAAATAAAACATTTCTAAATCCTTCCCTTTTCTATCCCTCTACTATCCTTTTCAATCCAACTAACAGACTAACATGTCCACCACTCAAATTAATTTCATATTTTAATATACTACTTCACCACTAATATTCTATGGGTTCCGGAGTAGCATGCTACTTGCCCTAAAAGCGCTTCAACACCTCATCAGGGGTAGCAAGCGCTATGTAAATGCAAACCATTTTTCCCTCTCCTATCCTTACGCTATCCATCTAATCCAAATAACTGACTAACATATCCACCACTCAAATTACTTTCATATTCCACTATACTAATTCGCCACTAATACTTTATTGATTCCGTACTAGCGTGCTAATCGCCGAAAAAGAGATTAAATGCCTCGTCAGGGGTAGTAACCGCTATATATATGCAATTACAATTATAATTACATGAATTGCACATTTGACAGCTCCTGCGTGCCGATAAGTGGCATGTGCAGCTTCCCCCCGGAAGTGCTGCCTGGAACTGTATATAAAGCAAAACCAAAAGGGGATGATGGACGGAGTGTTGAACAATGCAAGCACTCACCCCCAGTTAACTGATCTGGGTTTAATCCATCATCATTCTTTAGCTCACTCCGCCATCCCAGTTCAGACATGGCCATATGCAAATCAGTCTGACCCTGTGCCTCATGGGAACAGTCCAGCCCGAACTGCCAAGCCATTTCTTCCCAGGACCGGAAACAAGCATCCTGGGACCGCTTTCTGGCTAATCAGCCATCATCAGCCAGGCTAGCTTGAATCCAGTGGCAAAGTGAGCAAGGGACCCACGTCTGGGCATACCCTGCCAACTTAGGGCGAACAAAGCAAAACCAAAGGGGATGATGGCCGGAGTGTTGAACAATGCAAGCACTCACCCCCAGTCAACTGATCTGGGTTTAATCCATCATCATTCTTGAGCTCACTCCGCCACCCCAGTTCAGACATGCCCATATGCAAATCAGTCTGACCCTGTGCCTCATGGAAACAGTCCAGCCCGAACTGTTAAGCCATGTCTTCCCTGGACCAGAAACAAGCATCCTGGGACTGGTTTCTGGCTAATCAGCCGTCATCAGCCAGGCTAGCTTGAATCCAATGGCAAAGTGAGCAAGGGGCCCACGTCTGGGCATACCCTGCCAACTTAGGGCGAACAAAGCAAAACCAAAGGGGATGATGGACAGAGTGTTGAACAATGCAATCACTCACCCCCAGTCAACTGATCTGGGTTTAATCCATCATCATTCTTGAGCTCACTCCGCCACCCCAGTTCAGACATGCCCATATGCAAATCAGTCTGACCCTGTGCCTCATGGAAACAGTCCAGCCCGAACTGTTAAGCCATGTCTTCCCTGGACCAGAAACAAGCATCATGGGACCGGTTTCTGGCTAATCAGCCGTCATCAGCTAGGTTAGCTTGAATCCAGTGGCAAAGTGAGCAAGGGACCCACGTCTGGGCATACCCTGCCAACTTAGGGTGAACAAAGCAAAACCAAAGGGGATGATGGACGGAGTGTTTTTTTTAATATTTCTTTTTATTAAAAATAAACAAAGAAAACAGCAAGGTAACAATAAATTACACATTGCAAATGGACTGTACAAGGGCGGATCATCAGTACCAAAACAACAGTGTAAGAAGGATATGATTGGGGGAGAGGGGGAGAGGAAGAAGGAAAAGAAGACCTCAAATATAATATTTAGTCAAGATTAGGGGGAAAGCGGGAGATCAAGTACAACTGTTTCAGGAGGCACACATATATCTCCTCTGTAGCGATTCCAGGGGGCCCAGATTTTATGCCACTTTCGGGGACGACCTCGAGCCACATATACAGTCTTTTCCCTGAACATACACCAATCCATGTCATCCATCCAACCCTCAATAGTAGGAGGCCGCTGAGATCCCCACAATTGTGCAATATTACGTTTAGCAATCATCGTTCCCAGGGTCACCCTTTGCGTTTGGGCTACATTATGATCAGTGGGCTCCCAAACATTCAAAAGGCAACGTCTCGCTTCAGGCAAAAGTGCCACACCCGTAACTTCCTGAAGCACCTTATGGACCCTGCGCCAATAGTCGGCTACTTTCTCACACTCCCAGATGATATGCATAAACGTGGCCAACTGGCAACAACCCCGCCTACACAGACCCTCTTCCGAAAAACCCATTTGAACCAGGACCCGTGACATACACTCTATGTAGTATTTTGAGTTGGACCAATCTCAGGCGAGCTGGAATCGCGACCTCCTTTGGGGAGGAGATCGCAGACTGCCAATCTTCATCATCAAGTTCAAGACCGTCACGGGTCCACTGATCGCGCAGTTGCAACAGAAGGTCTGCTCTATGGTTAATCAGTTTTTTATACACTAGGGAGATGGTACTATCCGGTATATAGCCATCCAGAACACGGTCCTCCAGCGGGGCCGACTCAGGTATCTCCACCCCCCTAGGGAAGACCGAATCGAGCGCGTGACGGATCTGTGCATAACGGAAGTACTCCGTTCCTCCCAGCTTGAACTCGGCCTGCAGGGCCACAAAGGACTTCACTTGCCCCTTAACCCAGAGATCACCCACCCTGGATATACCAATGAGGTCCCACCTGTCAAATCCCTTCGTGTTCCACAGTTTACCAAGCCGATCTGATCCAAAAAGCGGAGTCGCTAAGGTCAAACGATCTTTCCACCCCAACGCGCTGGTGGCGTCCTGCCAAACCCGCACAGCTGTCCGCGTCGGCCCCGTCAGAGACCTCACTACCGATTTGGAATATAATGCCCTATAGTAATTACCTCCAGGGAGCAACCACCTATCCATAGCAAAACCTGGATTTGGCCCGGGGCAATACGTACCGTGGTTGATGGCCCCCAACTGCGACGCCCAGTAGTACCTTTTAATATCGGGAAGAGCGATACCCAAAAGGATGGACGGAGTGTTGAACAATGCAAGCACTCACCCCCAGTCAACTGATCTGGGTTTAATCCATCATCATTCTTGAGCTCACTCCGCCACCCCAGTTCAGACATGCCCATATGCAAATCAGTCTGACCCTGTGCCTCATGTAAACGGTCCAGCCCGAACTGTTAAGCCATGTCTTCCCTGGACCAGAAACAAGCATCATGGGACCGGTTTCTGGCTAATCAGCCGTCATCAGCTAGGTTAGCTTGAATCCAGTGGCAAAGTGAGCAAGGGACCCACGTCTGGGCATACCCTGCCAACTTAGGGTGAACAAAGCAAAACCAAAGGGGATGATGGACGGAGTGTTTTTTTTTATATTTCTTTTTATTAAAAATAAACAAAGAAAACAGCAAGGTAACAATAAATTACACATTGCAAATGGACTGTACAAGGGCGGATCATCAGTACATAAACAACAGTGTAAGAAGGATATGATTGGGTGAGAGGGGGAGAGGAAGAAGGAAAAGAAGACCTCAAATATAATATTTAGTCAAGATTAGGGGGAAAGCGGGAGATCAAGTACAACTGTTTCAGGAGGCACACATATATCTCCTCTGTAGCGATTCCAGGGGGCCCAGATTTTATGCCACTTTCGGGGACGACCTCGAGCCACATATACAGTCTTTTCCCTGAACATACACCAATCCATGTCATTCATCCAACCCTCAATAGTAGGAGGCCGCTGAGATCCCCACAATTGTGCAATATTACGTTTAGCAATCATCGTTCCCAGGGTCACCCTTTGCGTTTGGGCTACATTATGATCAGTGGGCTCCCAAACATTCAAAAGGCAACGCCTCGCTTCAGGCAAAAGTGCAACACCCGTAACTTCCTGAAGCACCTTATGGACCCTGCGCCAATAGTCGGCTACTTTCTCACACTCCCAGATGATATGCATAAACGTGGCCAACTGGCAACAACCCCGCCTACACAGACCCTCTTCCGAAAAACCCATTTGAACCAGGACCCGTGACATACACTCTATGTAGTATTTTGAGTTGGACCAATCTCAGGCGAGCTGGAATCGCGACCTCCTTTGGGGAGGAGATCGCAGACTGCCAATCTTCATCATCAAGTTCAAGACCGTCACGGGTTCACTGATCGCGCAGTTGCAACAGAAGGTCTGCTCTATGGTTAATCAGTTTTTATAGACTAGGGAGATGGTACTATCCGGTATATAGCCATCCAGAACACGGTCCTCCAGCGGGGCCGACTCAGGTATCTCCACCCCCCTAGGGAAGACCGAATCGAGCGCGTGACGGATCTGTGCATAACGGAAGTACTCCGTTCCTCCCAGCTTGAACTCGGCCTGCAGGGCCACATAGGACTTCACTTGCCCCTTAACCCAGAGATCACCCACCCTGGATATACCAATGAGGTCCCACCTGTCAAATCCCTTCGTGTTCCACAGTTTACCAAGCCGATCTGATCCAAAAAGCGGAGTCGCTAAGGTCAAACGATCTTTCCACCCCAACGCGCTGGTGGCGTCCTGCCAAACCGCACAGCTGTCCGCGTCGGCCCCGTCAGAGACCTCACTACCGATTTGGAATATAATGCCCTATAGTAATTACCTCCAGGGAGCAACCACCTATCCGTAGCAAAACCTGGGTTTGGCCCGGGGCAATACGTACCGTGGTTGATGGCCCCCAACTGCGACGCCCAGTAGTACCTTTTAATATCGGGAAGAGCGATACCCAAAAGGATGGACGGAGTGTTGAACAATGCAAGCACTCACCCCCAGTCAACTGATCTGGGTTTAATCCATCATCATTCTTTAGCTCACTCCACCACCCCAGTTCAGACATTGCGATATGCAAATCAGTCTGACTCTGTGCCTCGTGGGAACAGTCCAGCCCAAACTGCTAAGCCATGTCTTACCTGGACCGGAAACAAGCATCCTGGGACTGGTTTCTGGCCAATCAGCTGTCATCAGCCAGGCTAGCTTGAATCCAGTGGCAAAATGAGCAAGGGATCCACGTCTGGGCATACCCTGCCAACTTAGGGCGAACAAAGCAAAACCAAAGGGGATGATGGATGGAGTGTTGATCGGTCACCCAGTGGCATAGATAAGACCAAGAATGCGGTGCGAAGTACGGCTGTGCCTTCTGCGGTGTATTCAGGACACGGCACCAGCGACGGACTTGGTGACAGAGTCGGCTGCTCTTTTCTCTTGGGTCCTCGGTCCTAGGATGCTTGTTTCTGGTCCAGGGAGGACCTGGCCTGGCAGTTCGGGCTGGACTGTTCCCATGAGGCACAGGGTCAAGACTGATTTGCATAGGGCCAAGTCTAAACTGGCGTGGCATGGTGAGCAAAAGAATGATGGATTTAACCCAGATCTCTTGACTGGGGGTGAATGTGATTTGTTCTGCATTCTGTCCATGAATTGTGTGTTGTTAGACCTGTCTGCTTCTGAGAGTCCCCTCACATTATGATTTATTTTGTTCCCCCGTGCCTCCTAAAATTTGTCGCTTTTTCTTTGTCTACCAGGACCTTTTTGTGTGTTGTCCCATGGGGCTAGATGCTCTTTGATGCCCAGTTGCTCACCAAGTTCCTGGCACCTATGTACAAGGCGCCTGACGGAACCGGTGGCATAACCAACTGGGGTTGTCAACCCTAAAATGGTGGACACGATTGTCCCCTATGAGAGTGACTCCCATTGGAGCCCCTCTGACCTCTGACCCTTTGAAGGTTTTGGCGCACTTTGTGTAACCTGCAAACCTGACAGGAATCCCCTCAGGAGTTACAAGTACACAAAATGGCTGCCTTAGGAAGCCCAGTACGGTGGCTCCTAATGACCAAAAAGATACCTTGAAAGAGCCATGTCATTGACATAGCCAGGGAAGGTTCTAGAACCTTCTGGCTCGTGCTGGCATCCTAGGGCACTGGCTATAAAAGGCCCAGTCCCTGGCGGCCATGTTGGAGAAGAATGATCGAAGAACACCAGAAGAAGAGGACTTGACCCCAGATTGACACCTGCCCTGTTAACCCCCTGAGGCAGCTGATAGTTCAGGCAGAAGAGCAGCAGAGGTTGCTGGCGTGGACCCTGACTGGCGTTCCAGTCAGAAGCGTGAGCAGTGTCCTCTAGCCTTCAGCGCCTGGTCAGCGAGTGCCCAATTGCCCCTCAGAGACTTTGGCCATAGTTAGAGCCTCCCCACCCCCCAGTGGTGAGATCGCAACCGCAACTCTTAAAGTGCCCCCTTCAACTTAAGTGCCTACTGGCGGGCGTTCGGACGTCTCCGAACCCACCGCCGTCGATGCGCTGTTTGTGGATAGAAGGTGAGGTGCTGCGCTGGGGCGGGGAAAGGCTGGCCTTCATTTGGGCGAGATTACTGTCTCTGCCCTGCCCGAGTGACTTGGGGGCTGGTGTGTGGGCGGAAACCCCCCCGTGAGTGAGCTCGGAGGGAGGATCGCGGAGCCCCTGGAACCCCCCCTTCGCCCTTGGGAGAAGTGCCATACTGACTGGAGCGCTTACCGTTGCCGCCGAAGTGAGGTGGGCCGTCTCTACCCCTGAAGTTGCCGCGTTGTTGTGGAACTGTGATGCGGTCTCATTTTGAACTGTGCGCGCAGGTGTTTTGGTCCCTCCGGCAGCCCGTTCGACGGTCCCAAGACTCGTGAACTGGAGCCGCCTTCGGAAACCCCGCCTGCGCTGACAGAAGCGCACAGACTCCTCCGGCAGCAGTAGCATTGAACTGGCTGGCCGCGGAGTGTAATTGCCGTAGTCATTTTATGCCTTTATCTTCCAGATATACGCGCAATGAATGAGTTGTGAGTGCAACTAAGGGATTATCACGCGTATCTTGTGCCCAGAGAGCCCGAACCCGTGAACACTTCAAAAACTGTAAGAGCACGCATTCCGCATTGAATGACAAACGTAATGTGTTTACCCTGAAAGTGATTAATTGGTGGCAGCGATACCAGAATGACCCTGTGATATTTATGTGAAACGATCAGTATCTAACCTGCTAGGAAACTGTCCAGTCATTGCTGATATTTATTCCAGTCATTGCTGATCTTTATTCCAGTCATTGCTGATATTTATTCCAGTCATTGCTGATATTTATTCCAGTCATTGCTGATATTTATTCCAGTCATTGCTGATATTTATTCCAGTCATTGCTGATATTTATTCTAATGTATTGAATCCTGATATTTATCCAGTATATTTATTTATTAGAGTCCAACTATTTATTCCTGAGAAACCAGTATACAGCTAATCAAACCCATGTAAGAAATGTGAATGTGATTACCTAAGTGAACTTCCTTCAAACCCAGAGAACTTTTACATAAACGAAACGTATTTTTCTATAACAGTGGTGTGGTGTCCTTCTTTTTGTGTGGTGTGCAGGGAGTTATTATTGGGTCAGAGCCGGCTTAACACTACAGCCTTCACTTGCCTCGTCACTTGAGCCAAGCTACCCCCTTTGTGCTGGGCTTGCCCATCGCAGGTCCAACATAAAATTGGTGCTCAGCGGGTGGGATTGCGAGCCGGGCTTGTTTTGAACCCCATAATAATTCAGTGTGCACCACAGGTACACACCCGGAGTTTTCTCCTAGCGGCCCTCAAATTCAACGTTTTGCTTTTTCCAAATTCTTTCCTGGAGGTGGGTGGAAGTGACCCTCAAAATTCTTATCCTGGTCACCTACTTCGGGGTGGTGGTCCATACTTTTCACTGACAAGATGGAATTCGAAATGTCAGAGCTGGAGACCTATACTGTGGCCCAGCTCAAGGATTTCTGTCAGGAGAGGGGAGTGTTTGTCAGGCGAGGGGCCAAAAGAGAGGAGCTCCGTACTAGTCTGCGAGCATGGGTGGAAGCACACACGGAGGGAACGGTGGAGGAGGAGGATTCGGACAGAGGTACTGTCATTGATAGGACTGCGGAATATCCCCCGGGGGTGGGTGAGATGTCAATCAGCCCCAAGGCAACCTCACGGGAGGGCAGCAGTGTGTCATCGAGAGGGTTGTCAGAAACCGAGTTAGCTGACAGGAGAGAGGAAAGACTGTTAAGGTGGGAAATAGCAAAAATGGAGTTGGAAGAAAGGAGGGAGGGGAGGAGGTTGGAACATGAGTCCAAGCTGGAGATGGAAAGGAAAAGGATGGAACACGAGTTCAAGCTACGAGAACTCGAATTCCAGGCCCCTAACATCACTCCGAAGGGTGTCGAGTCAAAGGAATTTGCCAGGGAGCCCAGGCCCCATTTACCCAAGGACGTAGTCGCCAGTTATACCGCTGGAGACGACATAGCCAAGTGGCTGGCAGCCTATGAGGTCTCCTTAAGAGCCCATGGGATCCATGAGAAGCATTGGGGTGGTGGATTATACCGGTACATGCCTCCGACAGGTAGGGATGCCCTATTGGCCCTAGACCGGGAGGAACAGGTTAATTACCCCGCCATGAAGGTGGCGCTCATCAGGAAGTTTGGGTTGACCCCCGAGAAATACCGGCAAAGGTTTAGGGGCAGCCACAAGCTGAGGTCACAAAATTGGGTTGACTTCCTGGATTTTGCCAAGAAAGCCCTGGAAGGGTGGGTCCAAGGTAGTGAGGTGGAGGACTATCAAGGGTTGTATGACTTAATCCTCAAGGAGCATCTACTCGAGAAATGTCTTCCCGAGCTGAGGCAACACCTGGTAGACAGCAAACTTACTTGCCCCCGTAAGCTTGCTGAGGAGGCGGACATTTGGGCGAGTACCCGAGTGTCCACGAAGGGGACTGGAGGAGATTCTCAGAAGTCCGGACAGGGCGCTCCCCAGAGGAAAGAGGGGGGAGATAATAAGAAAGAGTTCTTCAAAGGTCCCCAAAATAACTTTAAGGGGAAAAACACCTTTTCCAACTCTAAGGCTAACCCGCAGAAGAACCCTAACCCTGGCCAGAGTCAGCAGCCAAGGGTTGTCCATTGCTTTGAGTGCGGTGGTATTGGACATTACAAAGAAAACCCGAAATGCCCAAAGAGACCACCCCCTCCCACTGGAGGAAAGGCCCCGGGAGTCGCTAGTGTAGCGCTCGGGGAGGAGATGTCCTTAAGTAAGGGAAGGGAGTGGGCGGGAGTCACCTTAGTGTCCCTGGGTGATCGGGAGATGGTTCCAAAGATCCAGGTGCCCACGAATACTACCAAGTATGGGCAGTGGATCACCATCAATGGCCATAGAGGGGAAGCTCTGAGAGATACAGGAGCCAGTATGACTATGGTAAGGAGTCATCTGGTGTCCTCGGAGCAGGTGATGCCAGGCGTACTTCATCCAGCCGCAATGGCTGACGGCAGAATGGGTCACTATCCTGTGGCCGAGGTTCCCTTTGAGTGGGGAGGGGTTGCAGGTCCACTTCGAGTCGCCGTAAGCCCCGCCGTGCCAGTCGATTGTTTGCTGGGCAATGATATGGAGCACAATGCTTGGAAGGAGGTGGAATACCGGGCTAATTCTGAGATGCTGGGTACACCTGATTGGGCCTGTGTGAATACCAGGTCGGCGACTGCTCGAGAGGAGAAGTCGCAGGGGTCGGAGTCTGGAACAATGGCCCGCCCCGTAGCTGCTGATGAGGGAGCATGTCGAGGACAGGAGGAGCCTGCCTCGACGTCCGTGCCCCGTGAGGCGGATAGGCCACCTGCGGAGGTGGACCCGGAGTCCACGGAGGAGGACATGGTTCCGTTGGAGAACTTACCTATCCCCGCTGATTGGCGAGTGGAGGGAGGTCCGTCCACGGAGGAACTGAGCAAGGGACAAAGGGAATGTCCCTCCCTCGAGGGTCTGAGGCAACAGGCTGAAGCCCAAGCAGCGGGTAACGAGTCTGGGAACTATCATGTTTACTGGGAGGATGGCCTTCTCTACAGTGAACCCAGAGCGCCAGTGCACGGATTGTCACGGGCCCTGGTAGTCCCACAGTGTTACCGAGCTTTCCTGTTAGAGTTGGCTCATGAGATTCCCTTGGCAGGACACTTGGGTCAGGACAAGACCTTTGCCAGGCTTGTCCCCCACTTTTATTGGCCTCGAATGAGGGTGGCGTCCGACGCATACTGTCGGTCGTGTGTGTCATGCCAAGCCAGTGGGAAAACAGGGATGAAGCTCAAAGCTCCCCTGGAACCACTTCCCGTCGTTGGCACCCCCTTTGAAAGGGTGGGCATCGACATTGCTGGGCCCCTAGATCCACCAACAACCTCCGGTCACAGGTTTATCCTGGTACTGGTGGATCATGCCACAAGGTATCCAGAGGCAATTCCTCTGAGAACCATCACTGCACCGGTGGTGGCAAAGGCCCTGATGGGGATCTTTACCCGAGTGGGTTTCCCCAAGGAAGTTGTGTCTGATAGGGGGACCAACTTCATGTCAGCATACATGCGGGCAATGTGGAAGGAGTGTGGAGTGACCTACCGGTTCACCACTCCTTATCACCCACAGGCCAATGGCCTTGTGGAAAGATTCAACAAGACGTTGAAGGGTATGATCAGAAGTCTACCCGAAAGCCTGCGGAGGAAATGGGACGTCCTCCTACCCTGTTTACTTTTTTCTTACAGGGAAGTGCCGCAGAAGGGAGTGGGCTTCAGCCCCTTCGAGCTTTTGTACGGGCACCCTGTACGTGGACCTCTCAGCCTGGTGAGGGACTCCTGGGAAAAGTCTCCCCGGAAAGTTCCCCAGGATGTGGTGAGCTACAAGCTGGCCTTCCGGAGCCAAATGGCTTAGTTGTGGAAGCAAGCTTCTGACAACTTGGAAGCCAGCCAGGCAGTGATGAAAGCGTGGTACGACCACAACGCTCACCCAGTGGAGCTGGAGCCTGGACAGAAGGTGTGGGTGATGGAGCCGGGAGAGCTGAGCGCTCTTCAGGACCGTTGGACAGGCCCCTATGAGGTATTGGAAAAGATGGGCAAGTCTACCTACCTGGTGGACGTCAAGACCCCATGGCATCCGCATAGGGTGCTGCATGCCAATCGCCTCAAGCCCCACTATGAGAGGCCCGAAGTCATGTTAATCATGGTGACTGATGGATCGGAGGAAGAGGACACTGAGCCTCTCCCCGACCTGTTTGCGTCTCAAGAGAAGGATGGGTCAGTGGGGGGAGTGAAACTCTCCCCATCCCTAACTCTGGAGCAGCAGGAGGAATGTCGCCAGGTCTTGGGGTCATTCTCTCCTCTGTTCTCCCTTGTCCTGGGTAAGACCCATCTGTGTGTTCATGACGTGGACACCGGTGACAGCCCACCTGTGAAGTCTAAGTCTTACCGGCTGTCGGACTAGGTGAAGGCCAGCATCCGAAGCGAAGTAGCTAAGATGCTGGAGCTCGGAGTCATTGAACCTTCGAATAGCCCTTGGTCTAGCCCGGTGGTTTTAGTTCCCAAAGCTGCACCACCTGGCACCACGCCAGAATTGCGATTCTGTGTGGACTATCGAGGACTCAATTCGGTCACGAAGACCGATGCTCATCCGATCCCTCGGGCGGATGAACTAATTGACCGGTTGGGAGCTGCCCAATATCTGAGTACCAATGACCTCACAGCAGGGTACTGGCAGATTCCCATGACTGATGGAGCAAAGGAAAGGTCAGCCTTCTCCACACCTGATGGACACTACCAGTTCTGTGTGATGCCCTTTGGGCTCAAGAACGCTCCTGCAACATTCCAGCGACTGGTGAACACGATCCTCACTGGGAAGGAAACCTTCTCTGCTGCTTACCTGGACGACATTGCCGTCTTCAGTATCAGGTGGGAGGATCACTTGCAGCACCTGCAAGACGTTCTCCAGGCCCTGGAACAAGCTGGTCTGACGATCAAGGCCAGCAAGTGTCAGATTGGGCAGGGGTCGGTGGTGTACTTAGGTCACTTGGTGGGCCGGGGAACGGTGCAACCCCTTCAGGCAAAGATTGAGGCAATCGTGGCCTGGGAACCCCCCAAGACCCAGACTGAGGTCCGAGCCTTCCTGGGCCTCACAGGTTACTACAGACGGTTCGTGAAGGGGTATGGCACTATCGTGGCTCCCCTTACTGAACTCACGGCCAAGAAGCAACCCAGGAGAGTCATCTGGACCGAGGCTTGCCAACGAGCCTTCGACACCCTGAAACAAGCATTGTGCAACGCTCCAATTTTGAAGGCTCCAGATTTCTCAAAGGAATTCATTGTCCAGACAGACGCATCCGACATTGGCATTGGGGCGGTGCTATCTCAACTCAATGGAGAGGGTCTGGATCAACCCGTGGTCTTCCTGTCACGGAGACTACTTCCCCGGGAACAGAGATGGAGTACCATTGAGCGGGAAGCCTTTGCGGTGGTCTGGGCACTGAAGAAGCTGCGACCATACCTGTTTGGTTCGCACTTCCTGGTTCAGACAGACCACCGACCCCTTCGTTGGCTCATGCAGATGAAGGGGGAAAACCCAAAACTGTTGAGGTGGTCTATCTCCCTACAGGGAATGGACTTTTGGGTGGAACATCGGCCCGGAGCTGACCACGCCATTGCAGACGGTCTCTCCAGGTATTTCCGCCTTAGTGTTGAGAACTCCCAAGGGGTTGGGTAGCTCTCCCCAATTTCAGCTGGGGGGGACGCGTGTTAGACCTGTCTGCTTCTGAGAGTCCCCTCACACTATGATTTATTTTGTTCCCCCGTGCCTCCTAAAATTTGTCGATTTTTCTTTGTCTACCAGGACCTTTTTGTGTGTTGTCCCATGGGGCTAGATGCTCTTTGATGCCCAGTTGCTCACCAAGTTCCTGGCACCTATGTACAAGGCGCCTGACGGAACCGGTGGCATAACCAACTGGGGTTGTCAACCCTAAAATGGTGGACACCATTGTCCCCTATGAGAGTGACTCTGACCTCTGACCCTTTGAAGGTTTTGGCGCACTTTGTGTAACCTGCAAATCTGACAGGAATCCCCTCAGGAGTTACAAGTACACAAAATGGCTGCCTTAGGAAGCCCAGTACGGTGGCTCCTAATGACCAAAAAGATACCTTGAAAGAGCCATGTCATTGACATAGCCAGGGAAGGTTCTAGAA
Organism: Lissotriton helveticus; assembly: GCF_964261635.1. Lineage (NCBI taxonomy): Eukaryota > Metazoa > Chordata > Amphibia > Caudata > Salamandridae > Lissotriton > Lissotriton helveticus. The sequence continues at coordinate 246,921,226 of NC_136059.1, read as the reverse complement.
CCTTCTGGCTCGTGCTGGCATCCTAGGGCACTGGCTATAAAAGGCCCAGTCCCTGGCGGCCATGTTGGAGAAGAATGATCGAAGAACACCAGAAGAAGAAGACTTGACCCCAGATTGACACCTGCCCTGTTAACCCCCTGAGGCAGCTGATAGTTCAGGCAGAAGAGCAGCAGAGGTTGCTGGCGTGGACCCTGACTGGCGTTCCAGTCAGAAGCGTGAGCAGTGTCCTCTAGCCTTCAGCGCCTGGTCAGCGAGTGCCCAATTGCCCCTCAGAGACTTTGGCCATAGTTAGAGCCTCCCCGCCCCCCAGTGGTGAGATCGCAACCGCAACTCTTAAAGTGCCCCCTTCAACTTAAGTGCCTCCTGGCGGGCGTTCGGACGTCTCCGAACCCACCGCCGTCGACGCGCTGTTTGTGGATAGAAGGTGAGGTGCTGCGCTGGGGCGGGGAAAGGCTGGCCTTCATTTGGGCGAGATTACTGTCTCTGCCCTGCCCGAGTGACTTGGGAGCTGGTGTGTGGGCGGAAACCCCCCCGTGAGTGAGCTCGGAGGGAGGATCGCGGAGCCCCTGGAACCCCCCCTTCGCCCTTGGGAGAAGTGCCATACTGACTGGAGCGCTTACCGGCGCCGCCGAAGTGAGGTGGGCCGTCTCTACCCCTGAAGTTGCCGCGTTGTTGTGGTACTGTGATGCGGTCTCATTTTGAACTGTGCGCGCAGGTGTTTTGGCCCCTCCGGCAGCCCGTTCGACGGTCCCAAGGCTCGTGAACTGGAACCGCCTTCCGAAACCCCGCCTGCGCTGACAGAAGCGCACAGACTCCTCCGGCAGCAGTAGCATTGAACTGGCTGGCCGCGGAGTGTAATTGCCGTAGTCATTTTATGCCTTTATCTTCCAGATATACGTGCAATGAGTTGTGAGTGCAACTAAGGGATTATCACGCGTATCTTGTGCCCAGAGAGCCCGAACCCGTGAACACTTCAAAAACTGTAAGAGCACGCATTCCGCATTGAATGACAAACGTAATGTGTTTACCCTGAAAGTGATTAATTGGTGGCAGCGATACCAGAATGACCCTGTGATATTTATGTGAAACGATCAGTATCTAACCTGCTAGGAAACTGTCCAGTCATTGCTGATATTTATTCCAGTCATTGCTGATATTTATTCCAGTCATTGCTGATATTTATTCCAGTCATTGCTGATATTTATTCTAATGTATTGAATCCTGATATTTATCCAGTATATTTATTTATTAGAGTCCAACTATTTATTCCTGAGAAACCAGTACACAGCTAATCAAACCCATGTAAGAAATGTGAATGTGATTACCTAAGTGAACTTCCTTCAAACCCAGAGAACTTTTACATAAACGAAACGTATTTTTCCATAACAGTGGTGTGGTGTCCTTCTTTTTGTGTGGTGTGCAGGGAGTTATTATTGGGTCAGAGCCGGCTTAACACTACAGCCTTCACTTGCCTCGTCACTTGAGCCAAGCTACCCCCTTTGTGCTGGGCTTGCCCATCGCAGGTCCAACATGTGTCTTTTGCTTTCTCGCCCTAAGTGGGCCAAGTATGCCCAGACGTGGGTCCTGGGCTCAATGTGCCACTGGAATCTAGCTATCCAGGCTGAAGAGGGGTGAAACTGTGAAACCAGTCCTAGGATGCTTGTTTCTGGTCCAGGGAGGATCTGGCTTGGCAGTACGGGCTGGACTGTTCCCACGAGGCAAAGGGTCAATACTGATTTGCATATGGCCAGGTCTAAACTGGGGTGGCATGGTGAGCAAAATAATGATGGATTTAACCCAGATCTCTTGACTGGGGGTGAATGTTTTGATTTGTTCTGCATTCCGTCCATCAATTGTGTGTCTTTTTCTTTCTCGCCCTAAGTGCGCCAGGTATGCCCAGACGTGGTTCCTGGGCACATTGTGCCACTGGAATCAAGCTATCCCGGCTGAAGAGGGGTGAAACCCCGAAATCGGCCCTAGGATGCTTGTTTCCTGTCCAGGGAGGACCTGGCTTGGCACTTTGGGATGGACTGTTCCCATGAGGCACAGGGTCATGACTGATTTGTATATGGCCAGGTCTAAACTGGGGTGGCATGGTGGGCAAAAGAATTATGGATTTAACCCAGATCTCTGACGGGAGATGAATGGTTTGATTTGTTCTGCATTACGTCCATCAATTGTGTGTCTTTTGCTTTCTCACCCTAAGTGCGCCAGGAATGCCCAGACGTGGGTCCTGGGCTCACTGTGCCAATGGAATCAAGCTATTCTGGCTGAAGAGGGGTGAACCCCCAAAATGGTCCTAGGATGCTGTTTCCGGTCCAGGGAGGACCTGACTTGGTAGTTCAGGCTGGACTGTTCCCATGAGGCACAGGGTCAAGACTGAATTGCATATGGCCAGGTCTAAACTGGGGTGACATGGTGACCAAAAGAATGATGGATTTAACCCAGATCTCTTGACTGGGGGTGAATGTTTTGATTTGTTCTGCATTCTGTCCATCAATTGTGTGTCTTTTGCTTTCTCGCCCTAAGTGCGCCAGGTATGCCCAGACGTGGGTCCTGGGCTCACTGTGCCAATGGAATCAAGCTATCCTGGCTGAAGAGGGGTGAACCCCCAAAACGGTCCTAGGATGCTGTTTCCGGTCCAGGGAGGACCTGACTTGGTAGTTCAGGCTGGACTGTTCCCATGAGGCACAGGGTCAAGACTGATTTGTATATGGCCAGGTCTAAACTGGGGTGGCATGGAGAGCAAAAGAATGATGGATTTAATCCAGATCTCTTGACTGGGGGTGAATGTTTTGATTTTTTCTGCATTCCGTCCATCAATTGTGTATCTTTTGCTCTTTCCTTTTGTGGCAACTGAAACAAGCGGTTCCAAAGACGGTGCCCAGAAGGATGGTGAAGTCTTTGCTGTTCCTGAGACTTCTTGAACAGGGGGCAAGTTCTACCTCATGCCTTTGGAGATACTTTGTCAAGCAGGATACACATAGAGTTCCTCTCCTTAGTAGAAACAGCTACTGCAGGCCAACCCCAGACTGCACACAGCAAAGGGGCTGTACTTCTCCTCCAGCTTCTCCCAGTTCTTCTCCTTGGCAGAGGTTCCTCTTGAAGTCCAAAAGTGATCTAAAGTTCAGTAGTCTGGGCCCCACTTTTTATAGCACAAATTCCTTTGTTCTCTGGTGGCAGAGATGCTCTTTGACCAGCCAAAACAGTTCTGACCACTCTTGTGCAGTTTCTTGGCCGGATGTGGAGACAGCATTGTCCAAAGCAGACCAGACCCATTCAGGTGTTAAAGAAATCTTCTTCCCCTACTCTGTATGCTGCCCAGGTCTATTCAGCCCAGCCCTGACTCACCCTGGAAAGGTGGACACACCTCACCACCCCCCAAGTGGCTGTCTGAACCGAATGCACATCTCCAGCCCCTGTCACTCCAAAGCCAGACAGTCAATACACAACCCTAGCAGAGACACACTGGATGGCTAAGCAAGAAAATACCCACTCTCTAAAAGTGGTATTTTCAAACCCAGAATGTAAAAGTCATCTTTATTAAACTTTTAGATTCTGAGTTCAAGCATACTAAACTCCATTTTCCTATCTTGTTCCCATGGGCTGTTATACTTACAAGATGTTATAAGTAAACTCCCCATTCCATCTTATTGGACAGATAGCCTTTCAATAGTGAAAAACTAAATTGGCAGTATTTCATTATCAGGGCATGCCATTCACACAGGGCATGTCCTACCTTTCACATACACTGCACCCCACCCACAGTGGTTCCTTGGGCCTACTTTAGTGGTGACTCACGTGTAAGAAAAGGGAAAGTTAGGACCTGGCAAGTGGGAACACTTGTGTGAGATTATTCAAGCAAGATAGCCTGAACAAGAGCATGTGCACAGCTGGGGGAAGTTACTCCTACTATATCAAAGTGTTATTGAAGGTCTATTCAGCCTTTTTACACAATGAAATGCAAACAGGTTATCGGATTGGCATCACCATAAATTTTCATTGAATTTCAAAAGGCATTCATCTTGTGTTATCAAGTAGAGTACAAAAATCATTGCATCATGACAATTTGTACAGACAGCATGGTTTCACAAAAATGACATTAATAACATTGTTACAATGTTGGAAGAGACAGTGGCGATTAGTGACCTTCGGTGCAATGCATTTTGGGACCTCGTGTCCCTTCCTCAGGGGCCATGGAAACTTCAAGTAATACCAGAGCTCTGCGAATTCAAACAGCTAACCGCGAGCTCCTTGTGTAGGGTCCTAAAGAAAGACGGACCACCTGAATAATGGCTGAAGGTTCAAAACACAACCCTCACGCTTGTGTGAGCCAAAGGTCACCAATCGCCACTCTCTCTCCCAACATTGTAACAATGTTATTAATGTCATTTTTGTGAAACCATGCTGTCTTGTTCAGGCTATCTTGCTTGAATAATCTCACACAGTCATGTTCACATGAGGGACGGGCAGCCCTCTTACACCACGTAGCATGCTCCAGTTAGATTCATCGGTTCAATCCATTAGATCAGTTGCTTTGATTTTTTGGTGTGCAAGTGCCAACCTTTTTTTGCATTCAAGTGGGTACAATTGCCAGGTCAACATGACAGTACAAAAAGCACACAGGCACTACAATGTCAGGCCTGAGACCCTTTTGCAAGAGTGCTTGTGTGGGTGGCACAGTCTGTGCATCAAGCCCACTATCAGCATTTGGTTTACAGGCCCTGTGCATACACAGTGCACTGTACTAGGGACTAAATCAAATCAAATCAAATAAGCCAATTGTGGACACACCAATCCATAAACACAATTAACAGGGAGAGCATATGCACTTTACCACTGATCAGCAGTGGTCATAACACCAACAAAAACAGGGGGTCCAAAAGCAAAAAGTCTGGGTATAAACCCACTGAAAAAGTCAGGTCTAACAATGACTCTGTGCACTGATGCCCACAATGCCGCCTGATAGATATACGGAATAGGTGCCAAGAATGACAATGTGGTGGTAGGAGCCGTAATCGTCATGGAATGGGCCCTCAACCCTTCTGGATGCTGCATCTTCGCTATCACAGAGCAGATTTCGATGTAGATGAGATTCTCTTCTGCACTGCCTTGCCTTTCTGTGCCCCAGAGAACCCCATCAAGAGCTCATCATCCACCCAATAGTCCTTAGTACAATCACTATAAGAATCCTGTTAGTGCCCAAGTGATTGTGTTTCGACTCCTCTTCCGAGGGATAGGTATATTCTAAAAACATGAGTCTACTTTTTTTATTAGGAAGTCAGTGGCGGGGCAGACGTCTTGTGTGAGGAATTTAGCACGTATGTGGAGGTTTCCATGGATGGTCTGCATTTTTGGGAAGTGGGTTTCTAGTTAAAGAGCATCCTTGCTTTCACTGGTCAGAATTCCTTCAGATAGGTGGAGTGAGATGGGGCAGTTTGGGTGATCAACTGTTACCTGAGAAGAATTTGCATGTAGGCTGACTTCAAGCAATAGCAGAGTGGCTCTCAGTCGACCACATAAAAGGATCCTTCCACAATAGCATCAACATAACACACAGGCTTGGACTACAGTTCTGAAATTTAAGGATTTAAATGATTAATTTGTCTATTTTATGCAAAGAGACAACATTAGAACCACTTTGTTTCTTTGACAAAGCCTGGGTGATGACCATTCCCCTTTTGCATACTAAAATCTAGGACATCTGTAAGTCTTTCTAGTTCTCCCCTCTTCCCTGCTCTTGGATAAACATCAGTCACGGAAGAGAGTTTGAGCTGCAGATAAATGGTTGTACAAACATACATGATCATAATGTGGGAGCCTTTTTGACCCCCTCCCCCTGTACATCTTCTTAAGGTTGCCGATGTGAATGTTTCTGGCATTCAGCATATGCAGACTGTGTCCTTGGCCTCTGCCATTGTACCCACTACTGTTAAGCAGGTGATTGTAGCCTCCCTGATCAAAATGACCAATTGAAATTCTTTCCAACTTTACACTAATCTCGCTCCTGCCGCTTAAGGCAAAAGGTTTTTTATTAAAAACTGCAGTATCTAGATGATATTAAAACTTTGATCAGGAAGGCGCTTCCACCTTGATCCCCTTCGACCCCCCCACAACCTTGGATTCCATCATGGACCACCATGTATTATTACAAAGGTTCCAAGAGTGACATCAGATACTGAGCTTTTGATTGGTTGAGTCTTCTTTTATGAATAGATATCAGGCAGTTTATCTCCCGCATAAAGGTCAGCTTTATGAGCTTTAACTTGGAGAGCATCTCGTCATCATATACGCTGCTAACCTGGGATCTCGTATCATATTCATTGTGCTTGAGGTTCTTTTTTGTAAATACTGTGATGGCACAGCTTTTGATCAAATTGTATGGATTTATCTTGGAATCCATTTGCAATATTCAATCCTAAATGACATCTGGTCATGGACCATGGACGGATACAAAGAAAATTATATTAAACGCAGATAAACCTGAGGTTCTCATACTTGGTAAGCAACCATCCATTTGGTCTTCTTCATGAAGACCCTCCTCCTTGCGTCCCACCCCGACTCCTATGTTCAATCAGTGGCACTAAATCAACAAGTTTACAACATGAAGTAGGATGCTGCAAACAAATCAATTTGACCTTAACTTCTTTGTTCAATCCATGTTAAAATAGAGTTGTTGTTGACTTCTCCCTATCTTTTGCACCACACATCAATGAAATGGAACCTACTTGCCTCGTTTGCCCTACTACAAATTTGAAAAAAGATTCTTCCTGACCAGCGAAGGCATAAGCATTGCATTGTATTGTATTGGTATTTATATAGCACTTTCCATACCCATTGTGCTGGGTATGTAGACCACTATGGGGCAGATTTACTAAAATTTCATGCAACGAAGCACAGCAGACAAAAAAGTTGCCCTGGTTGCGTTGCGTGACAAGAGAACAGGAGAGCGCCATATGTACAGAAATATGTCACTATCCTCCCTTCTCCCTAGCGCTGGCACTGAAATTAGTGCAAGGTTGTCTGCATGAGTCTAGCATGGGTTTTGTACTGGAAGGATAGCCTTCCTGTACAAAATACTATGCTCAAACTAACTTTAAACCTTTTCCCCACTTTTCATGTGTGCTGTACAGTGCAGCACACATACAAAGTCAGAAAAGGAAGGATAAATGAAAGCATTTCTCCTTCATGGCGCATATTTGAAATGGACGCTATTTTCTCACACTAAACCCTCTCTACCTTTTTAGACATGCCCATGTTCCATCCATGGTACGCCCCCTTGGTGCTGAGTAAGGCAAAGCAGTGTAATGCGCTGCTATGAGCTACTTTCGAGTTGAGCCCTGGAAAGTAAATTCGTCAAAATAGATTTAGCTTCATTTTGCATCACTTTTGTGAAGCAAACATGGTGTTAAATTTTAGTAAATAGACTCCTGTTTCTTTACTCCTGGACTATGGCAATGGCATCCTGTTGAGCCTACCCGAATATCGAATCACCAGTCTTCACGCTATTCATTCTGCCAGGGCTCAACAACCTCTCTTTATTCTCACACCTCTGTGAGTCCGCACTGATTTACATCAGGAAAGGTTTTACATTTAACCCTGTTTGGTGCTTCGAACATTCCGTGCCGGTGCAGAACGTTCTATTAAGCGGGCGGGACCGCGCCGGCCAACAGACGTGTGCAGCACTTCCGAGGTAGTGCTTGCGACGGCCGTTGGCCGACAGAAGCAGCAAAGGGGTTAAGGTACTCACCCTGTTGCACAGAGTTGATCACAAGACTGATTCTGAGTACCTACAACCCTGCCTCCACTTGGCGACCTCTACATGCTTTGAATTATGTCGCTTTCACCTTAGTTCAGGTATCTAGATTTAAGCTTTGGAGGTGGGGGTGCCCGATTCTCCCAGTGCTAGATGCATCCCACCGAAACTTCCTTGTCACTTCCAACCACTCCTAATCAACCTGCCTTTTGCAAGAATCTAAAAGCCTTTCTGCACCCCATCTCCTACTTTGTTTTTTCCAACTATTAATCTGTTAAGTTCGGTGCCAGGACACCTTTGGGTGGCAGGGTATTTCATAAACTAAATAAATAATAATATCAAATTAAAAGTAAAGTTCCCCGCTGCTCTTTATCCCAATAACTGATGCAAGCACATGGAAGCATTTTGACCAGCTTTGCAACTCCTTCCAATTGCAGCCTATTGCTCAAGCTGCAGACATGGCTGCCAATGCGCTTCTCAGCTCTTGACCCCAGGGAACATATAATCCCACCTGCAGCCTAGTACTGTGGCAGAGGAGGGCTGCGGGAGCTTGTGAAGCACCAAAAGCAAATCCATCTGCACCCTCCTATGCTAGAGCCACAGCAGTGGCGCAACGCGAATTGATGGGGTCCCCCTGCAGAATGTGATGAGGAGCTCACAGATAGTTCAAATACGAAAACAGAGCACAGCACCAAAAGTAACAACTGACCAGCAAGGGTCAGTAATGTAATTTAATTGCAAAAGTACATCATGAATAAAATCAGCCCATATGACCAGAACATCAAAAAGCATAGATTAATTTCCATCAATGTTGACACGTAGATGTAGTACATAGGCAGCTGACACGTGTTTTGTCGATAAACCTGCTATATACTTGGGGAGTCGGATCTCGAACCTTACGGGTGTCGGGGCTTGACGGATAAGCACCACAGGAGCCCTTGACGTTGGCCCTTAACCGTTTACTATAAAGGGGATTTTTACGCTCACTTGACCTAGCCAAGATTCACTGCAGATCTTCTGCACACAAACTGATGCAGATTTATAAAAGATTCCCGTGTGACTTTGCATGAGAAAAGGACGCTTTGGTGGAATTTTCGCCTCACCGATATTTCTTGGCGGTCTTTGCGCATACGGACACTCGCATACATCCAAGTACTACTGAGAAACTTTGATCGGGAACCTAACTCTGTTTTGTTGGACCATATGACATACTGATACAACTTTTAAGCCTTGAGAAAGTAGTTCATCGAGGAAACACGTGTCGGCTGTCTATGTACTACATCTACGTGTCAACATTGCTGGAAATTAATCTATACTTTTTGATATTCTTGTCATATGGACTGATTTTATTCATGATGTACTTTTGCAATTAAATTACATTACATTACTTTTTTTTTTTTATTTCTTTTTATTGTTGCATTGGAAGCATCACAAATGAAAATGGGTGCACGGGCAGGCGTCAACATTCGGCCATGACCGTCAAATACGCAACTTTTTCTTTATTTTCATTTCCCCGGAATTCCACGGGTGGAAACAGAACGCGTGTATCTTTAACTAACATCATTGTGAAAACTTAAGAAAGAAAACAGCCCCCAAAACAGCAGTCCACACCTCCACCCCTCCCCACCCCCCCCGTCCCCGAACCCACTCTATCCCCTCCATTACATTCCCTCTCACCTCCCCTGCCTGATCTCAACAGTTATGTCTGAACATGGCCTTCCCAAGCTCCTGACATTAGGCCCGCCTCACGTGGGTTTACTCCGGGCTCTCACACAAGTCCCTTAGGGCTTCACTCCAGCCCATGGTATTGTCGCCATTTTGCCCACACTCTCCGAAACTTTTTGGGACAGCCCCTGGCCTTGTAGGTCACTCTCTCCGCCGCCATGTATAAATCCAGCCCCCTCCTCCAGTCCTCCTGATCCGGCGGCTCAGGTGCTCCCCAGTGTCTCGCAATGTCCCTCTTCGCTACCACCAAAGCAAGTACCAGAAATATAACCAAGGGGCGCGCCAGGTCTACTTCGGTTGTCATACCCAACAAAGCCAACCTAGGGTCGCGAGGTAGGTTCACTCCCAAGACCTCATCTAATTCTGTGAATATCGCATCCCAGTAGGCTTGTATCACCTCGCAGCCCCAGAATGTGTGAAAGAAGTCGCCGTCCTGTTGACGACACCTAAGGCACGCTGTGTCTGTTATCCTCCCCATTCTAAAGAGGCGCACCCTGTCAAAATAAGTCCTGTGGAGCACCTTCAGTTGTATGAGTCTAAGCCTTGACTTAATCGCAACCTCGCGCGGGTGCATGAGAACTAACTCCCAGTCTAGATCCTCCATGACCCCCACATCTGCCTCCCATTTTGTCCGCAGATCTCCTAATATGTTGTTGGTCAGTGTTTTATATGTGAGGGATATCGCCCCGCCCTGTATCTGTTCCTGCAGTAGTCTCCCCTCCAATGGTGCGTACTCTGGGACGTCTCCAAGTGCAATGTTCTGTGCCTTCCATGCATGACTCAGCTGCGCATACTTATAGTACTGGGTGTGTGCAAGCCAAATTCTTCCCTGAGTGCCTGGAAAGTTTTCAGTTCCCCCCTTGCAATCACATCTCCCACAGTTGAGATGCCTATATCATCCCACCGTTTGAAGCCTTTCAGTTTGTTGAGTTCTCCCAACCATTTACAGTGCCATAGAGGCGTCTGTCGGTTGGCCGCCTGTCCCATCCCATACGTCTCGTCGCCTTGTGCCAAGCCACCAATGTGATCCTTGTGGCCGGTAAAAATTGCTTCCCTACCGTTCCACCATACAAGTAATATAATATGCTGGTATTAGACCACTTAGACCTTTCTAGTGCGTAGGTAGGGTGATCTGCTGCCGCATGGAGCCATTCATTAATCGGGGCGAGATGTTCCGCCCAATAATACGCCTCCAGATTGGGAAGAGAAATCCCTCCACTGTACTGGTGGCGCTGCAGTGTGGATAGGGCCACTCTCTGCTGTTTCCCCAGCCAGAGGAATGCACGCAGGTCCGCATGAATTTTATTCAAAGTTTTTGCCGGCAACGGATAATATTCGTTTTGTAGGGCATATAAAAACTTCGGGAGCAGAACCATTTTATAAAGCGCCGCGCGGCCTAGCAAAGTTAGTGGGAGCTGTCGCCACCTATCCATTTCAGCCGTAGCGCTGGTCATCACTCTGGCCACATTATTGGCAAAGGAACGCGTCCTGTCCAGAGTTATGTACACTTCCAAGTATTGAAAACCCTCTTTGGTGTGAATAAGCAGTTCTGGCAGGCATTCCCCACGCTCCTGGCCTTGTGGGTCATAGAGGACCGATTTGTGCCAGTTAATAGTGTGGCCTGCCCTTGCACCAAAGTCAGCCAGTTCCTGAAACAGTATCGGGATTGTTGCATCTGGGTCGGTGACAAACAGCAGGACGTCATCAGCGTACAGTGATATTTTCTCCTGCGAAGCGTCAGAGTCTCCCCATGTGAAGCCCCTGATCCCCTGGTTCTGCCTAATGCTGATGGCCAGTATTTCTATTGTAAGTGTAAAAAGAAGGGGGGACAACGGGCATCCCTGGCGCGTTCCCCTACCGATTTGGAATTCTCTAGACAACCTCCCGTTGACTCTCACTCGTGCTCTCGGGGCTGAATATAGGAGCCGAATCCACTGCAAAAACTTGGGGCCAAAGCCAAACCTCCGCAGTGTCTCTAGCAAGAAGGGCCAGTGGACTGCATCGAAGGCCTTCTCTGCGTCTAGCGAGAGGAACCAGTGGGGTTCCCTCCTCCCTCTTACCTCCTGTAGCCAGTTATGTGTGCGGCAGAGATTTAATTTGGTTGCCCTATCCGGCAGGAAACCGGATTGGTCCGCATGGACCAGATCCGAAATGACCTGCCTCAAGCGTTTGGCCAGGACAGTGGATAGTATCTTCGTCTCAATATTTAGGAGGGATATCGGGCGGTAAGATGCACAATCGTCTCTAGGTTTGCCCTCCTTGTATATTGGTACATTCGTAGCCAGGGCGAGGTTTGGTGGCAAGCTCTCCGCCCGATAGGCCTCAACAAATAACGTTTTTACGTGGCGTTGTAATAGGTCAGCCGTCCGTTTGAAGAATTCCGCCGGGAAGCCATTTGGCCCCGGTGTTTTCCCCGGTTTCAGCGATGCTATCGCTTCCGATATTTCCTCTAGTGACATCTCTGTTTCCAATCCCGTAACGGCCTCAGGGGACAGAGTCGGTACCTCCATGTCGCGCATGTAACGCTGCGCGTCTTCCTCGCCACCTAGGTTCCTGGCCCTATAAAAATTTTCGTAGTATGTCGCAAATGCCTCCGCTATGTCCTCGTCCGTGCACGCTAGTCTATTCTCTTGTAGCGCTATCTTATCCACCCATCTAGCTGCCCTTTCTTTCCTGCTCAGCCATGCCAGGAGTTTGCCTGATTTATCCCCTACATCATATAATCGGTGGAGCGTCGCCAGCGCCTGCGTGCGTGCCTCGTCAGTAACGAGGTCTCTATAGTGTCTCTGTGTGTCCAACAGTTTCCTAAGTATTGCCTCTTCCTTCCTCTGGTGGTATTCTGATTCGAGGGCTAAGATAGACACCTCTTCACTAAGTACCGTGTCCTGCAGCTTCCGTCTAGCCTCACCCAACCTGCTCTGTATGCGGTCTCTCAGGACCGGCTTCATTGCCTCCCATAGGGTGATCCCTGAATCCACCGTGCCCTCGTTTTCGGCCACATACACCTTTATGTCTGCTCTGATGCCCCTCAATAGTTCTGGAATTTGGATGTCCCATGCTGCTAGGCGCCATTCCGCTCTCCCCTTTCTTCTCCCCCGCCCTATTTGTGCATATAGTGGGGAGTGATCTGAGATTCCCCGTTCTTTGTAATCAGCCAGATCTCTCACGGAAACCTCTTGCCGGGACACAAAGATATAGTCCAACCTTGAAAATACCCTGTGGGCCCCGGAGTAGTAGGAGTAGGCCTCCTGTGTAGGGTGGAGCCATCTCCAAACATCTGTGAGGCCTATGATCTGCATCTGTCGCGCTAGTGCTGTGTCGTGCCCTGATGTAGGTGGTGTCCCCGATCTGTCCCTCGTGACACACATCACATCGTTAAAGTCACCCCCCACGATTTGAATTGTGTCCGCCGTGTCTATAAGGATTGCGGGGATTGCCTTAAGGGTGCGTGCCTGTAGCTTTGGGGGGGCATAAACTGAGAGGATCGTGTACCTACGCCTCTTCCATACTCCCTGTATTCCTGCATAGGTCCCCTGTGGGTCGAGCCAGGTACGTGTGATAGTGAATGGTGTCGTCTTTTTTACGAGTATCGCCACCCCCCTGGAGTCTGTTGTGTAGCCCGCGTGAGCTAGTACTACATATCTGCCTCTTGCTATAAACGTGCACTGATTGCCTCTCAGGTGAGTTTCCTGGAGAAGTATAATATCTGGCGCTAACCTCTTAAGGTAGGCGTTTACCAGGCTCCTCTTTACCTTGGACCCAAGGCCATTCACATTCCATGTTAATACGGTGACTCCTGTGTCACCAATGTGTTGGGTATCTAGTGTATCTGCCATTGTGTGTGACATTCCTCTTCCCTTGTGGGTCCCCGGAATTGGAGTGGCTCACGGTGTGGCTTGGCGTGTGGCTGCTGCTTCTCAACTGATCCCCCCCTCCCCCCCACAACCCCCCGGTACCCCAACTTGAGTAGATAAAGAGACCATCCCCCCCTCCACCCCCCTCCCCAGCTCCCTCCCCTTCCAGTCGCGTCCCAACCTGGGACCAAACTATCCGTGGGAGAAGGCCTGTCGCCCTCCCGCACTTTCCCCCCATCACGCACAAAGCAACTGTATAAACAACTCAAACAACATTGAAGGGCGTGTCAACTTGCGTGCTCCAGGTGGCCGGGCTGCTATCTCACTGGACCCTAGAGATCCACACTCATGAGTGTGAGTCCTGAGTGTCTGCTGCAGGGTCCTGCCCCGACGAGTCTTGTTCCATTAGCTGTATTTATGCGACTAATGGGTGTACTGAATCTCCAAGACCATCGTCCTCATCCTTTCCTGATACCTGTCCCTCCGAATCCTCTTCGTCATCTCCTTCAGATCGGATGCCATTCCGCAGGCAGCTAAATCTGGATCCCGCCACAGATTCCTTGCCCGGAGACGTTGATCTACCTCCCCTTCTTCTGCTAGCACCACGGGTCTGATAGGGCGTCGCTGGCTTACGTGTCCTCAACTTCCCTGAGCGTCTACGTTGTGGTTTTGGCAGCTCCCAGCGTGTCTTCTCCCTTACTGACTTGTCCATGACTTCCCTTCCGGCTGCCTCCCTGCTATTGAGGATAGGGCGTTCCTCCAGCCATTGCCAGGCGTCCTCTGGGCAATTGAAAAAGATGGATTTGTCTTTGTAGATGACTTTGAGCTTCGCTGGGAATAAGAGCATGTAGGCTATATTCAAGGATCGCAGTTTTATTTTTACTGAATCAAAGGAACGGCGCTGTTTTGATACCTCCTGGCTATAGTCCGGAACGATCATTATTGTGGCATTCTCGAAGCGGATCTCTCCCCGTTTCCTGGCTTCTCTAAGGATCAAGTCCCTGTCCGCATAGTTCAAGAATCTTGCAATGACTGGCCTCGGTCTTGCCCCTTCCGGTGGTTTGGCAAGGAGCGCCCTGTGAGCCCTCTCGATGATGAAGCACGTCGAGAACTGAGTCTCCGGGAAAGTAGTCTTTAACCACGAGTGGAGGAAGGAGGCCATATCCCTCCCCTCAAGTCCTTCTCTAAAACCTACAAAACGAAGGGTATTGCATCGTGATCTATTTTCAGCATCGTCCACCTTCCACTGGAGGTTGCGATGTGAGGCCTGAAGCTCCGCCATATCTTTTTTTAATGCCGTGATCTCTGTCTCATTGTCCGTGACTCTATTTTCATTCGCTGCCACCCTGTCCGTCAGGTTGCGAAAGTTCTGTCGCAGCAACGTTATTTCGGAGCCCACTTCTCCAAACTTCACCTCCAAGGCCGCTGGTGATTCCTGGATATCACTCCTAGAGGCTTGTATGGCAGCCAGTAGCATCGCTGTTTCGGATTGCGGTCCATGCGTCTCCGGTCTGTTATCCATTATCGGCCGTGAAGTCGCAAAATTGTCCATGGGGCCCTGTTTAGTCGGCTTAGGGACCTGATCTCTCTTCCCCATGATAATCCACTTGGTGGCGGTGGCGGTGGCTGCGGCCTGAGCGGATTGTCTGTATTGTTTGAGACTCGGTTGTTATGGGAGATTTCGCTCAGGGGGGGTTACCGTATTCGGGGTCCTCTGAACTCCAACCTCTGCGGCCCGTGCAAAGGTATTTCTAAGGGCCACAACCCCGTCAGGACCCTCCCAGCTCCGCTCCTCGATGTCGTAGGTTCTCACCCACTTCCAGGCTCTGTGTAGACCTCCCGAGCTACCCTCCTTGTGCCGGTCCTCCAGTCGCGCCGAAAATCTGCACCCTTTTTCCCGGGCCCCAGTGTGTTTTCGATGTCAGTGGCCTTGTCTTTATCACCTCTTCCGCGGTAGGGCGGCCACTGGTGTCAGGACGTGCGAGGGAGGTCGCCTCGTCAGCAATCAGTTGTGTGTGCTCTCCCGGACTCACCCAGACCCCCGTGTCTCCGTCGTCTGTTCCTCTCCGGCCCTATTGGTATCAGGGGGGCACTGGTTCCACTCCTGGGTCTTACTGGGAGGATCTTTCCCCCTGCATGGGTGTGTGCAGTTACTCCCCACAAGCAGGCCTTCAGCCGGTGTTCTGGCCCCGAATCCGCCCCGTTCCCGGCTATTTCTCCGCTCCGTGCTGCCTGGGCAATCTGGTTTGTATCACCCGGGGTGTCGTCCAGTCTTTGCCTCCTTTCGTCCCTCTCAGCCGTCGGGCTCCGGTCCCCCCAATTGCCCCACGCGGGTGGTCTATGGCGCGCCTGTGGTGAGCTGGGCGAGGGGTGGGGGGAGCGCGGGTGCCGTGGATCCTCCAGATGCGGGCACGGGGTCATGTACACTCTCCCCGGCTCTCAACCGCACGGCTTCTCCCCCGACCTCCCTCTCTGCCAGCGGATCTCCCCTCCGGCTCACCTCCGTCTCCGAGACCACTCCCGCTCCGTTTTCGTGGGCGCGGACATGCGTCGTCTCCCCAGGCGCCCGTCTCCCGCGGCTCCTCGTCCTCCGCTGCGAGCCTCTGCCGCCTCACAGTGCCGCGCCGTATAGGGTGGCGTTCCGCTCTACGGCTGACTCCCGGGCACCGGGTAGGAGATCAATCGGCCGCCATCTTGGTAAAGGCGGCCGGACGTCCAAACTGACCTGCCGCTCTGTTGCAGGCCCCACCGTCGGCTCTCCACCGGGACTCAGGCTCCGTCCAGGCTGTGCCGAGGTTCCGACTCCGCCTCAGGGGCCAAGCAGTGGCGCGGGGCTTCTCCGCTCCGTCTCTGCCGCCGTCTAGGCTCTCGCCGCCATCTTGATTGGAACGGGCGCTCCCGGCTTGCCAGCAATTTTCTTTAATTTCGGGCAGCTCCGCGTCGGCGGCAGTTCCGTTATGCTCCTACCAGTTTCTTGTGGCATTCACACACCGCCCGATGAAGTGTGTGGTCTCCGGGGTGTTATTTTAAGTCGGATTGTTATGCAGCCCTGCCGGAGCTCCGGCAAGGCACGTCCTAGCCGGCCATGCTGCTGGCCACGCCCCTCAAATTACATTACATTACTGACCCTTGCTGGTCAGTTGTTACTTTTGGTGCTGTGCTCTGTTTTTGTATTTGTATATTTGACATGTATTGAGGAAGGTTTCCTTACTGCACTAAGTGACACTGTTGATGGCACAGTGTTGACGTGAGCATGCCAGAATAAGCCCTGGTATACACTTGTGCAAACTACAACTGTTTTGTTGGTAACCACTGCCATCATCCATATATATCTCACAGATAGTTATTGGCCTTGAGCTGAATGGGGCCCCTTTGAAGGGTTGGAGGCCCCCCTTGACAGTTGGGGGCCCCACAGTGCCTGCAGAGACCTGTGTTACGTCCCTGGACCTCAGAGATGCAGAACTAGTTGCCCCAATGGCCACCATAACACAGTGTAAGCTCAATTACCATTCCATCTTCCACAGTCTCAGTTCTTCCTCTTTTAGCCGGTCAATTTTTGACTCACCCCAACTTCCCACTTCGTGGCAGCTTTTTTTGGATGCATGCCCACTATTTATACATATGTTCAATCTATATAGTCACAATACCAGAAACAACTATATTAAAACTGGTGCACTACATTACCACTTATTGGCTGGTGCACCCGTAGCGTCATGACAACTGTAGCCCTTTCTGGATATTAGTTTTTGTGATCTCTTTAGTTATTTTGAAATGTTCTGTACAGTCTGTTGCACCCCCATCAATCGCTTAAGCTCAGTTCAGATAACAGACCGGCGAGCCAGAGGTAGCTTAAAGAATTCTTTTGTTTGCGAATGGCCCTTGTTTAGGTTTTTTCTCCACTTCTAGACCAGCAAGTCACTTACTGACCAAGTGCAGCAAATCATTTAATACTAAAAAAACACTTCATAACAAAGCAGCGAAATGGAAATATACATAGGTAACGGTAACACACTTTGCTTGAAGAACTTGGTTTTCCATATGTATAACCTTAAAAAGCCAGATATTCTTCAATGCCATAGTAGCATAGCATCTGAAGCAAAAATTGACTCTATGTGCAAAATTATTGCACTGTAGATTGGGGCATATTTAACCCCTTGGCCGCGGCGCTAATTCTGTTGTGGTGCTGGGGGCGTGGAGGGTGAGCGCGGCGTCGCAATGCTCGTGACGGAACCACGCCGTCATGAGTCACGGGCGAGCTGTGCTCATGACGGCGTTGTTCCGTCACGACCCCGCCCACTCACTAATCCGCCCGCACAGGCGGGGAATCAGTGCCGCGTGGGTGAAGCGGCCGCAGCATGACGGGACCACGTCGTCAAGAGCACACGCCGCCCATGGCTCATGACGGCTTGGGTCCGTCATGCTCAGGGAAGGGGTTAACAAATAAGTATGCAGTGCAGCAAGTCACCTTGCTGCACTGTGTGATAGGGAAAAGACAGGAATGCGTCATTACTTAACAATAGACGGCACATTCCTGTCATTTCCCAGCGCTCGTGCACAATGTGCTGTCTAGTGCCAACATAGGCACCCATGCCAAAACTCAAAACCTTGGTTCAAGGGTGCCTGCGTCGTAAGCAGGATTATTTCTGTGCAGGAAGGAATACCTTTCTGCACAAAAACAATACCTTGAGGCATTTTCCTCTAAGAGTGCTGCAGGATGCAGCACACATAGAAAGAGGAAGTAACAAGGAGAAATAAATATATTTCTCCTCGTTACACCTCACCTGGGAAGGTGAAGCATTTGATGCATTCCCAGGTGTACCACTAATGGTAAATCTGGGAATGCGCCTAAATCCGTGAGTGGATGCGTGGGAACACACACTCTCCACCCTTGGAATGCCTCCCTGTGGCAGAGTAACTCAACGCAGTGATATGCGCAGCGTTAATTTAAATGAATGTGGCCTTGCGTGGCTTGATAAATCAAAGTTAAGAGTTGTGTCACTCTTGCGCCCCATTGCACGACACAAGGGCGACACAACTTTTTTTTTTTTTTTTTTTAAAACCTTTATTGTGACAGAAAGCAAATACAATTGCAGGCCAGCAAGAGCACAGCTGGCCAGTATCACAGAGACGGTCAATGCAAATCAATAAATCAAAACACATACATCCCGCCTCCTCAATTCCACATCAACACCCAGGATACTGTTGCACCGTAATTGTACCAGGATAAAAGAGGTTTTGTTTTTTCGTAAAGTTCAGAGATAGAACAGGATCCGATGTCATACAATCTAATAACACCAGAAGTGGGGGATATCACAAATCAGGATATGCACATTCGGGACCACAGCAGGCGGGGCGCAGGCACTAATGCGCACTAAACAGGATAGACAACAAATTTTTTATTACGCCCCCCAATGCAGCACACGCCCGCAGTACCTAAAAAAGGAAACTATTATAACATCCCCCACACTGGCTTGAGACATAAGAACATCCGGTAAACCACCTACTACTCGGAATCCCAAAGATAAGAAAAGAAAGAAAAGAAAGAAAAAGCCAAGCAGAGGAAGAGAGAAAAGAGGCCCTAGAAACTGAAAAAGGGAAAGAAAAACAGAGAATACCCCCCACCCTGCACCCTTGCCTCCGGCTACGGCCTCCCCCTCAGCAGAGTGCCTGTCGCCCATTCTATGAAACCCGAGATTTAGAAGAAAGAGAAAGGAAACTACCACCCACCTAGACTAAAAAGGGAACCCAAGCGAGGGAAGGAAAGGAAAGAAATGGAAAAACGGAGGGGAGCCCTCTAACAGTCCCCCGGCCTCTCCCTCTGCAAATAACGTATATGAACAGGACGTAAAACACCTCCGTTAAAAATAGTACAAAAGAACAGTGCACGAGGCACAGGAGCAGCCCAGCATGGAAACAAATAAGACAATATGTCACACATCCCACATAAACCCGCAAGCAGGAAATATCGAAACGGAGGAAACACTATTTATCCTTGTCCTGCCCTGCGCATATCACAATGGCCCACCAAATTGTCGCACTCCAAATCAGCAACCGTCAAGAATAGGAATATCAGAGCAAACCCAGACAGCAGCCATTCTGTAGTGCAGCGATGCGATCAGACCTCATCCGAGCCCGTTTCCCGCCCGCGTGATGGACCCAACCTGACACAATAACATGACTGCCACATCGCAATCCGCAAAGCAGAGCAGGGAGAGATCGTCACATTGTTAAAACATAGTTGGAGCAGAACCCGAGATACCAACAGCATGGCGTGGAAAAAAAAAGGTCCATCGCTCGGTTCCAAGCAGGAGCCGACGGATAGTTCTAGATCACGAATGTCACAAACTGGAGATGGTTCGAGAGTCCGTGTCCCGGATTCCAGGATATCAGTGCCGGCGCCATATTGTCGCGTCTGGGTAAGGAGCGAAGCATACCAGTGTGCGCCCACAAATCACCCGGGCTCATTAGGTCCGCCACAAAGACAACATCATCCAGCTTATCACCCAGTGAACGGGCATCCTGCTCCAAGGTATCGCGAAGGTCAGCTAGGGCAGCAAGGAGATCGCCAAGATGTAGTTCTGCTCCGTGCCCCCTTTTGTTGTCAAGCTCCCTGCCTCCATAGGATCCAAATCAGGTCGGGACTCAGTTTCTCGGATGCAGCACTCTGCTCCCCTCGCTACGTTCCGAGGAAGCACCATCATAGATTGGGGCCGGGGCACGCGCAGCAGGGCTTCAGGCGTCATGGTATCACCAGCAGGGCACCAAAACAGTGGAGACGTAGCCAAAACACAGCCGCAGAGGGAGTCCGCGCTAGTAATCGCGGCCGGGCCAAATTCGGGATTCTCCCGCAATTAGCGGGACGGGTCTCACCACGGTCCCCGGCGGCAAGCGAGCAAAATTCCCAAAAAGGCACCAACTACTCAGGGGAACCGTGAATGGTCGATCTCTAACTCATGCCCCCCATCCGCTGAGCGAGCGATCCAAAAATCGGCCGGTCCGATTCGATCCGGAGCCGACCGGCCCCTCACTGTAGCTGGTGGCCATTGTTGTTCAATTGATGGCCGGCCCTGCCACCCAGGCGAGTCCCCGGTCTGCAAGCTGCCTCGGGCCGCAAACGCCGCTGTCCGTTTCTCCCCGTGTAGAGGTGGTACAAACCTCGGGGACGCGCCATCGGGTACCGGAGCAGCTCCTGCGCCCGTGTGTGCACCGTTGAATCAGGATATCAGGCCAAAGGCGCCCTCGGGAGGAGACGGTACACGGAGCCGGGGGACTGGGCGGCCATCTTCAACGCCGGCTTGGCTCCTCCCCCCCGACACAACTTTTTAATAAATACGCCCCATTATTTCCTTCAAGCATACGCAAAATGATTATTGGTGTTCCTTTAATAGCTCTTTGCACATACTCTATACAAGGTCTAGAGCCGGCATAGGGTCTCATGCTGGGTGCCCTTGTATTTACTAAATACCAATAGTGCATGTTTCTCAGGTGTAGTATTGCCGCCCCATTATGAGTTTAGTGGGTCCGAATGGAGAATAAGCCTGCAATACCCCACGCTTCCCTCATTCCAAGTCTCAAAACTCAGAACCTTGGGTTTTCTTCCATCAGTTCCACCCATAATATTTTATGTGGGCCAAAAAAACACAAAGTAGGTGTGAAGTATGCACACTACTTGTAACCTCAATTCAGGCCCAAACAGCTATTTGTACCCGATTTGGAATTACCAAAGCTCTCAAAAAGAGGACAATAGGGCCAAAAATCAATATAACTGAGGAACGCCTGTATAATTTACCCACGTATTGCATGATATATGCCTAAGTAATATATAAGTAAATGTGAAGGAATAGGACATAGAAAGGGGTAACCATTGAAACAAGCATTGGCAAAGCCAGTAGGTCATACAGTTCTTTTTAGCATGCTGTACAGCATCCTTGATTATGTGTATCATACCTAAAGAGGAATAAAAAAAGCCTATGACGCAGCCACCCGCCCCATTTTGTGGGCGAGTGCACCACACATGCCTGAAAAATGACAGAGGCACTTTTTCTCTTTTTCTTTATTGATGCATGAAAGTATTTTCACAGATGTGCAGTATGATAGACTTCCTGTGTGTTCAATAGTAGTATGTGTCCCCATGTCTTAATGTATTAAGCTGGAATTAATGTCACGTCCCATAAAAAGGCTTGGGAGCATTACTAACCTTGATATCTTTAAGAAGTTTACAGATAACAGGATGCATCGTTGCAGGCTTATCATTAACGTGTACATGTCCGGCTGAAATAGAAGAACGAAAATTATTCACCGACCTGTATGATTAACCTTCAGTTGCTTTCTGAGATAGGAAATTCACTATGTGAGGTAACTCTGCCACCAAGGGATCCACGTCCAGTTTCAAGCACCAACTCATCCAGCATCTCACTGCTGAAGAATATAACTTCCTGGTGGACGGGGCCCAGGCTCGTATGATGAATCTGAAGCTGCATCCGAATTGCCTTGCAAACTCCACTGCTGCAGGAAAGCCTCCATGCCTTTAGGAACAGCTTGCATTTTCCCCTGAAGGCCCTTGAACATCATCTGAGACCATGAAGAAGAAGTAGAACACGACACGTCAGCTCCAAGAGGACTGGGTATCAAGGCTGCCCTTTCTACACACGCCTGACAAGCATCACCTCTGCTACCTGCCGCTAGATCTGAGTTGCTACCCTGGGGATCATTACGAATGGGCGAAAGGCATAATTCAGAAACTACGACCGATCCTGAGAAAAAGCGTCAGTCGCCTTCGCTAATGGCTCTGGCCTCCAACTGAAGAGCTCCTCCAATTGGCGGTTCAGTCTGGAGGCATAGAGGTCTACCTTGCAGGAATCCCAAACATTCTGAATCAACCGGAATAGACGAGGGTGGAGCTACATATCGCTGTAATCTATCAGGTATCTAGAGTTCCAATCTTTTACTTCATTAGATTGTCCTGGAATGTCCTCCGCTACCACAGATATCTTGTGACACAGACAATAGTGCCAGAATGCCGTGGCTATCTCCACTAGCAGCAGGGACGATCCCGTGCCCCCAACTTATTGATGTACCTCACCACAGATATAGTGTCCATCTGGAGGAGGATGCAACAAGATATGTTCTTGGGGGAGAGAGTCCTGATGACAAAGGACCCCACCAGTAGCTCCAGAAGCTGGAGTTCTAACTCTTGAAGAGACCACCTACCGCCTGTTTAGATGTCTCTATAACTTACTCCCCAACACCAACAGCTGAGGCCTGACTCTATAACCACTTCTCGCTGAGTCCCAAAGATGGCTCTGCCATTCCATGCATCTATCTGTCCCAGCCACCATCGGACTTCCTCTCTCACATCTTCCATCAGAGATACCTGATCTGTGCAAGCCAAGTCATTCCTTAAATGCTGAATTTGTAACCTCTGGAGGGTCCTGTAGTGAAGTGGCCCTGGAAATATTGCCTGTATGAAGGAGGCTAGCAGACCGACCAGGCGATTTATCGGCCTCAGGGAGACTGTCTGACGGGGAAATACCAAGTTGATTGAATTTCAGTTCCTTTTTTATGTCCCGCACCTTAGTTTTGGGGAACATCAACTGAGCCAAAAGAGTCATTCACAAACCCCAGGAATCCTATGGTCTGAGAAGGACAAAGGATTTATTTGGTCTTGTAAAAGAGATCTCGTCATCTGCAGACGTAGAGTGAATAACTCCTGGGAGTGTGCCATGATCAGAATGTCGTCTAAGTAGATGATCCTGCGTACTCACTTGCTCCTGAGGTGGGCTATCACTGGCTTCATCACCTGGGTGAAGCACCATGGTGCAGAAGAAAGCCCGAAAGGAAGGATTAAATATTCCAGCCCCTTGTCTCTACACTGGAACTGAAGGAGCCACCTGTGTGGAGAAAAGATGAAAATGGAAAGATGGGCATCTTTGAAATGCTTTCTGCAATAATTCTATCAGAAGATGGGTACCCTCCATCTTGAGATGACTGTATGTGATGCAATAGTTGAACTCCCCCAAATTCAGTACTAATCTGCATCTCTCTTTTGTACTAGAAAGATTTTGCTGCAGAAACCTGCAGGATGAGGATCACAATAGGCCACCATTCGCTTCTGCAGAAAGTGTTCTATTTCAGCATCTATAAAAGTGGACTCTTGTAGGGATAAATCTAGATGTTGAGCAAGCCCCTTTTGCCAGGGTGTTTGATAAAACTCCAATGAGAAACCCTGAATTGTTTGTATTACCCATGCATACTGAGTCCAAAGACTTCAATTACGAAGAAAGAATTGTACTTGACCCCCTAGTTGAACCTCAGAGGCATTGATGACTGTTACCTGTGGAATTATTGGACTGGAATCTCGTTTTGGGACCGCGTCTGTTAAAGCTTCATCTGGAGAAGCACTGTCTGAAAGGGAACAAAGTACCCCCTCTCATGCAGTCCTGCCAGTCTCCTCGACCACGTCCGTAAGATCCCCTGTGGGAGGGGGGGCTTGGTATTAGAGATAGCCTGGTGAGCGGTCCCTGCCTTGCCTGACCCAAGCAAACGCTTGCAAGTGTGAACGGATGTACGTAACAACTAATGAAGAACTATTCCATAACATCGTTATTTTTAAAAGGAAGCACACAATGAGAATAAACAGAGTATTAATAAAGCATATGTCAATAAATACATAGGCATTTATCTTGACTGCCGACCAGCAAAGAAAGAGGCTCTCAAGATGGTGTTGACTGTACTTGCATGGGTTACTGGGCCATGATTGGTGGTTTAAGAGCAGAGAATCATGGGATATGTAGTACATGTTGTATGTAAAACGATTTTTCATTGGCTGCTGTATTTTCTACAGTAAATGTAGAGAAGTATAATCTGAGCATCAGGTCCTGCAATTGAAGTTGACTCTGAAGGCCTGTTGGAATTTGTGTGACTGAGGCCAGTGACACCTTCATTGACATAGTTGGTGATATTGAATCAACAAAGAGTTGTACCTAAAGTGTTTTATGGTATGCATCAAGCTCATCATGTCATCAGCATGCGGGTACACATTGAATCGACTTGTGGAGGGGAACGTATCCTGTTCACATTGCCTTAATCTTTTCAGCCTCAGTCACCACCTTACATAACGATTTTGTACAGTGGGTGACTGTCCTCCACATCATCGTTATAAAGTTATGATGGTGGTGTTTGTGAGAGGTGTTTTCAACAAATGCTTCATTCTGTTCAGCCTCAGTCACCACCATATGTGATGATCAAGCATAGTGGGTGAGTGTTCGCAGATTATCATTGAGTAGGTGGAGTTTGTGCGGAGCGTTTCCGATGAATGTGATTGGATCCTTTTTCCATATTGACCTACAACCTTATTGTTAGACCTGGCATCATTGGCGTGAGTCTCCCTTCCATTTTGTCGGATTGCCTCCTCTGTTTTTTTTATATGTTTTGCTGGTTATATGCTTTGGGCACTGTGCCACTGCTATTCAGTGCCACAGTGCAAGTGCTTCCTATGGTAAATTTATGTATTGATTAGTGATTCCTTGATTGGGTTATTCGATTTACTTGTCAGACCCTAGTAAAGTGCACCATGTGTACTCAGGGCTTGTAAATCAAATGCTGCTGGTGGGCTTCCAGCACAGGTTGTGCCACCCACAGAAGCAGCTTGTAAAGTGTGTCTCAGGCTTGCCATTGCAAGGCCTGTGTGCAGTCTAGTACTGCCATGTCGACTTGACCAGTGTACCCACTTGCCAGTCCCTAAACCTTTACATTGCTTCATATCAGACACCCCTATGGTAGGCCCAAGGGCAGGGTGCATTGTAAGTATAAGGTAGGACATGCCCTGGTGGGTGTAGCATGTCCTAATAGTGAATTACAGCCATTTTCGTTTTTCACTATTGCAAGGCTACCTGTTCTCCATAGGCCAGAATAGGCAGTTAGATTATTACATTTTATAATCCTAACTGACTCAGGGAACATGGTGGAAATTCGAATTTAGTTTGCCTGAACTCAGAATGATATAATCCATCTTTTAGTAAAGTTGGTTTTAACATTCTGTGTTTGAAAATACCAGTTTTAGAAAATAGGTATTTTCTTGTCTAACTATCCAAAGCCTGCCTCTGCTAGGTTGTGTGTTCCTTGTCTGGAGTTTGAGTGACAGGGCTGGGGGATTCCAAGAGACAGAATGAGTCAGCCCAGTGGTGAATAGGGAGATCTGCATCTAGATGGGAGGGAGGAGTTGCACCTGGGACCTGAATAGGGCTGGGCCTTCCCTCCACAATGCTGGCTCCACCTCCTGGGGTGCGGCTGATGTCTCTGCCCTGCACTGTGAAAGAAGAGAAGGAATCATGTCAACAAAGTGCTCCAGGACTCCACCTCCTGTGGGACGTCTGCTGTTTCTGCCCTGCACTGTGAAAGGAAAGAAAGGAGTCCTGTAAACAAAGTGCTCAAGAACTGTTTTTTTGGGTTGGCCTGCAGTAGTTTCTTTATTGCCAAGGGAAAGGAGAAGGAACTTTTTAAGGACTTTCATCATCTACAGAATATTCTCCAAGGGCTTGAATTTGTGCTTGCCTCCTGCTGAAGTCTCAGGGACAAAAGACTTCATTTCCAGCTCCTCCCTGAATTTCCTTGCTGGGAATTCTAACTGCAGAAGCCTGCATGTCGCTGGGAGCTGGAAGCGCGACGCAACGAGAAGAAGACTGTCGCCCCCGCAGCTGAAACCGTCGCACCGCCAGAGAAGCGTGCTGCCGCCGCATCTCTCAGAAAGCGTGTCTTCCTCAAAGCTGCCTGCTGTCGCATCACCGGAGAAACGTGGCGCCTTCGAGAGAGTCGCCATCGCATCGCCGGAGATGCGTGTCGCAGGTCCGTCGTGGCTCCAAAGAACAGCATCAGGATTGTCGCATTGCATCAAGGTGCCATCTTGCACATCGCCACCGGACCGCAAACGGAGAACCTATGCATCATCCCCGTACCTGTAAGGATAACAACGCATTTCTTACTCTGCGCAAGCATTGAGGAGCGACGCATCATCTCCCACGAATTATGCAACTGACGCATCTCCCCTTTTGCAAGCCTTTTGTTCATTTTGTATTACGCATCCATTTGTTGAGAACTTTGTTGCATTTATCACCAACTTGAACTAAGTAACTTTTACCATCTTTAAGTCAATCTTGAATATATTTTTGTGGATTTTTGTCGTTTGTGGTCTTGTGTTAAGTCTATATAAAGAATACTTATTTTTATAAAACCTGTGTTGTGTCCATCTGTAGTGTTTTCACTGTATTACTGTGTATATTCACAAATGCTTAACACACTACCTCTGAGATAAGCCTGTCTGCTCGTGCCAAGCTACCAAGGGGGTGAGCAGGGGTTATTTAGGAGTGTAATCCCCTTATCCTGACTTAAAAGCAAGGGTCCCTATTTGGACAAAGGTGAATACCATTGCCAACTAGAGACCCCCAGATCTAACACTTATTATCCCTATATGCTCCTGTAGATGGCCCCCTAAATGATCCTGCCCCTGCCCCAGCCTCGCTAGGAGACGTCACTTTAGATCTGTTTACAGGTAGGGAGGTCGAGGATGACATAAAATGGGTGGCACCGCGGAAAGCTCCAGGACCGGATGGTCTTCCGGGCGACCTCCTACGTGCTTACCCAGCTGACTGGGGCATTGTAATTGCTGCCCTTTTAAATGACATCTTAAAGGGTGGTCCTGTACATGATTCATGGAAAGGGGCGGTGGTCGTCCCCATCTATAAAAAGGGCTGTAGGAACAGCCCAGGGAACTATAGGCCAATAAGCCTGATCGATTCTACCCAAAAGGTGGCAGGAAAGGTAATTTTGGGCAGGATTCTTAACTGGGTGGAAGAAAATAGAGTGCTATCTGACTTTCAGGCTGGGTTCCGCTCAGGAACGGGGACCATCGAGCAGGTTTTCAGATTAGCACTCTTAAATTGGAAAATTGTGGAACTAGGCAAGGGCAGTCTTTATTTGGCCTTCATTGACCTGAAGACTGCTTTTGACCTGGTTCCTAGGGAGGAACTCTGGAGGGTGCTTCAGGGACTGGGACTGCCCCCCTACATTCTATCCCTACTCATCAAACTCCACACCAGTAATTATGCCCAGGTCCGATGGGGGCAAAATGGGGAAACAACGGACAGGATACCGGTCTGTCGGGGAGTCAGACAGGGTTGCGTGTTAGCTCCCACACTCTTTTCGCTATACGTAAACGGTGTGGTTGAGCATCTCCAGCAAGAACCAGCGGACGCACCCTGTCTGGGGGGAGTAAGGATCCCCACTCTGCTCTTCGCAGATGATACTCTGCTTATTTCAAAAACTCCCCAGGGCCTACAGAAGCTATTGACCCGCTTCCAGGACTTCTGTGTATCTAGGGGTCTGGTTATAAACGTGGCAAAAACTAAATATTTGATTTTGCATCCCCCAAGGAAATTGGGAAAGCCGCCTGTCTTGAACTCCGCCCCCCTGGAGAAAGTCTCAGAATTCGATTACCTAGGGCTACGTATTACTGACAATATGAACTGGTCCGCCCACATTGATAAAATGGTTCTCAACCATAAAAAGGTAGGAGGTGCTTTGCTCAGAGAATTTTGAGCATCTCCGAGACAAGCGGTGAGCCCTGCAATTGAGATCTACAAGGCAAGAGGCGTAACATCAGCATTGTACGGGGCAGAGTTATGGGGTCATTGCAATATGGACTCTCTCACTAAGGCCGAGAATAAATTTTTGAAGGATCTCCTAGCCCTCCCTTCAAGCACCCCGACAGTCCCGGTGCTCCTGGACGTTGGCTGTAAGAGTATTAAAGATCAGGCTCGCCTCCGTCCACTGCTTCTTTGGTCCCGCATTTGGAGGGTCCCGGAGCTGAAGTCCTATGCTGACGGCCTGGCAGAGATAATGAACATGGGAGGCTGGGCCAAGATCAAGTGGCTGAGGGACATAAAAAGTCTTTTGGGGGAGTTGGGCTTGGGGGACTGTTGGATCTCAAAATCTGCTCCACCAAAGGCTGACCTCAAAAAGTTATATTGGGAGTGGGTTTTTGGCAACCTCATCAGGAACCATCACCATTGCAATTTGACTGCATCTTTTTTGGAACTAAAGGATGTGGCTGTTTTTGAACCCTTTCTGGACCTAATCTCCCTGCCAGTTGATAGGTCCCTGTACTACAAATTTAGGGTAGGCACCCTTCCGATTGGGACCTTTGTACCAAAATGGAAGGGAGCACACCGAGCGTCCTTCTGTGCTCTTTGCCCATCTAGGCCAGAAACTGTAGCACACATACTTTTTGAGTGCCCAGACTATATTAAACCCAGGAGATATTGGCTCAAACCCCTTTTTAAACGCCTGGGAACACGTAGGCATTTGGTCGCACTACGGATTTTAAGGACCGATTCCGCCCCTCTAATAGTTTGTGGTGTTTCCAAGTTTTTAAAACATTCATGGTTGATTCGTTGCAAGAGACTCTCAGTTTCAATTTAATTCATTTTTTAGCTAATTTATCATGGATTATTCCCACTTTTATCTGTTTTAACATTTAAATGACTAACGTACATTGTATTGTTTTATAAATATGTCTCATGTGTATGTATGCTTTCAAGATATCTTGCATATCGAATAAAAGCTTTCAACCAACCAACTTATTATCTTTATCATTGTGGGGGAGGTGAAGTTTGTTTAGGGTATTTCTATAGAGGTGACAGAGCTTATCTCTATGCGGTTTTCACTCCCAGT
The DNA here is from genome assembly GCF_964261635.1 of Lissotriton helveticus. Classification (NCBI taxonomy): domain Eukaryota; kingdom Metazoa; phylum Chordata; class Amphibia; order Caudata; family Salamandridae; genus Lissotriton; species Lissotriton helveticus. The sequence continues at coordinate 246,892,165 of NC_136059.1, read as the reverse complement.
CACTGTTTAATGTTCCTCAGCTTTTGTCTGATCAATTTCCACAGTGAGTCACCATTAACAGTGTACTTTTCCCATCTCATTTTAAAATTATAGGCCTAGGATAGCAAGTAACCACTGATTACTAGAAAGTGAACTTTTCACCTCAGACTATCTATAATAAGGCAGACGTTATTGCAGAGTCAACCACAGTGATTGGGATTTTTCTCTGATACCTTGTACTTTTCACATATGTATTATTTTATTACTTTGCTATAAATATCAATTTACTAGCTTTTATAAATAATATTGGTATAAAATTATCTGTTAATAATTTGCTGTAACATAAGAACTGTATAGTCTTTCATTAGGGTTTCTCCTTATATGGCAGCAGCAAGATTGAACCGACCTCCTCCTTTTCTTTCTGAATTGGGCGTACCTTTATTATTGTGGAAACAATAGATTCAGTTATTTTAATCATATTTGATTGTTATCGGAGGGGATGCATTTTCACGTTTTGGAAGCAACATATATTATTGCATAATCTTGAAATTGAAGGTAGAAAAATATTTGAAAATCTTCTAGATCCATGAGAGAATGATGATGGGAGTTCTGGAGACAGAGAGGTATATTTGACTACAAAAAAAATAAAGAAGAACAGTATGGGGAGGAAATCAAAATTGTCTTGCAGAGACAAGAGTTCTTTGAATGTGCTCAAGGTAAACATGAGAAATGAGGACAGTTTGTTTCTATCTTAAGAGGTGTAGCTACCCTAGAATTCAAGAATAATTATTAGCAAATACAAACTCTTCTGAAACAAGCTATTTATATTACTGAAAATGTGGACTATAGAGGAAAGCATTTGTAGAAAATAAAATTACTGAAATGGAATACAAATTCAGATTAGTTCCTCTGATGATGAGAGAACCTTTAATGAAAGAACTTGAAAAATGGACCATTGAAGGTGTTTGGACCTACTGAATGTGTGGAATGGATCTCTCCCATAATTATAGCAACAAAGTCTGAAGGCAATCCATAAGATTATGTGTTGACCTAGGAGATCTAAACTCAGATATATGGATTGATCGCAACCCTTTGCCAAAGATAAATGAAATGTTAAGTATGATTGGAGAAGCAAGTATTTTTCTGTGATTGACCTTTCCTCTTCTTATCATCAAGCAGAACTACATATTGTGAGCAAATCACTCACTTCTTTTATCACCCTTTTTGGTGCGCACCAATTTTGCTGTAAGTCCTTGGTTTTGCTTCTGCTGCTGCAGTTTTTCAGAGACTAATGCAGCAGATTTTGCATGGTTTAGAGAATGTTTTCAGAATGATTTGTTAATATTTGGCAACACTGAGAAGGGAGATGGGCATACTCTTAAAAAACTTTTAGAGAGAATAATTCAAGGGGGGATTATGCTTGGGAAGGGGAGATACCAAATTGGGGAAGGGTCAGTCTGAATGATGAAGAAAACGTCTTTAAAAAATGAAAGGTTTGTGTAGGAAGAATCATGTCAACAAGCATTTTCAGAACTCATGAAAGACATATTTGAAGCTCCTTTTATTGGTAGTTTTGATGTAAAAAGACACACCATAATTATCTCAGATCCTAGTGCCAAGCCAATTGGAGCCACCCTCTGCGAAATAGTGGAAGGTAAGAAAAAAACGTATTGCCACTTTAAAGCTTACTAAACTGCTTTTCCTTGTTGCCTGGATCTGCTACAGAAGTGATGTGAATCCTGCCACTAGTTCTACACAGTGCAACCATTCACCACTATAATATGATTGTTGATGGGATTCGGTCAGAGGAGTAGGGGTTGGAGTCACTCTTCAATAAACACCTTGAAGAGTGTTTTCATGGGTTTCCCTTTTCACAAGTGGGTTGCCTGCTTTTTCACCAAACGCCTGTTTGACTTTCCAATATTTCGTCTGGCACCCTAGAGAATTAAAAAGTGAGAGACATGCAAATTATACCGTCTTATTAGAATACTTAACTACCTATAATCACATTCAATAGTTTGCTGGCTATGAATATCTTACTTGATCAAGTTACGTAATAGAATGAATCACGTATCTTGAAAAAGCCAGGGTCTATAAGTGTTATATAAAGGCCCTCATACACTCTAACCCATGGGCAGCGGTATATCTCGGTTCTCCTCTTGAGAATGTTAGATGATTGGTTTTATCATTGGGTCTATTTCCACATGAGTTTCCCGTTCTCCAGGAAGTCATCCTTCCTCCACCTAGAGGGAGACCATCTGGTTCTTTGACGGTCATGATTTCGAAAGTGATACATTAAAAATACCTCCTGTCCTATACTCTTGTTTTATTCGTCAGGTTGGGGTAAGATTAAAAACGGTGTGTGGTGCTCTGGTGGATGTGTGACTGGTCCACTGCACCTATATAATGATGATTGCAGGGGTCAACATGTTTCAGTCCATGGGTGTCTCTAAAGATCGGTGGACTTTCATCAGGACCTTAGTCATAGCGATAACGTGATAGATCGCTTTGATACATTGAGTAAGTTAATGTCACTTACCCATCTTCAACATTATTTCATGTAATTGACAGGTTTATAGCTGATGGTTCTACCTATAACTTTATGGGAGTTTATTTAAACTCCATCGGGTGCTGCGGGAGCTCTTTAGATTTGCATGTCCTTGTTGTAACTTCTTACCGCGACCCAGAAGTTATCACTTTTAGACCCTGGCTTTTTTAAGATACATGGTTCATTCTCTTTTAATAATAAACTATTAAACATGGAACCAGAATGAATCACTGCTTCTTCCTCCCTTCTCTTGATTGATTTTTTGGACAAGTTACATAATAGTCATGCAAGTCCTTCCTTGGAAAAGGAGCCTGTAAACGTTCAAAGGTTCTTTGATTCTAGTTCACGACTGGACCTCAACAATCTCTGTACTGTAACTTTAGTACTTGTGGACGCTTGTTTCAAAAAGTGGGTGTTATTAATCTCAAATCACACTCTTTAAAGCTAGTCTTTTCTGGCGCGCTAGTGTCTGTCTATGCTACTGTTTCTTGATCGCACCTGCCGCCAAGCCTTGCAACCAAAATTACTAACCGTGATTTATCTCTTTATCTTTGTAGGGTGATTTCGGATCATCATCATCAATGGGTCAAGAAAAGGGCCTGGACATCACAGAGACTCATCTCTGCTACTGAAATCACGTACAGGAATCAGGTAAGTCTACAACCTACCTGAAGACATGTTACCGCTGGTAGGATCTTTTTAGTAGACCTCCATCTGAGCATGAAGAAAGCAGAGAAATTGGTACGTGATTCCGGTGGGGTTTATAAACATTCCCTGCCATCCAGGATGGCCGCCGTACTGCATGGCCTGGGTAAATCTCGTTGACTCTTGAAACATCCCCTAGACACATGCAGTTGTGTTTTTCATTAGCTTGGGAAGGCTATGACTCCCAGGGATCAGTTGCTGGGGGCATGGTGGAATCAAAATTAGGCACACTCCGATGGCAGAGGACATTATCTCTGGGGGCACAGGAGCCTTGGGATTCTCAGAGGGGTGGTGGGTTACATTATCTTTGGGGGTCATCTTCACTAGATCAGTGATTGGTGCCCTGGGACTGGAACCTGAGGGGATGTTACGCAAGAGGTGACAGCATTTCCCTCTCATTCACTATCCAATGCAGAAACCAAATATTCTGTCGTTGAACGGGAAGCTTTGGCTGTGTTTTGGGTGGTGCGTCATTTGAAAATGTTTGTGTGGGGAATATCAGTTTTAATAAAGACAGACCACAAATCCATGATTTCTGCTTTCACAACCAAAGGTGCAGACCAATTCACCCCCAGAATAATAGCAAGGTGGTTCTTAGGTCTTGAAAGGGTCTAGTTTAACATTAAATATGTGCAAGGCTAAAAAATGCAGCTGCTGACTGTCTATTCAGATTCCAAATACCATCAGGGAAGGAGTATGAAAAAGTTGTAGATGATTTTGCAGTAGCCACAATTTTAGATGGTTTGCAACCTGAGGAGTAGGGGGAGAGCAAAAAGAATGACCCTGCATTCCACAGCCTTATGGGGTCTACTAAATGGTCTGAACTTAATTATATTGAAAAATCCTTTTGGGAAATTCGAGATAAATTGTATATTCATGATGATAATATTTACAAAGCACAAAGACTTGTACCTTCACATAATCTTTATGTTAAGCTAATAGCGATTGGCCATGAAGGTCACCTAGGGTGCAGTTTAACTAAAAATAAAAGAAGCCAGCAAAATTGGTGGATGCATGGTTTCCATGATTGAAAATAAATTAAATAACTGCATAAGTTGTTTATAAGACTAAACAAGTGAGAACATTTCCAATATTCCCTGTGGAAGTACCATCATGTCCTTGAAATAAAGTTGTGTTAGACATTATTGGACAGATAAATTGTGTTGGTTTGTAAGAACGATGTATATGGAGCCTTGTAGACTGCCACTCTAAGTGGGTAGAAATAAAAATAGTACCAGAAACTAATACCATAGAGACTATAAAGTTTCATAGCCATGTATTTTTTTAATGAAGGAGTGCCCCACACCATAGTGGCTGACAATGGGGTACAGTTTGTATCTAATAGGATGAAAGTATTTTATCTATTAAACATTTGCAGTCTGCATTATATTGTCCTAGAGCTAATGGGTTGGTGGTACAACCCAATTTAAGTAGTGGCAATAATTTAAAAAAAAAGCTTTTTATGAGATGATTTGGTCGTAGCACACTACACCACACAGTCTCACTGGTATTTCACCTTTTCTTTCAGGAATTGATAACCCTTACCTAGGCAGTTTATCCATTGTGTGAGTTACAACTTCTTCTCTAAATAATGCTCACAGTGCAGGCTTATTACATATCAAAATGATGCCTTGCTTGTCCACCTTTTGTTATTACACCCCTACCTTTTCCTGCCTGCTTCCTAATCTACGTCCTGAATTGTTCCTTGTCCCTTTCATCCAACATGCATAATGCAGTCTATTATGACTCCAAGTGCCTCCAGTGATTAGTGTGAAGATGTGATAAACAGGTACTTTGCATAATCTAAACCATTCATTATTGTTAATGCGACAGAACATGCCAATATTTCTTGCCTGATTGTCTCTCCTGATTTGCAAAATGCTAATAAACGGTCTCAATAGAAATCAGTGTTTTCCATGAAGATCAAATTAAGTCAATTGTTTGCCTGTGACAAGCAAAGCTTGTATAGTATCGAGGCCTTTGAAACTCTAAGCATAACAGGATGGATACTGAACCATGGTTTAAACTGTTTTAAGTACACAGGAATTGATAACCCTTAACACTCAAATAGTTACATTGTAATGCCTGTCATCATCTGGTCTGATGCATTCAGCCTGTGTAGAAATATATATTTATGTGAACGTGTTCAGTCAAATACATATATTAACTAAACCAGGGGGTAAAATGTTATTAACTAAAGCAACCAGGAAAATGCACAATATGTATCTTTGTAGACATATTTTAAAACATATTTGTATAAAACAGAAATCTGATGGTTCCATCCTATGATTGAATTGATCACTGTGCCACTAGAGCTAGGAGCAAGCACATGCCATAGTATGTTTGAAGCAAAGGGTAGTCCTAATGCGCTAACTTTCAGGATGTGATCCTGCTTTGTCCTGGTTAACATCTTTGACCACCAAGGAAGAAGAAGGTAGGGAATCAATAAGATTTCAACTCCTTGAAGACATCCTAGTGTACACATTTGAAGGAAGTATGAAACCATGAGTGACATGTCTTTGTTTCCAGTCTTATGTTGTCCTGGCTGCAGGTGTGCTGATAGCCACCTGACCTGAGATGGTGAGCTTGTCAGCCAGATGGATGAGGTGCCAGTCAAGATGGCTTTGTAGATGGTGCAGATGGGTCTAAAGATGGTGCAAGTGGCAAGGGAAGCCAGTGGAGCTCCATCATGATGAGCGTGATGTGGTAATATGTTTTCGATCCCTTGATGTGCCATGCTGTGGTGTGTAGGATACATTTAAGAGGAGCCAGTGTGTAGTTTGAGAGGGTGTTAGCTAGACTGTTGCCACCATTCAGATGCAAAAGTACAAGGGCTTGAATGGCAGTTATGAATTTACTTTCTTCAAGGAATGGTTTCAGTTTCTTCAGCAAAGAGAGCTGGTAGGTTCGTGATGGTGCCCATGCTCTGCCTGAAGCCTGTTTGGTATTTCGGGATTATTCTTTTGTCCTCCGTCCACCCCTGTAATTGTTGTAAAATACGTGATGCGAAAAGTTTTGGCTCAACGTCGATCAGGGCAATGAGTTTCCAGGCTCAGTTCGACTGCTATTTTATAGATTGGATGAAATAGGTTCCCTCTCCAGGAATATGGCATCTTATTTTCGCAATATAGGTGGTCAAAAAGTGGCGTGAGGGGGGCATGGCTACGAGCGTCAAGATGGCAGTCACACTTTAGGTGTGCTCCGAACCCCTCCGTTATCCGCTCGACCACCCGACTCCATCGGGAGCATTCAACACCCTGTGCCCCGTACCTGGCAGCCTGAGGACCTCTGTAGATCCGTTTACATCGTGTGGCGCTGCAATTGGAGAGTGTGGGACTGATCTGAATAATTGGAGCTGTCGGGCCGCACTTCCTAAGATGGCGTTCGCGACCGCGCTGAATCCGGCTCCTCTGCTGGTCCACGCTCCGTGACCGGTCTGCACGCCTGTGGGGGGGCTACTTGAGTGGTGGGTTCCCCCTCTGTCCTTTGAGGCGGGGCTGATGCGTGAGCGCTGCCACGGCTCCGTGTGGGGTCTCGGTGCGCGCGGGCTGCCTGCGTGCTACCAAGGGCCCTGTGAAGTCCTGGCTGTTGCCCGGCCTGGGAATAGTGGAGTGGTGGACATCCTTCACGAGCGGAGAGTGGGGGCCTCCGTTGGTCCTGGGGATTTCGGCGGTCCTGCTGGCCTTGGACTTTGCCTTCCTGGTGTAGCGCTGAGGCCCGGCGGGGACGCAGCCTGAGAAGGGGTGACCCCCTGTTGCCCCCCGTGGCTTTGCCCTGGACTTACCGCATGCACTATTGGTGGCGGGGCCCTTCCACCGCCCCCCTCCTGTCTGGCCCGGTGCCACTGGTGTGGTGAGATTTTGCCTGCGGGGTTGCCGACCAGGGAGGTGGCTGTGTGACACCTTGAGGGCTGCATTGATCATTGATGGTGCTGGAGACTGCCTTAGGGGGGGCGGCCTCCTGGATGAGGTGCTCTTCTGTCGCCCCCCGGCGCAGGGTGGACGTTGCTGATTCCAGAGGCCGTGCCTGAGCCCACGCGAGGAGTTCCCATCCGAGCCCTGCTGGGCCCGGCGGCCGCTACTGCCTGTGCTGCTGGTCGTTGGCAGCTGGAGGTCGCAATTCTTGACCAGGCCAGCAGGTAAGGAGTGGGGCCGCGGTGGTGTCTAGTCTGGAGTATGGGTCGGCTTCAATCGGGCAGCAGGTGGGATGCGGGGGGCCCTTGGCTGGTGTGGCTCCTCTCCCCACCTCCCACTCCTGGTGGGCCATGCAGGGCTTGCTAGTATTGTATTGTAGTATTGTATGGCATATTTATATAGCGCAAAACTGTCACCCAAAGGGTATCCTGGCGCTTGACTTAACCAGCCATACGCGATGTTATATGTATTAGGCGATGTAGTAGGCGGAGCTGGCCCCTTTTGCCTGGCGATGGTGATGGCGTAGCCCGCTGGCTTGCTCTCCTGGACCCGGGGCGTGGGTGCGAGCGCCTCGGCCGCCATATCGGGCGGCGGTGTTTCAGGGTGGCTGTGGATGGAGGCCTGTTGGCTCCCGTGGGGTTGCGATTGTCACCCCTTGGACCGTCAACACATCCCAGGGGGCAACTGCGCATGCTGAACCCTTCCACCATCCGGGATCCGGTGACCCTACTGAATTTCTTCCTCATCTGTGGTGTTTCTTGCCCCGGTGGGCTCTTCTGTGGCTCCAGCGGAGGGGTTCAGCCTGTGGCCCTTGACTACGAAACTTCCTTTCCGGCTCCTCTACACTGGCTGGCCTCTTGGGTGGTGGCTTGGGCTGTTCTGGGTCGTCACATCGGCTGCCTGCAATTCAAGGCTCTCTGGGTCAAGTCTGCTACCTCACTGATCTTCCAGTGTGGGGCCTGCCGGGGGGTCCTCAGGGCCCGTCCTTCCCCGGGGGTCGAACATGGATAGGACGGACAGATCAGCAAAGGTCCCTGCCACCCAGGCGAAGATGGACCGCTTCACCACTCCGGGGTGGGGGGTGGAGGAGTGGCTGAACAGGAGGCTCCACCATCCGCCGAACTGGCCGCCATCCTCCAGGCCATTCACACGTCCCAGACTTCGGTGGATGGCAAGATCGCAGAAGTGAGGGTGGATATGACTCTCATCAGGCAGGATCTTCGCAGCATGAATTCCCGGATTAAAGAGACTTAGTCCAGGATCTCTTCTGTGGAAGATGACGTGCAGCAACTTAAGGGGCAGGTGGCTTGTCTTCAGTCGTATACTCAAGAGTTGTACCGCCGGCGGAAGACGCTGAAAACATGTCCAGACGCAACAACCTCCCCCTGGTGGGCTTTCCGGAGGGAGTGGAGCAGGGACGTGCAGTGGACTTCTTGGAGAAGTGGCGGAGGTCGTGGGTCCCGGGGGGATCCCTATCCCCTTGGTTTGCAATTGAGCGGGCTCATCGTTCCCTGGCTCCCAAAGCAATGCCAGATGCTCCTCCCCGCCCGATCATAATGTGGGTTCTTAACTTCAAGGACCGCGGCATCATCTTGTCTGAAGCCTGTAAGCAACAACGGTTCCTCCATGATAACAGCACTATTATGATCTTTCAAGACTATACCCCTGAGGTCCAGGGCCAGCGTCGCTCGTTCGTTGAGGTTAAGCAGAAGCTGAGGATGCTTAACATTCAGTACCGGCTCCTCAGCCTGGCTGAGGCTTGAACATGGACGATGGAGGAACACCCTCTGTGAGCCGAGGGTTGTGCACCAGGCGGGGGGGATGCGGAGGCGGGCTCGGCGGCCCTGCTCCCTCTGCCCCCCAGCCTCCACGTAATCGATCCCGCAGGCACCATGATCGGAGGCGGGCCTGCTTAGACTCCCCACTGGGTCACTCACAGCAGCCACCCCAGTTTGCGGAGGAAGTGCCGTCTGGGCGGCGTTCCGGCTCTGCTGGCGGACTGGACGGCGGAGAGGCTGCATCCCGGTCCCCCGCGATTGACTTGCCGGACACGGATCTTTCCTGTAGCCCGATGCTTTTGAAGAACCCTGCTTGAGACGGTCTCTGCCCGCCGGGCCTTGCTCCGTGGCCCGAGATTGGGCTCTGTCTTCGACCTGTTCCTAGTTTCCCGATGGTCTTTGTAAACATGCATCCGTTCAAGAGGAGGGGTCCTCCACGTTTCCCCAGTCCGAAGCGTTTTAGTTTGGTTGTTCACCCAGTGTATTAGGGTATTGTCTTTGAGGGGTTGACAGATGCTTTCATTCCTGAAGTGTAGGTTGGGGGGGTGTGGGTAATGGGGGGATCTGGGATGGTTTTTCCCTGTAAGTTCTGTTTTTTTGTTGGTTTTTGTTTCAGCTACCACGGAATGACACAGGTTATCGGGGGGAGGGACGGGTGTGCCCCGTAGCAAACAAACACTCCCACCACTGTGGACCCCCAAGCGCGTTTGTATACCCAAATTCATCTGCTCAGCCTAGACCAAGTTACGCCTATCATGACAGATAATACTTCCCCCATGGAATCTCTCCACGTATTGTCGTGGAATGTCAATGGCCTGTTGGACCGCCACAAACGCACAGCGGTCCTACGCTACGCGCAGCGTCTCCACATAGATATCCTCATGCTTCAAGAAACACATCTCTTAGGTAACTGCTCCCCTTCTTAGCTCGCTATGGCTATGACAGAGTATGGCACTCCGGCTTCTCTAGGGGCTCACGAGGGGTTGCCATCCTCCTGCGGCATACACTGCCCTTCGTCTTCTCCCATGTGATCCATGATCCTCAAGGTTCGTCCGAGACAGTCTGTGGTTCGCAGGCCGGGTCTCCCCTCACTCTCATGTCGGTCTATGTCCCCCCTCCATGCTCGCGACCACACTCGTGCACACTGCTGACCTGCTACACAATGTGCCTGCTGGCAATATGGTCATTGCTGGTGACTTTAATGCAGTCTTAGCCCCGGTCCTCGACACAACGGGACCTCCGTCTGCTGCCCGGACGTCGAGCGTGAAACAACTGAAAAACTGGTCTGAGTCCCTAGGGCTCTGCGATGCATGGCGCACATGGCACCCGCGCAGCACCCGCTTTACACATAACTCCGCGGCTCACCACACATAAGCGTGCATAGATGCGATCTTTGTCCCTGCGCCCGACTGTTCTATGATCCTTGACGTCCGCATCCTGCCCAGAGGCATTTCAGATCACTCCCCTATACTCCTTAGCACAGGGGCACCCCTCCCTCGGCCCCCCAAACATGGAGGATGAACGCCTGGTTTCTTCAGGATAAAGGCTTTAAGCAGTCGGTGGGGACAGAGCTTAAACATTACTTTGCTACCAACGAGGGCTCGGTAGACTCCCCGGGCACCTGACAGCTAGCCCTCATCCGGGACGACATTAAGCAACTGTCATTGGATGTGGCCAAGCTCCTCTGGAGGTCCTCGATAGCAAGAGTTTACGGTTAGGGGGGCAAGAACGGCATGATCTTACACAGATGGGCCACATTTCCAGGGCGAATCGTGTCATCCCAAAGGTGAGTAATGCTGCAGGGGCGGTGCAGTGTGCTCCAGTGGTGATGGCACCTTTGCTGCATATTACCGGAGGCTGTACACAGCCCACACCCCAAGCTGTCCGTTGCTGCTCTCCCAGCCCAGGAGGACCAAGAGCGACCCATCTCCCTTAAAAATATCAAAGAGGCAATCACCCTAGTTTCCCGGGGTAAGACCCCGGGTCAGGATGGCCTTCTGCAGGAGTATTACGCAGCATACCGAGGCACCCTAGCGCCCCACCTGGCCAACTTCTTTAAAGGTTCCTTCCCGTCAGAAACAGACTTTGCCACCATTGTGGTTATCCCGAAATCCCAGCCTCCCTCCTGGGTGTGCGCAGAGTATCGCCCCATATCCCTCCTCAACACCGAAATCGAGCTTTATGCTACCATTCTGGCCCCGCGGCTGAAACCATACTTGGCCTTACTCATGCACCCGCACCAATGTGGGTTCATGCCTCAGCGTGGGACCCGCCACTGCCTCCGCATGATGCACCTAGCTCTGGCACACCGGCACCTGCTTACCCCATACTTGGCACTCCTGTCCATAGACTTCGAAAAAGCCTTTGACTCGGTGGACTGGCCATACCTGCAGGGCATGCTGTCCGAGATGGAGTTCGAGCGCGAGTGTTGGTCAATGGGGTACTGTCGGAGGCCTTCCCCATTGCCAGGGGCACTAGACAGGGATGTCCCCTTTCTCCCCTGCTATTCTCCCTGGCGATGGAACCCTTGGCGTCCCTGGTGCGGGCTGAAGACCACCTCCACGGATGGGAGTGGCCTAATACTGACATGGACAAGATCGCCTTACACGTGGACGATGTCCTTATCTTCCTGTCCGACCCAGCCTTCTCCGGGACACACTGCCTCTGGATTTTGCACTCTTTCGAGCAGGCCTCAGGGCTGCAGTTAAATCCCGGGAATTCAGTGCTGGTTCCTCTGCATCTCTCTAGAGAGTGCTTCGACTGGCAGTCTACCATACCACTCCGGAGGCAGTTTTTTAAATATCTGGGGATTTGGATTACCCTGCTTCCCGAGTTGGGCTGGTCCCTCAATGTGGCCCGTTAAGAAGGCCAAGGTTGACCTCCTTAAATGGAAAGCACTACACCTGAACCCCCTGGGGAGGGTGGCCCTGCTTAAAATGATGATCCTCCCCAGATTCCTTCACGTCCTGCAGAATACCCCCTTCTGTTTTCCCAGAACGTGGTTTCGAGAGCTGGATAGTCTAATCACCAAGTTTCTCTGGAGCGGAGGACGGGCACGTGTGGCTATGTCTATTTGCCAAATTCCCTCCTACGATGGCGGTATGGGAATGTCACACTTGTATCTGTACTTTTTGGCAGTACGTCTCCTGGTAGTTCACGATTGGTTTAATGGGGGCTGGTCAGACCCAGCTTACAGGCTTAAACTGAGTGACCTAGGGCTTGCGGACATCCAAGTCATGATGTATGGGGGGGGGTCCATTCCAACTCGACTGCCTGATGTGACGCGCTCTATGTTGTTGGCCTGGCGGGCCTCGCTCCGTCACACTGGTTGGACGGGAAAGTTGACCCAGTGTACTCCCCTCTGGCACGGGGCGTGGCTTCGGGAGGTTAGTGGGCTACAGGGGTTCAAAACTTGGGACCTTATTGGCATTTCCCAGCTAGGGGATGTATGGGCCAGGGGCCATGTGTTGTCTTTCCAGGAGCTCCAACCCTGTGTCTCCTTACATTCGTCCCAGTTTTATAAATGTTTGCAGTTGAGACTTGCCCTCCACACACATGTTACGGACGGGACGAGGCTCTCCGAGCATAGCCGCACTGAAGTTCAGACGTTGCTGGGAGACTTGGGTAGGGGGGTCTCCCGCATTTATCGCACCCTAGTTAACAATACCCCCACATACCTAGATAAATTGAGGGGTCAATGGGTGGAGTGGATAGGACCCCTTGATGAGGTGGATTGGCATGATGCCCTCATGTCTCCTAGAACAGTCACCGTCTCCGCTAAACTCAAGCTGATTCAGCTCTACTACTTGCACGCTGCGTACCTCAACCCCTTACGCCTGTATCGAGCGGGTATGCGCCCAGATGCGTCATGCGCGAGATGTAACCAAGCACCAGCTGACTTCCTCCACATGGTTTGGTCATGCCCCCGCTTAGGACAGTCCTGGGGATCCATTGAAGTGGAGCTAACGGAGTTACTGGGCTGGGAGGTTCCCCATGATCCACGTCACTCTTTGCTGGGGATTACTGATGGGCTGGACGGGTCCAGGAGTGACAAATTATGTTTTAATAGAGCTATGATGGTGGCCAAGCGGGACATAGCGGTGGCCTGGAAAAGCCCTGACCCACCGTTCCTGGAGAGGTGGCGTAGAGAGGTGGATTGGTGCGCAACCCAAGAGAGAGCCCTTTATAAAGCCAAGGGGTGCATCAAGAAATACCACAGAGTGTGGGGGAAGTGGTTGGGGAATGTGGAGGGTCTTGATTGACTTGGTTCTAGATCCTATCGATGTAATTCAATTCAATTCAATAATCTTTATTCAGATACAAATATCCATAAAAGCACAATTCAATCTCCACCAAACAAAAATACAACTCTTCTTTAAAATTCTCATATAGATTCGCATTTAAAATCTTATATAAATCCGCGGTGCTTAGGGCTGGATAAAAGACATACATTTGATAAGAAAAATTGCAACAATATACAGTGTATGAAAAAGCACAATATACGACAGCAATACCATATTAGCAATTTACAGATAAATAAACCGATAAAATAACATTTAAAAACAGTTGGACGGGCATGTAAAAGCAACATCGTATTATAATAAGGTGCAATGAATGTAAACAACGTTAACAACATAGTATGGCCCACATGCATCATTGTGTCTTTTTGCATTTCTTAATTTGCGAAAAATAAGGAATCGCAAATTAAGAAATGCAAAATGATATGCATCAATATTTTCGGTATTCTTGTGGGATTCGGTAAAAATCGCATTTTTTACCGAATCCCAAAGAAATACCGATTTCTTAACTTAATTTTCGCAATTTCCATTGATTCCTATGGGCCAAAAGGCCCATAGGAGTCAATGGAAATTGCGAGTGGCACTTAGAAAATTTCATGGGTGCAGGGGGGGGTCCAAAGGACCCCCCCATGCACCCCTGAAATGTACTTTTCAGCATTAGTTACATACACACATGTCCTAAGGACATGTGTGTGTGTAACTTTACAGTTTAAAAAATGCATTTTTGTGCATATTTAATCAATTTCGCAATTTACCACGAAGTTGAACTTCGTGGTAATTTGCACTTCCAATTTTAAAAAAAGCATATTTTTCTATAATGATGCATAGCATTTAAGAAATCGCACAATTGCGATTTCTTAAATGCTAATGCAATTTTAGAAATCGTAAAAAAGATGCGACTTCTAAAATGGCATGATGCATCCCAACAAGCACTTTTGCATTCGCAAACGGCCGATTTTAAGGAATCGCACCGTCTGCGACTGCAAAAATGCTTGATGCATGTGGGCCTTTAAGTATAATTAATTATGGGTGAGCTTCTATGCCTAAGAAAATGTTAAAAACGGGGGTTGGACATGCATTTAGGAGCAGCATCATATTAGAATAAGGTGCGGTTAGTTGTAAACAATATTAGCAAGCATCTTGGATAAAATTAATTGTATTTGAACTTTCATGCCTGCGAAAGTATACAAAAGGGTTGGGTAGGCATTTAGCAGCAGCATCATATTGAAATAAGGTGCAATTAGTTGTAAACAATATTAGCAACATAGTGCAGGAGTAATTGGTTTTGTTTAAGCTTACGCGCCTGCAAAGTGGAACCTTAGTTAATGTTAAGCATTAGAATATGATAATAACTATGTACACCTGAACATTATTAAGTACTCTTGTCATATTAAAAATCGCTCATGGAGACACGAGAGCGTACTGCCGCTGGTAAAAAACGAGCTTACACGGAAAATCAGGTCATCACTTCCGAGTTGTAAGATCTCGAGATACGCTGTTTTGTGATCGGTAATGGCTGATGCCTTAAAATACGGGATCAAGTATTGTTTTTTATATTTTCCATAGAAGTTACAGAACAATAAAAAATGTACCACCGTTTGGTTGCTACCGGTACCACACTGGCAAGGCTTCTACTCAAGGTTATTATTAAATCCCGAAGGGAAACAAAGTGAATATTTTATGGTGCCACCCCTGAGGCAAAAAAGTAGGCTCCTCTTCCATTGCCCAATGCTCTTCAAAAAGTATTTAGGTAGCATGTTGTGTTGAGAGCCGATTGCCTCCAGGAGGGGCATATACCTGGCAACCGATGGTTTGAGGCACTCAATGGCGTATCTTTCATTGTTGTACGATTCATACAATATCCCCATGATTGCTCTTTTATTCATGCCCTCTAGTGCTAAAGGATGTAAAAAAATAAGTTTGAGGTTCACGCTGGTAAACTTTTTCTGACAGCGGAAAGCCAGGGTATAGAACCACCCTTATCGCACTTGAGGCAGTCTACAATAATCTCTCTTGTTAACATTGCTGCTGTGTTCTGACATATTTCTAACCAGAATATAGCTGGGCATGACCTAATAAAGTCTTCTATGTAACACAAATTTAATTCCCTGTGACATACATAGGTCGGTGAAGAGATTTGAACCCTCAAGATTTTTCTGCAAAATCTTTTTTCTTCCCTTTGGATCCCACTGCAATTTGTGAATCCCCAAACTTCCGCACCATATGTGGCCATCGGGATGCACTGCAATTTATAAATCTTCATTAAAGGTGAAACCACCTCTGCCTGTTTTGGCTGCCGAACACTCAGGATAGAATTAGTCGCTTTTAGAAACTTACTTCTACTGTGGACAGCATGAGCTTGCCAGGATCCTGTCTTGGAAGAAACAAGGCCCAAATAAGGGAAAGTACGAGTGCGTAATAGGCATTCGCTGCCAGAGGTTATTGAATTAATACAATGTTTTTACGGATCCCTAGTCATTATGTATGATTTCTTAAAATTGGTACAGAGCTCCAAATCAGCCATAAAGGACACAAAGCCCTTAACTAAAGTGTCCAGTGCTTTAGGGGTGCGGCACATAAGGACCGCATAATCTGCGTATAAAAGCGTGGGGAGTATGTTGCCGTTAATTTTTGGAACGTCATTGGTCAGTTTTGACAGGGTGTTATGTAATTCATTTATATAAAGAATAAAAGTAGAGGGGTGAGTACACATCCCTGTCTGACCCCTCTGCCAAAACAATGTCTCCTGAGACCTCCCCATTATTACTAATCCTCACCCGCGCCTTCAAATCCCTGTGCAAATGTGCCAAAAAATAAACCAAAGCCTCGTCCAACTCATAATTTAAAAGGACCGACCACAAGCGTGACCTGTTGACAAAATCCAACGCTGATGTAAGGTCCATAAAACCCAAATAAATAGGTGACTTTTGTGCTATCATATATTTACCGAGGATAAGATTTTAATTCAAACACTGTTCAATTGTTCCCAGTTTGCTTCTGAAGCCCAACTGGCACTGATTTAAAAATTGGTCCTTTTCGGCCCAGATCCTAATTTTGTTGAAAACGACCCTACCTAGGATTTTTAAGGTGTTATCTATCAAAGAGATTGGTCGGTAACAACTAGGATGAGATCAATCTCCTTTTTTAAAAATGGGCACGATGATACTGTTGGACCAAGTGTTCGGAATGGCTGTTTTAGTCAAGTTATTAAAAACATTACATAAGCGACGTGCCCAAAAATCCGGTTCATGTTTAATAAGATCAATGGACAGCCGGTCTTGTTCCATATGTTTTGGTGTATGGCATCCTCAACTTCTGTCACTGATATAAATACCTTAGTGACAGGAGGGCTAATGCTGATATTCGAGGTCTTTGAAGGTGCTGTGTAGATCCTTGCAAAATGCGCCTCCCATGATTCACTCGTTACATTACAACTTATGGGAGTAATAATTAAGCCCATAGATCTCATAGCTTTAACTGCTGCCCAAAATCCATTTCCATCATTAAGTGTAGCGGCGCAGGCAATGTAATTTTTATGGGGTTCGTGATTGGGGGCTATGTCCCTTTTGTGAATGGACTTAACTTCATGATTTCCATGTATTGGCTGAATGTTTTCTGTGTTGTAAAATCAATAAAATTGTGCTTATCAAAAAAAAAAAGTGGTGTGAGGTAGTTGGCCCAGACATCAGGGTCTTGCTTAAAAAGTGCATTTGGGAGGCCGCTTGGCCCTGCGGCGCCCACAGTTTAAAATTTTTAATCACTACTTTCAGGTGTTTTGTTGTTGTAAGCGTTGTTAAATCTTGAGTAATGGGTTTCATTTGGTCCCCTTCCAATTGCACTTTTTCCAATATGGAACGACCTATTGCAGTTGCATTTTGCTTTGCGTCCTCCAATTTGTTCAAACCTGTTTCTGCCCACGTACAAGTACCAGTTTGTGTGTTATTATACAATTTGTCAATATGTTGTATCCAAGCTGACTAACTTATTCCCGCATTTTGGTACGTTCCTATTCCTTTTGTTAGATTATTTATTAGCCCCCAGAATTCGCCACTGTTTGGCAATTTGCTCGCCCACAGCAATTTCTCCCAACGGTTTTCAGTATGCACCCTTTTTGCGTTCCTACACATGTCCTTATATTCCTTTCTCATTTTTATGATTTTACTATTGTCTGTAGCTATTCCCATTCTGGCTGCTGCATTCTTGGCTCTTGCCTCCTTTGCAATTTTCCTCTTCTGGTCTCGCAGCTGTATGTTGTACCATGGTTCTTTTCTGGCACCAGAAGTCAATTGGCTTGCTGGGATTACTGGGAATTTGTTTAACCAGGTCGTTCCTAGATTGATTCTCCCAATCTTGTATGTAAGCATAATAGGAGCGAGACTGAACCATGGTTTAAAGTGTTTTAAGTACACAGGAACTGATAACCCTTAACACTCAGATAGTAAAATGTTAACACTGGACATCATAGGTCCAACCAATCAACCTGTGTAGAACAATGTTTTTATGTGAACATGTTCAATCAAATACAGTATATCAACTAAACCAATGGGCATAATTATATTAACTAAACCCCTAGAAAGTTGTATGCAGGGAATTTTCTATTTTCATCACCAGTTATAATATGCAAAGTAATGACCTTCTTGTTTCCCCTAAGTCATTGGTAAATCTCTTTTTTACAGCATGGTATATTCCTGTCCCCCTACCTCCTTTCACGTGTTCCTTCCTTGACTGTTGGCATTCTGAACCTTCATTACAATTGTAACATAGCCCTAATGTTCTAGCTATTGAGGTGCCTTAAGTAGCCTAGCCACCTTTCTTTGTGAATTCCAAAACTTTCCATTGGTATCTTTGCAATGTGTTTATTATGCATGCAAGTGCCAATTGTTAAGCTTGGGAATTGTGATGTGTAATTTACTCCCGTACCTAGGCAGTTCATCCATCGTGTGAGTACGACTTCTTCTCTAAGTAATACTCACAGTGCAGGCTTATTACATATCAAAATGATGCCTTGCTTGTCCACCGTTTGTTATTACACCCTTTCCTACCTGCTTCCTAACCCACTTCCTGAATCGTCCATTGTCCCTTTCATTTAACATGCATAACGCAGTGTATTATGACCTCAAGTGCCTCCAGTGATTAGGGCGGAGAAGCGATAAACAGGTACTTTGCATAATCTAAACCATTCTTTATTGTTAATGCGATAGAACAAGTCAATATTTCTTGGCTGATTGTCTCGGCTGATTTTCAAAATGCTAATAGAGGGTCTCAATAGAAATCAGTGTTTCGCATGAAGATCAAATTAAGTCAATTGTTTGCCTGTGATCTCACTTAACCGTCACATTTTGACAACTATTTTGACAAGCAAAGTTTGTATAGTATCGAGGCCTTTAAAACTCTAAGCATAATAGGAGCGAGACTGAACCATGGTTTAAACAGTTTTAGTACACAGGAACTGATAACCCTTAACACTCAGATAGTAAAATTTTAACACTGGACATCATAGGTCCAACCAATCAGCCTGTGTAGAAATATATATTAATGTGAACATGTTCAATCAAATACAGTATATCAACTAAACCAATGGGCAAAATTATATTAACCAAACCAAAGAGGAAAATGTACGATTGGTATCTTTGTAGACATATTTCAAAACAAAGTTCTATAAATCAGAAATCTGCTGGTTCCATCCTATGATTGCATTGATCACTGTGCCGCTAGAGTTAGGGAGCAACCACATGCCATACATAGTATGTTTGAAGCAAAGGACAGTCCCAATGAACTAACTTTGAGGCTACGCCCTTGTATGTCCTGGTCAACATCTCTGGCCACAAAGGAAGAATGAGGCAGGGAACCAACAGGATTCCAACTTCTTCAAGATATCCTAGTGTAAAAATCTGAAGGTGGAATCAACCCATGAGTGACATTTCTTTTTCTCCATTCTTATGTTGTCCTTGCTGCAGGTGCACTGAGAGCCACCAGAGATGGTGAGATTGTCAGCCAGATGGGCGCTGTGCCAGTCAAGATTGCTTTGTAGATGGTGTAGATGGGTCTGAAGATGGTGCAGGTGGCAAAGGACGCCAGTGGAGCTCCATCATGGTGAGGGTGATGTGGTCATTTGTCTCCAAGCCCTTGATGTGCCATGCTGTGTTGTGTAGGATGCCTTTAAGAGGCGCCAGTGTGGAGTCTGAGAGGATCCCAGCTAGAGTGTTGCCACCGTTCAGATGCGAGAGTACAAGGGCTTGAATGGCAGTTCTGAAGTCACTTTCTTCAAGGAATCATTTCAGTTTCTTCAGGAGAGAGAGCTGGTACTAGACTGTTTTAGATGTGGTCGGTTCCTTGAGAGTAAGGTTGATGTCCAGAGTGAATCCAAGCAACTCGGCATTAGGTGAAGGTTTGTGGTGGGGGCGCCCGAAGGCGCCAAGCAAGATGCCACACTGCCGCGAGGATCTTGCTGCTCGGAGGCCACCCCGACCTTTATCCTGGCCATCCAGCCTTTTATAGGCACTAAAACACCTAGCATTGCGTAGGTGAGCACTGCTGGAATGACTGATTTCAAGTAATAAGCTCCTACCTGGCTGCGGAGCATCTACTCGCGTGGCTGTCCCGGGACCGAAGTTGGCTCTAACATGGCGGACGCAAGACGGAGGACGGCGCAGTAGCGAGAGCTGCCGCTGAGGCTGAAATACTGGTCCTGGCCGAGGCGGGGAGCGCTGCCGCGCCTCGCTGTAGGCGGCACCCCCTTGCATCGCGGGAGTTGGGGGCGGCGGCCCCTGATTGTATGCCACGGCCCGGCTGCTGGACGGAGAAACCTGTGATCGGTCGCGGGTGCTGCAGGGGACACCCCCTGGGGAGGCTGCGGGTGGGGCCAAGGCCAATCTTCCGGTCGGAGCTTTGCCGGGTATTGACTGGCCTGCCCGGGCGCCCCGGTGCCTACGGCGCTGAGATCGGCAGCAAGGAGGAGAGAGCCTGCAATCGGCAGGCGCTGCCTGTTTCATACGAGAGCCTCGGGCTGCCTGCCTGCCTGCCTTCTTATTGCCCCATTCGGGAGGGAAGCTTTTTCACCAGTGCTGGTGGTGGAGCGAGCTCCCAGGTCGCTTGCGGCCCAACCGGCGCCCGGGATGACCCCTCGCCCAAAAATTGCCCGCCTTCTCAATTACCGGGACCGGGATGTGGCCTTGCGCCTCTCCAGGGAGAAGGGACAGCTCCTACATGAGGAGATGGACATCTCTATGTACCCCGATTTCACCGTAGCGATTCATGGGGCAAAGGCGGAAATTCCTACTGGTGAAGAAAAAACGACAGCAACTTAACATCCCCTATGCAATGGTCTTTCTTGCAAAACTCAAAGTGATGTACCAAAGTAAGCAGCACTTTTTCAACACTCCGCAGCTGGCACAGGATTTCCTGAAGATCCTGCCGAAGGTGGCGGCAAGGAGGGATTCGCCATCTCATCGCTCTGCAGCTGGTGGAGGCACTTCGGATGTGGAATGACCCCCAGCCTCCTTTATGACGCCCGTGGCTGAACGCACCGATTGGTATAGGTGAGAGGGGCAGCTATTTAGTGAGGGTGGGGGCTTGGAGGGAGCTACAAATGGGGGAGGGGTCGCACACTACTCACACACCGCCGGTGTCGCCCCTAAGGACTCTGGTCAATGTAGTAAAGTGTTTGCGATGCATCATCTTTCGATCTTCTGCTATCTTCGCTGTCTTCGCCATCCCTGGACACGTGTTTCGGGGTATTACCCCTCATCAGCAGGGATAGGCTGTGTACTGGGGATGCCGATGGCTGCCAATATCTGCCAGGTATAGTACCACTCAGGCGCGTAGGTGCGGGATCCCAGGCTCGTCAGCCCGCTGCTCAAGGGAGCTTTAAAGTTACAAATGGGGGAGGGGTCGCACACTACTCACACACCGGCGGTGTCGCCCCTAAGGACTCTGGTCAATGTAGTAAAGTGTTTGCGATGCATCATCTTTCGATCTTCTGCTATCTTCGCTGTCTTCGCCATCCCTGGACACGTGTTTCGGGGTATTACCCCTCATCAGCATGGGATAGGCCGTGTACTGGGGTTGCCGATGGCTGTCAATATCTGCCAGGTATAGTACCACTCAGGCGCGTAGGTGCGGGATGGAGCTGTTCGCCCATCCTCTAAAGAGGGTCTGGGTCCCAGATGAGTATTTATTTTATTTATTTATTTTAAAAGTTTTATATAGCGCTGGCTAGACCCGGAGGTATCAGAGCGCTTTACATGAGCATCAGGTCATAGTTACAGGTTACATCGTTACAAAGGTTACACAGTTCTTAGAGCTTGGCAACATAGTTACTTGTAAGGTCGAGATAAACAATAAGCACACATAAGTGAGGGGAAAAGAAGGCAAGGTGAGAGATTCAGGGGGGTGGAGTAGGGGAGGTAGACAGATAATGAAGGTCTGAAAGGGGAGGGGAGGGTGAGAGACACCGCATGGGGAGGAGAGGGGAAGGGTGATGGGGACACAAACCGGTAGACGAGTCAAGGCAATGTCTAAAGTCCAGTAAGCTGTGATCCCAGGGGAAGTCTATTGCGAGAGGCTCCCTTTACGCAGTGGACTCTCTCAGAGAGGTCTCTGAGACTCTAAGGCCTACATACTGGATCCTTCCCCAAAAAGGGGAGAGGGAGTGCTTTGGCAAGGGGTGCCATACCATACCTCAAGTGAGAGTGTCTCCCTTGGCGCAGTGGCCACACTCAGCGGGTTCGCTGAGACTCCAGAGTAAAGATATTGGATCTTTCCCAAACAAGGGGAGAAGGAGTGCTTAGTCAAAGGGCACAAAGGACAGGGGGTAGGCAGAGTAGCAGGCAAGGGGAGAGATTCAGGGGAGAGAGGATAGGAGCTAGGGAAGAGACAATAAGGCGAGACGAAAAGAAGTCTGCCTAAAGACCGACTGGGTAGGTGACGACCAAGGAGGGAATCCAAGGCCCATCTCCCCTATAGCTAAACCAAGTAGCTCCATCGGGCAAAGACAAAATAGTTCAGTCTCAAAACATTGAGAGAGGAGGGAGGGAGAGACATAAGTAGAGGAAGGATGCGGTAGGAGACGATAGGAGAGACGACAGGAAGTGCAACAGTGTGGTTCAACAATATACTAGAAGAAGATCAACAAATAAACATTAAATCAAACAATCATCAATACAATTAGGGGAGGAGAGAAAGGCGAGAGAAAGTAGTGGGGGGTAGGGGAGGAGAGAGAGTAGGATAAGGGAAGAGACAACCATAGAGAAGAAAGGAAGTCTGTCTAAGGTTCACAGAAAAACAGGGTGGGGACAAAGGGCAAGGGCATGTGAGGACTGAGGACAGAGGACAGAAGCTGGAAAGAGTAGGAGCGGAGAGGGAGGAAGGTTGCATAAGGTGAGGATCGCTAGGTTCAGGATCAAAAGTATCGGGACATCATCTGCACAGATTCTCAAGGTGGGTGCATGGTTAAGAAACAGGCCACAAGGTGGAGCTCCAGGCTAAGGAAGAGAGCAGTTTAAAATTCAAAGGAAAAATAGATCAGGAGGATTTCTTTAGAAAAGAGGCGCTGTTATTGTAATAGCAACGCTGTCGTGTATTTCTATAGGTTCTGAATCGATCCCCCTATTCCTGACCCTATTCTGGTTAAACTACCTAGCTAGTTAATTAACAGTCAGCCCATGAGGCAAGAAAACCCCCATGATGCAGATACCGTTATCTGACGCAGTCACACTACGGCACAGGAACGTGTTATCTGATTAGGTCATAACGCTTGAGATCTAATTAGACAAGCGACATTCCTCCAGCCCCTGATAAGGCATACGACGTTCTCATAACAAATCAAACCTATGACAACCTGGAAAATCCGTGCGGCCATTGTTTTGATTTCACAGAGAACTTTTGCAAAAGAATGTGCTAACGAGCAAGTCGTATGACATCTTTATTGACGTACCTATGTCCATCCTTACGTCAATCTCGGCACCTTTAAGGTATAAATATTGCCGACCTTGCCCTATGCAAACACACGCGTGGTGACAAGACGGAGCAGCCATACTTGCCGAAGCCGAGAGCAGAAGCAGACCCCGCTGGCAGCAGCCCCGCCTTCCTGACGCGCTGAGAGACGCGCTGCTATCTCAAGCCGAGAGACCCAGCACCGGCGCTTCCGGGTAGCCCTCGCAGGCAGCCTGGAATATCGAGAGCAGAGAAAGAGATACCATTCCTCATTCATCCTAACTTCCAGGTACAGAACTGAATAACCCCTCACAGAGAATTCTTTAGTTATTCACTTGGCAAAAACAAACTTAACTTAAACTGTATCTTTCTATTCCCGCCCACGCATTAGACTTAGGTCAGGTACACGGGGTAGGCGTATTTAGAAACACCAGTTGAGCACGTTTAGTCAAATGTATATGTGTATGTAAATATATTTTAATCATTTTAAAACATCATATGGCTCAGAAACCATATCAATGTTTTTACAGTATTATTTTATACTATTGCTTTTAATGTATGCACTTTACTTAACTATAAGTATTGCAATAATATCGATCCATTTCTCTTGTACGAGAAAAGAGACTGATCAATAAATAACACCTTTTTATTGAACACGCCCGTCTCTTCCTTTTCTCTACATTCTGATGAGACTAAGAATGCACGTACTGACTGAGTAAAATAATTGCCTTGTGCTCACACGACTCTTGAGATTGACTCTTGATTAGGGGAGAGCAAAGTTGTCATGTTCTATGGTTGTCAGAAACTAAATCCCTTCTTGTCTAATCAGGGGAGTTAATTCCTTCCTTGAACATTCGAGAAAGTTTCTAGCGAACTCTGAGCTTAGCTGGCAAACCCAAAAATTAAGTCTAGTATCGACAGTAGTAGACCTAGTTAACGTCTGGTCTAGGCCTTTACTGCTGTAGGTACTATTCCAATGCGCAGAGCCTATTGGGAAAATAGGAGCTACACTACATGGCGCCCAACGCGTTTGGAAAGGGCGATAAAACTAACGTAAGACATTTAGAGTAACTCAGTCGTGCTTTCTCACTCAGACCCCTTTTCCCAAATACTCCAAAGACGTCTGGAGTGGGTGAAAGGTTATTATATCCTCCAAAACCTCGCAGGAGGGAACTCCTATGTATGGTTCTTGGTCTAGTCAACGTTGAAGGATAAAACAGTTCCAGAATATTGTGCATCTAATCTCTGTTTCCATAAGAAACCTGATCTGCAAACAAACATAATACCATCCTGTCTGTAAAATGGCAGAGAGTGATGATGAAAGAGAGGCAATTAGATTAGCTACTGAAATAGCAGATGCTGATGCTACCATGCAAACAGCAGACCCGGATATAATACTCATCCAGGTCGCCAAAAGGAGATCTATAACCTTAAAACTTATAGAAAATGGACTGACACCTAGAGGTGGCACAGTCATATTCGTAATTGAGGCACACGAATATCGGCAGACAGAGGTATACTATACATGGATACATTTTCCAGCAGCAAATGCTGTAACAAAGTACTTCCACTATTACAAAGTAGAGGAACCTCCTGAAACGTACACTCCTTTCGAGGAGGTGGAAGTACCACTCAAATTCCAAGAGCATTTGCTCTTATTTGATGGCGCCCTAAAACATAACAATCACATTACAAGGCTCGGTCCTTTAGGAAGACCAGGAGCAACGTGGCTGGTCCTAGCCGGATACACACCACATCCAGACATCGAAAGAATGCCTGCAGCAGAGCTGTTAATACAGCTAAAACAACTACTAAAAATTCACAGACAATTAGTTCAGTATGTAATGCGGACTTCAACAATTCAGCCAGCGATTAAACTACCACAGCTGACCCCTCACCAGGGGAACACAAATAAAATTACACCACAGAACATCCAATCCTGCCTAGGTAAAGTTCCAGCTAAACGGGAACAAATACCATTCTGGTTGGCACAGAAAATTACCCAAATAGAGGCGGTGTTTCCTGACACCACCCCATTAGAAAAACACAGGATTCTGACTATATGTCTCCCAATGGGAATCGCACCACACATTGAGGACTGTGACACTTGGGGTACAGTCTTTGCTTCCATCTATACAAAAACGCATGGTGTTCCATCCATTTCGGTGATACCAGATGTGCTAAAACAAATTCAAGATGAATACGGTCCAGAACCTGCTTTAACTCTTGGTATGAAATTACTGAAAGACTTCAAGCAGGTCTCGGCTATATTATTAGCCAACATAAAAGGTGAAGCAGCAAACGTGGCGATCCGCCAGAGGTTAAAAGAGACAGATATAGCAGACCAACCAGCTGAAATTGCCAGAATCATAGAAAAATCCTATGAAGAACTAGGCAGAGATAGTCTAGGTGGAATACCAGTAAAACCGCAACTGACTACAAGTCCAGAAAAAATGTTTTTTAATAATAATAATAAATCACCAAAAAAGAACTGGGATGGGAACAAACAATCCAATCCTAAAGAAAAGAAATTCCAGTCCAGAGGAAGGTCTCCTAGGCGAAGAGAGAAATCTCCAAACCCGAGACAAAGGTCACCCCAGAGTGACCCCTCTGGGAATAGATATAACCTTAGAAATAGGGATAATATTAAAAAACCTGATAGATATCAAGACATTGATACACGTCCCTCTCAATCTTTTCAGAATTCCTCGCAGAAATCGGAAAGAAGAGGACGATCAGAAGAGCACGCCAAGTCCAAAGACAAGGAACCTGCTCAACTGAAAAAGAAATCACAATTTCCAAAAAAGAAGGTAGCTAGTATCAAGGTAGTTAACAATGCCGAGAATACTGAGGACACAACTGAAAAACGGAGAGTGGGCTCAGACAATGCTAGACAGCGCAGCAGAGGTGAGCATAGCTCGCAAAGTCCTTATGAATCATCTGGAGACAGTGGACACGAATGAATATCTTCAAGTGGAAACTGCAGATACCAGAGTTAGCAAGCCCCACAAGATATACGAGATAACATTACGTATAGAGGGAGATAAGACTAGGAAAATAAGGGGACTATTTTGGGATAACCTCTCCAAGGGTTATGACATCCTTCTAGCTGAAAAAGACTGGCCACCAGAGTTTGTCAGGGAGTGCCCTCATGGCGAAGAAGTAATTATGCCTGCCTTCTCGAATCAAATCCCGATTCATAAAAAATATACACTTGCTACAAAGTGGGCGGTGGCCTTAGCACCTGCTTTATATAAAAATCATGTAGGATGGGATGAGGATTCTCCTCCTCACAAAATCCAGTTAAAATCACAACCAACTGCACAAAGGCAGTACCCAACTAAGCAAGAAGCTAAAAAACAAGTAAATGAAATACTAGATCAGCTAGAATACCAGGGGGTGATTGAAACTTGCACCTCACAAATGAACAATCCTTTGTTTCCGGTCTCCAAACCAGACAATTCATACCGTCTAGTTTTGGATTACCGACACCTTAACACATGTTGCAAAACTTTTGCAGTGCAAAACTCACACAGTGCTGCACTAATGAATAACATAGTGCGCAAAAAATACAAAACAACCTTGGACATCTCCAATGGATTCTTTTGTCAAAACATAGCACCAGAGAGCAGATATTTAACAGCTTTCTCAGTAAATGGCACTCAAAAACAATTCTGTCGGTTAGCCCAGGGGTACAAGAACAGCCCGGGGGTATTCTCAGCGAGAGTAACAGAATTACTACAACTATATGATGATGAAGCATTATCTTATGTCGATGACATTTACTTAACAGATGATGACTTGGAGACTCACTTGAAAAGAGTGAACACCATAATACTTGGTTTCGCTGCAGAGGGTTACAAATTCAACTTCAAAAAGTCCAGAATTGCCCATCTGACAGTCCTATTCTTAGGATATGAGCTATCAAGTGAAGGTAAAAGCCTGGCAGACAATTTCCTAGAGAAATGTGCCGTTATCCAAGCTCCTAAAACACTAAAAAACCTACAGTCAATTTTAGGCTTCCTAAATTTCGGAAGAACATACATTGCAAATTACGCAGAAAGGGTGAAACCCCTTTACGATCTAATTAAACCAGACTTTAAAAGATCCAGTTGGACTCAAACACACACAGAAATTTTGAGATCCTTACAAACAGACATGCTAATTAAGACAAAATTAGAAACCCGTGATAATACACGCAACCTTGTGATCCGAGTCATCCCAGGGAAATGCGGATTCACATACCTGACCTCTAATGAGGGAGAAAAGGTACCAATTGCATTCAAATCACACTTGTACACAAAAGCTGAACAGAGATTCAGCAACAAAGGAAAAATTGTTCAAGCAGTTCAAACCGCAATAGCTAGAGAAAAAGACATAGCTGACGGTAGACATATCACAGTCAGAACAGCAGAATCAGCCTTTGAAGCACTAACAACACCGTGTAATTTACCAACAACAACATTGAATCCGGAATGGATACAATGGGTGAATTCAATCACAACGGACAAAGTAAACTACTCCTTTGATCCAGAACTAGAAGAATTAAAAAATCTAAAATATGAAAAGACGTATCCTCTGCCAATCGACATTCTGCCTCTACGACATTACGCCTGTGTAATCTATACAGACGGACATGCTCAACCCTCCGTTTGGGGAGAACATGCATACAATCCCACATGTGAGATTACAAAAGAAGTGTGGCGCGGAGGTAAACTAAAACCTCTATTAACAAAATCACACTCAGTAGAAACTAATTCAGAAATACAAACTGAAATAATAGCTTTGAAAATGGCGCTAGATAATGCGGATCGCGAATTCCCGACACTTATAGTGTCAGATTCATATTTCTGCGTCAAAGCATATAACAAGGATTTGCAGACATGGATTCAGAACGGTTACAAAGATGACACAGATGCACCAATAAAGCAGAGACTTCTCTGGGAACAAGTAGCTCTTTTGAAAAAAGAACTACCAAAGACTCACGTGACTCACTCACTGAGTCATCAGCGTGATGGCGTTCACGTTGTAGGGAATTCATTGGCTGAAACAGCCGCAGCGGCAGCCAGTAAACCGGCTCCCGTAGATCGAAAAAAGCGTACATTAAAATACATTGACGGCGAAACATTGCTGGCGGTGAAAACGTCATCAAAAGGCGACTGCTCAGCGTTACCGATCAATTATCCACTCAATTATACATACATAATCGATGCAAACTCCGTCCCTTTTGCTCGAATCCCTGGAGTGGGGGATAGAATGATTCCAAACATGGACAGGAGACACTTGTTAATCGCAGACGCACACATGGGCGAGGGTCTCAGACACCTTAAATTAAAAGATTCTCTGGAAGAATTACAATCACGGTACTGGTGGCCAAGCATGAGCCTGCACTACACCATGTTTGTAAAAAACTGCCCAAACTGCAACAGAGATCGCAGTGGGGAGAGAAGCAGTTTAATACCTCGTCGTATCAAGGCAGATAATATTACCAACAAAAAGAATGGCTTGCGATTAACATACACAGGCTAGTTCCACTTATAATATAGATCCACAGCACTCGGCTGACGTCCGGACTGTTATACAAGATTTGCGAGTCTAAATGGCATATACGCTAAGAGCATGCTACGTTCGACCATTTTTTTTTTTTCTTCACTCAGGCAATCCAGCCTGGGGGGGGAAAGAATGGCCAAATGAGCACAGCCCAGCGGGAATCTTCTCACTTCCTTCCTGAGGGTATGGGATGGTGTAAAGAAAAAACCAAGGCAGAAAGCAATCTATAATGGAAAGGACATTAGGTTCGGGAGCTGGGTGGGTCAAACATCTAATAAGTGTCCAACGTAGTCTAAATAACTTGCCAAGAAATTCTCTGAAGGGATTCAGTCCGTACGAATTATTATTCGGAACTAGGATGTTGATCTCTGACCTTGATAGTCAGACTTCAGTGGTAATAGAAAAAACCTTTGATGTCAAAGACCGTTTGGCTATTTTGCAGGACTTAAACAAAACAAGAAAAGACCTGAGCAACATACAGTTGAAACAACAGCCAACAACCACTGAAGAATCACCACCTGTCCCAGCAAGACCTGTCTGGATTCCAAAAGTCGGGGATCTAGTCAGGGAAAAGATCGCGGTAAAGAAGGAATTTGGGCCTTCTTACAGAAAAGCAGTTCCTGTCTTGTCTCACAACGGGACAAGATCAGTTGTACTACCGCCACTTGCTGGAAAAAAGGAGAACCGAGTTGTATCCATCGACCTGGTAAAACCACAACATGTGGCCGATAACAAACAGTAGGCCAAGTGGACTCCCAATAAGTAGCAGAACACCAAGGTTTGCTACCAGTACAGAGGTCCTAACAAAGAGGCTCATCACATTCGAAACGCCTAAAGAAGAACAACAAGGACTATGCAACAATGCAATAGAACTCAGACCTCTGAAAACCCAAATAAAGACATTTAGCAGAGACACACCAATCTACAATGAAGTTCCAAGTGAAAATGCAAGAAACAAAAATCCTGAACCAATTGGAACAATTGACAGAACTGCATCTGGTTACTTCATCAACTTCGATGATTCCTCTGAAGGTTTCAGCGAACAAAAGACACAGCCATCATCAAAATCCTTTAAAGACAAAGCTAAGGAACTTTTGAAACAACTGAAAGAAACATATCTGGTTACTCCATGGATTGAATTTTGGGTGGGTTTTGGTGCATTTATCCTCATACTTTGGCTCATCATGGTATTTACCTTGGGACGCTTCATTGAGGGAAAATATGCTAAAATGGACACAGCAAGTCAGAACATCAACTTGGTCCTCAAACCACACACATCTTCACACGTCGAGAAACGAGAACTTTCTTCAGAACTTTCTTCAGCCAACTTCACAGCAATTCCAATACCTGGTGGGGTAGCCTGGGACAACACTGACTATGAAATTTATGGTCCGGTCGAGATCCTGAAATATCCACACCAAATCAAGATCTCCTTGAGTGACTTTGCAAAACCAAACTCATTTGCTGATGATTGGGACTTTGAAAGTATAAACAATATGATGTCTGACTTAGTAATGTCTGCTAAATTTACAAAACATGATTATTTGCAAGGTTCTACAAATTATGATAGTATGTATTGCTATAACCATTATGGTAACCATTTCTTGCATAAATCTGCACAACCTAGAAATGTTTTAAATTATAATCAATGGGAACATTGTGCTACACCTCCAAAAGGGAGCTCTAGAACCGTTTATGACAAATATTCATATTTTTCAGGTTTTAACATAACTAATGCTGAAACATTTTATTACAAATTGTCAAACAAGACAGGGATGAAAACCATGATAACCAACACAAAATTGATATATTCAGATTCATTCTTTGAAAAAATGAATACTTTTGGATTTGATTATTGGGACAAAAATGTTGATTTGAAAAGTGTTTGGGGTACAAAAGAATGGCAAGTACAGGGTATAGAAGCTTTGTTTAGAGCCTGCATGATCCCAGAACAAATGATATTTTTAAATGACACTGTTCAACAAACCACCTGTCTTGGCTTAGCCAAAATCAAAGATTTAAATAACCTGTCTATTCCAAAGCCAACAATGTTTAGCAATAACTCTGATACAGATGAAGAAATAGACATAAGCCATATACTTAACCAAAACAGAACACATCCTGATTGGAAACAATGGTTGATCTGGCCCACAGATACAAATAACTGTCAAGATAGATTCCTGAATAAAACACAGGGTTTCAAAATGACCAGGCCAGACCCTAGATATCCTCAAAGACATCACCCAGGGATAATAACAACCTACAGTGTGGGCAAATTATGCCTTCAATGGCTACAAACTTCCACACTGCCTGAAATTAAGCAACACCTAACTTTACTTACTGATGGTGCTGACTTGCGTGATTTCATACTGGGACCACGCAAACAGCGTCAAAAGCGTTTCATAGCAGCCTCTGTATATGCAGCATACAATGAGGCCTGGAAGGTTACTCAAATTGAAACAGCAGAGAGAATACGTGAAATTGATCGTATTAATTTGGAAAAATCACTTTCTGTAGTGGACAATGGGTTAATGACTCTGTCCTCCAGAATATTTTCATTGGACAGCATTGTGTCTTCAGCAATCGACATATTATCGCAAGACTTACTGTTATTACAACATGGTCAGTCACAATTGCGCTCTATTGTACAGCTTGGCTGGACGTTACAAAATCTGCGTTCAGGCTATGTGCCTTGGCGTTTAATCAACACAACGTCACTATTCCAAATCTTTAACCTTACTGATAGACAAATCGGTATGGCGCAGAAGGGTGCTGATTATACAATCTTGAGCATTGAAAAACTAGAAAGATTACCAATGACAATGTCAGAACGACCTGTCAGTGAATGGATAATCCACGGAATCATAAATATTCCAATCTCAACCTTCAGGTTTCAATACTGCCAAAAATATATACAGGCTGGCATGTACGAGAAATTGGGAAAGGGGTACCTTAAAACAACTTGGAACCTGCCCTATTCACATGCATGTGTCAGTAACAAAAGACAGAAAGTGTTTCTTAGTGGCCACAATTGTGCTATGTCACTAAGCGGCACGCTTCAGTGTAACGGTATTAGTTTGCACGGAGCCTGTGAAGGGAATTCATACAACCTTTCATGTCACCAGCAAGGCGCACCTGCAACTGAAATAGAACCATTCTTTCAAAGACTCTATAATGGGAGTTACATTCTTATTGTAGACCGCAGATGTTGTAGTCTTATGCCCGGGACTCCTTATCTAGTCACTACAACGGCGAAGGTCAAGTGCTGTGGACGTTCTTTGTTCCCCAGCTCCTTTCCAGACAGGGAGGCAAGGGCATGGCCCGGTTTGAAAATTACTTCTATTCGAATAGATACTTTAAGCAGAATGAAAACAGTGCTTCTTCAGACGCCTACAAGGCTCACGTCATCTAAAGAAACATATGATCTACAAGTCGCAAGGACGACTGCAGAGATACATACATTACTATCAACCAATTCCCCCGTACATTTTGCGGAAATCCTGAGCGAAATCTTAAATATTTCTGATACCACTGGGGTCTCAAAGGTATTTAAGACAGTATTTTCGATGGCATTAACACCATTCAAAGCCATACTGGGTATTTTTCCAGATTTCGTCCATTCGATTTTTGGCGGACTTCCCCTGATCCTGGGACTAATTGCAGGAATCCTATTCCTAGTCCTTATTTTTCGTTATGGCAAC
Organism: Lissotriton helveticus; assembly: GCF_964261635.1. NCBI lineage: Eukaryota > Metazoa > Chordata > Amphibia > Caudata > Salamandridae > Lissotriton > Lissotriton helveticus. The sequence continues at coordinate 246,859,759 of NC_136059.1, read as the reverse complement.
CCATGTCACAGATCAAACTCTCGCGACAATGGAAGATACGATCCTAGCCATTGGATACCGGGACCGGATATCAAAAATCCTGGGACTCTCCCGGCCTAGAGACCTAAACATGACTTGGTTTCTATCATTTCGACCAATGTGGCAAAGGTGTGTTTTACCTGTACTAAGGTGTCTGCTATGCGGAGAAGAATGCGTGTTAGACACCTGTCTGACGCTACAATCGGATGCGCCGGTGGATGCAGATACACTGTTGGTTACTACCAAGGTTCACGCACTGTGCTGCCCTCAAAGGCTGCCAATTCTGATGACGGCATTCCTGGAATCTTCACCACTACGATTGAAGAGTAGTGAAGTTCAAGATGAAAGCAGCATCGAACAGGTACGACCTTCTGTCAGCAATGCAAATCAGAATGTCAATGGAGACAATCATGCGCATGAATGCATGGTTACCCCTATTTCCGACTTAGTGGAACTTTCCCATGAAGCTGTTGACAGTTTTTTCAAAAGCCTGAATGATATGATGTTCTCTCTAGAACAGAAATAGAGACTTTTGAGTAAACTCGCACACGGCGTTCCCTGAATTCGGCCTTCAACTTTAAAAATAAAGTCACATGAACAATTTCACTCCAGTTCACGGACAGCAATTTTTTTCAGCAAGCCGCTTAAAATATTTTTCTATATATTTTTTTCCCGGGACATTGATCTTCTGCTTAAAGTAAGAAACTATTCCTAGAGAACTAAGATTTCTATTTTAGATACTTTATATAGACTTTAGCTGCCCGCTGGTATGTTCACAAATATTTTATTATGTGATGAAATGGTCTCGAACTTCCTTTCTGTATAGCCATATTGAGAGCCATTTCATGTGTATTTCTCATATACCAAAAAGCAATAATGCATTACATTGCGTGTTTACTTTTGCATTTAATTCATAGCTTAAGTGCATACAATATATATGACTGCAATTTTTCAGTATATTTGAAAATTTCGAAATGCATTTATGTATTTTGGGGTGGTAAGGTATACACTATACTCTATAGTATGTTGTACTATGTTATACTATGCATAGATTAGTAGATATGACCATAGTTAGCGTGGAGTGGGTGTCGTGTATTTCTATAGGTTCTGAATCGATCCCCCTATTCCTGACCCTATTCTGGTTAAACTACCTAGCTAGTTAATTAACAGTCAGCCCATGAGGCAAGAAAACCCCCATGATGCAGATACCGTTATCTGACGCAGTCACACTACGGCACAGGAACGTGTTATCTGATTAGGTCATAACGCTTGAGATCTAATTAGACAAGCGACATTCCTCCAGCCCCTGATAAGGCATACGACGTTCTCATAACAAATCAAACCTATGACAACCTGGAAAATCCGTGCGGCCATTGTTTTGATTTCACAGAGAACTTTTGCAAAAGAATGTGCTAACGAGCAAGTCGTATGACATCTTTATTGACGTACCTATGTCCATCCTTACGTCAATCTCGGCACCTTTAAGGTATAAATATTGCCGACCTTGCCCTATGCAAACACACGCGTGGTGACAAGACGGAGCAGCCATACTTGCCGAAGCCGAGAGCAGAAGCAGACCCCGCTGGCAGCAGCCCCGCCTTCCTGACGCGCTGAGAGACGCGCTGCTATCTCAAGCCGAGAGACCCAGCACCGGCGCTTCCGGGTAGCCCTCGCAGGCAGCCTGGAATATCAAGAGCAGAGAAAGAGATACCATTCCTCATTCATCCTAACTTCCAGGTACAGAACTGAATAACCCCTCACAGAGAATTCTTTAGTTATTCACTTGGCAAAAACAAACTTAACTTAAACTGTAACTTTCTATTCCCGCCCACGCATTAGACTTAGGTCAGGTACACGGGGTAGGCGTATTTAGAAACACCAGTTGAGCACGTTTAGTCAAATGTATATGTGTATGTAAATATATTTTAATCATTTTAAAACATCATATGGCTCAGAAACCATATCAATGTTTTTACAGTATTATTTTATACTATTGCTTTTGAGAGAGCGCAAACTGACCTAAATGTATGAGTGCATCACACTTACCCGTAGTAAGCACAAATCATGAGGAGAAATGCCATGAGTGCTAGTAGTATCTGCAATTATATTCTGAATGTATAGCTAATGTAGAGATTTAAGTAGAAGTGGAACTAATACAGAAATGTGTGACACTATATGATTTTATTAGATGTGATTATTCCTGAATCCATGTCGTGTAGCTGTTAAAATGTAAGATGGCATGTGGTTAAACGCAGAATGTGGTAGGCCTCAGGGCCAGAGCTAGAAGGGAAGGGGAAGGTGTTTCTTTTCACGACATAGATTGCACTAATGTTTTGGTCATTGCATTAATGGGCCATGATTTATAGATGTGTTTACTGAATAATAGAATAAAAGTATTAACATGCTTTAATTAATGAAGAAGTTGAATGCTATAATCATTATGAGAAATGCTGTAGGCCTGAAATGTTTTAACATTGATTTACACGTACTGGTCTGGGCCGAGAAATGTTGCGAACCTTTTTGGAAGTCTATGAGAGTTGGGATCTTGGCTGCAGATGTCTGTCTGCAAGAGAAAAGGGGGGATCCAATTATAAATAATATGAATAGAGGTCTGTTCAGAAGACGGCCCAGACATGGAGGAGGGTTCCGGAATGTTTTAAGGGGTATCAGCGGGCCGGAGAAGAGTCTGAGAAGCAAGGTCAACTCCAACGTATGAGGCCCAACACAAAGCAGCATGGAAAAAGCCAGAAGCTACACCACGTGAGGGGCGTCTCACGAGGGGCGTCTCAAATGTTGTTGACTGTTTTGTATTAGGGACAGCACCCCTGGGTGGAGTTAGAGCAGATGCCTGAGGACCCTTTAGAGAGCGGATGGGTAGGCAGAGAGGGGTCATGACTGGAGAACTATAGGTTTTCACCAAGAGACTAAGAGTGAGTGACTTCCCTTGGGGGTCATTCACTGCTGACACCTTTTGTTAGGTTGAGACTTGGTTAAGTAGGGATACCATCTAGAGCAGGGTAGGGACAGCCTAACCTGTGTGTTTTTCCTCCAACTTAAATGAAGGAGAGATCTCAATATGCGTCAATGCTGATAGCTTTATTATTCTTAGAACTTGTGCTGGTAATTTCCGTTGCTCGTCTGAGGGCTTTCAGAGAGCACATGTATGTAGTTGGACCTGTGTATCTCGTGAATCTCATTCTGAGATGCCTGTATTTGCAGCTTATCCTAACCTTACAATAAACTTTTGAAAGCTAGAAGTTGTTTGTGATCTTTTGGAGCGGGGTCCTTTATTGGGTGAACTAACTTGGTAAGAGATGCACTTTCTTCCCTCAATGACAGGCAACAAAGGTTCAGTCGACCAGATCGAGGTTTAGATCAATAGTGATAAGGTATCGATCAAAATCTCGCCCTTCCAGTTGGTAGCTATAGAGGATGGTTGCCTTCTTGAGGACGGTGACCTAGGCCAGGTTAGCTTACCCCAAGGCCCCTAGAGATCGATGATCGGAAGAACCGCCCGCCGAAGAAGATCCGGATGACGTGAGACAGAAAAAGCAGCAGTATCGGTCGAGAGTGAGTATAAAGGGTCATGCGTGTTAGATTGCGGTGTTTTTGTATTGTATCTATGTTGTAATGTCTGGCGGAGTTGAATGTCTGTAGAGTGACTGTGGAACAGGTTGTGAGCGCGCGCAACCGGTGGAAATCTTAAGTTCAAGGAGAGCTTAAGTGGTTCGGGTGTATCGGACACCCAGAGTAATTGTCAACTAGTGTGAAGGGGGTCATGAGGTACCATTGATCACCCGAAAGACCGAGATAGGGGGAACGTAAGAGTGAGTGCGTGAGTAACGGACGCTGGTCGGAGGTTACTGTGTGTGTAAGCAACCTATCAGAGAGACGATAGACATTTCGTCAGTTGTGTTGACAATTACATATAGACTGTGGACGTACAGTCGAGGGAAGTGACCGCTTGGTTGGAAGTAGTCATTTTTCGGTGTATGAATGGGACGCATGCATGACCGGGAGACGAGTTGAGAAAGGAGGGGTGCTGCTGCGAAACGGAGAAAAGTGACGTCAGGAAGTGTCGCGCTGTGATTGGCCGACCGGAGAAAGACCGCGCTGTGATAGGCCAGCTAGCAAAGACGTCAGAAAGTGTCGCGCTGTGATTGGCCGACCGGAGAAAGACCGCGCTGCGATAGGCCAAGTTAGCAAAGCCGCGCTAGGATTGGTGGATTGTCATCAGGAAGTAAACAGAGTAGCGAGGCTGGATATTGTGCGTATAATTATGAAGTGTTTTAAATGGCTGAGAGCGGCGTTTAAAAAAGAGAAGCGGGGATCGGATGAAGGGGAAGAAGCCCCGCCGGAGGGTACGCCGGCTCGTTACATGGCAGTGAATGTTGGGCTGCATACGATCCTTTGGATAACAGAGTGGAGTAAGATTACGGAAGGAAATGAGGAACTGACGTTCCCGAAGTACGGGACGTTCAGATTAGAGGTGTTACATCGATTAAAATCAGTCATGACCTCAATGAGACCCTTGCCTAGACCGACCCAGTTTGAAGCCCTTGATGCATGGATTAGGGCAGCGCATGTAAAGAATATGAACAGACGACAAGAAAGGGTGAAACGATCGGTAAGGGCAGTACAGGATGCCAGATGGGATGCGGATGCTAAAAGATGGAGAGTGCATAACATGGAAGTCAATAAACTGTACCCAGTGTTAGAGGTGCCCGGAAATAAAAGCCCCCTAGAAGAAGATGATGAGAGCGAAACAGAGGACAGCCTGATAAACAGATTATTGACAGACAGGCCACCCCCGTATAATAGAGCAGGGGGAGAGGTCGAGCATAGTGAAAGAGAAAAGGGGGGCAATGCAGGAGAGCATGGACCGCTTCCCAGTTCAGAGTGGGATCCTGAGGCAAAGAAAGAGCTGTCCCAGCCTAGTCAGGTGCAACAGGTAGTCGGGAGGTTTGTGGTACAAAGAGCGCCGGAAACGGAGTGCGCCACATCCTACGCATTACCAGATGCACTACAGGTACCTGTTACCATAGGTCCTATAATATCGATATATGACCCAGAGAGAGCAAGAGGGGAAGAACGGGTACGGAAGGACGGAGAAAGAGCAGAGACGGCAAGGAGGAACGATACGATCAATTTCCCAAGTCAGATGCCGATACCAAGAGAGTGGAGCACCCCGGTGCACACAGCAGGGGATCCAGGAGGGGATCCTGGGGGCCCTAGATGGCCAGTGGATATGAGGGGATCTGGACGAAAATCCTTTCAAGAGCTAAATGAGTACATGAAGAAGTGGGATGAGGCAGTGGAGGCTCACAAGAGCATCATAGCTGCGGAAGCTGAAAGGGAAAGTCAGGACAGCAGAGCTCGGACTCACTGCGGGGCTGGGGAGAGCAGCCCGGAGTGGGACTGGAGAGAGAGAGATAGTAGGGGAGTCACCCATTGGGCCCGGAGTGGTGATAGAACGGACCTGGAAAACGGGGGCCCCGGGAGTGGAGGGGTGGCGCGCCCAATACTCAGTGAAGGGGAGAGGAGAACGCAAGAGTACAGAAACAGCTTTAAGTGTACCCACTGTGTGCCCGGCACCAGAGAACTGAATGGGAGTTGTGAGAGGTCACACCACAGTCCCTGTGATGACGGACACGAGCGCAGCCCAGGGAATATGGGGAACCAGGAAGGATCGTATCGGATACTGAGCGATACTAGACAAAGGGAGAGTAGCGACCAGAGGGAAAATAACAGAGAGGCGTACGGTGAAAGGAGAGAAGAAGGAGAGAGTGGGCAGAGCAAGAGTGGGGGTAACAGGCCCGTGTTCCATCACCTTCCAAGATCGGATGGCCGAGCATGGGACCTGGAGAGATGGGAGCAAGGGAGAGCACTCATTAACTCTCCCGAGCCCAAACGTAGAGCTCGGAGTTGGGATGGTAGGGAGACCAGTGAGCCCCCTTCGAAAGACATATTGCGAGCTGAGATAAAAGCCAAGAGACTCGATGTCGCCAGCTTAAGGTCAGACCTGGATGACATGGTAGATGGTACCCTGCCTTTAGAAAGAATGGAAATGTATGAGCAGGATGAAATACTGTATATGGCAAAGGACATCACTCGAAAGGCGAGAGCAACCCATGAGAAGTTAGTCGAACTAGCAGGCAAATATATGGTGGACCTGTCAAGAACCAAAGCATTACAGGGTAACCACAGGCTACATTACACAGATCGAGACCTAGATGAGAGGAGAACGATCGGGCTGAAAACGCACATAAGGGAACTGATCACTGGAATAAGGACATGGAGGGCACTAGATAAGTGGGAAGAGAGGTGGTCCAAGAAAGGGACCGTCAGGAGAAGCACGCTTGGTACGACACCAGGAAGGCTGCAGGGAATAGGAGCATACCCTTTGCGTGAAGTCGCAAATGGGAACTATGTGCATGTCCCTTGGAGTAGGGGAGATTTAGCTGCTTTTACCACCTCCTTCCCCAAATTGAGGGAAAACCCAGTGGAGTGGTACAAGCAAGTTGAGAGATTTGTAAAAATCTCAAAGGTCCTATGGATAGATCTGAACACGCTGTTTGACATTGTAGTACCAGGAGATCTGTGGACAGCATGCAAGGTTAGCGCTGAGTGGCCCACAACGGAGCCGGAGAGGGATGCTAAGACTAATGGGCCGTCCGAGATTGTGATGGCAAAATTCGAGAGAGTGATGACTTGGCGGAAAGAGAAAGTGCCAATGCAAGACATAGATTGGGTCAGAATAGACCGAACTAGACAGGAACCCAAAGAGACAGTCCACGAATATTACGAGAGATTGCTGAAGGCGTTTAAACAGTATAGCGGTCTGGATGTAATGGATCCAAAAGACATAGGGCAATTTGTGTCCAAGTTCGTCCTGGGACTGAGACCGGATATTAGTTTAATGATTCAGCAACACTTGATTTGTTGGCAAAATAAACCCCTAGACGAAATACTGAGATATGCCAGGTACTGCTGTGATGAGATAGACTCCAAGGCTAAGAAACTAAAAGAAAAATTGATGGTGGTACAGATGCAGGCAGCAGGGAAGGGGGGACAGCAGCAACAGCAGCAAGGAACAGGTACAGGAGGAAAGAAGCAGTACAGTCAGAACAAGGGCAATGAGGAGAGTTCCACCTTTAGACCCAGAATAGACATAGCTGCCTTGAAGAAAACGACTAGGTGCCACCAGTGTAACGAGGTGGGACATTGGAAACGCGAGTGTCCCTACAATGTGGAGATAGGAGAACAAGAGGTAGAGGAGGAAGAGGTCCAGAGCGCGCCTACAAGAGGGGTGACGCCATACCAGGGAAAGGTGCTCAAAGGGGGGGGGTTTCCTCCCCGAGCCCAGTTCCCGCAACCTCCCCGAGTAGGGACTATGGGTAAGACCTATAGACAGATGCCCCTGTTTGTAGGAGGAGAAGAGTGCTATTATGTGGACCCATTAACCGGACAGAGAGTGGAAAGAGAAGACTGCACCCTCGGGGCAGCCTTGGAGGTGGACCAGAGGGGACCCTATGTCGAAGCAGAAGTAGCAGGGTGCCCCACGACATTTCTGGTGGACACAGGAGCCACTAGATCCACGATCAGATCAGCTGCAGTTCCAGACCTGCCCATGTCTGGAGAGACCATACAAGTGGTGGGGGTCGCAAACAGGAGAATAACCAGCCAATTGACAGAACCGGTACAGGTGAAAATAGGGAAGTACAGCGATGAGCACCAGTTTGTGGTTTGCGATTCAAGTCCTGTGTGTCTGCTAGGCAGAGACCTGTTGTGTAAATTGAATTGTACAATATACTGTACACCTCAGGGAGTGGAGGTATTGACCAATGATGATGACGCAGACTTCAAAGTTGCAAACTCAAGAATATGCGTGGAGCTGTACCCTACTTTGACAGTAGATGAGCTCCCCTGGGACTTGAGAGAGACAGTGGCACCAGAAGTATGGGACTTCACTGGGGAAGAGATTGGATTGGTCAAAGGGGTGGACCCAGTGAAAATTGTAGTGAAACCGCATGCTGAGTTCCCAAGAACACCCCAATATAAATTGACTCCAGAAACGATTGCAGGCATAAAACCCGTGATCGAGTCCATGATTAAACAGGGAATACTGAAAGAAATCGTGGGTAGTCCATGCAACTCCCCGATTATGGGTCTGCAGAAACCAAATGGGAAATTCCGGATAGTGCAGGACCTCCGGAAGATTAATAACATAGTCGTTTCGTGTTGTCCAGTGGTACCGAATCCATCAGTGATACTGTTTCAGATTCCATTCCAAGCTGAGTGGTTCACTGTGATTGATCTTTGTCAGGCTTTCTTTTCGATCCCTCTGGACGAAGAAAGCCATTTTCTTTTCGCATTTAAGCTGGAAGGTCGCGTCCTAACATGGTGTCGTATTCCTCAGGGGTATACAGAGAGCCCATCGATCTTCAACCAGCTTTTGAAGAAAAATCTTGAAAGTCTAGTGCTGCCCCAGAAGTCAGTTCTGGTCCAGTACATAGACGACCTCCTCGTGGCGTCAGAAACAGAAGAAGCTTGCAGGGAGGACTCCATTGCTTTGTTAAATCACCTAGCTGCCAATGGGCACAAGGTGTCCCCGGGAAAGTTGCAGTACTGCCTGACAGAAGTGCAGTACTTGGGACACCGAATAGAGAAAGGCAAACGAAAGGTGTCACCAGACAGGATAGAGGCGATCATGAAAATGAATGCGCCTAGGACACAGAGAGAGGTCAGGATGTTCCTAGGGATGGTGGGTTATTGCCGACAGTGGATCGCGAACTTTTCACTGAAAGCAAAGCCCTTGCAAAAACTGACGCATAAGGAGGTGAGCGATCCGGTACCATGGGACAAAGACTGTTTGATGGCATTCCTACAGCTGCGAGAGGACCTGTGTCGTGCTCCGGCATTGGGAATGCCTGATTACAATAAACCATTTTTGCTTTACTGTTGTGAGAGAGAAGGTTGCGCGTTGTCTGTGTTAGTCCAAATCCATGGGAATGCCCGTAGACCAGTTGCTTATTTCTCGGCTACTTTAGACCCAGTAGCCGCAGCGTTGCCCGGATGTCTCAAATCCGTTGCTGCAACGGGTGTCAGCATTGAGAGATGTGAAAATATCGTCATGGGGCACCCGTTAGAGGTGTGCGTGCCCCATTCTGTTGAACTGTTGATGACCAGGACCAAAACACAGCATCTGACCAACAGCAGGCTCACGCGCTATGAGCAAGTTATTCTTGCTGCAGAGAATGTGACCCTCAGGAGATGCTCTGTTTTGAACCCTGCCACCTTGATGCCACTCCCAAATGATATCGAGGATGATGATGAATGTACAGACCATGACTGCCTCGATGTGACTGAACTATGCACCAAACCCAGACCCGACATCGTAGATGAGCCACTGACCGACCCAGACGAAATTTTCTTTGTCGATGGCTCATGTGTAAGAGACGAAGTTGGGCAGTTGAGAGCAGCTTACGCTGTTTGTACAATTACTGGAGTTGTGGAAGCTGGGTGCCTGGAAGGAGTACACTCCGCTCAGGTAGCCGAGATTATTGCCTTGACACGTGCTTGCTTGGCAAGCAATCAAATTCGAGTCACCATATACACCGACAGCCAATATGGTTATGGGGTGGTTCATGATTACGGGCAGTTATGGTCTCAAAGAGGGTTCATGACCTCTTCAGGCTCTCCCATTCGCAATGGAGAGTTTGTGCGCCTGTTGTTAGAGGCGTTGCAATGTCCAGCAGGTATCGCAGTTGTAAAGTGCACCGCACATACCAGAAATGTGGACTTCGTCTCGCAAGGCAATAGATATGCCGACGAAGTCGCGCGGTATTGCGCGGAACAAGGGTACTCTTTCACAGAGGTGGAAGTGGGTGGAATAAATGTAAGGACTGAATTAGCCATGATATTGGAAACTGTTGATACTTGGGACGAATTGACAAATATGCAAGAAAATGCTCCTGATTTTGAAAAAGAAACATGGGAAAAGGCAGGATGTGTAGTGGGTGAGTCCCATTTTTGGGTCTCAGCAGACGGCAGAGCAGTGTTGCCCAATGAAATGGTGAGCCCAATGGCCAGACACATACATGGTCCCGTACACCTAGGGAGAGACGCTATGCTGAGAGTGTTTAGACAGACCTGGTACAATCCTAAGTTTAGAATAGCAGCAGAAGCAGTGTGCCAGCGTTGTGTGACCTGTCAGCAGTTGAACGTAGGGAAAAGAACACCAGTTGCACTGAGCCACATAGGAAGGTCTGGAGGTCCATTCAATCGAATGCAGATAGATTTCATTGAAATGCCGAGGTGCAACCGCCTCCGCTATGTCCTGGTGGTTGTTTGTGTATTCTCCAGATGGGTTGAGGCATACCCTACACGTAGGTGCGACACCCTCACAGTGGCCAAGTTACTGCTTAGGGAACTCATTCCGCGCTTCGGGGTGCCGGCCTCTTTGGAATCAGATAGGGGAACGCATTTCAACAGCGAGCTTGTGAAGATGATTTGTGCGGCTCTGAACATAGATCAGAAATTGCATTGCAGTTACCGACCAGAAGCCTCAGGAATTGTGGAGCAGATCAATGGCACGATCAAAGCCAGAATTGCAAAAGTGTGTTCCTCAACGACCCTGAGTTGGCCTGACGCCCTGCCATTGGTCCTCATGAGCCTTCGTAGTACCCCAGACAGAAGAACGGGGTTGTCACCACATGAGGTGTTAATGGGAAGAGCAATGAGGCTGCCATCTGTCCCAACTACTGCACTGTTAAATATCACAGATGATATGATCCTGGACTATTGTAAGGGGCTGTCTGACGCCATTCATTCTGTGTCCCTTCAGGTGCAGGCTGCCGAGGTTCCATCGTGCCAGGGCCCGTGCCATGACCTGTATCCTGGGGACTGGGTCCTGGTGAAAAAACATGTGAGAAGAAGCTGCCTGGATGTTCGTTGGCGTGGGCCCTTCCAGATCATCCTGATCGCGAACACGGCTGTGAAGGTGGGAGGCCTGCCCAATTGGATCCACGCGTCACATACGCGAAGGGTTCCAGCACCTCTGGAAGAAACAGCTCCTCTCTCGGATAGACGTCCAGCAGAGGACCGAGAAGCCATAGAGGGGGCTAGCCAAGCTGTAGAGGTGCCAGCGGAAGCAGGGAACGAGTCTGACCAAGCTGAGGACGGTCAGTACAACAGCGAAACGGACGACGCTACAGAAGGAGAAAGTAGCTGGGAGTACGAGTCAGACACTGACAGGTCTGACAGAGAGCGAGAACAGACAAGAAGGAGAAGGAGTAGAAGGGCACGTGGAGAAGCTAATTGGCCGCAAAGAGGGAGCTCTAGCCTGAGGTCAACTCCAGAGATAACCCTTCCTCCGATATCAGAAGACTCAGACCCGGAAGAAGGTGCTCAGGGCGCTGAAGCACCGGACCGAAGAAGGTCAAGAAGAGTGCGTGTGCCTAGCAGAAGATACTCCACCCCTGAGTGGACATATCTGGCGACAAATGTCTTTGAAACAGGAGACAGGGAGGATTCGAGCGGTGGTGGTGTCCAGTTCTGAGCCCATCGTCACCGTGGAAATACGACTGTTGGTACCCGGAGTCGAACAAGAAGGGTCACTAACATTCATGCTCCCCAGACCTCCCCGCCTCAGCAAGTTAAAGCACATGTTTCTCTCAGAATTGCAATTCCCCGACTTTGGTACAACGATAACAGCCCATGAAGAGCACAATCTTCGTTTGGAAATACTGAACTTTGCTATCGAAGCTGCAGGCACAAACCTGATAGTAGATGCTTAAAGGACTTTGTAAATAAAGCGAGCAGAAAAAGAAGATTACCTAGCGCCCAGGAAGCAGAGAATATTAGGGACCTTCCCTTGAGTTGATGGAGAAGGGCTAGGGTTGTCTTTATTGAACTGTTAAAGGACCTTTGCGAAGAAGGTTGTCAGCTTCCAGTTGTGTGGATTCTAAAGACAAAAGGAGTAAAAAGAGACTGTAAAGGAACGAGAAGAAAAGAACTTTGTGCCAAGATAAGAGAGAGCTATATTGTCTGACGAAATGGAAGCCGGCACCCAGAACCGCAGAGCTAAATGTATAATAGGTACACTAATAGTAGGAGTGATAATATTAATAGCTTTAGTGGTAACAATTTCTTATGTAAAGGGACATGAGGAAGAGGCGAAGGTAACTGATGTGAAATCTGTAGAAACGCTTACACCCACTGTTGCTGGTGAGAAAAGGGAAAACACTCAAGAGAAAGCGTTATTAGCTGCAGAAGCCCGCAGGTTACACGTAGATGAGTCCCAAGGAGACTTTAGGTCAAATGCTTATGCTAAACTCTTATATGAATACGTGGATGCCATGGAGGTTAAGGACTGTTACGTCTGCATGCAGTTGCCGGCGTCTGTAGATGAAGGCATTAGATATCATCACCTCCCGCTGACATATGGCATTACATGTAGCTTATTGCTTAGTATATTTTATGGGAGAGATAGTTTTGAATACTATTTCTCCAACTATGATTCAGTGTTGCCAGAAGTCCCAAATTATAAGCAGATGAACAAATGGGACTACTGGAAGAGTGAAGACAGATTGGCCAAGTTCTTCATTCCTTGGATTACCTTAGATACTTCACATGCCCGTAGAAATAACCTGACATGCAAGGTGTCAGAAGTCGAGAAGAAGTTCATAGGGCAGGTGGATGATCGTTACAGGAGACAAAAGATTTTGAAAAAATCAGGACAATGGAAAACAGATTGGACCGAGGAAGAGAAGGCACACAAGAGAAAGGGTAGTAGTGGTCCAATAGCTTTAGATAAGACGCAGAGAGGAAAGCTATGTCTTCACCGAGCCAAAACGTATTACGAAAATGTATACGTGGGAGAAGTCAGCTGTGAACATGCTTTCAATATAGAGTACTATACTAAAGATTTCCTGAAGGGAATGCAAGTGATTCCAAATGTGTATTTTGTATGTGGAAGAAATGCCTACGTGAGACTACCTGACAACTGGTATGGATCATGTTACCTAGCAATTGTCTTCCCCAAAATATATCATGCACAGGACTTAGAGATCATCGAGGGCAAGACATCATCGAGGGGAAGGAGAGATATAGGAGATGCAGAAATGGTTGGAGATGTCTTTGGAGCTGTGTTCCCTCTTTTGGGACTAATCCTTAATGATGTTAAAATTAGACGACTGGCAACAGTCGTCGACAGGTTGTCTGCCAGCACTGCTCAGTCCTTAATGCTGGTAGAAGGAGAGATGCAATCGATAAGGGCTATGGTTCTTCAGAACCGTCTTGCGTTAGACGTCCTACTAGCAAAAGAGGGCGGAGTCTGTAAGGCTTTGAAGGTCCAGGAATGTTGTACTTACATTCCAGACAATTCAAAGCCCCTTGAGAAAGTTATTAGGAACATAACTGATATTCATAAGGAGATCGAAGACTTGAGTAGAGAAAATGTCTGGGAAAAGGTGGGCCACGGAATGAGTGAAGTTGGAGGGTGGATCTCCACCCTAGGCAAAAGCTTTGTGTGGTATATACTAAAACCTATCATCATAATATTGATCTGTGGGATCATATTGTGGGGATTGGTGAGGGTATTCAAATGGTACAGAGCAAAAAGGTCAGAAAGGGCCCAAAGAGAGCAGCTGCAGAGATTGGCTGCCATACAAGATAATCAGTACAGGAGTCTGAGGGCTCTGGAAGCGCAGAGACAAGTTATGCTAGCAATAACTGCAGTTTAAATGTTAGTGATGACCCCGAGAGGTCATCAAAGGGGGGAACTGAGAGAGCGCAAACTGACCTAAATGTATGAGTGCATCACACTTACCCGTAGTAAGCACAAATCATGAGGAGAAATGCCATGAGTGCTAGTAGTATCTGCAATTATATTCTGAATGTATAGCTAATGTAGAGATTTAAGTAGAAGTGGAACTAATACAGAAATGTGTGACACTATATGATTTTATTAGATGTGATTATTCCTGAATCCATGTCGTGTAGCTGTTAAAATGTAAGATGGCATGTGGTTAAACGCAGAATGTGGTAGGCCTCAGGGCCAGAGCTAGAAGGGAAGGGGAAGGTGTTTCTTTTCACGACATAGATTGCACTAATGTTTTGGTCATTGCATTAATGGGCCATGATTTATAGATGTGTTTACTGAATAATAGAATAAAAGTATTAACATGCTTTAATTAATGAAGAAGTTGAATGCTATAATCATTATGAGAAATGCTGTAGGCCTGAAATGTTTTAACATTGATTTACACGTACTGGTCTGGGCCGAGAAATGTTGCGAACCTTTTTGGAAGTCTATGAGAGTTGGGATCTTGGCTGCAGATGTCTGTCTGCAAGAGAAAAGGGGGGATCCAATTATAAATAATATGAATAGAGGTCTGTTCAGAAGACGGCCCAGACATGGAGGAGGGTTCCGGAATGTTTTAAGGGGTATCAGCGGGCCGGAGAAGAGTCTGAGAAGCAAGGTCAACTCCAACGTATGAGGCCCAACACAAAGCAGCATGGAAAAAGCCAGAAGCTACACCACGTGAGGGGCGTCTCACGAGGGGCGTCTCAAATGTTGTTGACTGTTTTGTATTAGGGACAGCACCCCTGGGTGGAGTTAGAGCAGATGCCTGAGGACCCTTTAGAGAGCGGATGGGTAGGCAGAGAGGGGTCATGACTGGAGAACTATAGGTTTTCACCAAGAGACTAAGAGTGAGTGACTTCCCTTGGGGGTCATTCACTGCTGACACCTTTTGTTAGGTTGAGACTTGGTTAAGTAGGGATACCATCTAGAGCAGGGTAGGGACAGCCTAACCTGTGTGTTTTTCCTCCAACTTAAATGAAGGAGAGATCTCAATATGCGTCAATGCTGATAGCTTTATTATTCTTAGAACTTGTGCTGGTAATTTCCGTTGCTCGTCTGAGGGCTTTCAGAGAGCACATGTATGTAGTTGGACCTGTGTATCTCGTGAATCTCATTCTGAGATGCCTGTATTTGCAGCTTATCCTAACCTTACAATAAACTTTTGAAAGCTAGAAGTTGTTTGTGATCTTTTGGAGCGGGGTCCTTT
Organism: Lissotriton helveticus; assembly: GCF_964261635.1. Lineage (NCBI taxonomy): Eukaryota > Metazoa > Chordata > Amphibia > Caudata > Salamandridae > Lissotriton > Lissotriton helveticus. Next base: position 246,844,667 of record NC_136059.1, on the reverse strand, counting down.
ATTGGGTGAACTAACTTGGTAAGAGATGCACTTTCTTCCCTCAATGACAGGCAACAAAGGTTCAGTCGACCAGATCGAGGTTTAGATCAATAGTGATAAGGTATCGATCAAAATCTCGCCCTTCCACTTTTAATGTATGCACTTTACTTAACTATAAGTATTGCAATAATATCGATCCATTTCTCTTGTACGAGAAAAGAGACTGATCAATAAATAACACCTTTTTATTGAACACGCCCGTCTCTTCCTTTTCTCTACATTCTGATGAGACTAAGAATGCACGTACTGACTGAGTAAAATAATTGCCTTGTGCTCACACGACTCTTGAGATTGACTCTTGATTAGGGGAGAGCAAAGTTGTCATGTTCTATGGTTGTCAGAAACTAAATCCCTTCTTGTCTAATCAGGGGAGTTAATTCCTTCCTTGAACATTCGAGAAAGTTTCTAGCGAACTCTGAGCTTAGCTGGCAAACCCAAAAATTAAGTCTAGTATCGAGAGTAGTAGACCTAGTTAACGTCTGGTCTAGGCCTTTACTGCTGTAGGTACTATTCCAATGCGCAGAGCCTATTGGGAAAATAGGAGCTACACTACAACGCGTCCATCTTGAGGGGCCTAGCAGTCGTCAGATCTCGGCTTTGGCGCCATTTTGTAAGGCTAGTTGGATCACGCAATTTCGGTGCGGCAGTTACTACTCCATTCATGCTGGCGGTTGTCCCGGAGGCATGTTCAGGGACGATCACAATGACACTGTCTGGGTCAGATACCCGCCCCCTACCCGCTTGCATGGACAAAGATAGACATGATTCGCCCCCGCGCCGGCTGCAAGAGCGGTTGGTTTTAAGCAGTGTTTTCTTATGTAACTAAGCTTTAGATGACCGATAAATAATTTCCCGAGCACCCTCGCTATAGCGAGGATGACCCTTGGACGCTCTCTGGATGCTACCTGACAGGTGACCCCTTACTGAGATGTCTATGAGTCTCAAACCATTGGTTATGATTCTGGTACTGATTTTTTCCCCTGTTGGGAACCTATTCTTGTGGGGTGGGGGAATTGGGGGGAGGGAACTGTTCCACGGCAGGATTGGGCTGCTGATGTGGGGGAGGGGTGGGATTGAAGTTTGGGTTTTGGCAGTATGATCAATGTCAGGCTCTGTCACAGGCCTAGTTATTTGGGCTCTGGATGCCACGTGCAATGAGTTTCAGGATGCCGCTTTACAATGCAGGGATATAAGATGTCCTAGTGTGTGCGATGGATGACCGTTCAGGACCCCCTACCTACTGCTTCCTTACCTGAAATGTTAGAGGGATGGGAGACGCTCATAAGCATAAACACATACTATCATACTTGGACCGACACAACATACATTGTGCTATGCTACAAGAGACACATTTTAACCCCACTGTCCCCCCTACCTTGGCGGCTCGGTTGGCCATTCACACGTGCTTTTCTTCATATTCGACATATGCCAGGGGCACATGCATACTGGTGAGAAGGTCCCTCCCTTACACCCCGTTGGTAAATGTCACGGACAAGCAGGGGCGGTATTCCATTATTTGGGGACGAATTGCTAATCAAACCTTCACCCTGGTGTCATGCTATGCTCCTAACACTGATGATCCAGAATTTTTTCGGGTGCTGTGGGGTAAGATAGTGGAGATTGGATCGACGCATCTGCAATGGGGAGGAGATCTCAACATGACAGTTGCCCCTGATGTAGACCGATCTCACCCGCAACCACACCACTATTCCCGGTCCCAGGCTGCCCTTAAGTTATTGCTTGATGATGGCGAGCTGGTTGATATTTGCCGGCATTTGCATCCGACTAGGCGGAAGGGCACCTGTTAAAGCACCGCTCAGGCGTCTTGGTCAAGGATAGATGCCTGGTTGGTGTCGAGGGGCCTTGTCTCATAGGTTACACATTCTTCCCACTTGCCTCGGACTTACTCGGACCATTCCCTGGTACTGGTTGCTGTGACCCTCCCACACACAAACTCCCCTTTTCAGTTTTGGCGTCTCAACCCACTCTCCCTATTGGACCCGGTTTTTAAGCAAGAGTTAGAGCAGGAGATTGCAGACTTCTTCCCCAGAAATGAGGGCTCGGTGGCACAATATTCCACCATATGGGACGGGTTTAAGGCTACGGTGCGGGGACTGTGTATTGCGAAGAGCGGGGGAGTTCTGAAGGGCATCCGCTCCACTTTGCGTCGTTTGGAGGCAGAACTTGGACACATAGAGGCTGACTTGCAGTGGGATCCCACCCCTGAGTTGCAAGCTAAGTTACGCGAGGCCCTTAATGAATATAAGGAAACTACGGAGAGGGAATGCAAATACAGGGGGAGATATCATAGGGCACGACAGTATGGGGAGGGGGACAGGCCTGGAAAGATGCTGGCGGCCTTGGTCCGGCCTCAATGCTTCTCGAACACAGTGCTGGTGATTGAAGAGGAAGATGGGCAAATGCACAACGACGCGACTGAGATTTTAAATGGTTTTATAGACAATTATATAAAACCCATAGAACCCAGGCTGTAGACTTTGCACCCTTCTTCGAGGACACGGCTATTGCCTGGCTGGGAGCTGGGAGATGGGCAGAGAGACCTTCTACTGCGACACCATGAGGATGAGGAAATCATCGCAGCAATAATGCTGCTACAGTCTGGGGAAGGCCCCGTGTCCGGATGGCCTCCCGGCTGAATTTGATAAGACCTTCCATCATCTCCTTATTCCGGTGCTGAGACATGTGTTTGAGGAGGCCCCGGGAGAGTGGTATACTCCCCCGCACTATGAGAGAGGCACGTATTATCTCTATACCCAAACCTGACAAACCGCCACATCTGTGCGATTCATATAGGCCTCTCTCGTTAATAAATGTCGACGCGACAATCCTGGCCAAACTCATTGCCAATCGTATTAGTCCCCTTATGACCCCACTGGTGCTGCCGGACCAATCAGATTTTGTGCCTACTCGAGGCACGTCCCACAACTTACGGATGCTTTTTGCGCTCCTACATGACAATTGATCCGGACGCCAACGCTGCAGCGATATTCCTTGATGCCACTAAGGAGTTCGACCTGGAGTGGGACTACCTTGCTTTCATCCTGCAGCGCATTGGGTTTCCGACCCCCTTTCCGGAATGGATCAACTTGCTATACTCTGGGGTGCGTGCCAGGGTGGTGGTAAATGCAATACAGTCAACACCCTTCTCTATTACACGGGGCACCCGGCAGGGTTGCCCCCTGTTGCCGCTGCTTTTTGCCATAGCTATCGAGCCTTTAGCAGCGAAGGTCCGGCAGCATTATCAAGAACATGCCCTAATCTATCCTAAGAGGCAAATATTAATTTCTCTACACGCAGATGACCTAACACTATTTGCGAGATCCCGCGGTCAGCCTTAACCCCATTCTCCGCCTGCTTATCCTCTTTGGACAGCTTTCTGGTGTTAACGTGAATTGGGGTAAATCCCAAATCTTTCTACTTACGGACGCTACGGAAGAATTTACACCTGATTTTCCGCTGAAATGGTGCAAGGACACCGTCACCTATCTGGGTATCCAAATCTCTTGAGATCGGGAAGAACTTATGCACTCTAATTACGGAGGTGCGCTTGATACCATCACGGACAAGGTGGCTGGATGGATCTCTATGCCTCTCTCCATGGCGGCTAGAGTGTCGCTGATTAAGATGATCGTTTTACCGAAACTTCTTTATCTTTTTACTAACATCCCCTATGCTCCAAGCCAATTTTTCTTTAACTGCCTCAAAACGCAACTGATTCGGCTAACATGGGGCGGTAAACAGCCCAGGTTAGCGTGGGAGATTTTAACCCGGCCCTTCGAAGACGGAGGGTTCGAGATCCCGAATATGGACCTGTATTTTGTGTGCGCTCAAGCGCATTTTATCACATACTGGTTCCACCCCCCCCATATATGCCCCACCTCGCTATTGAGGGCGGGTATATGGCACCCACACCGAGCACAACATTTTTTTAGCACGACTGCTGGGCCTAGACACTTGGCGCCACTACGGTCCAGTGCACGACCAGTGCTTGGCGCGACATAGCGCGTATACTTAAGTGCCCCCTTCTTTATTCACCCCTAGTGCCCTTGCAGGGAAGGCAGGATATACCGGTCACTACGGAGGGAGGATGCTGGTGCATGCTAAGGAAACTGTCCTATTCAACCTGGGGCCACTTATACAAAAATCGTAAGTTTAAGACAACTGAGGAGTTTTTTGGCTCCTGCACCCCTACTCCTTTAGAGCGATTTTATTATGTGAGACTTAGGCAGGATATATGATTGCTCACCCAGGACCTCCCGTCGGAACCCCCTATCATGGTTCCTTTACACATTATCCTGCAACAGAACCTCCCTGAACATGTAGTATCACATTTATATAGTACCACTCAAAGAGAATGAGGGAGACGCCCTGCTCCAGCTAAGGGGAAGTGGGAGGAGGAATTGGGTGCTCCCATTTCAGAAGAGCAATGGGCCTTTTGCTGTCGCCAAACAGGGGTCATCTCTACAAACAGCAGGTTAAGCTTGATACACTATAAATACGTGCATTGCTTATATTATATGCCTGCTAGGTTACACCGGCTACGCTTGCGCGATACGGACCGCTGCGATAGATGTGGGGCTGCTGGATCTGACTTTGGACACCTGGCGTGGGACTGCCCGGTTGTCCGGGAGTATTGGGGGGAGGTACTGCAGGCGCTGGGTAAAATGATTGCAGGGCCTTTGCCTGATGATCCCCTTACCGTTCTGTTGTGCTATGCGGAGCAGCTTACCGCTGGGGTCCGGAGGTTCGCCTCTCTTGCTCTTTTGATGGCGAAACGGCGCATAGCCTGCCGCTGGGGGCTCGGCCGCGCTCCCAAATATAAGGAGTGGCTTACTGACCTTGTATACTGCCAGGAACAGCTGGATATTTATGCGGACCTAATGCCACCTTCCTCACGCCCTAAGGACGTTTGGGGTCCTCTTAGGGCATATCTTCTGGAACATGCTGATACAGAGGAAGAATCATCGGGTGGGAGCTCATGAGATCCTAGAGTGGGACATTGGAGCGGATGGTGGGGTACGGGGTGAGTAGAAATCCTGGACCATACACAATTGCCTAGTGGCCTGAGGGGAAACTGAACTAAAGATATAGGATTGGTTGTATGTCTAAACAACTACTGCCTAAACCACGGCTTCCTTAACCACGAAAGCCTAACCACGAGATATTCTCAACCACTACCTTTTTTTAACACATCTCGTGTTTGGCTAGTAGATGGCACTATTGTAATTACAATACTTCTTGCGTGAACCACTCGTAAAAAATAAACGGATCTAAATCTACTTTATTTTTATTTTTTACAACACATACCATTAGCTTTTTTTTTTTTTCCTTTTTTTGGGGGGGAGACCCTCCCAACCCCCTACCCCGCTAATGTTCCCTTAATTCTGAGGAGTGACGTTCTACAGAAGCGGAGGGTAGTGGAGAGACTCTTGGTTCAGGGAAGTCGTGCTTAAGGAAAGTCGTGGTTTTTGAACATTGTGGTTCCGGCTTCGTTGTTCAGGTAAGTCGTTATAAAATTATCATTGTTAAGGATGTTTCCCATAGGATTGAAACGTGGCTTCCTGTGACTGCTGACATTTGCAGGGATTATGTTTTGGGGGGATGGGAATGTTTGTTACCTTTTAAACTACCTACATTGACTGCTGTCTGCTTTACTTGTTTACCTAACGCGGCCGGCCCTCTGGGTTGTAGGCGACTTGCTGTGTACGCATACCCCACTATCTTATGCATGGAATGTAATATACCGCTGTGCCGGCCCGACAGGATGTAGGCACCCGGCTGTGTTATCTTACCGGTGTCAATTAAGGTCGAGTTTAAAAAAAAAAAAAAAAAAGGTGAAGGTTTGTGGTGGAAACTGGGCAGGTTCATGTTGTTTGAATTTGAACTAATTGTTGTTTCTTAGCAAATATCTGTTTAGTTTAGTTTAATAGTTTATAAAGCGCTCACCTCACCCTGGGGCAGCGCGGCGCTATCCAGACAAGACAACCTCCCTAAGATGAAGAAACAAGGGTACTCTAAGTTTAAAATAAATAAGCTTTCAACTGTTTCCTAAAACCACTGTAGCTCGTCATAGTGCGCAGTACCAGCGGAAGTTGGTTCCAGTACTTGGGTGCCAGGTACGAGAAGGCTTTCCCTCCCATCCTGACCAGTCGAATACACGGGGACTGTAGCAAATGCTGAGTTGTTGATCTCAGATGCCTACTAGGGGTATATTTCCGTATCTTATTCTGTAGGTACACTGGGCCAATCTCATTGACTGCTTTGTAGGTCAGACAGCAGATCTTAAAAAATGACCTCTTTTTTACTGATAGCCAATGAAGTTTCCTTAACAGTGGCGCTGAGTGAGAACCCGCCGGTTGATTGAGGATCATTCTGGCGGCAGTGTTCTGCACCACCTGTAGCTTGGCCAAAAGCGTATCCCCGACTTCCGCCAGTAGGGCATTCCCATAGTCCAGTCGTGAGGTGACCATTGCCTGGACTAGGGTTCTCCGATGATGGAGCGGGATGTAAGGTAGTATTTTCCTCACTAGTCGGAGGGTATAATAACATGAGCTTGTGATTGCCGAGACTTGGGCTTTCATATTTAAAGCTTGATCCAACTTTAGTCCCAGACTTTTCACTGTCTCTTTGGGTGATGGTGCAGTCCCTAACTCTTGTGGCCACCAATCATCTGACCAGACGTCTGTAGCTTTGCCTAATAACATCAGTTCGGTCTTATCCGGGTTCAACTGGAGATAATTTGCAGTCATCCAGTTCGCAATGGTAAGCATCCCATTGGCAAAGCGAGTTTTGTCTAGAGCGGGATTCGATCCGATATAAAAGATCAACTGCGTATCGTCTGCATAAGAGACGATACCAAAGCCTAATTGCTCCACAATCCTAGCCAATGGGGCCATGTATAAATTAAAAAGTGTCGGGCTCAGATAGGAGCCCTGTGGCACTCCTCTGTTTAGGTGATTTTTTTTAGATGAATAGGGGCCCAATACCACCGTTTGGAATCTCTCTGAGAGGAAGTTGTTAAGCCACTTGAGTGCCATTCCGTTGATCACTGCCTCCATGAATCTCGCCGTCAGCCTAAAGTGCGAGATGGTATCAAAGGCTGCGGAGAGATCCAATAGAACTAAGATTGCTGACCCTCCTGCATCGACAGTAAGTCTTAGCGAATCTGTTACCTCGAGAGTCGCCATCTCGGAAATCCCGGAACCAAACTGGATCCTTTGTGGCTGTGTGACAGGGGATCTATAGTTGTTGACAGAGAGAAAGACATGAATAAGATAAATACTTACCCATAGAAATATGCAGAAATATATACTAGTCAAGTGTCTAATCCTGAACCATCATGGAGGGTGGATGTCTGGTTAGATTGAAGCTCCCTAGACAGTTGTATGCAGGAAATTCTACATTTTCATCACCAGTTATAATATGCAAAGTAATTACCTTCTTATTTCCCATAAGTCATTGTTAAATCTCTTTTTTACAGCACAGTATATTCCTGACCCCCTCCCTCCTTTCACATATTCTTTTCTTGACTGTTGGGATTCTGAACTTTTATTACAATTGTAACTTGGCACAAGTTTTCTAGCTATTGAGGTGCCTTAAGTAGCCTAGCCACCTTTCTTTGTGAATTCCAAAACTTTCCATTGGTATCTTTGCAATGTGTTTATTATGTAGGCATAGTACCAATTGTTAAACTTGGGAATTGAGATGTGTAATTTGCTCCCGTACCTAGGCAGTTCATTCATCGTGTGAGTACGACTTCTTCTCTAAGTAATGCTCACAGTGCATGCTTATTACATATCAAAATGATGCCTTGCTTGTCCACCTTTTGTTATTACACCCTCTCCCTTCTCCTACCTGCTTCCTAACCCACTTCCTGAATTGTCCCTTGTCCCTTTCATCTAACATGCATAATGCAGTCTATTATGAACTCAAGTGCCTACAGTGATTAGGGAGAAGCGATAAACAGGTACTTTGCATAATCTAAACCATTCACTATTGTTAATGCGATAGAACAAGTCAACATTTCTTGCATGTTTGTCTCTGCTGATTTTCAAAATACTAATAAATGTTCTCAATAGAAATCAGTGTTTCGCATGAAGATCAAATTACGTAAATTGTTTGCCTGTGACATGCAAAGCTTGTATAGTATTGAGGCCTTTGAAACTCTAAGCATAACAGGATGGGTACTGAACCATTGTTTAAACTGTTTTAAGCACACAGGTATTGATAAGCCTTAACACTCAAATAGTTAAATTGTAATGCCTGACATTATCTAGTCTGATGCATTCAGCCTGTGTAAAAATATATATTTATGTGAACGTGTTCAGTCAAATACAGTATATTAACTAAACCAGGGGGTAAAATGTTATTAACTAAAACAACCAGGAAAATGCACAATATGCATCTTTGTAGACATATTTTAAAACAAAGTTGTATAAAACAGAAATCTGATGGTTCCATCCTATGATTGCATTGATCACTGTGCCACTAGAGCTAGGGAGCAAGCACATGCCATAGTATGTTTGAAGCAAAAGGCAGTCCTAATACGCTAACTTTGAGGCTGTGATCGTGCTTTGTCCTGGTCAACATCTTTGAACACAAAGGAAGAACAAGCATTTGCAATGCAATAGGTCTCGCATTAGGAAAGTTTGAGCTATTGGTCTTGTAAATGACAATTTTTTTTATTTATGTGTTGGTTTTGAAAATAGCTAAATTAATAGCTTTGTCATTTACAATGCCAATAGTTATAACTTTCGCAAATGTGACACCTATAGCATTTGTAATGCAACATGTTTTGTATTTAAGTGACTTAGATGTGTTGATATTACAAATAACAATGGCTTTTAATTTTTTTAATTAATTAATACTTAATTAAAAGAGATTTTAATTTATAATGGCAATAGCTTAAACTTTTGTAAATAACTTTTGTGAAAATGATGTTTAGTGTATTTTATTGTGACGGAAATCCAAGAACAGAAGTGAAATATTAACATATTTTTGTGACATTTGTAATAAAGCTTGAAACATTGAACATATTTGAACCAGTTGTTGTTGAATGGTTGCACAGATTGATGCTGTGATGGGGCGGAGTGATGCTGTGGTGGCGACGAGTGATGCTGTGGCATTCAGTAATGCTGTGGTAGCGCATAATGATGTTGTGGTGCCCCTGAGTGCTGCTGTGGTGGCCCTGAGTGATGATGTGGAGGCCGTGAGTGATGGTGTGGAGGCCGTGAGTGATGCTGTGGAGGCCCTGAGTGATGCTGTGGAGGCCCTGAGTGATGCTGTGGAGGCCCTGAGTGATGCTGTGGAGGCCCTGAGTGATGCTGTGGTGGCCCTGAGTGATGCTGTGGTAGCGCATAGTGATGCTGTGGTGTTCCAGAGTGATGCTGTAGTGTTCCAGAGTGATGCTGTGGTGGTGCTGAGTGAGGCTGTGGTGGTGCTGAGTGATGTTGTGGTGGTGCTGAGTGATGCTGTGGTGGTGCTGAGTGATGCTGTGGTGGTGGTGAGTGGTGCTGTGGTGGTGCTGAGTGGTGCTGTGGTGGTGCTGAGTGATAATGTGGTGGCGCTGAGTGATGCTCTGGTGGCGCTGAGTGATGCTGGGGTGGCGCTGAGTGATGCTGTGGTGGTGCTGAGTGGTGCTGAGTGATGCTGTTGTGGTGCTGAGTGGTGCTGTGGTGGTGCTGGGTGGTGCTGTGGCGGTGCTGTGGTGGTGCTGAGTGATGCTGTGGTGGTGCTGAGTGATGCTTTGGTGGTGCTGAGTGGTGCTGTGGTGGTGCTGTGGTGGTGCTGAGTGATAATGTGGTGGTGCTGAGTGATAATGTGGTGGTGCTGAGTGGTGCTGTGGTGGTGCTGAGTGATGCTGGGGTAGCGCTGAGTGATGCTGTGGTGTTGCTGAGTGGTGCTGTGGTGGTGCTGAGTGGTGCTGAGTGGTGCTGTGGTGGTGCGGGGGTGGTGGTGAGTGATAATGTGGTGGTGCTGAGTGATGCCAAATATGATTAATAGTACTGCGATGTCGCTTTCTGTGATGTCACTTCTTTTGACGCAATATGCAATTAGGGGGGCCTCGCATCTTTCCTTTCGCCCGGGGCCTCAGAAGGCCTAGGACCGGCCCTGCACCCAGAACCTAAAAGAAGGTCATGTACTCTCGTATTGTCTCTCGGGGTCTCACTCATGCAAAACGACAAATAGCAAACCATTGGATTAAGGATGCAGGATTTTTACTGATTCGTCCCTTATCGAGAAGACTGACATGATTAACGGGCGCACCGATTCAAACGTGGGTGGTGACTTACAAGAGTGAAGGGACGAGTGACATGAATACTCCGATCACAATCGGTCTAATCAGGACACACCTAGAAAAAACTTGGTATTGCAAATATAATTTTACAATGAGTTATACACGTGACTGATTCCCAACAGCGCAAATATATGACAAGGAGTGCTTTTAACACGTCATATTCTTTAACATTTACAAGACTTTCATCAGCTCGAGCAAACAATAACTTTTGACATGGATCTTGGCATACGCCTAGGCGGGAGGAGCATCTCAGACCCGGGGAATGGTGGAGCAGCAGCCCTCTACGTGCACGGGGGATGCTGGGGCTAGCTTTCAGCAATGAGGACACGCGTAGCTTCCCGGGCGGGATACTGGGCGTGGGTAGCCGCTCAGACGTGCACTCACTGGGCCACAGTCGTTTCTAAAGCTCGCAGACACTGATTTACACTCACCACCAAGCCAAACCGGCGCCACCATCCTGTTGCTGTTTGCGGAAGTGACGCACGGCTAAGCCGGCCACTCACAGGAAGTCCAAGGGGACTTCCTGTGAGTGGCTGCCTACTAGTCCCAGCACACAACCTCTAACCGGAAGTTACGTCCGTGCACCCGGCTTCTGCTCCGGAACCAGGAAAAGAATGTCTTGTCCGACTGCAAGTCCCGTCATGCCCTGTGCTGGCGGCCTGGCGCTGTCCTGTAGGTGTATGTGACACGCGCCTTGCCCTCAGCTGCTCAGGGGGACGCATGGATCCGCACGTGCAGGTGAGTCGCCGTGTCCCGCGCTGTTGTCGGAGAACACGTGTGCTGCCTGCAGAGTCTTCAGTGACAGCGCTTGGTGCTGAGCGGCCGCTCCACATGCTCTGTACTCGCACTCGGGGTCACCTTCTGGCGCCCAGCCCAAGTCCTAGAAGTGGGTGCGCTCTGGACACGCTTGGGGCCTCCTTAGTTCCGGCCTTTTTGACACAGGAGCTCAAGCCGTCACCGTGTAAAATCAATTTCGCACTTACACCCTTTTCACATTACACCAGATGAGGAGAAAATAAAAACACATTTCAATAACCTAAAAATGAGAAGTAAACTAGACAATCCAGCCGCTTTTTAATAGTGGGTGTTCGGATCCTTTGAACAGTAGGTATATATATTTTTGCCTTTTTAAAAACCCAAGACTCCGTTGTTAAATGCATTTACTTTAACACAAGGCTTGTACCATGCAGATAGACTTCTGCACGTTTTATTTTCTGTTTTCTGGCGGCCGTGAAAGTGAAGCCGGCCGTGGGCAGTGAATAATTAGGGGAGGAGAAATGCCTGAGGCAATGCGGCCGGGAAAGGATCCCTTTGATGTGGCCGTGAAATCAATTAGGGGGAGGAGAATTGAGGCCAGCGCACACTGCGCACGCTGGGGAAGCCTGTGGGAGGGAGGCTGATTGCTTTGATGTGGGGAAATGCGCGTGCTTGTCTTCACGTGAACTGTTGGAAATCCGGCCGTTGGTTTGAGAACATATTTTGGCCACTAAAATTCTCCCCTATCCATTCCTGCGGAATGGGATAGGCTCAACCTAAAAATGAAAAGTGGTCCTAGACCTATACTTTATGTTCAAACAATACTTGATTTATTTGTTTGAACATAAAGTATACGTCTAGGACCACTTTTCATTTTTATCGCTGGAGAGGATTAAGCCGATGCTGAGCTCTGGCATTGCTACCCCCTTGATTTTTCTACAAGCCCTAAGATTACAAGGGGGGAAATTGTAGGTCAAATCGCGCCCTATGAGGTTGAATCACAGGAGTAGCCTAGGAGACCACCCACGTGAACACTGGATGGTAGTATGAAAGCCTGAGTAAGCCTCCTGTAATTTATTGTTCCTGAAATATTTATGCACAGTATTACATTGTGTGTAAACTTAAGGTAAATTGTGTTTTCCTTTCAAAAGACTAAACTCTGGCTGGGCTTTCAGTCATTAACTTGCGTTAGTTGACTTGTTAACTTTGGAGTCTCTAGCCCCGCACCACCTGCCTGAGTAAGCTTTGGACTGCTTGACTTTGCTACCCTGAGAATCAAGTGCTCAAGGGGCGCATTTACTGCTTAGGTTTGCCAGTACTTTAAGTGGGATGAAAAAACTGTGGGGAGAAGGGGGTTCTCTAAAAGGGGTGTGGCCAAAAAAGTGAAACTAGGAATCCTTTCCCACAGGCAAGGCCAATGTATTGAGGGGCGCGGTATACGACATTCTGTGCTTCACAGAGTGTGCAGGCTGCACAATATTATGGTGCCTCTCTGTGAGTTTTCTGTTATTAGACGCAGACATGTCACACAACAATAAATATATGTCCCTAAAACAAGCCAGCCCTATTGGCTTTGCCACTGCTTGTTAGCTGTGTGGGATAAATTAATAAAAACATTACTAAGGTCCGTGGAAGGGGTAGTGGCCTTCAGAGGGTTGCAGACACTCGCACTCTCCTTTCATACCACTTTCCTCTACAGTCTCTCTGTTAGACACATAGGTCCTTTTTCACTCTATATCTTTCTGAAAACCTCCATCTGCCTATCCCACTCTTTCCCACAACTGCCATTGGCATATATGCAACTATCACACTGTGCGCTCTACAGAGAGGCCCAGGATTGGATGTGCACTCCTTTATGACACACTGACAGGCACTGGGAGAAACTCGCATTGCCTTTAGCCTCAACTTCAAAGCCCTCAATTGTTCGCCTTCATAAAGAGCTGCCCTCAATCTGGAGTCACTCACGCCTGGCGGCTGCTCATTTCAAAATATGCACTATGTAAGGATCATAAGTTGCAAAAAACAAATGCAGAAACACCGAATCTTCAAAAACAGGCAGTGCAGGATGAAATAAAATGTGAAATATAAACAGGGATTGCATCAGTGAAATGGTGTTAAGAAGGTATTTACAGTCACTTTGGGGTAATTAAGGGTATTTACAGTCATTTATGAGAAACCGTAGTCTTTGGTCGGAAAAGTTAAGGACAGAAATGTAGAGCCCGAAAGGGACCCGTTTCAAAAGTCTGTTTTAATTACTGTTTGGTCTTGGATCCAGCAGGACCCGGCTCACTTAAAGCACTCAGTTTGCGTTCAATTCTAAGGTTAAGCCTCGGGACACCAGTGGTAAAAGGCTCTGGATCACACATTTGAGCCCTGTGTCCCCTCTCTGCCCTAGGACTACCAAACAGGTTCCCACAGCTGCAGACTCTGTATTCTGTCATTTAAAGAAGTCACACATTTTAAAGCATAGTGTAAAGCCCTCATGCGGTGATCAGATGGAACTTTTTTTGATTGTGCAGGAAACCAAATATCAAATGCTTAAATGTCATTCAAACAGGGGCAAAATATGAATTCATTTTTGTCATGAAAATGCCTAGTTTCAGTATTCACGTAAATTCATTTTTACATAATAAAAGAAGTTCTCAAAGCAGAAGGCATTTCAGAAAGTATGTGATTAATCTCTTTTAAAGTTCAATGTCTTGAATCCTAAAGTGCCTTCTAGTAAAACACACCGGTGCTTGATTCAGCGCATGCGTTACTCCGGGCCCGGAGCACAAACGTGATGTTTATTCTGTCCCTCGTATTTACAAGTACCACAGAACACAATGCACGACGGACGGGATAGCCGTCACATTTGTGACGAAGTGACGCATCCGTCGAACTCAAAATCAGGCCCATACAGAACAAATATTTGACGTACAGTACTGTGCTGCGGGGCTGTTAATGGAATTTTGCCCTTCCCTTCCATGCACGACAAAGTTAAATGTAGGTGTGAGTGATATTTTGAATAATGTGTACCTTTCTTTCTAAAGAAATCGGCAGGTTTTTTGGGGGGCACGGAGATCTCTTTTGTAGCTGTGTGTGAAAAAAACAGTAAATAGCTACAGAACACCGTCCCAGGCAATGTTGTATAATTTGCCTTTAATCGCATTGCATGCTACATAATTTGTTTTTCCATGCCGTATAATTTGTTGCAAGATAGGCGCACCATCCCTGTGGTCCTCACGCTCTAAAATTTAGAGCGGGAGGGGGTGTGAATTTTATAAATTCAACCTAAATTGGCAAAAACGCTTCTTCAGTTGTCCCTTGGCAGTGATTGGTATGTCTCTAGCGCTGAGAGGCAATCTGGAAAGCATGCGAGCGCTAGAGTTTCTAAAAAAAACCAATTACAAGATTTACAGTTAAGCGAGCGAAGACGACGAACCCTGGAGGTAGGTTTGCCCCCACAATAAACCTACCCCTAGGCTCACCTACAATTCTCCCCCCCCCCATACACACACACCCAATGTGGTATCAGAACATCATCACTAAACCTTCATCATCTATCTACACCTCGGCTACTGGACTTATTTACGATTATTATACCTCGTTTGCTTACTTGTCCTCTGAGTGCGCTGTTGATGCTCCTCGATTCGTCGGGCTTCGACTCTAGGCGCATACACCGTCCAAAGTATCAGATAGTGGCAGAGGTAAGATTCGGCAGGTAGGAGGCGCAACTTCTTTGAACGTCTCTCGTAGGCAGTCCCTCCGGCCCCCTGTGTATGTCTCACTCTCTCCTGCCCCTCTTTTAATGTCCCTTCTGGGAAATTCCCCCGTCCCCGAGCTCGTCCGGGGTCTCTCGGGGCGACAGTTCTCCAGGGATCAACTTTTGCCCTTTACGGGTATTCGGACCTGGATGGTGAGCTTGGACAGCGCTGCAGGGGCCCGGCACCTCTCCTGGAGTGGGGCAGGGTGCCAGGGGTAGGGGGCCTCCAGGGTCCTGGCTCCCTCTGCTGAGTGACCTCAAAGCGCCCTCCTTCCTACAGTCACTGCTACACTGCACCTCCCGGAGCCTTTTAAAGAAACCCTACCTCCCCTCACCCTGGAGGGAGAGTGCTGTCAGCCAACAGGTAGGGCTGCGAGACAGGCATCAGCTCCTGCGCCGGGCGGAGGGGGCTACCGAGTGCAAGGGGAGGGAGGCGAGACATGAACCAGCAAGATAAGAAAAAGAGAGGGGGCAGACAAGAGAGGAGATGTGAGCAGGGGGTGAAAGAGAGCGTGAGGGCCAGGCAAGAGAAGAGAGATGGAGAAGAGGAGAGAGTGAGGGTCAGGCATGAGAAGAGAGATGGACAAGAAGAGGAGAGAGCAGGGGAAGAGACCTGGTTATGAGGGGAAGAGAGAGAGAGGGAGAGTGGGGTGTCAGGCAGGAGAAGATAGACACGAGGAGAAAGAGGATGATGAGAGTCAGTTAAGAGGAGGAGGAAGATGGACCGGTAGGAGTAAAAAGAAGATGCTGGAGAGGCAGGGGACAGGCTTGAGTAGGAGAGAAGGGGCAGCCAAGGAGAAGGCGAAAGATGAACCCAGAGACATGAAAGCGTGATTGGTAGAGACAGAAAGAAAAAAAAGTCTGTGCTTTCGATTCTGCGACTGTCCGCAAATCAAACTAGGCCGCGCCCGTGCACGCGCCCTGGGCGTACTGACGTCAGCGCCGTAGTAGACCAGAAGAAGAAACAAGCGTGAGGGAAGCCCCGCGTATGGTGATGCACCGAAGAAAACACCAGAGGAGTGCGGAGCCTGTAGAGCACAGCGAGGCGCCGTGAAAAAAGAGCACGGTGAGTGGAGGGGGGATATGTGTGTGTGTCTGTGTGCGTGTGAATGTGTGCGCGAGAGCCCGTGAGTGGAGGGGGAGGGGGGCGTACGCGCGTGTCTGTGTGTGTTCGAGTGTGTCTGTGCGTGTGTCTGTCTGTGTGCGCGTGCGTCTGTTTAAGGGGGGTGGGTGTGTGTATGCAGTGTGTGTGTGCCTGTGTATGCGTGTGGCTGTGTATGTGCGCATGCGTGAGTGTGCCTGTGTGAGTGTGTTTGCGCATGGGAATGAGGCACGAGAGGGGCACGGCGCCGTGCGCGCCCACGAGGTGAAATCTGCGCTCGTGCACCCTCTCGTGTCTACATTCCCAAATACGACTGACAATAGGTCTCTGCGCAGACTCTGTCTGCTCGACATAAAAAGGTATGGAATCAATAGGATTTCAACTCCTTGAAGACATCCTAGTGCACACGTTTGAAGGTAGAATGAACCCAAGAATGACATTTCTTTGTCTCCAGTCTTATGTTGTCCTGGCTGCAGGTGTGCTGAGAGACACCTGACCCTATATGGTGAGCTTTTCAGCCACATGGAGGAGGTGCCAGTCAGGATGGCTTTGTAGATGGTGCAGATGGGTCTAAAGATGGTGCAAGCGGCAAGAGAAGCCAGTGGAGCTCCATGATGAGGGTGTTGAGGTCCTATGTTTTCAAGCCCTTTATGTGGCATGTTGTGTAGGATAGATTTAAAAGATGTAGAGAGTATGTGAGCTAGAACGTTGCCACCGTTCAGATGCAAGAGTAAAGGAGCTTGAATGGCAGTTCTGAAGTCACTTTCTTGGAGGAATGATTTCAGTTTCTTGAGCAGAGAGAGCTGGTACTTGGCTGTTTTAGGTGTTTTGGTGATGTGTTCCTTGAGAGGAAGGTCAGTGTCCTGGATGAATGCGAGTGACTCGGCCTGAGGTGAAAGTTGGTGGTTGAAACTGTGCAGATTTGTGTTGCTTGAATTTGAACTAGCTGATGTTTCTTGGCAAATATCAGGAATTCTGTTTTGGTGTGGTTGAGAGTCAGGTAGGTGTTGGACATGCAGATCTGGATGAAGTGCAGGCCCTGTTTGAGGCAAAGGATGTCTAGAGCAAAGCAGTCTATCTAGTAGAGTTGTATGTCATTGGATAATTAGTGAATTCAGAGGCTATAATCAGTGCGTACCGTTCTAAGGTGATACATGTAGAGTTTGAAGATGACAATCAATCAGACAATCATACAGTACTTATAAAACGCTGCTCTCAGGTATCCAGGCACTGGATTGCTGAGTCAGTCGAAGAGCCAGGTCTTGAGTCTCTTCCTGAATGGGCCCAGCGAGGGTGAAGGCGGATGTGACAGGGAACAAGTGACACCCCAGGTTCTAAGACAAGGAGGTCTGCATGTGAATAAACTAGTGCTGATTGGATAGGTAGAAAGAGAGCTAGTAAAAGACATTGCCATTGAATCCTATTCTAGACTTAACAGTATACATGACTGTATTGTGGCAGGAGGCTACTCAGTGGTCCAGCATTTTCAGGAGACAAGGGCTATATTGATCTATGGTTAGATCCTTCCCTCTATGTTTTCTATGGTAGAAGGCTCTGTGTTGTAGTGTGATCTGAAGTCGGATTAGTATTCATTTGGGAGATTTGTTGGCTTTGCACGCCTGCAACCTCCATTGCTGTATAATTGTTTCTATGTGCAGTGCAGATGACTTTGTGAGGTCTGTGAACCTGTACCCTACATTTGCCACACAACTACTTTTTCATTTGGTGCTTGTAGGAAGGTAGGATCCTTCAACATTGCTACCCTCACGTTATGCTTGGTGCTATGCTGTTTCTGACGAGTCTGACTGTATCCTGCTAATCAGGACCCCAGTCTCTGTGCTTTCTTCCCTAAATTGGTATGGTAAGTACATAGGTACATCCCAGATTGGATACAAGTACAGTGGTCCAAAGTTCCAGTAACCAAGGACCCTGTGCAGTCTTAGAAAGATAAAGACAGGTGGCAACCCCACCATTAAGCCACTCTTCGAGCTGCTACATCAGGATGAGAGCCATCCTCTGAGGGCAGAGGAACAGGAAATGTGGGTGGGAATACTCATGGAGAAGTAGCACCAGGGTTCCCCCTGATGATCTCAATTCTGAGTATGAGCAGGAAGACTCAAAGGAGTCCAACCTGCCAAACTCTGAACCCTCAGGGAATAGTGCAGGTGGCACAGAGGATATACCATTTGTTTCTCCTGGGAGGGTCCAGAGTAGACCATGGAGGTCTAGATCCTCCTCTAGAGAATCCAATGCTTCAGGCACTTCCACAGGGACCTCCATATCTAGTAAGAGGGACAACTCTTATGACAGGTAATACCAACTGCTCCAACTTGAGGAAGTTAGACTTAGCCTCAGGATAGATTGGAGGGCCCTTGACAAAGAGTCCCTAGAAGTACAGAAGACTAGGAAAAGACTGGGACTAGAGTCCCATGGTGGGAGCACCAGTGTCCCTAGAATCAGATAAACTTCTTTTGACAATAGGAACCTTAGCAGGATAGTCCCTCCTTACCAAGAGGGGTATGAAATCCATAGATGGATCACTGCTTTGGAGAGGGCCTTCAAAGTTCAGAAAGTCCCTCAAGATCAGTGGGCAGCTATCCCGTGGCTCTCCTTTTCTAACAAAGGTAGAGATAAGCTCCTCACTGTTAAAGAAGAGGATGCTGACAATTACTCAGTGCTGAAGAGTACTCTCATAGCTGGGTTTGGCTTAACCACTGAACAGTATAGGATTAAGTTGAGAGACACCCAGAAGACACAAACCCAGGACTGGGTAGACTTTATATACAGTGCTATTAAGGCTCTGGAAGGCTGACTTCATGGAAACAATGTACAGGACTACAAAGGATTATACAATTTGATAATGAAGGAGCACAACCATATTAACTGTCAGAACCAATTACTCTGAGCTGACCTCTCCCCAAGAATTGGGTAAGAAAGCAGACACTTGGGTCTGCACCAGGGTCATGACGAAGAACTGTGGTGGTAGTGATGGTGACCAGAAGAAAGATACTTCCAAAACCCAAGAGAAAGGTGGGGATAAGTCTAAAGAGACGTCCTGTGAAGGTCTCCAAAAGTCTTCCTTTCGGGGTGAGTACCAAACTACTCCTTCTCCTGGAAAGAAACCTTATTGCTATGTTTGCAAAAAGCAATGCCACAAGGGTAAGAGGGATCTCTCAGATTGCTGAGGATCATTCACCTGACTAGTACTACTAGGCTGGGGGTCTCTAATCTGTGGATGAGGGGATTCCTCTTGGCAGTGGGCCCCGTGGGGTCCACAGACATCCCTGACCTCTGCAGCCCTAGGCTGACTGAGGCCTGGTAGAGAGTCTCTGTGCTTTCTCCCCTAAATTGGTATGGTAAGTACTTAGGTACATCCCAGATTGGATACTGGTGTACCCTTATACGTTCCTAGTATATGGTACTTAGGTACCCATGGCATAGGTACACCAAGGGTCCCCCATGGGCTAAAGTATGTATTGTGCCACCCATGGGAGACCACTCAAACTGTAACTACAGGCCTGCCATTGCAACCTGTGTAACTTGCTGCTAGCACCACTTATGATAGATATAGGTTTCCCTATGTCCAAGGTCATTGCACTTAAAACCTATAAGTCACCCCTAAATCAGGCCTTTCTATCCTGAACGTAGGGTGCTCATTTCTAAGTGTGAGGATGCCCCTGCATGAGCAGGAAACCCCTACAACATTCGGAGCCCATTCTCCCGGGTTGTAAGTGCATCAGCCATTATGATACATAGAGTGGCCCTGCGTTATGATGCAATGACCATCTCTAAACTGCCTGTAACAAACCCTGTCATGTTTGGCATCAAACATGTTGGAATCATATCCCCACACCGTAAGCAGTGTGGGAGGTATGATTCCATGCAAAGCTCCTCCGGGAGGCCCTCAGTGCTCCCGGTACCACTCTTCTACACCCAGACAGCACAACATGGCTGCTGCCTACCAGAGACACGATTCTGCCCTCCTGCTGCTGAGCCAAGCTCGAGCAGAGGAAGGCAGAACAATAGGAATCCTGTCACAGGGAGGTGTGACCACCTCCCAGGCAGGGTTTAGTGTATTGGGGCCTGGTTGGAGCAATTGCCAGCGCCACTCAGTCTGCTTGAGGAGCATATTTGGTGCCCTCCTTGCATAGTCCAGTTCAAACTTCCTTTCTGGCACAAAACTGGACAAAGAAAATGGGAGTATCCTCCCCACTGTCCGACCTCTCCCCTGGAGGGAGCCCTGAATTGTCTCAACCCTTTCCTTAGGGTACATAAGGGCTTAGCTGTAGGTGGGACTCTAGATTCATCATGAGACAAGATTCATTTGAAGACACCACTCTTCTTCAACCGTCTGGGCACTCAGGACTTCGCTGGGCATTCCTCTGGGCTCTGAGACTACAACTGAGATGACTCCTGCTGCCCTTGCTCCATACAGGAACTTTCCAAGGCTTGCGGACATCCAAGACCCCTGAAGGGTCTCTCATCTTTGGTGAGCTGCTCAAGGTCCTCTTGCAGCTTCAGTGCCTCCGTCCTGTGGGCCCTCTTGAGGTTCTTTTTTGATTTCTGTAGGCACCCCTAATTGCTCGGGCCTGCCCTGACTCCCTGCTTGTGGGGAGTCACCGAGACCTTGCTGGTCCTGACAGTGCACCTTCTTCGCTTTCCAAGTTGTTTGCAGTTGCTAAGGCTTGTTGATGCTCCTGACGGACTCCTATCCCTCAACTCTCAACATCCAACATGGGAAAGCTTGTGAATGGCTCTTTCACAGCATCGCTTGGTCCTCACAGCTGCAGCTGCAAGGTCACAGTCATCTCTCCCGCAACACCCGACATCGGTGGACATTCGTCTTCCGTGCCTCCTGGTCACTCCTGAGTGGCAAAGACTCTGTCCACTCTGCTTGCAGGTACTTCTCATCTTGAATCCACCGGACACTTTTACCTTCTCCAGCAGCAGCATCATCTTGAAGTCCTCCATTGAGTTCGACAGTGGTTTCTGACGCCACTTCACACCTATGCACCCAGCTTCCTTGGTGTAGGTATCCTGGTTCCTAGGGTTTCCAGGGGTGGGGTGGCTCTCCAACCTTCTGTTTCCCACATGGTTTCTTCAGGGCCCACTGGGAAGGGTCCTCCTTCTTTGAAATTGCAACCGCAACTTTCCCATTGATTTGAATTCGAGTCCGCGGTCGTGTTCCCACTCTGCACCCTGCCTCCTCGGGGTCCTGGTTACTTACCCCAGGTGGTTCCTTGGGTCCCTGGCACTTCTACGTCTTCTGGGTACCGTCTTGACTTGAGTTATGGTTCATATACCACTATTCTAGTATATGGTTTGGTCTCCCCCTGGCGACCACTGTGTACTCGTGCTACTTACCTGTTTTTATTGCAAAGTATTGTATGCATTGTGTATATCTCGGGGTAGGAAATATCTGTATGTGTTAGTGAGTGTCTTATAATAAATATATATCTGTTTATAAATATACTGTGTGGTTCTTTTTCACTTAATCTAGACCAATAAGATTATGTTCTGGTAAAATAGGCTGCTTTACTCTCCTTCTCCTCCTGAAGGCTGCACTCCACAGCTACCACTTAGAGCACTTTCTAAGGTTATCTAAGACCACTAAAACCACCATAAGGGTTGTCTGGATTAGTGCAGGGTGCCCACTTACATAAGTGGAATCTTAATCACCCACGTTCAAATATGCCATATTTATATATTATATGTTCATAGATGCCAAGGTGTTATATGACCAAATTTGCCAAGGTATTTAATACCTGTCTGGGCTCGCAAATTGCCGACTCACCAAGGCAAGCATATTATTTAGGGCACAGACCTATGGGCGGGGGGGCCTAATGCTGTGTGGCGAGTCATGCAAAGTGTAGTGTCCTTCCCAGCCTGGCAACACGGCAATGACCACGCCACACACAAAGAGCCCGATTCACAGAACTAACTTAAGACAAAATCCTAAACGTACTACCATTTTGGTATTCACAGAAGGCACTTACTCATTGATGAGCAAGTGCGTTCATTAAATACCAAAATGGTAGAAAGTTTAGGATTTTGTCTTAAGTTAGTTCTGTGAATCGGGCCCGTAGTTCTGTAGTGCATGTCTTTATTCTTCAGAGTGCAATCGTTAACTAACTGTACGCATTGCATCAACTTTATTACACACAAACATTCCCAAGTGATGACGTAATTTCTATGGAGTGTATCAGGGACCAGAAGGGTCCCGCTAATTGTATGTACGAGATACTAGGGGCCAGATGTACAAAGCTATTTATCTTTCCTAATGGGCCACATCGCCTTTTTCGGTCCATTAAAAAATTCTAAATAGCCTTCAATCATGTTTAAAGGCCGTTTGGGAACAACTAAATGTGATTTCTACCAAGTAGAAGTCGCATTTTGCAACACCTAAATAGGAGATCCCAAATAAGGATTTCCTATTTGCGACTTGCTATGCACATGTACTAAGCATTTCCTAAATCTGATTTACACATTTAGGAAATGCTATTACCATTGGCTCCAAGTCGATGATAACCATGTGCAATTTGACAAAAACCCTCCATAATGCATTTTTTAAGTGGAATAAAGCGCACCCATGCCCCTAGGGCATCTGTGCTCTTTTCATGTGCACCACTTTTTTCTGGGTGCAGCAAGGGGGGCCTTAAGCTGAACGTCACCCTTGCTTTAGCATTTCCTAATTTTGCCTTTATGCCTATAGGAACAAATGGTTTGGTATTACCTAAATATCGATTTCCTTATTGCGATTTCTACTATGTCAGAATTGCTATTAGGGAATCTCTATCTTTGTACATACCATTTTGCATTTCCTAAATAGCGATTTTTAAGGAGTCGCTATTTCGGAACTGTAAAATAAGTATTTCGTACATCTGGTCCTACATCTCCTCCAGTGTTAAATGAAAAGTACAAATATTACACATTTACATCATAGTTCCTCAATGAGTCATCGAGGTGCTTGAAACAGTCTTCCAGACCTAGTTGTGTGAGGTTGACAAAACGGAGGATCAGGCCTGCTCAGGCAGCAGGGACACCAGGGACACAGAGTTAGGTGTAGCAGGTAACCTCTACGGACTTTCAGGTGGACATGTCTTACTTCTGACATCCGGAGCTGATGAACATCGAGATAGTTGCTTGAATGCAAATCTGTTGTTATGGACTTTCCGGGACGTTGAGCAGTCACCATATGTCCTTTGCTCGCCACAACCTTAAGGGGTTCAGCATCGAACAGAGCATCAGACTTGCGCTTCCGTTTCGCTTGACTAGGACTGAGTCTCCTTCCTTGAAGACCATGTTCCAAGCACACCTGCATTTATCAGCCTAGGTCTTCATTCTTGTCTTGTGCAAGGCATCCATCATACAGATCTCAGCTTCTTCATAGGTTGCCCTGGAAGTGATCAGCGCAGAGAGGCCCGCTGGGTAGTTGTTGCGCTTTATAAGACAGTTTAACATAACATAATAATAACCTTGAATTTGTAAAGCGCACAGCTACCTCCGAAGTGGTTTCACAGTGCTGGGGGCCCTCGGGAAGATTAAGCGAGCTATTGCCCAGAGTCACATGGTGCTGGGCTGACCTGGCACCGGGGAGCGAACCGTGAACCCTGTGATACGAATTCAGGCACCCTGGCCGCTGTGCCACACCTCTTCCATAGTATCTATTGTGGCATTATGGTTCTCATGGCTCTCCCAAATATTAAGGTGACAGGGCTTTCACCTGTAGCGGAATGGGGAGTTAATCTATAAGAATGAAGGGCTGAATACAGGAACGATTTGAGATCACTTCTTTCTAGCGCAGCGTGCTGGACGACTATCTTTAGATTTACCATGATGTGTTCGACAACGACGTTGGCCTGTGACCAGAGAGGAGTGCTTTTCTGAAGTTTGAAATTTATGTTAGTGAGAAACTCTTTAAACTCTCGGCCGTTGAACGGGGGGCCATTGTGAGACTTAAGAATGGAGGACACCCCACACTGCAAAAATGTCATTTATAGTCCCAATTACTTTGTCATGTGTGGTTGATGACAGGTATTCCACCAGGGGAAATTGGGAGTACCCATCAGCAACAACTATTAAAAGGGGCCACAGAAATCTACTGAAATCCTCTCTCACACTTGCTTCAGGAGGTCAGACTTAACTAATGAATTGTTGTGAGAGACAAGCAGCTGCACAAATGGCAGGCCTTTAATTCTCTTTCAACTCTTTCATCAAGTCAAGGAAACCGTACCCGGTCTCCAAGAGCTTTCTTGGTGGCGACAATACCACGATTGCCCTCATGGGCTATTGCACTGGCTTGTTGTCGCAGGCTCACTGAAATGACAATCCTAGACCCTTGTAAAATAAGACTGTTACACTTGGCCTCTTTTGGCGTGTTTCCCCTGAGTTTTTTCTTTCTGCCCTCCCGGTTTTGACTCTGTTTTTGCTGGCTTAGTGTTTCTGCGCACTTTTCACACTGCTGATCAGTGGTAAAGTGCAAGTGCTCCTGTGGTAAAGTATGTTATGGATTGGTGTTTCCATGATCGGCTGTTTGGTTTAAAAAAAATATATATATCAACAACAGGAGAGATAGGGATAGAAGTCACTCCTCTTTCCCTCGTAGGCGCTAAATAAACAACAAAAGAGCGACTTACGGTGCAAAACAAAGAGGCAAGTGAAATAACTAGAGTTTGCAACCAAAATAGGGGGTGGGTAATTGATGGAGAAAACCTCTGTTTTTAAAAGAACCCTCACTCACCAACTTGGTTGGTGACATGTTTCATCATCGGGTTCCCACCAGGGAGACAGAATGTCTCCCCGGTGTGCTATAACGTCTGATTTACAGCAGAGCGAGGTTTTTTTGGGGCTGTGAAGTAGTGCAAAGGATTGTGAGTGGTGATTTTAAACGATGGCAGGCTGTTCCCAAGATTAATTTTAATAAAAGGACAGCATGCAATCGTTAAAAACAGGTGAATCGACACGTGTTGGTTTTAAAACTGAACCAGTTGTATCCTAGATAAAAATATGAAATGAAGTCGACATGTTTCAGCTTATGACTGCTGGTTCAGCAAAGCTTGCATCAGGACCAAAGAAAAGAAACCCCCCGGCGGTATACGCAAGCTAAGTCGTATCCTAACTTGGGGGGTTTGTGTATGATTGGTAAAACTCACGGTTTTACCCGAAAGGGCGCTCCTCATGTTTTTCAAGGGCCCTAATCTCTAAGAGAATAATAAATAAACAAGCATCAAAGCATACAAGCGTTCATATTAATCTCTCTTATCATCGTGCCGAGGTGTATATCCATCAGTAACCCCATGTTCATGGGTCATACATTTTACACCATTAACACCCAACAATGCCCATTTAATTGTAATGTGACACTCGGGTTTTTTGAACCCCTTTAATGTGATTATGCCAGAGGTTTTTTGTTGCACATGCATTTGATGTACATGCATTTGGTAAATGCTTTTTCCGCATTTCAATGACTGCCTTCACATGTTGCACGAGTCCAAATAAACCGTGTCCACACATGGAGCGTGAAATCAGTTAGTGCTATCCCCATTAAATAAAACAACTTTTCTGCCACATGCATCTCAGATAAATGGGTGTGGACACCGTAGCACAGAAGAGTATTGGTATCAATCAAATGGCTGACGTGAAGACAACATTGACTTCACTTCATGGGATCTGCGGCAGGGGTATTTTTCATGTCGTAGGAATCTTAAAGTGGAAGGAGACACAGATTGTTACTTAAATAAGGTATTTGCGTAAGTCACACACTTAGCGTTCGAGTTTAGGGTAAAAGCAGCCCACTACGCTCATATGTTCCAAGTTCACTTACTTGTGTCCTGGCGATAACCCTCCCGTGACCTATTCCGTACACGTTCGCAGCCCGAATATTGCTGAAAGGACGCATTGCGGGAAACAGAAGTATGGACATCTGGTCACGTGACCGTTATGCCTGAACAAAGCAGCGTGACATATGGGTTTATTGTTTTTTTGTCAGCCCTTAGTAAAGTGCACTGAGTGTGCCAGGGCCTGGGAATCAAATCCTATGCGTGGGCCTGGAGCACGGATTGTGCCACCCACGTGAGTTGCCTGGAAAAGGTACTTCAGACCTGCCATTGCAGAGTCTGCGCGCAGTTTGTAACTGTCATGTCCACTTGGCCCGTGCACACACTAGCCAGTTCTTAACCTTCCCTTTTCTTACATCTCAGGCGCCCCTAAAGGTAGGCCCAAAGTACCCTTGTGGGCATTGTGCAGTTTATGTGAAAGGTAGCACATGCCCTGGTGTTTTTGGCATGTCCTGATAGTGATTTACAGCCCATCACGTTTTTCACTATTGCAAGGCTACCTATTCCCCATAGGACAGAATGGAAAGTTTGTTTATAACATTGTATAAACATAACTGGCCCTGGGAACTATGTGGGAAATAAAATTGAGTGTGCCTGAACTCAGAATCTAACAATGCATCTTTTAGTAAACGTGATTTTTACATACTGTGTTTGAAAAAAGACCCACTTTTAGGAAGTAGGTATTTTCTTGCTCAGTCATCCCGTGTGCCTCTGCTGGAATGTGGATTGCCAGTCTGGGTTTTGGATGACACATGGCTAGGAAGCAAGGGTGGGTCCCGATAGTCTAGGTAGGTCAGGAAAGGGCTGAATAGACCTGAGCTGCGATGGGGGAAGAGGGAGGAGATTTCCTTGCACCTCAAAGGGCCTGGTCTGCCTCTGACAATGCCGTCTCCACCCCCTGCTGGGAAATCACACCAGAGAAGGAAGAACTGGTTGTGGCTGGGCACAGACACCCTCTGCCTAGAGGATCAAAGGATTTTCGGATACAAATACTGGGGCCCAGACCCCTGAACTTTAGAACTCTTTTGGATCAAGAAGACTACCAAGAAGAAGAGCTGGAGAAGCTGTGAGGAGGGACTTCACTTTGCTGTGTTGGCCTACAGTGGCTGCTTCCATCTTGGGCAGTGAAAGGACTGGACTGAACTTTCTGCAATCTACTTTTGTAAGTTTCTCCAAGGGCTTGAGGTAGAGCTTGCCCCCTGTTCAACAAGTCTCAGCAACAGCAAAGATTTCAAGCTCTTCTGCCCTCAGCACTGGGGACTGTGTGTTTTGTGCTGCGACAGAAGTAAAGCAACTCGACGTCTACGACGCCGCTGCCGACTCCTTGTCCTGAAGGCACCGCAGAGGGCACCGCCGAAACTTCGCAGCGCGACCCTAGTCTCACAGACGATGCCTGCTGACGCCGCCACCGAGGCGCTGCTTGCACCGCGACCTGTGAGCACCGCACTCCGCATCATCTCACTTCACGCTGAAGCCTTGGCACCACAGAGAGCACCGCGGCAAAGACACACCACGACCCTGGTCTCAGCCGACGCCGCCTGCTGATGCCGCCACTGAGCCGTTGCTCACACCGCGACCTGTGGGCACTGCACTCCGCACTTGCTCGCTTCCCGACGACGCCTAGGCCTCCCCGACGCCACCGCTCCACACCGAAATCGACACCCCTGCTTGCACCGTGGTTCAAGGGCACCGCTAAAAGTTGCACAACGCACCACCCTCATCCAGCATCGCAGCCTTGGCCTACCAAGGCCTGCACTATCGACTCCCGTTCGTCAGCCCATGACAGCGCTTCAGCAACTACGACGCCGCTGCTTGCACCGTGACAAGCACCGCCTTCACCTCGCACCACGACCCTGGTCTCACCGACGACGCCACCACCGAGCCCCTGCTCACACCGCGACCTGAGGGCACCACACGCAACACCGCTGCACCTCCCACCGCGGCACCTGGCTCCTGCCGATGCCAGCGCTTCTGATCCCAACAGAAAGGAGCTCGACCTGCAACGTGAGTAACTTCAAGGGCATCGGTGCCCTGCATCTCTAACAGGTACTGTTTGCGGGTCTTCCCGACACCATAGCTGGTCCGTGACGCCGCGACTAGCCTGAGCTGTGTGGATTTGTTTGCTCACGACGCCGTGATAGCCCTGGACGGAGCTATCAACATCAAGGAACTGCTTTTAAAGCGTATTTTGATAATTGTAGATTTTTAAGTACTGTATTGTGGTTTTTATAGTTTTGGTCTTGTATATAAAAATATTGCCTGTTTTTCTAAACTGTGGGGTATCCTTTTGTGGTGCTTACACTGTATTACTGTCTGTTATGTGCAAATGCTTTACACACTGCCTCCAAGATAAGCCTGACTTCTCGTGCCAAGCTACCAAGGGGGTGAGCAGGGGTTATTTTAGGAGTGTAACTCCCTTATCCTGACTAGGAAGAAGGGTCCCTATTTGGACAAAGGTGCAAGCCCTTGCCAACTAGAGACACCCATTTCTAACAAAGACCTTCTTGCATGACAGAGAGTTCATAGCTCACATTCTTAAACTATTGATATTCAAAATCATCTGTAAAAGGTCGAGTTTGTCTCTTTCAGGATTGCTGGGCAATAATGTCTTTGAAAACTCACAGATCTAGATTTGTATTCGTAGCAGCAAGAATTTGCTCCACTGAAAGACCTACAGGTATGCTTGACTTGACTATGAAGTTAACATAGGCCTCAGACGCTTAGACATTGTACTGTGACACTGAACTGGTATTTGTGAAAAGTAGTCAGCAGGATTTTTATTTTTCCCTGGCCTGTGCAAAATAGTGTAATCATACTCTTACAATCGCATATGAGGAGGAATCCTGGCCTTCGGATTCCCAAAGATGGTAAGTAAAACTTGGTGGTCAGTGACAAGGGTAACGTGTTTCCCATATAGAAACACGTTGAAATGTGTTCACAGACCCACCCCAAAGCTAGACTTTCTTTCTCAGGTTGTGAATAAGCGCACTCGGTCTGTGACAGACTCCAGCTCGCATAGCCACAATGACCCTTTAAGCGTTCTTGTGTCCACTGTGATGGGCAAAGATAGCACACAACCCCACTGGGCTGGAATCTACTACAATTTCAGTATAACGTTTCAAATTAAAATAGGTGCATTCTCAATTGCATGTTTGATTTTCTTAAAGCTTAGATCGCAATCTGGTAACCACACTTGAACACAATGTTCTCTTTTGTCAAGTCTCTCAGCGGGGCACTGACTGTGGGAAAATCATGAATATACCTCGAACAGTAACTGGCTATGCCAAGGACGGATCGCAGCTTTGTTTCATCTTGGGGTGGAATAGTCGACGACAAGACTTGCACCTTAGCCAGATCGGGTGTCATAACCTTTCTAGAGAAAATATGCTAAAAAGACTTGAGCTTCATTTGGTGAAACTCACACTTTTCTGCATTCAAAGTGAGACCGGCATCAGCAAGCAAGTGGCATACTTGTGTCAGAGCTTTGTCATATTCTTTTTGAGTGGTCCCAAATAGCAGTATGTCATCACTAAGATTGAAAACATGGGTGACAGGCTGTATTATATATCAAATGACATCTTGAAAAAGGTCTGCAGGTGATGACACCCAGAAACTTAATCTTTTGTATTTGAACAAGCCAATATGGGTCTAGAAGGTGGTAATGTACCTACAGATTTCCTCTAGTTCAAGTTGCTGATACCCTTTGTTCAGCTCGAGACAAGAAAAAACACTGGCACCATTCAGCTATGTAATCATATCTGCAATGTGCAGACCAGGATGTCGTTCTCTCTCAGTGGCCTTGTTAGATTGGCATATGTCTACGCAGATGTGCACAGCACCTCCAATGTCCATTTTGGGCACCACCACTAGGGGTGAAACCCATGGCATTGGACCAGTAAAGTGTTCAATGATATCAAGCTTTAACAATGTTTCCAGTTCTTTCTCAACAGCTTCCTGCAGGTGACAAGCAATTTGCTGATGTTCAATAGGGCGAATGTTCTCATTGATGTGCAGTTGCACTTTCATGGCCTTAAGCTTTCCCAGTCCATGAAACAATGATGGGAACTGACTCAATATGTCGGCATGCGCATTTATGTTATAGTTGATGGAATCAGACCCATGTCTGCAGCAGTACTGAAACTGAGTAAACATACACTCAACAAAGTTGTTTTAAGGCCATGAATCGGTTCTTGCACCTTCGTCTTCGTGTGTTGCATGGTAGCTACAAATGATTCTTAACTTTACAATGGCATGGAGGCAGCCCACATGTATACTTTTATCTTTGAAGGTGTGAGATGGGGCACCGGCGACAGTTCATTGTACTTCTCTGCCGGCATGATGTTTATCGATGCACCACTAACGATGATAGAAGTGATAAAAGGTATAGAACAACCATTCATTTTAGTATGGTCTTGGGGCAATGTTCAAGGGAACTTGGTTGGTTCGCATGGCGATCTCGCTTGGACTTGGATTCTTTTCTGCATGTAGCCAAACCCATGTGCTCAGGACATTCACTGGTCGATATCATTATCGCACAGCCATCTTCTTCACTGTTGCTCTACAGTGATGTTAAAGAACCTTTGGATGATGAATTAGATGACAATCGACCTCGTTTAGTTTCCACTTGCCTCACTTTGTGTTTTTGCAGTTTGGTTTTGTGGGCGTGGCTAGAGGATTTTTGGAACTTCGGGCATCCGTATTCTCTTCTCGACGTGACACTTTTTTTTTTTTCGCTTTGAACGCTGTTACAACATTATTTTCTTTCCTACAACCCTCGCATGTTTGTCCAACGGTGGAACATTTACCTTCATGTGGAAAGGAGAATCTGCATCAGAAACACAATTTCTACTTCCTCAGAGACATCACTTAATGGCCTTGTGTCCCTGCTTAATTTTCATATTCCAGGCTGATTCACTCTGGGCTACTCCAGCTTCCAAAAAAAGCTACATGTTATTCTGCTCTCGCAGCCATTAGTACTTTCTCCAGACCAAGTTTCTCACGCAGCACACGTCATCTGAATGAGTCAGAAGAGTTAACCTTCGATGGCTCGGAGACAGATAGCTTCTTCATCATTAAACTCGCTGAACTTGCAATATGTTTTTTATAGTTCTTTTTAATTGTAGTAAATAGATCAAAATCAATGTACATACATTATTTCAGGAACATTGGTCATTTTGTGATCACCTAGCCAAGGGGCCCATTGGTACAGTTCCTATAACACAGGGTGGCAAAGTGCAGGCATCTTACATCAGTAAATCTCCTGTGTTAACCCAGCCCTCCTCTCAGAAGAAACCTTTCAGACAAACCCAGCGGGTGGACTTCACCTCATTTGCCTAACCCGTAGCCATTTGAATGCTACCGTAGGAGTGTTTCATCTATAGTTGCTATCTTCCCATCATTATACTACTTTTTATTTTTTCTTGTTTTACCAAACAAAACATTTAAACATATTGTGCTATTGACAGCGCCTGGCGGTAAGGGCACCTTCCCATGCATTATTCTTGTGTATCTTGGTTGTGGCTCGAGAGAGGTTTTCATGTGTTGCAGCGTCCCTCACTCCCTGTCCCTGTCACGGGTGTATCTGAGTGGGTGGAGGGTGGTGCAATGTGGGGCATAAGTGGGGAGTAGTCCAGTCAAGAAGGCATAATTAGTCCACAGGGTCCCCGGGGCATCGGAATGTAAACTAGCCAGCAACTGACACCTGAGTGTATGATGTGGGCCCAGAACAGTTGCCTCATTGAGGGAGGGGGCCTGGAGTTATATTTCATTATGAATCCATGTGAGAGGGGAGAGAGCGCATGCGGGAGGGTGGTGCTTCTGTGTGGGTGACAGGGTCTCACAACGTGTGTGATCAATGTTGCACCCTCCAATGGGGTCTATCCCCTGAGAACATAATTCCCCAAGTCTCTAAATCTCGGTCCGCGTTCTCATCTGTGCAAACCGCGTGTAGACTGCGTTCTTCCGCTACTCCCCCATTGGCATAGATCCGTCCTCCATTTCTCTGGGAGGGGGCAGTGGCCATCTTCCAGTGGATGGCTATGCGGCGTGTCACGAACTTGCAATATTTGCTGAGGGCCTCAAGTCTTTCAGCAAACTCATCCATCATTTCTCCAGTTTGCGGTCTAGCATGGTTGAACATGTACCGTTCATAGTCGACGTTCGGCTTTGGATTGAACTTGATTCCTAATGCCGCTTTAATCTGTGGGTTAGATATTCCATCAGCTTGTGTTATTTTCTTTATTCCTTCTTCCACACTGTCACCAGCAAAGTTCTTTAAGTACTTAATGATCATCTAGTCATTTCTTTCTTTTTTAAATCTAGGCAGTCCATGTAGCTCCAATATTCAGTTTTTAGCAGTTATTTTATGGGGCCAGATATACAAAAGGCTTTTTCAGATGTACAAAATGCGATTCAGTAACTTGTCACCAAATTACAATGGTGTTTACCAGTTATTGTATGTGGATCACAAAGCCAAGTCCTGATCACACCGCTGCCACCAATGTTAGAAATTGGCGTCTCTAGTTGGCACTGGCTGGTGCCACTGTCCAAATAGGGACCATTCCTCCGAAGTCAGGGCAAGTGGGTCACCACTTTCAATAACCCCTGCTCAACCCTGTGGTGACGTAGCATGAGCAGTTAGGCCTATCTCAGAGGCAGTGTGTGAAGCGTTTATGACCACGTACAATAAGGCAGCAATGACACAACAAAATGACACAACTCAGGTAGGTATAGAAAAATAACATCTTTATCTAGCAGTTTAACTCAACTCTCAAAGCGCGTCAACAATACCAATTCACATCAACCAGTAGGGACTCAAAGGAATGACAATGCCTAGACCCGATTGTAACACAGACTGAGTTCAGGGAAAGGGCCTTTGCGACCGTTGCACACCAGGTACCTGTCGTTGGAAGGGTGACAGCACGCAGCTTCTCAAAGAAGCGGAGACGGTGTCAGGCGGACTCCCAGCGACCACAATACGGGGAGGCAGAAGTCCGCAGCATGCATCCACACTGACTCTGGCACTCGGGGACAGGCGGGCTCCCCGCAGTAGCAGCACACGGCTGCAGCTGCCCGGATTGGGGGAGGCAAGGACTCTCGTCGTGTTGCTCCGTGGTGGGCGCACAGTGGCAGCAGCTCTCTCTCTTGTCTGCAGTGGCCCACAGGACAATTCCGTGGGGGAAGCAAAGTTGTCAAGGGTGCGGGCACTCAGCGGCTACAACTCTCTCTCAGCTGCGGTGGCCCATGGGATAATTTCAAAGGGGGATGCAAAGTAGTCAAAGGTGTCAAGGGTGCGGGCGCTTCGGGGCTGCAGCTCTCAGCTGCAGCGGCCTGCGGAACAATTCCAAAGGGGGATGCAAAGTAGTCAAAGGTGTCAGGTGCGGGCACTCAGCAGAATGATGCACAGTAACACAGGGTTGTGGGTGCTCAGCGGCTACAGCTCTCCTCCGACTGCGGCGGCCCACGGGACCACTCACGATGGTGCACAGTAGCCAAATGTGTGGGCACTCGGCGGCTACAGCTCTTCCTTGGCTGCGGCGACCCACGGGACAAATCACGATGGTGCACAGTAGCAAAAGGTGTGGGCCCTCAGCGGCTACAGCTCTTCCTTGGCTGTGGCGGCCCACAGGACAAATCACGAGGGGGCAGGTCCCGGGGCTCTCAGCGGCGACAGCTCTGCCTCATCTGCAACACCCCACACGGATCCTGCGGAAGGTTGGAGGGTGCATATTTAGGCGGGCTCTCAGCGGCGGCGGCTCTCGTCTTAGCTGATGTGTCCTGCCCAGGTTTAGCAAAGGAAGGTTTAAAGGTTCAGAGTTAGGTGGGCACTCAGCAGCGGCAGTTCCCTCTGAGCTGCAGCGGCTCGCACAGGTTCAGCAAAAAAAGGTTCAAAAGTTCAGAGTTAGGTGGGCGCTCAGTGGCGGCAGTTCCCTCTGAGCTGCAGCGGTCCACACAGGTTCAGCAAAGAAAGGTTCAAAGGTTCAGAGTTAGGCCGGCGCTCGAAGGCGGTAGTCCCCTCTTAGATGCAGCGGCCCGCACAAGTTCAGCAAAGGTTTCAGAAGAGGTCCAGTCCGCGGCCCTTACAGTAGACCTAAAGACTCCGGATTACTCGACGGGGGCCTCACCTGTAAGCGGAACTCCCTGCACAGGAATTCCAACGGCCGACTGGTGAAGTCTAATCCCTGAGACTTCAGCAGGAGGCTCCCTCGATTTGGGCCCTCGGGTAGTTTCTTCAGCAAGATGGTTGCAAAGTCCTTTTCTCTGTTCACTCGGACAGTCTCGTCTTGACATCCAGAAGGAACACACTTGGCCAAAGTTCCAGCACAGCATTTTATACCTAACAAGTCTTTGTTCTCTAACGTTGCAAATCACTGGCACCAGTCAGAACCAGATTGGTGGAGCCGGGGAGCACTTGGTTTACGGGGCGACATCCTTCCCTTTCAGAATGAGGGGGTCTGCTATCAGACACCCAGTGGGAGGTGGAGCCATCATTCACCTTCTAACAATTTGCAATTCTGTATTTGGAAGGTGCATGTTTTGGCAGGGTCTGCTCATCCACTAGGGTGGAGGTGCTTTGCCCCACTGCTTTCTCGCAGTGCGAGAAACAAAAACAAAAAATGGTAATAACAGAAAGTTATTACCATTTTATGTTTGGTTGCTGGTGGGCGGGGCTGCTCTGCAACCAGGGCAAGGGAGGAGTGGTGTGCCTGCCCTCTCCCGAGTGTGCAAAGACTGTTTGGTCGCCCCCCTGGGGCCACCCAAACCAGTCATGCGCACTCTGCCCTTCTCCATGTAGGCTGCATTGCAGCCTGGATGGAAAAAATTGATCCCTTTAAGCCAGAGGCAGGGAAGCAGGAGAGGAGGAGCAGTGAAGACGCAGGACCCTGCCGGCGGAAAGGTAAATTAAATTACTCCAGTATTGGAACTTTCATAAATTCACATGCTTGAATCATTCCCCGTTATGGTGATGGGAGTCCCTGGACTTTCTCAGCAAAGACTTTGAAAGATCGTGAAGGGAGGTTTCTTTTGTGGCTTTGGAGGCTTAAATTAAGGGACACAGTGTTCTCAGATGAGGAGAGTGATGCTTCCTCTACATCTTCCACTAAAACGCCTCAAAAAAGGCCTTTAGATGACCCGGCGGGTTCATCGTCGCAGCTTCCTACAAAAGCACCAAGATGAAATCTTCTTTGTCTCAGAAGCAGTCTATGTCTGCTACCAAAGTTTCTCACAAACAAAAGAAAACTTTGTCATCAAGAAAGCCTGCTTTAGAACCTTCTACTCCACCTATGAAGCTGAAGCATACCTTCAAGAAGGCTACTCCAGCTCCACTGACGGGCAGCTCATCGACGACACCTCCGTCGATGAGAAAATCCTTTCCCAAGGTGATTCTGGTCACATCGACGGTGTCTACAGTCTCTACTGTCACTGTCTCTTCAGCGTCGATGTCTTCATCACCGACGAATTCGTCGTCAGGTCAAGCATCTTTATCTTCAACCAAGCAGATTGTCTCTTTGAGGTCATTGTCATCACGAAAGGCAAATTCCGTCGACGGCACAACTTTAGTTGTTGATCTCGTCGATGGGAACCCTGATTGCGTTGTCGACGACAGCGTAGACAGGGCGACCCTCGTCGACGGCGGAAGTGTCATCGGTGGTATTAACAACGGTATTCACTCAGTTATCATCGACGAATATCCCTGTCTCCGACGGTTCGTCATTGACAAAGGAAATTCCTTTGACGGAACAGGAGAAACAAGCCCTTGTTGACGAAGAAAATTCAGTTGACTATCCAAAGTTTGGCAGTAAAGCAGAAATTGTCGACAAGCTTGTCGACAACACTGTCGACGAGAAAAGAAAAATTGCAAAAATTCAGCTTACACTAGCTTTAACTTCACCTAGTCAGGTGCAAGCTTTTATGTCATCCCAGTTTCTGGAAAAGGATGATGAGGAAGAAGGCTCTGAGGAGGATAGTCTTTTTGAGGCAGCTTTAAGCCCATCAGACCTAAATGTTAAATATCAGGCCGATTCTGATGAGGACGAGGATTATGGTCATAAGTATTACCATTCACAGCAGCAGTAGCAACATCCGGATGTAGTGTACCTTCCTTCAAATATGATGACGGATTTACAATTTATGCTGGCAGACTATAAGAGGAGTTTTTTTTCTAGAGGAGAGTATCCAACAAGCTTTTCCTCCTCACCTCCCTTCCCATCCACAAGCACGCGCTCGCTCTCCTCCTCTACAGCTGGGGTCCCCAATTGTTCAGCCCTCTCCTCAAGTGGCTACTGTGCAACAGTTATCGTATTCGGAAGAGGAAATGGAAGGAGAAGAAGGAGAGCTTCATCAGGATGAATGGAATTCCTACATTATTCCCACCCCGGCATCTCCTTCTCTCCCTCAAGCAGATTCACTCCCAGAAGATATTGGGAGGTTCCATATTATTCTGGAAAGAGCAGCAAAACGCTTTGATTTACCAATGCCTGTGCAACAACAGGACTGTTTTCTATATGATTTTGAAGAACCTTACAAAAAATCAGTAAGGTCTATGCCTATTATTGATTACATTTGGAAAGAAGGTTTGAGAATAATGCAAAATCCAGCTACTGTCCCACCTCTGTTGCCAAGACTGGACAAAAATATAAAGCTCTGTTTGACGCTCCGGCCTGCTTAACAGGTCATCCAAAACCTGATTTAGTGATCTCGCAAGCAGCACAGAGGCGTTCCTTCAGCTCCTCTGACAGCTCCTCCCGATAAAGAAGGCAGAAGACTTGACAACATTGGGAAGCGTTTTTCATCTATGTCAGCCTTGACAGCACGTGCTGCGTATTCTCTGGCTTTACTGGGATTTTGTAATAGGCAAAAGTGGTCGGACATGACACCATTCCTGGACAAACTTCCACCAGAGGACAGGGAGGATGCTAAGAAGGCTCTTCTTGAAGGCAAGTGGTCCACCTCTAAAGTAATAGACAGCGCTATGGATGTAGCGTCCACTGGTTTCCAACAGTTAGCAGGAACGGCCATTTTGAACTGTCAGGGATGGCTGAAAGCCACTTCATTCAGACCAGAAGTGCAAACGAAGAATCTCAATCTGCCTTAAAACGGAGAAGACTTATTTGGCAGCCACGTCGATGAAGCTCTATAAGCTATTAAATGGGGCACAGATAGGGCTAGGTACCTTACAGTACAGAAAAAGGCCTTTTCATAGCTCCAGAGGAAAAGGTTAACAAGCATACAGAGGAGGTTACCAACAACCTCGTTATCCAACCTATTCCTCCTCCCCCCAACAATATAGTCCGCAGTTTACTCACCGCCAACCACCGGCGGCTGCTTACAACAAGGCTTCCTTTAGAGGAAAATCAGGATGCCAGGGCAAGGAGACCGGTTGCCGCCAATGACCTCCCATAGCTGTCAGCCTGTATCCCACCTATCCCATCCTCAGTGGGTGGCAAAATATCTCAGTATTTTCATCAGTTGCAAGCCATAACATCAGACCAATGAGTCCTGAATCTAATCCAATTCGGACATTCTTTGGAATTCATAAAGATCCCTCCACCAACTCCTCCTCTGCCCCGCTTTCAAAAGCACCTGCATCTCTTACAGATGGAAGTAATGAACATGTTGCAAAAAGAAGCAATAGAATGAAAGGGAAAGGTTTCTACTCGTGTTTCTTCTTGATCCGAAAGAAGGTAAAGGAGTGGAGACCGATCTTGGATCTAAGGAACTTAAACAAATTCCTCAAAAAACAATTGTTCCGCATGATCTCTATTCAAGATGTGCTACACCTCCTCAACGGAAACTATTATATGTCTCTGGACCTCCAGGACACATACTTTCATATACCCATATGCCAAAAACACAAAATATTCCTAAGATTCACAGTGGCAGACAGTCACTATCAATTCTGCGTCCTACCTTTTGGACTAAAGTCTGCTTCCTGCATCTTCATGAAGTGTCTAGCTCCAGTTACAGCTTACTTAAGGCAACAACATCATCACATTTTTCCTTACCCAGGCGAGTGGCTTCTCAAAGCCCCACTTACAAAGCAGCAAGGATATCCACCAAAGCCTGTCTACAACTATTCAGGAAATTAGGCCTCACCTTAAATGTGGAGAAATCCATTCTGCAACCATCCAGTTGGCTCAACTTTCTAGGAGGTATCCTAGACACCACGGAAAACAAGGTGTATCCCACTTTGTAGAGACAACAAAGGCTGATATCCTTGGCAAAATGGGTCCAAAAAAGAAGGTTTCTTTCCGTTCGCCTCTTCAAATCTCTCCTAGGAATGATGTCTTCTTGTATTCCCCTCATACCACACTGCCGGCTCCATATGCCTCCTCTTCAAAAGGCTTTAAACAAACAATGGGTGCAGACAGAAGGCACATTCGACGATCTGATCCGAATCACCCCTTTCATGATAGTGGATTTGGACTGGTGGAAAAACCTCGCCAGTTATCTCAGGGTTTACCGTTCCTATCCAAAGCTGATCCTCTAGTAATCACAGTGGATGTATCCCTAGAGGGCTGGGGAGCTTTCCTCCAGGACTTGCAGGTCAGCGGAAGATGGCCATCTTCCCACTGAGATCTTCATATCAATCTTCTCGAGTTGAGGGCAATCTTCCTGGCGCTCCAAGCGTTCCTGCCATGAATTAAAAACACATAGTTGCTTGTCAGAACAGACAATACAACGACTATGCACTACCTCAACAAACGAGGACGAACGAGAGCTCTCCTGCTCTCTTAGGAAGCCCAGCTGATCTGGCGCTGGGCGATTCATCACTAAGTGCACCTATCAGCAGAGTACATTCCAGGAAAACAGAACGTCATAGCAGACACGTTAAGCGGATTGAAAACAACCTGCCACGAGTGGGAATTGGCTCAACACGCTCGCAAGCCGAACATAGATCTGTACACAACACCTGACAACAAGAAATGCTGGTACTTCGGAAGTTGGTGTCACAATCAGGGTTCATGGGGGAATGCCTTTTCAATAGCTTGGTCCGGCATATTTGCTTACGCTTTTCCCCCCATTCCTATCCTTCCGCGAGGGATCACTGAAAGAATATCGACTGAAAGAATATCGACCATCAAAAATATCGTTGAGAAAATATCGACAGTCAAAATATCGAGTTTCTATCTACAAACAGGTAAGTACAAAAATATCGAGTTAAAAATATCGCTTACAAAAATATAGTTGTAAAAAATATCGTATTTACTAAAAACAGTGTTAAATTAAATTAATATTAATAATTAATTACTAAAATATACTTAAAATTACTTAAATTAACTTATAATAATTAAATAATTAATGAAAGTTAAATAAATATTTTTTTATTTCATATTTATTAAACATATATATATAGTAATAAAATATAATAAAATAATACCCAAAAACTGAAAACTGACCCTGAACCCTAAAAATACCCCTTTACCCAAAAACTGAAAACTGACCCTGAACCCTAAAAATACCCCTTTACCCAAAAACTGAAAACTGACCCTGAACGCTAAAAATACCCCTTTACCCAAAAACTGAAAACTGACCCTGAACCCTAAAAATACCCCTTTACCCAAAAACTGAAAACTGACCCTGAACCCTAAAAATACCCCTTTGCCCAAAAACTGAAAACTGACCCTGAACCCTAAAAATACCCCTTTACCCAAAAACCCAAAACTGACCCTGAACCCTAAAAATACCCCTTTACCCAAAAACCCAAAACTAACCCTGAACCCTAAAAATACCCCTTTACCCAAAAACCCAAAACTGACCCTGAACCCTAAAAATAAAAACGATATTACTTCACTTACCTTAAAAACGATATTACTTCACTTACCTTAAAAACGATATTTTGGCTGTCGATATTCTGTCCTGTTGATATTTTCTCCAAACGATATTTTGGAGTCGATATTATGTCCAAACGATATTTTGGAGTCGATATTATGTCTGTGTACCTTCCGCGAGTACTGAAGAAGTTGAAAACAGAACCCTGCAAGATCATTCTAATAGCACCAGCCACCATGCCAGTACTGGTACACAGAACTTCACCTGCATTCACTGAAGCCTCCTATCCATCTCAGACCTTTTCCGTCTCTTTTAACAATGAACCTGCGGCATCTATGCACGGCTGACAGCAGGGGAATTTGGAGAGGGATACCTCCTAGGTAAGACACAGTGTTCGACCCCTTTAACACTATTGCAGTAAGAAGTACATGTATGCATGTGAGTAATGTATTCCCATTTCCTTTTAGGAGACAGTGCATATGCCCTCCGCTCCTTCATACTCACCCCCTACCTCAACCCCTCAACACCCAGCCAAAGGAGATATAACCGGGCACACTAGAGCACAAGAAACGGTCGTTGAGCGTACCTTTGGTTTCTGTAAAAGCAGGTTCAGGTGCTTGCACAGGAGTGGAGGTGCACGGCAGTATACCCCCATCACCTGCTGTAAGATCATTGCTGCCTGTGCTATGTTGCACAACCTTGCCGTGAAGAAGGGGACTGAGGTGGAGTTGTCAGACTATGAGGATCATGACAACGAGATTGCTGTGCCTGAAACACAACCTGCTGGAGTGTCAACACCAAGTGATGGCAGATACAGACGTGAGGAGACTACACACAACTATTTCTGAGTAAGTAATGAGACACAGACAGGTTGTGTATGAGAACAACGTAATTTAATGTTGCCACAACGTTCAAGCACTGAAGTGCAACAAAATAAACATTATAAACGTGGGGACTGTATGTCCCGGGTTACTTCACCCATGACCGGTAATGTCACTTGCGCCCGCGCTTCCCTGAGCCACTAGGATGTTGGTTGCTGTTATCAGCATGCCCTGCAGCCTCAGCTGGGCGCCTGCTACTCCTCCGTGGCTCCACTACAGCGCTTGCCATGCTGCTCCGGCTACTACTGTCATCAGCCTCTGCCACGTCCAGGGCAGGATTCTGTGCAGTGTGTGAAATCAGCATAGCCTCTAGTGCACTTGTGATTCTGGCCATGTCCCTGGTGACCTCAGCCTAGTTCTGTGTCAAGGCCTCCTGCATATTTATGCCCCTACGGCATAGCAGGGATGTGGCAGTGGCCAAGCGATTGATGGCCGTATTGTGGACACAGGCCTCCCTGCGCCTTGTGTGGGACAGACTGTCTAGTTTGGAGCAGAGCTGTGTAATGGAGTTGCTCATCTGCTGCATCCCTGCTGCAATGTCCGCATTTGTTTTTGCAACCTCCTTATTTGACTCAACAATGTCTTTCATGCCCTTCCCCATGTCTCCTGTTTGCTCATTTAGGACTTGGAATTGGCGATGGCAGGCTTGGATAGATTTGCCCTGCATGCTTTGTATGCGCACCATGCTCCCCTCCAGCCCACGGAACACAGTGCCATCTCCAGGTGCACCTGCACTGCTGGGTCTGCGTTGTCTTCTGCGCGATGTGACGGGCTCATTTGTGGACTGCAGTGCTGCAGAACTCACATCTACAGTGACTTGAGCCTCACCCTCTGCTGCCTCCATTACTGGTAGTGGGGCCATGACACGCCTCCTGGCTGGTGGGGTTGCAGGAGTGGACAGGAACAGTGATGGGGAGGTTTCTGGTGAGAATACCAAGGGAGGGGATTGTGAAATCTGTGGGGAGTGCGGCAACTCTGGTGTCTGTACAGTGTCATCTTCATGCGCTCTGACAGTCGTGTAACCCTCCTCCTGCGAGGCTTGTACTTAGCTTGGCCCTACTTACTCACTCTCCTCCCTCGCTGGTGCAGTCCCTTCTGTGTCTGTGGGTCGACTGCCTGATTTTGCCCCTAGGTATAAATAAGCGTATATCAACTGAGTGCTACTGTGTCACAGTCACTACATTAAATACTTTACACATTTCATTTTCATTTATCTGCATTTCTTTCAGTGACTTGCTGATGTCTGCGCAGTTACACATGGTCTTACATTAGCTGACTACATTTCCCATAATGCATTGCTCCTGTATAGTGCTGGCAGTACTGGACTGGGGTTGGCTTGTCCACAAAGGGTAAAGGGAAGCAGGTTGGTATGGGGGTGTCATGCTGCGCATGCGTCTTACCTTTTTTTGTTGCTCTGGCTGAGCTGTCCACATTTCCAAGTCCCAAGACGCTGTCTGCCTCAATGGTTGAGGCCACCAACTCCTCCAGGTCAGTCAGGGGGGGCGCTGGGTTCCTGCCTCCACCGGTGACACCAGCCTGCTTGTGTATTTCAGACATCTTCTTCTTGGTGAGGTTCCTGATATCATAAAATCTTTTTTTGAGATCCTCAATATTCCTGGGTGTGACTCCCACTGCATTAACTTTTTCTGCAATTGCCAGCCAGATTTTATGTTTGGCAGACTCAGGAACAGTAAGGGAGTGCCTGCCAAAAAGTTTGTTGTGCACTCGCACTACCTCCTCCACAAGTACCTGCAGCTCCATGCTGCTGAACTTTATTTTCCTCTTTCTTTCTGCCTTCTGACTTTCACTGCCGCTTGCCATGTTTTCTGTTGGTAAACCTTCAAATACAACTCTCCCTGCTGCTCTGTGTCTCTGCTCAGCTCTGACTGCCTCTCCAGAACCTTCTAATTAGTTGCAGCTGCCTGGGTAGCCACTTCCTGGTAGGGAGGGGGAGGGTGGTAGCACCTGATTGGCTGTTTTCTTAAGTTTCACTTTTGCTTGCTTTCCGATTTGGTATTTACCGATTCGGTATTTACCGAATCGGTATTTCCCATTCATTCCTATGGGCCTTTGGCCCATAGGAATGAATGGGAAATACCGATTCGGTAAATACCGATTTGGTAAATTCCGAATGTCCGATACCGAATTTTACCGATTCGGTAAATAATACCGATTTTTTCCCTACATCTCATTTACCGATTCTTGATTACCGAATCGGTAAAATTCGGTATTTAAGAATCGGTAAATGACAATTACCTACATCTGGCCCTGGGAGTTTGTAATAACCAATGAGACACTGTAGCTAGTCTCGTAGGGGATTTGGGGTACTAAAGTGAGTTTTGGTACACCCTAATTCACTGAGGTTCCAAGTCTCTGTGCACAGTTCTGTATGAGAACGGAATCCCTGCGACATGGCGCCCAACCGTTGGTGGTCTTATTACATGACACTTGAGTAGTGCAATATTCAGTCCTTAACCCCTTCACTATTGTTTCCGGTTAACGGTGGTGTCGGACAAACCTATCTATATTTTCATAGGTCTTTTCAAGCTTGAATCTATCTAAACGGTTTCCTTAAATTACTACCCAGTTGTGCTACAAAGTTTACTTTGTACCTCTTTCTTTCTGTGTCGCTATGGCCGCCGTGAACATTCCGCAACATAGTCGCATTGCGGTGCGCAATCATTTGCAGACTTATAATGTTCCCGTGGAAGGCATGGCCGTGATTATGGCGGTGAGTGCAGAGGTGGTTTATCCTTATGAAATCTTTTACTCGTGGGTGACCTTCCCAGCTGTGAACGCAAATACTACTGTGTTCGACACATACACTCCCACTGCTGTGCCACAGGAATATACTCCATTTAGGGCACAGGAAGTTCCTATTGATGCTTGGCAGCACCCCGTATGGTTTGATGGCGCCCTACCCCACTCTTTGACAGCTCCGAGGTTAGGTCCTTTGTCCATTCCCGGCGCAAATTGGCCTGTTTTGGCTGGATTTACACCTCATCCTCAACACGAGGCATGTTCCATTGTTGAATTAAGATGACTTCATGTAGTCGCAATTAGTGTGATTAGGTCGTTAGTGCAATACATAACCCGTAATCTCCCGGGTGGGATCCCGGGTGGGGCCCCAGGTGGTGCGGCGCTTCCTGCTGGACAGGGCGGCATGAAGCTCAGTCCCGTGATGGTCAACGCTGTGATGGGCATCACCCCCAGGAAAAGGATGATTTTCCTTTCTGGCTTGCTG
The DNA here is from genome assembly GCF_964261635.1 of Lissotriton helveticus. NCBI lineage: Eukaryota > Metazoa > Chordata > Amphibia > Caudata > Salamandridae > Lissotriton > Lissotriton helveticus. Next base: position 246,800,973 of record NC_136059.1, on the reverse strand, counting down.
AAAAGTTTGACCAGCTGGAAGCAGTATTTCCTAACACGACTCCTGGGGAAAAACACAAGATTCTGACAATTAGCATGCCGAAAGACGTGACCCCAGAAATTGGTGACTGAGACATGGGGTAGAACATTTTCGGCAGTCTATGCGAGGTGTTATGGCACTCCGTCTATTAATGTTTTGCCAACGGTCCTTAAGCGTGTTCAGGATGAGCACGGACCTGAGGCTGCTGTTGAATTGGGTATGCGCCTATGTGGCTCCTTTGATGTGGTTTACGATCTCATACTTGCTAATGTCAAGGGGGATGCAGTGAACTTTCAGGTAGCCAATGCTTTGCAGGTGATTTCCGATGTTGGGAAACCCCGACAGTTAGCACGGATTATTGTGGCGGCTTATAAAACCGTGGGCCGCAATAGTAGGGGTCTCAAGCCTTTTTCTACTAAAGAGAAAAAACAACCCCAAGGGCAGAAGTCAGAAACTGACGAACAGCCCAAGACCAAAAAACAAAATTGGCTGGAAAAACAAAAACAAGGAAAACAACAACAACAAAGACAGGAGTCTCGTCCTGCGTCTCCATTGCCTACGCCCCAAGAACGTGTTTATGACTTGCGCGATCGCGCGACGATAAAATCACCTGATCGATTTCAGGTTTCTGACCAACGCTCTCCTCGTTCTTTTCAGGACTCATCAGCCTCATCGACCGGTGCTGGAGGAGGCGGCAGGGGTCGGGGTGGCCAGCAGGGACGCGACCAGCCCCGCCCAAAAGACGGTAAAGGCAAGCAGGACGATTCTACACCGAAGAGACCCCAGTTTCAAAAGAAGAAAGTCGCCGCTTTGTCAGCGAGATATGCCACAGATAGTGAGAACGCAGCTTCGGAATCAGACATGGGCCTTGACCTTGCTGGACAGCGCGGCGGAGATTACCATAGTGCGAGAGGCCCTGCGTCCACTACTGAAGGTGACAGCGACTGACCGTTACGTTGTTGTGGAAACAGCTGACACTAGAGTTGCTCCCCCTGACAGACTTTATGAAATAGTCCTGTTCATTGAAGGTGACATACAGCGTACCATAAAAGGGGTATTTTGGGAAAATTTTACAACTACCTATGAAATTTTGTAAGCGGAGGCTGACTGGCCCCCACCTTTTGTTCTCGCAGCTCCAAGAGGGGAGGAGGTAATCCTCCCTAGTTTCGCGCACACGGTCTCGAAGGAGCATGCGCTGAATTTTGCAGAAGAGTGGGCTAGAGCCCTTGCACCGGCTCTGTACCATACACATTGTGGTTGGGATACATTTTCCCCCCACCACGAAATACCTTTGTGGTCTCAGCCACAGCCTCAACCTCAATATCCCATTAGACGTGAAGCTAAGGCTTCCTTTGCGGAAATCCTTGAACAATTGGAATATCAGGGAGTGATTGAAACATGTGTGTCACCAATGAATAACCCTCTTTTTACTGTGACCAAGCCTGACGGTTCATATCGTTTGGTATTGGATTACCGGCATTTAAACTCGCATTGCCCTACCTGTGCAGTACAGAATACTCACGGCTCTGCCTTAGTGGATAGTCTTGTGCATAAGCGGTTTAAAATCACGCTTGACATATCCAACGTTTTTTATGCCCACCATTTGGATGGTCTGAGTTCCCAATGGACCAGTTTTACATGCGGCGGTGAACAAAAACAGTTCAGGCGTTTACCGATGGGCTATAAGAATAGTCCCGGGGTATTTGCTGCCTGCATAGTCTCTCTCTTGGAGAGAATCGACCCTGATGAATGCTCGTATGTGGATGACATTTATCTCAAAGACGACGAACTTTGGGAGCATCTGTGTCGAGTTGACCGCATAATTTGTAGCTTTGCGGACTTCGGTTACAAATTCAACTTTACAAAGTCGCACATTGCAGAGTACACAGTGTTGTTCTTGGGCTATGAGCTCAACAATGAAGGTCGAGGACTAGCTCCTCACTTCTTGGAGAAATGCGCACAACTGCGCGCTCCGACAACTCTGAAAAAATTACAGTCTTTGCTGGGATTTTTGAATTTCGGGAAGACATACATTCCTGAATATGCCCAGCGTATCAAGCCTTTGTATGCTTTAATACACCCCACTTTTACCAAATCTTGCCGGCTGCCAGAACACTCAGCTATTTGTGGAAAAGTAAATTTTGCCATGTCATATGTGCCTACGTGTTCCCAATCTAATGTTATATGTGCATGATCGATATGCATGTATTCCCCTCTGATCGATTAAAGACGCAATTACAGTTGTGTCCATCTCTAGTATGCCAGTTTCCAGTTTTCGTAAATATAACGAATATCAGGCCTATGTAAAGCTACGTTGCCACGTTTTACAGTGTGCACGTTAATTCATTGAATTGTCCCCGTTTCTAGGCCTCAAAAGGGCCCGGACTCAGATTCAGCTCCTGTTTCCTGAACTCTCCGAGGAGCGATACAGCCCCCACCTGTATCCCTGACCCTTCACTTACTTTCATGCCTCGCAGTGCCCGGCTAGGCCTGGCTCTGCCTCCCAGTCTGCCAAGAGTATGTTATGTTTCTAGTTATCAGTCCAGCCCTCCTTCTCTGCATTCCTAAGCTACTGAATCGCATCAATAGTTTCCGTCATGGTCTAGCCTTTATGTCTCCATGTAAGAGAAATACTGTATTCATATTCATAGAATATTCCTCGCACATGCAATACATTTAGAATAATGCATGCACCAGTCTTAGTGTCTGTTAGCCTTTGCCCTGATAACTTTTGGATTCTATCAACATGTACTATAAACACCAGATACTAGATATGCCTAGGTACATGTCGCTCTGACCCTCCAGACTTTCGTCTCCTCTTCTAGTGCAGAAGTCATAGCCCCCAATTCTCCCTGGTAACACGTCATTGCCAGTTTACGCGCACCACTAGGTTAGAGGTCCCAGCTGCTCAGGTAGCCCCCTCCATGTTTCCGCCCCGTTTATGACATATTCTGTTACGTTTGCATCACATGTCTATGTATACGCCCTGTACACACCTCTTGTTACACCCACTTTATGCCTTATCTTTCGCGACTGCTACAAACTCCGCCTACTGCTACGCCTACTGTATTGAATGCAATGTAATTGTTTTAGTATATATATGTTGTGCACTGTTATTAAAGCTATCCCCTTTTCCAGACCCTGCCCCCGGCAGCTGCCATCCTATTCCCGTGCAGGTGGTCCTGTTCCTGTCCCTTATGCTTTATTAAACCTGCAAAACTCAAGATACCTCGAATCCTGACTCTTATTTATTGAGCTACCTGTTTATTGATTATTCCGAAAAATAGAACCGGTATTTAATTATTTATTTACCACATAATGGCGCCCGAATAGGGACTTGCCCTTTCCCCACGCGCCGGAGAAGCCACGCAGGCCCCCTGATCCTCTGCAGCCGTGACGGAACCATCCTGCGCAGCGGCAGATATTTCTGCTTCAAGTATCCCTCAGGTCCACGGAGGAGACGGAGGTTGCGGTCCAGCATCCAGACGAGGCGGTGGAGGAACGCGGCGAGTCCCGACCAGAGCCCAAGCCGAGAGTTCAAGGTCCGAGGTATCCGGAGGCCCACCTGTAACTGAAGTCCGAAGTTCGTCGTCCGTCGTCGTAGCAGTCCAGTCCAGTCCGAGGCCTTCCGTTCTTGCTGCCCGGTGAGTACCGTTGCTGGGGTAGTATCTAGACAGGGTCAATTAATTTGTCTCTGGTCCGTGGGTTTGGGTACGCAAATCCAACACGAAGTGTCCACCTAGGTGGATGCGGGTCCTGACGTGTCTCTTTATGAGACCGGTATGTTTCGTACTGTTTCAGCAGTGCATCTAAGTAATTCTAGTAAGTTCTGTTCTCGAGAAATTCATGTGTTTCTGTTCTCAGTATTCCAGGTAATATTCTGTCCGAACTGTTATTTTAGATGTTATTTCAATGTGTATTCAATGTCGTGGTATGAGTGATTTGTTTCTTCAAGTTATTATTGTGTTTATCGTGTATTGTATTGTGTTCAGATTCAGCCTAAAGTATGCCTCTGTTCTCTAAGTTACGTCAGTTAAAAACTAGAAAAGGGCTGCTCGAGGAAGCAGTCCCTGTCCCGCCTAGGGACAGTCCAGGACATTTTATGTATCATAAGCATGGCTTGAGTGCCATAATATATCTAGATTTATGGTCTGATTATACCAGACATCTCGAAGAGAAATATAGATGGCCTGTATCAGGCACATGGGATGCCGAGTGCATCATGCGAGTAGAAGAAGTATTATGGAAAAAGAAAGCCAGACAGTCACAGAAAGATGCCATCGAGTTATGGCGCAAGGAATCTCATAAAAGAACCGAAAAAGAAATCAGAAAAGCAGAATTAAGTAGAGAATCCTCAGAAAGAGCCCAAAAAAAGAATTAATTGAAGTAGGTGAACGAGTTAAAACCGAACAGTCAGACAGACAGAGGAATGCCCTTATTAAGGGTATGTACCCTCTTCTTGCCGAGGGTTTGCCAAAGGCAACCCCGGAGGCATCCAGTAATTTCCCGCCACCATTAGTTCCGACCAAGCTACGTCATAAACCGACCGCAGCTGATATTTTTCTCTCGTCCTATTTGGACGACACAGTTCCAGAGTATGCAAATTCTGTTCCGCCAGCTCCTGTAAATAATGTAATTCCTGTTCCTCTAGCCACCGGGGCACCCGTTACAGCACCTGTTACGGTACCCCCGGTCCAGCCTACAGTACAAGTACCCGCTACATCAGTCACTCTCCCAGCCCGTACAGTACACACCGACGATTCCAGTCTAGGAGCCGCGGGGGGGAGGTTCTCCTCGTACCCCGCCTCAACACAAACGTCTAACGTTACTCGAGTTACATGAACGAGCGTTACAGCGCTCGCCCAAATTTCAGTCAGTTGCAGATATCAAGCGAGCCCTTACAGAATGCCGTTATTATCCAGTCCCAGGCGATGATGATATGGTCTTGTATTCATTGCGGGTAAGAAGGGTGACCGAGTATTTGGACACCCTGCCGAATATGAAAAGTTATCTAGACAGAATATATCATTTCATCCGTACAGGAAGAGATCCAGAAAGTATTGGCGACACCATGGTCCAAAGAAAAGTCGAAATTCAGCTCATGATTTTAAAGTTTCTAATTAACTGTTTAATAAGAGAACAAGATTATCCAGGAAAAGATCCAGAAGAAATGAAAATTCTGACAAAGTGGAGTGATCATATGGCCGAGGGAAGACACAAGACACAGAACAGTATAGAGAGTATGTACAAGAAAATCCGTAAAGAAATAATAAAGTTACACGAGAAACGAGAAGCAACACAAGCAACCGAGAAAGAAAATGACTCTTCTACTGAAGAGGTAGACGACGAGAATCCTTCCAGAATAGCGTATGTAGGTAGAACTAGACTTTCCGACCGACATTCACGTCTAGACTACAAGAAAACTGTTCCTTCTCCAGTACCAGAACAGTGTTCCCTCGAACAAGTATTCCAAGCTACCGATAAAATCCTGAAATCACGAATAGGTTATAGTGAACTTAGTACTATGCATGAACAAGAACTAGCCCGATCAGCAGTCCGATGGACTACTGATTCTACCACTTTTCCAGACGAAATAGTGGCACAAATGTTTCTGAAACTATCCCCAGCCGAGCAGCGACTGGTGGGTATGTATATGATCCAGCACCTCATCACTCTGTATGAGGGTCAACATTCCGATCCAGGTCCGTTACATGATGTATTAAACGAGTTACTACAGTATAGATGGAAAGGTCTAGGTACCGATCTAATTAGTGTCATTCTAGAACAGCGCCACAAATACCGAACGTTTCTGAATCCGCATTTTGTTCATGTCTCACCTCCAGACAGTAAACCATTCTATATAGACAGACAGCATCCGTTACGAGAAGTCCACCCAGTTAGAGGAACGGGTGGCGATCTAGAACGAGTATTTGTTTACACCCCGATTACCAAGATGGAACTCTTAGAGATGAAGAAGTTAATTCCCTGTCACGACAAAGATCCAGCAGGGTTCCACCGTGAATTAAAAGACATGCTCCGTATGGGAGAATACACGTATCCAGATATCATTAAAATGTTAAAGGTCCTGTTGCCTGCGGGCATATATGAAAAACTCAAGGAAAAAGAATGGGAGGTGGGAGAGAAAAAGATAGATTGGACAGCTCTAGAAGCTGAAGATAATGCACGTGTACCAGGTACCGGTCTTGGAGATAAATGTAAAGAATTACCTGAGTTATTGATACAAGTTTTGCCAAGATTACTAGCCACGAAAAAGGAAGACTGGGATGCCATCTCAGCCTGTAAACAGAAACCAGACGAAGATACTAGTGATTTTTATTCTAGATTCGAGAAATGTTTTATTATTAATAGTGGTCTGAAGACAAGTAGCGAGTCATACCCTCATCTTTTTGTTACTAAACTAGTCGAGGATTCAAGCCCACAAGTCAAAAATCGAGTTTTGAAAGTCGAAAGTACCTGGCAAGCTAATACTCCGTCACAAATGCTTCAAATGCTCCAGTATCACCAGAATAGAATCAGAGAAGAGCAAGAACACGAAAGGAAACGTATGAAAGATACGAAAATGAAAGTATTAGTTGCACAATCTGTTCCCCAAGACAGTCAGAAGAGGGGTCCGAATCAAGCCAGTCATACTGCAGTTCCCGTTAAAGGGACCTGCAATTATTGTAAACAGCCAGGTCATTTTATAAACGAGTGTGCAGTTCTGAAACACAACATAGCTACTGGTAAGACTAAAGAAAGACCACGTCCGCCTAGACAAGAACAAGTTACACAGACTTCTCAGTCACCACAGAATGCACAACAGACAGTTACAGTACCGCAGCCTATAGCTGCAACACAGCATGTTACACAACAGATGTACCAGTACGCACATTCCGAGTATCCAGAGTACCAGCAGTATTCATGAAACAGCCTAGAGAGGGAGGTAGGCTTGCCTCTCATCGAGATACCTGTAGATCAAGAGGGTCCCTATGTTCACAGTCAAGTATTAGGGAAAGACAGAAAGTTTCTGATTGATACAGGGGCAAGTAGGACTACTATCAGTCATGACGAGGTTCCAGGGGCTCCGCTCTCAGGCTCAAGAAATGTTTCCCTTGGATTTTCAGGAAAGCCAATTGTTAACGAGATTTCGAAACCAGTTTCTCTAGAAGTAGGTCCATTGTCCCAAACTACTGATTTGTTACTTACAAAGTCATGTCCAGAAAATTTGTTAGGCATCAAGACATTAAAAGAATTAGGTGCAGTAATTTGTTGCTCCCCAGAGGGAGTTCGTTTGTTTTTAAGGGACTATAAAGGTCATTATGTATTACGTAATTTTGATCCAAGATTACTGAATGTCCCCCAGCATCTATGGGCACAAGGTCCAACTGATGTTGGTTGTATGCAAATCACACCCCATCGTGTGACTCTGAAACAAGGTGTTGTCCTGCCACGAATCAGACAGTACAAATTGCCACCTGAGGCTGTAGCAGCCTTATCCAAAATTATTGACGAGCTCATTGTTCAAGGAGTGGTTGTAGAAACTGACTCCAATGTATGTAATTCTCCTATTATTCCAGTCATGAAACGTACTGATCCAAATGCACCTCCAGTATATCGATTAGTGATTGACCTTCGAGAACTTAATAAATGTATCATTCCCCAGTACCCAGTAGTTCCAGATATTTCTTCCCTATTGACAGCCATTGATTCTGAAGCTACGTTCTTCACGGTTATAGACCTCAAGAACGCATTTTTCAGTGTCCCCATTCATCCAGACAGCCAGTACCTTTTCGGATTCTGTTTAAATGGAAGGAGCTATAAATTCACACGAGCTCCTCAAGGTTTCACAGAAAGTCCTAGTATTTACAGTCAAGCACTTAAGAGACAACTAGACAATATTCACATGCCAACTGACACTGCCCTGCTCCAGTATGTCGATGATCTACTGATCACAGCCCGTTCTGAACGTGACTGCGAGCGTGCGTCACTTACAGTTCTGTATTTCCTAGCCGAGATGGGGCACAAGGTGTCCCCTTCGAAGCTCCAGTTCTGTGTCCAGCAAGTGGTCTACTTAGGACACTTACTGTCCAAGAGGGGTAGGCAGTTGAGACCTGACCGTATCCAGTTAATAGCGAGTCTTCCTCAGCCCAAGACCCAGAAGGAGGTACGAGCTTTTATCGGCCTCACTTCCTATTGCAGACAATGGATTCCTCAGTATGCATATCTAGCCAAGCCACTGATACAGTTAACGACACAGGAGGCAGCCGTATCGACTGTCCTCTCTTGGACATCCGAACATACACTTGCTTTTAATGAATTAAAGAAAGCTTTATGCCAAGCTCCTGTTCTAGCTACACCGAACTACAGTAAGCCTTTTACACTTTTTGTCACAGAACGTGAAGGTACAGCATTATCTGTTCTCACACAAGATCAAGCAGGACAATACAAGCCTTGTGCTTATTTTTCGAGCACATTACATCCAGTAGCCCAGGCTCTGCCTGCGTGCCTCAAGTCAGTTGCAGCCACAGCTCTAGCTATCAGACAAAGTGATTCCATAGTGTTAGGACACTCCCTGACAGTACAAGTTCCACACTCCGTGGAAGTTCTTTTAAACCGAACACAGACCCAGCACTTGACTATTGCACGTTTAACAGGTTATGAACTGACACTGTTCCAGCCACACATAGAAATCAGACGCTGCAACGTTCTGAATCCCGCTACACTGTTACCGTCAGTTACTTCCAATCCTGCCACACATGACTGTGTGGAAGTTGTTAACACCATGACAAAGCCAAGACAAGATTTGACAGATATTGCATTACCAGATCCCGACCTGACACTTTATGTGGATGGTTCATGTATGAGAACAAGTACAGGAGAACTAGTAGCCGCGTATGCAGTGACTACTGAAACTGAAGTTATAGAGACACACCGTATTGACATCCTGTCTGCTCAAGCAGCAGAGCTAGTTGCTCTGACCCAAGCCTGCATACGTGCCAAGAACCTGAAAGTTAACATATACACAGATTCACGTTATGCATTCGGAGTCGTACACGACTTCGGAGTGCTCTGGCAAGAAAGAGGTTTTATGACTTCTCATGGAACCAAGATTCAGCATGGTCTGCTTATTCAAGCTCTGTTAGATGCAATACATTTACCGACAGCTATCGCTATCATGAAGTGCAAAGCACATACGAAAGTCACTGACATTATTTCCCAAGGTAATGATCTAGCAGATCGAACAGCCAAGCTCACAGCTCAGACTCCAGACATTCCAGTTAACACGACACTGACACACACTCCAGAACAGACAACTTGTATGACAGTTAAGGACCCTACACAAGATGTCATAGATATCCAGTCACATGCTACTCCCGATGAAATCAAGAAATGGTCCGAACAAGGAGGGGTCCAGACAGATCAGGGATGGGTGACGAAGGGAAAAGCCACATGGTTTCTCCCCGACTCTATGGTTCAAGTCATTATTAATACCGCACATAGTCCTGCACATTTAGGAGAAAAAGCTATGTTAGACAGTATCCAGAACATTTGGTTCAACAGGCATTTACGAGCTGCAGCCAAGCAGAAAGTCCGTACCTGTATGATATGTTGCCAGTTCAATCCAGGTAAAAGTGTCCCGGTGGAACAAGGTGGATTCCAACCTCCTGACCACCCTTTTGAAGTCCTCCAGATGGATTATATTCAGATGGAGCGATGCCGAGGTTTCAAGTATGTCCTTGTAGTTGTATGCGCTTTGTCCAGGTGGACAGAAGCATATCCAGTTCCAGATTACACAGCAGCGACCACTGCCAAGCAGTTGGTTCGTGAATTTTTTCCCCGTTATGGACTCCCTAGGGTCGTGTATTCTGATAACGGCCAGCCATTCTCATCCGAGTTAATGAAACATGTTTCCCTTCTGTTAGGGTACCAGTGGAAGTTCCATTGTGTGCGCCATCCTGAAGCAGCCGGTCTCGTAGAGAGACATAATCAAACCCTGAAAATCCGTATTGCTAAGACATGTAAAGAGAAAGGTGTAGACTGGCTAGTTGCCCTGCCAGTTGCTTTATTCTACATGAGAATGGTCGTACATTCCAGATCAGGTCTGTCCCCTTATGAGGTCGTATTCGGCCGCCCCCCAAACATGTGGGGTACACCTAGACCCCGCAGTATTACAGATGTTTCCAGCAATATGTTGACAGATTACCTAGCTTCCTTGATGTCTGCCCTACACTCTTGTCGTTCACAGGTTGCCGCTGCATTTCCAGACAATACTGAAGTGAAACCGCATGAGGTCATTCCAGGCGACCTCGTATTGGTCAGGAACTTTGATCGTTCAAGTCCGCTGGAGCCCCGCTGGAGGGAGCCACGCCTAGTCTTACTTACCACAAGGACCGCGGCCAAGTTGGAGGGCCGCAAAGGCTGGGTACATATGTCCCATATCAAGAAATTCCATGGATTGCGTATAAAAACATTTGCCAAGAACATTTCAAAGGACTACCTTTTTCCGAAAGACTGCCTAAAAATTGACACTGAACTCAAGCCTCCCCTGTTAGAGGAAACTCTGCAGCAGGAGTATAAAAAGAAACTCAGGTCTAGTAAAATAAGTCAGCCAGTTTAATTGTCTAAGTCCCCCTCGGGTGAAACGGTTAGACAGGTTTCTGACATGTATGAGATAGACCCCCATAGTGAGAGAGTTAGTCAAAACTCTATCAAATGTATCATTGTTCTAAGTTTTCTTCTATTTTTGAGTTTAATGGTTACCTGCACAAGTTATGCATTACATTTATGTTTTCCAATTTCTCATGTAAATATGTTTTCTAATGCTACAGTAGAGCACACATTTAGTGATCTGCCTCCTCACGAGCTATCCTATCGTCTTGCTATGCGAAATAATACATTTATCAGAATGTTACACTATTCACACCAGACCAGCAATGCCACTAATTGTTGGGTGTGTGGTCGACTCCCCCCTTTCCAGACACCGAAGGGAGTTCTGCCACTCTTTCCTTATCCGTTTTCACATAATGGTTCATGTGGAGCATGGTCCACGTTAACGTCATCCTCAACTGATATGTCCCTTCTGAATAGTACATGTTTCCCAGACAAGCAAGGTCTCACCCATAGAACAGGGTTAGATCTAGAAAATGAAGTATATGATTTAGGTAATTATTCCTCGAATTTTATGGTCCTGAATGTTCAATCCGATACTACTCCAGACTTACCTGCTATTTCAGTACTACCAGTCAAAGGCGAATTATGTGTCAGAAAGAATGGTTCCGCACATGTAGGACATAGTGATTGTACTACTACTGTCAAGTATAGTGACAGTGGGAAATCTATTTTCAAAGCATCACGTCATTCTTATTTTGTTTGTGGTCAGACCGCATATGTTCGTCTGCCCCTCGATTGGGATGGAACATGTTACATTGCCTTCCTACTGCCACCAGTTTTTCTAGCCCCATCTGATTATCATAGAAACACACATCTAGTACACATCAGACATAGAAGGGAGATTGAGTCCCCAATTGTCGATCAAACTGAAACTACTCTAGAACAGTATCAAGATTTTAATAAAGGTTTCTTCTTTTTTATAGGCCCTGTCCAGAATAGTAAGTTAATACGTAGGTTAACCAGAACCCTTGAAGCAGTAGTGAATGAGACTACTTCTGCTCTAGGTAATTTAACCGAAGAGCAATCTGCTATGAGATTTGTCGTGCTCCAAAATCGTCTCGTTCTTGACGTCATACTGGCCGATAGAGGAGGAGCATGTAGAGTCATCGGATCTAGTTGCTGCATTTTCATTCCTAATAACGCGCCGTCTGTTTATTCAGCTATAACCAGACTTCATAAAATTGCCCATCAGTTACACCAGAATCCAGGCACCTGGACATGGTCCGGTTGGCTCTGGAGTATCATATCTGCCTGGGATGGAAAGTATTGTCATTTCTAGGTATTGCAGTAATGATCCTATTCAGTTGCTGCCTCTGTATACAATGTGGCCCTGCGATTTGCGGCATTTGTGCTACCTCTTGTATTCCTAGTCCTAAGTCCCGTTCCAAGACAATTCGAGACGAACAAATGATACTGTATGAAATGATAGGTGGTATCATGAATATTGATGTTTCCTGATGGAAACGTAGGGCACAAGGAGGGAATGTGGAAAAGTAAATTTTGCCATGTCATATGTGCCTACGTGTTCCCAATCTTATGTTATATGTGCATGATCGATATGCATGTATTCCCCTCTGATCGATTAAAGACGCAATTACAGTTGTGTCCATCTCTAGTATGCCAGTTTCCAGTTTTCGTAAATATAACGAATATCAGGCCTATGTAAAGCTACGTTGCCACGTTTTACAGTGTGCACGTTAATTCATTGAATTGTCCCCGTTTCTAGGCCTCAAAAGGGCCCGGACTCAGATTCAGCTCCTGTTTCCTGAACTCTCCGAGGAGCGATACAGCCCCCACCTGTATCCCTGACCCTTCACTTACTTTCATGCCTCGCAGTGCCCGGCTAGGCCTGGCTCTGCCTCCCAGTCTGCCAAGAGTATGTTATGTTTCTAGTTATCAGTCCAGCCCTCCTTCTCTGCATTCCTAAGCTACTGAATCGCATCAATAGTTTCCGTCATGGTCTAGCCTTTATGTCTCCATGTAAGAGAAATACTGTATTCATATTCATAGAATATTCCTCGCACATGCAATACATTTAGAATAATGCATGCACCAGTCTTAGTGTCTGTTAGCCTTTGCCCTGATAACTTTTGGATTCTATCAACATGTACTATAAACACCAGATACTAGATATGCCTAGGTACATGTCGCTCTGACCCTCCAGACTTTCGTCTCCTCTTCTAGTGCAGAAGTCATAGCCCCCAGTTCTCCCTGGTAACACGTCATTGCCAGTTTACGCGCACCACTAGGTTAGAGGTCCCAGCTGCTCAGGTAGCCCCCTCCATGTTTCTGCCCCGTTTATGACATATTCTGTTACGTTTGCATCACATGTCTATGTATACGCCCTGTACACACCTCTTGTTACACCCACTTTATGCCTTATCTTTCGCGACTGCTACAAACTCCGCCTACTGCTACGCCTACTGTATTGAATGCAATGTAATTGTTTTAGTATATATATGTTGTGCACTGTTATTAAAGCTATCCCCTTTTCCAGACCCTGCCCCCGGCAGCTGCCATCCTATTCCCGTGCAGGTGGTCCTGTTCCTGTCCCTTATGCTTTATTAAACCTGCAAAACTCAAGATACCTCGAATCCTGACTCTTATTTATTGAGCTACCTGTTTATTGATTATTCCGAAAAATAGAACCGGTATTTAATTATTTATTTACCACATATTCTGCAATCTTTGCAGGCTGATCTGCTCGCTTCTAAATACTTACTGACTCGTGATAACCACACCAACCTGGTGATAAGAATCGTCCCTGGGGCGGTGGGTTTCACTTACCTTACTTTTAACAAAGGAGACACAGTACCTATTGCCTACAAGTCACACTTGTACACTTCGGCTGAAAAGCGATTTTCCACTGTGGAGAAAGTTTTGACGGCTGTACAGATGGCGATTCTTAAGGAACGTGCTCTGTCACAGGGAAAACGCATGTTGGTTGTTACCCCATGTCCTGCTTTGGAGGCAGTTACGAAAGCCAGTGTACCTAATTCTAAAGCTTTGCACCCTCGGTGGATACAATGGGCTGCATCATTGACATCTCCGGATGTCACATTTATTTTTGATGCCTCCTTACGGTCGCAGGAGTTTTTGCAATATGAATTCGTTCATCCTGCACCTTTGACTATGCGGCCTTTGGAAGATTTCCATTGCATCATATACACTGATGGTTCGGCGCAGGTTGCGCATGGTTCTAAACACGCATACGTTTCCGCATGCGCCATTGTGGTGGGTGCCATGGTGAACGATGAGTTCAAGTCCAGAGTCGTGCACACACAGACTCTTGGGGACTGCACCGCACAATTGGCAGAGCTTCGTGCTCTGATGCTTGCATTGGAATATGCTGATCCTAGTGTGACGACTCTTATTGTAAGTGATTCTTACTACTCTGTCCAGTCTTACAATAAAAACTTGTTCTTTTGAATTCAGAATGATTTTCGTGATTCCAAGGGTAGCACAATAAAACATAAAATGATCTGGGTCTGAGTGGCTGAGCTTAAAGAGCAGTTACCACTCGTGTTTGTAATTCATACTCTTGGTCATCAGCGCGTAGGAGTCCACGCTGTTGGCAACTCACTTGCGGAGGAGGCAGCGAAATCAGCAGTATTGACATATTTAGTTGCAGCAGTTACACGGTCCAAAAGTAAGATTGATGATGATATCTTGGCAGTTGTTGCTGCCACTGAGAAGGGAGGTAAATATCCTAACGGGTTCTCTTCGAAGTACTCATACCACTTAAGTCCCGATAACGTTCCTTATGTGAAAATACCTGACGTTGGGGAGAGATTGATTCCCAACTCGGATCGCAGAAATACATTGATCAGAGCGGCCCATGTGGGCGTTTCTGCCCCTGTGTCTTAATTACAACAGCGTTTTGGTGGCGGGGACTGTACAAACAGACGCGCGGTTATATCCTTCAATGTGACATTTGCCAGCAGATTAAGCCTTCAACTGCTGCGTGTCCGCCCCAAACACAGTTGTTCATTTCTAATAAACCACTGGGTTGTGTTTATTTAGATCACTGCGGTCCTTTTTCTTCTGATACTACATATAAGTACGTCTTAGTCGCAGTTGATTCATGCACTCGCTTTGTATGGGTGTGGCCTCACCACAGCGCTGATTCACGGACTTTCATAAGGGATTTGCGTGTCTTTGTAGGGATTTTTGCCTGTGGTACCTTCCATTCGGATCAGGGTCCTGCTTTCGCCTCTAAGGCGTATAAGGATGCCATGGCTTCGTTGGGGGTCCAAGTCAAGTTTTCAAGTCCATACAGGCCTGAGGGCAACAGTGTAGTGGAACTAATGAACCGTGACTTAAAGCAATCATTGACAGCTCGAGTTATAGGCACTGGCAGGAACTGGCTGGCCCATCTCAATGGTGTGCAGCGTGCTCTTAATAATCTCCCTAGAAGGTCTCTGGGTGGGCGGACCCCATACGAAATGCTCTTTGGTATCAAGATGTATGTACCGGACCTTGACGGTCTAGACTCGGTGGCTGTTGCTGCCTCCTTTGACGTAGATGAACATTGCAATGTTTTACAGACTCTACAAAAGACAAGAGACAGTCTTGCAAAGGAACATTTGCCCTCCACTTCGGATGATGCGTTGCCGATCCCGGTAGTTGGCTGGCTACCCCAAGTTGGAGAATTGGTTCGAGAGAAGATCGAAAACAAGAAAGAATTTGATCCCTCTTATCGAGCTCCAGTTCCTGTGCTTGGTGTGAACGGCACGAGAACAGTCATTTTACCACCTCTTCCAGGTCATAAGGAAAACAGGTATATCTCCATTGACAATGTCAAGATACACAGAGTGGCCGATTCTTCTTAGTATGACACTGGCAGTCTCCTGTCCTTCGATGGTGAGAAATTCTGTATTGGCCACTGCTTCTAATCCTGAGCCGGATGTGGCCATCGAGATGCCTACAATTTCTAGTCCTTTATTGAGTACATTGCCTGGTACTCAACTTGATGAAACTGACTACTTTTACCCAACTGACTTATCGATGCCTGATTTACAAACTCGTTTGGCCACAGAATCCAGATTTTCATTTGACACTGTTTCACATACTTCAGGAAAGCCCTCACGTATTGCAGTCTATACAGGTTTATTTAAAAAACATTTTTTGATTCCCCCTTGGACATATATTTGGCTGGTGCTTTTTTCGATTTACCTTTTTATGTCAATTGGTTTTGTGTTTTATTTTTTCCGAATCATCAATGGACACTATGTCGAAGAGAGAACATGCATTCGACATCTAAATGGAACATTGGCACCCCATTCCTCGTCACATACTGCACACAGATTGAAGAGAGACTTGGCTTTTGTTAACATCACTGCTTGGCCTGTCCTGGATGGGATAGTATGGGATGCTGTTAAATTTAATATCCATGGCCCAACTGAAGTTATAAATGTCCCTAATGTTCTAAGAGTTTGCATGGGGGATGTAGTTAAACAAAACATACGTTCTGATGATTGGGATGTTCAGGCCGTAGAGGCATTGTTTTCTGATTTGAAATATTATGCTGCCTTTGATGCTGAAGATTTGTATTTAGAATCTGCTAATTACGATGGTTTATTTTGTTTCTAACATTTTGGTAACCACTACCTACATAAAACTAATTCCAGGAGGAGTCCTGTAAATTATACACAGTGGGAGCATTGCCCAGCACCTTTGAGAGGCAGTTCGAGTACATTTTTGAAAAAGTACACTTATTTTACTGACTTTAATCAGTCCAATCCCGCTACATTTTATTTTAAAATGACAGAAAAGTCCATGTCCAAGGTTAGACTTACCGATACTAAGTTATTGTACTCGAAGTCCTTTCTAGACCAGATAGCTGTTGGAGGCTACGAGTTGTGGAAGGAAATGGTTGACCTTAAATCTGTTTGGGGTTCTAAAAGTTGGCAGGTACAAGGCACTGAGGCTTTGCACCGTGCATGTCTCATCCCGAATCATATGTTGTTCTTGAATTCTACCATTTGACAGACAAGGTGCTTTGGATTGGCTACTTCTAAAAAGTTGAATACCCCTTCCTTCCCTGATTTGGAAGAATATTCAAGTTGGGGTAATGCTACAAAATTTTCGATCAGGGATATGCAAACTCTAATGCTAAATTCGTCCTTTAACATATCCAGTTTGGATCCCAAAGGTTGGCTGCTGTGGCACAGAAGTGCTGACTTGTGCCAACATCGTTTTCTGTGTTTAGCTAATGGCTATACACAGGTCAGGGTGGATACCCGTTTTGAGAATGGCCATTCCGTCACCACTTATTCAGTAGGCAAATTATGTCGGAATTGGCTCAAACATTCTACCTTGGCGTCTGTTAAACTGCATTTATCTAACCTGAATGAGGGCGTTCATTTGAATGATTTTATAAAAGGCCCGTCTAGAGGTAGATCTAGACGATGGATATATGCAGTTTACAATGAAATCTGGAAAACATCACAAATTGAGGCGGCTACCCGCCTTAGGGCTATTGATCAAGCTAATTTAGAAAAAGTGCTTGCAGTTGTGGATAATAGCATTAACACGCTTTCTTCCCGCATTTACACATTGGATAATATTGTGTCATCTGTTGTTGATATTGTGCAGGATGATGTGTCTGTATGATACCATGGTCAAAATCAATTGCGTTCTATTCTGCAGTTTCCGTGGACCCTGCAGACGCTTAAGCCCGGGAAAGTGCATTGGAATTACATGAATACCTCTTCTCTTTATGCCCCGTTTAATTTGACTGATAAGCAACGTTTGCTTTCAATGAGAGATGCATCTTTTTCCATGTTACACATTGAACGGTTGGAGTCTTTACCATTTTCTGTGGTGGAGGCCACTACTGCAACGTGGCTTATCCACGGGTTAATAACTTTACCGTTTGCTCTTTTTGAATTTAAAAATTGTATGAAATATTTTGCCATTGGTAGATACGAGCCTCTTGGTAGCTCCTATCTGCATGAAGCCTGGTCGCTTCCTTTTACATACAGATGCCTTAGGGAGGGAAAGGAAGTTTATCTGAAAGGTGAAGAGTGCACCGAAACACCAGATCACTCATTAATGTGTATACATATTCAATTACACGGCTCTTGCAATCAAGAACAGCCTAATTTAGCCTGTGTTTTGAAAGGTACACCCGTGCCCGCTATCATCCCGACATTCACATTACTGGCAAACGGCAGTTATTTAGTTTTAAATAATGAAGATTGCTGTGGGTTAATAAAAGGCATTGCTTATGTTGTTACAGTCAGTGAACGTGTGGTTTGCTGTAAAAATGTTTTGTATCCACCCACGCATGGGAACTTGGATGTTTCCATCTGGCCGAGGATTCCGACCTTGAAAGCAGAGTTCAATAAGATGAGTCGAATAAGAGCCCTATTATCACAAAAAGAAGTTGCCCTGACATCTGCTCGTGAAACATTTGTCCTTCACGTAGCAAACACCCGCACAGAGGTGCATGCTTTATTAAATACTGACCTACCATTGCATTTCAGTGAGCTGATTCATACAATCTTTAACGCATCCTCCACATCGGGGCTGGCGCACTTTCTTAAAGTAGTTAGCAGTGGTCTTGTGACTTCATTTCAAAAGATATTTGGAGTCATTCCTGATTTCTTCCATTCAATCTTTTCCAGCCTATTTGGTGGATTTCCCTGGCGCTGGCTGCAGGCGTTCTGGTGCTATTTTGTTTTTATTAAAAATGGATGCACATCCTTTGTTCCAAGACGAGCTGTCGTGGCTGGCACTGTTTCGCAACAGGATGCTTGAATACTATGGTGCACTGCCGCTCGCCACCTTAAGTGCAGCTTATGGATTATCGTTTCGATTTTCCTATTTCACATGTGTCCAGCCTGTCTTTCATTGCCTGAGCTGCGATTTCGACTGGGCCCTGGATTTGTGTCTCTGGAATATGGTGTCTCCTGAAGTGGATTTTAATCAACTCATGAGCCCCTTAGTTGCTCATGAATTGCTTTATTCTGACGGAGGGATTATAGCCTTGGCAGCAATGCATGGAATACTGGGTCGTTGGAATATATTCGCAGCGGCGCAAGATTTCTTGGCACACAGCTTGATTGAGAACCCACCGAGTTGTCCTCTGATGGTGCTAGAGGCTCCGGTAATTGAAGAGCATCTATGTTCTTTCCCATTATTGAACTGGATGGCTGAATTATTTTCGGATGAGAACAGTGACTTTCTTTTAGAAGCTGTTGCTGCTTATTTTGCATATTCAGTGCTAGGATGAGATCTATCGATGCCTTTGTTGACATTGAACTTTTTCGTTACATTTTTTTGAAGACATGAACCACTTTTTAAGTCCCGGACCTATTGACTTTGATTAAAGCGAACACTAAATTGTCATGATGGTGAGATTTTGGTTTTTTGGGTGACAAAAATATTTTTTTCTCACTTACTCAAATTTGAACTGACTGTCGTTCTTGAACTCAGCAATATTTTTTCTCACTTACTCAAATTTGAACTGACTGTCGTTCTTGAACTCAGCATTAAGCCCCTTATCTTATCTTATCTTATCCGTGCTCGGATCATGGGAGGGTGTCATATAGATATGCTTTGCCTATATGCTGTGTTAATTTGGCATGAGCTTATTCGAAGTTTAAACGCCATTTTACCTTTCTGCTGCTTCTGCACACGACACATAACTGTTGTTTTAGCTTTGAGCCTAGTGGAGTGTTATGATTCACACGAGAATAATATGTTGTTACTCTGATATCAGCTTTGCTTAGTGAGCTGTGTCTGTACAGTGAGTGCTGGAGCCTTCAAGGATAACTCGACACAGTGGTTGTTGTGAGGTCTGATCTTCGCACCTTCCTAGACATAACATACATGCAGCTGCGGCCAAATTCTGGCTTTAGGTGCGTTTTATATTGCTTTGCACAGAGCATACACACACACTTGATGGTGCTTCGCATGCAGAGAGCTGGTGGAAGATGATGTGATCCCTTACCACTAGGATTTGAGGTATGGACCCGCCCTGCTAAAACCCAAAGAGACCTTCTTAGATATAATATAATATAATAGCTAGTGAGGGTGAGAATTAGGTGTTGTTTAACCCTATTCGTATTAGCATTTTAACATGCTTTCACCTTTTGTATTCTATGGACTAGTAACTATGTTGATTACTTTGTTTCTTATAATATGTTTGCTTGTATTAGCTAAGATACTGCATTTGAGAACACTGCATTAGAAAATAAACATTTCAAATGTGCACGCGTCCTCATTTACTCCTTGTTCTGGATTGAAATGATTGTATAACGAAAGAGTGTTCATGTGTTCCATGTTACCTGAGGTGTACTAAGTCCATATTCTGGTTTGTCTAAACATTGGGAGTTTGTAATAACCAATGAGACAATGTAGCTAGTCTGGTAGGGGATTTTGGGTATTAAGGTGAGTTTTGGTACACCTTAATTCACTGAGGTTCCAAGTCTCTATGCACAGTTCTGTATGAGAACGGAATCCCTGTGACAAGCCTTTCTTACAATTCAAACTTGACAAAGTTATTCTACGAACAAACCCCAAGTTCATCCCCAAAGTTCCTTTGGACTTTAACCTCAATGAGCCAATTGTTTTGAAATCATTTTTCCCAAACCCACTGAGTGCAGGGGAGCTTGCTCTACACTCTCTAGATGTTAAAAGGTGCCTGAAATTTTACTTGAACAGGACGAAATCATTTAGCAAGTCGAACCAACTGTTTATAGTGTACAGTGCACCTAGGAAAGGTTTGCCCTTTACTAACCAGAGCATTTCCAGATGGATATTGAGTGCCATTGTTTTCTGTCATCAGCAAGCCATTCCTCAAAAAGCAATTGTTCCGCATGATCTCTATTCAAGATGTGCTACACCTCCTTAACGGAAATGATTATATGGCGTCCCTGGACCTCCAGGCCACCCTCCGAAGTCAAGAGTTCGTGTCCACTCCACTACAGCAATATCCACGTCTACAGCGCTGTTTGCAGGAGTGTCCCTGCCTGACATTTGTAGAGCAGCAACTTGGAGAACCCTGCACACATTCACCAAGCACTACTGCCTGGACGCAGAGAATAAGCAAGATGCGGCAGTAAGACAAGCAGTTCTGAGAGATCTTTTTCAATAAGGTGAGCCTTCTTTTACTCTGTTTCCTTGCCACCATCCTCGACTGTCTCACCTTTTTGATGGTTTACGGTATACATGTGTACCTTCTATGACTTTAACACCTTGGCTGCTATGACTTTTCCCCTCCTGTGCTGTTGATGGAGAAATCCCAATGTTCATGACAAGGTCAGCTCGTCATTAGCACAGCTCCAGTGTGCCTCATGACGAGCTGAGCTCGTCATGAGCATGGAAGGGGTTAATGGTGTTTCTATATGTGTTTATTAAGGTATGCAGGCAGTACTAATTTGAGTGCCTATCTGCAGTTACTATATGACACGAAAATGTGTGTTCTCCCTGCTAGCTAGCTACTCTGATTCAAGCATGTGAATCTATGAAAGTTCCGATACTGGAGCAAGAAACAAGTTACTTACCTATATTTGTGGTTCTCCAGTTTTGGAATCTTTCATAAATTCACATGTGACCCGCCCACCTCCCCTAGAGAAGGCTCGATTTGATACCTCAGTTTTTTCTATCTCTGCACTTGTGCTTGGGAAAATCTGAGGGACTGAGCTCCTCTCAGGAAGGTTCCTAATAGTGATGTCTACTGATTGGCTGGTTCTAAGTTTGGCCCTTTTTTTTTTACTAAAGGACAGTGACATGTAACAAAAATGTTGAGGCCTAGGGCCTTAGGTTCTATGTATAATATGACATTACTTTTAATAATACCGGGGACTCCCATCTCAACGGTGAGGAATTATTCATGCATGTGAATCTATGAAAGATTCTAATACTGGAGAACCACACTTACAGGTAAGTAACTTGTTTCTTTTTTTTTATGATACCTCCCCGCGCGGACCCCTCCCCCCCAACCACCCGCGAGCCATGTCGCCTGTAACTGCTTTTTGAGCATCCCTTCCAAATATCAAATCAGTATGGTAGGTATTACTATTTTCAGGCCTAATTCTGATTGCCAAAGAGTAATACCTTATCACCATTTTAAAAGTGGTAACCCATTTGCAAATTGAAAGCGTCAAAGGGTGCCCCTTCCCCTTTCTGGATGTGAAGAATAATTTTTTAAGAGCAGGTAGTGGTCCCTGGGAAACATGTTGTCACTTTTCTGCCTGTCTAGAACAGAGTTATAAAGGCTGTCTCTGGGCTGCTATGAAAAACACAATGACCTGCAGGTAGTTAACGGCTACTTCCTAATAGTTGAAAACTAAAGAATCAACTCAGAACTGCATGCCTCTGAGACACAGACAGTAGCAGGACTTTCAGGATGCTGACAAGAAATTTAACCCAAGTTAGAATGTTGTCAGAATTCGAATACTTACTCACTAGGGCTGGGCAATATCAGTGAGACTGACCCCTCCAAGCCAAACCAGGAAGCTAGTATATTTAGAGTAAAAATCGGACAACAAGACCAACAAGCAGTGGCGAAGTCATCAGACCTGGCCTGGCAAGCCGGTGCAGTGGTTACGGTTTTTGTTTTTTACTGTAGGCATGTGGCACAAAAAACATCCCACTACCTATATGAGACCGACAGATGTTTGCAATAAGAATTTTAGATTCAAAATGAAATTAACGATCAGCTATAATTTTAATAGAAGAATACTAGTGCTTCCAGTAGGTGAAACAGGTGTAGAAATTCATTTCAGTTTAAATTCACATTAAAATATGCTTATTGGAGCAAAGAAAATGTACTAACCCTGCACGGTTTAAGTTATAGTGATCTGATGACATAGTCTAAACAAACAAAGATGACTTAAAAATAAACAAATGAAAAGAAAGACAAAAACAGTGGCAAAGTAACACATTGGTTCACTAGCCCTGGCACTAAAGAGTGCTTCATTTTATACTGATGTCCACATGTGATCAGAAAAACTGGAATCACTCACAGTGCAAGATACTCAGTGACGGAAGTGGTGTCCAGTGCCCCATACTAATGTAAATGATAGTTTAACAGAGACTCACATCCGCGCACTCTTTCTCTCTCTGTATGTATTATGTAAAGCAACTTTATAGTTACGTATGGTAATAATAGCTTACTTGACATAAAAAACCAATATTCACTGAAAAAAACAAAGGGTAAAGTGACGTTATAATTAGGTGAAAATGTTAATTTAAAAGGAACATTTTAAACTAAATAAAATCACTAAAATTGACCAGTTAAGTGAAGTAACCATAACTCACGCATTCGCCATGCACTACTTATTGCTTGCATATTACATAACTCAGGACATTTTCTGTGACTTCCTTGATACCATCACTTTAGATATCTGAAACAACATCATTGATGACATTACTGTGCCTGGCAAGAGAACAAGTTATAGCTAATTCAATTAACTGTAACTGGTGAATATCAGTGTTTTTTAAAATAGGTCGAAGGCTACCAGACAGTGAAGCTGTCTGGTTTGCTAAGGACATTGTGGGGACATTCTGAAAGTTTCACTGGGAAACCCATTGCTTACAAATGGTATGGCGGTTTGTAACTCACATTTGCTTGCTCTCTATTTGCTGGCTTTATTTGTTTTAGGCTGTCCAGACTGAGTTTGTTCCTTCGGTGGCCCATACCTTATTTACTGAGGCCTTTAAATCTTGTTCTTATCTTGTCACATTTGCTTTTTTTTTTATATATATATATTTTTTATTGAGAATCCATGAGGCATAATAAGAAAACAATATACATAATTAAATGAAAGAGGCAAGATACAGCATAAACAAAGCACCTAAATTAACAAAAGAAAGGTAATGTAGAGGTCGGTTGTCGACTTACATAACTTAGTGTCTGATAGAATTTATTCTTATACATCAAGGAATAGTTAGTGTTTTAGATATAAATATTGTACAATTTATGCCGGCTACAGCATAACAGATAGAAGATTAGAACCAAATATAACAAATAAGTGCATTGCCGTAGCCATAGTCCTAAGGATCAATGAGTATACTACAATCTGCTAGCACGCCAAGCGGCTACTGGTGCCCAGGTCTTCATCCCCATTTCTCTTAATTTTTTTCCCTTGATTTCATACAGAGCCGCCTCTACATTATGTATTCCCAGTAGTCTAGATAGCCACATTTGGAAGGTTGGGGCCTCAGTGTCTTTCCACGCTGCTGAAATTAAAATTCTAAGTACAGCTGTGGAAATAAAAATTAAAGCTTCTGTCTCAATATCTAATTTCAGTTTGCTTTGGCATCCTATAATCATTAGTGTCGGAGACAGGGTTATATGAACATCCAGCAGCCCCGCCCAGAATGATTCAATCTCTGTTTTAATTGCTTCAAGTTTCTCACACTGATAAAACATATGGGTAATATCGGCTGGACCTTTGCAGCATCTGGGGCAGTTACTGTTCTCTCTCTTACCCCAGTTATAAATCTTGTCACATTTGCTGTGCATTCAAACACAGAGATCAAATGTCAAGCTCGTCTTCTAAGGAGCTTGTTGTTAACTTTTCTTTTTCTGACTTCAAAGTGAGAGGATTTATGTGACAATCATGCTGGCTAATAAGGATGTCCTGTAGGAAGGCTGTAAAGCATGGTGGAAACAAATATTTTAATCAACGTACTAGGTGATGACATTTCCACACATTATCGTTTGTGTGCTGTATGCTTTTATCAGTAAATCTGTATGACTGTGCAAATGTAATAGTCATTTCAATTGAAGATGTGATGTCTGTAATAGTAGGGTGCGATCACACCGCGCAACACTCCACTTTATGCCTCTCTACTCTACTTTGCGCCACTGCACTCTATGCCACTGTATTCTATGACACTGTACTCTATCCCACTGCACTCTACCCTGAACAACTGCACTCTACCCTGCACAGCTGCACTCTACCCTGCACTACTCCACTTTGCACCACTTTACTCTTAAACAATTTACTCTACGCCACTGCACTCAGAGCCACTCAACTCAGTGCCATGTGCCACTGCACTCTACCCCACTGCCATATACGTTGCACCGCTCCACTCTGCACCACTCTACTCTACACCACTGCACTCTGTGCCAATGCAATCTACACCACTTTAAATCAAATCCAATGCACTCTACACCACTGCACTCTACACCAATCTACTCTGCACCCCTAGACTCTATGCCACTATACTCTACTCTGCAACTCTCTATGCCACTACATTCTACACCATTATACTCTACACCGCTGCACTCTATGCCACTCTACTCTGCACCACCATACTGTACGCAACTGCACTCTACACCAAGGCACTCTTCGCCACTCTACTATACAGCACTGCACTCTATGACACTCTGCTGTGCAAGACTGCACTCTCTGCCACTGACCTCTTTGCCATTCTATTCTGCACCACTTCAATCTAGCCACTGCACTCAAATCTGCACCACTTTAACTCTAAACCACTCAACTGCACTCTATGTCAATGCCCTCTACACCAATCTGCTCTGCACCACTAGACTCTATGGCACTATAGTCTACTCCACAACTCTCTATGCCACTGCACTCTGCACTATTATAATCTACACCTCTGCACTCTATGCCACTCTACTCTGCACCACTCTACTGTACACCACTGTACTCTACACCAAGGCACGCTATGCCACTCCACTATACGCCACTGCACCCTACGACACTCTGCTGCACAAGACTGCACTCTCTGCCACTGACCTCTTTGCCACTCTACTCTGCACCATTTCACTCTAGCCACTGCACCCAACTCTGCACCACTTTAACTCTACATACTCAACTGTGCTCAATGTAAATGCCCTCTAAACCATTCTACTCTATATTACTCCACTCTACACCACTGCACACTACTCTTCAGCTGTCAGCTCTACACCTCTGCCCTCTACCCTGCATCACTCCACTCTAAACTGCAATACTCCACTCAACTCTACTCTGAAACAATCTACTCTATGCAGCTGCAATCTACTCTACTGCACTCTACGCCACCCTACTATGCTCCACTCCGCTCTAGGCCATTGCACTTTATACCACTGCAGTCTACGCTACATCACTCCACTCTACTCTGTACCACTCCACTCTACACCACAGCAATCTATGCCAGTGTACTATATGCCACTGCACTCTACGCCAATCTACTCTGCCCCACTTTACACTACTCCACTCAAGACCACCTACTTCAATCTATGACATGCCACTCTACGATGCTCAACTCCTTCATATTCCACTCTATGATGCTCTACTCTATTAAACTCTACACCACTCTTTGCAACTCTACAACATTACTCCACTCAATGATGCTCTTTGCATCTCTCCCTTTGCCACTTCATGGCACTCTTCTCCACTCTATTTTACAACACCCTACTACGCTCTACTCCACTCCACTCCACTATTCCACTCTATGCCACTCCACTCACTGCCATTCCTCTCTATGCCTCTCTATGCAACTCCATTCTAAGACACTCTATTCCACTCCACTTTACAATGCTGTCCTCCCCTCTATGCCATTCCACTCTACTACACTACTCCACTCTGTCACCCCACTCTGACAATCTGAGCTCTACTCTACAAAACTCTACTCCACTCCATGCAACACACTCTATGTCTCTCCACTCTGCTTTACGCCACTCCATGACAATTTATGCCACGCCACTCTATGCCTCTCTACTCCACTCTATGCCACTCTATGACACTTCAAGACACTCCACTCTATGCTATTCAACTCTACGACACTCAACTCCACTCTTTGCCCTTCCAGTTTACAACACTCCACTCCCTCCATGACACTCCACAACATTCTACGCCACTCCCCAACACTCAACGCCACTCCACTCCATGACATGCCACTTCACTCCATTCAACTCTACACCACTCCAGTTCCCTCCACGACCCACCACGCCACTCTATAGCACTGCGCTCTACTCCATGACATTCCACTTTACAACATTCCACACCACTCTCCTTTACACCACTAACTTTTAGCCATGCTGAACAGCAGCCTCTCTGGTGTACAACATGGCTAACACATATTGGCAAAGCCAATAGCTCTTGCGTAGGTAAGTAGACGACACCTATTGGCTTTGCCAATGCTTGGTTTAAATGGTTACGTTTAAACTGCCATTTTCATCTAACTATAATGTGACTTTAACCTTTGTTTTTTTAATGTTTTTCAAGGATTACTTTGAGATTTAACATTTTAAGGAAAGATTCTGTGTTGACGTAAGAAGGTTCCTCCACTTCAGTGTGAGTTTCTTGAGCAGCAGTGTTACAACTGCTTGCTTAGTGTACAAATACAACATATCGTCCAATAGATCACAAGATGTTGATTACATCCAAGTGTTTACAGCCTTGAACACGGAAGATAACTTTCACTCTATTTAATAAGCAGGGCTCATAAGGAGAGATAGATTTAGCAGATGCCAAGAGTCGTTCCAATTCCTCGAATGTTAGGTCTTTAAAACCTAGATTTTGTGTAAGCATTAAGAGTAACCCTGTAGACAACTATAATTAGGAATTCTACTATTTTTGATTATAAGGTGTCTATAAAAATGAAGCCAATGCCTTCTCTCTTAAAGTTACCTCTTTCCTGACATATATTGCTTGAACAAGTGTTAGACTGGGGTAGAGAGTCAACTCTCATTAACTTCTAGAAATGATATTTTAGAATTAAAAGTAAACTAAGAGGAAGAAGCCTTCGTGGCCTTGTTTTTTAACGCTTTTAGCCATTTAGTCATAACCTTAATTGTTATTTTCTTTTTTCCTTTTTTTTTTTATAAGAGCACATTATACAACATTGTTTCAATTTATTTAAAGTGTATGTCAATGATTTAGGTGTTTTGAAGTATAATGATTAGATATTGCAATTGATAAATGGTAATATTTAATATAAAATGTGGATTTCTTACTAAATTAAAAATATATGTATATATCATTAAGAAATATACATTTTAAAATTATTGAATGAATGAATGGCTTTTGTTTTTTTATTTTTTTAAAAACCATTTTTATTAGCCTTTTATAGGTTACTTTGCATACAAGTAGGCATACAGGCTTCACAATTGATTTAAGCAAAACATTCAGGGTGTGGGGGAATATGTGGAGAAGTGTGGCTCACCGATTAGAGCGGCCGACCCTGAGGCAGAGGTCTGGCCCGGGACCAGGTTTCAATCCCCGTCGCGGCAGGGTCTTGGGCTCAATGTCCCCGGACCCGATAATTCTCGCCTCGGTGCCTACTCTAATCATGGGTTCCACTCTGTAACTCTAGGCAATAGCTTGCTTAATCTCCACACCGGCCCTAACAACGCTAGGATGCCTGGCTTCACCTTGGGGGTGCCCAGGAGTGGACACCTCACATGAACAGGCCAGGAAGGGTTCCACAGTGGTATTCGTATAGCGCTTAGAGACCCCTGGGTGATAGGCGCTATACAAGTGCAAATTACATTTACATTTACATATACTTAAGCAACACGCTGGGTTAATGAACACCCTGTGATGTATGTACAATGTTGTTGTCGGCCTCGGTGGTCGCCTAGTAAGGAGCTATTTCTTTGAAAAAGTGTCCGGTTCTTTAAACTACCGGCGTGTGTGACTAACTGGGGCTGAAATTTGGGGTGAAGGGGGGTCCGTGCAGGCTGGGTCTGCCTCAGTGGGCGTCTTAGAATAAAACAATCATGTTATTACCTGTCTTTGTGAGGGGAGGGGGGATGTTAGGAGTATGGGACTCTCCGGGTGTGCGGCCCAATCGGGTTTATGTAGCTTAAAGATGGTTCTACACCTGTGGGGGTGCTGCAGGGTCATATCCCTTGATTAGGTCTGGAGTGTAGGCACCTGCATAAGTATGTGGTGAGACTCAGGCTGCGTGCTGTGACTCAGCGGGTTGGTGTATTCGATATCATCACTGGCTGTTGGGCGTCGGCAATGTGGTGTCGGAATTGGTGCAGAAGGGCAGCCCTTTCCATAGAGATGTGTTTTCTGCACGTTTCATGCATCTCCTCCCACCTGATTGTGTCTTCTTCTGCCGAGCCCCACTGTTGTAATGGAGCCGGACACATTGAGGGTATTTCAAGATGGTTTATTGAAGATAGATAGTTGAGTCCAGAAGTAATCATGTATATGCCCCACCAGGAGCAGCCAGCAGGCAGCTCAGCCCATCTCAACTGTGCCTTTCTTGAGAGACACCCAACATTCCACAGAGCATCATAACTCTGTAACATTCCAGAGGCCTTGCATGTGATGGAAGAGGAGAATGACAAGTATGGACAGAGGTGAAAGATACTACACCCACTTTCTGACGGCCCCCACCCGGCTGCTAATGGGGCCCCTCCCAGGTTCTCCAATTTATTGTAATTCCCCTCTTCGCTAGCAGGAGGGCTAGAGAAGTAAAACGCGTCTGCATTTTTATGTTTTTATGTCTGCAGAAGATCCCTATCCTGCTGGCCTCCCAAGTGTTGATGTCGGTGAGCCCTTTTAATTCCTGTAACGCCCTGTGTATTGTATGCCAGTAGGGTTGTACTGTGTGGGGCATGACCAAAACATGTTGCTTCTGGGGATTGGCATCTTGGACATACAAACTGTGTCTCTGGGTAGAAGCGTTGGAGTCGCACTGGGGTGAGGTAGGCACGATGCAATATACTGTGTATTTTTTAAACAGCCATTTTGGGACACTTTGTTTGGGTATTCCAGGGCGCGCTCCCATTCCTAACATGTAGCGGGCGTCCTATCTTCTCTTCCCACTTTTATAATTTTAACGGGGCAAGCGTGGTGGCAGTGAGGTCACAGATTGCTTTGTAAAGCCTTGTAATTAAGTGCCGTCCTAACCCCATATGAAGGATTGTATGGAGTACCGGGTAATGTCATCGGTTCCCCCTGGAAAGATCCCAAATGTTACGGCTGCTGAGGACTATTTGTTTGTGCAATGTCCAAAAAAGTTAAATTAATATAATAGGTGCACTGCTACTAAGTGACACTGCTTCTAACATATATAATGTGAATGGCTTTGATAGTATGTAATCATACAACCTCACTTAGCGGCCTACCATGCACATATGACTCATTCACCCCAACTCATACTGTGAACCAAAAAAACAAATCAGTGCAAAATTATAAAAAGAGGTGCTAACAATTTATTAAAAATGTCATATCAATAGCAACTATGCAATAAAAAGTACATTATACAATATAATAAATCAAGTTAAAACAATTTTAATACATTACTGATATAGGATACATGCAAACAATAGCGTTTTGACTATTTAGCAAGAATTGTCTTGCCTAAAGCTTTGTGCATATAAATTGTCTATTTATCAGTCTAATTACCATGGTGTTCCCTGATTTGAAATTATCTTTCTTGCTGTTTTGTTGTCCCACTTTTTCACATATGTATTAAAATTGTTTTTAACTTGATTTATTATATTGTATAATGTACTTTTTATTGCATAGTTGCTATTGATGACATTTTTAATAAATTGTAAGCAACTCTTTTTATAATTTTGCACTGATTTTTTTTTTGGTTCACAGTATGAGTTGGGGTGAATGAGTCTTATGTGCATGGTAGGCCGCTAAGTGAGGTTGTATGATTAAGTTTTTATAACAGTTTCCAAGGGGAGCTTTTTTCTGACATTGGTCTTTTGGTACCCTACCCCTGTGGATTTATTGGGTCCCTCTCTCTTGTTTTCGAATTTGTGATAGTATGTATCCTTGTGTGTATGGGTGTGTGACTGGCTGTATAGGTATATAAGTGCATGTGTGGGAGCAAGACCTCTGACCTCCTGGTCAGAGTCACTGCTTTCCCCCGTGCAGCACCACCACTGTGGGACTGCCCTTAGCGCCGCTTGAGTTCCTTGCCAGGGAGGTGTTCAAGGCCTTCCTCCACCCGTAGGCTCCTGCCTGAGCCTCATCCCTGGTGATCTGGTGGAAGAGCTTACTCTTCTGCTAGTCTGCTCGATGTGTGTCATCTTTTTTTCTGTTTACCTTTTTTCTGTTGCCTTTTTCGGTTTGCCTTTCTTTCCTCTGTTTTTCCTTTTCATTGCCTCTTTCCTTTCCTTTTCCTCCTTTTCCCTCGTGCTCCCCACCACTGCCGCCCCACGGCCCGTTTCCCACAGCATGTCGATCCAGCTCCTACCTCCCAGCTGTTCACCCCCCCAACCCCTACTTAATGGCGGCTGGCATGCCAAAGGCAAGCCCATCTGCGCCCGGCCGCAACTAGTGTCAAGGACCATGGACCCCGATCCCACGCCGGTACAGCCCCAGCACTCTCCACGCACTCAACCCCGGACACAACAACTGCCAGCTCTCGATGCCGAGCAACACCCAAGGTCCAATCTCCTACTGACACTGCCGCCGCACCTTCACCCACTTCCGGATCTAGGCAGCTACCCACACCACCCAGAAGCCACCACGCACAAGCCACTGAGTTGCATCCTCCTCAACGTATGCGCCCTGCACAAACATGCCGTAGAAATCTGGGACCTCCTCAACACTCACACTCCTGACGTTGCCTTCCTCACAGAGACCTGGGCAATGCCAGCTCCGCACCCGACATTGCAACCGCCATCCCTGATGGATACAAGATTCTGAAGAAAGACCGCCCACAACTGCCCAGGAGGAGGCCTCGCCATTGTCCACAAGAGCTCCCTCGACTCACTACCACCAACTCAGACAATGCCTCGCCCCCATGGAACACATCTACTTCCAGATCCAGCCCAACCCCAGAACGATGCTCCATAGGAACACTTGCCTAAAGATCACCTGGACCCCGCACCACCTTCACCAACTTCATCGCACCCCATGCCCTTGCCTCTATGTACTGCATACTTTTCGGAGACCTGAACTTCTACCTGGACAACCGCAGCGATCCCAACACCACCGTTCTCCTGGAGAACCTCACCAACATAGGACTGAAACAACTTGTCTCCACCCCCACTCACACAGCAGGACAAACACTTGACCCCATCTGCGCTGGAGGAAACAACATTCGCTTCAGCCACACCATGGGACTGCTCTGGACAGTCCACCACTGCATCCATTCCCCCTTCATGAAACCCACTGCACACAAGCGCACGCTCCATCCCCACACAGAAGCTGGAACAAAGTCTCCAAACAACACCTCACCTCACCTAAACCCTCACCTGCACTCCTCCCCCTACTACGATGGACACAAACACAGTGGCAAGCAACAAACACCAATGGATTGCTAACTGCACCAACACCCTTGCCCCCCTCCAGAACATCACGAAACAACGCAACAAGAAAGCCAACTGGTTCACCACAAACCTCCGCGAATCCAGGCACCTCTGTCGACGACTGGAGAAGAAACGGAGAAACAGCACAACCCCAGAAGCACACTCCGCCTATAAAGCTGCCATCACAGCACACCACCAACTCATCAAATCAACAAAGAAAAACTTAATCCAAGAAAGAATCCACTCCAATGCCCACACTCCAAGGAACACTTCACCATCATACAGGAATTCGCCAAACCCAATAGCAAAACAACCTATGTCCCTCCTTCCCAAGACCTTCGCAACAAACTAAGCTCCTTCTTTCACCTCAGGATCAAGACGCTCTCCAACAACTGCAAGACCAAAGATCATGACACTGACTCAACCCCCATATCCAACGACGCCATCCAACAGACCCTTCTCACCTGGAGCCCTCTCACCACAAAAGACACTGTAAAGACAATGAAGAGCATTCACTCCGGAGCACCTACTGACCCCTGCCCGCTTTACATCTTCCATAGGACAGCCACTGCCATTGCACTGAGCTATGCCCAACTATCAACTGCTTCCTCGAGACTGCCACATTCTCCGACGGCTGGAAACACGCCGAAGTCAACTCCCCCTAAAGAAGCCCTCCACAGACTGACAGATCTCAAGAACTTCAGGCCCATCTACCTGCTCCTTTTTGCTGACACAGTCATCAAAAAGGCCCTCAACACCTATTTGCACACTTCATAGAAACCACCAGCATCCTAGACACCTCTAAATCCGGATTCCGCAGCAACCACAACCGAGACCGCCCTCATCGCCGCCACCATAGACATCCGCACCCTCCTTGACCAAGGTAACACGGCAGATCTCATCCTCCAGGACCTATCAGCAGCACGGTCCGGCATTTGAGAGAGAATAAGATTCCCTCCCTCCATCTTAGAACCGACAGAAACCATATGTGGAGTACCCCAAGGATCCTCCCTGAGCCGTCTATATGGCCCCCCCTTGCAACCATAGTCAGAAACCACGGACTCAACATCGTCGCCTACATCAATGAACCCTGGCTCATCCTCTCCCTCACCTAGGAACACAGCATCACCAGGCGCAATTTCCAAGAAGGGATGAAAGCCTTCATGACCTGGATGAGCAACAGCTGCCTAATGCTCCACCCGGAGAAAACAGAAGTCATCCTCGGCTCCACTCTCTCCGCATGGGACAGAACCTGGTGGCCCCCCGCCTTCGGAAACCCACCCACCCCAACGGCCCATGCACGCAACATCTGCATCATACTTAACTCTTAACTCACCATTAATCACCAGATCAACGCCGTATCCTCTTCAGGCTTCAACACTCTCTGCAAACTTCGTAAGATGTTCAAGTGGATCCCCCGACTCCAATAAATCCAACAGCCACGCGCTCATCACCAGAAGACTGGACTATGGAAACGCTCTCTATGCCGGAATTAACAAAAACTCCTCCGCAAACTCCATACTGTCCAGAATGCAGAGAGGTGTAAAAAGTGGCATGGCCTCAGAACACCTCTCTGAAACACAGGTCTGTGGCGCTTACTGGATGCACCTGGTGGGCTACTTGGCCACCAGGGACCTTCAGGATTTAAGGGGACTTAATAAAGATGTCATAGTTAGAAATTAGCTTTTAAAAAAACACTGAAATTCACTGAAAAAACCATAGGTTTCCGGTATGTTATAGGTAGAAATTAGCATTTAAAAAACATTAAAAATTCACTAAAAAACATAGGTTTCAGGGACGTTATAGTTAGCTGGACATTTTACTCTTACAGAACCATAGAAATTCCACCGTTATATTTAGTTCAGCTAATTATAACTCGCGCACCCACAATGCACTGCTCATGACGTCACATATTACATCATTCATGACATGGTCAGTGACATCACTGATGACATCTCAAATGACATCACTGATGACATCATCCACATGAAAATCTGATGAACTTCCTCACACTCTAACATAACCTTTGATACACCCACTGTAAAATACATACTACAATGTTCTAAATCATTGACACACCAATACTAGTTACTATATACGCACTCACTGATTCCTAGTTCTACACACACATCTACTCATTCATCCATACAATCACTCATACATGCAGTCACTCATCAATACAACACTATCATATTCACTCATACACCTATACAGACACTCACACACCACCACTCATCCATGCAGTTACTCACACACCTAGTCAGTCATACTAAGAATAAATCACACTCCCATTTACTCACCTGTACAATTATACACACACCACAACACTTATTCATACAGATACTAACCCATAGTTACTCTTTTATATAATAAGTGATACACGCACACACTCCCCATACAGCCAGTCTAACAATCACTGACTATCATGTAGAGTCATTTATATACTTCAACTCTCACATACACTGCCTTTTACATATGTAGTTACTTGGACATATACCACTGAGACATCCATTCACTCACCAACACACCCATACACACAATCACGCACCCATACAGCTGTTTCCACATGTACTCTTGAACCCATACACCCAGTGAATCAACCACTCACACATCTATGCACAGTAACACACCTCCCACCCACCAACACACAAACTCAATCTCCCAAAAAATACTCAGACAACCAATCAATAACCTATATAGACACTCATGTAGCTACTGACCAACCCATGCAGCAGCTTGCACAACAACAGACAGACTGATACAGGCATTCACACAGTTTAGTCACTAACCCATGCATTCAGTAAGACACATTTAATCACTTACTTATACAGTCAGTCACACACCTACTAAATCCGCCATCCAGCCACTTATACACCCACTCATTCTTCAATATACCTTGGAATATATATAAAACATATTGAAACTTTACAGAAACATGCAGTCACTGGATAATGTCATCAGTGATGTAATTTGAGTTGTCATGAGTGATGGCATCAGTGATGTCACTGACCATGTCCATTATTACTCGGAGGCTATATCCTCCTCCAACAATAGGCAGAAGGAGATCTTTAGGATTGTAAACAGTTTTAGTAATCCCAGATCGCTTTCGCAGGAAATTCCGCCCTCCCTGACACTCTGTAATTGCATCGCTAATTATTTTGAGCAGAAAATCTTAGACATTTCCAAAGATTTTCCCCAACCGGTGCCTCTCCCTATGGATGAGTTGACTGGGGAGAACTCCGAGACTGTCTGTTTTAGAATGTTTTGTCCCATCAGCTTAGAAGAGTCCCGCCTGGCCATTTTATCAAGCAGGTCTGGATCTTCTTTTGATCCCTGTCCCCGATGTTTCTACAAGCCTTAGTGGACGAGGTAAATCCCATCATCAATGAGATTATCCATTCGTCACTGTCTTCCGCCGTAATCCCTAGGGAGTGGAAACTGGCAGCCATAAAGCCTTTACAGAAAAAACCACTAGCTGACCCGACAACTCTCTCGAACCTATGTCCCATCTCATTACTTCCAGTATTGTCTAAATTGACGGAAGCATTTGTAAATAAACAGCTCACTAAGTTCTTAGAGGACAATGATATCCTGCATACCAACCAGACAGGTTTCAGGGCCAAGCACTCGACAGAATCTGCCCTCCTGTTTACGGCTGAGACCCTGCGGGTTGCCATCGACCAGGGGAAGAAAGCCGTCCTGATTTTACTAGATTTATCGGCGGCTTTTGATTCGGTCTCGCACCCTATATTAATCAACCGCCTAGTAAAATCTGGTTTAGGGGGAGCAGTGGTGGCGTGTCTGAAGAATTTTCTCAGTCAAAGGCGCCAAGTCACCGTACTGGGAGAGTTTCGCTCTGAGGAGAAGGTTATCACGACAGGGGTGCCGCAGGGCTCTAGTTTGAGCCCTGTACTTTTTAACTTATATATGGTCCCCCTGATCGAACTAATCTCATCTTTTCAGATCAGCACAATATCATATGCTGATGATACTCAGCTCATCCTAGTATTGGATAGAGAGTCACCTGGAGCGGAGGAAAATCTTAAAAACTGTCTGGCCGCCACATTCGATTTGATGAGGAGTAACCATCTCAAATGCAATTCGGGTAAAACCGAAATCTTGCCTTTCGGTCATCAAAATCTGTTCTCTCCAAAGCAGTGGTGGCCGGAAGATACTGAAGCTCCCCCAAACACAATTTCCACCGCCCGTAACCTGGGCATTAAGTTTGATGACTCTCTGTCATTTAAACAACAGGCGGTGACTGTGGCTGGTACTTGTTTTAACATTATCAGAGGCCTCAGAAAATTCTTCGACCTTTTCCCCCTGACAGCAAGGCAAACGGTGGCGGTTGCACTTATAACATCAAGACTTGATTACTG
Organism: Lissotriton helveticus; assembly: GCF_964261635.1. Lineage (NCBI taxonomy): Eukaryota > Metazoa > Chordata > Amphibia > Caudata > Salamandridae > Lissotriton > Lissotriton helveticus. The sequence goes on along the minus strand of NC_136059.1, from coordinate 246,764,706 downwards.
CAACAGCCTGTATGCGGGAGCAAATAAATCTGTACTCCATAGGTTGCAGATGGTCCAACATGCAGCCGCCTGCCTTGTCCTTGGTTGGCCGAGGAAGTCATCTGCCTCGGCCGCACTCAATGCCCTCCATTGGCTGCCAATACATAAGCGTATTTTATTTAAAATACTGGTCATCACTTTTAGGGCCTTCCATCTACAAGGACCCAAGTACCTGTCAAACAATTATAGGTTTAAAGCATTTTATTGCAAGTTTATAAACGAGAAAAACAATACATACAATGTATACTGTCGTCAGAAAGGTGCTCTTCAGAGTCTCTGTTCCATGAGCGCCATCAGAGGTTACAATGAGACCATGTTGTAGAGCCACATGCTAGGCGTAAGGGTGATGACGACTGATACCAAAAACCCAACAACCCCCCCCCAACTGCCCCCTCCTTGCCCTCCCCCCAAACCCCCAGCCCCCCCCCCCCTTTTGTGCTGAGCGAATGTCTCACACCTTCTACAACTCTGCGGCGGAACTACACCTCCCATCGCGTATATCTTTCAGGTTAACTAGGCCTGCGGGGTAATCAGGGATGTCAGTCGCATGAGCCTGAGGTATCGGGGGCAAGTATTTCCTTGAATTCCGACTGTAGTAAGGTGAGAAAAGGCTGCCACAATCCCTCAAACTTATCCACCTCACCCGCCACCGTAAGGGACAATTTCTCCATACCCAGAACGTGCCATAACCTGTGTAGCCAGCCTATAATGGTGGGAGTGGTGGTGGTGCACCAATATATGAGTATGTTCTGTAACGCTGAGCCTAATGCAATCGCTATCTGTCTACCTCTCCTGGACCTCAGAGGATACATCAACCCGTTAGGTAAGCCTAATAGGACATAGGCGGGGAAGCGAGGCAGTTCAATGTCAAAGCACTGGTCTATCTCATCCAAGACCTCCTTCCAGTAGGGACCTAGCAACGGACAGTCCCACAAGACGTGCGTAAGTGTACCAGTCTGTCCGCACTCGCGCCAGCAGGCGTCTGGGATGTTATGATTCATTTCATGCAGTCTTTGCGGAGTGTAGTACCAGTATGTGGTTATTTTAGTGAAAGTCTCGGTGAGCCCAGTGTGGTAAGCCGAGTGACGTGCGCGATAGATGTCGTCCCAGTCTTTGTGGCTTAGTTCCCTCCCCAATTCCCGCTCCCAGCGATCCCGGCCGGGGTTGTGGATGTGGAAGGTGGGGGGCTGTAAAAGTCGGTACAGGTCTGAGATGAGCTTGGCATCTGAAGAGCGTGTCGCCAGCCACATCTCGTAAGGTGTAAGTTTCCGGTTGGCTAGGTCCCTCACTTGCCGCTGCAGCGCCCAGTGGCGAACCTGTAAATACCGCATACGTTCAGTCTCGAGTAGGTGGTAATCTCGTCTGAGGTCCTGGAATGACACTACTCCCTCCGCACCATACATGTGAAACAAAGCGCAGCACTTGGCAGCCCGCCAGAGTGCGAACGCGCCAGGTTCCATCCCAGGTTGAAAGTCAGGGTTCCCAATCAATGGCGTAAGTGGCGACGGGAAGGTGGTAAGTTCATGTGTAGCATTCACGGCATCCCATACTCTGAGCGGAACTTGCGTGACAAAGGACGCGTAAAGATTAGGGGGGCGATGAGCTCTGCGCATGAAGGGTATCTCCTGTAAGGTTCTGCCTGCCACCGCCTGGTCCTGAAACAGCCAGTGCCTGTCAGATTCCCATTTACTCCACTCCACGAAATACCGTAATTGGGCCGTTTGAAAGTACTTGTGGAGATCCGGTATGCCAAGGCCACCGGATTCAGGAGCTAGCGTGGACAGAGTTCTCTTAAGTCTGGGTTTGCGGCCCTGCCAGACAAAGCGGGCGATGTCAGCCTGAGCATGTCGGATCCAACCCTTCGGTGGCTGAAGCGGTAGGGCCCGAAACAGATACAGGACCTGCGGCAAGAGAGTCATCTTCACCGCGGCGACCCGTCCTAGCAGCAACAATGTGCCCTTGTTCCAACGGGACAGTTCCTCCTTCATCTTTCTGCCTAAAGCCGTATAGTTCGCTGTTACCATAGCGGGCAAGGAGGGTGCCAACAGGACGCCCAAGTATGGGATCAGATCTTTAGACCATCTCATGGGGAAACGTCTCTGTAACTCAGATCTCGTTGCGGTGGAGAGCGAGAGGTCCAGAGCCGCCGATTTCCCCATATTCATTGAAGCCCGCCGCCGTGGCGAAGGCGTCCATCTCGGCAATGCAGGCTGGGAGCGCATCCTTCGGGTCATCAAGCAGGAGGATCACGTCATCCGCGTACAGACTAATGGTGTGAACGTAGCCCCCCATCCGGACGCCAGTCACCTTTGGGTTCTGACGAATCCTCTGGGCAAACGGCTCCATGTAAAGGGCGAAGAGAAGCGGGGACAGCGGGCACCCTTGTCTGGTCCCTCTTTCTATCGCAAATTGGTCAGAGCTGCACCCGTTCACCCGTACCACCGCGGCCGGGTATTTATAACAGTTAAATATGAGGGTTCGAAATTTCTCCCCTATACCCATTTTGCAAAGCACTCTCTCCAGGTAAGACCAGCACACTCGGTCGAACGCCTTCTCCGCGTCGACCGATAATAGCATGCGTTCCCCGGGGACACGGGAGGCCTTCTCTAGGACGTGGACTACTCTCTTAGTGTTGTCCACCGTTTGCCTACAGGGGACAAACCCAGCCTGATCCGGGTCCACAAGTCCCGGCAGATATTGCGCCAAGCGTGCTGCCAATATCCCTGTATAGAGCTTGAGGTCCACGTTCAACAGTGAGATTGGCCGGTAGGAGCCGCAGTCAGTCTTGTCTTTCCCTGGCTTGGGAATGACCGATACCGTCGCCCGGAGCAAATCCGGAGGGATAGCTCCCGGTTCCGCGAAGGAGTTATAGAGTCGCGTCAACAGTGGGACCAGTTCTTGGCAGAACGTTTTGTAGAAAAGTGGGGTGTAACCATCGGGTCCCGGGGCCTTCCCCTGCTTAAGCCGGGAGATAGCCGCAATCACCTCTTCCGGTCGAATGTCCCGCTCCAGGTGTTCCGCTTGTTCCGGGGCGAGAGCGGGGAGTTCGACCGATTCGAGGTAATCAGCCTCAGCCAATGCTGAGGGAGGGTCGCCTGCGTATAAGTCGGCATAATAGCGACGGAATCCCTCCGCGATCTGGGGGTCTTCCGTAGCCATCGCCCCGCCAGGAATCGACAGTTCCGCAACCCGCTGACGCTGATGTTTCATCCGGAGTTTGTTCGCGAGGAGGCGGCCGCACCTATCGCCGCCAGTGTAATACGCATGTTTCAGGCGCAGCGCCGCGTACTCCGCTCTGTCCATGTCCAGCGCGGAGAGAACTTTCCGGGCAGCCTTAAGCTGCCTCCAAATTCTGGGGGCCCCCGTTCTCTGATGCATCTGTTCCAGCTCCCGTACCTTGGTCGTAAGCTCATCCCTTTTTTGTTGTCGTTCTCTATTCTCCGCAGAGGAGATGGCGATGAATTCTCCGCGGAGCACTGCCTTCAAGGCGGCCCACTGTGTCGCTCGGGTGGTAACTCCATTATCGTTATGGGACCGGTATTCAGCAATCACGTCGCGTATCTTCTGCACCACCGACTGCCTATGCAACAGGGTGTCTCTGAGGTGCCACACCCCCCGTGAGGGAGACACCGGCGGCGGCTGAAAGGAACCCGATACCGGGGCATGATCCGACAACGTGAGAATCCCTATATCGAAAGCTGTCGCCAGTGCGGCCATCGGTCCCGTAACCAGGAGATGATCTAATCTCGCGTATGTCTTGTGCGCGTGGGAGTAGTAGGAGTAGGCCCGAGTGGTGGGGTGTAGGCGTCTCCATAAGTCATGCATATCGAGATCACCAAGGTGGGAGTGACTCAGTTGCGAGAACTCCCCGGTGTGCGGGTGTCTTTGCGTAGATCTGTCCAGGAGTGAATCAAAGACCATATTCAGGTCCCCCCCAATGACTATGTGTCTGTCTGGTGTTGTCGCCACGTCTTCTAGGGCTGAGTGTAGGAACAGGTCTTGGCGGTCATTCGGGCTATAGATCGATCCCACAGTAAACAAGAAACCCCCAAGCTTGACCCTGTAAGCTAGGAGCCTCCCCTTCTGCTCCGCAACTTTGTGCAGGACCTCTCCTTTAAATTTTCTAGAAATTAAGATTGCGACCCCTGCAGTCTTAGTAGGCCCTGAGGAAAAAAGCTGTACTGGGAATTTCGGTGATCTCATTCTAAGGCAATCTCGGGCCAGGAGGTGGGTTTCCTGTAAAAGACAGATGTCTGCCTGGGTGTTCTCCAGCAGGGACAATATCTCTCTACGCTTGACCGGGTTGTTCAGTCCCTTCACATTCAGGGTGACTACCCTAAGGGCCATGTATAGTCGTCCCCAGGAAAGCGTTCAATGAGTATGTGTCGGCCGTGACCACCGTGAGCGTCAGCGGCGTAAAGCCGAACATTTGTAAGAGCCCAGTAGCACGATACCCGCAACCCAGCGCTCGCGGCGTGAGGTCAAAGCAAAAACAGCAGTAAAACATGATAGTACAGCACAAATACCAGAGTCCCCCCAAACGTTCCACAACCAGCACAACTCCCGGCCGCCCCCCCCCCAACTTCGGGAGGCACACTCCCCCCAAACCTTCCCCCCCAGTTCCAACTACCCTCCTCCCGCACTCCACCCGGTCCCCCAACTTCTCCCCCCCCCTCAACGTCTCATGAACGAGGATCATTGTCCCAGTCGGTCCAGTTCGGACAAGTCTGTGGTGAGTTAATCGAGTGGACGTCCAGCCACCTCCTGCACCCCCCCGCCACCCCCTCCCCCCCAGAACCCTCGCACCTGCTGTGAAGATGAGGCCATCAAGATCTCCCCCCGGAGTGTGCTCAGGCCGTCAAGGCCTCCTCACCAGACGACGTGTCTCTGGATACCTCCCTTATCGCGCTGTCCATTTCTGCTCTGACCGTGGGCGAATCAGGTCTCAAAGGCAGGTTAGCGGGCCGGCGCTGTCGAATATTCTGCCACCCATCTCTAGTGGTACGTCGACGGGAAGGCGTGGGGGTGTCGTTATCCGTTGCCGTGATCCCCAGCACCTCGCAGGTATCCTGAAGGGATCGGAGCTGATGCAGAGTTCCGTTCCAGCGGAAGATGAGCCGGAAAGGGTGACCCCATGAATACTGCGTGCCATGCTCTCTTAGGAAGTCCGTGGCGATTTTAAAGGATTCGCGCTTTTGAAGGGTAATCGTAGATAAGTCCTGAAACAGCGCCACCGGATGATTCCGGAAAGTCAGCGGCTGACGACGTCGTGCCTCTCGTAGGATTCGTTCCTTCAGGGGGAAGTCCGGCAGGAAGGCTAAGATGTCCGGGGCTGGCGCCGAAGCCCGTCGCTGCAAGCCCACTCTGTGTGCTCTGTCAATCCTCACTGGGAAGTCTCCAGGCTCTCCCAAGATGTCCCGAAACAAATCTCCCAGGTATGCGGCCACGTCCTCCCCTTCTTCTCCAGATGGGACGCCTCGGACTCTGATGTTGTTGCGCCTGGACCTGTTCTCGAGATCTTCTGCGTGGGCCTGGAGGTCAATTTGTTGGTCTCTGAGCCGCAGTACCTCCTGCTGCAGATGCTCCATCTCCTCGTCACGGGTGTGGCCAGTTTCTTCCATAGCGGATACACGCTCACCAAGGGAATCGACCTCCCTTCTCACCTCGCGGACCTCCCCGGCCACCTCCTGCTTCAGTGTTTGGAAGTCCTCCCTGAGGGTGCTAAACAACGACTCCAGAAACGATCGGGTCACCGGAGGTTCCCCTCCCTCTGCCCCTCGAGAGCCGGATGGGGGCTTGGGGCAGTCTGGCTTCTATCTTGTCTCGGGGCGATCCTGCTCAACATGTCAGGCAAGGTGCGTTCGCCTTTCTTACCCCCTCGGTTGCCTGACATCGTAGTAGTGGGAGCGGTCCTGAGCAGCGTGGGGTCGGGATGCACGTGCCAGCACTCCCCGGCGCGCCACTCCGCGGTCTAGTCGTAGCTGTAGGGCCTCGCAGACTTCTGTGTCTTCCCCTCCCGGGTGGGTGTAATTATCCGCCACCGACAGCAGGGCACCCCCTCTGCCCCACCTCGCAGAGGAAAGCGTCCAGGGTCAATGGCAGTAGGGCCCCACCGCCGTGCCCACGCCAAAGCATTGTGTCGCCCGGTCGTCCTCTGTACTTCCGGGGCAGCCGCAGCAGTATAGTCCGTTCGGAGGGGTCTGGGTAGCCCCCCTCCGCGCCGTAGTAGGAATGGCGCAGGCTGACCCCCCTTGAGGCCGGCGCCCCTCACTGCAGTCCGCGTGCCCCACAATGGACGGCCCAGGCAAGTGTCTCGGTACCAGAAAGGCTTTCGCTGGGGGCCCCAGCGGCACGGTCAAGCTCCGGTGTCACGGGTGGCGAGGGGGGGCCCGAATGGAAGGGCCCTCGATCTAGGCGTTGCCGCCGCTCTGTAGGCCCACGCAGGTCATGTCGGGGCGGGGGTTCCGCTTCTCGCCCGGGCTATGCAGGGCTCCCCGGAGCGCACTCCGCTCCCCGTCTCGATCCTCCAGAGTGCCTGGGGCGCCGTGGGAGGCTCCGGAAGCCGGCGCTCAGAGGTAGGCCTCTCGGCCCTCCGGATCCCCGGGATCGCGTAGTTGGGCCTCGCCGGGTCTGCCTCACAAGGCTTCGGGCGGAGTAATGGCGGGTCGCCGCAGGATGGCGCTCCGTCGCCTCGCCAGCAGCTCGTACTGGGGGCGCCTCACCTCCGACAGCCCCCGCAGCTCCGCGGGGCTCCAAGCCACCCCACCGGCGGGCTCCGCAGTTCGGCCCCCAGGCCTCCCTCGGCTGGGCGGTAGGCCACCCCTCCGGAGAACGCTCCGGCTCGGTTTCTCTGCGTCCGGGAGGCCACCGGGGATCCCCAGGTCGCGTCGTCACTCGCCTACCGGTGCTGGGCATTACCTCCCGCCCGATCCGGGGGAGATCAGCAGTGACGGGCGGTGCAAAGGCTCCGGGGTCTCGGGAGCTTGCGAGGAAAGCGTCCTCCTAGTTCGCCATCTTGGCCACGCCCCCGTCAAACAATTTTAGACGCTACTCACCGGTCCGGAGCCTCAGGTCATCAAATCAGAACTTATTGCGGATCCCAAGTTTCAGGCTTGCCACCAAGGGGGGTAAAATCCCTCGCTGTATTGGGATCCAGGGCATGGAATAATCTCCCACTGCAGCTTCGTCAAATCCCCTCAGAAAGCCAGTTTAGGAAAGCCTTGAAAACCTGGATTTTCAGACTTACTGATACCTCTAGTAAAGCCTTGGTGTAAATGTGCAGGATCTTCCAAAACCCAACAGTCAGCCGGCCTCCCTCCAACTGGCAACGGTACCAGCGCCAAGATGCTCCCTGGAGTGATAGCCGCACTATAAAAATGTGCCTTTACATTTCATTACATTACATACATTACATTATATTTACATTACATTACATTACATGTCATGAATGATGTAATATGTGACGTCATGAGCAGTGCATTGCGGGTGCGTGAGTTATAGTTAGCTGAACTACATATAACAGTGGAATTTCTATGGTTTTGTACGAGTGAAATGGCCAGCTAACTATAACACACCTGAAACCTATGGTTTTTTTCTATGAATTTCTAAGGTTTTTTAAATGCTAATTTCTAACTATAACGTCTCTGAAACCTATGTTTTTTTCAGGGAATTTCAAAGCTTTTTTAAATGCTAATTTCTAACTATAACGTCTCTGAAACCTATGGTTTTTTTCAGTGAATTTCAAAGGTTTTTTAAATGCTAATTTTTAAGCGTGATAGTAGTTATACCTATTTTTTTGTACTGATTTTCTACAGTTTTTTTGTGTTTATTTATAAATATTTTATTCAATAAATAACATTATAGATTTTTCTGAAAATTGCAAAAAAAAATGTACATTCAAACTGAAATATTGAGAAATTTTTTGTTTTCATTTTTTATTTGAATATATTATTATTATTTTCTTTTTAAAAAACAATTTCCCCCCAAAAAAATTCGGAGTTGCGCACTCAAAGTGTACAGATCACAGAGGGTGCGCGGATTCTAGCCGCCATTTTAGAAAAGTCGTGAAGGATCCGCGTACGGTGTGCAACGGTTGCGTGTTTTTTAGTTACATCGTATACATTTAATATTACGTGATGCACGCGATTGGTATGCGACCAGTCCGCGACTCCTGCTCCCGCGCATTCGCGACACATGCGCTTTACGGTACAAGATGCTTGCACGGTGGCGGGTCCTGCGTGACGTCATATACGTGCAGAGACCCTATTGCAGAGCTGCTCTGGAGCCAGAGACCCAGGTCAGCAGAGCTGCTCTAGAGGCCGAGAACCAGGTCAGCAGAGCTGCTGTAGAGCTAGAGAAACCAGGTCAACACAGCTGCTATAGAGGGAGAGAACCAGGTCAGCAGAACTGCTCTAGAGCCAGAGAACCAGGTCAGCAGAGCTGCTTTAGAGCCAGAAAACCAGGTCAGCAGAGCTGCTTTAGAGCCAGAGAACCAGGTCAGCCGAGCTGCTCTAGAGGCGGAAAACCAGGTCAGCAGAGCTGCTTTAGAGGGAGAGGGGTCAGGTCAGCAGAGCTGCTTTAGAGCCAGAGAACCAGGTCAGCAGAGCTGCTTTACAGCCATAGAACCAGGTCAGCAGAGCTGCTCTAGAGCCAGAGAACCAGGTCAGCAGATCTGCTGCAGAGCCAGAGAAACCAGGTCAGTAGAGCTGCTTTAGAGCGAGAGAACCAGGTCAGCAGAACTGCTTTAGAGGGAGAATACCAGGTCAGCAGAGCTGCTTTAGAGCCAAGGGACCAGGTCAGCAGAGCTGCTCTAGAGCCAGAGAACCAGGTCAGCGGAACTGCTTTAGAGCCATAGAACTGGGTCAGCAGAGCTGCTTTAGAGCCAGAGAACCTGGTCAGCAGAGCTGTTGTAGAGCCAGAGAACCAGGACAGCAGAGCTGCTCTAGAGCATAAGAACTAGGTCAGCAGAGCTGCTCTAGAGCCAGAGAACCACGTCAGCAGAGCTGCCGTAGAGGCAGAGAAACCAGGTCAGCAGAGCTGCTTTAGAGCCAGAGAACCAGGTCAGCAGAGCTGCTTTAGAGCCAGAGAACCAGGCCAGCAGAGCTGATTTAGAGCCAGAGAACCAGGTCAGCAGAGCTGCTCTAGAGCCAGAGAACCAGGTCAGCAGAGTTGCTTTAGAGCCATAGAACCAGGTCAGCAGAGCTGCTTTAGAGCCAGAGAACCAGGTCAGCAGAGCTGCTCTAGAGCCAGAGAACCATGTCAGCAGAACTGCTTTAGAGCCATAGAACCGGGTCAGCAGAGCTGCTTTAGAGCCAGAGAACCGGATCAGCAGAGCTGTTGTAGAGCCAAAGAACCAGGTCAGCAGAGCTGTTGTAGAGCCAGAGAAAAAGATCAGCAGAGCTGCTCTGTAGCCTAAGAACTAGGTCAGCAGAGCTGCTCTAGAGCCAGAGAACCAGGTCAGCAGACCTGCTGTAAAGCCAGAGAAACCAGGTCAGTAGCGCTGCTTTAGAGGGGGAGAACCAGGTCAGCAGAGATGCTTTAGAGCCAGAGAACCAGGTCAGCAGAGCTGCTTTAGAGCCAGAGAACCAGGTCAGCAGACCTGCTTTAGATCCAGAGAACCTGGTCAGCAGAGCTGCTCTAGCTGACACTGACTGACTGACACTGACTGACACTGATTGACTGACACTGACTGACACTGATTGACTGACACTGACTGACACTGATTGACTGACACTGACTGACACTGATTGACTGACACCAACTGACTGACACTGACTGACTGACAATGACTGACACTGATTGACTCTGACTGACTGACACTGATTGACTGACTGACTGACACTGACTGACTGACACTGACAGACTACTCTTTACTACTCTACTACTCACTCTCTACTACTCTCTCCAAATTTCTTCTAACCCCTCTAAGAATACACACCGCGAGATAGGGTGGTCGATCTTTTTCTTATCTCGCCCCCATCTTTGGAACAAGCTTCCCTCACATATATCGTCCATCTCAGATCATATGTCCTTCCGTAAGGAATTAAAGGCCTGGCTGTTCCCCAACTAATAGTGATCCGCTGAGCCTTATTGTGTCTGCAAGCGCCCTGAGACCTAACGGTGACATGTTGCGCTATAGAGGCATTTAAAAAGAGATACAATGAACCCATATCTGGTCCCATGGAAGATGTAGAAACTGCTCTGACCAGACTCGAAGGTGCAGTTGCGGAATCAATTAATGATATAATTCCGCTAAAAATCTTTAAACCACGCCCACCTTTTAAACAAGAAGTCTGGTTTTCGGAGCACTTAAGATCCCTTAAACAAATCACTAGGAAACTAGAAAAGAAATGGCGAGCATCTCGCTCGGTTGAAAATAAGAAAAATTATAAGGATTCCCTGGCGGCCTATCATAAAGCTATTCGTGCTGCACGTAAAGGGCATATTGCATCGCAACTGTCTGCGGCTGGGAACAACCCGAAAATACTATATCAAATCCTGCAGTCATTTACCAAACCTGCAGCCTGTGAAACTGCAGAAGTGGCATCGCAGAAATTATGTGATGACATTTGCCAATTTTTCTTGAAAAAAATAGATGGTATATACGATAAAATTATCAGTGCCAACCAATCTCATGGGGAAGTCATTACCCCCCCAAGGAGCATGGAAGAACAACCTCATCCCACTCATTCCCTTACAACATTCCCTCCTATCTCCGTTGAGGAGGTGATATTATTAATCACCCGGATTAAGAGTGGGTGCCCAACAGACATTATCCCTGCACGTATCATGCCAATGCTCGCTGCCGATCTGGGTCCTGGGATCCAGAAAGTAGTAAACCTCTCTCTTAGTACAGGAGAGGTTCCTCTAAGGTGGAAAAGGGCACTGGTCAGGCCTTTGAGGAAAAATGCTGCTACCCCCTGGACTGAATTGTCCAACCTTAGGCCCATCTCCCTGCTCCCCTTTCTAAGCAAACTCACTGAGAAGTTTGTTAACCAACATCTGTCCAATTATGTTGAATCAGCAGGAGGGTTGGACTACTCCCAGTCAGGTTTCAGGCCTAGGCACAGCACCGAGACCGCCCTGATCTCAGTCGCCGACGATCTACATATGTTCCAGGACAGAGGTTTCTCTGTAATCCTGGTGCTATTGGATCTGTCCGCGGCGTTCGACACCGTGTCACATGACATCTTGACCACCCGGCTTATTAACATCGGCCTGGAACACAAGGCACTAGCATGGTTGAGGAGTTTCTTGTCTAACCGTACCCAATGTGTGACTATGGGAGGATATCGGTCAGAGGAGGTGAAGATCTCCAAAGGGGTGCCACAGGGCTCGTGTCTGAGCCCGACCCTTTTTAACATCTATGTGGCACCCCTGGCTAACATCATGAGAACATATGGTTTCATCCCGGTATAATACGCGGATGATACCCAACTCCTCTTTCCTTTTAAATCTCTCACCACTGAGGTCAGGAACTCCTTTTCCCAGGGTATGAAACGGTAGCATACTGGATGGCGTCCAACTATTTGCAATGCAATGTTGGAAAGACGGAAGTCATGTTGTTCGGTGAGGCCAAACTCCTGTGGACTCCGGACTGGTGGCCTTTAGATCTGGGCCCAGTCCCTGAGCCCAAACAGGTAGTAAAAAACCTGGGAGTACGACTGGACCAGGAACTCTCACTGAAACAACATGGCAGTCAGGTGGTGGGTTCCTGCTTTCACATCATTGGCTTGCTACGGAAAGTGTTCCCATTGCTTCCGGACTCCACCAGAAGGACATTAGTACAGGCACTGGTCCTAAGTCGACTAGATTATTGCAACGGCCTACTATTGTCTGTAAGTGATGGGGTGGTGGCTAGACTCCAGGTGGTCCAAAACACCGCTGCCCGCCTGGTACTGAACGCCCCTCCTCGAACTCCATCTAAACCCTTGCTGGTGAAACTACACTGGCTATCAGTCAAACAGAGAGCCAAATTTAAAATATGCTGTATAATCCACAAAAGCATAAATGGACTAGGGCCAGTATATCTGGCAAACAAATGTATCCCCTATGTCCCTACCCGCTCTCTTAGGTCAAGCGAGCAAAGCCTGCTTTGTGTACCCAGGGCTAAGAAAGCCAGACATGGGACCAGAGCTTTATCTGTGGCAGGACCCTCCTTATGGAATAGCCTTCCAAAGTCTCTCAGACAATGCAGAGAGCACCTCCCCTTCAGAAAACAGCTTAAAACTTTCCTATTTTAGAAATATTAATCTGAACGCCACTCTGTGGTTTGTCCCCTCTTTTTATGCTGTAGCTGTCAAAGGCGCGGAGATACTCCTTCGGGAGTCGAGTCCAGCGCGGTACAAACCCACAAATAAATAAATAAATAAATAGAAGACCTTCTGACTTCTCTCTCTACTACTCACTCTCTACTACTCTCTACTACTCACTCTCTACTAATTACTACTCACTCTCTACTACTCTACTACTAACTCTCTACTACTCCCTTCTACTCTCTCTCTACTACTCACTACTACTCACTCTCTACTACTCACTCTCTACTACTCATTCTCTACTACTCATTCTCTTGTACTCGCTCTCTACTACTCTCTACTACTCACTCTCCACTACTCTCTCTCTACTACTCACTCTCTAATACTCACTCTCTAATACTCACTCTCTAATACTCACTCTCTACTACTCTCTCTACTACTCACTCTCTACTACTCTCTACTACTCTCTCAACTACTCACTCTCTACTACTCTCTACTACTCTCTACCACTCACTCTCTACTACTCTCTACTACTCACTCTCTCCTACGCACTCTACTACTCTCTACTATTCACTCTCTACTACTCTCTTTCTACTACTCACTCTCTACTACTATCTACTATAAACTCTCTACTACTCACTCTCTACTACTCACTCTCTACAACTCTCTACTACTCACTCTCCACTACTCACTCTCTACTACTCGCTCTCTACTACTCTCTACTACTCACTCTCTACTACTCTACTACTCTCTCTACTACTCACTCTCTACTACTCTCTCTACTTCTACTTCTCACTCTCTACACACTCTCTACTACTTGCTCTCTACTACTCGCTCTACTACTCACTCTACTACTCACTCTCTACTACTCCACTACTCTCTACTACTCCACTACTCTACTAATCACTCTCTACTACTCTACTACTCTCTACTACTCTCTCTCTGCTACCCACTCTCTACTACCCACTCTCTACTACTCACTCTCTACTACTCTCTACTACTCACTCTCTACTACTCTCTACTACTCACTCTCTACTACTCATTCTACTACTCACTCAACTACTCACTCTCTACTACTCACTTTCTACTACTCTCTACTACTCACTCTCTACTACTCTCTCTCTGCTACTCTCTCTCTGCTACTCTACTACTCACGCTCCACTACTCTCTCCTACTCTCTCTCTGCTACTTGCTACTACTCACTCTCTACTATTCACTCTGTACTCTCTACTACTCACTCTCTACTACTCTCTACTACTCACTCTACTACTCACTCTTTACAACTCTACTACTCTCTACTACTCACTCTCTACTACTCACTCTACTACTCTCTACTACTCACTCTCTGCTACTGTCTCTACTACTCTCTACTACTCACTCTCTGCTGCTCTCTATACTACTCTCTACTACTCTCTACCTCTCTACCTCTCTAGCTCTCTACCTCAACCTCTCTACCTCTCTCTACACGCACACATATTCACATATATATGCATATATATATATATAAATATATATTTATATGTATGTGTATATATATATATATATATATATATATATATTCACTGAAAAAACCATAGGTTTCACACTCGTTATAGTTAGGAATTAGCATTTAAAAAACCTTTGAAATTCACTGAAAAAACCATAGGTTTCACACTCGTTATAGTTAGGAATTAGCATTTAAAAAACCTTTGAAATTCACTGAAAAAACCATAGGTTTCATACCAGTTCTAGTTAGCTGAACATTTTACTCACACAAAACCATTGAAATTCCCACGTTATAGTTAGTTGGACTCACTATAACTCGCGGGCCCGCAATCCACTGCTGATGATGTCACATATTACATCATTCATAACATGGTCAGTGACATCACTGATGGCATCACTGATGACATCTCAAATGACATCACTGATGACATCATCCAGTGAATGTGTGTTTCTGAAAAGTAAAAATATGTTTTATATATTGAAGAATGAGTGGATGTATGAGTGTCTGGATGAAGGATTTAGTAGGTGCGTGACTGACTGTATGAGTGAGTGATTCAATGTGTCTTACTGAATGCATTGGTTAGTGACTAAACTGTCTGAATGTGTGCATCAGTATGTCTGTTGTTGTGTAAGCTGCTGCATGTGTTGATCAGTAGCTATATGAGTGGCTATATGGGTTATTGATTGGTTGCCCAAGTATTTGTATGTGAGGGTGAGTGTGTGTGTGGGTGGCTGGGAGGTGTGTGACTGTGCATATATATGTGAGCAGTTGATTCACTTGGTATATGGGTTCAAGAGTGCATGTGGAAAGAGCTGTATGGGTGGTTGACTGTGTGCATGGGTGTGCTGGTGAGTGAATTGCTATCTCAGTGCTCCATGTCCAAGTAAGTACATATGTAAAACACAGTGCATGTGAGAGTTGGCATATATAAATGACTATACATGAGAGCCTGTGATTGCGTAAGTGACTGTATGGATCAATGTGTACTTGTATCAGTGATTGTGAAAGAGAGTAAGTATGTGTTAGTATATGTTTGAATAGGTAAGGTTTAGTGTGTATAACTGTGTAGTTGAGGAAATGGGAGTGTGATTGATTCTTTGCATAACTGACTAGGTGTGTGAGTAACTCTGTGGATGAGTGTCAGCGTGTGAGTGTCTGTATAGGTGTATCAGTGCATATGATAGTGTTCTATTGATGAGTGACTGTATGTATGAGTGATTGTATGGGTGAATGAGTGGATGTGTGTGTAGACCTAGAAATCAGTGAGTGCGTATGTAGTTACTGGTATTGGTGTGTCAATAATTTCAGGAATGGTAGTTTGTATTTAACACTGGGTGTATCAAAGGTTAGATTAGAGTGTGAGGAGGTGCATCGTATTTTCACATGGATGATGTCATCAGTGATGTCATTTGAGATGTCATCAGTGATGTCATCAGTGATGTCATTTGAGATGTCATCAGTGATGTCATCAGTGATGTCACTGACCATGTCATGAATTATGTAATATGTGACATCATCAGCAGTGGATTGCGGGCGCGCGAGTTATAGTGAGTCCAACTAACTATAACGTGGGAATTTGAATGGTTTTGTATGAGTAAAATGTTCAGCTAACTATAACTGGTATGAAACCTATGTTTTTTTCAGTGAATTTCAAAGGTTTTTTAAATGCTAATTCCTAACTATAACGAGTGTGAAACCTATGGTTTTTTCAGTGAATTTCAAAGGTTTTTTAAATGCTAATTCCTAACTATAACGTTTGTGAAACCTATGTTTTTTTCAGTGAATTTCATAGTTTTTTTAAAAGCTAATTCCTTTGTATATCGACTTTGTAACCTACGAATTTTTTTTTATTAGCTGTTTTTTACAACTATTAATTATATTTATTTGTTCAATGTATATATATTTTTTTATCACTTTTTTCCTGGTGCGCTCAGGGTGCGTGCACCGGTAAGCTTACCCGTATCATTTTGTGTTTGAGCGCTCAGGGTGCGCGCACCGGTAAGCTCTCCAGAGAGCGCAGCGAGAGCGCTAATTCTGCGTTCGTAAACAAATATGTATGAAAACTAAATAATAATGCAAGACATTCAGTACCATACTTATAAAAGCAGTATTTTTGATTTTCCGAATGAAAATGATTTTGCATTTCCGTAAAGCTACCAAAATGTCACTCAGGCGCGCCGCGTAAGCGCCCCCGGAAGCGCCTACGTTCGCGCCGCGTAAGCGCCCCCGGAAGCGCTCCGGTGCGCACAGCGTAGGCGCGTCAAGTCATGTGACCTTAAAATAACAATTTTCATTGGTTACTAACAGTTTTTTTCACAAAGAATGAAAACCCCACCCTTTTCCTTCACTTCTTCTTTCACTTTGGTGAGAGCAAGACCTCTTTTTTTCTGTGCTAACAATTTGTGGATAGAATGGCTGCCAGAGCAACCAGCAGCAGTGAGGAGTCAGATGGTTTCATAGATGAAGAACCTCCTCAGCTGAAGGTGAAAGAACATTTAATGTGGAAAAAAAATTCTATACCTGAGGGACTTAAAAAAGTAAATGCTCCAAAGGTGGAGTGTAAGAACTGCCATACTGTACTTTCCCGAGGAGACCCCAGAATGGTAATTCAACTATGATTCGGCACGTCCAGAGGAGGCACCCCCAGAACTATGCCCGGCAGAGTGTCAGGGCTCTGGCACGAGAGGATCCAAGGGATGGTGCCTCTACTTCAACTGGAGGAGCAACTGCATCGGTGAGGGGGCTACCAGAACAGCTGATTCCAAATATTCAGCCTGTTTTTAATGAGGCCTCAATCAAATGCAAACATTGTGATGCACTACTTTGTTACAACCTTGATTTACCAAATGTGGACATTGTATGGATTGGACAGAGAGGATTGAGGAGTCACCAATTGATACCATTGGTAAAATCCTTTATGCATTTACCACACCCTGACCTTATAATTGTGCACTGTGGTGGAAATGACCTGGGCACTTTGACTGGGGTAGGTCTGGAAATGCTTTGGAAGTGTATATTGGTCCCAAGATGGCTGCCAACACTTCTTGGATGAAGAATTTGAATTTTGAAAACAATTTTTTTTTTTGCCTTGGGGGTCTTTGTGGGATCCCCTGAGCAGGCCTAGGGGGTCAGGTTGCTTCTACCCTGCCCCCTTTTTGAGTTCTACACGTTTTTTTTCTGCTTTCCTGTGCCTCAGTCTACTGAGGCACAAGATGGCTGCCAACACTTTCTGGTTTGGAGTGTTGACAGACATTGGCAGCCAATCAGAATGCAGCTCATGCTCAGAAAGGTAAGCTTACAGTAAGCTTACACATAAGCTGCTATAGATATATATATTTTTTCTCTTTTGATTTTCTCAGGAACTACTGGAGGGATTTTCACCAAATATAGCAAAGGCACATCTGCGTACCAGTCCCTACAATTTTGCAAAGTTCGGCGGACTTCCGTTCAGCGGTTCGGGCTGTAGCCGTGTCAGAACGTCCTATGGAAATTAACATGGGGAAAACACGTTTTGGGACCCCCCTTTTTTCTCAGCCCCCACTTCACGATACCCCCCAAAACTTCCAGGGAAGGAGCAGAGCGGAGCTGGCCAAAATTTTTGAAAATTACACACAAATTCCTCAACCGGCGCCAGAGTTATTCCCAATAGAATGTTGCGGATTTCTTATGGTAGCCAATCCTAACTATAACTACCTACTGGCGACCGCCAGTAGGTAATACATACATATATAAACATACATATAAAATGCATATCTATATAAATACAAATATAAATGCATGCATACATATACATATACATGTTATGTACATGAAAGTTTGAAAAACACTAATACAAGCAAAGCTAAAAAGCCACCAAATTACAAACAGAATTGCTTTAACTTAAATGAGGGCGAGACCTATTGCATTTTCAATGCTTGTTTACTTTGGTTCCATCAAGAAGGCATTCAGATGTGTCACACATTTGCCATAAATTCTGAATGTTAGCACTTTAGTTGCTCATTAGATCACTGTAGTAAAGCTACTGCTCACCAGGGCAGTCTGCTGCTGGTATTGAAAGTGCATGTTTCAGTCTGCATGTCAGAATTTTTTAATGAAATAGAAGAGGATTTGAGAAGTCACTTAAAATGTGCCCTAAGGGGGCGTGGCTTCGGAGGCGATGAGCTAAGAGGTGCCTTCCGAGAGCTCCGGTGCCCCGCTGCCTGTTTTAGCGATTTTCTGCGGAGTTTGGGGGCTGTGCGACAATCTCAAGTGCCGGGGGGACCCCTGGAACATAGGGGTGTCGGAGGAGTGGCGAGAGCGGCTGGATACTCCACCCGGGGAGCTGCGGTGTACCGGTGGGGTCCTTGCGGGCAGCCGAGCCCGCCATCTTGGCTGCACGGACGGCGGCGAGCCCTCTCATCTAGGCTCTGGCTGCTCCCGGTTTGTGGGTCCCGACCGGGGTCCAGCCGAGCGGAGCAGTGTCCCGGAGTGTGATGCTGCCAGCGGAGACGCTGGGGTCACCCGGTGGTGCTGGCTGTCTGGGAGGAAGTCCCGAGGCCTGGTGCGGCCTGTAACAACCCCGGCCTGCAGTGATCCCGGCGCCCCGGAGATGGGCCGGACAGCGGGCCTGAAGACAAGCTCCCTCGAGGAGCCCCTGGAGGGCAGGGGCCCTCGGACAGACCATCGGCGACTCACCTGGAGGCTGAAACGGTGAAGGCGTGAAGACGGGCCGGCGTGGAGTGGTGCCTGCCATTTTGTGCACCATGCTGGTATGGAGGCCACGGGGACGGCGAGACTGTCCTGCTACGGAGCACTGTGTGGAGGGCACGGAGGCAACGGTGAACTGCGCCTGCTGGGGTCCCCGGGGCTGGTGCTGGACTAAGCGGTGAGGAGTAGTGGAGTGCTGCGAGCCCCCCTGGGGGACACATGGAGCGAACCTGGGCCCCTGGTGACTGGGGCGGGCCCTGCCCTGCATAGGGTTGTGTGGTGCGGGCTGGGGCGCAGTGCTCCGCTTGGCGGGCTGGGACCTGAGACGCTGCACCCCATCCCCCCTGCGTGGCAGTGTGGTCCCGGGGCCTCAGCTGGAAGCGTTGAGTTAGCGGGAGAGTGCCGGGGCCCTGCGACCTTTTGGGGCGAGAGACGCAGTGCGGAGCCGGACCCCCGGCGGCGGAGTTGCCTATTGCCCGCCATTTTGTGCACATTGCTGGTGTGGTGGCCAAGGGGACGGCGAGACTGTTCTGCCACGGAGCGCTGTGTGGAAGGCAGAGATACTACGGTGAGCTGCGCCTGCTAGCGCCCCGGGGGCTGGTGCTGGACTAAGCGGTGAGGAGTGGTGGAGTGCTGCGAGCCCCCCTGCGGGAAACATGGGGCGGACCTGGGCCCCTGGTGAGTGCGGCGGGCCCTGCCCGGCATAGCGTTGTGTGGTGCGGGCTGGGGCGCAGTGCTCCGCTTGGCTGGGACCTGAGAGGCTGCATCCTGTCCCCCCTGTGTGCCAGTGTGGCCCCGGGGCCCCAGCTGGAATCGAGGAGTTAACGGGAGAGTGCCGGGGCCCTGCGAACTTTTGGGGCGAGTGACGCAGTGCGGCTCCGGACCCCCGGCGGCGGAGTTGCCTATTGACGCTGTGTGGTGGCAAGTGGGGGGACGCCTGCCACTGGGGCCTGCTCCATATATTGAGACCTGGGGGCCATACATTTTGCGCAGCGGTGTCGACGCTTGCTTCTGGCTGGGCGCGAGGAGCTGGCCGGGGAGAGTTGAGACACTGGTGGTCGGTGGCAGTGCCGGGGAGCGGTGAGCGGCGTGCAGGCAGGCCACTGTGAGCTTGTGAGGTAAGAGGCGCGGACCAGACCCGGGCCCTCGACGGTGGAGGTGGCCCTCATCCGGCCTGCACGCGCGGATTAAGGTACATTACAGTGGTGTTGGCTGCAGTGCTTTGACTGGAGACTTGGTCCTGCAGGCTGTGTGTGCTGTTGTGCCCTGAGTCCCTACCTGCTGCTTCTCTATCCCCTGGCGCAGCGGCTTGGACATTGCTCTGTGTTGCTGGGCTCTGGCTGGTGGCCGAACTGTGATTGTGCGCCCCCGGGGCACTCTCCACGTGGACCCGGGGTGAACTGGGGAGTCCTGGCCCCTGCTGCGTGAGCTATTGCCACCTGGGGGACCAGTGCTTTGGACGTATTGCTGGGGAGGTGAGGAGATCTGAAGAGACACGGCCCGGTGCGGAACCTCCCTCCCGCCTGCTTCCTTGAGCCTATGGTGCTACATCCTGACTATACTGAGCGGCACGTGCTGACGGATTTTAACTGCAGATCTGGCGATGACGAGGTCCAAGGGGGGCAGAGCGGACCCGGCGGTGACGGCCAGGGACACATCGGTGATGGCTATGTGGAGCAAGGCTGGAGTGGCGGCACCAGCTGACAACTCCTCGCAGATGGCTGAGGACTCGCCTCCGGTGACTCAGGCCTTTATGGCCTCCTTCATGTCTGAGCTCAAAACGGAGATAGGCTCCTTACGCTCGGAGGTGCAGTCATGCGTCAAGGAATTGCGAAAGGAGGTCACTGAGATGGGAGATAGGGGTGACGAGCTCGAGAAAATAGTTGATGCGCGCACGGAAGACCAAGAGCAGCTGTGGCAGAGAGTGGCGGCGTTGGAAGAGCAGAACATTGAACTGCAGGTTAAGCAGGAAGATCTTGAGAACAGAAGCCGCCGGAACAACCTCCGCATTTGGGGTGTCCCACTCGAAGAGGAGGGGAAAGACATCCTGACCTACATAGCGCAGCTCCTTCATGAGGTCTGGGGGGACGAGGATGCCTCCCCCCGACTTTGGACCGTGCCCATCGAGTCTCCGGGCCGGCGGGTAGAGCGGGCCTCCTCCCGGACATCTTGACACGCGTGCACTACTTCACCGAGAAGGAGGCCATCCTGAAAGCGGCGAGGGACAAGCCAGACCTCACCTATAGAGGCCACAAGATCCAGATCTTCCAGGATCTGGCCCCAAACACCCTGCGCCGACGGAGGGCTTTTAGACCGGTGACGGAGAAGCTGAGGGCCCTCAACATCTCTTATCAGTGGGGCCACCCCTTCGCCCTCATCTTCCACTGGGAGGACAAACGCAGGGTCATACGGTCCTACCGTGAAGCGGCTCAGCTGCTTAAACTGTCAGAATCGCCGGCGCGCAGCCCTTCTCGACCGAGGCACCAGGAGAGGGTCCCCGCCCGCCCGGACTGGACCACGGTTCAGCGGCACCGCCGCTCCCCTCCGGTAGATGAGAGATCTTCCTCGCAGGCCAAGCAAGACATCATAGCGCACATCCGCTCTCTTGAGGGCGACCGTGAAGGCCCGGCATCGCATCCGTCTACCCTGTGACCCGGAGTCTGATGGGAAACAATATGTTCACAGCTTTTGTCGCTGTGGGGGCGCCCCTGCCCCCCGGTCATGACGGCGATAAGTGGTGCTTACACCCCCTCCGTCTGAGGTAATCTACTTGCACGCTGGCTGAGATGACACTTCTTACAACGCCTCGACTTCTGCCATGCACCGCTGCAGCTGGATACGACTCTGACCCCCTTGCTGTATGGATGCTCTGTGCCCCCTGTGGCCTCTTGGCCTTCCCTACACATGAGGTTGCAGCAATACCAGACGCAGAAGAAGGCTCCCTACTCGTGCAGTGGGTCTGGAAGCACAGGGGGACCGTCTTGGCCACCATGCATGGCCCACTCTGGAAGGACATATGATGGACACTGCCATGCTATCCTGGTCTGTGCAGCTGCATGGCACCCCCGACTCCAGACTGGGCAGCGGGGATACCGCGGTCGATGTCTCCTGTACTTTCTGTGTGTGCCCCCCATACTGTTCCATAGGGAGTGACATTCCTGAGTGCGTCCAAACCCTTGGGTAGAGGATGCCCGGTGACTGGGGCAGTTCAACGTGGCCCTGTTGGCCTTTGTTGACCTTAGTAGTTATGGGGCCTGCTTGGCCGCCTATCAACTCTCTTCCCCCCTTTTTTCTTCTCTTTCTCCTACTATTTTCCTTTCCTACTTATCTCTCTTTCCCTCCCTCCCGTTTCTGTGTGTGGCGGGGTGGAGAAAGGGCAGTTGCAGTCCCCTGGGTGGCAGGGGCAGGGAGGGATTACCTCTGTACCTTCCCCTTCACAGTGGCGGGAGTGGGGAATGTGGGCAGATTCTGAGTGCTGCACGCTATGGCTGTGAACATCCCTAGGCCCCTGAAGGTCTTGACATTCAATGTCAAGGGCTTGAATTCCCCTAATAAGCGCAAGCAGGTATGGCGTTATCTTCTCCAACAACAGCCCGACATTATATTCCTTCAGGAAACACACTTACTGCAGGGAGACACAACACGCATGGCGCATCCCAAGTACCCTATCCAGTTTTAGGCGGCTGCGGACACTAAAACAGCGGGAGTAGCCATATTGTGCAGAGCTGGCTTCAGGCGGGGAGACACAAAGCCCTATAGAAGTGGGGATGGGCGCTTTATCAAAGTTGCGGTACACATGGGGAGGGGCCAATTTACCCTATGTAACATATACGCACCCAACCAGTTGCAGGACAGATATCTCCAGACACTTCTGCAGGATCAGATTCCATGTGGTGACCCAAACATGATATTGGGTGGGGACTTCAATTTAGTCTGGGACCCGGACATGGATCGTAGTGATGCTGCTTTCAGTGGCACCGGGGCGATGTCCTCTGCTCTGCGCAAGCAGATTGCGGACTTGGGGTTAATTGACGTGTGGCGTTACCACTGCCCGGACCTGAGAGACTACTCATTTTACTCACATGCCCATAGGTACTATTCCCGCATAGATTTTCTATTTATGTCGCTGGAACTGCTGCGGGACACATTGGGAGCCTCCATCTCGGACATATCACTGTCGGAAAACACTCATGTCAAACTGCTCCTGTAGGACCCGGCCGCGCGTCCCACCCGGGAAGCGCGTTGGTTCTTGCCGCCGAGCATCCTTCGTGATGCAGCGGATGTCAATAGCATTCGGGAGGCCATAGACTCCTATTTTGTTTCTAATGACACCCCGGAGATGTCCTTCCCGGTGATATGGGACGCCTTCAAAGCCATGATACGGGGACACATCACTTCCCTGGCAATTGCTCGGAGACGTGCAGCCAGCAAATTGGAAGCTGATCTGGCGGGGGACATCAAGAAAGCCGAGGAGCATGATCGGAAACGTTTGTCACTAGAAACCAGGAGGAGATTGGCTAACCTCGGGGAGCAGCTTCGGCTTTTACGCACCAATAAGGCGGAGCACTCTTTGCTGGCACTGAAGCAAAAGTACTTTGAGGGAGGGGATAAGGTTGGGCGACTGCTGGCGCGGAGGTTGAGGGCACGTGCAGCTAAGGCCCAAATAGCTAGTGTCCAACTCCCGGATGGGTCGAGAGCTGTCTCGGAGAAGGCTAAACAGGCTGCTTTTGTGGACTACTATGCCACCTTGTACGGGAGGGAACCCGCCTCGGCCGGCTTCGAGGGGTCGTCACTGCCTTCAGGGAGTGCGGCGGAAACTGGAAGGCTCCATTACTGAAGAAGAGGTCACGGCGGCAATTAAAGATCTCCCTTTGGGGAAAACGCCAGGACCGGACGGCCTACCCCTATCTTTCTATCGCACATTCCAGATCCAGCTTCGACCCTATCTCCTACGGCTGTTCAACTCCTTTACTGAGGAAGTAGGGCCGTCTCCTGATATGGGCATGGCGGAGATTGCATTGATCCCAAAACCTGGGAAAGACTCCACGATGTGTGCTTCTTATCGCCCTATTGCCCTGTTGAATACTGATCTTAAAATATATACTAAACTCCTTGCCAAACGTTTAAATCCGTATATGCCGGGACTTGTGGACCCTGCCTTCTATCCCTGGACGCGGAGAAGGCGTTTGATTGGGTCGACTGGGTCTTCCTTAGGGCGATACTTCATAAATTTGGGCTGGGCCCGAAGATGATCATGAGGATTATGGCCCCATACATAGGGCCTCAAGCCAGAATCCGGGTCATCGGCGGCTTAACACCACCGCTAGCGATACACAGGGGCACCAGGCAGGGGTGCCCCCTATCGCCCCTATTGTTTGCCCTCGCAGTGGAGCCCCTCGCGGAGATGATACGACATGAGCCGGACATCCACGGAATAGTTCATGGTGGACGAGACAACAAAGTGGCGTTGTTCGCAGATGACCTGATCCTCACCCTTACGCGCCCGCGGGTGTCTCTGCCGGCCGTCCATAGGCTGCTTTGCATATACAAGAGGGCTTCCGGCCTCAAGATCAACCATGATAAGTCTTGGGCTCTCAACCTCACCATCCCGGCGGAGGAGATTCCCTCTTTAAAGGAAGCCGTGCCCTATCAGTGGGCTGAGCGCCATATTCGATACTTGGGCCTCACTCTGACCTCCTCCTTGGACGCCTGGTCATCCGTGAATTGGCGGGAATGACGAAAAGCGGTTCTGGAGGATCTCCGAAGGTGGAAGCCTTTGATGCTGTCGTGGTTAGGCCGGCTCAATGCGGTTAAAATGTCGATCCTTCCCAAAATGCTATACGTGTTCCAATGCCTCCCCACCCCAATCCCGCTTCACTGCATACGGGGATTGCAACGCGAGCTCACGTCTTTTGTGTGGGGCGGTAAGCGATCCCGGTTTTCACAGAAGATCCTTATGGCGCCACGGGACAGGGGGGCCCAACTTAGTGCACTACTATTGGGCTGCACACCTCTGTTTTGTGATAGAATGGGGGTGCGAGAGAGTAAAAAAGGATGGCTCCATATGAACAGAGCGGTAACGGGACGCTCTATCTGGGATCTGCCGTGGCTCCATCGGACAGCCCGCTCTAAGAGCGCGTACATGGCGGTGCCCACGAAGACGGTACTAGACATTTGGGACAACATTGCTGTGTCCAAAGGGCTCACCACGTTCCCGTCCCCACATACTCCCATAGCCGCAAATCCGCAATTTCCGCCAGCTCATCACTCTCGGGCATTTGAGAAATGGATTCAAGGAGACTGCAAGGTGATCTGCAATCTCTTTGACGGGGGAGCACTCAAATCCTTCGACCAATGCCGGGAGGAGTTTCAACTACCGCCAACAGCAAGGCTGCAGTATGCCCAACTGGGTTTCTACTGGGGAAATGAGCCAAGCAGCCACGCGAGCTTTCACCCCCCTTTTGAAAGTCTGGCGCACTTCCTTGGGGGACTAAAAATGCCGATTACCCAGATCTACCACATTTTGCAGCATCCGCCGCTTGTACTCACCCACCCATACCAGCGCCAATGGCAACTGGCGGTTGACGCGGACATTGAACCTTCGCAATGGGACAGATTATGGTGAGATATCCCCAAGATATATCGGAGTATCCCGCAGAGGGAAAATGCCTACAAACTCCTGACTCAGTGGTACTACACTCCTCTGCGGTTGCATAAGATGTTCCCCACTGTCTCCCCACTGTGCTGGAGATGTCGGACTGCAACAGGGGATTTTGTACACATATGGTGGGCATGCCCGCTTTTAACTGTCTTTTGGAAGGAGGTCCTCAGCCACATTAGAGGGGTGTTGGGGTTCCCTTTGCCTGAAGCCATAAGCACAATCCGACTTGGTATTAAACCTCCCAATCTCAAGGCACTTACCCGCAGCGACTGGATTTTGACGCTCCAAATGCTGGGAGCGGCCAAGCAGCTTATAGCCCTGTACTGGAAGAGGGCCGAAGCACCTCCCATAGCCTCCTGATTTGGGAGGCTCTGGCACGTTCTAGCGATGGAGCTTCTCACAGCGCGAATACAGGCGCGCGACACCCGCTTTGGGGCGGTCTGGAAGCCCTCAGTACGTTACCTCTGCTCAATAGAACATGCGCGACACATGCCCACTAGACTCCGGACTCTGCACCTTTTTGACGACGCTGTCATTCAAGCGGACCCCAATAGATTGTTCCCTTAGTCGCCCTGCAAGACGCGAGAGCTGTCGAGGTTGTCTCTGGCTAGCTGACACCCCCCCCTATTGAGTAGCACGCACACCCTGTCCACACGACGCTCTCCCTGTCTCTCGCTTCCCGTACTCTTTCCACACTCTTCTCCTTTCTATTTCTCTCTCTAGACTTCACATGTGCTTGTTGGCCCCCGTTGGGTCGTTCCGAAGTAGTGGGCTAGTTGCCCGTTCATTCATTCCCAATGGCTTGGTGCTTGGGCTCCATACGCATGGTGTAGTTACGACAGCTGATGTTAGGCCACGCGGCCAGCCCCACTGGGGTTGTAGGCAAGGCGCTGTGCTAACTTGTTCTTCTATGCAACACTCAAGTCCTATTTGCTATTTTATACGCGGCCGGCCTTGATGTAAGGTTTAAGGCTTAACGCGGTGTCTGTGTGCCCTTGTCAGGGGAATTATTTCATAAAATAAAATAGATTTGGAATAAAATGTGCTCTAATTTTTCTTTCTGCAGCACTAATCATACTTTCTATGGCAAAATGAGCCCCCTCATGTTGTTCCTTTTTAAATAAATGTTTTAAGAGTTACCACTTTATTCCAATCAAGATGGCTTCAGGTGTGCCATACGTTTGTCATAAGTAGGACTGTTAGTGCTCTAGTTGTTCTTTAGAACACTCTGGGAAGCTGCAGCAGAACACAAAGGAATCAACTGACAGTCTCTGCCCTTGTTGAATGTACATGTTTTACTGAGAATGTCAGATTTCATTCTCACATGACTGAGAAAGATAATGTGAATTTATAGAAAATATGCTCTCAGTTTAGCTTATAGATCACCTTCAAAACCTCTGTGGGAAAAGCATGAGAAAATAGTTTTCTCTCAAACATGATTCATGATATCCCAGCAGAAGGCTTTTTCACATGGTAAAATCACCTTAGAACACACCACAATTCCTAAAATGAGTATGGTACCATCAACAAATAATTTATAATGTAACTAAAATCTTAAAACCTTCTATTAACTGCAATGCTTTTTAATGAGGTGCTATCATGTATATTGGTCCCAAGATGGTTGCCAACACTTCTTGTATGAAGTGCTGACAACCAATCAGATCTCACGATGTGTGGTTTGCCTCCGCCCAGATATATATGTAAATTTTTCCTTTAATATCTAAAAAACTACTGAACAGATTTACACCATTTAACAAAAAGGCACGACTCTGAACCAAGGTCTACCTTTCCGCCAAATTTGGTGTAATTCCGTTCTGCAGTTCGGGCTGTAGCTGCGATTAAAGGTTTCTATGGAAAATTGCATGGGGAAAACACATTGAAAATATCGTGAAGATTCGTTAACCAGCGCCAATGGAAAATAGGACCTAACTATAACTACCTACTGGCGACCGCCAGTAGGAGATATAGATATATATATATATATATATATATATATATATAGCTACCTACTGGCAACGTAACATATATATATATATATATATATATATGTACTACCTACTGGTGGTCGCGAGTAGGTAGTTATAGTTAGGACCTAGTTTCCATAGGAAATCTGCAACATTCTATGTGGAATAACTTTGGCGCCGGTCAACGAATCTTCGCGAAATTCTCCAGGAAGATGGCCTGCTCCGCTCCGGTCCTTCCCTGAAAGTTTGGGGGTGATTTGTGAAGCGGGGGCCGAGAAAACCAGGAAGTGTTGGCAGCCATCTTGTGCCTTGGTAGAACCGAGGCATAAGAAAACAGAAAAAGAATCGCGAAAAATAAGAAGAGGGGGCAGGGTAGAAACACGCTGACACCCTAGGCCTGCTTAGGGGGGCCCACAAAAATGTTTTTTTTAAAAGAAATCGCCGGATGCGTGTAGGGTACGCGTACCCTGCCGACCCCCCCCCCCCCCAAAAACGAAGTGGGGGCTCCCATGTTAATTAGCCCCCATGGGGGCTAATCCCGGGGGCTTTATAAAAAGAAAGTGTGGGGGGGCCCAATCCCCCCACACTGCCCCGGGGACCGCCACCCCCCGGGGCAAAGTATGTATTATAGCAGGGGGCACATGGCCCCCCCGCAGCCCCGGGGACAGCCACCCCCTGGGGCTTAAATGTATAATGATGGGGAGGCCTCTAAGGCTCCCCGAGCCCCGTGGACCGCCACCACACGGGGCTTTAATATGATGTACGCGAGGGGGCTCACGGCCTCCCGCAGCCCCGGGGACCACCACCCCCGGGGCTTCTTTTAAAAAAAATAAAAATAAAAAAACCCATGTGGGGGGGGCTCAAGCCCCCCCACACGCCCCGGGGACTGCCACCTCCCCGGGGCACTACATATTTAAATTGGGGGGGTCCATGACAGACCCCCCAGCCCCGTGGACCACCACCCCGCGGGGCTTTTAAATATTGGGAGGGGGGCCACGCGGCCCCCCTCCTGGAGCCTTGTGGTGGCCAGGGGACCACCACCCCCGAGGGCCGGCTCCTGCAGTGTCCTGGGGTGCCTACCCCCGGGACACTGTAGTTTGCTCCCGCCCTACCATAGCAAACTGCTTTGGATTTTGAAAGAGATAGCAGGAAACCTGCTCTCTTTCAAAAACCAAAGCTGATTGCTTTTCTACATGGGGAGCAGCATGTTAGCTGCTCCCCATGCAGAAAAGCAATGCCGGCTCCCGCAGGATGCGGGGAGCCGGCAGGGACCGTGGGGGGCTTGGGCACCCCCCCACGGTCCCCAACGGAGAGGGTCAGGCCCCGGGGGATGGGGTCCCGGGGCCAGAAGTGGGCCAGGAGGGGGGCCACGCTGCCCCCTCCTGAAATAATTAAAACATTTTTTTTTAAATGTAAAAAGGAGGCAGGCCGGCCCCGGGGGATGGGGTCCCCGGGGCCTTAAGTGGCCTGAGGAGGGGGGCTATGCAGCAATTTTTGCAACCAGTACTAGAATACTGATTAGGTAGTGCTGCCGATGTACCACAATTTACATGTACATTCAACGGCATAGATGACAAAGGTAGTTCCACATGTCAGAAACTGTGTAATTCTGTTTGTTATGCCATTATATTACAGAGCACATCTGTACTTGCTATTTCTGCATGCTTTGCAGTGGCCACAGGGAAAGAATCCAATGAGGCCATGGCTGTCAGTGGTCGGGTAATGGGTAATGTCATTCCGGCCCACCAGGTCACAGATGTTCCTGTTGCGTCTATAAGTGATTGTAGGTCTCTGAGCTACACACGTCCCCAGGACACCATCAGATTTCAAAATGTCCCAATGTCTAGTGAGTATGCGTTTAACCTTGTGTGACTCAGAATTGTATGTAAGTATCACCCCTGAGTTGTCATTTTCCTCATCATGTGCCTCCACTATTCTCACATAGTGTCTGAGTTCTCTCTACCCCTTCTGCCCGATCTTTGGCTTTCTTGAGGACCCAGTTAGGATAGCTTCTGGCGCAAAACCTGTCTATGATGTTGTCTCTCTCCTCCGTGTAAGCCTCAGTTTTGTTGCAATTTCTTTTAGCCCTCAGCAGTTCGCCATAAGGTATACTCCATTTGAGTGCTTCTGGGTGGCTGCTGAGGGCATGCAGGACGCTGTTCCCTGCTGTGGCCTGCGAAAGAGAGAGGTACACACCATGCCTTGTTTTATTTCAAGGCTGACGTCAAGGTAATCAGTTTTGTCAGCACTTATGCTGCCTGTGAGTAAGATGTTATATCTATTAGAGTTCAGTTTGTCAATAAACCTCTCAGCATCACCCCTAGATCCCCTCCAGATGATGAACAAATCATCTATGTAGCGTAGCCACATGATGACCTTCTGGAGGTTCTCCTTCAGGGTGGTGTTTTCGAAGATCTCTTGCTCCCAGTAACCCATGCATAAATTCGCAAAACTGGGAGCAAAACACAAACCCCTGGCAGTACCATTGACCTGCCTGTAGAGGGCACCATTGAAGGCAAAGATGTTATTTTTCAATCGGAAGTCAGTCATCTCAATGATCATCTTACTATGTTCTCGATATCTCAGGGGTCTAATCTTCAGAAAATGCTCACAAGCTTCTAGACCCTGCTGATGGTCTATTATTGTATACAGTGAGTGTACATCGAGAACAATAAAGAGAAATTCAGGGTTCCAAACTAGGTTTTCAATTTTACAAAGAAAATCTTTGGTATCTCTCAGATAACTAGGCAGTAGTATCACGAAGTCTCTCAAAAAGCGATCAACATATTTAGAGATATGTTCACTAACGTTCCCACTCGATGACACAATGGGTCATCCCGGTGGTCTAGTGCAATCTTTGTGTAGCTTGGGTAGCAGATACAATATTGGAATATTGGGATGGTCTTTTTTCAGGTAACACAATTCCTCCCATTCGAGGAGTCCCTTGTCCCTCCAAATGGTTAATTTGTCCCTAATGTTGGTGATACTAGAATTGTAAATATCTTAAGTGACAGGTATGTAAAACTTGATGTCATTAAGCTGGCGTAATGCCTCGTTAATATAGTCATCCCTGTCTAAAATCACAATATTGCCACCCTTATCCGCAGGGCGGATTATAATGGTAATGTCTTCCTTGAGAGATTTCAAGGCCTGTCTCTGAGTGAAAGAGAGATTGTTGTGAATGTTTCTGGTATGTTTCTTACTCTTGTGTCTCAAGTCAGTGAGTGCTTTCATGGTGCATTCATGGAACGCATTTATGTTATCATGTGGGAGAAGGGGCATGAATGTGGATTTGACCCTAAAGTCTGTCTTGGCCGCTGCTCTGTGTTCTAATTCCATGTCAGCCAGGGTTTGTGTGGTGCCAACCAAATGATCCCTTAATTTACTGTCCTGCTCTAACTCCGTCATGGTTATAAGGGTGTCAATATCACCAATAAGGAGGTTACTGTCAGTGGTCCTGTTACTATTCCTCCTACTCTGATTCTGACCAAGCCTTTTTAACTTATGCCGTTTCTTGAGTTTGAGTTTCCTCACAAACTTAAATAAATCAATTCTAGTGTCCGTGCAATTCAATGTAGAGGAGGGACAAAAAGAGAGGCCAAAACAAAGAGTTTTTTTCTCCATATCACTTATGAGTCTTTTGGACAAGTTAACCACAGTTCTATTTACCGTGTCCATATCCATTAATAGTTCTAGTTGGAGCGTGTCTTGCGATTTCCCATTGCGCCCCTTCCTCTGCCTGTATTGCCAGCGTGTTTGAGTCTCTTTTTTCTTTTGCGGCGTTTGCCTCTTCCCCGTCCACATCCTCTCGCTTTCGGCGGAGGGTTGTCTCTCGCAGTCTGTCGGTCCTTCCGCATGACGTGGAATTCGTCTAAAAAATTGATTTGTTTGTGATTTTGTTCTTCCCCTGAAATATTGCCTCCAGACACATCGGACTCAGTATCACTTATGGATGAGTTGTCCATCACCATGTTGGGAGTGTTGGACACAGTAGTTGTTGTATCCTGGACTTTGTACAAATGATCATACTGAAAGTCAATATTCTGCCACACTCATAATCGACGTAGTCACAATTCATTTTTCTCTGCTTTCTCGCCTTAATTTCTTCCTCATAATTTGTAAGGCGTTCCTTCATGGGGTCCAGAATTTTATTCAATGTTTCACTATCCATTGTTTGAGTCAGTTCGGTCATTAAATAAATAAATAAATAATTTCTTTGATTTGTCTCAGTAATTCCTCCCTATCTTGCCAGGCATATTTAATTAATATTTCCTTCATTCTTTTGGAACTTGCTGCAGAATGTTCAGACCATTCTTCCAACATCATGGGGTTGAGTGCCTCGTAGGTGGGAGTAATGAAGATTCTTAGACCCCTAAGTGCCATTGCATGATCCACATACTTCTGTAGTGAGATAGCTTCCCACAATTTTGATGTTTCTGTGCGTTTAAGTTTCTCTAGCTTTTTGATTTTTTCTTCCAGAGGTTGCATTTTGGGGTCAACTTTATCAGCCTTGTCCTGTTTGTTGGTCAATCCTGGTTTTCTACTGAAAAGAGCAACAGCCGCTGCTCTTCTCTATGCTTCCTCCTCCATATTGTGCCCAAATCTTGACTAAATCAATCCTTGTTTCGTTGCCTGTCTTCCCCCTCCTTACATCGGAAGTTCCCTTTGCCACACGAAAATAGATTATTCTTGTTACATACAGACACGAGTGCCCAAAGATACAGCGGAAACGTTTATCAACCCAACTCTGAGGCAAAATGTTGTTCTGGTGGTGCCGCTAAAACAAGAAATACACTCAGGTAGCGTCTTACCACTGCTTGCGTGTTTTTCCACAAGGGGAGGACACTAAAATCATACGGCGCCACTCAAGTGTCTCTCAGAAGGTTCTGTATAGCGCATGCAGCAGAAAGTCAAATGGTATGCTGGCAATGTAATTGACGAGTGGAGCTTAGTGGAGGTACCTGGTGGGCTAGTTGGCCCCCAGGGTACCTCTGGATTGAAGAGGAATTAATTCCCCAACTTAAAACGTGCCACAGGGCGTGTTTGCACACATATCACCACAGGCCCCGCCCCCTACCTTCACCACTGTGCAAACGCGCTCCGTGATGCGTTTTAAGTTGGGGGATTAAGTACCCTTGAATCCTGAGGTCCCCTGGCAGCCAACTAGCCCACCAGGTACCTCCAGTAAACGCCACAGAGCTGTGTTGCAGAGAGGTGTAAAAACGGGTGTGGCCTCAGAACACCCTTCTGGCGCATACTGGAGGTTCCTGGTGGGCTAGTTGGCCCCCAGGGACCCCCAGTATTCAAGAGGAATTTGTTCCCCCTCTGCAAACTCGCCAGGGGGAGCATTTGAAGATCCTGGTTTTTTTTTTTGTAGCCCCCCTTCTTTTTCTAATGTATTGGCCCTGGGGACCCCATCCCCCAGACCCTGCCCCCAATTTTTAATGAAAAAACAAAATCGGGAAGGGGCCATCCCCCGGGGTATGGCACTTTTAAAAAATAAAAAAATTTTTTGGAGGGGGCTGCCTTGCCCTGGGGACCCCATCCCACGGGGTGTTTCTTTTTTTTAATGTTTTTTGGGGAGGACAGGGGGGCCACGTGGCCCCCTCCCGGGCCACTACTAGCCCGGGGACCCCATCCTCGGGGCTGGCCCTCTTCGTTGGGGGCCGTCCCCAATCCCCCCACGGTCCCAGCCGGCTCCTCGCTAACATGCTGCTCCCCCTGTGGAAAAGCAATCAGCTTTCCTATTTGGAAGAGAGAGCAGGTTTCCTGCTCTCTCTTCCAAATAGGAAAGCAGTTTGCAATGACAGGGTGGGAGCCGCGAGGCTCCCGCCCTGTCATTGCAAACTACAGTGTCCCGAGGGTGTGCACCCCGGGATACTGCAGGAGCCGGCCCTGGGGAGTAGCGGTCCCCAGGGCCTAGACAAGGCTCCAGGAGGGGGGCCCCCCTCCCACATTTTGAAGAAGCCCCGGGGGGTGGCGGTCCCAGGTTCTGGGGGGCCTCAGAGCGCCCGGGGCTTGAGAGCCCCCCCAACCATTTTAAAAAAGCCCCAGGGGTGGCGGTCCCCGGGGCTGCGGGGGGGCCCTGTGAAACCCCCACATATATTAAGTTAGCGCCCCGGGGGATGGCGGTCCCCGGGGCAGTGTGGGGGGGTTTGGGACTCCACACTTTTGATGATGCCCCCAGGATTTGGTCCCCCCGGGGGCAAATTAGCATATTTAGCGCGGAGACCACGTTTTTAAAAAAAATTTCGGCAGGATGCGCGTATCCTGCGCGCATCCTCCTATTTTTAATTTTTTTTTTTTTGCCTTGGGGGTCCTTGTGGGACCCCCTGAGCACCCCTAGGGGGTAAGGGTGTTTCTACCCTGCCCCCTTTTCGCGTTTTGCGATGGGTTTTTTGGGTTTCTTGCGCCTCAGTTCTACTGAGGCACAAGATGACTGCCAAAACTTCCTGATTTGGAGTGTTGACAGACATTCAAAATACAGCTCGTGCAAGGCAGGGTGCGCGTAGGGTACGCGGACCCTCCGAGGCCATAGATATGTTCTTTTAAATGTCATTTTCTCAGGAACTACTGAACGGATTTACACCATTTAAGCAAAGTCTGAACTAAGGACTACATCTTTGCCAAATTTGGTGTAATTCCGTTCAGCAGTTCGGGCTGTAGCTGTGGCTAAAGGTCCTACGGGAAATTGCATGGGTTAAACGCATTTTGGGACCCCCCTTTTTTCTCGGCCCCCGCTTGACGAATCACTGTGAAACTTTCAGGATAGAAGCGGACCGGAGCTGGCCAAAAGTTTTGAAAATGTTGCGAAGATTCGTCAATCAGCGCCAAAGTTATTCCAAATAGAATGTTGCGGATTTCCTATGGATAATAGGTCCTAACTATATCTACCTACTGGCGACCGCCAGTAGGTAATATATATAAAAAATACATGGGCGTGTTTGTATGTGCCTACTATATCTATGTGTGTGTGTGTGTGTGCCTATTAACGTACATGCACAGACTACATGAGTTGCCATTCTTCTCTGTGTCCCCTCCTTAAAAGTACTGCTAGTGACGTCACTCATTCCACTGTGCCTCTGCGTTCAACATTGCTGAAAACATGTATCTTAGATTACACAATTGCTTTCTTGGTTTTCATTCTCTACCAACCCTTCCTGTTCCCTAGCGCTCAGAAGCAGACACCAAATTGTTTGAGCACTGTGTCAACACTTCTACCTGTGAATATAATGAAATCCCATTTGGAAATGGCATCCATGTAGATGGGGTGTCAGGGTTTTTGTAACTGTAGACCGTAAGGGTGCAACCGAAAGGGCTCCCTCTGACAAGCTAGTATTGTCCTATTGATTCTGGCTTTAAATGCCAAATTCTCCAAACTAAAAGTTGTATGTAGGGAGATATCTGGGTAACCCTTGTCAATAAACGGTGCCTTGCTATTCAAAACTATGAAAAGGCTTGTACCGACCCTGTAGGGCTTGTCTAGGCGATCACCAGACTGACATTTCCTGCCATGGGAAATTAGATCATGAAAAGCAAGGAGAAGGCAGGTCACATGGACGCCTGTACTCTCGCCTGCTGAACAATTCTCTTTGAATCTCTGTCATTCGTTGAGTCTTAATGTAATCAGTCATTTGTATTTTAATCCCTTCGACACCGAAACAAGTGCGCTCTGAGACCCTTGGAAGGATTATATTGTAGTTTAAATAAAGCCGGAACAGAAAGGGTTGCAGAGAGAGAATGCTGAGAGGACCCTGCAGCCTGTCCATGGGCACGTGGACTGGCAGGGCCTTCACTATTGTGTGAAGGAAGTTGTATGTACAACTAAAAGCAGGACGCACACACTCTCTGCAGATCCACTCGAAAAACAGGACCCTCACACTCTCAGATACACTTGAAAGACAGCATCATCACACTCTGAAGATACACTTGAAAGACAGGACCCTCACACACTCAGATACACTTGAAAGACAGCATCATCACACTCTGAAGATACACTTGAAAGACAGGACCCTCACACACTCAGATACACTTGAAAGACAGGACCCTCACACACTCAGATACACTTGAAAGACAGGACCCTCACACTCTCAGATACACTTGAAAGACAGGACCCTCACACTCTCAGATACACTTAAAAGACCAGACACTCACACTCTCGTACTTACACTCAAAAGACGGGACCCTCACACTCTCAGATACACTTGAAAGACAGGACCCTCACACTCGTAGATACACTTGAAAGACAGCACCCTCACACTCTCAGATACACTTGAAAGACAGGACCCTCACACTCGCAGATACACTTTAAAGACAGCATCCTCACACTCTCAGATACACTCAAAAAACAGGACCCTCACACTCGTTGATACACTTGACATATGGGCACTCACACTCTCTGCAGATACAGTTGAAAGACCAACACTCACAATCTCGTACATACACTCAAAAGACAGACCCTCACACTCTCTGCAGATACACTTGAAAGACAGGACCCTCACACTCTCGTACATACACTCAGTAGACGGGACCCTCACACTCTCTACAGATACACTTGAAAGACAGGACCCTCACACTCTCGTACATACACTCAGAAGACGGGACCCTCACACTCTCTGCAGATACACTTGAAAGACAGAACCCTCACACTCTCTGCAGATACACTTGAAAGACAGGACCCTCACACTCTCATACATGCACTCAAAAGACAGGATCCTCACACTCCATGCAAATACACTTTAAAGGCGGGACCCTAACACTCCATGCAGATACAGGACCCTCACACTCTTGTAAATACACTCGGCAGCCACTCGTAGATACACTTGAAAGACAGGACCCTCACACTTCCTGCAAATACACTTGAAAGACCAGACACTCACACTCCATGCAGATACAGGACCCTCACACTCTTGTAAATACACTCGACAGCCACTCGTAGACACACTTGAAAGACAGGACCCTCACACTCCCTGCAAATACACTTGAAAGACCAGACACTCACACTCTCGTACATACACTCAAAAGACGAGACCCTCACACTCTCTGCAGATACACTTGAAAGACAGGACCCTCACACTCTTGTACATGCACTCAGAAGACGGGACCATCACACTCTGCAGATACACTTGAAAGACAGAACCCTCACACTCTCTGCAGATACACTTGAAAGACAGGACCCTCACACTCTTGTACATACACTCAGAAGACGGGACCCTCACACTCTCTGTAGATATACTTGAAAGACCGGACCTTCACACTCTCGTACATACACTCAAAAGATAGGATCCTCACACCCCATGCAGCTACACTTAAAAGACAGGATCCTCACACTCCATGCAGATGCACTTAAAAGACCGGACCCTCACAATTTCGTACATACACTC
This sequence comes from Lissotriton helveticus, assembly GCF_964261635.1. Classification (NCBI taxonomy): domain Eukaryota; kingdom Metazoa; phylum Chordata; class Amphibia; order Caudata; family Salamandridae; genus Lissotriton; species Lissotriton helveticus. The sequence goes on along the minus strand of NC_136059.1, from coordinate 246,728,233 downwards.
AAAAGATGGGACCCTCACACTCTCTGCAGATACACTTGAAAGACAGGACCCTCACACTCTCAGATACACTTGAAAGACCAGACACTCACACTCTCGTACATACACTCAAAAGATGGGACCCTCACACTCTCTGCAGATACACTTGAAAGACCGTACCCTCACACTCTTGTAAATACACTCAACAGCCAGGACCCTCACACTCTCTGCAGTTGCACTTGAAAGACAGGACCCTCACACTCTCAGATACACTTGAAAGACAGAACGCTCACACTCTCAGATACACTTGAAAGACCAGCTACTCACACTTGTATATACACTCAAAAGACGGTACCCTCACACTCTCTGCAGATACACTTGAAATACCGGATCCTCACACTCTTGTACATACACTCAAAAGACAGGATCCTCACACTCCATGCAAATACACTTGAAAGACGGGACCCTCACACTCTCAGATACACTTGAAAGACAGCATCCTCACACTCCATGCAGATATACTTAAAAGACAGGACCCTCACACTCTTGTACATACACTCAGAAGACGGTACCATCACACTCTCTGCAGATACACTTGAAAGACAGAACCCTCACACTCTCTGCAGATACACTTGAAAGACAGGACCCTCACACTCTTGTACATACACTCAGAAGACGGGACCCTCACACTCTCTGCAGATACACTTGAAAGACAGAACCCTCACACTCTCTGCAGATACACTTGAAAGACAGGACCCTCACCCTCTCGTACATACACTCAAAAGACAGGACCCTCACACTCTCTGCAGAATACACTTGAAAGACAGAACCCTCGCACTCTATGCAGATACACTTGAAAGACAGGACCCTCACACTCTCGTACATACTCTCAAAAGACGTGACCCTCACACTCTCTGTAGATACATTTGAAAGACCGGACCCTCACACTCTCGTACATACGCTCAAAAGATAGGATCCTCACACTCCATGCAGATAGACTTAAAAGGCAGGATCCTCACACTCCATGCAGATACACTTAAAAGACAGGATCCTCACACTCCATTCAGATGCATTTGAAAGACTGGACCCTCACACTTTCGTACATACACTCAAAAGCCAGGATCCTCACACTCCATGCAGATACACTTAAAAGACAGGATTCTCACACTCCATGCAGATACACTTGAAAGACCGGACCCTCACACTCTCGTACATACACTCAAAAGACGGGACCCTCACACTCTCTGCTGATACACTTGAAAGACAGGACCCTCACATTCTCAGATACACTTGAAATACCAGACACTCACACTCTCATACATACACTCAAAAGATGGGACCTGCACACTCTCTGCAGATACACTTGAAAGACCGAACCCTCACACTCTTGTAAATACACTCAACAGCCAGGACCCTCACACTCTCTGCAGCTACACTTGAAAGACAGGGCCCTCACACTCTCTGCAGTTACACTTGAAAGACAGGACCCTCACACTCTCAGATACACTTGAAAGTCAGGACTCTCACACTCTCAGATACACTTGAAAGACCAGATACTCACACTCTCCTATTTACACTTGAAAGACAGGACCCTCACGCTCTCAGATACACTTGAAAGACAGCATCCCCACACTCTCAGATACACTTGAAAGACAGGACCCTCACACTCTCAGATACACTTGAAAGACAGGACCCTCACACTTCATGCAGATACAGGACCCTCACACTCTTGTGAATACACTCGACAGCCAGGATCCTCACACTCTATGCAGATACACTTGAAAGACAGGACCCTCACACTCTCAGCAGATGCACTTGAAAGACAGGAACCTCACACTCGTAGATACACTTGAAAGACAGGACCCTCACACTCTCAGATACACTTGAAAGACAGCATCCTCACACTCTCAGATACACTTGAAAGACAGGACCCTCACACTCTCAGATACACTTGAAAGACCAGAAACTCACACTCTCATATATATACTCAAAAGACGGTATCCTCACACTCTCTGCAGATACACTTGAAAAACTGGATCCTCACACTCTTGTACATATACTCAAAAGACAGATAAACTTAAAACACAAGATCCTCACACTCCATGGAGCTACACTTGAAAGACAGGACCCTCACACTCTCAGATACACTTGAAAGACAGCATCCTCACACTCCATGCAGATACACTTAAAAGACAGGACCCTCACACTCCATGCAGATACAGGACCCTCACACTCTCGTAAATACACTCGACAGACAGGATCCTCACACTCTCAGATACACTTGAAAGACAGGACCCTCACACTCTCAGATACACTTGAAAGACCAGAAACTCACACTCTCATATATATACTCAAAAGACGGTACCCTCACACTCTCTGCAGATACACTTGAAAGACAGCACCCTCACACTCTCAGATACACTTGGAAGACCAGACACTCACACTCTCTAACATACACTCAAAAGACGGGACCCTCACACTCACTGCAGATACAGTTGAAAGACGGGACCCTCACACTCTCTGCAGATACACTTGAAAGATGGGGCCTTCACACTCTCTGCAGATACACTTGAAAGACAGGACCCTCACACTCTCAGATACACTTGAAGGACAGCATCCTCCCACTCCATGCAGATACACTTAAAAGACAGGACCCTCACACTCCATGCAGATACAGGACCCTCACACTCTCGTAAATACACTCGACAGACAGGATCCTCACACTCTCAGATACACTTGAAAGACAGGACCCTCACACTCTCAGATACACTTGAAAGACCAGAAACTCGCACTCTCCTATTTACACTTGAAAGACAGGACCCTCACACTCTCAGATACACTTGAAAGACAGCATCCCCACACTCTCAGATACACTTGAAAGACAGAACCCTCACACTCTCAGATACACTTGAAAGACAGGACCCTCACACTTCATGCAGATACAGGACCCTGGATCCTCACACTCTCTGCAGATACACTTGAAAGACAGGACCCTCACACTCTCAGATACACTTGAAAGACAGGACCCTCACACTCTCAGCAGATGCACTTGAAAGACAGGAACCTCACACTCATAGATACACTTGAAAGACAGGACCCTCACACTCTCAGATACACTTGAAAGACAGCATCCTCCCACTCTCAGATACACTTGAAAGACAGGACCCTCACACTCTCAGATACACTTGAAAGACCAGAAACTCACACTCTCATATATATACTCAAAAGACGGTATCCTCACACTCTCTGCAGATACACTTGAAAAACTGGATCCTCACACTCTTGTACATATACTCAAAAGACAGATAAACTTAAAACACAAGATCCTCACACTCCATGGAGCTACACTTGAAAGACAGGACCCTCACACTCTCAGATACACTTGAAAGACAGCATCCTCACACTCCATGCAGATACACTTAAAAGACAGGACCCTCACACTCCATGCAGATACAGGACCCTCACACTCTCGTAAATACACTCGAGAGACAGGATCCTCACACTCTCAGATACACTTGAAAGACAGGACCCTCACACTCTCAGATACACTTGAAAGACCGGAAACTCACACTCTCATATATATACTCAAAAGACGGTACCCTCACACTCTCTGCAGATACACTTGAAAGACAGCACCCTCACACTCTCAGATACACTTGGAAGACCAGACACTCACACTCTCTAACATACACTCAAAAGACGGGACCTTCACACTCACTGCAGATACAGTTGAAAGACGGGACCCTCACACTCTCTGCAGATACACTTGAAAGATGGGACCTTCACCCTCTCTGCAGATACACTTGAAAGACAGGACCCTCACACTCTCAGATACACTTGAAGGACAGCATCCTCCCACTCCATGCAGATACACTTAAAAGACAAGACCCTCACACTACATGCAGATACAGGACCCTCACACTCTTGTAAATACACTCGATAACCAGGATCCTCACACTCTCTGCAGATACACTTTAAAGACTGGACCCTCACACTCTCAGATACACTTGGAAGATCAGACACTCACACTCTGCAGATACACTCAAAAGACAGGATCCTCACACTCCATGCAGATACACTTAAAAGACAGGACCCTCACACTCCATGCAGATACACTTAAAAGACAGGACCCTCACACTCACGTACATACACTCAAAAGACGGGACCCTCACACTCTCTGCAGATACACTTGAAAGACAGGACCCTCACACTCTCAGATACGCTTGAAAACCAGACACTCACACTCTCGTACATACACTCAAAAGACGGGACCTCCCACTCTTTGCAGATACACTCAAAAGACAGGATCCTCACACTCCATGCAGATACACTTAATAGACAGGACCCTCACACTCCATGCAGATACACTTAAAAGACAGGACCCTCACACTCCATGCAGATACAGGACCCTCACACTCTTGTAAATACACTCGACACTCAGGATCCTCACACTCTCTTCAGATATACTTGAAAGACAGGTCCCGCACACGCTCAGATACACTTGAAAGACAGGACCCTCACACTCTCGTACATACACTCAAAAGACGGGACCCACACACTCTCTGCAGATACACTTGAAAGACAGGACCCTCACACTCTCTGCAGATACAATTGAAAGCTAGGACCCTCACACTTTCGTAGATATACTTGAAAGACAGGAATATTACATTCCCTGTAGATAGTAACTCTGAAAATACAGGACCATTCACACTCTCTTTAGGTACACTTGAAAGACAGGATTACCTCAACCTGTGTATATACTCTTCAAAGATAGCATCCGACCTCACATGCTCTGAATATTCCTATAAAAGCAAGCAGGGACCTCACACCTTCTATTTACACACCTGAAGGCCAGGACCCTCAGAGTCTATGCATCAACGCATCAAAGGCAAAATCTGCTCATCCACTTTGTAAATAAACATATGAGCAAGGATGCTCACATTCATCAATCTTCAAATTGAGATGTATTCTACGTGTTAGTCCTTGCTTCAGTGAAGGTTCATCACTCTAATACAGGGAGCCATGCTTGTCCACCAGAGTTGTTAACTCTACTCCCCGCTTCCAGTAAGTATAAGTCCCTAACTTTCTAATCACACATCCTCATGTTAACTTCTCTCACTAACAATCAATCGAGTGAACCAATACAGGGGAATATGCGATGCTACAACGCATGCGATACATCGCATGCCATTACAATGTGGTTGTTACAACGACCGCGCTGTTACATTGCATACCATTACAAACCAAGTCAACGACTTGCTGTAGGGGACGCTGGATGTTGGAATACTATAATTTACTATTCCAACTCCAATCTGTGCAACAGTTGTGAAGGTGTTGGATTGTAAATCCAACACCTTCTGCTCCCTACAGCAAGTCGTTGTAACAACTTGCGTTGTAATGGTTTGCAATGTAACAACGTGGTCGTTGTAACAACCGTGTTGTAATGGCATGCAATGTATTGCATGTGATGTAAACAATGTTTCCCAATACAGGTAGTTTGTCAAGGGCGTGCAAGACCTATGATGCAAAACAGCAGGGATTGTGTAATGACAATTACTAGCAAATAATTGAGGCATTGCCCCCTGGCCAGTTTTCTCGTCATAGTCTGCACTTCAGTGTGGATATGTCAAAGACCATCCAATGAATTGAGAAAGCGACTATACATATTAAAGAGAAGAACTTCATTAGTAAATCTAAATCTGAAAGAAACAGGTTAGTGTTAGATTCCTTACCTTAGAATATCCCCAGGCGTCAGACTGGATCCGGAAAGTTTAGCAAAGTAGTACCCCTCCGTGTCGGTAGGTGTCATCTGCGGCTCTGCGTCCGTCGTCGGCGTCGTTGGCGCCGGGATGACGTTGTCGGAGTACTTAGACGCCGCCCCAACGCGCTGACGTCAGTTCTTCTTTTTTCCGCGCCAGCAAGCGCAGATCCAGGAAGAATAGTACTCCTTAGTCACTTTTTGACTAACTTTTTTCGACCTATTTTGGATCTTGTCGAGTCGTTTATCGACTCCAATGCCGGTAGGGATGCCCGGGTTCAAGCACTGTGATGACTGTAGCCGACTGAAACCGGTTACCGACCCCAACCGTCGGTGCCTTTATTGCCTCGGGCCGACCAAGATGACAAGTCGTGCCCCGACTGCTGGGCCTTGCCGTCGAAAGCTAGGCGGGAGCAGTCCCGTAAGTGACTCGAGCTCCGGCAGTCGTCCCCGCACCGCTCGAGGTCCCGGTCCAGGAGGAGGTCGAGGGACCAGTTGCGGGGCCGCAGTCATCACAGCTCGGCAAGTCGCCACCACTCATGAGGCTCAAAGTCCTCAGGTAAGTCGAGGCACAAGAAGTCGAAGAAGCGACATCGCTCATCTGGTCGCCCCATTGGGAAGCATTGGGTGCAACCAGATGGCCGAGTGGAAAGGTGCGACCAGATGTTCGGGACCGTCATGACGCCAATCTGCCTGCCCCAAGCCTCCACGGGAGGGCTCCCGCCTGCCCTTCCGGGGCCGCAGGGCTCTGAGGCTCCAGGGCTCCGAGGCTCCAGGGCTCCAGGGCTCCGTTATTCCGGGGCTCCGGGCCTCCAGGGCTGCAGGGCTCCGGGGCTGCAGGGCTCCGGGACTCCAGGGCTCAGGGGCTGCAGGGCTCGGGGGCTGCAGGGCTCCGGGGGCTCTGGGGCTCCAGGGCTCCAGGGCTGCAGGGCTCCCGGACTCCCGGGTTGCAGGGCTCCTGGGCTCCCGGGCTCGGGGGCTGCAGGGCTCCGGGGCTCCAGGGCTCCAGGGCTCCAGGGCTCACGTGCTGCAGGTCTCCTGGGCCGCAGGGCTCCAGGGCCGCAGGGCTCAGGGGGGCTCTGAAACCCCACGCTGGGCCTCAGGCACGGGGAGGACGGCCCGGGACCCATGGAGCCCATCCTGGGTACTTTGCCACGCCGCGGGCTGGAGGAGGGAGCCCCGGATGCCTGGGAGGTGTTGCCTGGTCATCGTCCATCTGGTCCTCGGCATGGAACTGCCAGCTCCGGAAGGGTGTCCTGGCATACCCTTGCCCCTAGTAATCCGGAGGAAGGCTACCCCTCTTTCTGGGAACACGTGCATGCCGAGTGAGGGAAGGGACCCAGGGCGCCAACGTGCCCGACCTCTTGGAGCCCTGGCTGGGATCCGGGAGGCGAATGGCACCTCATCGGACTTCCATCGATAAATCAATCGAATTTCGTTGTGCGCACTGCATTGTATTTGGGGATGCAGTGCGCGCAACGAAATTCGTTTGATTTATTTAAATGTTTACTTACCTGCAAACCTCCATTATCTATACATTACTAACCCCCACCCTGCCCGTCCCCCTCCCCACGTCACCGCCCCGGCAGGTACTCCCCTACCGACCACAGCTGGTTATAGGGCCACCAGCAGGCCTGGGCAGGTAGCAGGCGGCGCGCAAGTCCGGGGCAGACCACTCAGTCAGCCAGCGTCGGATTGGTAACGGGGCACTCGGGCAATGCCCGAGGGGCCGGGGTCCAAGTTCCATCTGAGGGCTGCTTTTGAGCAGCCTGGGGGCCGATTTGAGCGGTGTCTCTGTTGTTGGACTATACCGCCAGCGGCCCAGTGGGTGTCTGATTGGCCTTTGTGGAGGGAGATGGGCACTCATTATCTCCCGTGTAGCAGCAACAGGTAGAGATGTCACTCCTTTTTCTCTCGCTGGGCCTCCCACTAATGTAGAAGTGGCCTCACTTGTTTTCAGGTGTGTTTCACTAGTGTAAACTGATGCGTGCATTCCCCCCCCACCTTTTATGTAAAATTACGCTTAAGCAGTGATTTGAGGGGAGTCATTATGCAAATGTGGCCCGATTTTTTTATGCGTGCCCGGGCCGATTTTTAATCCCAGTCCAGCCCTGCAGTTAGCTAATGATTTTTATTGATGAACTCATTTCTTTTTAAAATATTAAAGTCTGTGACCTATGATGTGACTCTTCTTAGAGTTTCTCAATGCTCAAAATGGGGAAATTTCTGATATTTATATGTTTCCCTCGTCTTCATTGCTTGATATTGTCACTCAAAGTCGTTAAAATGTCACTCATAATTACACTGAAATTATGAAAATATCACAGATAAGCAATCTGAAACCTTGGAAGCTATGAAAATGGCCCCTAAATTAGTGACACAAACAATTGCAAATAATCTTTTAGAGGGAGACCCCAAAGCCACGAACCAAATCAATCGGAGAGAAAAAAACTTTATTTGTTTATCACCCCATAAGAACATCCAGGAGACACATACATCAGCAAAGTAACACAACTGTGAAAGACATAACATGCAGGGGGAAGGCGCCAAAGTCATGAGACAAATATATCAGAGCTAACAGTCAAATTAGTGCTCCAGCTAAAATGGCGCCCACGAGTCACCAGGAACAGAAAAGTAACGCAAAAATAATTTTTAAATGTTAGAGCATATGCAGCGGGAGTGCCCGAAATATAGCAGCCAAACCAATCAGAACAATCAAAATCCAACTCTGGGAACCCCCTCAAAAGACACGCTGGGTACAAGGTACAATATATATCTCCAAGGCAGTATGATCAAGCAACTTAGAAAGAGATGGAATACCAACCAAGAATATGGAAAAATAATGCAAAGAGTGACAAGGCCTCAAATATTAGCTCACATTTATGCATTGCAAAAAAACTTTAAATGAGCTACAAACATGCTTGACTGTGTAATCAATAAAGAACTACATTTGCCTTAAGGAGTTCATTGTAGCAGTGTCCCATGTAGGTCCAGAAGAACCCTTATCATTTACATAAGTTCCATTAGGATGTACTGTTTTTACATGTGGATATCTTGGAAATCTGGCATGGATCTAGTCCTGCCTTGGTGCATTTCTGTGGCATAAGCTGTGTTACCCTTGTCACTGTAATGTATTTCTGATTGAGAAAAAGAAAATGTTATAATTTATGGAAAGTACCCATCATAACATCACTAAGAAGGTTGGAAATTGGAGCCCAAGAATAAAAACATCTTTATTGCACAGAATAGGCAGCTGAGTCAACTTCAGAAGGTGTAAATGAATTACACGAGACCACACATCAATTGAGGAAAAGGCTCCCTGCAGGGCTCTGGGGAGGGGATGCAAGAAAGGCAGCCAGGCACAGAGCAGAAGGCCCTGCACAAGGGATATTGTCTCCAGCAGCTGCATTGTTTATATGCCAAACACAAATATAGAGGGTCTTTAACCACTTTATTTCCTTGCTGAGCCTTCTTCAAACAAGGGTTTCAAAGCAAACATCCCAATCAAAGCCCTTGGAAGGAAGCGGCATGACCTCAAATAGAAGGCCTGGCTATTTAAGATCATTCAGTGGTCGCTGGTGAACATTTCAAAGTGGTGGAGTATAAATTGCACAAAGTAACTTAGTGAAGGAGTGAAGGAGAGAGCTTGAGTTCTCCCCTCTGCTCTCACCTCTCTCCATCTAGTGACTCCCTCTGCCCAAATAATGTGATTTACAGCACAACTTTCAACTGCATTGCCTAACAGTCCAGAGGTTTGAAATCACTTTTAAAGGAAAACCTATAAAGCATTGTCATGACGTGGCAAACGCGTCCATTCATCATCATAGTTTTATTGGGGTGCAGATCACTTAAAAACCTTGAAAGAATGGGACAAACTGCAAAAAACTCAGCAGTATGACAAGTCACTAAAAAATATGGCAAGGATACCATAGGTCTTAAAAGAGTACAAATAATTTGGCTATACTATTTAACACAGTTGCCAACCGTTTTAAAAATGTACAGAGCACCTTCCTTTTCTTCTACTTTACTTTTCCATTTATGACCTTTTAAGTAGCTTCTCAATCATATAACATTAAGGAGAATATACTTGAAAGAGGCAGCACGGTGATATGAATAAATACACGAGTCTGACAACATTAGCCTCTAAACAACAGAATTTTCTTTCAAATTAGATAGATATTGCAAGCTTGGGCAGCATGGCTACCACTGGGGTGACAGTGATCTCACAGGTTCTTCCAGCAGGCATATATAACCTTTACCAGTCTTACAGGCTCAGGTTAAAGAAAAAAGTTGTGACAATAATGTCATAACAAGCTATTATTAGCAAGACCTCTGACCTCCTGGTCAGAGACCTGCTCTCTCCCCCTGCAGCTCCGATGGTAGTGCCTTTGTCGCTGATCTGTGCAGTCCTCTGGGCAGGTAGGTGTTTGAGGCCCTCCTCCACCCGCAGGCTCCTGCCTGCGCCTCATTCCTGGTGGTCCAGTGGGAGAGCCTTGCTCATCTGCTGGTCCCACTGCTGTCTGCTGTTTTGTACCTGTTTTTCTATCGTTTTCTGTCTTTGTTATCTTGCCTGTTTTTCGTTAGTTTCTCTCCGTCTTTGTTATTGTGCCTGTTTTCTGTCTTTAGGTATTGTGCCTCTGTATTTTAATTTTTTGCCTTGTCTCTCTCTGCTTGCTCTGTAACTTCTGCCCGTTTTCCCTTCCCCGGCGCTGCTGCCCTCACTACCCCTCCCACCTGGCAGTTCCCACTCCCACCTCCCAGCTGCACTTCCCTCCCCCTTCCCTATTTAATGGCGACCGCGCCGCTGGCGCGCTAAATCCAAGCCTATCTGCACCTGTCTGTGACCCAACCATGACCAGCACCAGGGACCCTGGATCTCCGACTACCGACCACTACGACTCAGCTGCCCTTCTCTCACTCAACCCAGGAAGGAACAACAACTGCCAGCTATCCATGCCGAGCATCACCCACGGCCAATTCTCCTGCCGCCATTGCCGCCAGAACTTCACCACCATCCGCACTCCCACCGCCACCGACCCCACGGCGAACACCAACACCCTCAAAGCCCTGAGGTGCATTCTCCTCAACATACGACCCCTGCACACACACTGTGTAGAGAAACTTGGACCAACTCCACCTCCGACCCCGACATCACCACCGCCATCCCCGATGGATACAATATCCAGAGGAAGGACCGACCCAACTGCCCAGGAGGAGGTCTCGCCATCGCACACAAGAGCTCCCTCTGACTCATCACTTCCTGCACGCGCGACCCCCGTCCACCAACGAACACCTCCATTTCCAGAACCAGACCCTAAGATGCACCCTCGCCTACAGACCTCCCGGACTTAGTACTGCATTTACCACCACCATCGCCGACCTCATCGCTTCCATGCCATCGCCTCCATGGACTACATACTCATCGGAGACTTCAACTTCCACCTTGACAACCTCACCAACCCCAACCACCACCACCATGTCCACCACCACCACATCCACCACTACCATGTCCACCACCACCACCATGTCCACCACCACATCCACCACCATGTCCACCACCACCACGTCAGCCACCACCACCATGTCCGCCACACCACCACAACCACATACACAACCACCACATCCACCACCATCACGTCCACTACCATGTCCACCACCACCATGTCCACCACCACCACGTCCATCACCACCACATCCACCACCACCACCATGTCCACCACCACCACATCCACCACCATATCCACCACCATGCCCACCACCACATCTGCCATCACATCCAACACCACCACGTCAGCCACCACCACCACCACGTCAGCCACCACCATGTCCACCTACACCACCACGTCCACCACCATGTCCACCACGTCATCCACCACCACCACGTCTGCCACCACCATGTCCATCACCACCACATCCACCACCAATACGTCCACCACCAGCATGTCCACCACAACGTCCACATCACCACCACATCCACCACTACCATTTCCACCACCGCCACGTCCACCGCATCACCACCACCACATCAGCCACCACCACCACATCCACCCCCACCACCACATCCACCACCATGTCTACCACCACGTCCTCCACCACCACGTACACCACCAGCCCGTCCACCCCACCACGTCCACCACCACCATGTCCACCACCACCACATCCACATCCACCACCACCACGTCCACCTCCACCACCACGTCCACCACATCACCACTATCACATCCACCACCACGTCCACCACCACCTTGTCCACCACCACCACGTCCACCACCTCCACAACCACCACCACCACATCAGCCACCACCACCACTTCCACCCCCACCACCACGTCCACTACCACGTCCACCACCACCACGTCCACCACCACCACGTCCACCACCACCACGTCCACCACCACGTCCACCACCACGTCCACCACCACGTCCACCACCAAGTCCACCACCACCACGTCCACCACCACCAAGTCCACCACCACCAAGTCCACCACCTCCATGTCCACCACCACCACATCCACCCCACGTCCACCACATCCACCACCACCACGTCCACCACCACAGCATCCACCACCACCACGTCCACCACCACATCCACCACCACCAAGTCCATCACCACCGCAGGGGTAATAGGAGTGTCAATCCCGGCTGTACATGGGACATTTAAGGATGCATTGGTTGCGGGAATAGGGGCTAGAAGTATTACACCAGACCCAAGATACATTTTGAAGAGGCACAATGTCACAGGGGCTGCTGTAAAAGCACTCGCAGCATCTCTACCTCACAGTGGCATACCTGCACGAGCCACTCACTCAAAACAAGCATTGGCATAGCCAATCGGTCTCACCGTTGGGACCTTATACGTGTTTAGCCATGCAACACTTGATGTTGTTGCACCAAGGATATTGTGCTGGATAACTACACACTTATAAGGTCTCAAAGGCTAGACCTATTGGCTATGCCAGTGCTTGTTTCACTTTTTTCCGACTTTGTTTCTCCTTTAGGCTTCCGGAGAGAATGGCACTCGAGAATATCGGCAAAAGGGCAAAAATAACAGCAAGTGCTGCTACGAAAGATAGGAATGTAAATGAAAATAAATACTGTAAAACAATAAAATCTGTTTGAAAAACAAATAACAGCAAGTGCTTGCCGTCGGTACGTGCTGTGTGGGGGTTAGGGGGTCGTTTGATGCCCCCTGGTGGAGGGAAGTGGCCATTGCGAAGATTATTCAGCTGTTCGAGGTAAATATGTTAGTTTAATTAAAACTCAACTGGATTTTAGTATTAATTGGTGACTTTCTGAACGAAGATCTACCTTCCTAAATGTAATTAAAAATATATATGTTTCGAGGTTTACCTCTGTGTTGGTAATTCCTTTTATAGGATAGACACAGTTAATACAAATACGGCAGAGTTCATCAAAAGTAAGTTGAATCTGAATCTTCGAAGGTATGCTACAATAAATGCAATACAGCATCATGTATTCAAGCATGACAACAGACCCGGGAGACTCCACATGTTTTAAAGTCAGACATGCATTAATTTTAACTGACTCTCGTCTAAAATTGCCTGCGCTCCGATAAAAGCCAATAGGTGGAAAATACATTCTCCCGTTAAAAAAAATATATATATATATATATATATATATATATATATCACTTTCCAATTTTAAAACGTTGTTGGCATTTTTATATTATTTCTGCATATTACGGGCAGGGCAATTAGAAGTTACTTAAAGGGCAACAGCAACCGAATACTTTTTGTGAGCTGAGGTCTTGTATTTGATGCGTCAAGTTTATCTATCAGATGGGGAAAAAAACATGCCGGAGTACGTGTCACGCACATCAGACGGCGCAATAGATGTAATATAGGGTTCGCCTCTTTATAGAAAACAAAACCACAGTCCATCGCCATCTACTGGTAAGAAATGAGACTGCTATCGTCAAAAATCGGAATGAGTTGTGTGGTTGACATGGTGTAAAATAAGCAAGAATTAATAAATCGGGAACGTTGCTGGAAATAAGAAAACTCTTTAGGGTGCATTTTATTTCTCCTGAATGGCTCAATTGCTTTGAACAAAAGAAAACAAGAGACCGCTATTGGAGACAACTCCTTTACCAAACTCCTTTAACAAATATCCACAGCGCGACAATCTACCAGCTAAATTAATGTTCCTTCCTCAAAGTTATGAAATGGTCTTTTCATGCTGTAAGGGACACAGCCACAAGGATTGTGTACAGCAAAACAGCATACGTTCATGTTGTGCATACGTGCCAATAGGTCCGATTCAGGCAAAAATGGCTTTATGACTCTCGCCTGAAATTGGCTTTGTTTCAATAGAAGTTAATAGGGAAAATACATTCCCCCGATTTTTTTCTCTCTTAAAATCTCCTATTTTCCTTATCTAAAATGTTGGCATGTATGGATGGGCATGCACCAGCCAGAGCAGATACTAGTGAGCATGACTGGGCACGGCGGAAGAATTTGCACGTGTGCTGCTGCCTGCCTCTGGTCTGACAATGCCTGTCAGACAACATGACGGCGGACAGCCCACCCCCTTCAGACCCTGAAGAGGGTGGGAGGTCCGACGTCATGCTGACTGACATGATTGTCAGTTCTCCCTCGGCGTCTCTGAACTTAAGTAAACTGAGAGTTTACTTAAGTTCAGAGAAGCTGAGTGAGCTGCGGGTGCGGGCGGTTTGTGGGGCAACGCCCCAGCGCCCTTAATGGACGCACCGCCACTGGGCCACTGTGTAGTGATAAGTAGGACTAAACAGCTCTTTTTTACCCTGTGTCACTGGAGTGAGGCAAACAGGTTCACTCACCTTTTTAAAAGTTCAGCTGATGTATGCTTAACTCACCATTGGCCTACATCAGGTACATGTGGAGTGTTGTGCAGCGCAGGAGTAGTGACTTTGCATCATCATCAAAGCTTTATTTCGATATGCACAAGATATCATAAAAGCACATACAAAGTTTAAAAAAAACAACCCACAATTCATAAATCTTACATTTTGCAAGGTTGATTGCAGTAAAAACATTCATGTTACAATAAATAGATTAAGAGGCATATTAAACATTAGCAGCTTTGTAGAATTTAAAAATTTGATTAAAAACTAAGTCATCTCATAGCTTTTGCTCTAATTACCCATACCCAGCTCAGAAATTTGGCAACCCCGCAGACTAAGCATGTGCTAGTGTCAGTCTTAAGTATTCTTAAAGCTACGGAATGATTCCTAGTTCCGAGCAATAGACATGCAGGTTTTAGCCATTTCTGTCTCGGTTTTGCATAGGCTGGGCATGCATAAAAGACATGAGCGATGCTTTCAGGGACACCTTCACAAATTGGGCAGTCAGGTGGGGTTTGGTACGGGGGCTTCCATTTACAGGTGTAATCGTGTAAGGGTAGGTTTCCCAGCCTGAACTGGATAAACAGCGATCTATCCCTTGGTTTTGTGATAAAATCCAAGTAAGGCTGCAAACGAGGCTTGGGTTTATGCTGTTTATACTCCTCGGTCAGCCTTCCTTGGTTTAGGTCCCTTAGATCTTGCTCGTCCACCCAATTCCAGTAGGCTCGTTTAATTTCAAGCTTAGATAAGGGAACTCCAGGCTCCCAATTGATTGGCAAACCAGTGTCGTTCAAAAGCTTCTTAATGTTACGGATCCAGCTGACTTTGTGGGAGCCATTAAGATTCATAACCTCCATCAGACCATCAAGGTACTTAGAGAGCTCAGGGGTCCGCCATAGCCTAGCCCAATATAAAAGAGGTCGTAGCCTGGCTAGGTCCCGGATGGAGCGGCGACCCAAATCGCTCAGTAGTGGTTTGATGGGGGTGCCCATTGGTAGGGATACCAGCTCTCTAAGGAACTTATTCTCAGAAGTGATGAGGCCATTAATGCTTTCGAAACCCCACAGCTCTGCACCATAGAGGGCGCTGCCCGCAGCCTTTGCAGCATATATATCCAAGGCAGGGGCAACGGGCTTAGAGGAGGACATACGATGTTCCTGCCCCAAAACACCAGCCACCCTTTTATGGTTCAAAAGCATTTTATCAATATGGGGCTGCCACTTCAAGTTTTGGGAGATTCTAATTCCCAGGTAGTCAAATTCTTTTACACGCTCCAATGGTTCTCCATCAAGAAAGAGGGTGGACCTGGAGGACTTACTAGGATTGAAATAGAGAAGCTTAGTTTTCGAGGTGTTAATGACAAGGCCCCTAAGTTCACAAAACAAACTGAAGCGATTCAACAACTTTTGCAGGCCCACAGGGGTTTTCGAGACCAACAAGGTGTCGTCTGCGAAAAGTAAGGTGGGCACTTTATCGCCCGCCAAAACCGGGGCGTCTGCATCTATTTGAAGCAGAAAAGAGACCACACCATTCACAAACAGAGAAAAAAGTGTTGGGGCTAACACGCACCCCTTTGACTTTGCACTGGATGTGTATGTGCATAGGAAGGGTGCAATACAGGGGTTGAGCAGTGCGGTGCAGAATATATGTGGTTAGTGCATGTACAGAGTGTATGCATGCCTGCTTGGAATCAGGAGCAGCTGCTCGTACTGTGAAGTGGTGGGGTAGGGGAAGGAGGGAACCCCAAAAACCCACAATTAATAAATAGATAAAATAGCACTTACCTGCTCCGACGGCTGCCACCTTCTTCCCAATCCTTTTGTCCTTGTCAGGAACCTGATGCACATTGCATAGGCTTCCAGCTCCCGATCCCAGTGCTGCTCACATGCTGGGAATGCTATTGGATTGCCATGGATTGGTCTGAGACACTCGGTTCTGCGTTCATACATAGACTGGGCGCCTGTGTTGGTTTCTCCACCCAGCCGTACAACACAACTAGGTGGAGAAAGGCTAACTGCACATGATGGTTTGGCCGTCCCTCTGGAGCCGGCCAAGCATCATGCACATTTAGCAGTGCCCACTACTCCCCCCTCCTCCCTGGTACTGCAGTGTCACTGTGGCTGTCCCCGCCAATCCTCGGCACGGCTGGCAGGCAGCATGCAAGACGCAAAATAAAATGCTAATAAAAATGGTTTGTTATCATTACATTTATGTCCTTGCCTCTGCTGGCTTCCAGCGGGGGGAGGGCAACAATTAAGCAATAAATAAAGGTGCACTTACCTGCTCCGATGGCCGCCGCCTTCCTCCTGATCCTCACGTCTCTGTCAGGAACCTGGTGCACACTGCTCAGTATCCCTGCTCCCAATCCCAGCGCTGCTTATGTGCTGGAAATGCTATTCCCAGCATGTGAGCAGTGCTGGGATTAGTCTGAGCGCCTCGGTTCGGCACTCAGACTTAGACTGGGAGCCTGTATTGGTTTCTCCACCCAGTTGTACAGCACAGCTAGGTGGAGAAGCTGAGTGCTAAGTGCGCATGACGGTTTGGCCGGCCCTCTGGGGCTGGACAAACCATAATGGGCATTTAGCAGTGCCCACCACTCCCCCCTCCTCCCTTGTGCTGCAGCCTGTGGCGGCCGCTCCATTAGGGTGATGCAGCGGCCGTCCTACGGTTTTCTAGCAGTGCGACAAGTAGAAAATAAAATGATATTTTAAATACCATTTTATTTTCCGCTCATCATCCCCCGAGTATTGCGAGCTGTAACTGCTTGTAAATAACTAAACATATAAAAACAAGCATTAGAAATGCAATAGGTCTCGCAGCATTAGAGTTAGTGCTTTTAGAATTGTTAATGGGTTTAGCATGAGGGTGAGGGTGAGTGAGGGTGAGGGTGAGTGAGTGTGAGTGTGGGTGAGTGGGGGTGAGTGTGAGTGGGGGTGAGTGTGGGTGAGTGTGGGTGAGGGTGAGGGATTGAGGGTGAGGGGTTGAGGGTGAGTGAGGGTGAGGGGTTGAGGGTGAGTGAGGGTGAGGGGTTGAGGGTGAATGAGGGTGGGGAGGGTGGGTGAGGGGTTGAGGGGTTGAGGGTGCGGGTTGAGGACCACCTGCGGAGTGTCCCTAATTTCAGGGTTCCCACAGTTTTTGCATTCATAGCGCCAGAAAGGTAGAGGTCACTGTGGAAAACATCAGGGTTGATACCCTGAATACATACGATCGACATGGGCCCCTGAATGCAACAACCGGTCGGCAGAATTTCGTACAGTGGACTGTAATCAACGACACTTCCTTCCGAGGATCGCTCACTTCGAAAGAACTGGAATAAGGGGCTTTTATCTTTGTGCCCCGTTAGGACATGTTCTTCCTTCATTGCATATGAATAGATTGCAAAGTTTAATATTAATGCAATCACCAGTCACCCATCAATAAGACCTGTGGGCCTTTGCCGCAAATAATGAACGTTTACTCATGATGGTGCTCTCTCGCCCTAACAATGCTCAGGGACCAAGGGGCAGATTTACAAGCCCCTTGCGCCACTTTTCCCCATGTTAAAAATGACGCAAGGGGCTTGTAAATAAGCCCCAAGTCTTTGGCTACACTTTGTTAGTGACCAATCGCTGCAGTTCGTCATGCCGATGCTTCCAGGTCAGATGGGCAGCTGCTCGTGCCACCAACACATCTTGCTTGCTATGGGACTGGACAGTAGTGTCGTTCAGTCCTAGTTGCGTAAAGGCAATGGCGAAACAAACCCTATCGCCCTCAGCAACGTAAGACCCTGTGCCAGTAACAGTACTAGATCAGGCTCACGGCCAGCCAGGCTCTAAAAAGACCGTTTATCTTCTTGGGGCAGGAACAAACAAATAGAGGCAGGTTATTCACATATATTTCAGTGTGCGCTGCAAACGACTTTAACAGAACCAAGGAATCCTAACTGTCCGACGCAGGTAGTGAGCGACCATACCAGGGTTTTCGGACACTCCAAAAAGACAAACACTCACCTGGTCGCAGATGAAGTGTTTGTCAATTCACACAATCGCGCAGACGATGAGAAAGCGACCCTGGATACGACCAACTGCCCGCTGCGAACCTCTTCGTGAAAGGTGGCACCAATGCCCGGTCTGAGATTTCACGGGACGGGAGAGGGCAGGAGTTCCATACTCGCAGCACTTCGCTTAGTACGTGCTTGTTAACATACAACTGCGCATGCGTCCCGGCGAGCTTCGATTCCCGCAAGTGAACTGTTGAACGTTCCGGGATGTGACGTCACTGGGCAGGCTGCTGTTGAGTGTCTCCAATGGAAAATCCCGAGCCTCACTGATCAATTGTTCCAAGAGTGTCAATCAGAGGGGCCGGAAGTAAGCACCAGCGGCGATTCTGGGAATCTCCTGTGTTTCTCATCACCTAGAACAATAAGAGGGCGGAGTATTGTGAAAGTTGCTAAAATCGTAGCTCTGACCCAAACACGTGGTGGATCTTACAGAAGATCGAGGAGGCGGAGAGTTGAGGCAGGCAGGCAGGCATGGGAGGAGAGGAGGAGGGGGGAGGAGAGTAGGGGAGGCACGGCCTAGCGGCCGTGCAATCAAGTAGTGAGGGGGCGGAGTTGTGGGAAGGCTGAGAGAGAGAGTAGGCGGCTGGGGGCATGTGCACGCGCATTTAAGCTCAATGCGCATGCGCATTGAGCTTAAATTTATCGTGCACTGCAAGGAATCGCCACGATTCCTTGCAGTGTGGATAAAGAGCGGATAAGTGCCAATACTCTCGCCTTGCTCGATGCGCATGCGCATCGACAGGCGAGACCTAACAAGGTATGGTTACTCTTTCACCTCGTCTTGGTTAAACATGGAAACAAAAAATGATTTACTCCGTGCATGCCTTGCCATTTATAAAACAAATCTCAATTTTTCATACCGATCAGAAAGAGAGAAAAAAAGATAAGTGAAATATAAATTCTGCTTTGCAATAAGACGTAACTGCTTTGCTCGTAGCCTGTGAAAATAGCTAACAGTTCATTGATGAAATATATAGTATTCAAACCCACTTTTTAATTAAAAAATATACGTACCAAGTTTTAAATTATAGAGCTCGAACATCATGCATCTTGAAATTGTCGAACCGTTGCACAATTTTTTTCCAGAATATAATAAAAATAGCCAAAACTACAGCCGAGCGGTATTTCTAATTAAAAAGGTGCGTGTGCCTGTTTGAATGGTGCATGTGACATGAAGCACGCAATGGACGCTTGTCAGTCAAACGTGCACAATTTTGTTAATGGAGTTAAACAGCCAGGCTTCCCTCTTCTAATTGGGAGAACATACTGTAACTGCTTCTCGAGTGACATGCGTTTGACTGATAGTTGTCCGGGAAGCAGCAATGCTGCAGGTATTCTAAATAATAATGGTTTGGCGATATAATTGGACTAATGTATATACGACACGTTAATGTTTTTACTTTTATGGTTCTAATTGTAACTGAATAAAGTTGTGTGATGTACCTGGAAGTGCTACATAATAAGTATGTGTGAATGTAATGGGACCTGAACTCAGACAATGTGAGTGGGAGATGTGAAAAACGCCAGCATTGACCTATGTCAGCACAAAGCACTATCGTCTGATGGTTTTGGAGAGTAGCAAAGAAACTGTTTGAAGTACTTGATCTAGGTCCCGTGTCTGATTGTCAACCTCAGAGAATGAAAGGCGTGTTTTTTCTTAGCACCTGAATTTGGTGGGAGCTGACACGGAAAGATGAAGCCGTGTCCTCAGGGTCACTCGATTTGATGAAACTGGGAAGTTGGGATTTTATCTCTGGTATGCTTGTTACCCAGTCCACAGTTCCGTCAGTAAACAAAAACGACACATTAATTCCTCGCTTGGAAGTAAATGGATCTTTACAGGAAAAAAACAGCGCCTAAAACGTAGGGTAAGAAACACGGCAAGACGCTAGCACAAAGCAGGCGAGGTGCCAAGCGCGCAGCTTATCTCTTGCTTCCTGGTGTTTGGAATGTTTACATAGCACGGACCTCGCCCCAGGTGGCGGGGGCTTGAGTAGAGCATGGGACTGGTACCAGCAGTGCTTAATATGTAAATAAATAAGTGCAGGGGCTCCCTTCAGGTGACCACTGCAGCTTGTACCATGCATTGCCCCTACTATGCTGCCGGTGATTGTAACAACAAAACTACTAACTATCAGAAGCATTGAAGCAGGGATCCAGCGGCCAGAGATTCAGTTAACTTTGAAAACAATTAGTAAAACTTCATGCTTAGAAATGTGTAAGTAATTCTTCTTCAATTCAAAATACTTCATTGCTTATCATTTTGGGATTGATTTCCATGACAAATCACAGGAAGTCAGAAAATAGTTGTGGTGCCACACAGTATACCATTGTCTTGTATATTGTTCAGAGGTGCGTGGCACTTGCAGGGCCTAGCTTCAGAAACATTTCTATCTATATGTTGTTATATGACATCCCTTTATTAATGTAATAACTGCACTTTTACAATTGCTTTATGAACCTTCTTGCTTCTCAAACTTGCTTGAAAATCCACCATTTACCCACTCTTTTTTTCAAAATTTTCTCGAGGGGAGAACCCCCCAAATCCCACTTAAGATGTTCTGGCGTACTCGCTGCGCTCGCTCGCCACGGTGCACACCGACACACAGTTTACGCCTCACCACTTTCAAATGTCACCAGCCACCACTGGCTACAGCATCACTGTGGCTGTCCCTGCCCCTCCCTCGGCTCGGCTGGCAAGCAGCCTTCAGGATGCAAAATAAAATAATAGTATAAACATTTTATTATTATTTTATTTATGTCCTTGCCTCTGCTGACTTTCAGCCGGGGCGACGCTTCTCCACCATAATGGAGGAGCCGTACTGATTGGAATACATTACAGGAGAGATGTAGTGATGTGCAGTGTGTGTGAAAGGAAAGTATGTGCTGGGTGTATGTGTGCTTTCGTGAAGTACAATACATGAAGGGTGAAGTATTGTGCAGCTTGCCCATGGTGAGTGTGTGTGCTGGTAGTGTGTGTGTTTGTAAGTAGCACACCTTGATACAATACAGAAAAGCTACATAACTGAACAGTGCACACAGACTAAATGTGGGTGCTGAATGCATGTGTCTTTAGTGGCACAATGCATTGAGATACCAGTGCTGGACAGTAAGTGTGCTCTGAATGTACACGGAGTAAGTGTGCCTGCATTGGTACATTGCATGGAGGGCCCATGGTTCCATTTTGGGAATCTCAAGTCTGCCTGGTGAAAACATGAGTAGAGGAATCTCCCCACATAGATTTGTGTATTGGTGCATTCCTGTGAGCTTGGTGGATCATGCTGGAGGAAGGGACCCTCCCTTTACACTTCAAAAGGTTGTTTTTTTATTCAGTTATAGAGCACAAGGAAGGGGCCAAGACACATCTCAGGAAAGCAGATAGGGCTGAAAAGGGAAAAAAAAGTAGGGCTGAGAGCCTGCAGTTAACATTTTGATGCACATAGCATTGCAACTGACATCCAGGTGTTAACTCTGGTCACTCGCATTGTGTTGTGGAACTTCAGAGACTTGCCTACTGTGACTGACACCCTTTCATGAGGAAAGACAAAAAGAAGCAGAACCTCAACATACAATTTCAAAGACTCAGACTCTAAATTACATTTTGGTGTGTGGAAATGGACTAGAAGAAGGGGAGGTTGAGACTTCAAACTTGGCTATCTTCCAAGGAGCCATATGAGCTTTGTGAGGAGGGGAAGCTCTGCAAGACTTCGGCATGCGAGCAGGACTCAGGGCAAAGGCCTGCCAGTCTCCCATCTGGGTTAGGAGATGTGAGAAGTTGGCCTGGTATATGATGCTCACTAGTTCTAGTGATCACCTTGTACCATGCCAAGCAACCCTTATGATGATTGGTTGTAAGTCAACCTTATAGACCAGCTATCCTAGTAGCGTGGACAAAGCAGTCTTATACTAAACTCTGTAAAGGCATGTGAAGCAAGCTGTTTTACCATACACAATCCCCATGAATACCAAATGAAAGGACACCACACAGATATATATTGAAAATATATATATATTTATTTACTACAAATATCCCCTATACTCTTTATGAGCACAGAAGCAAATGCGTTAAAACAAAACACAGTTTAAATACACAAAAGTTGCACAATATGGATGAGCCCTAGGGGCCACTTAAACCATGTACTAAAATAGTGGTATAAGAACCACCAATCTGAAAGGAAATAGGCCTAGGGCCTGGGGAATCGCTGGAGCTGTTCGGGACTAACAGTGAAGAAGTCAGGAAAGGCCCGCGGGACTCGGGTGCAGTGCTTAAAGTGCACGCATGCACCAATGCAAAGTCAATGGTGCGTAAAAGTTACAAAGTTACTGCAAAAGGAGTCTTCCGACTGGACTAGGACTACCAAACTTTAGAGTTAGGCACTAGAGGGGTGTACCAGTGTAAGAACACTGGCGTTAGTAAGTTACCTCACCCACAGGAAGCGGGTGCACAGGTGCCAAAGTGTGTCGGGTTTCGTCACGCAGTCTGATGGTGCCTGAGGATGAAGATGCTGCAGGCGTCCAGGAGAGAAGTGTCCGGTGTGATCCAAGGGTGGATCGAAGATGTGAAGACCTGAAAGCAGAGGGGACAATGTTCAAAAGTCACTAGCCAGTGACTGGCGAGGAACCAGGATGGAACCAGGCGATGTCGGGTGCAAACAGGCGATGAGGTGCAGCTTGTCTCCGCAGCCACGTGGACACAAAGAGGTCTAGGACGTCGAGGAGTCGATCACGAGCTGTCCCACAAAGGCTCTAGCTGATGGCGGTGTCTGCAACTTGATTGGAGCAAACAGGCCTTGGCTAATGCAAGCCACGCAGGAAGTGAAGAAAGCTTAGTTCTCGGACCAGCAAGGTCAGAGGTGCTGCTCCTTTTTACAGGAGCGAGGGCCAGTCTGGAGCAACCAGACCAGCAGTTTAGATTGTAGATTTCGTCGCCAAGATGGCCACTAGCCGCGTGGCAAGTGACCGGGATGACGCGTCGAGTGGCAAAGTGCAAAAGGGCCCCACGCAGATCGTGGAGATGCTGGGGGGCTGTTCTTCAGTGCAGATGCTGCTCGGTGGTGGGGCTTCTCAAACCCCAAAGCACAGCATTGAGGGAGCCTCGGGTGCTGCACAGTCAGCTTCTCGGGGGTCTTTCAAGATGGCCGGTCCCACGTCTCTTGATGCCTCCACGGGTCTCTTCTTTTCAGGGACTGTGGATCGGGCTGTGAGATGTCTGGGAATCCAGGTCTTGTTAGGCTCTGGGCTCGGCTCCGGCGGGAGGCGGCGGCAAAGCAGACATCGAGTTGCTGGTTGGTGCCTGTATTCACAGGGTGGTCACTCCTTGGCCACAAGGGAGATTCTCTTCAGTCTTTTGTGGAGCAGAATGTCGAAGTCCAGTTTTCTTCTTAGTTTCAAGTCGAGTTCAGGATGATCTCAAGTCTTGGGACACAGCTCCCACTCTTATTCCAAATCTAGGGGCCGGATTACCTGCTAGGTCCCTCCTCTGGGTGGGACCAGGAAGGGGGGTGGTTACACCCCCTTTCCTTTGTCCAGCTTCGCGCCAAGACTGGGGCTGGAGAACCCCAGGACCGGTTTGAACTGGCATATGCGCAGGGACACCGTGTGTGCCCCAGGCATGTCTCATTCTATTCAGCCCTGTCCTACCCAATACACAAAATCCTGTCTGGGGTGGTGCTAGCACCTCCCAAGGCAGGAAACCCTTTGTCCAAGCCTCCCTCGCTGGAAGGACTCCCAGCAGCAGGAGGTCAGACTTGTGTCTGTGGTGGCAGCATCCATTTTGTGATACTGAGGCTCTAGTTTAACTTTAACCGGGGTTCAGGTTATGTACATGTCGTGTCCCTCTAGAAGGGTGGAAAGCTACCCCCGTCGCCAGAACTGGCGAGGGGGTAGTATTCCAATTCGTATGACACCTTACTCGACATGTTTTGAAAAAGCCAAACCAAAGTTAGCAAATAACCGCGAGGATTATAATGCACTTAAGAGTATATGGTATGGCAGTATCATGAAACAGCTACAGGAAGTGGTTCCGAAAGCTGCAGACAGGCTCAGCTCATGCTAGAGCACCATCTCACATATTTCCAAGCACTCTGCCTCCAGGATTGATGAGGCCTTCCATAGGAGTGGCTGATAGGAACATATGTGTCCATTTTAGGTTAGGTATAGGCATACTATACCTAAGTAAGGGGTGATTACACTGACTTACCCCAGCTGAGTGATCCGCCAGTGGTGTCAAATATGAAGGCCAGGCCAGGGGTGGCACAATACGTGCTGCAGCTCCTGGTAGGCCTTGGAAACACCTATGCCCTGGGTACCCTGGGTACACTGTTACAGGGGGCTATAAGGTGAACCAGTTCCAATTCGTAATGCACCTAGAGTGCATTGGCATTAATCTTAGAGAGAGAACAGCAGGCTGTGGGTCTGATTAGCAGGCCCACAGCCACATTAAGTCATAAACCAGTGAAGCAAAAAGCAAAAATTTGGGGTGACCATAGGATAGCAGACCCTACTCTCCTACACAACCCCCCCAAACGCAGGGACATTAGACTAACCTTGACCAGTTGTGTCTTTATGTTCTAAGTGGAAGTACCTGGAGAGACTGTCTGCATTACCATGGTCAGTCCCTGGGCGGTGCTCCACTGTAAAGTCCATCCCCTGTAGGGAAATGGACCACCTGAGCAGTTTGGGGTTTTCACCCTTCATCTGATTAAGCCATAAGAGGGGCTTATGGTCGGTCTGAATCTTGAAGTGAGTGCCAAACAAGTAAGGTCTCAACTTCTTCAGGGCCCACACCACAGCAAAGGCCTCCCTCTCAATGGCTGACCAACGTTTCTCTCTGGGGGTCAGCCTTCTGCTAATAAAAGCAATGGGCTGGTCTTGACCATCTACATTAAGTTGTGAAAGCACAGCTCCCACTCCCAACTAAGCATGGGCGGATTTTGCGAATTGGCAATCCGCGAACTTGCGTATTTATGGATTCGCAATCCGCAAAATCCGCGAACTCTCGCGAATTTGCGGATTTTTTTTTTGTGTTCGCAAGGGTTTCTGCCAGTTCGCGAGGGTTGTGTACCAGTTCGCAATTGCGAACGTACTTGTCGGCTCGCAACGGCCGCGACTATGTTGTTTCTACGTCTGGTTCATCATCACAGGTTCACAGCACCCTCTGTTTCACCACTGCCACCCTCTGGTACACCCATGCCACCCTCTGGTACATCACTGCCACCCTCTGGTTGGTTTATCACTGTAGATTATGGGGGTGAAAAAAAGCAAGCACACCTGCCCTGCTTCAACTGACATGAATTAATTTGGGGTTGATTAATGTGCCACTGAATTTAAACTTCCAGTCTGGCTGGCACCTGCTTCCTTATCTGTAATTTGCTTTCTGTTGCAGTGCATTTTTTTTTCACAGGACCTTTGTGGCCTACTTGTAGCTATTCTCTGAGCCTGCTGTGAGGGTCAGAGCAAGGTCATAGAATAGTTGCAAGTAGGCAACTGAACTCTGAAGGGGCCCCTCAGGAAGCACTACAGGGAATGGTTACTAATGATAAGATTGAACTTTTGCACCTGCTGAGTGCTTTCAGTTTTGTCTGTAATTGCTTTCTGTTGCAGTGTAATTTTTTTAACAGGACCTTTGTTGTATACTTGTAGCTATTCTCAGAGCCTGCTGTGAGGGTCAGAGCAGGGTCATAGAATAGTTGCAAGTAGGCAAATGAACTCTGAAGGGGCCCCTCAGGAAGCACTACAGGGAAAGGTTACTAATGATAAGATTGAACTTTTGCACCTGCTGAGTGCTTTCAGTTTTGCAAAAATCCAAATATCCAGCAGCATCCACAAAAAGTAACCCTTCCAGGTCAAGATCCAAATCAAAGTGACCAGCACATGAAGAAAGCACTGGGAGGAGCCTGCTGGACAGGAACAGGAAGTTGGAGACTGTGGGGCACGTCCTTCCTCCCACCCCCCCCCCCCCAAAATGGACTCCTTGCAAAGAAAAAGTGCAGGCAAATGTCAACCTGAGGAGTTATTCTGATAAAAATCATAATTTTCAAGGTTTATGCTGCCTGCTGGTGGATTTCTTGTGCGAAATTGCAAATTTTGCAATCTCGCAATTGCGAGATTGTCGCTGCCCGCCGCATCTACGTGTTCGCAAGTGTTTACTCCCGCGAAATTGTATAGTATTCTAGTTGGCAAGTGCGACCAAGCAAAAAATCCGCTTCGCACGGATTTTACGAATTTTCGGCAAGTTCGCGAGAGTTCGCGGATTGCGAATTTGCCGAAAATCCGCGAGCGGAACGGATTTTACGCCCATGCTTACTCCCAACTCAGAAGCATCTGTTTGGACAATGAGCTCTCTTGAGTAGTCAGGGCTCTTCAGGATAGGTGCAAAGCACATGGCCTTCTTCAGGTCATCAAATGCCTTTTGACAGTTTACTGTCCACTGAACCTTTTTGGGCATCTTCTTGGATGTCAGACCATTAAGAGGAGTCACAATGGACCCATAGTTCTTCACAAACTTCCTGTAGTACCCAGTCAGGCCCAAGAAAGCTCTGACCTGAGTCTGGGTGGTTGGAGGGGACCAGTCCTTTATGGTCTGGCTCTTACTCTCCAGTGGTTGAACTTGGCCTCCATCTACATAGTGGCCCAAGTATACAACTTTACTCTGCCCTATCTGGCACTTTGTGGTCTTGATAGTGAGGCCTGCCTTTTGCAGAGCCTCTAGCGCTTCCTTCAGGTGGACCAGGTGATCCTCCCAGGCGGAGCTGAAGACAGCAATATCATCCAGGTATGCTGCGTAAAAGTCATCCAACCCAGTAAGGACTTGATTCACCAACCTTTGGAAGGTGGCAGGTGCATTTTTCAAACCAAAGGGCATCACCACAAATTGGTAATGCCCACCTGGGGTAGAAAATGTAGTTTTGGCTTTAGACTCCTCTGATTTGCCAATAGCCAGCTGTCAAGTCAAATGTGCTCAAATACTTGGCAGAAGCCAATTTGTCTATTAGCTCATCTGCCCTTGGAATAGGGTGTGCATCTGTCCTGGTGACAGCATTGAGTCCTCTGTAATCCACACAGAACCTCATCTCTCTCT
Source organism: Lissotriton helveticus (assembly GCF_964261635.1). NCBI lineage: Eukaryota > Metazoa > Chordata > Amphibia > Caudata > Salamandridae > Lissotriton > Lissotriton helveticus. Next base: position 246,700,540 of record NC_136059.1, on the reverse strand, counting down.
TGCCATCTTTGGTGTGAGGTTTGGGGGGCTCTCTGAAGGCTCGATAATACCTAATTCCAGCATCTTTTGCACCTCAGTCTTTATACAGTCCCTGACATGGTCAGGTTGCCTGTAAATCTTGTTCTTCACAGGAAGACTGTCACCAGTGTCCACCACATGGGTACACCAGTTAGTCTGACTGTGTGTCAATGAGAACATATGTCTATATGACTGCAAAACTTGTCTACAGTCATGTTGCTGATGTTCAGTGAGGCTGCCATCTAAGGCCACACCATCAACTGAGCCATCTTCAGGGTTCTGAGTCAGCAGGTCTGGGAGAGGGTCACCCTCTTCCTCCTGCCCCTCATCTGTAGCCATAGGCAAGCCCATGTCTGCCCTGTCAACATATGCCTTCAATCTGTTAACATGGAGCACCCTGTGGGGGCTCCTGGGAGTTCCTAGGTCCACCAAGTAGGTAACCTCTCCCTTCTTTTCAATGATAGTATGGGGTCCAGACCATTTGTCTTGGAGTGCTGCTGGGGCCACTGGCTCCAACACCCATACTTTCTGTCCAGGCTGGTACTCAGTCAAGACAGCCTTTTGGTCATGCCAAGCTTTCTGTAATTCTTGGCTGGCCTCAAGGTTTTTGGATGCCTTCTCTATATACTCAGCCATCCTGGAGCGGAGACCAAGTACATAGTCCACTATGTCTTGCTTGGGTTTTCTGAGAGGTAACTCCCATCCTTCCCTCACTAAACACAGGGGTCCTCTTACAGGGTGCCCAAACAACAATTCAAAGGGGCTGAAGCCAACCCCCTTTTGTGGGACCTCTCTGTAAGCAAACAGAAGGCAGGGTAGAAGGATGTCCCATCTGCGCCTGAGCTTTTCTGGTAATCCTTTGATCATACCCTTTAGGGTCTTGTTGAACCTTTCAACAAGCCCATTGCATTGTAGATGATAGGGAGTGGTGAACTTGTAGTTGAGACCACATTCCTTCCACATAGCGGTTAAGTATCCTGACATGAAGTTGGCACCTCTATCAGATACTACCTCCTTAGGAAACCCCACTCTGGAGAAAACTCCAAGTAAGGCCCTGGCCACAACAGGAGCTGTTGTGGTCCTAAGGGGAATTGCCTCTGGGTACCTGGTGGCATGGACCACCACCACCAGTATGAATCTGTGCCCAGATGCTGTAGGGGGATCCATTGGACCTACAATATCAATCCCCACTCTTTCAAAGGGGACCCCCACCACAGGTAGTGGTATCAGGGGGCCTTTGTTGTTCCACCTGCTTTGCCACTGGCTTGGCAGGTTACACAGGAGCGACAAAACTCCTTTGTATCTTCAGACATGTGAGGCCAGTGAAAGTGAGGGACAAGCCTGTCCCAAGTCTTATTCTGGCCTAGGTGTCCTGCTAAAGGAATATCATGGGCCAGGGTTAGAAGGAAGCCCCTAAATTGCAGAGGTATAACCAACCTCCTGGTTGTACCAGGCTTGGGGTCTCTACACTCTGAATAAAGGAGCGCATCATCCCAATACACTTTATGGGTACCTTGAGCATTCCCAGCAGCCTCAGCAGCAGCCTGCTGTCTGAGGGGTTCAAGAGAAGGACAGGTTAACTGAGCCTGCCCCAAGACTGCCCTAGAAGGTCCCCCTGTCCCCAGAAACTCAACCTGATCAGGTTCAAGCTTTTCAGGGACAGTTCCTTCAGGGGTCTCAAGATCATCTTCCTGTGAAGGCTGATCCTCACTTGTAGGCAGTTGGGAAGGCACAGCCTTTACCCTCCTGTTCTTCTTGGAAGGTGCTTGGTCCATTGTTCCAGGATCCAAGACCTGAGGTTCAGAGAGGCACTTTTTGGCCTGTGACCTGGTCACAGCAAGGACATGTGATGATATCCCTAACATCTCTGCATGAGTCCTGTACTCAACTTCTGACCATAGAGAGCTCTCCAGGTCATTGCCCAACAAACATTCAACTGGGAGATCAGCACTAACCACAACTCTTTTTAGGCCAGTTACCCCTCCCCAGGAAAAGTGAACAAGTGCCACACTATGTGTAGTAGTGACATTGCTGGCATTGGTCACCAGGTAGTTATCACCTGGTATGTATTGTCCAGGGTCCACAATGCTAGGTATGGTGACACTGGCACATGTGTCCCTGTATGCTTGAGCCACTTTTTCATTAATCAAAGGCGTCTGCCTGTACTTGCCCAGATTACTGGGGCTGACAGTAGTGGACAAATCTATGTCCACATCACAAATCAGAACAGCCTGTGTAGGGGTTCTGACTAGGTCAGACTCTCCCTCAGTTCCCAAGGTGATACCTACTACCCCCTTAGTTTGTGGACCAACACTGCTGACTGTACTATTGGGTGCAGGTGCCTTAGGGGCTGCAGTGTTGGGGGCTCCACCCTTTTTACACTCACTTGTCCAGTGAGAGGTGTTTTTACATGTACTACACCAGGGTTTTCTTTGACCTTCTTTCTTCTTCTTCTTGGAAGTTTGGGACCCACCCTCAGTATTAGTTTGGGGCCCTGTTGAAGACTTCTGGTCTTTAGCTTTCTGCTCCCCACCATTCTGGTCTGTTTTCTTTTGGTCACCACCCTGGTTCTGGTTCTTTTGCTTAACTCTGGTTCTAACACATTTGTCTGCCCTCTTTCCCAATTCTTGGGGAGAGGTCAGATCTGAGTCAACCAAATGTTGATGCAACTGCTGGTTCTGACAATTATTTAAAATGTGTTCTCTCGTAAGCAAATTGTACAATCCTTTATAGTCTGTAACCTTACTTCCCAGCAACCATCCCTCCAGAGCCTTAGTGGCACATTCAACAAATTCAGACCAGGAATATTTACAGCCATTCGTTTGAGCCCTGGGCTGCCAGCCTTTCTACCCCAGGTATGGATGATGTACAGACTGCAGTTGGTCATTTTGAGCATGCTATTACTGAGGCTATGAATGAACTGGCCCCTATACTGACCCGCCGTCGAGCCAGGAAGAAACCATCGGCCCCGTGGTTCTCCGACTCCCTTAGGCTCCTTAGACAGGAGGTAAGGAGGAAGGAGAGGCTTTGGCACTCCAGCTGGGACCTCAAGAACAAAGAGGCCCATAAAGTCCTTATTAGAAAATATAAGGCTGAGATCGTGCAGGCTAAACAGGATTACTTTGTGACCCTGACATCCTCGCTCTCCTCGCCGAAGGAGCTTTTTAAAATTGTCGACTCCCTTGTCAATCTACAGGCCCCTGACCCTGTCGTGCCTTCGCAGGACTTATGCGATAGGATCGCCTCTTTTTTCCATACGAAGATAGAGGATATCCACTTGGCTCTTGAGGAACAAAGAGCCTGTATTAGTGTGCCCATCGTCATGGCTGAGATAAGTATTCTAACCACCAACTTCTCTTCATTGGGCTCCTTGGACTCCTTTCCACCTCTTACTCTTGAGGACCTTTAAATCTTGACTAATAAGATCAAATCCGGTTCCCCCATGGATACTTGCCCACTGAAAATCATCAAGCTATGTAGGGAGACCCTTCTACCACCGCTGCTGGAGATCATGAATCTAGCTATAAGAAACGGAGTCTTCCCGCTGGAATGGAAGAAGGCAGTGGTAAAACCACTGCTAAAGAAGGCCTCCCTTGACCCGGAGGTCTTAAAAAACTTCCGCCCTATCTCGCTGCTTCCCGCTCCGGCTAAGATGCTCGAAGGACACCTGAACAAGCATCTTGCCGCCTTTGTGGAATGCTCGGGATGCTTGGACTCCTCCCAGCATGGATTCAGGAGGGAACATAGTACCGAGTCTGCCCTCACCATTGTGCTCGATAACATCCGTAGGGCAGTGGATGGGGGCCAGACCACCCTCCTGGTCCTTTTGGATCTGACTGCCGCTTTCGACACCCTCTCTCCCTCAGTACTTACATCTCGTCTGAGGGACGTGGGGGTGGGGGGGGCTGCTTTGGATCTACTGACCTCTTTCCTTGCTGGGAGGGAGCAAAGAGTTAAACTGGGTGAGTTTCTATCTCCATCCCGACCTGTGCTATGTGGGGTCCCTCAAGGGTCGGCTCTTAGTCCGGCCCTGTTTAACATCTATGTGACCCCACTGGCCAGACTTATAAGATCTTTCAGGATGGAGGTAGTTTCCTACGCTGATGACACCCAAATCCTCGTCTCTCTCTCCCATTCAGACGTGCAGACCGCCTCCAAGTTTAGATCTTGTATGGAGGCGGTTGGTCACTGGATGATTCAGAACTCTCTTAAACTGAATGGGGAGAAGACTGAGGTGATGGTGTTTGGAGGGAACAATAACATCTGGTCAGATAGCTGGTGGCCAAACTCGCTTGGAGCTTGCCCTTCCCCCACTACTTCTGCCAAGAACCTGGGGGTGATGATAGACCCTGCCCTGGATATGAGTGGACAGGTGAGTAGAACCATCTCCACCTGTTGGGGCCTAATCCATACCCTGCGGAGGATTAGGAAATATCTCTCACTACAATCCAGAAAGCAGGTAGCTGTGGCACTAATAGGCTCGCGGCTGGACTATTGTAATGCGCTGTATGCGGGGCTGAATAAGAGCCTCCTGCAGCGCTTACAGGTGGTCCAAAACGCCACGGCAAGATTTGTCTTGGACGCTCCCAGACGTACTTCGGCTACGTTAGCCAGGAAAACATTGCACTGGCTTCCGGTAGAATACCGAGTACGGTTCAAGGTCCTGTGTATGACTTATAGAGTCATTACAAAAAACAGTGACTCGGGAGTAAGCTCCATCATTTCCAACTACATCCCTGGAAGGAATCTGCGTTCCTCTGGGAAATTGCTTTTGTCAGCCCCTCGCATTAGAAAAGCTAAATGGGGTGGCAGGGCCTTTTCCACCCTTGCCCCTAAATGGTGGAACGAACTTCCTCTTGATCTTAGGTCCCTACCCACATTACAGGCATTTCGTGGTGTACTCAAAACTCGCCTCTTCCGGCAAGCCTATGTGTAGTGGATGAATGGTTCTATTTTCTGATTTTATTGTTAGGCGCCTTGATACCTCCGGGTTATTGTTTTGCGCACTATAAATTATTTTCAATCAATCAATCAGTCCTGAGTGTCTTCTGGGTTTCTCTGAACATTAACCTGTACTGTTCAGTGGTTAAGCCTAACCCATTAATCAGAGCACTCTTCAGGACCAGGTCGTTTCTAGAATCCCCATAACTAACTGTGAGGAGTCTGTCTCGGCCTCTTCCTTCAAGATTGCTGCCCACTGCTCCTGAGGGATCAGCTGTACTCTGCAGGCCCTCTCAAGTGCAGTCATCCATTTGTGGATATCATCCCCAGCTTTGTAGGGGGGCACAATCTTACTCAGGTTTCTATTGTCATAGGACCTGTCTTTATCCTTTGGGATAATGCTGCCACCAGTGGATCCTAATCCACTCTCTCTAGGCTGTCTTGCCTTGGCAAGCGTCTCTTGGGCCAGGGCAACTTCTAATTCTTGCTTCTGGATCCTAAGCTCAGCCTCTCTCATTCTGGCCTCATGTTCCCTTCTCTGAGGGCTAGTCATCCCCCTTTTGGAGTGACCATGAGAACCTCTAGAAGCATGGGAAGTGTTGGATTCACCTGAGTGATTCCTTCTCCTCCTAGACTCCTGGTTAAGTCCACTTGGGGGTCTGAGTGGGTTGGACCCTGACTCAGTCCCAAATTGGCTTAAGTTAGCCTGGCTAAGTCTCCTGACTGGCACCTGACTAAGTCTCTCATCATCAGAATCACTTTCTTCTTCCTCCTCTTCATCCTCCTCATCCTCAGGCTGAGTATCTCCAGAGTTCTGGTCTTCCTCATCTATCTGGACAACAGGGACAGGGGTGTCAGTATTATCATCTTCAGTGGGAGAGCCTCCTTCAACATTCCCTGTGGGGTCTGCTTTAGAGGTCTTTAGAGCTTCAGACTGGTCTAAAAGCTCTCTGAGGTGTGCTGTGGTAGGGGCTGGACCCGTCTTGAGACCTCTTAAGGTACACAGCTGCCTCATTTCTTTAAAGTTTAACATAGCAAATTTGGATGGTGCACTTGTGTTAAAATCTGGATTGTGGCGTAAACATTATCGGCGCCATCTTGTCCTTTTCAGATCCATACGTGCGCGTATGCAGCAGCCATTTTGATTGCCATGGCCTCTCTGCCCACTCCCGATAGCCAGCGCGTCTCTCCCCCCTCACTCTCTTGTTTCCCCAAGCATCCCCCCCGCGCTCCGGCAACCCCCGATCTCTCCTCCTTGAACCATAAACGAACCATAAGCGCGATACCCCGAGCCGAAACCATATAACCCTTTCATCCCTTCACGGGAACAAGCCTTTGATATCCTCTTCCTCCCTGCCCGATTGTCCAAGCTGCTCCCAGGCCACCGCCAGGCCCCGCAGATGTAGTTTATTGCCCCCTACAGTAGGAACTCACCCCATCAAAGGAGCGGGGATTAATCAACGCTTTCGCACCCCAAAGATCCGACTGATCACACACACCCCCGTTCCCAGCGGAATGTCCAGCTGCGCGATAACCACCACATGCTGAGATCGGGGTGGGAATTCTACTGTAGATGTGTGTGGGAACGGGCCTGGACCGGGGATTCCGAGGATGTCTTTTCTGTCCTTCAAAGGAACATTACGGATGCAGTGTATGTAATAAAGCCATAAACCTGTGTATAAGAGGCCAGGCCTCAGAGATGCGGGAGGAGCACCTCGAGAAGATACCCTGTTGTCTGATTTGACGTGTTCTGCTCCGTTGGAATAAACTCCTGTTTCTTGCCTTCCTGTCTCCAGCGCCTGCCTCTTCATTTGGTAATCTCGAATGGTATGAGAGGTGGCTAACGCCGGGCAAATACTGAAGGGTTCTTGGTCGACCTCGGCCCTACCTTTTTCCACAATTGGCGTCCCAAACGTGGGGCCCATCAGCGACACGTGGATCCAGTGGGAGAGGTCTTGACGACAGTGTGAACGACTGCAACGATCGGGAAGAGCTCCTGCCCGATAGACCCTCGTCTGGCAGCCGATTATCCGAACTTCACCGGTTCCGAGCAGACCTTGCTCGAGTGATCTACGGTCCTGACTGGGAACCATCAGGAGTGCCACAGCAATTACGGAGAATAGAGGACGATCAGGCGCTGGAAGCGGAAGACGAGAAACTGTCCATGCGGTCCGGGTAAGGTCGTGTAACACGACGAATTGCGAATTGATTGTTTGATTGTTTGAAAATACTAGTATTACTCATTTGATTGTTTCTGAGAGATTCTCTGTCTGCAAACAGGGAAGGATAGGAGTATTCTCTCTTTGCAGATAGTGAAGGGTAGGTAACGCAGGCCTTTGCCCCCGTTGTAATCCGTCGTGCCTGCTTCCCTCTCAATTTGATTGATTGTTATCCAAGCATTTACTGTTTTGGAATTGGTTCTCTTTGGATCATTCTCTATTTGCAAACAAGCACAGAGTCGCAATACTCTGTTTAGTCTTTGCAGATAGTGAAGGATAGGTAACGCAGGCTTTTGCCCCCGTTGTAATCCGTCGTGCCTATTTTTATCCCTCATTTGATTGATTGTTTATCCGAACATTGATCGTTCGGAATTGGTTCTCTTTGGGTTATTCTCTATTCACAAATAAGCACAGAGTCGCAATACTCTGTTTAGTCTTTGCGGATAGTGAAGGATAGGTAGTGCAGACTTTTGTCCCCTTTGTAACCCGTCATGCCTATCTTCGCCCCGTTTGTTGGTAGTTGGTCCAGCCCGGACCGCTTATTAGAGGTGAACCATCCGGCTCCACTGGAGGGCACCCCTAATAAGGACATGTTTACTAAATATGGACTAGTCACCGTGGCTTATAGTAAGCTGTGGCATAAATAAACGAGAAAGGATCAGGAAAATCAGTGGCCACTGATAGGATCCTTTGATAACGATAAAATAAACGCACTGGGAACAGCCCTTTATAACAATAGGACAACACCCACTATGCTTGATAGCTTCGGCATGTGGCGCAAAGAAACAGAACAGCGGAAAAAGAGAAATGAGGTCAGGTTAGAAAAGGAATTACGCAAAGCAGCTCACCTAACTGCTAACAAATTGAAGGAAGAAATAAAAGAAAGAGAGGAAGCCAAGCTGAAACAAGAATCCGAAACCTCGGGCCAGTGTCCCGTTAGGACAACCTCTACGCTTTACCCCGAGCTACCTTGGAAACAGCGAACGAACGATGATTTACTACTAGGTCCCCCGATCATCTACATGCCCCCTCCATATGTCCCTTCCCAAACCTTAGCACAGCACCCGCAACCCCCAACGACAGGCGAGAGTAGTGCCGGAGCCTCGGTCCTCATGGCCTCTGCGCCGACCGAACCCCTCGTACTCAGCGCAGCGCAAGCAGCGACTTCAGATGATCCCGAAGCTGGGAGGAAAGACCCCGCTAGATCGAATAGATTAAGTAAGGATGAACGAGCTGGGATCGATAAGATTGTCAAGACACTGGTGGTGCGAAAGGAAAGTGAGGATTATGTAACGGATATGTACACTACATATGCCAATAGCCACAGACGACACTTTGTCGTACGCCTTTGTTACCATACCCTTAATGCCTATGAGGACCGATACCAAGGAAAAGGCCCTGAAAACCTAACGACTCTGTATAGGAAAGTTGATGTCGAACCTCTTCACGCGTACGCTTGAAGTTTTTCACCACCTCACTGAACAGAAACCAGAGACTAACACCACGACTCCTGTAACGACTGAAACCAGAGTAGAAAAAATTGACACAATGATGCCCATAAAGGAGGCCGCTCCCTATTGGGTCCCCCCACGAGGACAGGGAACACACGACGATATTAACCACCAAGATGCGAGAGGGAGGGTAGTTTACAACTGGGTTTACCAACCATGGGATCGGCAAGACATCCTGACTTTCCGAAAGTCCTTGCCTGATCTGCGAAAGAACCCCACAGCCTTCTATACAGAATTAGCCACCGCTTTGGGTTCGACGATTATGACCCTAGCGGATATCGATTTGTTTTTCGGGTTATGTCTGCCGGCTGATGTGTGGAAGCAAATCCGGAAAGTCGACCACCTTGAGCTGTTCGGACATACCAGGATACAATTCGGTGATGTAGACAAACAGCGAGAGCCGGGACAGAAACCTTTGAAAGCCATTCTAGTCCTACCAGATAAGATCGTGCAGAAATTAAAAACCCTAGTCCCAGAAAGGAAGGTGGACTGGTCGATAGTAACGGCCTGTCGCCAGAAACCCCAGGAAGACGTATCAGAATACTTCTCCCGGTTTGAAACGGTGTTCTCCGATTACAGCGGCCAGGACATGACCACTGCAACCGGACACTTGTTTGTCCAGAACTATGTGAAAGGTCTGACACCAGAAGTCTCGCAGAAACTACAGACTAGCTAGAGTAGTTGGGCGGCCTCCAAGCCCGCAGCTATCCTTCAGATGGCTCAATACTATGAGCGACAAAAGAACGAGAACGATCGAGCGACTGAGAAAAAGAAAAAGGACTTGAAAGAGAGGGTGATGATTGCTCAGTTGCAAGGGGTGACTATAGGAAGGGAACAGTATAGAGGGAACTACCAGTCGAATGCTCCTAGAAATCCACCCCCTAGAGACCGCACACCCGCACCCGGCGCTCCACGAACAGACCTCGATGAGAACCAGTGTGCGTTTTGCAAAGGATTTGGCCATTGGAAGTCTCAATGTCCAGCTCTGCAAGAAGCACTCAGAAATAAAGACACGAGAGACGTAGCGGGCGGGCCGAGAAATAGAGGACAGGGACGAGGGCACACAAACGACACCAACAATGACAGACCTGGCAGACCGAACACGTTTGACCGTCCCCGACAGAATCAGTGCCAACAGTCTGACTGCGACAATGCCCACGACTTTGCATAGGACTGCCAAGGGCAAGGAAGGGATCCAGTCGAGCTCTATGTTGACCAGCAAGGTCCTTATGTCACCGCTAAGGTCCTAGGTACGAAGTCTCCATTTCTGGTAGATACTGGTGCAACACGTAGTGCGTTGTCTAAACGATTGATTCCCAGGGCACCCTTGTCTGGCTCACATGTGACATCAATAGGTTTTGATGGAACGCCCTCCACTAATCCCTTGTCCACACCGATCTCTTTTAACTTGGACAATAACACCACTGACACGACGTTTTTGCTCTCCTCCAACACCCCCGACGCTATTATGGGACTTGACTTGTTGAAACATTTTCGAGCTACTATTAGGTGTTCACAAGATGGAGTTCGAGTCATTCTGTACGACAACCCAACGCTGCTCAGATCTTGTCGCACGCAACGCATGTTTTCCATCACTGACACTGACTTGTCCCTACTCGACACCCTACCTCTGTACCTGTGGGCAAAGACTGACTCGGACGTAGGAAGCATGATGATAGACCCTGTACACATAACTGTTCGACAGGACGCAGTACTCCCAAAACTTCCGCAGTATCGGATATCGCCCGAAGGTGAGAAGGCACTGGTAAAAATCATCCAGTCCCTGGTAGATGCAGGTGTGGTAGAAGAAGTATTTAGCAATGTTTACAACGGCCCTATCCTACCCATTGTAAAGAAGCAGGGTGAGGGAGATGAAAGAGCGTACCGTTTCATCATCGACCTACGAGAAGTCAACAAAGTAGTTGTTCCTCAGTACCCTGTAGTCTCAGACATCACCACCATTCTGACCCTGATTCCTTCCACTGCCACCACCTTCACGGTAATCGATCTCAAAAACGCATTCTTCTCCATCCCCATCCACTCAGACAGCCGCTACCTTTTCGGCTTCACTTTAAAATCCCGCTCATATAGATTTTGTAGAGCACCCCAGGGCTACACTGAAAGTCCAAGCATCTACAGCCAGGCCCTCAAGAGACAGCTGGATGCAGTCCAGTTACCGGATGGAGTGGTTTTGATACAGTACGTCGATGATATCCTTTTGGCGGCCGACACCACTCCACTTGCAGTCACAGCTACCATCCAACTCCTGCACTTCCTCGCGGAAAAGGGCCACAAGGTCTCCAAGAAGAAGTTGCAATTCTGCCAACCTCAAGTCACTTACCTAGGCCACTGTCGCAGGGTTTCTGTTCTCACACAGAACTGTGCACAGAGGAGTGGAACCTCGGCAAATTAGGGTGTCCCAAAACTTACCTTAGCAACCAACTCACCCCTTACCGATCTAGCTACAGTGTCTCATTGGACATATCAAACTCCCAATGTTTAGACAAACCAGAACATGAACTTACAGTACCTCAGGGTACGTGGAACTCATGAACACTCTTTTGTTATATTATCATTACAAACCAGAACATGGAGTAAAGAAGACACATGTGCATTTGAAATGTTTATTTACTAATGCCGTCTTCTCAGGCGCAGTATCTTAGATAATACAAGTATACTTATTATCAGTATCAAAATTATCAGCATAGTTACTAAGACATAAAAAGCGAATGGTGACAGCATGTTAACATGCTGTAATGAATAAGAGTTAACAACACTTATATCTCACCCTCCCTAACACATATATTATATTATTAGCTAAGAAGGTCTCTTTGGGTTGTTTTAGGGCGGGCCCATACCTTAGTGTCCTAGCATGAAGGAATCACATCAGCATACACCAGCTCTCTCTGCATGTGCACCGCATCAAGTGTGTTCTATGTGCCTCGTGCAAAGCAATATCAATCCCGCCTGAAGCCAGAGTTGGCAAAGGCTGCACTTGTGTTATGACTATGAAGGCGTGGAGATCAGACCTCATAACAATTCCATATCGTGTTGTTCCTGAAACTTCAGCACTCTTCGTGCAGACATAGTTTATTAAGCAAAGCTGATATCAGAGCAATAACATATTATTCTCACATAAACCACGGCAAACTACTAGGTTGAAAGCTAAGTCAACAATTAAGTGTCGTGTGCAGAAGTTGCAAGAAAGAAAAATTGCGTTTAAACCTCAAATGTACCTATGCTAACTTAACACGATATAAGGATATACAGGAGCTATATGACACCCCCCCATGATCCGAGAACGGACTAAATATGATAACAGAAGTGCCATCACATGAGAGCAGAACTCAACAGTAAACGAGCATGAGTCGAAACCAAACTTTAAAAAGTAATGCTAAAAAATAGCCCAAAAATATAACGTGGCTCAAGCCAATAGGCAAACGAAAACAAAAAGTTCTTGACAAATAAGTCAATAAAATCAATGAAATGCTATTAATCAGCACGTCAATCCGAAGCAGTGTCTATGACAAAACTGTATATGAAAAGTAAGTAGCAACAGCCTCCAATAGGAAGTCACTGTCCTCATCCGAAAACAGTTCAGCCATCCAATTTAAAAGATGAAAGGAACATACGTGTTCTTCCAGCACCGGATCCTCTATAACCATCAGAGGACAGCTCGGTGGGTTTTCAAGAAAACTCAGTTCCAAGAAATTCCGTGCTGCCGACAACACATCCCAGGGACCAAATAGTCCATGCGCCACTGCTAAGGCCATAATCCTCTCGTCAGAACAAACCAACTCGTGAGCAATGATAGGACTCATCAGTTGATTAAAATCGACGTCAGGAGAAACCGGTCCGCAGAGACACAAATCAATGGCCCACTGGAAATCACAGGTCAGGCAGTGAAAAACAGGTTGGACACAGGTGAAATAGGAGAATCGAAAAGATAATCCAAATGCCGTGCTCAAAGTCGCCAACGGCAGTGTGCCATAATATTCAAGCATGCGATTGCGGAACCGCGTCAGCAGCAGTTGCGCGTGGTCTTGCACAGGATGGGCATCCATATTTAAAAAGACAGAAAACCACCAGAGCGCCAGCCGCTAGTGCAAGTAAAAACGGGAACCCTCCAAACAAGGATGAAAAGATTGAATGGAAGAAAGCAGGGATGACTCCAAAAATTTTCTCAAAGGAAGTCACAAGACCACTGCTAACAACTTTAAAAAAATGTGATAGGCCCTTTGTGGAGGATGCGTTAAAGATAGTTCGAACCATTGCTCCGAAATGCAAAGGCAAATCAGTATTTAATAGAGCCTGAACTTCTGTACGTGTGTTAGCAATGTGAAGCACGAAAGTTTCACGGGCCGAGCTCAAGGCCACCTCTTTCTGGGACAAAAGAGCTCTTATTCTTGCCATGCCGCTGAATTCTGCTCCCAAGGTTGGTATTCTTGGCCAGATGGAAGAATCTCTATGTTCATGTGTGGGAGGGTAAAGCACATTTCTACAGCAAATAACCCGCTCACTTACTGTAACTATGAAAGGGATACCTTTAATTAACCCACAACAGTCTTCATTATTGAGCATTAAATAACTTCCATTCCCTAATAATTTAAACGTGGGGATGATAGCAGGAACAGGCGTGCCCTGTAAAACGCAAGCCATATTCGGCCTGTCCTTATTGCATGAACCGTGTAACTGTATGTGTCGACACATTAAAGAATGATCTGGCGTCTCAGTACACTCCTCCCCTGTTAGATAAACCTCCTGTTCATCCTTGAAACATCTGTATGTGTATGGGAGTGACCAGACTTCATGAAGAAAACCGCTACCTAAAGGCTCATAACGACCTATGGGTACATATTTCATGCAATTTGAAAATTTATATAAAGCAAAAGGCAGCGTTATTAAACCGTGGATAAGCCACGTTGCAGCAGTGGCTTCAGCCACGGAAAAAGGTAAAGATTCTAACCTTTCAATATGTAACATAGAAAAGGAAGCATCACGCATTGAAAGCAAGCGTTGTTTGTCAGTCAAATTAAACGGTGCAAATAAAGAAGAAACGTTCATGTATCCCCAGGGAACTTTACCCATTTTCAGAGTTTGAAGGGTCCATGCAAACTGCATTATTGACCGTAATTGATTTTGACCATGGTATAATACTGACACCTCATCATGCACAATATCAACAACAGACGACACAATATTATCCAATGTGTAAATTCTAGAGGAAAGCACGTTAATGCTATTGTCAACAACTGCAAGCACTTTCTCAAGATTCGCCTGATCAATAGCCCTAAGGCGTGTAGCAGCCTCAATCTGTGACAGTTTCCAAATTTAATTGTAAACCCCATATAACCACCTTTTCGACCTGCCACTAGCTGGGCCTTTAATGAAATCATTCAAATCCACGTCTGAATTCAGTTTGGAAAGGTGATACTTAACCGCAGGTAAAGTTGAATGTTTCAGCCAAGCTTGACACAACTTGCCTACAGAGTAAGAGGTAACAGTATGACTCAAGTCAAACCGGGGATCAGATCTAACAGTCTTAAAACCGTCAGTCATATTTAAAAATCTTTTTTGGCAAGAATCAGCACTACGGTGCCAAAGCAGCCAACCCTTAGGATTCATACTGGAAATGTTAAAGGAAGAATTAAGAAGCAGAGCCTGTAAATCTTTAATGGACAATTGAGTAAAATTACTCCAACCCTCATATTCCTCCAACTCCGGGAAAGAAGGAGTGTTCAATCTTTTAGAAGTAGCCAATCCAAAGCATGTGGTCTGGGAAATTGTTTCATTCAAAAACAACATATGATTCGGGATGAGACATGCACGGTGCAAAGCCTCAGTGCCTTGTACCTGCCAGGCCCTTGAACCCCAAACCGATTTAAGGTCTATTGTTTCCTTCCATAGCTCATAGCCTCCAGTAACCAATTGATCTAAAAAGGCCTTTGAATACAATAATTTAGTATCGGTAAGTCTAACCTTGGACAGTGGCTGTTTGTGAAATTTAAAATAAAAGGACTCGGGATTGGACTGGTTAAAGTCAGTGAAATAAGTATACTTTTTCAGAAATGTTTCTGAACTCCCTTGTTTAGGTGCTGGGCAATGTTCCCACTGAGTGAAATTAACAGTTTCCCTTCGGGATGACGTTTTGTGTAAGAAGTGATTGCCATAATGTTGGTAACAGAACAATTCACCATAATTAGCAGATTCTAAATATAAATCCTCAGCATCAAAAGCAGCATAGTATTTCAAATCAGAAAACAAACTTTCCACAGCATTAACATCCCAATCATCAGAACGAATGTTTTGTTTCACCACATCCCCCATATTCACTCTAAGTACATTAGGAACCTTAACGACTTCCGTTGGGCCATGAATCTGAAACCGAACTGCATCCCACACGATTCCATCCAGGACAGGCCATGCTGTGATGTTAACCAAAGTCAAGTCTCTTTTTAATCTGTGTGTAGAATGTGAAGAGGAAAGTGGGGCCAAAGTTCCATTTAAATGAGTAATGCATGTTCTTTCCTCGACATAATGTCCATTGATGATTCGAAAAAAATAAAACACAAAACCAACTGACATAAAAAGGTAAATCGAAACAAGGACTAGCCAAATGTAAGTCCAAGGTGGTATCAAAAAATGTTTTTTAAACAGGCTTGCATAAACTGCAACACGAGAGGGTTCCTTTGAGGTAAGAGAAACAGAGTCAAAAGAAAATCTGGATTCTGTGGCTAAACGTGCTTGCAGGTCAGGTATGGACAAATCAGTGGGATAGGCATAGTCTGTCTCATCAATGTTAGTTCCCGGTAAATTATTTAATAAAGGACTGGAAACAGCAGGTAATTCGATGGCCACTTCAGGTTCAATATTAGAAGCAGTGGGCATAATTGAATTTCTCACAATGGAAGGACAGGAAACAGCTGGTGTCATGCTAAGAAGAATCGGCCACTCTGTGTATCTTGACATTGTCAATAGAAATAAACCTGTTTTCCTTACGACCTGGAAGTGGTGGTAATATGACTGTTCTTGTGCCCTTCACTCCAAGCACTGGGACTGGAGCTCGATAGGAGGGACCAAACTCTTTCTTGTTGTCGATCTTCTCTCGAACCAGTTCTCCAACCTGGGGTAGCCAGCCAACTACCGGGATCTGCAACGCATCATCCGATGTGGAGGGCAAATGTTCCTTTGCAAGACTGTCTCTGGTCTTTTGTAGATTCTGTAAAACATTGCAATGTTCATCTGCGTCAAAGGAAGTGGCGCGAACCACTGAGTCTAGACCGTCAAGGTCAGGGACGTACATCTTGATGCCAAAGAGCATTTCGTATGGGGTCCGCCCACCCAGAGACCTTCTAGGGAGATTATTAAGAGCACGCTGCACGCCATAGAGATGAGCCAGCCAGTTTCTGCCAGTGCCTATAACTCGGGCTGTCAAAGATTGCTTTAAATCACGGTTCATTCGTTCTACTACACTATTACCCTCAGGTCTGTAGGGTGACGAAAACTTGACTTGGACCCCCATTGAAGTCATGGCATCCTTATACGCCTTAGAGGCGAAAGCCGGACCCTGATCCGAATGGAAGGTACCACAGGCAAAAATCCCTATAAAGATACGCAAATCTCTAATGACAGTCCGTGAATCAGCGCTGCGATGTGGCCATACCCACACAAAGCGTGTGCATGAGTCAACTGCTACTAAGATGTACTTATACGCAGTATCAGATGAAAAAGGACCGCAGTGATCTAAATAAACACAGCCTAGCGGTTTATTAGAAATGTACAACTGAGTCTGTGGCGGACGCGTAGCAGTTGAAGGTTTAATCTGCTGGCATATGTCACAAAGAAGGACATAATCACGTGTCTGTTTGTACAGTCCCCGCCACCAGAAACGTTGTTGTAATTGAGTTACAGTGGCCGAGACGCCCGCATGCGCAGACGCCACACCTTCATGAGCCGCTGTAATCAAGTCTGCTCTGCGATCCGAGTTGGGAACCAGCCGTTCCCCAACTTCAGGAATTGTCACAAAAGGAACCTTTTCGGGACTTAAGTGGTATTTATACTTCGAAGGGAATCCCGCAGGATGTTTACTTCCCTTCTCAGAGGCAGCAATCGCTGCCAAGATGTCGCTATCAATCTTGGTTTTAGACCTAGTAACCGCTGCAACTAAGTATGTAGATACTGCTGATTTCGCTGCTTCATCAGCAAGCGAGTTGCCAACAGCGTGAACTCCTACGCGCTGATGACCGAGAGTATGAATAACAAAAACGAGTGGCAACTTAGCCTTAAGCTCTGCCACTCGAACCCAGATCATTTTATGTTTTATTGTGCTACCCTTTGAATCATGAAAATCATTTTGAATCCAAAAGAACAAGTTTTCATTGTAAGACTGGACACAGTAGTAAGAATCACTTACAATCAGAGTAGTAACACTTGGATCCGCGTACTCTAACGCTAGTAATAGAGCACGAAGCTCTGCCAATTGTGCGGTGCAATCTCCCAGGAGCATCATGTGCACTTCCCTGGAAATGAACTCATCATTCAACATAGCACCGACCACAATGGCGCATGCGGAAACGTAGGCATGTTTAGAGCCATGCGCAACCTGCGCCGACCCATCAGTGTAAATGATGCAATGGAAGTCCTCCAAAGGTCGCATAGCCAGAGGAGCAGGATGAACGAATTCATACTGCAAGTACTCTTGCGACCGTAAGGAGGCGTCAAAAATAAACATGACATCCGTGGATGACAATGACGCAGCCCACTGAATCCACCGAGGGTGCAAAGCTTTCGAATTTGGTACACTGGCTTTCGTGACTGCCTCCAAATGAGGACAGGGTGTTACCACTAACATGCGTTTCCCCTGCGACAGTGCTCGTTCCTTAAGAATCGCCATCTGTACAGCAGTTAAAACCTTTTCCACTGTGGGAAACCGCAACTCAGCCGAAGTGTACAAGTGTGACTTGTAAGCAATAGGTACTGTGTCACCTTCATTAAAAGTGAGGTATGTGAAACCCACCGTCCCAGGAATTATTCTTATTACCAGGTTGGTGTGGTTATCACGAGTCAGTAAATATTTAGAAGCGAGCAGATCAGCCTGCAAGGATTGCAAAATGGCTGAATGCTCAGGCAGCCAGCATGATTTTGAGAAAGTTGGTTGTATCAAAGCATACAAAGGCTTGATACGCTGGGCATATTCCGGAATGTAAGTTCTGCCGAAATTCAAAAAGCCCAGCAAAGACTGTAATTTTTTCAGTGTTGTAGGAGCGCGCAATTGTGCGCACTTCTCCAAGAAGTGAGGAGCCAAACCTCTACCTTCATTGTTCAGCTCATAGCCGAGGAACAACACCGTGTGTTCTGCAATGTGCGATTTTGCAAAATTAAATTTGTAACCCATATCAGCAAAGGTACAAATGATGGAATTCACTCGACACAGATGCATCCAAATTTCGTCGTCTGTGAGATAAATGTCATCCACATAAGAACATGCATCTGGATCGATACCCTCCAATAGAGTGACTATTCTGGAGGTGAAGACTCCACGCCCATAGGGAGTCGCCGGAAGCATTTTTGCACACCAGCGGACGTAAAACTTGTCCATTGGGAGCTAAAGCCATCCAGTCTGTGGGCATAAAAACCATTGGAAATGTCAAGCGTTGTCTTGAAACGCTTACGCACTAGACTATCCACTAACGCAGAGCCGTGAGTATTCTGTACTGCACAGTTACGGCAATGCGAGTTCAAATGCCGGTAATCCAATACCAAACGATATGATCCGTCAGGTTTGGTCACAGTAAAAAGGGGATTATTCATCGGTGACACACACGTTTCAATAACTCCCTGATATTCCAATTGTTCAAGGATTTCTGCGACGGCAGCTTTAGCTTCACGCCGTATGGGATATTGAGGCTGTGGCTCAGACCGCAAAGGAATTTCGTGGCACGGGGACAATTTGTCCCAACCACATTGGTTGCGGTAGAGAGCCGGTGCAAGAGCCCGAGCCCACTCTTCTGCAAAATGCTGCGCATGCTCAGTCGAGACAGTGTGCGCGAAACTGGGAAGGATTACCTCCTCCCCTCGAGGCGCTGCGAGCACAAAAGGTGGGGGCCAGTCAGCCTCGGAAAGCAAAATGTCGTACGTAGACGAAAGGTTCTCCCAAAATACCCCTCTGACAGTACGCTGTATGTCACCTTCAATTAACAGGACAATTTCAAAAAGTCTTTCAGGGGGAGCCAGTCTTGTATCGGCTGTTTCAATTACAACGAACACTTCAGTCGCTGTCACCCTCAGTAGTGGACGCAGCGCCTCTCTGACTATGGTTATCTCCGCCGCGCTGTCCAGCAAGGTCAGAGCCCACGTCAGATTCCGAAGCCGCGTTCTCACTATCTGTGGCATATCGATGCGCTGTTAAGGCTGCGACTTTCTTTTTCGCAAACTGCGGTCTTTTAGGCGTAGAATCCTCCTGCTTCACTGCGCCGTCAGCTTGGCGGGACTGACCACGTCCCTGTTGGCCTCCACGTCCACGTCCACCCCCTCCTCCACCGGTCTTCGGGGCCGATGTTTCCTGAAAGGAACGAGGAGAGCGTTGATCAGAACCCTGAAATCGATCAGGTGATTTAATCATCGCGCGATCGCGCAAATCATAAACTTTCTCTGTCGGCGCAGGAGTCTGAAGTGCAGGAAAAGAATCCTGAGTCTGCTTATATTGCTTCCCCTGTGTCTTTTTAGTAGGCCAATTCTGTTTTTTGGACTTGGGTTGGACATCTGCAACTGCAGATTGTCCCTGAGGTTGTTTTTTCTCCTTTACTGTAAAATATTTCAGACCTCTACTTGTGCGGCCAATCGTCTTATAAGCGGCCACTACAATCTTTGCCAACTGACGGGGTTTGTCGGCATCGGGCAGAGCAGCCAAAGCATTCGACACCTGAAAGTTAACTGCATCTCCTTTAACATTGGAGAGAATGAGATCACATACAATCTCAAAAGAACCACACAGGCGCATACCCAATTCAACCGCTGCCTCTGGACCGTGATCATTCTGAACACGTCTAATGATGTCAGGCAGGGCAGTCATAGACGGGGTGCCGAAGCACCTTGTATAAACTGCCGCAAATGTTTTTCCCCAGCTTTCACAGTCAACAAGTTCAGCAGTTAAATCCTTCGGTAAAGTAATCGTCAACATTCTATGCTTATCAGCAGGAGTAGAATTCGGAAAAACCGCCTCCAGTTGATCAAACTTCTCAGCTAGCCAGAATGGGAAGTCATCGTTGTCAACCGGACGAGCACCAAAAACCGAATTAACCATCACTGGATTGAGACGCATTCCGCCTCGATCCACGGGAACGGCCACACCCCCCTGGGGACCACCAGGCAGGTGGCGACCGATGTATTGCACTAATGCACGAATCACGGAAATGGAAACAACATGCAGCCTACGAATTTCCTGCAGGGTACAAGCGCCGTGATTCGGGTGCGGGGTAAAGCCACCCAACGCAGGCCAATTTGTACCTGGAATTGAGAGTGGACCTAACCTCGCAGCGGACAAAGAGTGGGGGAGGGCGCCATCAAACCAAACTCGATGCTGCCAATGATCAATAGGTATTTCCAATGCCCTGTACGGTGTATACTCAGCCGGGACAGCCGAGGCGGTGTAGGAGTGGAACAAACCAGAATTAGCGTCCACAGCCGGAAACGTAACCCAAGAGTAAAACAACTCATAAGGGAACGCCGGATCTGCACACACCACGAAAATCACAGCCATCCCATCTACCGGTACTTGGTACGTCTGAAGATGGTTGCGCACCGCCACGCGACTATGCTGCGCAATGGCCACTGCCGCCATGACAACACTGGAAACTAGAAAACACAAAGAATACTTTGTAGCACAACTGGGTAGTAATTCAAAGAAACCGTTTAAGAAAGAATCAAGCTTGAAAAAAGACCTATCTCAAAAAATAGGTAGGTTTCACCGACACCCCGCTTTCCGGAAACGGAGGTGAAGGGGTTAAGGTATGAACGATATACTACTCGAGTGTCATGATATAAGACCACCGAAACCGTTGGGCGCCATGTCGCAGGGTTTCTGTTCTCACACAGAACTGTGCACAGAGGAGTGGAACCTCGGCAAATTAGGGTGTCCCAAAACTTACCTTAGCAACCAACTCACCCCTTACCGAGCTAGCTACAGTGTCTCATTGGACATATCAAACTCCCAATGTTTAGACAAACCAGAACATGAACTTACAGTACCTCAGGGTGCGTGGAACTCATGAACACTCTTTTGTTATATTATCATTACAAACCAGAACATGGAGTAAAGAAGACACATGTGCATTTGAAATGTTTATTTACTAATGCCGTCTTCTCAGGCGCAGTATCTTAGATAATACAAGTATACTTATTATCAGTATCAAAATTATCAGCATAGTTACTAAGACATAAAAAGCGAATGGTGACAGCATGTTAACATGCTGTAATGAATAAGAGTTAACAACACTTATATCTCACCCTCCCTAACACATATATTATATTATTAGCTAAGAAGGTCTCTTTGGGTTGTTTTAGGGCGGGCCCATACCTTAGTGTCCTAGCATGAAGGAATCACATCAGCATACACCAGCTCTCTCTGCATGTGCACGCATCAAGTGTGTTCTATGTGCCTTGTGCAAAGCAATATCAATCCCGCCTGAAGCCAGAGTTGGCAAAGGCTGCACTTGTGTTATGACTATGAAGGCGTGGAGATCAGACCTCATAACAATTCCATATCGTATTGTTCCTGAAACTTCAGCACTCTTCGTGCAGACATAGTTTATTAAGCAAAGCTGATATCAGAGCAATAACATATTATTCTCACATAAACCACGGCAAACTACTAGGTTGAAAGCTAAGTCAACAATTAAGTGTCGTGTGCAGAAGTTGCAAGAAAGAAAAATGGCGTTTAAACCTCAAATGTACCTATGCTAACTTAACACGATATAAGGATATACAGGAGCTATATGACACCACCTCTTGTCCAAAGATGGGAGAAAACTCACACCCGATCGAATTCAGGCCATTCTAGAGAACCCTATCCCTAAAACCCAGAAGCAAGTCCGCTCTTTGGTAGGCCTCACATCCTTCTGTCGGCAATGGTTGCCAAATTTCAGCCTCATTGTGAAACCACTACTTTCCCTACTGGCCAAAGATGTCCCCTTCCCGCTCCCTTGGACCCCTGAATGCCAATCCTCCTTCAAAGAGCTACGAGACGCCCTTTGTTCAGCACCTTCCTAGGAACCCCTGATTATACAAAACCCTTCTCTCTCTACACTCACGAAAGGGAGGGATGCGCTTTGTCTGTCCTGACTCAAACCATCGGCCCCAAGCAACGACCATGTGCCTATTTCTCTGCCACTCTTGACCCTGTAGCGAGAGCTTTGCCTGCCTGCCTTCGAGCAGTAGCTGCTGCTGCTGTCTCTATCCGACAAAGTGAGGGGATCGTACTCTCGAGTTCCCTCACGGTGCTAGTGCCCCATGCTGTCGACACCCTCCTAAACCAGACCAAGACACAACACCTGACCAGCGCACGACTGACTGGGTATGAACTGACACTGCTCGCACCTCACATCACGTTGAAACGATGCACCACCCTGAACCCAGCCACCTTGTTGCCTCTGCCTGAGAATGATCCCGATGTGCCCCCTATACATGACTGTGTGACCCTCACGGACGAACAGACTAGGAGTAGAGTTGACCTTCGAGACCCAGCTTTCCCAGATCCGGACGGAGAGCTATGGGTGGATGGCTCTTGCATCAAACTCACCGATGGCACCACCTCAGCTGCATATGCAGTTACCACAGCCCGAACTGTAGTTGAGACCGCCCGCATCACACAGAAATCTGCACAGGCAGCGGAACTGATTGCCCTCACACGAGCGTGTATCCTAGCAGCAGGGACGACAACAAACATTTACATGGACAACCAGTATGCCTTCGGGGTGGTTCATCATTTTGGGCTCCTGTGGAAGGAAAGGGGATTCCTGACCTCACACGGCACCCCCATCCTACACGGAGATCTAGTCTCCGCTCTGACTGAAGCAGTTCTCCTTCCCAAACGACTTGCTGTGATCAAATGTCAGGCACACAAAAGGGTGACAGATATCGTCGGACAGGGGAATGCACTGGCGGACATCACCGCCCGGACGACAGCAGAGAATAGGACGACAACACGCATATACGTGACCAGGTCACAAACAGAAAAATGGAAGGACGCTAGGGAGACCATTAGGGACATCCAGATAGCCAGTGCACCACACGAATTGACTGAATGGGCACGGGTGGGACTGAAGGACGATGAAGGCTGCTGGCGGACCAAAGACACGAACAAATGGTTGCTACCCAATTCATACTTGATCCCTATACTGACCATGGCTCACTCCCCTGCACACATAGGAGCAGCCCCTACGGCTGAACTTGTCTCCCGAGTTTGGCATAATGACAAAATTACAGACTCAGCCAAACGTCTGGTCCAACAATGTCTAATCTGTCTGCAACACAACCCTGGGAAAGGAACTGTCGTACCCCGAGGAGGGTTTGGGGTCCCCAACCACCCATTTGAAATCCTACAGATGGACTATATTCAGTTAGAGAGATGTCAAGGACTGAAGTATGTACTTGTTGTCGTATGCGCTTTTAGCAAATGGGTGGAAGCCTACCCGACGCGTGACAACACTGCCATTGCCACTGCAAAAGTACTACTGAAAGAGTTCTTCCCTCGCTACGGCCTTTGCCGTATTTTATGGAGTGACAATGGCCCCCATTTCATAGCCGAGGTTATCCAGCTTATCCTGAAGGGACTTGGGGTACGACAGAAATTCCACGCAGTTTTTCACCCCCAATCTGCTGGACTGGTCGAGCGGCACAACGCCACATCGAAACTAAAACTGGCGAAAATAGTGGCTACCACAGGACTAAAATGGCCAGACGCTCTTCCTCTGGCATTACTGTCAATGCGTTCCACCCCCACCAAACACCATTTGACCCCTTACGAGGTCGTTTTCGGCCGGCCCATGAGTATCTGGTCTGCACCCAAACCGACATCTATTCATGACGTCCCGGACCTCCTAATGTCTGACTATCTGTATAACCTAACTAAAACACTGTCTGTTATTCATCATCAGGTGCTGCAGGCCATCCTCGATGCTTCCAGGGGCCCCGGACATACCATCCAGCCTGGAGATTTCGTCCTAATTCGGAACTTCCAGTGGGAGAAGAGTCTGGAACCCAGCTGGACGGGCCCCTGGCAAGTCTTGATCACCACCCGAACAGCTCTTCGAGTGGAGGGGAAGCGAAATTGGCTGCATGCACATCATTGCAAGAAAATCTCTCCGACCCTGACGTCGACCGTAGACGTGACCACCCAAGAAGAGCTCCTGAACAAAGACCGACAATCCCTGAGCTGCTACCCTGAGACAGAGACACTCGAATTGGCAAAATTCCCTGATCCCACTGTGCCATCCAGAGAAGGGTATAACCTGCGACGAAAGAAGGGAGCTTCGGCTAAGCAGACCACTGACTAAGTTACAATTCTCAGACTGGTGGCCTAACACTACTAAGGCTGCCTGGAGAGAAGCCCAACGAAGTTTGTGGTTCTGCCCACTACCGAGCACCTTGAAGATGATGGAAGCGCCCGATACGAAGATGATGGAAGCAACCGGACATCCAAAGACCCACTACAGTAACCCGAAAACTGACAGGTTGCACAGCTCAAAGACTATTGCTCTTCTTATCGCTCTTCTCTTTTGCCTCCTCCTCATGACTACCTTCTGGATCGTGGAAGAGAACGCACAGGCTCATAAGACATTTCTAACGACTGCACAGCCTACCACCATGAAAGAACACTACCTGGTCTCTCTTTCGCCTCAAATCCAAGAAAGGCGTAAGGAGTTCTGGAACAACTCCTTCGTACAGTTGCTGCACCAACACAACCTTGCTGCCAATGCCACGAATTGCTGAATCTGTGGGTTGATACCACATGCCACCGGACATTCCATCCCCTTCATCCCTTCACCTTTCTCTGTTCATGGTTCCTGCCTTGCTTGGCTGATCCTCTTGCAAGAGAGCTACAGAGACAATGCCACTTCCAGCGGAACTATGTCGCACTTTTATCATGCGGCCTGGCTGAACAAAACCGGAAGAACTGCTGCTCCCTTCTGCCCTCTATCCTCCAATGCTTCTGTTCACATGGACATCCCCGCCAAAGAAAGGGTGGAGATGCAAGTATTCAACAATCCAGCCAGACCCACCTTCTCCTACCTCCGGAAACGAACGGCTGCCACCCTGACTGTGGCCCTATCTGTCGTCAATGTCTCGGGCCTTGTATGCATCACAGGCCATGGGACACAACTGGTGGGCCACAGCGCTTGCCGCATCACCAGAACTTTGGACTCAACCGACCCACCCTCTTTTGTCACCTCTCCAAACATGTACTTCGTCTATGGTACAAAAGCCTACACCTGGCTCCCAAAGGGCTGGGGAGGTACCTGCTACATTGCCTTCATCCTTCCTCCGACCTATGTGGCTCCGGCAAACCATCACCGACAAAAACGAGCAAAGGACATTGAGCAGGCCGAATCCACTGGAGCACAATTCCTGGATGCAATGGGACTTGTTCCACTTTGGGGTCCGATGGCGAACAGTCGTGCCATTCGGCATTTGTCCCAGGCAGTCGAAACAACGATGAACATTACAGCTGGTATCCTCACAAACAATACAGCCGAGCTTCAGGCGGTCCGTCTGGTGGCTCTTCAAAACCGCCTTGCTCTAGATGTGGTTCTGGCGGACCGTGGAGGAGCATGCCGTATCATCGGGTCCAGCTGTTGTACCTACATACCAGACAATTCGCCCTCAGTCTACAAAGCCATTGAACACCTCCACAGACTCTTCTCAGAAGTTCATCAGGAACAAGACGGATGGTCACTTGGGAGTTGGCTCTGGAGTGCTGTAAAGGACTGGGGATGGAGGTTGTTCATGATCGTACTGATACCAATCGTCGTAATATGTGGACTCTGCCTGGGTATTCAATGCTTGCCGCCTCTGTGCTCGCTGTTTGCTAACTGTATTTGCCCCAAGACTCCGAACTTCGAAGCTGAACGTATGAAAGCTTTGTATGATATCGAAATACGTAATATAACGGGGATAGACATAAATTGACAAGCTGGCTAGATATGTTGAAAAAGGAGGACTGTTAAAATCTGGATTGTGGCGTAAACATTATCGGCGCCATCTTGTCCTTTTCAGATCCATACGTGCGCGTAAGCAGCAGCCATTTTGATTGCCATGGCCTCTCTGCCCACTCCCGATAGCCAGCGCGTCGCTCCCCCCTCACTCTCTTGTTTCCCCAAGCACCCCCCCCCGCGCTCCGGCAACCCCCGATCTCTCCTCCTTGAACCATAAACGAACCATAAGCGCGATACCCCGAGCCGAAACCATATAACCCTTTCATCCCTTCACGGGAACAAGCCTTTGATATCCTCTTCCTCCCTGCCCGATTGTCCAAGCTGCTCCCAGGCCACCGCCAGGCCCCGCAGATGTAGTTTATTGCCCCCTACAATAGGAACTCACCCCATCAAAGGAGCGGGGATTAATCAACGCTTTCGCACCCCAAAGATCACACACACCCCCGTTCCCAGCGGAATGTCCAGCTGCGCGATAACCACCACATGCTGAGATCGGGGTGGGAATTCTACTGTAGATGTGTGTGGGAACGGGCCTGGACCGGGGATTCCGAGGATGTCTTTTCTGTCCTTCAAAGGAACATTACGGATGCAGTGTATGTAATAAAGCCATAAACCTGTGTTTAAGAGGCCAGGCCTCAGAGATGCGGGAGGGGCACCTCGAGAAGATACCCTGTTGTCTGATTTGACGTGTTCTGCTCCGTCGGAATAAACTCCTGTTTCTTGCCTTCCTGTCTCCAGCGCCTGCCTCTTCATTTGGTAATCTCGAATGGTATGAGAGGTGGCTAACGCCGGGCAAATACTGAAGGGTTCTTGGTCGACCTCGGCCCTACCTTTTTCCACACTTGGAGGGTCACTCTCAACAGGGACAGGTCCAGTGGACCCCTCTGCTCCAGATATTGCTCTAGTGTGGGTGGATATGTTGCAATCTACCTACACTGGTGTTCACCTACTAAACCTATCTAGTAGTTGTAGTCAGGGTGTGCTACTCCCTATCCTCTACTAAAACTAAGTTCAGTAGAACTTGAGTATACTAGTCTTGTTTTATATGTACCTAACGGGTACCTGTATGATCTTTCAAATGATACTTTCAAAGATTGTAATGGTAAAACAACAGCAAGCTCAAATCCCAACCGCTGCTCACCAATGTGAGAAGTTGGCCTGGTATATGATGCTCACTAGTTCTAGTGATCACCTTGTACCATGCCAAGCAACCCTTATGATGATTGGTTGTAAGTCAACCTTATAGACCAGCTATCGTAGTAGCGTGGACAAAGCAGTCTTAGGCTAAACTCTGTAAAGGCATGTGAAGCAAGCTGTTTTACCATACACAATCCCCTTGAATACCAAATGAAAGGACACCACACAGATATATATTGAAAATATATATATATGTATTTACTACAAATATCCCCTATACTCTTTTTGAGCACAGAAGCAAATGCGTTAAAACAAAACACAGTTTAAATACACAAAAGTTGCACAATATGGATGAGCCCTAGGGGCCACTTAAACCATATACTAAAATAGTGGTATAAGAACCACCAATCTGAAAGGAAATAGGCCTAGGGCCTGGGGAATCGCTGGAGCTGTTCGGGACTAATAGTGAAGAAGTCGGGAAAGGCCCGCGGGACTCGGGTGCAGTGCTTAAAGTGCACGCATGCACCAATGCAAAGTCAATGGTGCGTAAAAGTTACAAAGTTACTGCAAAAGGAGTCTTCCGACTGGACTAGGACTACCAAACTTTAGAGTTAGGCACTAGAGGGGTGTACCAGTGTAAGAACACCGGCGTTAGTAAGTTACCTCACCCACAGGAAGCGGGTGCACAGGTGCCAAAGTGTGTCGGGTTTCGTCACGCAGTCTGATGGTGCCTGAGGATGAAGATGCTGCAGGCGTCCAGGAGAGAAGTGTCCGGTGTGATCCAAGGGTGGATCGAAGATGTGAAGACCTGAAAGCAGAGGGGACAATGTTCAAAAGTCACTAGCCAGTGACTGGCAAGGAACCAGGATGGAACCAGGCGATGTCGGGTGCAAACAGGCGATGAGGTGCAGCGTGTCTCCGCAGCCACGTGGACACGAAGAGGTCTAGGACGTCGAGGAGTCGATCACGAGCTGTCCCACAAAGCCTCTAGCTGATGGCGGTGTTGGCAACTTGATTGGAGCAAATAGGCCTTGGCTAATGCAAGCCACGCAGGAAGTGAAGAAAGCTTAGTTTTCGGACCAGCAAGGTTAGAGGTGCTGCTCCTTTTTACAGGAGCGAGGGCCAGTCTGGAGCAACCAGACCAGCAGTTTAGATTGTAGATTTCGTCGCCAAGATGGCCACTAGCCGTGTGGCAAGTGACCGGGATGACGCATCGAGTGGCAAAGTGCAAAAGGGCCCCACGCAGATCGTGGAGATGCTGGGGGGCTGATCTTCGGTGCAAATTCTGCTCGGTGGTGGGGCTTCTCAAACCCCAAAGCACAGCATTGAGGGAGCCGTGGGTGCTGCGCAGTCAGCTTCTCGGGGGTCTTTCAAGATGGCCGGTCCCACGTCTCTCGATGCCTCCACGGGTCTCTTCTTTTCAGGGACTGTGGATCGGGCTGTGAGATGTCTGGGAATCTAGGTCTTGTTGGGCTCTGGGCTCGGGCTCCGGCGGGAGGCGGCGGCAAAGCAGACATTGAGTTGCTGGTTGGTGCCTGTATTCACAGGGTGGTCACTCCTTGGCCACAAGGGAGATTCTCTTCAGTCTTCTGTGCAGCAGAATGTCGAAGTCCAGTTTTCTTCTTAGTTTCAAGTCGAGTTCAGGATGATCTCAAGTCTTGGGACACAGCTCCTACTCTTATTCCAAATCTAAGGGCCGGATTACCTGCTAGGTCCCTCCTCTGGGTGGGACCAGGAAGGGGGGTGGTTACACCCCCTTTCCTTTGTCCAGCTACGTGCGAAGACTGGGGCTGGAGAGCCCCAGCACCAGTTTGAACTGGCATATGCACAGGGACACCTTGTGTGCCCCAGGCATGTCTCATTCTATTCAGCCCTGTCCTACCCAATACACAAAATCCTGTCTGGGGTGGTGCTAGCACCTCCCAAGGCAGGAAACCCTTTGTCCAAGCCTCCCTCGCTGGAAGGACTCCCAGCAGCAGGAGGTCAGACTTGTGTCTGTGGTGGCAGCATCCATTTTGTGATGCTGAGGCTCTAGTTTAACTTTAACCGGGGTTCAGGTTATGTACATGTTGTGTCCCTCTAGAAGGGTGGAATGCTACCCCCGTCGCCAGAACTGGCGAGGGAGTAGTATTCCAATTCGTATGACACCTTACTCGACATGTTTTGATAAAGCCAAACCAAAGTTAGCAAATAACCGCGAGGATTATAATGCACTTAAGAGTATATGGTATGGCAGTATCATGGAACAGCTACAGGAAGTGGTTCCGAAAGCTGCAGACAGGTTCAGCTCATGCTAGAGCACCATCTCACATATTTCCAAGCACTCTGCCTCTAGGATTGATGAGGCCTTCCATAGGAGTGGCTGATAGGAACATATGTGTCCATTTTAGGTTAGGTATAGGCATACTATACCTAAGTAAGGGGTGATTACACCGACTTACCCCAGCTGAGTGATCAGCCAGTGGTGTCAAATATGGAGGCCAGGCCAGGGGTGGCACAATACGTGCTGCAGCCCCTGGTAGGCCTTGGAAACACCTATGCCCTGGGTACCCTGGGTACACTGTTACAGGGGCCTATAAGGTGAGCCAGTTCCAATTCGTAATGCACCTAGAGTTCATTGGCATTAATTTTAGAGAGAGAACAACAGGCTGTGGGTCTGTTTAGCAGGCCCACAGCCACATTAAGTCATAAACCAGTGAAGCAAAAAGCAAACATTTGGGGTGACCATAGGATAGCAGACCCTACTCTGCTACAGGAGACATCACCCAACAAACCAAGATCACGTGCCCTAGAGATGGGGCACCGGTGCCTGCCTGTTTGCTACACCACTGAGCCCTGTGAGGAAGAGGAGAGCATTGAAGGGAGTAAGGTCGAGTGGGGAGCCCTGCCGAGATGACTCCCTGTTTGAAGAAACAGCTGTGCACCGATTGGATCATTGCTCGTGTATAATATCGGCCCGGTCAACCCCCCATGCCAGGAGAGGGCCATCTTGGACTGAGTCATGAGTTAAGCACCGTCTGGGACTGCGCTGCACTGCCCCCTATGCCAGAGGGGGCTACTGGTAAAGAAGCTACAGTGAGAAGCACTGAGCCTCATTACCATCTCAGCAGGGGTGCTTGTACCAGAGGAGTCAGCACCCGTACCGACCAGTACCAGTACTGTGGCAACCCTGTATGCAAGGAGTTGTTGCCACAACCAACATTGCAAAGGATATGGGGTGAGACTGAGGCTTCATTCAGGGGGCGGGAGGGTGTTGAACCTGCACTGCGAGGAAACTACCCTTGACTGACCACTGAGGACTGCTGCAGACACCATGCACATTGTTTCCTCACTGGAGTCCAGAAGTTAGATGAAGAAAGGATTCCAAACCCCTTACCTCGCCGACTAAACCCACCCAAGGGATTTACTGTTGTGAAATTGATGACAGCAGTACCCTGAAATTCCCAACCCCCACCCCCGGCCTGGGTAAAGCCAATTTACTGCGTCTTGGCAAGCTGGGAGTTGCTATGACAATTGAGAGATTGTCAGGATTGCACTCCGCAGGATCCACATGCAGCAACAATGCTCCACCTCCGGACCTTCCGAACACCCTGAATGTATCTTACAGGGTGTTCAGACGATACGGTGAGGGAAAAACCCCAAAAGGGGAAAAAACCCAAAAGAATAAAGGGAAGAAGGAAGGGACAGCAAGGGAAAAGAAGCTGTAAGAAAAAACACACAATGGTTAATACGATTCTTAACCCTACTCTCATTATAGTCTCACTAGACAAAAAGGGAGCTATGATTCACCTGTAGGAAGCCTTGTGCATGACCTTCATATAACTGTTCCTTCTGACTTCCTTCGTTCCTGCACAACACAAGAAACCTTATGAACAAATGTGATGATTTCCATCTACCTATAATACAAGTTCTCACTAGAAACCTACCCCTTATTCTGAAAGCTGAAAGCTCTGAAGAATATTCCAAACGCAAAGGAATACAAAGTGGTTCAATCCAAGAACGCAATATCCCAATGGAGCGCTACAAGCACTGTGCTTATAGCTGAAAGGAATCCTAGATACAACCAGCAGAATCCTCCATCGCTATGAAAAGTACTTATGTGCCACACACTGTACCAGAGGTTACAAAGTTAAACCAAACACGGCATGGCGTAGTTCCTTCACTACTGCCATCCGCTTTGGCATTTATAATCCACAGAGTAATGTACATATCACGCTATATCTTCGTGACGGTAATGCGGAGGTCCTCTCCCCCCCTGCACTCCGCCACTGGAAGCGAAACCAAACCCCAAGATGAGCACACCACTGAGTTACTCTTCCCGGATCGCAATGTATTCAAAACCTCCTAACAAAAGTCCTCACAGCCGCGAGGCACAGATAAGCTCAAGCAGAAACAGCTCCGAGCCGAATGCGAGTAAAGTAAACAAACGCGCTAGCCAGCACGCGATCAAATACCGAATGCTTCCTTCCTCTGGAAGTAACGGAGACCTCGGTTCAGTCCCCCCGAAGATAACAGGATAACGGAACTTCGGGAACCAGCTGCTCCCACAACAACAGAAGAATAACGAGCCCCGATCACCTGGGTCCGCCCTGCAATATCCTGCAGTACCGCCGTGGGTCATGGGATCTGTAGTTCGGGCCCTGGGTATCATGGGAACTGAAGTTCTGGCAGGCGCACAATGCTCTAGACCCTGACAGTGCGCCGTCTTCCCAAGCGCCTCCTAGGACCGTGCTTGGTAGGAAACCTCGAGTGGAAGGAACAGACCGCCCTAGGAGCATGTATGTTATGCCACGGCTCCCAAGAGTCATCCTCGGTCCCATATCCCTTCCACGAGACCAGATACCAAAGCACCCCCCTGCACATCTTGGAGTCACGCATAGACCTCACCTCGTACTCCAAATTCCCATCGCAAGCAAGAGGAGTGGGCGCCGTTCTGCGCGATGTGAGGGCTCTCTTCAACAGGTGCACATGAAACACCGGATGTATTCTCAAAGTGCTGGGCAACTTCAACTTATACGCTACAGGGTTGATTTGTTTCACGATGGGATAGGGTCCAATGAAACGTGGATGGAAAACGCTCCTCAACTTGAAACGTATGTACCTTGTGGAGAGCCACACCTTGTCCCCTACCTCGAACTGAGGACCAGGATCATGGTGTCTATCCTCCCATCGTTTGTACACCTCTTTTGCCTTTAGCAGATGTTGTTGTACCCCTTTATGCACCTTCCTTAAGGTCTGAACACGTTCCCTCACAGAGGGCTGAGTATGCAAATCAGCGGCGATATTGATTGGCAATGTATTAGCATCATAGCCGAAATTAGCCTTGAAAGGCGACATGCCTGTTGAACTGTGCCATGAATTATTGTACGCCAACTCAGCCATCCATAACAATTCCACCCAAGATTCATTTTTTTTTTTTTTTAAACAATTTTTATTGTAGTCATACCAAAACAGGCCTTAGCATAGAGAGTCATCAACATAAGTTTGAGCAGTGAAACAATACGATTCGTTGTCTCATACACAGCCTTCGTGCCCACAACCCGGGGGTTGGGCGGCGATGATTTCACGGCTCCCCCACGCCTAATGCTTAAAGACAAAGGAGTAGCTGGTCTCCGGATCGTGTGTATGACTACTTTTATATCCCTGCCGAACAACGCGCTGAACCCCAACTCCCAACCCCTGCGCCAAAACTTAAGACCCCCCCCCCCCTGTCCCACTCCGCCCCCCACCACCTGTCCAGGGCCCTTGCAACGATCATTCCTCCGTTCCTGAAGTGCTGTCTTCGTCTCCCCAGCGTACCTGCCGTTCCTAGGTCATCAGCTTGCACTATCCACCCTTCCCGCCTCGGGGGCCTCCTCTCCCTCGTCTGACTCGCTATCTCTGAGTGCTTGCACCAACACTTCCCATGAGGTCGCTGTTTCCTCCGCTCTCTGGCTAGGGGTCCTGCGCGCAAACTGGTACCTGTGTGTGCTGTCAGCCGTCGCCCATTTCAGAAATTCCTGCCGCCACCTCCGGGGAGTCGGACCCACCCTCGCTTTCCAGTTCCTGGTGATCTCCCTCTTAGCCACCATCAACCCCATCTCAATAAACTTGCTCGTGATTTTGTTTTTGGGGGTATGAGGGAACCAGTGTAAAAGACACTCCGCCGGTCCAAAGGCGATGGACCTTTCAGTTACTTCGTTCAATACGTCGCCTATGTCCTGCCAATAGTCCCGAAGGGCCGGGCACGCCCACAGCATATGCACTAATTCGGCCCCCTCTTCCGGGCACCGGGGACAGGTCGCTGTCACCGCGCCGAAATACCTCCTGATCCTTCCCGGGGTCATGTACGCCCTATGCAGTACATAGTAGTGTATAAGCTGAAATCTAGCGTTTCTTGTGCTGTTGCGAGCCCTACGGACAAGCTGTGCCCACGTCGCGTCAGGTATTTCAGTACCCAGGTCCACCGCCCATTTGGCTTTCAGTGATGTAAGAGGAGGGAGA
The DNA here is from genome assembly GCF_964261635.1 of Lissotriton helveticus. NCBI lineage: Eukaryota > Metazoa > Chordata > Amphibia > Caudata > Salamandridae > Lissotriton > Lissotriton helveticus. The sequence continues at coordinate 246,667,021 of NC_136059.1, read as the reverse complement.
TTCTCTCTCACCATTCTACTGTAGAGGCACGTCACCGCCTTGATAGTACCCGCTGACATCATAGTGTATTGGCATGCAGCCGCCGTCTCGGGTTCCTCTAGCCCCGTGCCCCAGTGGGCCTGCACTGCCCTGGTGACCGCCGCATGAAGTAAAAACCCCCCGCCCGAGATGTCGAAGCGCTCTAGTAGTTCTTGGAATGGGAGCAGCGTGCCATTTTCATAAAGGTCCCCGACCACTTGCACCCCGCCTCTTCCCATCTCTGTAGATGCGACCAGTCGCCGCCATGCGGTAACGCTGTCAGCATGCCCAGAGGGATCTCCGGCGCATACGGGCGCCTAGCTCCCGCCCTCTTCTGAGCTCGATTCCAGCATTGACGGTACGTGCGTTGTTCCAACGACAAGTCCCGATTATCTATCCGCTGTTGGAGGGTAATATACGCCAACACATGCCTGGGCGTCCCCCGTAGCCTCCCTTCTTCCGGGCCCCGGAATACTCGCGCCACCTCCTGCGTGAAGACCTGCAGCTGGGCCGCTAAATAATAAAGCTCAAAGTCCGGCACCGCCAAACCCCCTTCATCCTTCGGGCGAGAAAGCGTTGCCAGCGCCACCCTGCTCCGCCCTGCTCCCCAGATGAACGTCGTAATCAGAGATCGGAGCTGCCTAAAGAAGGAGCTAGGTATCCAGATTGGGAGCGTCCGAAAGTAATACAATAATCTCGGCAGGGCAACCATCTTCAACAAGGAGATCCGGCCTGCCACCGAAAGCAGCAACGTGGCCCAGAAGGCCACACAGCCCTTCAGTCCTCGCACGCACCGCCCCAGGTTGCCCTCAAGCAAGTCGTCCGCCTTGTGGTAAATATGGACCCCTAAGTATTTAATACAGGCGGGTTCCCAGGCTAACTCCGAGCGGTGTTGCGGCCGAGCAGCCCCCTCCAACAGCGGGAACAAACTTGTTTTGGGCCAATTGACCCTCAGGCCCGACATCGCGCCGAAGCGCTCTAGCAGCGCCTCCGCGCCCTGCAGGTCCTCAGCACCGTCGTGGAGGAATAGCAGTAAATCATCAGCATATAGCGAGATGAACTGCTGCCCGTCTCGGGCCCACACCCCGTGGAAGTGCCGCCCCATCCGGGCCTCAGCCGCCAGTGGCTCGATAGCCAGTGCAAATAAAAGCGGCGAGAGGGAGCAACCCTGCCGAGTGCCCCTTTCTACCGGATAGCGGTGGGATACCGTCGACCCAACTCTCACTCTTGCTATCGCTTCCGCGTAGAGGACCTTAGTCCATTGGATATAACCAGCTCCCAGACCGAATCTCTCCATAACAGCATAGAGGTAGTCCCACTCTAGGCTGTCGAAGGCTTTCTCAATGTCTACCGAGAGCACCAATTCGGTCCCGACCCCCCCCTTCAGTTCGTCCATGAGGCGAACCAACCTTCTGATATTAATCGTGGTGTTTCGAGTCGGTATAAAACCGTTCTGGTCGTCGTGCACCAGTTCCGGCATAAGCAGTAGGAGCCTCGCCGCCAGTATAAAGCTCAAGTACTTGTAATCAGCGGTGAGCATAGAGAGCGGCCGGTAAGACGCGGGGCCGCTACTCTCCCTGCCGGGCTTCAGCAGTGGTACTACCAATGCCTCCCGCATTGACTGCGGCAGACGGCCCGCTGCTTTGGCCTCTGAATAAACGGTCAGGAGTCGCGGCGCCAAAGTGTCCAAATATTTACTATAGAACTCTATGGGGAGCCCGTCTATCCCCGGCGATTTGTTACGTGCCATACTCCGCACCGCCTTCCTTATTTCCCCTAGTTCGATGTCCGATCCCAGTGCCTTCGCCTGCTCCGTCTCTAGCTGCCGCAGGGGTAAGCCGCTCAAAAAGGGCCCGGCCAGTCCCGTCCGATTCCCCGGGGTGCTCTTGTACAGGCCCTCATAATATTTCTGGAAACCGTCAACTATACCAATCTGAGTATGTTGCATCATGCCAGCTTCATCCCGCAACTGAAGTATGGGAGAGCATCGCCTAGTGGGGTTCGAAAGCCAGGCCAGAAGGGTGCCCGCCTTATCTCCGTCTACGTGGGAGCGCAACACATAACGCTTATAGTCAAAGGCTCGGAGCCTCTCCACTTCAGTGGCCACCGCCTCCCTAGCCGAGCAAAGTGTCTCTTGGAGTTCCGGGTGCCCGGGCCGCTCCCTTTCCGCCTCCCTCAGCTTGGTATCCGCCGCAGTCAAATCGCCCAACAACACTTTCCGCACGCCTACATAATCCTTGATACAGATACCCCTCATTACCACCTTAAAGGCGTCCCATTCCGTTGCCCTGGATGACGCCGTCCCTTCATTCTCCACGAAATATAAATCCACCCCCTCCGCCAGGGCCGCCCCGAATAGAGGGTCCTCCAGAGTCTCAGGCCTTAGCTTCCAGGTCGGGACCCTGGGCTTCTCCGCCACCCACGCTAGCCGGATCAGGAGTGGATTATGGTCCGAGATCGTCCTCGCCAGGTATTCCGACCCTGTGACGTACGGCAACACCCCCCGGGAGCAGAGTATCGCATCTAAGTGGACATGCAAATCATGTAGCCCAGAGAAAAAGGAGTAATCACGGTCAGTCGGGTGGTGTCCCCGCCATACATCCGTCAATCCCCAACTCTCCTGCCACTCCCTCCTACCTCTAGATAGCCTGTGCACCGGGGAATCATGCAGTGGGGGGTGGGACCTATCCAATGAGGGGTCTGCAATGGAATTAAAGTCGCCCCCCAGCAGGACCGGGCCCGCCAGGGGGTGAGCCAGCGTCCCCGACAGTGTCGCAAAGAAAGCCAGCTGGTCAGTATTCGGGGCATAAATACTAGCTAGTACTATATCTCTACCTTCCAGCTTCCCCTCCACCACCACATATCTCCCTTCCTGATCTACCCATTGGCGCGTGATTTGGAAAGGTGTGCCTGCCCTAATCCAAATTAGCACTCCCCTAGCATAGGCTGAGTAGCTGGTATGAAAAATCTGGCCCCGCCACCTCCTCTGTAGTGCCGCCCCCTCCTGTTTTGTGAGATGCGTCTCCTGCAGCAGAGCAATATGCACCCCCCTCCGCACTAAAAAGGCATGCACTTTATGTCTACGCTGCATGGTGTGTAGGCCCCGCACATTCCAGGTTATGCAGTTCAAACGATTCGCATTAGCCATTGTCCCAATGATCCGACTGTAACACTCTCTGCAGTTCCTGCCCCTCGACGGTGGTGGTACCCCCCCCAAACCAAACAAATCCTCCCAACTGTCCTGCCCATGGCAAACCCAGGGTCAATGACTGCAAATAGAGTAAACAAACCCCAACTGTGGAACCCCCCCCACCCCCAGAACAGGCCCCAATATCGAGATATCAGTCCCCATCCAAACTCCCGCGCCTGAGTGACCCAGGTCTCAACTACACAGCCGCAGCCGTGGGTGCCTTAAGGGCCTACGGAGCGCGGCCTCGACCAGAGGGGGGCTGCGCTGCCCACCTCCCTGCACCCTCCCCAATTCCCCATGATCTTCCAGCTCTGAGCCCCCCGGTGTGCCCCGACCCCCGTAGGCATGGAATTGTGGATCCCCTCCCAGCGCCCCAAACATTACCCATTGTCCTCTGCAAACAGGTCAGATATTCAGGATCTCATCCGCCGTCTGCGGCGTCACCAGCGGCCCTTCGGTCTGATGAACCCCAGCAAGATCCGATTCCGAGCCTGAGGCCGAGATAAGAGTGTCCGAGTCCGTAGCACCTCCAGAGCCGGGGCCCCCAGCCCGCCCTAGCTTCCCCACTTCCAACAACGCAGCCTGCCGTTCCGCTTCAGTCTGGGAGGCCGTCGGCCCAAGCTTCCCCTGCCTCCGTTTCCACAATCTCCTCGATTTCCGCAGCCGGGCCGGCGAGCGCTCCCGCTCCTTTTCCCTCTCCTCTCGTACCTTGGCACCATCAGTTCCAGCCTTGTACGTCTCCCACCAGTCCCAGGCGTCCGCTGCCGTACTAAAAAAGAGCGTCTTGCCATCCAGCACCACCCGGAGCCTGGTAGGGAAAAGCAAGGAGTAGGCGATCCCTTCAGCACGCAGTTCCTTTTTGATCGTGAGGAAGGAGGCCCGCTGCCTCTGCGTCTCGAAGGTAAAATCTGGGAAGAGTGTTACCTTGCTGTTCGCGATCTGGAATGGGCCAGTCTCCCGGGCTTTTTGCAGGAGCAAATCTCTGTCCTTGTTGTGAAGCAACTTGGCTATGATCGGTCTGGGTGGGAGCCCGGGCTTGGGAGGCCCAGAAGGGACCCTGTGGGCACGCTCCAGAGTGAAGAATGGCGAAAGTCCTTCCGGTGCCACTACCGTTTTCAGCCATTCATCCATATAGGCCACCATGTCTCTCGTCCCCTCCGTCTCCGACACGCCCACGATTCGCACATTACTGCGTCGGCTCCTGTTTTCTGCGTCCTCCGCACGCCTTTCCAGGGTGCGTATGTGGTCCAGGGCTTCCGTTAGCTTACCCTCCAGCACTTTGTGAGCGGGCGCCAGGTCTTTGATCGCAGTCTCAGTGTCCTTGACCCTGTCCTTCAGTTTATCATGGTCCGCCCGGAGCAGGCCCAGCCCCGACGCCACCTGCGCTATGTCATTGTGGAGCGCGTCGCGTGTGGCCGTTATGGCTTCCAAAATGCGATCCTGCAAGCGCTGCAGGTCCGTCTGTTCAATGGGGCCACCCTCTGCCACATCAGACGCCGCCGCCTCCTCCGCCTTGGACCTCGGCTTCCCCATTGCGGCCGGCCCCGTCGCTTATGTCTGTCCAATGGCTCACGCCCCCCCCGGGCCTCCGCAGCGTGTTTAGCACCAAGGCTCGACGGATCCCCGTTGCGCAGGCACTGCTCTTCTGGTGCAGCGTCTGCCGTGGCAAAAAAAAAAAAAAAAAAAGGGGGGGGGGGGGAGGAGATCAGGGCCTCCGGTCAGTTCCCCACGATGCGTGCCCTCTGGGACCTGCCCCAACCCGTCCTCGTCCGCCCGGGCTATTGCTGCCGGTCCACCGTGTCTCAGGGAGCTTGGTTCCGCCGAGGTCCCTCCGTGGGTCAATGGGCCTCACCACTGTGTCCCCGCAATCAGCGCAGGGGGGGGGGGTCCGGGGACGCAATGCACAGGGTCTCCTCCTCCTCAGTCCGCCGCTGAGGTCTGCCCCCGCTCACCTCCGTGCACAACCGGGGTCCGGTCCTGGGCACATCACGCCATTCCGCCGCCCTGCATCGGAAGCCGTCTGCCAGCCCCGCTTGTAAGGGCGCACCCGGGCAGCCTCCTCTCCCAGCGCCCGTGGCCGCCGCGCACCGCAGCCGGGGGGTCAGAGAGTGTTCCTCGCCCGAGCAGGGGTCACCGCCGGAAGCCTCGAAGTCGGCGGTCGCGCTCACTCGGAGCGATCCAGCAGTTCGAACAGCCGAGTAGCCCTCGGGCATCTAGGGCTCCGCCACGGCCGCCATCTTGTGCGCCGTTCTCCCCTCTCCGTCCCGGCGGCCGCAAGGTTCGGCGGCCGGGCTCCTCGAGGCAGTCCCGCCAGCTGCCCAAAATGTGCCCCGCCGGTCACCACCTTGTCCTCGTGTGGCGCCGGGGCACACGCGGGTTCTCCACCACTTTTAGCAGGATTAGTGAGGGGAAGAGGCACGGAGCTCTAGGCTCACGCCGCCATCACCCTCGGCGCTCAAGCCACGCCCCCTTCCACCCAAGATTCATGTGCTTCCTTGGAGTAGCAGCGCAAATACTTCTTCAAAGTCTGGTTTAGACGTTCAGTCTGTCCATCTGTTTGGCGATGGAAGCTGGTAGAGAGCGCTGACTCAATACCCAGCGCCTTGCACCACATTCTCCAAAAACGAGCGATGAACTGAGGTCCCCTGTCAGACACGATTACTCTTGGGATGCCATGTAATCTTATGACCTGGGAGGCCAGTAACTGAGCTGTTTGACCAGCTGTGGGGAGATTCACACAAGGTATAAAATGTCCCATTTTTGTTAGGTTGTCCACTACCACCAATACAGCAGTTTTTCCCTGATCCATAGGTAAGCCTGTGATAAAATCTAGACTTATGTTCTGCCATGGGCGATCAGGTGTGGGCATAGGCATCAACAGACCTTTCCTTTTGGTAGTTTCCCCTTTTGCTCTGGCACTAGTCTCACACCTCCCTACCCATCGGGTAGCGTCCCTGACCAAAGACTCCCACCAAAAATTTCTTCTAAGCAGGCTCACAGTCTTGGTAACCCCTGGGTGTCCTGCCGATGGAGCGTCATGACACCAACAAAAGGCTTTCTTTCGTATCTCATCAGTAGGTAAAAACAAACACTCCCCCTGAAAAGGCAATCCCTGTCTCACCTTCCTGCCCGGCTTGGCAGCAGCCCAACGGACCCAAGACCCCGAAGACCTAGAACCCTTGACGTCATCCAAAAACTTTTCAGCTCGAATCACACATACCACCTTAGCTGAAGGGATGATGGATTGTTGTTCTTCCGTATGCTGTTCTACAGGTATCTCTTGTCTTGACAGAGCATCTGCCTTCCTATTCTCAATGCCGGGTCTAAAGGTCACCACAAAGTTGTATTCGTAAAAGAAAAGCATCCAACGCATTTGCCTTTGCGTGAGATGTCTCGCTGAGGTCATCTATTGGAGATTCCGGTCATCGGTATACACCGTCACTGCCTGACAAGCCCCCCAGAGATAAGGCCTCCATTCCTGAAAGGCCCTCTTTATAGCCAAAAGTTCTTTCTCTGCTATAGTATAATTGACCTCAGCCGAGCTCAACTTCTTTGACAGGTAAGCAACGGGATGGAGCTGACCGTTGTGTGGATCTCTCTGGGAAAGGATCGCCCCTATGGCTTCATCCGAAGCATCTGCCTCGACTATGAAGGGATGTTCTAAAACAGGGTGTGCCAACACTGGTGCTGTGGTGAAAGCACTTTTCAGAGTCTGGAATGCCTCCTCTGCCTCCCTGGTCCATACAAAAGGCGTTCCCTTTCTTAACAACCTGGTAATGGGGACAGCTGTCTGAGAGAAGTGTAGAATGAACCGACGATAATAATTGGCGAACCCCAAAAAACTCTGCACCTCCCTCACGTTCTTAGGGGCTGGCCAATCCTGTACCGCCTGTACCTTCCTCCCAGACATCTGCAATCCGCGTGGGCTGAGATTCACACCCAAAAACTCCACCTCCTGTACCCCAAACTCACATTTGCTCAGTTTCACATATAAGCAATGCTCCCTTAGTTTGTCCAGAACAGTGTTCCCCCGAACGCGCGCGCCTGAGCGCGCGCGCACATCCGTGCCCCCGAGCGCGCAGTGCTGTGTGTGTGGCGCGCACAAACATCCCCGAGAGCATTGGCGCCGCCACGGCAGCGCGAAAATCGGGCATTTCTAACTTGAAGAGGTATTTAGCAAGTGCTTGTTTAATTGCTTTTGTATTCTCGAGTGCGACTGTGAGGCTCATTGTTTGCTTTTGTTTAAGTATTCGTGTTAATGGCAGAGCCCGTCAGGAGCTGTGATTAACATGAATGCTTTAAACAAAAGCAAACAATGAGCCTCACAGTCGTACTCGAGAAAATGGATGCGGCGGCCGAGGGTGGGTTACACGTCTGGAGAGAAGATAAACTGAATTTCCTTCCCTCCCCGAGGCACTTGACTTGCCCGCATCCTGGCCTCGCTACATAACTTGGAAACATCTTTTGCGAAGACAGCAGACTTTGAGGCTGCCTAACGCCTGAATTATTGGAACCACCAAGCGCAAAAGTTTGAATTAAAACGTTCCAATCGGAAATTGTCCACAATACATGTTTGGAAATGAATCCAACAAATACACACAAACAATTTTGAGATCTTTGACAGATGAGGGAGATTCCAGTTTTGTTTTGAAGCAATGGACTTTGAAATATGTGAGAACAAAAGATTGTTAAAAAAATGTTGGACTCGATTTCCTAATTTTTTTCCCCAACACTAGCGCAAAAGGGGGGGGACTACATTTTGGCAGTTAATCAATTTCTAAAGCGTTCAGATGAAGCAATCGAGGCACTTATTAAAACTAATCCTGTAAGAGCAGTGGTGGGACAAGAAAGGCATTAAAAATAAATATCTTCGTCTATGATGGGGTGTCTGCTGCCACCATGTGGACACAAATAAGTCAGAGTTCGCTGCATCCTCCACGTCTTTAGGTCCTACCTGGAAAAATTAAATCAATCACATAGAACGTGCATAACAGTGAATGTGAACTAGAAAACAGGAGCCAAAAAGTCAGTGCTAGCGTGGGACCAGAAATGATCGTAAAAATTATTGTAAACATTGATCTTGTCGGTAAGGATACCAAACATAAAATAAAATTTAAAAAAATGGGGAGGCCCCCAATTTTTTTCTCAGACGCCCTCAAGCGACTCAGGCGAATGCCAATGCTGCCAATGCCCTAGTCTACCTCATGCTTCTTTCTATGACAGCCATATGCTTCCTGTCTCTTTGTTTCACTGTTACTGTGATTCTGTGAATCCCTTATCCCCCGTCCCTAAAAAGGAATGTGACTTTGTGTAATTTAACTGGTGCTCATATAAGGTGATAGAAATACCGTTGGGCCAACTTTGGACTTATAAAACTGCAAAACAGTAACAGGGGCAGACAGCAGCATGCACGCAGCCCCAGGCATTTTGAAAAGGCAGTCTCAGGCGCACACTTGGTAACACACAGCACACCGGCAGCCTCGAGCCTGTAGCAATGCCTGAGCAGCACTCTGAACTAGCATGTACTGCACCACGACTGGCACCGAGGCAGCTGATCGTGCTGCTTCTAAAAACAAATATGTAATTAATATTAGCTCACTCGGTTAGCTACAGCAAGCACTGTCAGTCTCACTTACTTGTGAGAGTATGTAAACAGGGTTTACCCAAACATAGTCAATGGGACCTGGGTTCAATAAGTACTAAGAGGTAGGGGTCCCAACTAGAAAGTGACGTGATATGCAAAATTTTTGAGCAATGAATTACACAAACAATAAATGGGTCCACATTGTTTTAATCACAGAGGGACCAAGTATACTGAATATATAGATTTTCGAGGTTCGTCGGCGTCCTGTGTCCGATTCATTCGGCAATTCCTAGTCGTCCTGACTTTTCATTCATTGCGGGTCCCGTGGGCGTCTCCTACTGGTACCGGGCACATTCTTGTACCGCACTCATCGCCAATTGCATCTCGTGGTATTATTGGATTTTACCACGTGGCACGAACCTCTTGATTGGATTCAAATAGATGGTGGCCCTACACGGAGTCCATCTGACTACGATTTTACGGTTGCCCAGCCCCTTATCTGTCCTGATGAAGACCCCACAGCAAGGGCACAACTGATCTCTGCATCAGAGGGTCGAAACGTCGACAACCACCCACTGCGTCTTCAACTCCACTCCAACACTTGTTTCATTCATTGTTATCTGTGGAGTATGATTTATTGATTCAAATGTGATGAACCATTGGTCCACTACACTGTAACAACTTGATAATACAGTATTCATGACCATATGATTTTACTGTCACGTACCTTTGTTTATCACCTTATCCTCACCAAAGCACCTATCACTACCCCTTCCCTACCCTTATTCCTCTTGGGGCACTGTACAACCAATTGTATTATTGATCTGCTCGTATATATATTCAGTATACTTGGTCCCTCTGTGATTAAAACAATGTGGACCCATTTATTGTTTGTGTAATTCATTGCTCAAAATTTTTGCATATCACTTACTTGTGAGGCCAAAGGTCTAAGACTAGTTGGTTGCAGGAGAGACTCCCTGCTTCGTCTTGGGTTCCCGAACGACAATGGGGGTCCACGGTTTTAACATGTATACAATTCTTTGCCTTGAACGGGCTTTCTAGAATGGAGCGCTGGCACTGTTATGATAGGAAGAATAAGGGGGGAATGTGAGTTCTACGGTCACTTTTCTGGTAGTAGGAGAGAAACATTTTGTATATTTATTTCCTCCTTGGTCTTTCAGTTCCATCTGGACAAAGGGCCAATTTGTACAAACCCTAAATGACCAAAATGATTTGAGATTTTTTATTGATCGTATCAAGCTCCATTTTTTAAGGTATGGTTTTTATAGTATGCAAAACAACAGGTCTGCTCATTAGGCTTAGGGATGTATACTTAGAGCTGTAATATATTCTTGCGGATTTTAAAAGCAAACCATAACAAAGAATTGAAATAGATTAATAAGGAATTACACCGACCTGAATAATTATCTACATCAACGTATAAGGTAAGATGGTAAAAACAGAAAGCAGGACTCCCTTAGAGTTTGCAGAGGAACATAACCTGGAATCATGCATTGGATTTTGACACTAACTTGAGTATGCTTATGTCTACAGATACAGCCTGTACTGTGATAAATATGACTTAGGGAGAGGGAACTACAGTATTTTTGTGTTCTCGTGAAACCATTTCTCATCTTTTTTAAGTTGATAAGAGGTGAGCATTATGGACACCTTATTTGATTTAGTGTGTGCCTTTCGATAGATGGTATAGAATGTGAACCTGCTGGGGGGGAGGGGGAGCCAGGGGTGGGTCTGGGGTTGTGTTCTTGTTCAGAATGCATAAATCCTTAAATAAATACGTAGATATGTGGTTTCTTTATGAATTTAGACAGAATAGCAAAATGTGGGGTTTTATTTAAAAAAAAATGTTTTTGTATTAATGAAAAATCTTATATTAGTACCACCGTTAAAGTCCTGTGCTTTTCCAAAGCCGAAGTGTACTTGCTTGGGTAACCAATTTAATGTCAAGGTGTGTGTATTTGAATGCAAACCTGCCTTATGATCCATTATGTGGCGCTGCATGTGTGGCAATGCACCATCTTTTCACTTTTTAAGCAAAAGTTTGTAGTGATTTTTGCACTAATATTTGTTGCTGTACGCACATGCGCAGTCTGCTTCTTTGCACACATAACATTGGCTGCAGCGCACAGAGACCATACAATGCCACCCACAGAGGAAAAAAATTAGAGGGAACATTGGTCCAGAACCTTACACACCTGGGCTGTATGACATGAGACATCCTGAGAATAAATCAAAATGTCGCCAATATACATCACCACAAATCGGTCCACATACTCTTTCAACACGTCATTTATGAAAAATTGAAACGCTGCAGGAGCATTACAAAGCCCAAAAGGCATGACCAGATATTCGTAAAGACCATATCGCGTCTTGAATGCCGTCTTCCACTCGTCCCCCTCTCTCACCCTGACCAGGTGATAAGCCCCACGTAAGTCTAGACGGGTATAGATCTTAGCCTCTCTCACCTGGTCGAGCAAAACTGAAATGAGGGGGCGAGGATAACGGTTACGTATGGTATTCTTGTTCAAGACGCGATAGTCCACAGAAGCCCTCAGATCCCCGTTGGCCTTCGCTATAAAAAACAGAGGGGAGGCAGCTGGAGAGCGAGAGGGCCGGATGAACCCCAGACGTAAATAATGATCGATGTATTCTTTCAAGTGGGTGGTTTCAGGCACAGACAAGGCGTATACTCTGCATGATGGTATCGTGGCCCCCTCCACCAAATCAATGCGGCAGTCATACTCCCTGTGTGGAGGTAGGGTTTCTGCTTTAGTCTCACTGAAAACATCCCTATAAGACACGTATTCAACGGGTAGTTGAACATCCGTTTCCACAGCGGTTGCTGCCAAGAATGGGGTAGCCAACACCGCAACATGAGCAGGAGCACATGGCACTATCCTGGCAATTCTCTAGTACAAAATGGAACGTTTTCGTCTGCCAGTCCACCACCGGATTGTGTTTCCGTAACCACGGCATGCCCAAAATGACCTCATACTGAGGCGCAGCGATTATGTTCAAAGTCAAGTTCTCAGAATGCACAAATCCCTGCAATATCAAAGACAACCCCAACTCACTAGTTCTTTCAGTTATGTGACCCGATGTCAAAGGTTGCCCATCCACCGCTAATACTTCTTCTGGATTCTCCCTAGGAACACGAGGCAAGGCCAACCGTGTTACCAGACCATCGTCTATGAAATTGCCTGTGGCTCTGGAATCCAACATCACCATAACCTGATGTTGCTCTAGGTCGCATTCGAGTGTCATGACAACCACTAAATGCGATTCTATTTCATCTTTTCCGAAAGAGGACAGAGAGGTGAGTTTCCATTCCTGTCCACCTTCATACCGAGGTTTATTATCCTCTTTTGGTTCTACGTCCTGCAACGTCTTAGATACAGCCACCTTTTTGAATCTGTTGACATTACCCGAAGTCTTGGGTTTGGAAGGACATTCCCGAACATAATGCCCCTTCTTCCCACAGTACATGCATAAGCCCTGTACTCTTCTCATTTCCCTCTCTTCTCTTGACAAAGGCGCCCTGAGGGCTCCTATCTCCATTGGTTCAGGAGTGGTTTCTGATCCCCCCGTTACCTTACGAGGGCTCCTTTCACTACTGTATGTTCCTCTTTCCCATCTTCTTCTATTGCTCCCTCTTTCAGACAAACGGCTATCCAGTCTTAACACCAGATTCACCATATCAACATAGGAAGTAGGCTGAGGATCAACCTGTGCCACCACATCCTTTAAATCTTCTTTTAACCCCTGATAAAAAAGGGACATTCTTTTCTCCTCTGGCCATTCTGCTTCAGCCACTAGCCTGTTGAAAGCTGTAAGGTAAGTAACTAGTTCTCCCCTGCCTTGCCTCAATTCCAACAGCTCTCGATCAGCACTAAAGGACGTAGCCCTTCGGTCGAAAACTCTCTTGAATTCTGCTTTAAACGCTGTCCAATCCGACAGGATAGCATCATCGCGCTTTACTAAAGGCACCGCCCAATCAGCCGCATCCCCAACCAAATATGAGATAACAAAGGCCACCCTCGAATGATTAGTAAGGAATGAAGATGGCTTACAGGAAAAATGCATGAGAACCTGAGTCATAAACACATGCACCTTGCGGGGATCACCTGAGAACCTTTCAGGAGTAGCCAGAGGAATGGGTGGAGGTACTGTAACTTGCACAGAGGAGGCTGGGGCGGAAGCATTAAAAGGGTTACCCCCAACCGGTCCACCTTCTCCCTTAAAGCAGCTGTCTCGGCCTTAGATGCGGCCAACTCCTGCTGCACCAATACCAGAGCATGCAACACATCCTCCATGGATGCCATTGTTCCTACACATGGACCGGGCAGAGTGAAATTCTTGGGCTCGTTATTCTGTCAGGATTGCACTCCGCAGGATCCACATGCAGCAACAATGCTCCACCTCCGGACCTTCCGAACACCCTGAATGTATCTCACAGGGTGTTCAGACGATACGGTGAGGGAAAAACCCCAAAAGGGGAAAAAACCCAAAAGAATAAAGGGAAGAAGGAAGGGACAGCAGGGGAAAAGAAGCTATAAGAAAAAACACATAATGGTTAATACGATTCTTAACCCTACTCTCATTAGAGTCTCACAAGACAAAAAGGGAGCTATGATTCACCTGTAGGAAGCCTTGTGCATGACCTTCATATAACTGTTCCTTCTGACTCCCTTCGTTCCTGCACAACACAAGAAACCTTATGAACAAATGTGATGATTTCCATCTGCCTATAATACAAGTTCTCACTAGAAACCTACCCCTTATTCTGAAATCTGAAAGCTCTGAAGAATATTCCAAACGCAAAGGAATACAAAGTGGTTCAATCCAAGAACGCAAAATCCCAATGGAGCGCTACAAGCACTGTGCTTATAGCTGAAAGGAATCCTAGTTACAACCAGCAGAATCCTCCATCGCTATGAAAAGTACTTATGTGCCACACACTGTACCAGAGGTTACAAAGTTAAACCGAACACGGCATGGCGTAGTTCCTTCACTACTGCCATCCGCTTTGGCATTTATAATCCACAGAGTAATGTACATATCACGATATATCTTCGTGACGGTAATGCGGAGGTCCTCTCCCCCCCTGCACTCCGCCACTGGAAGCGAAACCAAACCCCAAGATGAGCACACCACTGAGTTACTCTTCCCGGATCGCAATGTATTCAAAACCTCCTAACAAAAGTCCTCACAGCCGCGAGGCACAGATAAGCTCGAGCAGAAACAGCTCCGAGCCGAATGCGAGTAAAGTAAACAGACGCGCTAGCCAGCGCGCGATCAAATACAGAATGCTTCCTTCCTCTGGAAGTAACGGAGACCTCGGTTCAGTCCCCCCGAAGATAACAGGATAACGGAACTTCGGGAACCAGCTGCTCCCACAACAACAGAAGAATAACGAGCCCCGATCACCTGGGTCCGCCCTGCAATATCCTGCAGTACCGCCGTGGGTCATGGGATCTGTAGTTCGGGTCCTGGGTATCATGGGAACGGAAGTTCTGGCAGGCGCACGATGCTCTGGACCCTGACAGAGATCACTGGCAGCGCGGCTCAAGACCCCGCACCTCCGGGTGATGCAGCATGTGCCACAGGCGGCCCAACTTCTCCAAACAGAGAAAGACTCCTGGACGCTCGCGATGTGGGCACCCTCTGCACTGCTGACCTCTTCCGTGCTGTGAGAGAGGGTGTGACATTTACTGGGCCAGTTGAGTCCCAGGTAATCCGCTACTAACAGTGCTTCAGCACCATAGACATTTTTTACTAAAGAAGAGTCAAAAGGGGAACTATTCAGTAAGGCCTATTAATGAGCATTTCCTGGATGCGGTCACCAGTGAATGGAGAATAGCCCCGAAAATGTTACACAAAGGAGGGTGGAACAGGGATTTGCCTGACAACTAGTAGAGCCCCGACCTCAAAGGGATTGTGTTTTTGCTTCTGAATGTAGTATTCTTTTGCATGTGTAGAGTTAGAAATAAAACACTTATTTTTCTTATAAAAGCAAGTATTTCACAGGACAATGACTTATGATTTGAAATGTTTGCACTTTGAGTTGTAGTCAATTCAATTCAATTCAATTCAATATCAACTTTATTCGGTAGTTTTGTAAAACACCATAAAAGTTCAGAAAAAATAAAACACAGTTACAATTTTATCAGAAAAAATTAAAAAGTTGTTGAATGTACATTTTGTTAAAAAAAATACATAAAAGTGACAAGTGCATCTCAGTTTCATTAGCGCAGATTTTTACCACATGTGCAAAGACGTTCAGTTTTTCTGTTATCTCAGTCCCTTCGTTAATATGTAAGAGCGATGTCGTTCGAGGTTATAAATTTGTGCGATGGCGTATACAAAATTTAAGGTAAGATACAATCGCTTTGGCATAATTTTCATTTTCAAGGTACTGTAGTGCCAGATACGCTGGGCGACATTGACGAAAACCCCAGAACTTCAAAATGGGGAGTATCCAGCGCTTCCGGGGCTCAGTAAAGAATTTGCAAAATAGCATTGTGTGTATCGTTGATTGTGGGGAAACCAAATCACAAGGGCACATAGAGGCGGTAGATGTCCTAACATTTTGCTCAGGAAATGCAACTAATAAATGGAACAAGTCGAGTCTAAAGCGGGTAAGCAGCATTCTTTCAAACTGTGTTATTTTAAAATTCAGATAGGGTTCAGCAGAGAACACAGTTTGAACTAGCAAGGAGTGTTGGACTGATGGCTTATGGACCTCGGATAATATGCGTAGCTGACGTAGATGAATTAAACACTCCCTTTTTAAGTTCTTTTTTGGGATTTCCTCTATCAGCGATGGGTGGTCAAAGTACTTTCTATATCCAAGATCTGTTAATAACGCTTTGACGTATGACAGCCATTTGATTTTCTTAGCGTGGTCTAGCGTTAAAATGTCTTGAATAATCGTCCTAGTCAAATGGCATTGCTCGGTAGCCCATATTCTGCGCCACAACATTATTGGTTGTAGTTTTATGATGTCTGTGATGTAATCAATGCCCAGCTCAATGTGGCAGGCATAAGTGGAACAGGTTTTGGGCACCGCCAGCAAATATCTCAAGAAAGAGTTCTCTATTGTTTGTATTGAGTCCACATTTAAAAAACCCCAGATCCCCGCCCCATATGTTACAGTGCTTACACATTTTGCATTATATATTTGCACTAGTTCTTTAATTGGTCTCTGCCCCAATCTCTGCGAGAAAGTTTTTAGCGACGATGTCTCTCGGAGGAAAACCAGTTTTCTTGCGTTAATGGCTGGGGTCCATTTGAATTTATCGTCAATGACGATCCCTAAATAGGGATAGGTTTTAGTCCTGTCCAGGCATTCGCCCAGCACCATTATCTTCCTATATCTTGCATTTCTTTTCTCCCCTGCGTGCATAGTATACGTTTTTTTTGCGTTTAGTTTCAGGTTTAGACTTGCCATAAAATCACAGTATCTGTTCAGGGCCCTTTGTAGTTCATTTGGTGTTCTTGCTAAAATAACAGCATCGTCGGCATATAAGAGTGCTGGTATCTGCCGACGAGCTGTTAACGGGAGGTCCTTGCTGCCTTGTAGCATGGCAGCCTCTAAGCCATTCGTATAGAGGGTGAATAGAAAGGGGGCCAGTACGCACCCCTGCCTGACCCCCTTTTCCACCCTAAAAGAGTTAGTAAGCTCACCCTTTGTCCCGAATCTTACCCTGCCTGTGGTACCTGTATATAGTTCACGGAGGAAATCCACAATTGGCGTGGGAACACCCATTTTCAAGATTGTAGTCCACAGCGTTGAGTGTGCCACGCAGTCAAACGCTGCGGAAAGATCAACATAGGCCATGTGAAATGAGGACCCTTTGACATCCAGATATTTGCTCGCCAGTAGGGACAGGTTTAGGGCCTGATCAACTGTTCCTAGTCCCTCCCGGAAGCCATATTGTAGGTCTGAAATAATTTTGTGATCAGTGGCCCATTCCTGGAGGCGGTCAAGGAGTATTCGTCCTGCCATTTTGCCTAGTGAGTCCAGGAGGGAGATCGGCCTGTAGCATGTTGGGCTATTTCTATCTCCTTTCTTAAAAATAGGTACCAACGTTGATGTTTTCCAAGACTCCAAAATGCCTACTTCGATGGTAGCATTCAGGACGTTGGTTAATAACGGGGTCCAGAGATCTGGGAGGTGTTTAAAAACGTCAACCGGAACGCCGTCCGGTCCTGGTGCTTTCGCTGATTTTGAGGAATTTAGAGCTTTTTGGACCTCTTCATGGGAAAAGTGAAGATTTAACGGATAGGCAATGTGTGGCAGAGGTTCAAGCTGGTCTGTCTCTTCAGTCGGATCTTTCGCAAAGACTTTAGTAAAATGGCTCACCCATTCATGTTGACTTATGGCTACATCAATTGATGGAGAGTTGGCTTTCTCTGTTAGGAATGGGGAACGAACTATCTGCCAAAACAAGGCACTGTTATTTAGTTCCGAGCTTTGGGTCAGTTTTGACCATAATTTAGCTTTTACTTCCTTTTTCCTGTTATTTATGGTAGCTGTATACTCTTTTCTGAGTCTGATGATTTCGACTCTGTCCCTGTGATCACTATTCAGAGCTTCCTTTAGGCGTGTAGATGCTTTGGTGCATGCTGAATCAAACCATCCTTTCTTTGGTTGGGGCCTTTGTTTGTGCTTTTTGGTTAGTTCTTTTTGTATGGTTGTTGTAATTGAGAGGAAGCTTACTATAGTTTCAGTGGGGTAGATGGTGGGGTCCAAGCAATTTATAATATCCGTTTGGTTATTTGTGACTATTTTTTTTGTTATTATTTCTTTGTCAATATTGCCCCACTTTAATGTAAAGCCATTCAAAGAGCCTAGTTCTAGATCACTTTGATTTAGAGTGGTCAAAATATCATATGGTTTATTCTTTGTTATTTCAGCAAGAACCATAGTAATGGGAAAGTGGTCGCTTAGAGGATTGTTAATGACCTTGAAATCTTCTACGGTAAATCCTATGGGTGATGAGATCAATATGAAGTCAATTAGGCTTGTTAGACCTCTTCCGTTAAATGTGGGCTGAAATTGAACAGGTGAATTCTTTATTTCATTAGCGAAAATTAGTTCTAGTTCAGCCATGGTTTCATTCATTATTTCCCCCCCATTAGAATGTGTAAAATGCGTGAGGTTTGTGTCGAGCTCGTCACTAATACCGCATTTATTGTTATCACTATTGCCACATAGATGTAGATTGAAATCTCCGCCCCAGATTGTTGTGCATGTCTTTTTGATGTGATTAGTTCGTTGCTCTTGTATTATTGCGGATATCTCTGGGAGTAGCGTACTCATATCGGAGTTGGAGAGATTGTTATAAAAGTTTGTAATAAAATATAGTCTTTGTTTAGTGACCTTTACCGCTATGATCTGGAAATTTGTATCTAAACTTATGGGGATTATCTCCTCCACAGGAAGGGTATTTTTGATGTAAGTAACTAAGCCTCCACTATTTCTGCCAGAGGTTGATTTCGTCGCAGGTGACCAAAAAGTTTTAAAGCCTAGTATGTGTATAGGCCTTATGGCCCACGTCTCCTGAAGACAGATACAACCGCTCAAATTGATCTGGCTTAGGAAATCGGGGTCAGTCTTCTTAGCGGAAAGACCTGCGATGTTCCAGAAAGTAAAATGAATCTGCAAAATTTCTGAGATAGAATCAACAGGATTGCCTTTATTAGCCCTCCGTTCAATGATTTCCTGATTGGTTTGGGTCGCTGTTATAGTTGTGATGACTTCGTGATTGATTTTTGGACACTCGGGTTTAGTAGGAGAAAGAGGGAGATGCATTGGAGTTGTTACAAGGATAGAATATGAGTTGGGTGATGAGGTAGGGTCCGTTTTGGGTAATTGTGGGAGTTCCCTGGTGGTATAGGTATTGGGAAGTCAATCGTTAAAATCTAGGCCAGAAAAGGCATTAAATCTGTTATATGTTGGAATGTTAAAAGGAGTAGCTAGCGGGGGAACTGGTTGTCTCCATCGATTGTCTCCATTCTCTTGACGGGGGGTTTCGGCGAGATAAGGATGGGTGGGTGGCGGTATGGACGTTTGGCTCTGATGCCACTGTACCGAGCCTATTGGGTATAGGAACTTAGTGTTCTGGTAGGGGATGGAAGGATAAGAGATAGTAGGATAAGGTCTTTCTGAAAAAGGATTCGTAGGGGCAGGCGGGATGTTGGAGGTTGTATTTAATAAATGTCTATAGAAATAGCCTAACGGGAGAAGGGTTGTGTTAAATTCCCATGTAGAGGGTGGTGGTGCCTTAGCTAATGTCTTTTCGGCCCACTGGGGGTTTTTAAAAGTGATAGCTACACAATCCCCCTCAAATTTTTTACGTAAGGGGCCTATCCAACCTACTCTTTGCATATGGGAAATTTCCCCTGCACATTCTATTGGGAAGTTAGAATTCAGACTTAACCAATGAAGTACCTTGTTTTTCAAAGATGTTGTTGTTTCACTCTGTTCTTGTTTAAGTGTTGGGACGTTTACCAATACAAGGACGTAGGCTCCGCATTCGGGTGGAAGGGTGATGCGTGCCGGTATCTGTCTAAACTTATATGGTTGTTCGTGTGGTATCTTTGGTTGCTGAGATTTTGCGTTAGGCTGATTGAGTTGTGTGGGTTTTTGTATTGATTTCTGTGATCCTTTCTGAAATGGTTTGCGGGTGCTCACCGATTGTAGGTTAGTTGATTGGGTGTTTATGTTAGTAGTAGGTGATATAGTATTGAGCGTGGAAGGTTTGCTTGCAGCGATTGTACTGTTGCTGTGGGGATTTTGTTTCGGGAGAGTTATTGGCGTCGGTATGGATTTCTTGACTGTGGCTGTCTTAGAATGGGTGGCAATCGTGGGAGCCAAGGGAGCTAAGGTGGTAGTGGGTGGTGTAAGATGACTAGTATTGTTGATTAGTCTTGCCATCTGTTTTTCGATGTTGTTTAGGGTTCGCTCTATTGGTGTTAATTGGGTTTTTATAAGGTCCTTAATTATATCTAGTACTTGTGAGTTAAGCTCAAGATAGTTTGAGTTGGTAGCGCCATGACCCCTATGATCGTCATCAGACGGTACATCTGGAACAGAGGGGTCGTCCGCGTTTACCGATGATGAGTAGCTTGCATTATTCCGGAAATTATTGCGGGACGTCTTTTTGGACCTTGTGCGCCTTGGTATATTTTTTTGCTTAATCTTGTTCTTAACTGCTGGTCTTGTACTATCTTGATTAAGAAAAGGACCCTCCCTTATCTCCTTGTCAATTATTGTTGGTGGAGCTGCTATTAGAAGCAAGGACTGGGTTAAAGATTGTGACCCGGTCGGGGTTAGTAGGGGAGTTTGGGTTATTTGGGTGGGACTAATCGCCAAAGTTGGTGTTTTTTCAAGGTCATCCAGGGTATCTTCACCAAGTGATATATGGGTAACAGATAGGTCAACGCTTGTTGGTATAGTGTGGAGTTCTGCACGGATTTCGCGCAATAATGGGACATTTGTTTCCTGTTGGGTGGGTGTTTTAGCTAGGGCCAAAAGGCCCATTGAAGATCTACGTGCTGCTGCGAGGTCCTGGGAGACGCGTCTCTCTAGGAGCACTATCCCCTGATTGATCGCGTTGTTAGCTTTATTGATGAATTGGTCAATCGGCCCAATTATGGGACCCGCTCCTGAGTTGTAGTCATGTTCACTGATCTGCATCTACGCTTCTCCCCAAGGCATCCTTGACTGCTCAACGAGAGCTACCACTGACAGTAAAGTGCAGAAAGGGTACTTAGCCCAATTGAGTGGGATCCATAGTAGGTAGGGCCACGAAACATCAAGAGTAAAAGGTCTCAGCCACCATGGTTGGGCCCAGTAGCCCCTGCATGCCCTGTGTTCCTCTGAAAGGCGTACCAACACATACTACACTATATGGTAATGTTTTGCACTAGTTTTACATTCCCGGTAATGCCTTGTTCAATCAAGCATTACGTGTGACAGCAATTTCTAGTAACAGTTCCTACTTAACACGGCTGCTTTAATATGCAAGCACTTATTATTATTATTATTGGGGGCAACAGAGCTGTATATGTGCACAGTAGACTTTTGCTTGTTTTGGCAATTATTTTTCGTTTTCATAGCACAGCTGGCTCGCGAGTAAGACTGGCAGCAAGAGAGAGTTAACATCCCTCAAAAGCGTACAGATTCAGTCCCCTTCAACAGACCTGTGGCCATGATGTGGTATTACAATGTTTACAGTCACAATATGATGCATTACAGAATAACATGTCCACGTGACCCAAAAGGTGTCGCAAATTGAATGACCATTTTAAAGGGCCATGTGCTAAAATGTATTGTGGCCCAGAGACTCTTAACCTCACAGACCAAGCCTGCGTTTGAACTCTTATAGAACATTATTCATACAACATTTTGTTCAAAGAAAGTCTGATGGGTCACTAACATTCCTACAGACCTTTGAGGAGCATTTCTTGAACTGTGATAGAACAACGTCAGAAATATTACTTGCTCTTCTGCTTCAAGACACGTATACACTCTTCTAGTTTTCACAATTGCTTTAGGAGCAGGATAGCCAGTGGTGTAGTTAGGAGGTGGGCGGGGGTGGTCCGCCCCAGGTGGCACCGTTTTAGGGGGCGGCAGAAGTGAGCAAGTCGTGTCTGTGGACTACCACCATCCACCTACCCCCGAGAACAAGTTGGCTGCCAGACCCCTACCCCTCCCCCGAACAAGTCGTCGTCCACCGCACAGCCCCCTCCCCACCTACCTTCCCCCCTTCCCCCCCCCCCCCCCATCTTACCTGCACCGGACGGCATACTAAGAGTCCCCCTCGGGTGGCAGTAGGGTCTAGCTACGCCACTGAGGATAACTAAAAGAAGATTACATTTAATGATTCAGGAAATGGTTTTCGAATCGACAAATCTGTTTAAGGAAAGTATTACAAATCAGTATTTGGAAACGGTATGTTAAAGGTGACCCTTCCAAATACTGACTCCTTATGGAATATATTAATGTTTTCCTGCTGAAATCCAGTCGCACAACATTAATATTTTATCACCACCTCAAAGGAAACAGGAAGGGGTCCCTTACCGTTTTGTGAATGATAAAAACAATTTTTAGGAGCAGGCACTTTTTGTTAAATTCCATTTTTCTTAAACGCACCCTGTTTTTCTCTTTATTTGAAAGCATCACAGACATAAAATCACCACCCCTGTGACTGTAGTCAATCATAGTGGGCCAGAATTTGCGACTTAGCTCATTAAGGAAGAAAGAATTTACGTGATGGAAGGAGGAAAGAACGAAAGCTACAGAAAGAAGATTGAATAGATAGAGGAACAGTAAAAAAAAAAAAAAAGAGCGGGAAGCAGAATAAATCACCAGAACAAAGTGAAAGTAATGAGAAGGAGTCTGAAGGGTTCCTGAATGTGCGGGAGTAAATAGGCTAAAGGAGAAACTGATGAGTGAATGATAGAATGAATGGAAGAGGAGGATGTCAGGGTCTGGAGCTGTAGACCTGCTGGAAGCCCCTGACGTCCCTGAATACCTACAGCGGTGAGCGAAAACGGACTGGGTATTTATGGTAGGAATGTGAAGAGACAAAGCACACCAACACATAGGGCAACGTAAAAGGGGAACTAACTGAATGTGTGTGCTTGAATGCCTGTGTGTCTAGTGGCACAATACATAGAGAAACCAGTGCTGGACAGTAAGTGTGCTGTGAGTGTAAGTGTGCCTGCATTGGTAAATTGCTTGGAGGGCCAAGGGTTCCATTGTGGGAAGCTCAAGTCTGCCCGGTGAAAACACGAGGAGTGCAGGAACCCCCCAGATAGACTTGTGGATTGGTGCATTCCTGTGAGCTGGGTGGGACATGATAGAGGAAGGGACCCTCCCTTTACACTACAAAAGGTTGCTGAGGGAATCGAAAAGGAGGAAAGCAACAAATGAGGAACATGTACATGTGCAAACTGGTATGGAAGCAAAAGCCAATGCAATAAATGACACATTGCCTTGTCATGAGATGGAAACGAATACTAAAGGAAAGCTGAAAGTGTGAGAACAGCTTGAAGGAAAAAGAAATAATAAGGGCAAACCTGAGACTGATGACAAAAAAAAAAAAATCAATAGAGAAGGTGAGAGCCAAGTTATGAACGAAAATGTAAAGAAATAATAAAAGCCATTATAAAGAAGATAAATGGATGAGGTAAAAAGCGCCATGTAAAGGAAGAGAAATGGATAAGCAAATGAGTGAACGTCAAAGGAAAGGAAGGAGAATGGGTAAGAGAACAAGTGTGTGCCAGAAGAAGGGAGTGTGCCACGGAAGAGGGGTGTGTGTGCCGGAAGAAGGGAGTGTGCACCGGAAGAGGGGAGTGTGTGCCGGAAGAAGGGAGTGTGCATCGGAAGCATGTGGGCTGCCCGTGGTCCACGAAGGGCACCCTTCTAAGAGGGCGTCCACCGAACTCAGCGCTCTACTCAAGAAACCAACAGCGGACCCCACCGACCTCAAGAATTACCGCCCCATCTCGCTCCTCCCGTTTCCAGCCAAAGTCATCGAGAAGACCGTCAACAAGCAGATGGCCGCCTTCCTCGAGACGAACGGATCCCTCGACCCCTCACAGTCCGGCTTCCGAGCCAATCACAGCACCGAGACCGCCCTCATCGCCGCCACCGATGACATCCGAACCCTGATGGACAATGGAGAAACAGCGGCCCTCATCCTCCTAGACCTCTCCGCGGCTTTCGACACGGTCTGCCACCGCACCCTAGTGCAGCGTCTCAACAACGCCGGAATCCAGGGGAAGGCACTGGAATGGATCATCTCCTTCCTCGACGGAAGAACACAGAGAGTCCGCCTACCACCGTACAAGTCAGAGGCCTCCGAAGTCATCTGCGGCGTCCCCCAAGGATCATCTCTGAGCCCCACCCTCTTCAACGTCTACATGAGCCCCCTCGCGGCCATCGTACGCAAACACAACCTCAGCATAATCTCCTACGCCGACGATACCCAGCTGATCCTCTCCCTGACGAACGACCCCGCCGCCGCCAGAGCCAACCTGCACGAAGGGATGAAAGAGGTAGCCGAGTGGATGACGACCAGCCGCCTGAAACTGAACTCAGACAAGACGGAGGTCCTCATCCTGGGCTCCTCACCCTCCGCCTGGGACGACTCCTGGTGGCCCCCCGCCCTGGGCACCGCACCCAAACCGACAGACCATGCACGCAACCTGGGCTTCATCCTGGACTCCTCCCTCTCCATGACCAGGCAAGTCAACAACGTCTCCTCGGCGTGCTTCAACATCCTACGCATGCTACGGAAGATCTTCTGGTGGATCCCCACCGAGACCAGGAAGACCGTCACCCAGGCCCTCGTCACCAGCCGACTGGACTACGGCAACGCCCTCTACGCCGGGACCACCGCCAAGCTCCAGAAGAGACTCCAGCGGATCCAGAACGCCTCAGCCAGACTCATCCTCGACATCCCACGAACCAGCCACATCTCCGGACATCTGAGAGACCTTCACTGGCTCCCCGTCAACAAAAGAATCACCTTCCGCCTCCTCACCCACGCACACAAAGCCCTACACGACCAAGGCCCGAGCTACCTCAACAGCCGAGTCAACTTCTACGCTCCCAAACGCCACCTCCGATCAGCCAACCACGCCCTCGCCGCCGTCCCCCGCATCCGAAGAGCGACTACAGGAGGAAGGTCCTTCTCCTACCTGGCCGCCAAGACCTGGAACTCCCTCCCGACCGACCTGCGCCTGACCCAAGACCACCTCTCCTTCAGGAAGAAGCTGAAGACCTGGCTGTTCGAGCAGTAGCGGCACCCCCCCACCCCCCCCCCAGCGCCTTGAGACCCTACGGGTAGGTAGCGCGCTCTATAAGTGTCAATGATTGATTGATTGATTGATTGATTATTTATTTATTTATTTATTTATTTCAAAGGTTTTATATAGCGCTACTGGGCCCGGGGGTATCAGAGCGCTTTACAAGATAGGTAAACAATTACAATAAAGTAAAACAAGAACAATGTGCATTAAAGCATGAGTTACATAAAATAGGGTGATAGAATGTGCTGGGTGTTTAGGGGCGATGGAGATCAATAGGAGGAGGGGGTGTTGAATGTTCAGAGGGAGAAGGGAGTAAAGAAAAGGGGAGAGGCAGAATGAGAGGCGGGGAAGGGGTTGAGGAAGAGGCGAGAATCAGGGAGCAAGAATGGTAGAGAGTCAGACATCAGCTGATAAAATTAATTACGGAGTCTAAGTGCCACATGGGGGCACACAAGGCAGGCTAGTGTGTTGGACCCCCCATGAGGGGTCCGCGTGCAGCATCACTTCCAGCAGGGGGTGGGCGGGAATGAGGTCTAAGGTCCTCTCCAAACCCACCTGGCGGCCTCTTTGCCGCTGCCCTCGACGCGTGAGTAAAGGGGTGGACTGATGGTCCACCGGTGGAAGGGGGTAGCCCCTCCCCCCAAATTGGTAAGGACCGATTGGCGACAGCCACGGTGTAATTTGGCTCATCAGGCGGGCAGGCGGCGGAGGAGTTGCCTGCCCTTGGATCGCCCGTAAGATAACCTACCATGTTGGCATATTTGTTATGCAAATAAACCTGAAGCAATTTTCTCCACAAACAAGGTGTCATGTGGTTTATTACCAAATAATATTGCTATATGCGGGATGGGGAGTGTTGCTGATATTGACACTAGGGAGTATCACCGGAAGAGGGGAGTGTGTACCGGAAGAAGGGAGAGCCATGAGATAGAAGAAGAAAGGACGAAAGAAAGAATACTGTGAGAAGGAACATAAGTGCCTGAGTGAAAGAAATCAGCAGACAGGGACATAAGGGTCGGATAGCAATAATGAAACAAAATAAAACTTCCAGTCAATGAGAATCTACACGACACATGAAAAACAGTGACATTCAGGGAGTTATACAATTACAAGGGTATTACTGGGCTAATGAAACCTTCAGACATATTTCTTGAAGCATAGAAATAAAAGGAAGCCAGGCAGGGAACACGAAACTACTTTGCATAATTAGGAGCTTCCTTATTCATATTTCCTCTTAGACTGTGACATTTTAATGGTTCCGAATCAGCAGGTGCAATATAGTTTTTCAAAGGGAAAGATTTATGCAGCACAAATGAACCACAGCGGGGAAACGCATGCAAACCAACCAGAGCAGGTGAAAGCCGTATACAAAAGCAAAGGTAAACAAATGCAAACCAATGTAACACAACGACAATGAAGAATTAGAGCAAGGGTGCCTTGCCTCCCACCTACCTGCTGCTGAGGACAAACTTCCGCTTATTGTGCTTATATACATTACTCTAAACACCTTTCCAGCTTATTAAAGATTCATGCTTGGCGTAGAGAATTGGTTGTGTAGCCCAAGGTACCCTTGAACTATATATCTGCCACAATCACCCACAGTGCAGGTCTGCCTCTAGCACCAAATCAAGGTGGGTCCTTCCCTGGGATGGGTGAGTCATAGTAAAAGTGCAAGGAGTCATATGTCTGCGACACTCCTCCCACAGTGCAGGTCTGCATTGAGGCAAAAAATCAAGGTGTGCCATTCCCTGGGATGGGTCAGTCCAGCAGTAAAAGTGCAAGGAGTGATGTGTCTACCACAGTCCTCCCATATTGCAGGTCTGCCTCTTGCACCAAATCAAGGTGGGTCATTCCCTGGGATGGGTCAGTCCTGCAGTACAGAGTGCAAGGAGTGTGTGCTGCCCCATCGCTGTCACCCTCACGACTGAAGATGGGTATCACCTCTGAAGAGGAAGTGGAAACCCATTAGATCAACAGACATTAGTTACTGACCCATTTTCAGTTCCAATACCAATTACTTTAGGTGCATGCATACTTGCTGAACTTTATCAATATCCATATTTAACATTAGGGAGCTCCTTCCTGGGGGCTTTAAGCCCTGTTTTGGTCCCTGGAAACCAAATCATAACAACTAAGGTACACATGTGGAAAAATCATTCACACTTCTGATCCTCATCAGACCGCAGCTACCTCTCACAAGGATCAGAGTGCCTAGTAGGGTATGTCTCACCACTGTGCAGTGGGCTGGGCTTGCAGGGTCAACAGGCACGTGGGCACACACCCTCCAATGGATTACTACCTGTGTACTTGTGCAGCATGCACACTCGCCGGCATACACTCAACCTCAAGAGGGAGCCCTTACATCTGCTTGACCAGTGCTTCTGTTTGCAGTCTGTTTCAGGTGATCTGTCCTGTCCCAAACTCGGATTCACATGAGACAGTTCCAAATAAATGATAGTGTGAGAGAAGATCAGCGAAATACTGTGGCTCTCCCCAGTTTATCAATTCTCAATCTTTCGCTTCCTCATAACTAATATATCCAGCAATTAACAAACTCTCAACTGTATCTACAACTTCCATATTCAATGCATCTTTTACCCAGCCCCATGCAGTCGTGGACTTCAGGTAGGATGATAGCTCAGTGAGCTGAATGTTTACTGCTGTGGCGGAGGAGTGTCGCCCTCCCCCGCCAAAAAAATAAAAAGATAATAAACACAGATTTATTATCGTTTTATTTTTCTTCGTAGCGTCGGGCCATGGGGATGACAGGCAGAGGGGGGAGTGATAGGTGCAGGTCTCAGGATGGCCAAACCGCCATGTGCACTTAAGCTGTCTCCAACCCAAGCTGCGTTGCCGGGTTGGAGAAAGCAGGCACAGGCTCCCAGTCTGCCAATCCTAACATTGATTTCATCATCAGAGCAGCTCAATATTGCCCGCTGGGTATTCTGCGAGCCTGTAACTGCAGTGTACGGAGCCAGAGAGGACAGTCAAACGGGCAGGTATAAGTTCTTTATATTTTTTTGTTTGGGTGTGCGTTGTCCCCAGCACCACCCATGTCCCTTCATCCTCCCCTTAGTCCCCCTCCTCCAGCCTCTACTGCATCTGACAAATGCAGTGTTATGGAGGTCATGAGTTTGAATTCCAACTAGGCAGATTCAGGCTTCCATGGTAGGTGTGTTTAGTATCATAAGGAATAAAGTAAAATCTGTTATTTACTAATGCTTAGATATGACAGAAGTGTGACAGTTTCAGCTATGTTATATACATTATTAAGAAATCTATTAGATTTCATACATCAAATTTAAACAAATATTTTTTTGATTCCTTATGGAAATATTCTCAATGCATTGCAAAATTAGTTTATTGCTGCATCAAGACACCACGTCATTCAATAGAGCACGCCTTTTGTTAAAATTGTTTAAAAAAACACTAAGAGGAAAGTCATTATCAATTCAACTCAACATTTTAAAATGAAAAAAAGAAACTGACTTCGGTGTTTTACTTCTTTCTTCTGCAAGTCTCTAAGAACAACTTTTCCAAAGACCTCCTTTGCAGGCTCCCCACCGCTCTCTAAATGGTGGCCAACGTTTTAATGAAAGATGAGATAGAATATTTGAAACTGATTGTAATCTATGTTATTGCCATTTCGTTTAAAATCCAACAGTCATATTTTTGGCCATTTCTCAGATAAAACGTGTTGTTTTTAGAGGTACTCATTCATGAAGTAATGTAATCTAACCACCAACCCCTAATTTTAACCCGTAACTGCCACGTACCCTGACTCTAAACCACACCATAAATCCAGACACTAACCCATCACTCAACTCAGCCCAAGCCTAACCTTAACCCACACTACCTACGCTTAGATTAACCCATTATTGCACTCAACTCTAACCCCCACCATATACCATAGACTTAATTTACCCTTAAATTAATCCAACACTTAACCATAATCCACACCACTTACCCCTAGACTAAACCATCTTTTACCCAACCCTACCTCACACCACCTACCACGAGACTAACCCACACCAATTACCCCTAGACAAACCATCCCTTTTCCAGCCGTCGCCCACACTACCTACACTCTAGACTAACCCATCACTTAACCAAACCCTATGCCGCATAATTTACCCCTAAACGAACCCATCACTTAACTCAATCCTTACCACACCACCTATCCCCCTGCAGTAACTCAAAACTTAGCCCAATCCTCATCCACCGAACCTAACCCTAGACTAACCCATCACTCAACCCAGCCTTAACGCACATTACCTATATCCCGAGACTAACCCATCACTTAACTAAACAAAACACCACCACCCTTACTGTAGCCCTAAAGAAATAACCCTATAGGGTTTGTGCTGCAGGAAGTTGGGCATACTTGTCCCTAAGACAAAATAAACATGAAACCTTGTTGTCCTAGGCCCCAAGTAATATGTTCCAGAAGTCGGACTATCAGAATTCCACACCCCTGACTCTATATAATAACCGATTGATATAAATAATTCTGACATGCACCACACCCACTTTCTGAGTATACTGCCCTCTATACTTCGATTTAACAGGTGTTTGCTGCACTATCAATGGGTCTGTAAAAGGAGATGTGAAGCAAATTTCCTGTTTCTGACTCGCAGCAGCTTCTAAAATAGCCTGTTAAAGAGACAGGGGTCCTTTAAGTGTTTAAAATGACTGCAAATCACAAATTATTTTGGCGTTTGTGTCATGAAGGTTGTGTTTTGGGTGATGTGAATGTATTGTTGTTACTCTAGTCTTGAAGAAAGAGGTTGGCTTTTATTTGCTCTAGTCTTGTTACTCTTAACTTTTTTAAAGATGAGGTCTCTTATAAAGAGCACCTTAACTACCACTTGGATGTCTTTGTGTGCCATTTAAAAAAATATATATTACAGCAAAACTGGAAAACATTGAGTAAACTAACTAGTAAAACATTAATATTGAAAATCTAAATAAAGGATTGAAGAGAACTCATTACATCTGGTATTTATGGAAGAAATGTGTATTTAAATTTCACCTGAAAGTGTCAAGCATGGGTAAAAATTCTGATGTTACAGGCTAAAAAGTTCCAAGTCACGATGGAGAGATTTTAGAGTTTAACCTTCTGACCAATTCTTTTAACCACAGATTCCCCACCTTCAGAATATCCAAGTCATCAGACTGGATCCAAAAAGTTCTCCCAGCATTGACTCCAGCAGGTGGTACAGTGGCAATCTTGCACGCCCCAGAAGTAAGGGGACAGAGTCGCATATAGTGTGCTAATGTCAGTTCTTCTCTTTCAATACCATTCAACGTAGATCTGCTCTGTTTTCTGATGACTCTCAAAATAATTTAAAGTCAATGGATGATGTTTCAGCTGAAAATGAACTACAGAGTGAGAACGGGAGGTGGTGAGAGGACACGTGGGCAGTTTTGAACCTATGACAGCAGAGGTGGGGCGTATTACAACTATTTGAAACTGGGACGAGCTGCATACACATTAGTAGCGATTAGGAGGATGTCAAGGAGGTTAAATGCTGCGATGCTAAAATCAGGTATGCAAGGGGTTGGACTAGGTGGTGAACTGACGATAGAGTGGATAGGGGACATGGTTTGTTCTAATTACTGGATAAGTTTGAGCACGAGAATGTTTGGGGTTTTATTATTTGGTTCAGATTAGGGAAGAGATTCACGACGTGGGTGGAGACAGGGTTCTAACGGACACATGAGTGATATAGAATGTTTAACATAATGGGCACAACGAAGTGGGGTGATTATGTGACACTTGATCAGGGATGCAAATGAAATGTAATGTGTATATTTTTATAAACATTTACAGATACTCCTGAAGAAGGTTGTTAAAACCGAAATGCATTGAGTTTGAAGAGCATGTTTTAAAGTGGAAACGAATTCAGCATAATGTTCAAGTATAGGCCTGGATGGGCAATACATTGAATTACTAACAACCAAACAACTGTGATAATATTCCTGCTTTTGACGAGATTACAAAGGATGGATTACCGATGAGAAAAGTTAAAAATTTGAATAAACATGGATTAAAAATGGAACAGTTTGGATTAAATTGCATCACTGTTTGGATACAATATGTGCACACGGCTGTGCAACCCGTAGACCTGCGGACCAAGCAGGTCTCCCTGTTGTTAGGATTCTAATGATGCCATGAGTTCAGAAAGCAAATGTCTCACAGACCTGAACAACCTGTGCCTTAGGTGCATGGGCTCCAGGAACTTCCCGAAGTCATCTGAAAAGTGTAACATCATGCACCTGAAAGTTAGCAGGGAGTGGGAAGCATGGCTGTATATCAGGATCTCCTTTGGACTTCGCCCCCGCCCATATCCTTAGGGAAATTTATCTAAATTGTCCTACCCCGCCCCTCACCCTCCTTAATGATTCACTCATATACGGCACCGTTCCTAGCTTACATAAATCAGCGGTTGTCGTTCCAATCTTAAAAAAATCTGGCGTCGATTCATCCTCCCCCTCCAATTATCGTCCTATTTCCCTTCTGCCCTACCTAGCTAAAGTCCTTGAGACTCACGTCACGACTACCCTGAGTGCCCACGTTGAGACAAACCACTGCCTCTCCTCCTGTCAAGCCGGGTTTAGGCCCCTGCACTCTACGGAGAAGGTAGTAATCTCGGTAATGGACAGGCTACGGGAGGGTATTGATACCAACGTACCACAAGCCCTGATACTTTTAGATCTGTCCGCCGCTTTTGACACGGTGGACCACTCCATCCTCCTCAGCCGTGTCAGGGCGGCGGGCATAGAGGGCTTGGCCCTCTCGTGGCTTGAGTCCTTCCTAACTGGGAAAACTCAAGCGGTCCATCTGGCCGGCTTCGCCGCGGCCTCCCGCAAGGTGGAGTGCGGGGTTCCTCAGGGATCGTCACTTTCCCCCCTTTTATTTAATTTATACATCTACCCCCTCATTTTTATGTTACAGCAGCTGGAGGTCACGGTGTTTAACTATGCCGATGACCTCCAGCTAATCTTCAATCTTTCCCCTTCCCCTTCATCTGCCCAGAATGTCCAGTCAGTTATGACGTTCATCCGGGACTGGATGAGCTGCAACCACCTCAAACTCAATCCAGACAAGACCGAGTTGGTCTTGACCGGAGGTGGTTGCAGTCCGTGGTCCCCTTCCTTTTGGCCCCCCTCTTTTGGTGCCCCTCCACTCCCTGTCTCTAAAGTTAAAACCCTTGGGATTTTCTTAGATTCACAACTTTCTATCCATTCACATATTGGTTCAGTCGTTTCTTCTTGTTTCTTTTCCCTAAGAATAATTAGGAAAGTCTCTCGTTTTTTTTCCCTCCCTGCCCTAAAAATTATTGTCATGGCCATGGTACTGTCTCGTATTGATTATGGTAATGCAATCTACAATGGGGCCCCAGCCTACGCGATCCGCCGTCTGCAGCTGGTGCAGAATCAGGCTGCTCGCCTGATTCATGGCCTCCCTAAATATCATAGGGCCAGTCCATTACTTAAAGCTCTACACTGGCTGCCGGTGCGAGAGCGTGCCCTTTTTAAACTTGGCTGCCTCACGTTTCAGGCTAGGTCAGGCACTGCCCCTAAATTTATATGTTCCGCCATTGTGTCTTACCTCCCAGGCAGAGAGCTACGCTCCTCGCACATGGCCCTCTTAGTCATCCCCCGCTTTAAAAAACAGAGGGCGGGTGGAGCGAGGTTCGCTGTCTTGGCCCCAGCATTCTGGAATTCTCTCCCTGTTGCCCTCCGTACAACACCCTCTTATGCTCAGTTTCGGAGGGAACTCAAAACCCTCTTATTTGCGCAAGCTTACTCTGTCTAAATCCCCTCCAACTGCTACCGTCTACTGCAACTCAAATAGCGCCATGAAACCGCTGGGTGAAAGTGCGCTGTACAAATGTTTTTAAATTCAAATTCAAATTCAAATGGCTGTATATCACTGAAGAGAAGAGGTGGTGTTTGAAGCTGTGGGCCCACTCCAAGTCATGGAACCACTCCTGATCATGAGGCCGGGCCAGAGCAAAAGTCCCATTCTCATTCAAAGTCTTCAGGTAATTCGAAAACATACCACAAACACAAGAATGCCAAGCTGGGATCAATTCCATTCCACCACAATGTCTCAGATGAGAGATTGGGAGGGTGACACTCAGGGTCCTGCGCCTCCAGTGTCTTCTGACACTGATCCAGTCCCTCAGCTAATCCTAGCATGCCCTGAATTTATTTCCCAGGCCATTCTCAGCCCTGCAGTAGATGGAGGCTCCTCTTAGACCTCTCAGCTGCTTTTGACACGGTTGACCATGACACTCTAAAACAAAGACTCTATGAAGCCGGCATAGAGTGAACTGCTCTGGACTGAATCACGTCCTACCTTCAAAACAGAACTAATGTCATCCATACGCCACCTTTCTCGTCCAAACCGTACTCCACAAAAGCCGGGGTCCCTCAAGGTTCTATCAACTCACCCATGCTTTTCAACATCTACATGAAGTCATTACCTGTACTGATCAATACATTTCACCTCACGTGCTATAAATATGCAGATGACACGCAAATACTCCTTCAACTGGAATGCCCCAAAGAGATTGGAAAATCACCAATTTTCAGCTGTCTCATAGCCATGGATCAATGGATGACTTGGAGCCATCTCAAATTGAATGCTTCAAAAACTGAAATACTCACGTGTGGCGATTGGAAACATTACAACCTGCTTGCCGCATGGCCTAATGAACTGGGATCACTGCCTAAAGTATCGAAGGAAGTAAGAAACCTCGGAATGACCATGGACTCCAAGCTGTCGATGAATGCTCAGGTGGATAAACTAGCAAGATCAAGCTTTGTCACTATATAAACGCTGCGACGAATTTTCCCTCATTTGAGATTTCCACACAAGGTCCAAGCTACCATCTATCCTTGTTCTGTCCAAACTCGATTACGCCAATAGCCTCTGCCACGGATCACCTTTAACGAGCATGAAAAGACTACAACGGATTCAGAACTCGGCTGCCAGGCAACTCTTGCATATCAAACCGCGCGACCACATCTCCCCTGCCTTGAAAGCCCTGCATTGGTTACTGGTTGCCAGAAGAATAGCGTGGGTCAACAAGCGTTATATAAATACAAACCTTTTTCCTCCTCTATTCTTCTGCTATCATTCCAAATCCAAATAATTGACTAACCTATCCAACACTTAAAATGTACTTGCATGTTTCACGCCGTCTGGTAGGAGCTCGCTGTTAGAGCTCCAAGCACTCGGGATTCAAAAAAGCGAATAATCCTGGTTAGTGGCAGTCAAGAAACGGTAAAAAAAGACGGTACGGAACTTACGAGTAACAGGATTACTGGATTACTGGACTACGAGCAACAGGATTACATACAAGAGCAAGCGGATTAATGCACCACAGCATCGCCTTCCTGACATAGACTTGACAAAGACCAAAGAGTGAGCGAGTAGCCGATCGCTGAGTCTACACAGCCGCCGAGTCTCTGTGGCGACCAAGGATCGGCAATCGAGGCTGGTGACAGTGCCTATGTTCACATGACCCGGATCATCGACGGGCAGGAGTGCAGGATACCTAGGGACGAGGTCGAACCAGTCCTGGCGGCCCCCAAGACGAGACGGCAGGCTGCGGACGATGCCGATGAGGTGAGCGGGAGTAGTGGGAAGTGGCAAGTCAGGCGGCGATGCAGGATATCGTCCAGGCGGCATAAGTTGGGCCCCCGCCTTCCTGGGAGGAGTGTGGCAATCAGTCCTGGGTGTGGCAGGAACTGGACCCTTACGATCCACGGCAGGAGCTGGCATAGGCATTGGGAGCCAGGCGGCGCGGTGCACCGCGGCGCGCGTCCTAGTGCCGGCAGAAGGAAGCCGATATTGAGCCCCGCTCCCAGAGAGCAAGACAAAACAACGAGGATAACACATAATTACATGAAGCGGGGAACACTCAACTTAATGACATAGCGACCTTGTTTTCACTGATGCCCAACTGAACCCATAATCACCAAAGACGGGCCCCGTTGTCAGTATGCAGCTCGAGGGGGCTGGGAACATTGGGACTGCGGTGACACCTCTGTTGCCTTAAATTAATTTTTCCCATCCAGTCTGGGATTACTATAAGCTCACTTAGACTTTAATTTGTTCGGACTCGCCTTCCCTTTGACTATTTTTCAAAATGGCCGCACATAGAAGCAACAAGTATGTAGGGTCCACCCTCGGCCACTGGACACTCTTGTCCAGAGTCTAACTACCCTGTCATCACAACGGAAAGAGGACTATCGACTCACATGGAGAAAGGGAAAAAGAAACAGCATCTCTCCAGGCCAACCACAGTCCATAGAGATAGACATAGGACTGCACAGAGGTAGACATAGGACTGACTCGCGATCTAGGAGACCCTTCCACAAAAGAGGCAGCCATCTTAGAATGACTCTTCTACAAAGACACAACACATCTCCAATGATCGCCCTACCTACACATCGCAGGCTAGAATCTTTTGGTAAAGTTCTCTCAACATAATCTACCTCTAGCATATCCCCATCCTACATCATACCTAATGCCCTTGCTATATTAATTAGGGTTCGAGACCCACCCCCCCAACCAGACCAGAACCTATTCACCACCTCAGCCATTGTTTCCTCTTTCTATAGTCACCCCCCCAGCCCATCACAAGGGATAGCTTGCACCAGACTAGGAGCACCACACACACTTTAGCCTCAGAGCGTTCCCTAAACCCACGCATAACATGGAGCTCACGGGCACACATACCTACACCATCATCTACCCCCCACCTATCAAGAAACTCAGCCAAACGCTTTAAGCATACGTTTATAAAACTTCACCCCGAAATACCCTTCACAGACACCTACTTCTCTATACAAAATGGACACACAACCTCCGACATCATTTTCCATACGAAGCGAAGGGCGCAATGGAGGAAAGCATTTCTAACCCTATTTGCGACCTCCTCCACTAGGAAAATCGCACATGGTCTAGTTATCTACATCTCCCCCTCCCAGCTCTTCCAAGCAACTGCAACCATCACCATTTACAATAACGGAACCGTCCTCATGCAATCCACCGACCGTAGCTTAAACCGCCTGGATAACATATTTCCTATTATTAAAGCGCAAGCATCGAAAGCCCAAATTGGCACCCAGGCTACCTGCACAACCTCGACACACTTAACCCCATCGTCTACCCCCATTGACAGCAACGCCCCTGCACTATCACTATCCCAACCATCATCCACCCCTGCAGATAGCCATGCCCTACCACGGACCCAACCACCATCCCACCCTTATGCTACGTCCAATCAGAACACACAACCCATCACTCCACCACATACTCCCCACATCCAGGTACCTTTATCACATCGGCCTTTAGGCACCTTGGAGAAACAGGCCTTCAACCACTCCGCCTAACCTACACACGATACTCCCTCTCAGCACAACGGCGGCAGCATACACCCCCTAACCGATATCGATTCCCCCTTACTCAGGAGCACAGCAGCTGCCCATGACAACATCCTCCCCCACATAACCCACAGTCCCGCTACGCTATCCCCGCTACGTACCTACACCAATGGTTCCAATGGTTCCATCATCCCCCAGCACAGCCCACCTCATCCAGTTCAGTTTTCAAAATGTCGTAAGTCTCTTCACTTCCATAATGAAGACACACCACCCCTGGAGCATTCTAGGGACTCTGACTCAGTCACATTCCACCCACCCTCATCCCACCTGCCTACTTCTGCAGTCCAACCGTCCACATACACAACTCCTTCTGCTACATACACCCCCCAATTCATCTTACCTCCCTCTGCTCATTCCACAAGCCAGCCATCCATTTCCACGAATCACCCATCTATCCCCGCAACACCCCCCTCCACCCCACTCATAACGGCACCAGACCTCAAGCTGGACCATGTCACAATGCACCCATCTATTGCTTCATCACAGCCGACAGCCTTTCTCATACCCACACCAGACCCCAGACTTGATCAGATCATGATCTCACTACATCATATCAAGGATGAAATCCTTGCAATCAAGGAGCTGGTATTGAAACAACCATGGTTCACTAGAACCATAAGGCAGCCTATAGCAAGGGAACTCCGGAAGCACCCAACAGCCACCTCAAAACCTATGTTACCCAGTTGGAAATCTATTCCCTCTCGTAATAAATCAACCCGCCCAAACCGAAGCTCCAATCCTCTCTCAGAGCACGATCTGCGTGCTTTACTTCACTCATATGAACCCACCCTCCTGAACCCTATCCTGCCCTCTCCCATGACTATCCCAATTATCCTTCCCAAAACACAAAGGGCTAGTAAACATAACTCCAGAGGAGTTATGGACAACAATCTAAAAAGAGTCCCCATCATCCATGAACCCACGTCCTCCCGTATTGCGCCCCATCTCAAATGCATCATCTTAAACTGCAGATCGGCCGTTAGACATGCAGCTGACATAGCTGACCTCATTCTCACGCAAGAACTAGACTTGATAATGTTAACCGAAACCTGGTTAAAGGAATCCTCATCGCCGATCATTGACATTCTAGTACCCCCTAACTACGACATCATCAGATTGGACAGAACCGATAAGATACGGGGTGTCATCGCCTGTATACACCGGAGTAATATCTCAGTTAACAGAGCCATTTCACCTGTGTTCCCTTCCTGCGAATACATTTGTCTCAACATCACCAATAATGGCAACCCATTATGCTCCTTACACACCATATATCATCCGCCAGGCGATAACCTAACCTTCTCTGAGCACCGCATGGACATGATATCAACAAATGCCGGTCGCCAAAATACCCAAATAATCCTTGGTGACCTCAATCTTCACTGGGACGACCATAGTGACGCAGTGGTCAATAGTCTCAAAAACTTCCTAGATGACCTAGACCTAACCCAAATGTGCAACAGCCCCACACACAACAAAGGCGCAATCTTGAATTCAATAATCTCTAAAAGAGATAGCATTCTGATAGAGTCAATCCAACCCAGTGACTGGTCTGACCACCACATCATTACCTTCTTTATCAAAGAAACTGTGAAATTGATCCCGGTTGAATCCACTAGACATAAAGTCTGTAAAAGAGACCTGAAAAAAATTAACCTTCACACCGTACCCTCACCCAGCTACAATCTACTTCTTCCCCCTGCAGGAACTTGCGAAGTCAATGACCTCACTAATCACTACCTTAGCTCCATGACCACGATAATAAACGAGGTAGCCCCACTGCAACTAAAGAGAGCCTCCATAAAAGACTCTAAGCCTTGGTACAATGGCATGCTCAATGAAGATAGACACTCTCTCCGAGCCTCGGAACGCACCTGGAGATCAGCTCCGTCCGCCAAGCACTTAAACATCCTAAGGAAAAAGAGAAATGCATACTTCAGAAAAATCAAGCGTACCAAAGCAGACTTCTTCAGCCAACAACTTGATCAAGCTAGAAATCGTCCCAAAAAACTCTTCCATCTGATCAAATCCCAATCTAAGGATGCTCCCCAACGTCCACAACTCATAGCGAGCCCGCAACCGAACGCGGAAGAATTCTCCACCTTCTTCACCCTGAAGACAGACCCGATCAAGAATGACCTCCTCAATGACCTCATCTTACACGCGGGACTGCTCACGAAGACCTCCCAAGTAAGCCCATCTGCTCCTCACCATCTCCCGTCAAAGCCCCACCTAAAAAACAATGCAGATTGGTCTTCCTTTTCCACATATTCTGAAGATGCCATATGCAAAATTCTTGGTGCCCTGAACCCAGCCAATCACTTCACCGATCCTCTCCCTGCTAACGCGGTTAAAGATTTAACTCCTCTGCTCCTACCTCTCTGGACTAAGATCATAAACAGCTCCCTTCAACAAGGCTGCATCCCAGACACCCTCAAAGTTGGACAAGTCTCTCCCATTCTAAAGAAACCCACGGCTGACCCCACAGACCTACACAACCACCGCCCTATTTCCAACATCCCTACCCTAGCGAAACTATTGGAAAAATGTGTTCACCTCGAGCTAACATGGCATATTGACCACTTTGACCTCCTCGACAAACACCAATCTGGTTTCCGTGCGGGGCACAGCACTGAGTCTGCTATGACTCATATAATTGATGACGCACTACAAATCCTTGATCAGAATATATCCTGCCTACTCATCCTGCTAGATCTCTCCACAGCCTTTGAGACGGTCAAACACGAAAATGTGATTGATCTTCTGAAGCACAGAATGGGATTATCCGGATCAGTAATAAATTGGTTTAGCTCATTTCTCAGAATCGAACTCAACAATTCAAGGTCAACAACGCCATGTCTAAACCCGTCCCAGTAACGTTAGGAGTACCGCAAGGATCCGCTTTATCCCCAACACTATTTAACCTTTTCATGGAACCTCTCACCGAAATGCTTCAATCATCTAATGTGCAATACCACATGTATGCAGCTGACACACAACTATACCTTAAGATCCACACCTTAGATGACATCTAACTACTGAACACTACACTCAGGAATACCCAGACATGGCTGGCGGAAAACCCTCTCAAACTGAATGCCCTAAAAACCGAATTCCTGCTAATAGCCCCATCCGCCCAAGTCCCCACAATGCAAGTCTGGATTAAACACATCACGGCGTTCAGCGTGCAACCAACCATCGTGGACTCGGCAAAATCCTTGGGAATAACTCTGGACAGCAACCTCGATATGCAAAAACACATCAGCAATGCTACTAAGGGAGCAAATTTCCAGATAAATACATTGAGAAAGCTTAAACCTTTCCTACCACACAATGACTTTAAGTTGGCAGTTCAAGCGCTAGTTATCCCTAGAGTCAATTACGGAAGCATCTCTCTTTGCGGCCTACCCAAAACTACAACGGCACCGCTAAGAGCCTCCATCAATGCGGCAGCAAGATTTATCACAGGTTCTAAAAGAAATTCGCACATCTCCCCGGACCTAAATTCCTTGAACTGGCTACCTCTAGAAGCCAGATTCCATTGGAAAATAGCATGTTTGACACACAAAGCCCTACATCACAAAACGCCCAGCTTTCTAGCACAGAAACTGACAATCTCTGGCGGGACCAGACCCTCAAGAAGTGTTGAAACCACAAAGATTCAAGAAGAAAACTTATAACCGAACTTTCTCAGGGATGGCACCCAGAATCTGGAATGCTTTACCCCCAGAAACCAGACTGAACCCCTCGACTGCTTCCTTTAACAAGCATTTACAATGCAATGGTCTCTGCATTATTAAAGAGCTATTGGCATTGCTCATGACATTTTTTTTTTAATCATAAATAAATGGCATTGTCATTTACAATGCCAATAGCTTAATCGCTCGCAAATGCATGACCGATTGCATTTACACCCACACAGAGCCACACACACAAAGCCACCCACACACACACACACATACAGAACCACCCACACAGAGCCACACACACACAGAGCCCCCCAAACACACACACACAGAGCCACACAGAGCCACACACACACACAGAGCCCAACACACACACAGAGCCCTACACACACCCAGAGCCACATACACACCCAGAGCCACATACACACACAGGAGAGCAAGCACAGCGAGGGGGCATGGAAGCAAGCACAGCGAGGGGGGCAGGGGAGCAAGCACAGCCAGGGGGCAGGGGAGCAAGCACAGCCAGGGGTCAGGGGAGCAAGCACAGCCAGGGGGCAGGGGAGCAAGCACAGCCAGGAGGCAGGGGAGCAAGCACAGCCAGGGGGCAGGGAAGCAAGCACAGCCAGGGGGCAGGGAAGCAAGCACGGCCAGGGGGCAGGGAAGCAAGCACGGCCAGGGGGCAGGGAAGCAAGCACGGCCAGGGGGCAGGGAAGCAAGCATGGCCAGGGGGCAGGGAAGCAAGCACGGCCAGGGGGCAGGGAAGCAAACACAGCCAGGGGGCAGGGAAGCAAAACAAAATTCAGTAAGTAGTTGAAGACTCATCTCTTCATACACTTTTAGTGTGCTTCCCTGGTGGTATTCAGATTTAAAAAACCCTCTTGTATCATTGGATTACCGTATTCAGATGATTATCAGTTTACCAACTTCTTAAAACCTCCAACACCATTAAAATGTTGTGAAGGAGCCTCCGGGCTAAACAAAAACAATTTCAAGCTATGTTTAGACCTGGGTTTTACTCGGTCTTAAATTAAGCAAAGCCTCTTTTGTCTGGTACATATCAATTGTTCTTTTTCGCAAACAAACATTCAATAGATAATTCCATCCAAATCAAAGTACATTTTCTATTCAGAAGAGTCAAAAACTGGCCAGAAAGGTGGAACAATAACATAAGAAAATTGTAGGAAACATTCACTTTGAATGTGTGCTGTGTTCCCATATATATAAAAAGCAAAAGCATCAAGGGGTGGTAAGGACACCCTCACACCCTTCGAAGCCAAGGTTTAAGGGATCTGCTGGAATCCAAGTTGTTTCAGTGACACCCACTTCTCGCCTTTTCCCTTCAGCCTACCCACCCCCTTTGTTTGTCCTGGGATGGCCCGAAGGTTCCTCTTCAGTGAACTGAAACAGGTTACGTTTGAGCGTGTAACTGCGCCTAAAATGGTGCAACTGGGAGATGGGGATAAAGAGCATGAACTGATGAAACGGAATGTTGCACACAATAATCAAACTTGGGTTGAGCTACAACAGGCTCTGGTGATTCGAAGAAAAACAGAACACTGGTGAAAAAGAGTACCGCGGTTTTGCTTGCTTGTATAAACCTTACTATGGAAGATGGACAAGACTGAAAGATAACTTTAAACTGAAGGGGGAGAGAGGTCCATCCATGAGCAGCAGTGAAGGAGAACACTCTATTCTCAATACCCACCATACTAGGATTTCTACTAAGAGTTTATCACTAGAAGGAAGTGCGATTTAGCTGCCATAAACGTAGGAGATGAGGAATGGATAAAGGAGTGGATCATAAGGAAGGATGTGAAGATAATTATCTTCCTAATCAGTAGCCGATGTAGTGATCCGAGTATTGGGGCGATATAGGGACATAGTCTGTGTGTGAGGGAAACTGCGCTGCTGTCTTTATTGTACTGTTGATCTGTGTGTAAGTGAAGAAAACTTGCACTCCTGCTGGCTGTATTCTAACATGTGGGTGTGTGTGTGCGTGCAGGCTTGTGTGTATGTGTGTGTGTTTTGTTTTGACCCCGCTCTGCTTATACTGTCCCGATTGTGTGCGTGGGGAAGCAAGCACTCCCCCTAAACTCATGCTGCACCTGCTGTGTTAGAGGGAAGCTCACCAGCTACTGCCAAAGCTATGCTTTTGAACTGCTTGTGTTAGTCAATAGTGGTAAAGCCTACTCGCAATATAAAGCCCAAATCTTTTCAGTGCATGCTTTTAATGGCGCTCTCTACTGAAAATCCAATCTTCCAGACTATGCAAATTGTCCTTTAAACTGTGGGGTCCACCTCTAGCAGAAACTGCAAGCGCATCCTAGGCGCCAGAATTTCAGGATTTCACATACTTGCAGCTCAGGGCTGTAAATCGTGCAAAATCAACTGAACCTATTAATGGAACTTCTCTCACTCAGGCTCCGAGGCAGGTGAGGTGGAGAGCATGTGAGGAGAGGCACAGGCTCTGAGGCAGGTGAGGTGGAGAGTAGGTGAGGCGAGGCACAGGCTCCGAGGCAGGTGAGGTGGGGCAGAGGGGAGGCTAGAGGTAACCAAGACGTAGAGGGGTGGAACAGACTGAGGCAGGTGGGGTCCGAGGGCAGGAGAGGGGTGGGTGGAGGTAGAGGGGTGATACAGACGGTGAGGCAGGCGAATACAGGGCAGGAGTGAGGTGGGTGGAGGTACATGGTACGGTGGAAACTGTGAAGCAAGTGTATATAGGGTAAGAGTTTGTTGGGTGGAAGTAAAGGGGTGGGCCAGACAGTGAGGGTACATGAGGTCAGTTAGAACAGATGGAGAAAGAAGAGAGTCCGGTCGGGCTGAGTGGGGGTTAGGGGGTAGGTGGGGGGGGGTACAGCTGAGGGGTGGTATAAAGAGGCGACGGAGGTGATAGAAACCCTTACTGTACAGCGTGGGTTGTCGAGGCGGAGTGAGGTGGAGTTGGAGGGGGGGCGGTGGCAGTGACATTAGAGAGTGAGAAGAGGTAAGGTCATGCGGGCCCGGGGAGGAGGTGTGTGTGGGGGGCAGGGGGGTCGGATGGGACAGTGGTGCTTTGAGGGGTCACGGGGGTGCGGATATGCCAGTGAGGTGAGGAGGGGTGGCCGCGCTCCCTTCTCTCCCCTCTCTCCCTGTGGTCCCGTTGTTTACCCTCAAATTTTCCCCTCACCCCCGCTTGATGCCCGCTTCCCCCCTCAACGCTTTAGTTCTGTCACATTGCGCTCCTCGAAGCTGTGCTCTCCCTCTCTCGGCGCTGTACCCTCGCCCTTTCTTGCCCTCAGACACATTACCTTCACGGAGCCCCACTGAACTCTCACACTCTGGCCGCACCCATAATCCCCACTCGTTATGCAGACTGACCCGTTATTTTACCCTCTCCACCCTCCCCCTCCCAGGACCGGGAATGTAAGACAGGCCTAGCAACAGGAGCCTCCAGGGATAGGTCGGACAGCACAGTTTAATATTTGCGGGCGACTCCGAACATCTTTGCACCCAGCCGTTCTTACACTGGTCTGGAGGAAAACGGAAGTGTGTGTCTGGCTGAAAGGCGGGTGGATGCCCGAAACAGGCTGACGTGCAGAGGAGGGCGCTGTAGGGAAGGGGCTAGAAATCATAACAAAACCTCATTGAAAATGGGGAACAAGACCAAGACGATCCTCACCGGCAGACAAGACCTAAAAAATGGCGGCAGCAAGCTTCCGGAATTTTTCGAATTCGGGGGCGTGTTTTGCTGTCCTGAGTGATGGACGATGTCACGAGCTAAAGAACAGCAAAACTTACGCCCCCGAATCTGAAAAAGACGGGGCTAAATTGGAGTGACGCATCTCTCCTCCAATGGCTGGCCTCCGTTTAGGAAGCCAGCCAATGGAGGAGAGACAGGGCAGGGAGGCGGGATGCAAAGCGCTACTAGAGAACATTAATCTTATCTTAAGTGCAATTTGTAGAGCGCGCTAACACCAAAGGCTTCCTGGCACTTCAAGACAGAGTGAGTGAGGTTGAAAGCGAGAGCAGTGGAGTTTTAACGAAGGGAAGAGGTGAGTTTTAAGCAATTTCCTGAAGTTCAGGAGGGAAGGGGTGGACTTGATAGAGAGAGGGAGGAGATTCCAAAGCCCGGGAGCCAGGTGGGAGAAGCGACGACCACCGAATTTCTTGGTTTTAGCTTTCGGGGTAACTAGCAGGTGACGGTGGGCTGATTGGAGGTTGCGAGTTGGACGATGAGGAGTAATTAAGGATTTGAGAAACGTGGGACCGGAGCAGTGGAGGGTTTTAAATGTGAGGCAGGCCACCTTAAAGGCTGCCCTTTGGCCTATTGGGAGCCAGTGCAGTCTGTGAAGTAGAGGTTTGGCCGATTGCCATCTGGGGGTTTTATGAGCCTGGTTTTGGACAACCTGAAGGCGGTGTAGCAGGGATTGTGGGAGACCGTAGTAGAGGGAATTGGAGAAGTCCCGACGAGAAAGTACAAGTGAGATGACAACTTGGGTAAGTGCGGCGGGCGGAAGTAAGTGGCGAACTTTACGGATCTTCCGGAGCTGGTACATACAAGATGAAATTACCGCACCCACTTGGGCTTTAAGGGACAGTTCGGTGTCGATAATCACTCCCAGACTCTTCACTGATTTGACCGGGACTGGGGAGGGGCCTAGCTCCGAGGGCCAGAACTGCGGGCCCCAGTGAGCATGGCTAAGTCCAGGAAGAAGGAGCTCAGTTTTCCCGGGGTTTAGCTTCAGTTGGTTCCGGTTCATCCAATGTTGGATGTGGATCATAACTGCGTGAAACGTGTTGATGGCATGAGGTGAATTGAGCGGGAGGACAATCTGTAAGTCGTCGGCATAGTTGTAGACAATGATGTCCCATTTCTGAAGAGAGTGGATCAAGGGCCGGAGGTATAGGTTAAACAGGAGCGGTGAAAGAGAGGAGCCCTGAGGGACTCCGCAGGTCGTGGGGGTTTTTGTTGCGGTGTAGGGGCCCAGGCGGACAGCCTGTGTTCTTCCAGTCAGGAAAGACTCAATCCACTTAAGG
The DNA here is from genome assembly GCF_964261635.1 of Lissotriton helveticus. Classification (NCBI taxonomy): domain Eukaryota; kingdom Metazoa; phylum Chordata; class Amphibia; order Caudata; family Salamandridae; genus Lissotriton; species Lissotriton helveticus. The sequence continues at coordinate 246,622,212 of NC_136059.1, read as the reverse complement.
GCAGTACCCTGGATTCCTGCCTGTCCGACACGGTGGAGGAGGATATTATGGTCCACCGTGTCAAACGCGGCCGACAGGTCCAGGAGTACGAGGGCTTGGGGGAACCCCGCATCCGCATTGCTCCTGAGTGTGTCCAGGACTGCCAGAATGACGGCTTCAGTAGAGTGGGCAGGTCTGAAACCGGCTTGGTTTGGCTCAAGATGACAGGAAGATTTGATGAAGTTTGACAGATGTCGGGTGACATGGGTCTCCATTAATTTTGAGAAGTAGGGGAGAAGGGAGATGGGACGGTAATTGGAAGGCTCCACGGGGTCGGCGCCAGGTTTCTCGAGGAGGGGCACTAGGATGGCCTCCTTGAGAGAGCTAGGGACAATGCCACTGCTGAGTGAACCATTCAGTAGGGAAAGAATACAGTCGGGTAGATTAAGGCAGATACTCCGCAAAACAGATGGCGGACAGCAGTCATTAGGGGAGCCGGATTTAACGCGAGTGGCCAGTTCCGCTAATGAGATAGGGTTCAGAGCAGGAAAGGTAGTGAGGGTTAGGGGGTTGTAAGAGGAAGTGTCCGATGGGTATGGCTGGGGAGGGGAAGAGATAGAGTTTTTGATTTTTGTGATCTTTTCCACAAAGAAGAGGTTGAGAGTGTCACATGCCTCTTGAGTAGGGGTCTGGGCTGGGAGGGTTCTGTCGTCTGTGGTAAGTTCATTCATGACTTTAAACACCTCCTTAGATTTGTTAACCACCGACGAGATCCTATTGGAAAAGTGTTCCGTTTTGGCTAGGGTAATGGCAGTTTTGTATTCTCTGCGCGCAGCCATATAGGTCTGCCTGGCTGAGATGGAATAATCGCGTCTCCAGATGCGTTCCAGCTGGCGCGTTTTTAATTTGTGTTGTTTGAGGTCATCAGAGAACCATCTGTGAGAATGGTGATGCCTAGTGCGGGGGAATTTGATCAGGGGGGCAAAGTGGTCACTGGCCGACTTCAGCCAGGATCCGATGTCGTATTCTATTCTGTCGATGTTATCAGAGGGATTAAAGACTGGACGGGTGTCGGCCAGGGTTGTGAGGAAGCCCTGGGAGTCATATGTACTCCATTTTCGTGAGAAGCCGCCGGCCATCAGAGGAGCAGGAATCCGGCCGACGACAGTGATGGAGGTGTCAACTAAGTAGTGGTCTGACCAGACACAAGGGGATATATCTGGCTGGGACAGCGCCAGATTGCAGGTCCAGATCTGGTCCAGGATGTGGCCCTTGGTATGGGTGGGTCGGGTGACCTGTTGGGTGAGGTTCAGACTGTTGAGAGACTCAAAGAGCTCTATAGCATGGGGACCGGCGGTGGTGTCATTGAACCAGTAGTTTAGGTCGCCGAAAAGGGCGAAGCTGGAGTGCTGCGTTAATAGATTGGACATCTGTTCGCTCATGAGGGTAGAAAAGGATGGCATAGGATATGGAGGCCGGTATAAGAGGAGGAAAGTGAGGGCACCGGAGTCAGTTTCCACAGTAATAAGTAAGTTATCCACCTCAGGAAGGGGGAGGGAGTAAGAGGAGATCGAGTTCAGGCGCTTAGATATAATGGCTGCCACCCCGCCACCGGGCCGGTCACCGGGGCGATCGGCGTGGAGAATGTAATAGTCAGGGGGGAGGGCCGCCAAAATGTCTGGGAGGGACTCTGACGTTAACCATGTTTCAGTCAGCAAGAGTATGTCAGGGTTGTTGTTGGATAATAAAATGTAGATGTCCTCATAGTGTTTTACTAGAGAGCGGGTGTTCAAATATGACACCCTAATGGAGGTAGCGTTCTTGATCGGTTTGACTGAAGGTGAGCGTCCGCATGGAGGGTGTAGAGCAAGGCGCGTCAGGCCGGCTGTGTGTATACGGCGGTTGGTATTAGGAGACAGCGGGGGGGCAAGATGCTGTAGCTCTCGGAGGGATTGAGACGCGCGCAAACGGCACGCCCGCTGCGCTCGCCCGCTGTGCCTCCGAAAGATACACATTATTTGTAGGTGTGGATGGGCGGCGTCGGGGGGGGGGGGGGCGTGGCCTCAGAAGGGGGCGTGGCCTCCGTCCTCGCCGAGATGGCGGCAGGGAGAGATTGTTTGCTCTGGGGGCCGCGGCAGCGCTGGATCCACTGCGCGATCACAACAGGAGCAAGTGAGTGCCAAATGCAACAGAGTAAAGTGACAATCAGTACAATAGTAAAGTTTTTAAAATCAAGTAAAAACGCTCTCGGCTTCCGCCTCAAGAGCTCAGATCTATCTAGCGCAAGCGCAGCCTTTAGGTTCGAGACCTAAAAAGGAGGTAAAATTGATTCTCATGGCTAAATTCACCTGAGCTAAGGCTAAAGACTATTCACGCCCCAATCTTCCCTCACTACCCCGCACGAGGACAAGGACCAACTAAGCAATCCAGCCATCTTACTTTCCTTTTAACCGACGCGAGGGAAAACACCCAGCTGTTCCATACCACTGTGCTTTTGCAAATGATCTTTATGCGTGTTCTAACAAACCGGTTTATTGATGTCAAGATATCTATACTTATGGATATGATGTTAATTACCTCACCACTGTGCCTTACAAACTATACAGCCTATTTTTAATTTCATAAGAACTGTATTTACTGTAAAACCCTCTGACATCAGCAAGGGTCTTGTTCACGCTCTATAAAACTTTCAAATAAATAAATTCTTATTCAACACTAATCCTCTATGGGTCCAGGAGTAGCGTGCTACTCGCCGAAAAAGCGCTTCAACACCTCGCCTGGGGTAGTAAGCGCTATATAAATGCAATTACAATATAACCCTACCATTTACCTTAAGATACAACACAATTCAAATGTTATAAAAAATTTTAAACATCTTCCGACTACTTGATATTTTTCACACTTTTCCTTTCAGACTGTTGTTGTCAAATTCTAAAACGTTTATATTTTCTAACCATTTAGCTCATACATTTAACCTAGTACCCTAATAGTCAACGAAAGGAAGACTCCCACACGCCTGCCTTTAAATCATTCATGGAGGCACAAATATATTTTTGAGGATGGAAGCTCCCAATAGATGTATCCGCCTCGCCTGCATTTTTACTTTTTGGCTCAGTGAGATGGGGCTGTAATTGAAGGGACATCTTCAAACTCCTAATCTGGGGGAGCTGGTACCCCGCATTTGTCTCCCACAGCCTCAAGACACTATTACCTTTGACTCTTCTGATCATGTTTTAGGCTTTGCCAATTATAGTTTTGGAGAACAACAATTACACACAGGGATGAAGCATACTGCTGTAATTCCACTTGGGTTTATGTATTTTTTTTTTTTTTAAATGAAAGTTTGCAGCCATTACATGGATTGCAAACATTAGAATTAGGGGTGGGTGGAATGTTTCATTCCACACGCGGAACTGGCGAAATTTGGCGACTCCACGTTACTCTTGTAACACGGAGTTCCGGCCAAATTCTGCAAATTGCTGCAAGGCGGAATTATTTCTCGCGAGGCTCCAGAAATGTGAGCAAGATTTGGCGGTCCCTAGCGCCAATTTCGAACACAGGTGGTCGCTGGCGGTCAAGGCCAGAGTGATGCTTCTCGAGTAGCTTTGCTGCCACTTGAGTAGATTTTCAACCCGAGTGGCAGTACAACAACTCGAAAAGCAGTGCGCTCTTGTGCACCACATGGCGCCTTTATTACAGATTTTTTTTATTAACCACATTTTTATTGTTTTCTAGAGAAAAAACAACACTCATCATCATCAAGGTCTCCCACCCACTTCTCCCACCTCCGCCGCAGAATCGGTGTAGCGGTCAGGGACATTAATAATGAGGGAACAATATGTTTGGGAGATAGCACCTTTACCCAATTTCCCCGTCAGGATCTTGGCTTCAAGAGGGTTAAATTCAGGAATGCACGTACCAGTAGGTAGGTGTTCCCACAATGCATGCTGCAGCTGCAGGTAGCAATAGAACTGGGTAGGAGAAAGCAGATATTGGTTCTGCATTTTCTGAAAGGACATCAGCTCATCTCCTCGCCATATGCCCCCCAAATGGGAAATTTCTATCTTGTCCCATTGTGCAAAGCCGTGCACGTATGATTCAACCATGTCTACTGACACAGCGGAGTAATTCCAGTGAATATACGCCCCCAACTGACAAAGAGACTCCAGCAGAGTTGTGTCAATTGGGTGCAATCAGGTAGGAGTACTGGGGGATTGGACTCCCATAGAGCAGGTCAATGAGACCATTGAGGTTCGGAGGTGTAGTCCTGTCTGATAGGCAGGGTCGTCTAACCCCCCGTTAAACCAGTCGATAATGGTTACGATTTGGGCAGCTAGGTAGTAACCGTATAGATCTGGCATTTCCATACCCCTATCTTAAGGAAGTTGTCTAATATGAGCAAAGGCCACTTGGTGGTGGCATCCAGTCCATATAAAGGTGGCAAGCTTGGATGTCAGCAACTGGAACCATTGTCTGGGATTCCGATGGGTGAAATTCACGAGGACATACAGAAGACGTGGGAGACACATCCTTTTTAACGATGTTATGCACCCTAGGGGATTCAAGCGCAGGCACACGACTGTTGCAGGTCATCGGTTAGCCTCGTCATCAGGGGACAGGTTAAGACTCCATGCCAGATTTGGGAAAAAAGAAAGCTGAATACAGACGAGCTTAAAGGGAAGATGGTGCTGAGGAATCCCAGAGCACCAGGGGTTCCCGCCCGACTGAGTCACTTGTTGCTGGCACCAGTAGAGATTTGGATTCATTGATTCGAAGTCCAGAGATCCCCTTGTATAGACAGAGTATCTCCAGACATCTAGAGCAAAATGATAGCGGATCATCCAGGAACAATAAAAAGTCATCAACGTATAAGGTTATACACTTCTCAGGCCTTTCTCCCCAGAACCATCCCTTTATCTGAGCATCAAATCTGACAAGATATGCTAGAGATTTGATCACCACCGCAAAAAGGAAGGAGGAGAGGGGGCGACCCTGACGGGTGCTTCAATGGATCGTGAACGCCTACTAAATTATGCTATTTACCTGGACCTGGGCGGTAGGCCCTGCAAAGAGGAGGCTAACAAGTGTACAGTAGAAGGACCCAAATACTGCCCTCTGTAGCACTGCCCCTAGAAAGGTCCATGCAACTGTATCAAATGCCTTCTCAATGTCAAATAAGATTAAGGCTGCAAGGCTGCTAAGGCAGTGTACCTGGGACAAAGCCAGCTGGACCCTGCAAAAACAGGGGTGAGTACTCCTGCATGGCATGAATCCACCCTGTCAGGGTGGATCAGGTGTGGAATAGCCTGACTCAGGTGAACAGCCAGTATCTTGGCGAACACCTTGATGTCTGCGTTGATGAGAGAAATAGGTCAGTACAAGGCGCATTGGTCGGAGGGCTGCCCAACGTTGGCTTTTACAACAATATTGGCTGTATCTTTCAACTTTCAAAATTTCTTTATTCGGCTGTATACATTAAAGTCATAAAAGTACAATAAAAAACATATGTATACATGACAATATAAAAACATTTCATCAAGAGCGAAAAAAGCGCACAAGAACATTTAATCTCTAAAACAATTATAAATATACTGTTTATCTAAAACATATTTCCAGGGGATGGATGATTCAAAGAGCGATTAGCCTTCCATGCTTTTTCTGAATTTCAGGGCTATTTTTAGAAAGTTACATAGAAACAAAGTGCTTTCACAATGCAGCATTTGAAGATAAAGCAGTGCTGGCCTTAATTGTACATAATTCAATTGTTTAAAAAGGGGTTTTAAAAACAATTTTCGGGGTATCATATAATAGGGGCATATCAATAAAAAGTGAGCCAGATCTTGCGGAGACTTACCCTCTGTAGCACTGCCCCTAGAAAGGTCCATGCAACTGTATCAAATGCCTTCTCAATGTCAAATAAGATTAAGGCTGCAAGGCTGCTAAGGCAGTGTACCTGGGACAAAGCCAGCTGGACCCTGCAAAAACTGGGGTGAGTACTCCTGCATGGCATGAATCCACCCTGTCAGGGTGGATCAGGTGTGGAATGGCCTGACTCAGGTGAACAGCCAGTATCTTGGCGAACACCTTGATGTCTGCGTTGATGAGAGAAATAGGTCAGTACAAGGCGCATTGGTCAGAGGGCTGCCCAACGTTGGCTTTTACAACAATATTGGCTGTATCAAAATCAGGGGGGAATGACCCTCGGACTGCTGTGTCTGGAGACAGAGACAGAGGTGACAGAGGTACTGCCACAAACCTGGACTGATCATCATCTGATCCACTTTAGGACCAAGTTTCCCAGCCCTAGGAGCGATAATACCTGCTCTATTACATACAGAAGGGGTAGAGAGTGGGCCAAACTGGATAGGGACAATTTACAGCCTTTCACTAATGCAAATCTTTTCGCCCCTTCCATTACGGTAGAGGAGAATTATGAAGCTTTTTGCAGCCACATAACTAATTATTTAGACCCCATAATTCCTTTAAAGAGTTTAAAAAATAGGAAGAAAACCTCAGCCCCCTGGTATAGCGAGGAATTAAGATTATTACGCTCAACCTGTAAGAAAGCGGAGAGGAAATGGAGGAAGACCTATTCTGTATCAGATAAGATAGCTTTGAAGCTGGTATTAGCCACCTATAAAAAGGCTATTGCCCTATCTAAATCAAACTTCTGTGCTAATTCCATTCTACAGCTCTGTTTCAAATTGTCAAGGAACTCTCATGCCCAACAGGCACAAGCAAGAAGGTAGCTGCCTCGCAAGAACTTTGCGAGGAGATTGCTGCTCACTTTAAAGATAAAATTGCGAAAATTGTCGGAGACCTTGACTCTAACAATAGGAGTGATTTGGATAATTCCGCTCGGGGACCAGTTGAAGTGGTCCGGGCAAATATCTCCCTGGACATATTTCCCGCTTTTACTGCTGACTCTTTTGAAATCTTGGCTAACAGTGTGTCCTCTGGCTCCCCACTTGATCCTCTTCCGCATAAAATCTGGAAAACTGTAGGCCATGCAACGTTCCCCTGGTTACAACAGATTTGCAGTCAATCTCTGGAAGTGGGAGTTGTTCCAGAGGCATGGAAGTTAGCAGTAGTAACACCTCTGCTAAAAAAAGCATCATTAGACCCCAATACACCAGCAAATTTTAGACCTATTTCTCTCTTGCCTTATCCAATTAAAATCCTGGAGAAAGTAGTCAGCAAAAGCCTCTCTTGTTATCTGGAGGACAACCATCTGCTGGACAAGGACCAATTTGGATTCCGTCCAGGTCATGGCACAGAGACCGCCTTGGCGACCGTACTGGACAATCTGCGGATGCGAGCCGACAGTGGGAGTGACACCATTTTGGTGTTACTCGATATGTCGGCCGCATTCGATACGGTGAGCCATGTAATACTGTTGGAAAGGCTGGAGAGTATAGGGGTGTCAGGTCAGGCTTTAAAATGGCTGAGAGCCTACCTATCAGGAAGACAGCAGATGGTGAATTTGGCACCTTTCACCTCTAGTAAGTCTTCAGTGCAATATGGGGTACCGCAGGGCTCTGCGATCAGCCCTGTCCTGTTTAACATCTCCCTTCAGCCTCGGTTCCCTATAATTAAACCCTTCGGCATTGACTTGGTCAATTATGCCGACGACACTCAACCGGTGTTCTCCCTTGACGGGAGACAAGCAGTGTCGATGGGCCTCTTCCAGGAGTGTATGCGGCAGACAGCTGGATGGCTCAGGAGTAATTCCCTACAATTTAATGGTGGGAAGACAGAGGTGGTTTACTGCCCCACGGCCAGACTGTCCCAACAGTTACCCCTAGAGTTCAGGCTTACACCTGAAGAGGAACCTCTTACCCCAGCTAAAACAGTGCGAAACTTGGGAGTTTGGGTGGACAGCAACCTTCAAATGGAATCACAGGCTAACAAGACTGTGGGGGTATGCCTATCCTTGATGCGTATGCTACGCCAGATCCTTCCACTACTCCCTAAAGATACGCACGCCTTGGTAGTGAGGAACATAGTGCTGAGTAGGCTGGACTACTGCAACTCCCTGTATCTGGGAGCGCCGCAATACATCTTTCAGGGGTTGCAGAGAGTCCAGTCCATGGCGGCAAAGATGGTGCTGAATAAACAACGTAGGTCCTCATCAGTGCTGGCCCTGAGAGAACTACACTGGTTGCCCATCAGGGAAAGGGTGCATTTCAAATCACTTTGCATTGTATTTAGAGCTGCGCACAACTTGGGTCCTATCCCGTTACGAGAGAAATTTACGTGGTATAATCCAAAAAGGCAGCTACGATCTTCTAGTACAGGCCTGTTGGCGACTACTAGATTTAGGCGCTCCAGGATGGGGGGGAGGGCCTTTAGCGTGGTGGCCGCCCAACTATGGAATGGGCTGCAACAGAACATTAGACAGGCCAACTCGTTGACGGAATTCAGAAAGAGCCTGAAAACCTGGCTCATCCCTAGGACTGACCTTTAACACTGCCCCTACGGTTGCTTGGTTGCGTGTAGGCTGATTGTTCTAAGTCTGAGCGCCAGGATACCCGTAGGGTGACAGTTGCGCTATATAAAAGCTCAATTCAATTCAATTCAATTCAATACAATGCCAGGAAAAGAAGAAGCAAGAGGGATCAGTAAAGCTTAAGGAACTTGATCAGAATCCCATCTGGGCCAGGTGTCGTTCACGAGGCCAGTTTCAGCAGGGTTACGTCAATCTCCTTGGCCATAATTGGTTGATCAGGGTCATGTGACAAGGACAAGGGGATCATAGTTAGCAGGATCTCCACCAGTATCTGTGACTCACGTTCCTGCATTGGGATAGGTGTCACAGCGTAGAGCATGCAATAGTAGTAATCCCCAAAGACTTGTGCCACTTCCGGGCACACTCGGGGTCCCAAATGGAGAGCACAATTCTAGATGTTGCCTCTCTGGTTGCCAGCCAGTGGAGGAGCTTGCCGGATTTGTCTCTGTATTCGTATACACACTGGGTAGATGCCATCCAGCATTGTCTGGCTTCTTCGAGAGAGAACTGTTTTAGTCGGAACCTTGCAAGCGTCAACTGACAGGCAAGGTCGGCAAATAGCTACCACCGTGTCTACTGTTTCCAGGCAAGGATCTGAGCCTCCAGATTGATCACTTGCGCCATTTTCTGTACTTCTTTACCCCGGATGTAGCCCTTGATCAGACCCCAGAGGGAAGGTTTGCTAGATGCCCAGAGGATCCCAGCGGAGGTCACTTTTTCCAGAGTTTAATGTGAATAAGGACCTAGGGCCTTATTTATGAAGGCCTTGTGACACTTTTGTGCTGCCGTTGAGTCACTTTTCGTGACACAGCAGCGGCCTAAAGAATGCGCAACGTTGCTCAATATTTACAAAGTGATCCACCTTGGCAGATGCATCACCTTGTAAATCCCAGCGCCACATTATACCTGCGTTGTGTGTAATGTATGCAGGGTGGGTGTTCCCACGTAAAAAAGGGTTGTAGAAGTGTTGCAGTGAAATCTATGAGATTTCACCACAACACTTCTGGGATGCCACTGCGTCAAAACCTGAGACCTGCCTCATGGCAGGCGTAAGGGTGATGCAGTGCCATAGGGACAGGCCTACCTCAGGCATTGTTGGAGTTGCGTCATGCTTGAGACACAACTCCGATACAGAAAAGGGGGTGGTGATGAACAGAGTGTCTGAATTAAGCAGACCACTCTTACCCAGTCCAAAGATCAGGGCTTGATCCATCACCGTTATTTATCTCACTGCCCCATCCCAGCTCAGAACCTGGCTATATGCAAATTAGTCTGTCCCTGGCCCAGTGCATCATGGGAACAGGGCAGACCAAACTACCAAGCCAATTCTTCACCAGAAAGGAGACACAACTCCAGCAATGCGTGACATTTGCTCTGACCGATCCGTCAGGATTCCTGACATGTCTGTCATTCCTTGCAGTCGCAGCGCCCACGCTCAAATAACACGCGGGAGTCGGAGCTCAGGTGCATACGTCTTTATTCATCTCCTTCCTGCATGCAACTACCCAGAAACCTCTTTCCCTCTTCCCGTTACCCTCTTCCTGCTCCTCCTCTTCCTCCTCGCCTGCCCTGTCCCTGGACAGAGGTCAGGCATAACGATACGACACCTCCCCCTTTTGTACAAAGTCTCACCGTCTCTTATATTTCTTCAATGAGTCGTGTTGGCCTTCTTGTTTGGCGTTTCGGGCGGCTCTCTTGTCTTGGTGTCCTGACGTGACGACCTGGGTTGGTGTCGAGTCTCAGGGGACTCTGATGATCGTAGTCATTGATGTCACTGTGGTCCGTTGAGTCGGTGGAGGTTTGACTCGACTGGGCCTCTCGGTGGTTGTTGGGATTACATTTTTTGAAGTGCGATATGTTTCTGGTTATTTGCTTGTGATCGGCCTTCGCCGTGACCATGGTTCCTTTCCATCTGCTCACTTGAAGGGGGTGATCAAGATAGCGGCTGTCCGCCTTTGTTCGCCGGTCACTCCGAACTATCACCCAGTCTCCTTCTTGTATGTCAACATCTCTGGCGCGCCTGCGCCTGTCAGCGTACATTTTCATCTTGAGTTTCTTCCCGCGGTCAGTTTCAGCTAGAGTGTCATGATCGATGTTTACAGTTCGTGGCTGCATTATGTTATTTATCATGGGTAGCCGAGTGCAAGGAGATCTCCCCAGCATCACAGTGGCTGGGCACTGATTGGTGGTGTTATGCGGTGTGGTGCGGTATGCCCGCAGTACTTCATTCAAGGTTTGCTGAACGTCTCTGTGTGTTAACTCAGCTTGCTGAATTGCCTTCTTCAGTGTCCCCATAAATCGTTCCACCATGCCGTTGGCTTATGGCCATAGTGGTGTGATTTTCTGGTGTTTGAAATCAAGATGTTCTGCAAATTCTGAGAACTCATGGCCGTTGAATGGGGGCCCGTTATCCGATTTGACTCGCAGTGGAATTCCCCATGCTGCGAAGATTTCGTCCAGTATTGGGATTACCGCCGTTGCTCTGGTGGATGATACCATGTGTGCGAACGGGAACCGGGAGTACTCGTCCATGACGACGATGATATATTGTCCTGATCTCAGTGGTCCGAAGAAGTCGACGGCGACCTGCTGCCATACTCCGTCTGGTAATTCCGACATTTGGAGCGGGGCAGGTGGTTCCTCGCGACTCACCAGTTGGCATGTCATGCAGTCTTTTAGGGTCGATTCTACCATCTGGTCTAACGTGGGAAACCAGACATGTTCCCTCAGAGTCTTCTTTGTGGCGCTCATGCCTCTATGGCCTTCATGGGCAAGATTTATCACCCCTTGGTGTAGCTTGTGAGGAATGACGATCCTCCCCCCTCTCAGAAGCAGTCCATTGTCGCTGATAGAGAGTTCGTCCTGTACATGTTGGAAGGCTACAAGTTCGCGGAGGGTTGAGCCAGATTCCTGGTTCGGGTCTTTCACGTGACGCCACGTGTTGGTGCGGATGCGAGTCATGACAATTTGTAATAGCGGATCTTGTGCCGACGCCGCTTGGATGGCTTCCAGCGGGACCGTCGGTGGGCAGGCAGCATCAACAACGAAATGGATGTAGTCATCAGCCAGGGAGTGAGCGACACCAGTGATGGATTGGGGATGTCGGGACATATAGTCGGCTGGGTTTTCAGCTTTCCCCGGCTTGTGGACGATAGTATAGATGTAGTCCTGGAGACGTATCCCCATCGTTCGATGCGCGGCGGCATCTTGGCGTTGGGATTGCCGAAGATGGTGATGAGTGCTTGATGGTCCGTGACAATGGTAAAATGCTTGCCGTAGACGAACAGGTGGAAATGCTCGCAGGCCCACACCACTGCTAGGCTTTCCTTCTCCGGCTGGGAGTACGCTTTTTCAGTGTCTGTGAGGCTGCGACTTGCGTATGCAATGATGTGGCGCTGGTCAGAGTCCTCCTTGTACTGGGCTAGGATCGCACCAAGACCCACCGGGCTGGCGTCGACTGTGATTTCCGTTCTCCGTTTCGTGTCAAAGTAGGCGAGGTTGATTGCCGAGCCGACAGCGGTTTTGATCTCGACAAACGCTCGCTCACATGCGTTAGACCATTCAAAGGGTTGACCCTGGCGAGTGAGTTCTTGTAGTGGGTAGCTGATGGTGGCGTAGTCACGGATGTAACGCGCGCAGTAGCTTGCCATTCCCAGGAATGACCGGAGGTCACTCACATCCTGGGGCGTCGGGGTGTCGGCGAGAGCTGATACCTTCTCCGGATCGGGTTTCATGCCATCCCTGGAGAAGATGTGGCCGTAGAACTTCAGGGTGTCTTTGTGGAATTCACATTTGCTGGCATTGAGTGTCAAATTTGCATTCAGTAAAGTGTGGCAGACTCTGTCTAGAGTGGTGTCATGTTCGGTTTGGTCTTTCCCAAAGACTAATAGATCGTCGCTGTAGTTGAAAGCATTTGGAATGCCTTGTATGACTCGCCTGATGGCCTCTTGGAAGATTTCGGCGGCAGATGAAATGCCAAAGTTCAACCGCTTATAGCGAAAAAGTCCTTGATGCGTAGTGAATGTAGTGATATACCTGGACTTGTCATGGAGCTCTAGCTGATGATACCCCTTGTTGAGGTCGAGCTTGGAGAACACAGTAGCGCCATTAAGGCGCGTGATCATGTCACTTATATGTGGGCCCGGGTGGCGTTCACGCTCAATAGCGGTGTTGGGTGCCCGCATGTCCACGCATAGCCGTACCATGTTATCTTGTCCTTTTTTGGGGAGCACCACGACTGGCGATACCCAGGGGGTGGGTCCTGATGTGCGCTCAATGATATCTGTTTGCAAAAGGTCTTGGAGCTCATCGTCTACAGCTTGTTGTAAATGGAAAGGTACCTTCCTGTGATGCTGAGCGATAGGTGTTACTCGTTCATCGATATGCAGTTTTACCTTAAAGTGGTTTAGCTTCCCTAGGCCGTTGAAGAGGTTCGGGAATTTTGCCACAATGTCAGGGGCGTCTTCGGTCATGTAGAGGAGTTCTACTAATTTTAGTCGTTCAGCTGTCGGCAGGCTGAGCAGGCAGTCAGCCAGGTCTGGTCCTTCGACCACGTGGATGTAGGCAGGGATCTTCCGATCCTTAAACGATAGCACGGTGTGAAATCGGCCTAGGCATGGCAAAGGTTTTCTGGACATCCATGTGAATATACGGACAGCTGCTGGTTCTAGCTTGGGTCGTGGTTTCATGTTGTGGTATTCCAGTGCGCAGATGTAGTTTAAGGATGCTCCAGAATCAAGAACAAACTTTGCTGGGTGATCGCCAATTTTGATATCTAGTTTAGGGTATCGCTTCAGACGGTCAGGGTCCGAGACCATGCAAATGTACTCATCACTGTCCTGAGATATAGGCGTACGTGACGATGATGAGTCGCTGGATGCTGCTCGGTATGACCGGTAGGACTTCGTCGGATGGTTCTGAGATCGGTGAGCGCTCACGGATCTGCCCCGTGAGTGATATGAGCTTGTCGATTGGTTGCTGGATTTCTACGAGCTGGAGGAGCATCTTTCTCTCCCTTTCACAGCGCGCGCATGGTGCTGTGTGGTGTGCCGGGGTTGCGATGGTCTGTGTTTCGACTGCCGGGCTTGACATGCGATCTCAAAAGGATTGTCTCTCCCACAGCGGTGGCATTGTTGGCCAATCGCTGGGCATTGTCCTGAGTGAGGGTAGTCTTGTCCACACCTATAGCACGCTGATTTATCAGATCTGTTACGTCTCGGTTCTCGTCTGGATGAATTTCGCCGGGGGGTCATGAAACGGGATGACGTACTTGGCTTGTGGGAGCTCGGCGGGTGTCGAGTGGTCTTGCGCTCTTGCATCCGCAGGGCGTGTTCTTTCTTGTCGGGCTTGTGAGTCTCCATCCGTTTCGCATGATCCTCCGCCTGATCGTTGATTCTCGTTAATTCTTCAATCTCTTCAAGGGTATATCGTTTCTTCAGGAGTCGCCGACGTAGTGACTCAGATTGGCAGCCATCAATGATGCGGAGTCGCAGTGCGTCTTCCGTGTTAAAATTGTCAAATTCACAGTGACGTGCTAGCCTCTTAATGCGTACAATGAAATCACTCATGCATTCTTCTTTTTCTTGGGTGGCTAGGCTGAATGTGTATCGTTCGTAGTCCAGGTTACGCTTGTGGAGAAAGCGTTTGTTAAGGGCTTCTTTTATCTCCTCATATTGCGCTGTGGTTGCGTTTGGCAGTTCTTTGATGATTTGGGCTATTTCTTTGCCTACCAGGTTTCTTAAGGCTATGAGCTTCTGCTTGGGGTCCTGTACGAGGGACCCAGTCATGTAGTCCTCGAAGTCTTCGCTCCAGCTTTTCCACGCGGGCCCCATGCTGTTGCCTGTCGTCAGCGTCAGGGGTTCCGGTGGTCGCAGGTAAGGCACCCCCATGGGCAGATGGGGCATCATGACTGTGTTGGCTGGGGCGGCAGTGCTTGCCGTAGCGGTGCCTCCCGAGGTGCTAATGGCCTCCGTATCAGACATCAGGCTTGAGCACGCTCTCCTCGAGCTTCAGTGGTTCGACCTCTGGTAGTTGAGGCTTCCCGCTCTTTTTGGGGCGTGATTTATAAGCTGAAATGATTGGCGCCTGACTTTAAAATGGCCGCCGGACTCAAATCGTGGGTTGTCCAATGGCCGGCGCCTGACCTTAAAATGGCCGCTCCTTGGGACGCTGTATAGTTAGGCCTTGGTTCCCCTGGTGGTTCCACAGTTATGCAGGGTATTTTTCACAGGAGCGGGACTCACCCCTTTATCGCCTGCTGTCTCTCAGACCGGCGCGTCTCTCTCGCGCTGTCTTCACCGCTGGATGCGTGAGGTCGCTCTCACCGCTGGTGTCTGTCTGCCCGCGCTCGCCGCGCTGCAGGGTGGCAGGGTGATAGGTCGCAGGCTCCTGGCAGGCCGTACACGGACGGCTGGTCGTTTTCGCCGCTGTCTAGAGGGCGCACTCGCTCTTGGCAGCCCCGGCGTCGGTTTCTGTTTTCTCGCGCCTTTTGCGCGCGGCCGGGTGGCGGGCTGCAGACTCGCTGGTTGAGCCACGTGTGGACGGCTGGGCTGCGTTCATTTATGGGGTATGCAGGAATCCCACCCTCGTCGCCATTGTCGCAGCACCCACGCTCAAATAACACACGGGAGTCGGAGCTCAGGTGCATATGTCTTTATTCATCTCCTTCCTGCATGCAACTACCCAGAAACCTCTTTCCCTCTTCCCGTTACCCTCTTCCTGCTCCTCCTCTTCCTCCTCGCCTGCCCTGTCCCTGGACAGAGGTCAGGCATAACGATACGACACTTGCATCATAGAGCGCTGTACATTAAATACGGCGCACCCATCGTGTCGCAAGGAGGGCGCAGTGAAAACTGTTGCATCACTGTTTTATTGCAGCGATGCAACAGTTTACATAAATGAGGCTCTTAAACTCTTCCTCGAAGTAGTCTGCGCATTCCTGGTCCACCAAGTACCAGGCGCTCAGTGGGTCGCAGGTGCCCCTAGACAGGCCCCATCTCAAGGAGGAAAGGAGCATGACCTAAAATGCCAAGTGGGAGGATTTGGACACACGTCAGGTGAAGAATGTTGGGTGCTGGGAGCCAGATCTTGTCAAAGCACGACAGCGCTTTGTGCGCAGCGGATGCGTGGGTGTACATGCACATGGAGGGGTGCCAAGTCCTCCACATATTGCAAAAACCCATCCAGTCCACCCAGAGAGAAAGCGGGTGCACCGTCCTGGCAAGGGGGGGTCGGATGTGTCAACATCTGGATCAGGGACAGTGTTAAAGTCACCTCTTATCAGTGTAGTACCCAGGGGAAGGGGTAGTAGGAGGTCACAGAGCGACTGCAGCATTATTGGAAGCTGCTGTTGGGGACCCAAGGTCCAGAGCAGGTTGTAGTGCCAGTCCTCAATCCCCGCATAGCGCCCCTCGTGGTCAACAAGGAAAGCAGAGACCACCAGAGGGAATCCCCTGTGCAGTAGAATAGCTACTCCCCAGGAGCCTCAGGAGAAACTGGAGTGAAATACCCAGTCATAACTGAATCAACCGAGAGAGAAGCAGTGCATGCCCAATAAGTGAGCCTCCTTAAGCAAAATCACTTCTGGAATGCGGTGTTTCACGTATCTCGAGAATGTTGAACGCTTAATGCGGTCTAGCAGACTGTTAACATCACACCATAGGACTTTAACCATCTGAGACAGGTGGGGGACGGTCAGAGCAGCTGTCTCATAAGAGAGTGGCCCAGATACCAGGCGTAAGGTGGCCACTACGGGATCAGAGGAAGCAGTGGAGTGCTTGTTGTATATAGGGACTGTTTTTATAAAAAGACAAAACAATAACTCCCTCCCTTCATTCGCGCTGATTTTTCAGCACTACTTACACTACTGGCACTAAATTGCATCACGTTCACGAGCTGCGTAAAATTCACATTTTCTGCCCATTAGCTGAACTCCACAGACTCTCACATAGTTTTTATGTAACTCTGCGAGTTCCACCCACCCCTAATTAGAATACGTGCGAGTGTAAAAGTAATTGAGATTATATGGCACGACACGGAGCAAATCTCCTTTATTACCACAGCTCAGCAGCAATAATGGAGTAGAACTTTGTGAACATTCTGAAGAGAAGACTAGTCCCTCTCTGACCAGGTATCTTCCTTCTTTGTTGCTGCTGCTCAGAAAGATAAGTACTGCTCTTCAAGTTTAGCAACTTAATTTAAGATTAGCCTTATTTATAACACTTGGTGTTTGCCTGTTTGTTTGTTAAACGTTATATATACAATGGTTATAACTATAATGGTTTGAACTATAACTTTTATATTTACCTTAAACGTATCTTTAAAAATTTGTGACAGCAGTAACTATGTATTTTTATAACTATGTTATACTCAAACCCTTAATTCACTCCTTATCTCTAGATCTCTCTGTTTCTCTTTCCATGCACTCCAGTGAATACTGATTTCTTTGTTAATGTGCGACTTTGTCCCGATTCACTCTTAAACCGCAACAAGCCTCTCTTCATCTACGAGCACATTAACTATTTGTACCTTGATAACTAATCAGACAAGCTAAAACGCTAAAACGCCTCTTTGCATCTTTGCTATCTCTAACGGAGATACTTTAAAAATAAATATCGCGCACACGCAACATAGCCCTCGCGCACCCCATGCCTCGCTTACAGCCTACCTTCACTCTTCCGTTCCCCAATTCGTATTCACTCGACCCTTTTCGAGCCTCGACTTAACTTCAAAGCTACTTGGCTCACACACAGTCCACATCGGGACTGTTTCCGGACCCAAAACAATACACCACGGACCGATGCAATCTCAGAGCAATGACGCGCACGCGCGTTAAAGGAAAGCACCTTACCGAAAGCCACGTACGCATCATAACAGACCTGACAACCATTTTGTGCATCATAGCAACACCGCGAAGCAGTTATTTAACGATCTCCTTCACCCTGCTGTTTCTCTCTACACGTTTTTCTTCCCGCAATTAATCGGTAACTTTTCCGACTTACTAGATCACCTTGGACAGCTTCATTTACATAAAAAAAATAAAAAAAGTACATATCTGCTCACCATGACTACACCCCCTTCTATTGACCAGAGGCTAGAAGAGCTCGTCAACAAGACTCTAGAGAAGGCCTTGGGATCAATTGACGATGCCATCAACAAAAAATTTGATTCTATCTCAAATTTATCCTCTCTCCCCTCAACTAGCAAGGTCAAGGGGGTATCAAAAGGAAATAAAAAGAGAGCTAATACTGGGGCTAACTCAAATAAGGGCGCAAAAAAGCCTAAAAGCTCCACCTTTTCAGGCCTTAGGGGCACTGACCAGACTGGTGCCGGATGGGCAAGATAAAGGCCCGGAACTTCCTATCCACATCAACAGCGATGAAAGCTGTGAGGAAGAAATTTAGCTATCGTGCTCTTCAGGTTTCAATACCGATGTGGAAGATGATAATATTAGAGAAAGTGGAAGCTTAGAAGGAGCTTCTAAGGCCTCAGGGTCCAACAGTATGCCTCTGGACCCATTTGGGGAAGAATTGTTCGATCCCCTTCTAATTAAGCACCCACTCTCCCCGGAATGGACCCCCTCACAACATATCGTTGACTACCTTTCATTCTGGCTTAGAAAGGAAATACCCCAAGAAGTCAGATCTAGACTTAGATCTGAATGCCCACGCCCATCCCTACCGAATAAGATTGCAATGACCCCAGAGTTAGACCCTAAAGTTGTGGCTTTTATAGCCAAAAACAACAGGGACCCAAGGAAAGGTCTAGATAAAGGGCTATAATCATGTCAGGATCGCCTTCTTGACGTGATAGGACCTCTTACTAAAATATTCGAAATTACAGAATCCGCCTATGTAGGGAATAACCAAATTGATGTCAAGGAACTTAGAGAATGGGTGCAAAGAGCGATATGCCTTGTTGGCAATGCGAATACTGCCATCTCCACTGAAAGGAGAAAAGGAGTCCTTCTTAAGATAGACCGCAAACTCATTGAATTAGCTAAGAAACTAAGAAAGACGGAGGTGCAGAGTCACAAGGTCTACTCTTTGGCGAAGACTTCATCAAAGAAATGGCTAAATATGTGAGCGCATTCAGCTCAATTCAGAAATCTCAGAAAGAAATCAAAAAAGTATTCAGTGATAGAGTTTTTACCAGGGCCGGGAGAATGCGGGGTCGTTTCCCCGGCCGCGGAGCACAATCCTCAAGACCCTTCAACACCCGCAGAGGAAGATTCTCCAACAACTACGCATCCCAATTCTTCCCACAAAGACAGAGAAACCGAGGACGCACCTTCAGAGACGATCGGAGACAACGTTCCTTTTCTTCAGGTAGGAACCTCGAGAGACCATTCAGATATCCCTCCAAGGGTGGGAGGGAGACTACGCCAGTTCGCTCGGAACTGGAACTTAGTAACACAAGACAATTGGGTCCTAGATACAGTAAAGGGTTACAAAATAGACTTTCTAGGTATTCCCTTTCAAACACGTCACCCTCACGAGATAACTTTCTCTCTCAAAGACCGAGACCTAGTCTCCAAAGAAGTACAAGAACTATTAGAAAAAGGGGAATAATCGAGACGGAAACAAAAGGTTTCCTCAGCAATGTTTTTCTAGTGGAGAAGAAGAACAAAAACCTACCTTCTATTCTGTCTTTCTCCTTGACAAGACAAGACAAGAGCAGAAATCTTAATGGAGAAACCAAAAACAATTAAGGAGAATGACCCTCCAAGATTTGTAACTATGTGGAAAAGTCAGCCCATATCGCACCTGATGCCCAGGCTGCTGGCGCAGGGCGCCTCTTAGTTCCCATCTTGAACAATTACCAAATAAAGAGACGGGCGCTGGTAGCAGGAAAACAAGAACAGAGTTTTATTTCTCATGAGGAGAGCCTGTCATTTCGGACACTCGCATAGTGTCTTCAGGAGGTGCTCTAACAAGTTTCTCTGATGCTTCGTCTTTTATACACATGTTTATGATGCACAAACATTCCTTATTGCAATAAAGACGCTTTGAAGTAGGAAAAAGCATGCTTGGAATCCCAGCTTCAGGCCTATTCCCATACCAGTCGCTCAGATGTCATCCTCCCCTCCTGAATGTAACAAGAGATTGTGATCTCTCAGCCGGACATTCCTACAGGACACGAGGGCAGGAGGGGATGATCAGATCAAAGGTTGGGCAGGCTATAAGATCGGGCACTTCGGTTGGTGTATCACGGTTTTGTTATGCTGGGCAGGAAAAAGGGGGGGGTGTACACCCACGAGGCTTGGTCTTAGGACTTGGGACCGGGTCGAAAGGCCAAGTGCAGCTGGGGGGGGAGCTCGTCAGCTGAGGGGAAGGGTGTTCTTGGGAGGAAATGGGGGGTGTGGGTCAAGCAGGAGTGTTACTTCTAGAGCAGGGTCACGCAGAGGGAGAGGGTCTTATGGCCGATGCATGAGCAGTGCGTGCGGGGAGGGGTGCCGGGGGTTTAACAAACGGGCAGAGAGGCCATGGTGCCTAAAATGGCTGTCGTGTACGTGTGTGCATGGGTCTATGCTGGCGGGATAACACAGTCAGTGTTTCGCGATATCCGTTCTGCTTACAACAAGGGGTACAGTGAACACAAATGAACGCCGCTTATGTGCATATACATTGCCATTTTCAACAGTCGCCGCTTTTTTTACATAAGCTAGTTCATTTTACCTCAACTGACGGAGTGTACACATAGCCATGTGTGGCCAATGAAATAGCGTTTGTCAATACTAGCAGATTGCGTGTAACCATATACAGTCGATACGATTGGCGGAATGCGGTACATATGAATTTACATTTGTTGGGTTATTCATATAAGTCTAGAGATCGGCATAATACTTAGTCGGGGTCAATCAAGAAAAAGGTTCCGACACATTATAGAATCAGGTTCTGAATTTCTCTCCGGTGACATCAACATACAGTAAAAAGTGCTCTGATACCTTCGGGTATTGTCAGTGCTATAAGAGAGTTTTGGAAAACTAAATACATGAGTGACCGATGAAACATTTTTGAAAGCAATACAAAAATGGTTGAGGGAGGAATTCAGTTCGATACAAGCAATTAGTTAAGGGGTGGGTAGAAAGTTCAGGAAGGGGGGTCTTCGTCACAATGTCTTTTTAACAGCGAGCCATCACTGGTAGGCTCTGGTAGTCCGTCTTCTTTTGTTGGCGCTGTTGAGCACCGGCGGTGGGGCTATAGGTCCAGCTCGGATTCATCCTTACGCGTTGCAGGGTGCGATCAGTCCTCTGCTGTTAGATCGCAGTCCTGTTTCCTAACTGATCTTCTTAGGGGTGCCTCATGCTGGGCACCTGCGTGTCTTTCTTCTTCCGTGGCAAAACCTTATTCTATCTAAATGCTGCTCTTCTTTTCTGAGTCAAAAGTTATGCGAAAAGGGTGATGTTGTTGAATAATCGAGGGAAGAGAGGCCGGAGTGGGATCAGATCTTTGAACACACCAAGGGACCAAAGGAGCAAAGGACGACGAGCAGGCAGGCCCATCAGTCGGGCTCAAAAGGGACGGGGACTTCAGGCACGAGTGGGTCAGCAAATCGAGGGCTTCAAGGCAGCCCTTCATTCCTTCATCTGCCGAGTTTGAGAGTGGTGCCTCGTCCCGCGTCTCGTTGCTCTGCGACTCCACCTTTGGTTGAGGTCACACGTGCTTCATGATCTGTGGCCAGGCTGTGCGTCACGTCCAGCTCCTCTCCTCCGGTGATTGTATCTTTGAATGGGTACAAAACAAGTTTTAGAAAAACTGGCAGGAGAAGACATTTATACATCTCAATTCCGTCCCCAATCCTAAGTAGGTGGGGGATAGGTTCATCGGTCACAGTCAGAAGTCATCACTTATGGAGTATGTAGGAGGGCATTTCCACTGAATTCATAAGCCTATTTGGCGTTCATTCGTGACGTACGTGGAAAGAAATCGGACTCCCATCGACAGTGTATTCTATCAAACTCGAAATCGAGTCCTTAGGTAGAGACTCGCCCTTTTTTAACCCAAGTACTGACCGTCTTACATTTCCCTTCGGGGTCGGCTAACTCTTGCAAGCAGGGGGGTTATCATCATGAGAGGGGGGCAGAGGTTAAACATGCTTTTCTTGGGGAGCGACGGCTAATCAAGGTCATCAATTACGCTTCGGGGATAGCTGATATGGAGCTGGGGTCAATCGGGAGAAGCGAGGGCGCTTTGGTCAGGTAGCTGGGGTCAATCGGGAGAAGCGAGGACGCTTTGGACATCCGCACTTAAGTGCAGAGGGGTGAGGCAATCTGGGCATTGGGGATTGCATTTCTAACGAACTGAAAAACAGAAGACCATTGACATTATAGTCCCCCTATAAAAGGCCAGATTTAGGGGACATCAGTCGTCTTACCTGTCCTTTCTTTCATTACCAACTCGGGTTCTATCGTTTTGCAGAAAGGAGAGGTAGTAATATGGCAAGTTACAATCGTTTTAGTTCCTGTCAATTTTGCCGAACACCTTTGTGTTCGAAGAGACCCAATTAAGTTTGTGCCGGTGCGGCACAACGTTACCACACAAGGGAGGAGGGAACAGGGGGACCCTCAGAGAGAGAGAGAGAGTCGTCCGCACTCTAAACGAACCATTCGGTACACGTATGACATGGAGAGAGAGAGAGAGAGAGAGAGAGAGAGAGAGAGAGAGAGAGAAACGTGTACAATAATGGACCATTCAGTGCGCACACAACACAGGTACAGCAGGGGTCAAGTAATACGGAAACACAGGCAGAGGGACGACGTAGATCCATACATTACGTGCACACAAACTCAGGCGGGGGAGACAGTACATGTATTATATACAAAAATCCAAGACAAAACATAGAACAGTTATTGGTATTATATACAAAAATCCAAGACAAAACATAGAACAGTTATTGGCCAAAATGATCTCTTCCTGTATGCTGCGCATCCTTAGCGTCCTAAGCTCTTTTTTTTTTTTTTTCTTCTCTTTTATCGTCGGCTGCCTTCACTGGTGGCTTTGGTTGCACACACTTACGCCTTTGGCAATTGGTCAAGAACTAACCTGGTCGGGCTAATGCTCACGGTGGGCTGAGGCAACAGTGGGTGTCAGTTGGGAGAACAATGGGGCAGCTTTGAGTTTCATGTCTATGAGGGTGCGAAAAGGAGGTAGTAGATTTTAAACACTGGCAACATTCCTAGTCCTCCAAGCGGAGGGTACTTGGGTAAACCTCACCTCGGCTATTCCTTAAATTTTCCCTATTTAGTTAAACGTAGGAATTTATTCATTAGTGCACGTCATTCTTGGTTGTATTATTCGGGGTGCCGAGCGAAGTCATATTTTGTAGTTTCCGCTTCAGGCTGTCCTCCCAAGCGCTAAGTTCAGGGAGAGAAATAGTATTGTTTGCTCGTCGTGTGTAGGCACCATAATCGAGCCCCTTTTTCCCATCTCTTCGTCCGCTAGATCACCAATTTTTTTTCGTACTTTAATCGACGTTCCGATATGACCTGCAGAAAGAGGGAAAAAGAAGGGGGGGGCGGGGGCAGCATTTTAAAAACACATTAGCGCGCATAAACCCGAAAAGGCTTTTACTTACTGCATACTCGGCCTATCTCCACGGGACGCAGTCCCTGCCAACTTGGCGTTTAAGCCCAGGTGGACCGTTTAGTGTGGGAGAGATGATTATCGGAAGCCTGTGGATAGCATAGGTCGCCCAAGTGTGGTATTACGGATCGTGTGCAGGGGGGGGGGTCAGAACAAAGGGCAGTCGGTGCAAAGTGGGGGGCGAGCTCGTGCTCTCCTTTGAGGAAAAGGGATAACCTACAGTGGTACGGGGTCGTTGTCGTTCGTACTAGGGGGGTCAGGTGGCACTCCTTCGGGGCGACTTAGGGGCATTTTAAAACAACTTTCCTGATACAGGTAGCATATAAAGTATAGGCTAAATACCAGGATCTTTAGCGGTTGCTTTAGGCTGTACAAAAATGAAAAACACATACAACAAAAACCTGGACTGTTCATATTTGCAATATTTCTGCGTACTATACTTTTTAACCCTTAACTAATCGAGCTGAGCCATTTCACCTGTATTTTAGTTATATCGGAAATAGTGGTCATTTATTCGAAACTTACCAATCTACGCGTGACAACTACGTTTGCTTTTTCCAAAAAATCTTTAATAAGAATGTCGGTGCACAAATACGGGCCTACAACCCAGTGGGCCGGCCACGGAGCAGGCTGGAACTGTACATGTGGGGATACTTATTAGTGGAAAACCTAATGGAGTCGGTGGTCGTTGATTTCATAATAAAAAGTGTGACAAGTGCAATAAAATCATATCGAAACTTCAGTGAGAGCGAGTATCATAAGTGTTGAAATTCGAACTTTCAATAATCATGGTGCGCCAAAACTTAACAACAATTCATTGTCCGAATGTTCAATCAGTACCCATCTCATGTCAATTCATTGTCCGAACACATAATCAGTACCCATCCCATATCAATTCATTGTGTTTAAAAAAACTGCATACATATCTCATGACACCAAGGCTGAGCAATCGGGGTACAACAAGGAGTTGAAAGTTTCATTTGTACCAGCGCCATTTTGGGTGCAGCCAAGCAGATCCAGGCATAGTCAAAATCTCCACCAACTCGTGGTTGGCCCAGAGCCTCTTTCGGCAGTCCAAAAGTTCCGTTAAAGGGCAACAGAAAGGATCGGCGGTATGAACCATCAGTCAAAGGGGGAGGGAGGCAACAATTTTTTCTACCGGGTCATACTGGGTTTTCACCGGAACTGATCCGAACTGTAGTCTGCAGGATTTTAGTCATTCAAACTGAGGCTGGCGCCAGCATGGGGGCGCCGACGTCTCGCGGCTACATTTTCATCGTTCCGCGGGCAATCATGGCAGTCATTCCCCATCGGGGGTGTCTGCGGGGGTCGGGGGCCCCCGTGGCTCTTATAGAATCTTCAAAGTCGAGGAGAACACTTCTGATTGTGGGACTCATTTCTTAATTAACAAGCAACCGGGCCATCCCTTCACGCCGGGCCCGCTCCTGCAGGGTCGACCGCCATTTTACGAGTGGACGAACCCTTGTCGGGTGAGTGGAGCATTGGGGGTGCCACTGGGGGCCTCCACCTGGGGAGGTGGGAGAGGCTCGTTCGCGCCGCCTCTCCCTCCCAGCGCACCCCACGCCGTTTTTCTCGGCGTTAACATTCATGATGGCCGGACCAGGCGATGAGAGGGGGGGGGGTCGGAGGCATAGGCAAGACATCCCCCCCCCCCGGTGGCCTGCAAGGCGCCGCTTCAGGGCCGAACGGGGAGCTCATACCAAGCCGGGGCTGGACCAGGAGATACGAGGGGGGGGGTCGATGGCATGAGCAAGACATCCCCCCCGTGTTGTCGCAGCCATTATTGAAGAAAGAAGAGGAGGGGACGCCCGGATCCCGTCGGCCTCGGCTCCTCTTCTGGCCCCCCTTATGCGACGACCTCCCCGGCCGACGGCTGGCAGCAGGACCCGCCCTACACGTGCCGAAGATCTCGTCTTCCGGATGTGCGTAACCGCGGACCTGTTGCACTTCGGGAGTTTCCAGAATGGGGGTAGGTATCTGCTGACTTGTATCTATCTCATGTTACCGTTATTGGGGCGTGGCAGGCGGTGGGACAGACATGTTTGGAGCAGTGAGGGGTGGCGAAGCCTAGTTGCCTCGTGGCCGTCGCGATGTCAAGCTTGGCTTCTCTTACCATTTTCATGTTTATTATTACGGGCTTATTTCTAACATTTCTTATTTCTAGCGAAATCATGTGTTTTATCGTGAGCTATTTCTAACGTTTTCCTATTTGTAGCGAAATCAAAAACTCATCAGTGGCCTACTGATTTTGCTTTCTTATTTCTTTCTTTTTTTTTTTTCTTTCCTTTCTAGCGTGTTTCATGCTAACGTTTCTGTTAACAGGATACCGTGATTACTTCGTTATTGTTGCATATGTCCTTTTTATTAGGGGTGCCCTCCGGTCGAGCCAGATGACCTACCTCTAATAAATGGTCCGGGTGGAACTAGTTTACCAATCAGTGGGGAGTAGATAGGCACGAGAGATTACAACGGGGGACAAAGGTCCACATTACCTACCCTTCACTACTTGCAAAGATTAGACAGAATATTTCTTTTCTATGTTATTTGCAAACAGGGAATGCCTCGAACGAACTATTCCTTGAACAATAAAATGTCCAAGTAATCAATCAATCAGTGGGGAGAAAAATAGGCATGACGGATTACAATGGGGGACAAACGTCTGCATTACCTATCCTTCACTATCTGCAAAGGGGGGCAGAATATTTCTATTCTTCCCTGTTTGTAGACAGGGAATATCTCAAAGAGCAATAATCGATAAAAATCGATAACAAACAATCAGTGGGGAGAAAGATAGGCATGACGGATTACAATGGGGGACAAACGTCTGCATTACCTATCCTTCACTATTCGCAAAGAGAGAGGAACGTTCCTATTCATCGCTGTTTGCAAATAGAGAATGTCTCAAAAAGAACCAATACTTCAAGTACAATCAATCAATCAATCAGATGGATAAAGCCATCCTACCAATCGGACGTAAAGACGTCCTACTTAACCTTACCCGGACCGGACCGTGTGGGCAATTCTTCGCCTTCCCTTTTCCAGCGCCCAATCGTTCTCTTTCTCCATGTTTTTACCGCAGCATTCCTGTGGGATTCCAGTCAGGACAGTAGGTCACTTGAGAGAGGTCCGTTCGGAATCGGTGAAGTTCATTCAATCGGCAGCCGGACGAGGGCCCTCTCAAGGCAGGTATACTCCAATCGTTTAGATGTTCACCCCATCGTCTGGACCTCTCTTACCGGACCTTATGTCGCTGATGGACCCCGCGTTGGGACGCCAATTGTGGAAAAGTCAGCCCATATCGCACCTGATGCCCAGGCTGCTGGCGCAGGGCGCCTCTTAGTTCCCATCTTGAACAATTACCAAATAAAGAGACGGGCGCTGGTAGCAGGAAAACAAGAACAGAGTTTTATTTCTCATGAGGAGAGCCTGTCATTTCGGACACTCGCATAGTGTCTTCAGGAGGTGCTCTAACAAGTTTCTCTGAGGCTTCGTCGTTTATACACATGTTTATGATGCACAAACATTCCTTATTGCAATAAAGACGCTTTGAAGTAGGAAAAAGCATGCTTGGAATCCCAGCTTCAGGCCTATTCCCATACAAGTCGCTCAGATGTCATCCTCCCCTCCTGAATGTAACAAGAGATTGTGATCTCTCAGCCGGACATTCCTACAGGACACGAGGGCAGGAGGGGATGATCAGATCAAAGGTTGGGCAGGCTATAAGATCGGGCACTTCGGTTGGTGTATCACGGTTTTGTTATGCTGGGCAGGAAAAAAGGGGGGGGGTACACCCACGAGGCTTGGTCTTAGGACTTGGGACCGGGTCGAAAGGCCAAGTGCAGCTGGGGGGGGCTCGTCAGCTGAGGGGAAGGGTGTTCTTGGGAGGAAATGGGGGGTGTGGGTCAAGCAGGAGTGTTACTTCTAGAGCAGGGTCACGCAGAGGGAGAGGGTCTTATGGCCGATGCATGAGCAGTGCGCGCGGGGAGGGGTGCCGGGGGTTTAACAAACGGGCAGAGAGGCCATGGTGCCTAAAATGGCTGTCGTGTACGTGTGTGCATGGGTCTATGCTGGCGGGATAACACAGTCAGTGTTTCGCGATATCCGTTCTGCTTACAACAAGGGGTACAGTGAACACAAATGAACGCCGCTTATGTGCATATACATTGCCATTTTCAACAACTACATATAGTAAAGAGAGTGGAAACATCGCAAACAAAATGAAAAAATACTGGCATTTGATTTCAGGAGACCCTGACATAGGAGAACTTGTAGGCAAGCAACCCTCAATAACATATAGAAAGAACATCTCTCTCCAAGATCTCCTAGTGAAAAGTCACTTTCAAACCAAACCTCAAACCAATTGGCTAATAGACCAACGAAAGGGATTCCAACCATGCACAACATGTAAAGCATGCAAGTTCGGGAATAGCATGAGGAGCATTGAAGAATCGGACGGCAAAACAATGCAAATTGAACAACATATTACTTGTACCTCGAAGAATGTAGTATATGTAATTGAATGCAGGTGTGGTGTCAAATACATAGGCAGCACTACTTGCATGCTGAAAAAGAGAATCCTTGAGCATATTCGTGCAGTGAAAAACAAGAATATGCTGTATGCAACTGCCAAACATATAAGTGCTTGTCAGAATGGAGACTGGAGAGCAATGACATTCTATGGTCTGAAAATGCTGTCGAAAATGGAAAGAGGAGGTGACACTGTACGCAAACTACGGCAAATAGAGTCCCGCCTCATTATCCGACTTCGAACCAAAATGCCGAGAGGGATGAACTTTGGAGAAGACCTTCACATACATCTAGAGTGAAAATACAGATAACCAGCAGTAGTCTAATTCAATAGGGTACTATACCCGACACCAACAGAATTTTTTTTAAATGGCACTAGTCCTGCACGAACTAACAAACTAAAAACTTTGCCCATGTGGATGAACATGTCACGGAATGTACTAAGACAATGTAAATCACACCAGTCTTTCTTTTTCTTTTCACGTAATTTTAAAATAATGTTTGTTCCAAACTACGTATCCCATAATGCCACCTAAGGCTAAGATGGGCTAGTGTTTAAATGGAAATGGTAGAAGGACTTACTGACCGTGACCAAAGCCTTGTGTGGCTGAAACGCGTCGGTGGGGTGAAGCGCTAATTAAAAAGGCTTCAGTAAAGTATCCGGTTGTGCCGCCTCTTTTGTAATACAAAATTAATATTGGGTCAGGATCCGACCCCTGGGCCGAGCACACACTGTTGAGCGCACTCGTTGTCTGCAGGATCACATTGTGGAGAAATATTGAAGCAGAGAGAAGCGCCCGATTCACTGCGATGAGAGGAGACTGCTTCCTGAAGGACTAATCACCCTCGGATTGCTGGGCAGAAGAGCCGCGAGGCGCTGCTGCAGAAAGACCCGCAACGAGGTGAGTGAAGACGAACGAATTTTATATTCAATTAGCAGGAATCGAAGTGGCTGGAATTACACTTGTGGGAAGGACGCCGCGCACGTTAACAAAACGGGCGGTTCCGAGTGTATTTCAGACCGGAGAAAGAGACTTTAAAGCAAATGCGCATATGGAACTCACCCTTGTAGTAAATGATGTGTGTAAACTTGTAAACTTGTAAAAATATCAGAATGGAAGCGCGAGCAGCAAAACGAGCTTCCAAAGCGTCAACTATGTTCAAAACTGGGGCTGTGACGGCTGGTACAAGTCATAAAACCAAAACACCAGAAACGGAAAATGTGACGCTCAAACAACAAATTAATTCACTTGAGCGACTATATAAAAAAGAAATAAACAAAAGCTGGGAGGTAATAGCACTTGAAAACTATGTGGAGGTAAAACGTATCCCACGTGGTTTAAGGATTTTCTCTATGCCTACACACCCTGACACAAAGGAGGAGCTATTAATGGAATGGATGGAAAATAATACAATGTGTTCATTGAACATGATGCGCATTTCGATCAAACATGCCAGGATTGACATTGATGAGCCAACCAAACAAATCAAAGAATCGGAAGAAATATTACAAAACGAATCAAATCAAGATGAAATTACCAAACTTCCGCAAGAAATGGAAGCCAGATTGGATATCTATGAAAAGGAAATTGAAGAACGAAAAGAGCGTAGATTTAAGCACGATGAACAAGACTATTTACATGGCAGAATTTTAACGTTAGCAAGACGCTATGATAATTTAAAGAAAAACTATTCAATATACAAACCGGCATCAAGTGCGAGCTAATCAGATGTGAGTGAAAATGAAACAACACGCGATGCACATCAGACAAAAAACTTGTCTGTTTTAGAGGAAGTAAAGTTGATGAATCTGGAGAAGAACATCACAAGGGGCGGAGGAAGGGGAAGGAAACCATACCAAAGCGGAGGGAGGGAAAAAGTAAAGCAAAACCAACAAACTCCCTCGCCAGCACCAGAAAAACCCGCAGGTCCAAACAACGTAAGAAGACAATATCCCCTCCGCAACAGGAAGTAACCAATCTGATCGTCAACCTCTCTAACTACCAGCTAACTGAAAAAGAAAAAACTGTATTGAATAAAGGCTTGTCATTCTGCCCAGACTCACATTTTGATTATACTCAAGTAAGAATAGACTTGTATAAATTTGTCAGAAAGTTGAAACTGGCCAAAATACATGACAATAAGTCAATCGTACAGAGTGGTATGTGCACAAAAGACACCAGTAAAGAAGGTGAAACATTCACAACTATTGAACAATTACCCGATTTAAGAAGAACCTTTGAAACTCTCTTTGATCAAGATGGCACAAACATGTCAGACACACAAATATTAGAACAAATGGACATTAGAACAAACGAGAAACCTGAAACAGGACTAAAAAGAAAGTCCCGATACTATCCAATCCTGTCACCTGGCAACAAGATCGATCTTTTCTCAGATGCAATGAGTGAGGAATTGGACAAATTGATGAAAGTAAGAAACAATACAAGGGAAAACTTGACAACAGATGAGCGAAAAGCAATCAAAACTCTCATGGAGAATGAAAAAATTACAATTAAACCAGCGGACAAGGGGGGAACTATTGTAATAATGGAAACATCTGATTATATCAATGAAGCTATGAGACAATTGAATATGGAACAGAACTACTCCAAATTGAAAAACAATCCAAGTACAAGAATGATAAATGAATTGAAAGAAAATCTGCATGAATGGCATGCGAAAGGATTGTTAAATGATGATGAGGTAAAATTCCTAAACACCGATTTTCCGACTACACCTTGTATTTATTTCCTGCCTAAAATACAAAAGACTCTAATCAATCCGCCAGGCAGACCAATTGTCTCCTCATGCAGCTCCCTGTATGAAAATGTATCCAAATACGTAGACACATTTCTTGCACCAATTGCTCAAAGCATGCCATCTTACATTAAGGACACTGGGGATTTCCTGAGGACCCTCATGAATGTAACTTGGAACCCAGAATATTTACTTGTCACGATAGATGTAGTATCGTTATATACATCCATAAGACATGACATAGGAATTGAAGCTTGCCAATATTTTTTAAGACAACGTAGCATCACGACATTGGAACACACAAAAATGTTACTAAAAATGATCAATATCTGTTTGACAAACAATGTCTTTCTCTTCAATAAAGAACTCTATAAACAGGAATGCGGCACTGCTATGGGGATCTCGTTTTCCCCAAACTATGCAAATATCACCATGGGCTGGTGGGAAAAGACTATTGCATGGAACATCAACAACCAATCGGATCTGGATCGAATAATCCTATGGGTACGTTACATAGACGATTTATTTATAATCTGGAATGGGTCAAACACACAATTCCAAGATTATTTCTCCAGACTAAACAACAATGATATTGGATTACAATTCACATGTTCCACGAGCAAAAAACAAATTGACTTTTTGGATACCAAGATCTATATTTCGGAAGGGAAAATTGAATCGACTCTCTTTCGGAAAAAGACATCCACTAATAGTGTGCTTCACGGCACCAGTTTCCACCCTAAAGCCCTGCTAAACAGCATACCTTATGGAGAATTCATAAGACTAAAGAGAAACTGCTCTAAAACAGATGATGCTGATATCAAAATTGGAGAAAGCAAGGCCAGATTTGCATCACGAGGATATGAGGACCGTGTTCTAAAGAATTGCAAAAAGAAGGCAGACAAAAAGAGCAGAAATCTTAATGGAGAAACCAAAAACAATTAAGGAGAATGACCCTCCAAGATTTGTAACTACATATAGTAAAGAGAGTGGAAACATCGCAAACAAAATGAAAAAATACTGGCATTTGATTTCAGGAGACCCTGACATAGGAGAACTTGTAGGCAAGCAACCCTCAATAACATATAGAAAGAACATCTCTCTCCAAGATCTCCTAGTGAAAAGTCACTTTCAAACCAAACCTCAAACCAATTGGCTAATAGACCAACGAAAGGGATTCCAACCATGCACAACATGTAAAGCATGCAAGATCGGGAATAGCATGAGGAGCATTGAAGAACCGG
This sequence comes from Lissotriton helveticus, assembly GCF_964261635.1. Taxonomy (NCBI): domain Eukaryota; kingdom Metazoa; phylum Chordata; class Amphibia; order Caudata; family Salamandridae; genus Lissotriton; species Lissotriton helveticus. The sequence goes on along the minus strand of NC_136059.1, from coordinate 246,590,590 downwards.
ACGGCAAAACAATGCAAATTGAACAACATATTACTTGTACCTCGAAGAATGTAGTATATGTAATTGAATGCAGGTGTGGTGTCAAATACATAGGCAGCACTACTTGCATGCTGAAAAAGAGAATCCTTGAGCATATTCGTGCAGTGAAAAACAAGAATATGCTGTATGCAACTGCCAAACATATAAGTGCTTGTCAGAATGGAGACTGGAGAGCAATGACATTCTATGGTCTGAAAATGCTGTCGAAAATGGAAAGAGGAGGTGACACTGTACGCAAACTACGGCAAATAGAGTCCCGCCTCATTATCCGACTTCGAACCAAAATGCCGAGAGGGATGAACTTTGGAGAAGACCTTCACATACATTTAGAGTGAAAATACAGATAACCAGCAGTAGTCTAATTCAATAGGGTACTATACCCGACACCAACAGAAAAAAATTTGAAATGGCACTAGTCCTGCACGAACTAACAAACTAAAAACTTTGCCCATGTGGATGAACATGTCACGGAATGTACTAAGACAATGTAAATCATACCAGTCTTTCTTTTTCTTTTCACGTAATTTTAAAATAATGTTTGTTCCAAACTACGTATCCCATAATGCCACCTAAGGCTAAGATGGGCTAGTATTTAAATGGAAATGGTAAATGTAAATGTAAATGTTTTTGTACTTGTATAGCGCACAGCTACCCGCATTGGGTTTCCCGGCGCTTGTACGAATACCGCAAGGGAACCCTTCCTGGCTTTCCCTGTGAAGTGTCCACTCCTGGGCACCCCCATGGTGCAGACCAGGCATCCCTCGCGTTGTGGGGGCCGTTGTGGAGACTAAGCAAGCTATTGCCCAGAGTTGCTGCGTGGGACCCATGATCAGAACAGGCACTGAGGCGAGAATATCCAGTCAGGGGAATTAATAAGCCGAGACCTGCCGAGGCGGGAATCGAACCCTGGTCCCGGGCCTGAGCTCTGCATCGAGGTCTGCCTGCTCCAACCATTGAGCCACACTTCTCCACAAATGGTAGAAGGACTTACTGACCCTGACCAAAGCCTTGTGTGGCTGAAACGCGTCGGTGGAGTGAAGCGCTAATTAAAAAGGCTTCAGTAAAGTATCCGGTTGTGCCGCCTCTTTGGTAATACAAAATATATATATATATATATATATGTATATATATATATATATATATATCCTGAAGATCGTCACACAGCTCACGCTGTCAGTTCCACAAAATGACGAAGAGTAGACCTTTCAATAGCTGGTGCATAAAGTGCTTTTTATTTGGTGTCATTAATGCCAGCGCATCCGCCATGACGCGTTTCGCCTCTGGAAGAAGCTTGATCACATGACATACTGCTAACCAGGGAGGCAGACTTTTAAAGTGACAGTGCATGGCAGTAGGCGGTAAACATAGACAAAATACTGTGAAAAATACGCAAATAAATAAATATTATAGTATGGTAAATGGTATGGTAAAAAGTTTTGTACCGCGCTCGGCCACCGTACGGTTTCATGGCGCTCATGACAAATGCGGGGAGGCTGGGACGTGTGTTTTACTCAAAAGCAGACTGGAAAAGATAAGTTTTCAACAATTTACGAAAACAACCATAAGTAGAACAGTGACAGATGGCAGGCAGGAAAGAATTCCAGGTCTTGGGGGCACAAAAAGAAAAACAAGAGCCGCCATGTTTTTTCCGTTTGGTTTTTGGAATGACTAACAGATTGTGGCCAGAGGAGCGAAGATTTCTGGGAGGAACATAGCATTTCAATTTAGAGGTAATAAAGATGGGGGCAAGATCGGATAGGGCTTTAAAGATCGTACAGCCCAGTTTGAAGATGTAACGCTTAGCTACAGGGAGCCAATGGAGGCTCCGCAGTAGAGGCGAGACATGATGATGACGAGGTTGATGATAAACCAGGCGAGCAGCCTGATTTTGCACAAGTTGCAGTTTGTGAAGGAGGTATGCAGGGATGCCGGCATACAAAGCGTTGGCGTAGTCAAGTCTTGACGTGACCAGAGCCATGATGACAAGGATCAGTGCGTCTCTGGTAAGAAATCTACAGATTTTTCGTATCCTGCGAAGTTGGAAAAAGCAGGATGACGTCACCGCACTGATCTGGGGCCCCATGGATAGGTCACTAGAAATGACCACACCAAGACTCTTCACAGATTTAACAGGACAGGGAGGGAGCCCAAGTGAGGGGGGCCAAAAGCTGTCATTCCATGGATTGGCTGCTCCACCCACCAGAAGAAGCTCAGTCTTGGTAGGATTGAGTTTGAGTTGGCTATGAAACATCCACTCAGAGATCTCAAGCATGGTGGACTGAAAGGTGGTACAGGAGGAGAGGGAGGTATCAATGGGAAAAATTAACTGTAAATCGTCCGCATAGTTAAAGATGGTAGCAGCGGATTTACGAAGGGAAAAAATCAGGGGTTGCATGTATAGATTAAATAATAACGGGGATAGAGCGGAGCCCTAAGGGACACCGCAGGACAAGGGAGAGTAGGAAGCCGAGAAGGTAGACAGATGCACTGCCTGCGAGCGATTATCCAGAAAGGACTTGACCCACTCAAGAGCCGTACCCTGGATACCGGCGTTCCCGACACGGTCGATCAATATTGCGTGATCGACCGTGTTGAAAGCTGCCGACAGATCCAGAAGGACAAGGGCCTGAGGGATGTTGTTATCAGCGCCCTTTCTGAGGGTGTCCATGACAGCAACAATAACCGACTCGGTGAAATGGAGGGGGCGGAATCCAGCTTGTTGGGCCTCCAGGAAAGATGAAGTCTCAATGAAGGTACTCAGGCAGCGAGTGACATTATATCATACGTAAATAAGCCATTTAGCAGCATAATGGGACACAGTGAATATAAAACATCATTATTATATCCATAAAAGAGCAATGTGTGGAAGATTAATAAAAGCCAGAGTGGCTACTATCGAATTAAAACTTGCATTTCTGCCTACACATTTTTATATATGGGGTCTAAAAAACAATTCATTTTCATGACCTGACCTCTCTTAAATTTATGGGTTCAATTACATAAAGCTGCTGCACAGTTACCGTGTCTAGGTTAAATTTTTGCATCATGTTGTAGCTGCAAGACACCACTGTCACAGTTGTTTTACAATGGAATTCAGGCCAAGTGGCCCTATTACTAGTTCTTGTCTCCCTAACTGGTTAAAGTGCCAAGTGCAATGTGCAAAGTGCAAGAAAAAATAATGTAAAAAAGTGTGCTGATAATATGAAAGACAAACAGATCATTAAAGCAATTATTTCATGAGTAACTTAACCTAGCTTGACCACTATCTATATTTAAAAATTGAAATCCTACTGATAAGAGAGCTCACCCGGACATGCACCTACTTTTTTTATGAATCCTAAATACAGGTATGCAAATCCTCCCTGTCATTTAATCCATTTGGATTCTTCGTGTTCAGCTCCAATATATATCTCATCTCTAGGAGACGGAGTTTGGCCTCACGGTCCCCTCCTCTCCTAGATGCTGCCATTGTATCAATGACATAATATTGGAGCTGAGCTGGATTACCTGAGTGTTTCGGTTTAAAGTGCCTGGCAACCGGGTAAGCCTGATCATGTTCCACAATCGCCCGTATGTGTTGGAGTATCCGTTTGTGCGCGGGCAGTCTGGTACTACCAACATACCTCAACCCACACGGACACTTCAACACATATACTGCGTATTCCGTCCTGCATGTTAACCTTTTGTTTATTGCAATTGGTTCCTGTCTGAAGGGGCTGCTGTAATGCGTCCTATTGCTGCCATAGCGGCAAGCCTTGCACTGGTGACAGGTTTTAAAGCCCGTACTGAGGGATAACCAAGTGGTAGAAAGTTGGGGTTCCAGAGTGTTCCTGACAAGAGCCTTTGCCATGGAAGGTGATCTACGGAAATTGAGCAGAGGTTTGCTGGCTACTTTATGTCCAATGACTGGGTCACTTTTCACTAGATTCCAATTCTTATACAGAATTTTTCTCAATTCCCCATGTTGGCGATTATAAGTTAATACAATACGCAATGGTACATTAGGAACCTGACCCTCGACTACATCCACCTTCTCCTTAGGAAGCATAGCCTCCTGCCTGGTGATGGATAGCGTACGATTGATAGCTTTTGTGAGGCATTCGTTGGAATAACCTCTGGCCAGAAAACGTTTTTTACTCTCCTCCTGCGCTACTGCACATTCTGCATCAGTGCTACAGATTCTTCTGATCCGAAGCATTTCCCCATAGGGGATGCTCCGGATCAGATGTGCCGGATGGTGACAGGCAGCGTGTAGAACCGTATTGCCGGCAGTGGGCTTTCTATACAACTTGTTTGCCAAGATAATATTGTCAACATACACCTCCACATCTAAGAAACATAGTGAACTGGAACTGATATTAGATGTAAAATTCAGATTAATACTATTCTTATTCAATTCTTCAACAAATGCCATGGCACTATCTTGGGTGCCCTTCCAGATGAAAAATAAATCATGTATGTAACGTAAATAAAGTAAGATGTTATTGGTGGCAATCTCCAGGTGTTGCCCATAAAGGACCCGCTCCTCCCACATCCCCATGTGCAGGCACGCGTAGCTGGGGGAGAAGCAGGCCCCCATAGCCACACCCCTGACCTGTTGATAAATGGCATTGTTAAAAAAGAAAAAATTCTGTTCCAGGCACATCTGTGTCATGTTCAATAGCATCTTGTTGTGAGTAGCCAAATTCGTGGGGCGTTTGTTGAGGTAGTCCATCACAATGTCTTATGGAAGTATACAACGCTGAGACATCAAGAGTCATTAGCAACAAATCGGGTCCCCAAGGGAACCGCTCCACCTTACGTAAGAAATCGAAGGAGTCCTTCACATAGGAGCATAATGATTTGACTGCATCTTGAAGAAAGAAGTCGATATATTTGGACACATTTTCAGTCGAGCTGTCAATAGCCGAAGCTATGACGCAACACTCCTAAGTTAAATTCACGGAAGTAATTGTCAGTATTGATTTATGTGATTCTGAGTTTAAATGTGAAGATTCCCATGAATTAACATTCCAATGTGTTAAATGTTACACCACGGGTCTTCAGTCTCTTCCCCTTGTTTTTTATATATTGCGTATCATTTTATGTGTTACTTTAGCATTTGGATTGTTTTTAATGTTTTTTACTGATATATGAAATAATAAATTTACACTTTCTGATCACAACAATTTCAGGTTCTTTCATGATTGAAGGGTGTTTTGTATTGATAACCATTGTACTGGTGCTTGAGAATATTAGGAAACTCTGAATGAAGTGTGAATGAATGATTGAGATACTTAGCAATCGAAGGGATTTTTCCTTTTTTACATTTGCTAGCACCCGGTCCCTTGGACATTTTGGGTCATTCCCTTTTTCATTACATTTCTTTAAACGGATACAGCAGATGGAGGGGTCATAATTGCTTGTCAAGTGTCTGCCATCATGAAACAGGATGAGTTCACAATAGAGTCTAAAGAATAAATATACTTTTTAGTCAGGGTGGAGTTAACCCTGCTGTATAACTGGTGGTGATTTGCTCTGTAAATTCTTGGAATCAATATTTTACGTTCAGTCTGGAGTCACAGCCTGATTTCTACCAGGAAGGACCTTACAACCTTAAATATGTGCCCAGCAACTCATAATTACCACCATGAAATAAATATCTTCTGATGGTGCAAAAGGTCACCACAAGAGAGAAGTGTCCGCAAAGTAGTAATGGAATGTTGGCCACTTTGGGATCAGCCCATGATTTGCCCAGTTGTGGGCAGTGGTTGGTGGCTGACTTGCAAATGTGCCCAGTGAAAAAGAACAATGTACAAATATAACATTGAAGAAAAAGAAGAGTGTACAGAGTGATTGGAGAGAGTGAGGGAAAAGTTCAGTGCATACCTAATGGGTGAGTGAAACACACTGAAAGATTGTGAGTGTGTTCCGTGAGAAAAAATCAGTGAGGGAAATAAATATATTGTGCATAGTGAGCGAGGTAAGAATGGGCAAAGCACTGTGCCGACTGTGATGATGTGAGTGAGGGTGAAACAGCACATTCTGTAGTATACGCACAAAGCACACTGAGATTGAGGGAAAGGTATTGATTGTGCACAGAATGGGAATAAAAATACTGTGCAGTTCATGAGTGACAATGTGCTCAGGACTGAGTGTGCTGAGAATGGCAAAAGCAGAGTGCAGACAAAGGAAGATGAGTAACACACATAAACACTCTTTCTCTCTTAGAGTCTTGGGCGCAGGAAAGGTATTGTGCAGATAGCGACGGGTTGAAGGGGGAAACTGAAAACAGTTACAGGGTGAATGAGAGAAAAGTTCTGTAGGGACAGTAAGTAGGTTACATAGAGGAAAACATTCAATAGGCAGTGAGTTGAGTGCGCAGTGAAAAAGCACTGTACTGGGACACTACAGAGTCAGCTTGGTAAAAAAAGGGAAAATGCCTGAACAGGCAGTGAATGGGGAAGATCAGTTGAGTGATGCAACCGCTTCGCAGTGAGGGGGGTAATTGCTTGAAGAAATCCTGTGTAGACAGTGAGTGGGTGGGTGAGTGAGGAGGAAGCACTTCACCGGCTGTGAGTTGGGAGAAGCACTGTAGACAGTGAGTGACAAAGAAGTGCTGAACAGACTGCAGGAGGGCTGAGTGAGGGGGATGTGGGTGGGAGAAGAATTGTACATTGAGGGGGCTGAATAAGGGGAAGCCACTGAGCTGGCATAGTGGAGTGAGTGAGATGCAAGCAGTGTCCAGGCACTGCATGGGTAAGATGCGATGTGCAGAAACTGCACGGCTGTAAATGACACAGTTACACTATGTAGATCATTAATGGATTGTAATGTACAAGTCTTTAGTAATGTAATTTACAAAGGTGTGAAGCGCAGGAAGCGAGGTCAGGAAAGAAGCAGTACATTATGAGCAGAGTGGGTTTCTGCACAGATTGCAAGTAGAGTCTGGCAGTTAAGCAGAAGAACTGTTGAGACTGAGTTGATAAGTGCTGAGCAGTTGATGGAAGGGGGCTGCTGCACATATAAATAAGCTAAGAGAAACAAGTTAACAATGAAATGGCTGCAGCATTGGGGAAAGGGGGCCTTCTGTGGCAGCCCCTGCTCTGTGTGCCTTTAGAAGAGGATATAACAGGTCTTGCAAGTATCGACCTAAAAGGGGGTAAAAAAGAGGGCACTACATTACATATAGGCCAAAAGCTATTTGATGTAGCCCTCCATGCATGCCTGGATGCTTTCAATGCACTCCAGCCTCAGCGTGATGGAGTGATGAAAAGTGCTGCCTGTGTGCACCACTGTTGCCCACCCCCAACCCTCCGGGCAACAGTGGTGGTTTCACAGGCAGCTGCCGGCAGTGATAGCATTGTTCTTGCCAGGAGGCTAGAAGTGGTGGCAGCTAGCTGGGGCCATTGTCCTCTTCCTCCTCAAGGGCCACCAGGCGCTGAAATTCAGTCTATATGGCGTCCAGCCTCTGCTGCCGCAGCCAGGCTGCTATCTCTTGCCCAGTAGTTTGTCGACCAGCAGGAGTAGCTATATCAAGAAAGAAAAAGAACAAATTGTAAACAATGCTCTGCACAAAGCACATCTTTGAAAGTATATAGTAGCCCAGTAGCAGTACATTGCTGATCCTCTAGGGCCATTTGAATTAATGTGATTAGAGGCACAGACATTTTTTACTCACACATGCCTCACATAAGGCTGAAACTGGCTGAAAGGAATTGCTGAAGAATACCAGCACACCTGATTTTTAAAAAACTATTTTTTTCATTTAAAGGCTTTCCTAGTGAACAAATAAACAGACACTGTATGTAAAAATAAAAATAAATTACCTTTCATTAATGAGTAAGATATTATGCAGTATGGAGTAAAAGTAATATTGTTGTGCTAAATTAATGGAGGCATGCTAGCTAGTGCTTGGCAGTATGGAAAGAAAACTTGATTTACTCGACTACAGGGTAAGTTAGAGGGATTAGGCCGGTTAAGTAAACAGTTGTTTTACTACAGAATACTAGTGGGGTGTTACTGATCAGCTTTGGCTTAATCAGTCACTGCGGTTGACAAATGTTGAAAGGGAAAAGGTGTAAATCTGTTATGAAAGCTATTAAATATATAAATAACCTGGACAGAAAAATGTGACACATCCCAAGAATAGATTTCAAAAGTTTGTGGCCAGGCAGGGCCAGAACTTAGGAAATAAATTGAATAAAGTAGTGAAGTACTAGAAAGTGACTGAGTGGGCACTGGGAGACAAGGGAAACACACTTTCTTTTTACTTTGCCATGCAGTGAAAACTCTGTAAATGCAATATTAACTGAAGCATCCACATACCCCTAGGGGTGACAGTGCTCCGCTATACAAATGCTGTTTGATTGATGGAAACAGACGCACATTGCATAGGTGGCATTGGCAAAATGCCATGTGAAGGTATGTGATGGGTGGGATACATATCTGCCTCGCTGAACATATACAGTGAGTCAAGGAAGTAAGGAGAAATATCTCCCCCACTTTGAATCAAAGCTTTAATAAAAACGATTCCAAAGAAGTAAAGTAGGTGCCCACACCCATCTCCAGGAGAACTCCCTTGTTTCTTCATCCAAGCAATTATCTAATCATCGTTTTTAGTTCTAGACTTTCCTGGTCAATGTCACTGCTCTACCCCACACAGCTCCACCACTGAGGAACAGCCCTTGAGCCCGAACTCCGTGCCAGGTAGATGTTCGAGGCTCTCCTCTACCCGCAGGCTCCTGCCTGCACCTCATCCCTGGTGATCCAGTGAAAGAGCAGTCTGCTGTTCTGCTATTCCGCTCTGTTTTCTCTTTTGCCTCTCTTTTGCCTCTCTTTTGCTCTTTCCGCATTGCTTTTCTCTCTGTTCTGTCCCTTTGTTGCGCTCCCTGCCCCTGCTGCCCCCGCAGGCCCTCCCTCCCAGAGTGCCACTCCCGTTCGCACATCCCAGCTAACCGCCCCCCCGACCGCCCTCCCCCTGACCCCTACTTAATGGTGGCTGCGCTGCTGCCATGCCAAAGGCACACCAAAGGCAAGACGGCTGCACTCGTCTGTGACCCGAACATTACCAGCACCATAGACCCTGGTCCCCTGGCTCACCGCCGGTACAACCCCAGCACCCTCCATGCTCTAAATCCCGGACACAGCAACAACTTAGAGCTCTCAATGCTGAGCAACACCCAATGCCCGATCTCCTGCCGACAATGCCACCGCACCTTCACCCACCTTCGGACCCCAGCAGTAGCCCCCAGCCCAACGGACGCCAGCGCACACAAACCACTAAACTGCATCCTTCTAAACTTGCGCTCCCTGAACAGACACACCATAGAAATCTGGGACCTCCTCAACACTTACATGCCCAACGTTGCCTTTCTTACGGAGACCTGGACCAACGTCAACTCCGGACCCGACATCGCAACTGCCATCCCCGATGGATACAAGATCCTGGGGAAAGACCGCCCCACCCGCCCAGGAGGAGGCATCAACATCCTCCACAAAAACTCCCTCCGCATACCAACCACCGACCCGGACGACGCCTCGCCCAACATGGAATATCTCCATTTCCAGATACAGACCAACCCCAAAACAATGCTCTGCAGAACCCTCATCTACAGACCGCCTGGCCCTTTGCTCCTTTCACCAACACAATCGGTGACCGCATTGCATCCTATGCCCTTGCCTCCACACACTACATACTACTTGGAGACCTAAACTTCCACCTGGACAACCACCACGACCCCAACACCACCGCTCTCCTACAGAACCTAACCAACATAAGACTGAAGCAACATGTCTCCGCCCTTCACTCACACAGCAGGACACACACTCGACCAAGTCTTTGCTGGAGCAAACAGCATCTGCTTCAGCCACACCATGGAACTACTATGGACTGACCACTGCATCCATTTCTCCTTCATAAAACCCACCGCACACAAGCACGCGTGCCGCCTCCCTCGCAGAAGCTGGAACAAAATCTCCAAAGAGCACCTCACATCCGTCCTCACCAGCACTCTCCCCCCAACCACGCCAGACGCCAACACTGCAGCAAGTAACCTCAATTGATGGATAACCATCTGCGCCGACACACTAGCCCCCCTCCAGAAGGCCATAGGACAACACAACAAGGAAGCAAGCAGGTTCACCACTACACTCCAAGAATCCAAATCCTCCTGCCATGACTTGAAAAGATCTGGAGAAACAGAATAACCTCAGAAAAACGCACCACCTATAAAACAACCACCACTGCACACCACCAACTCATCAAAGCCATAAAGAAGAACTTCCTCCTAGGCAGAATCCTCTCCAATGCACACAACTCCAAGGAACTCTTCTACATCATACAGGAATTTGCCAAACCAGACAACGAAAAAACAGATGTACAACCCTCCCAAGATCTCTGCAACAGACGTGATTCCTTTTTTCACCTCAAGATCAAGACTCTCTATGACAACTTCAACGACCCAGACCTCTTCACCGCTCCAACACCTACCCCAGTGATGCCACCCAACAGACCCTACTAACTTGGACCCCGATCACGATAGAAGACACCCTAAAGACCATGAAGAGCATCCACTCCGGAGCACCGTCAGACCCCTGCGCACCCCACATCTTCCACAGGGCCCCCACAGCCATTTAACCTGAGCTACACCGAACGATCAACTGCTCCCTTGAGACCGCCACATTCCCTGATGACTGGAAGCATGCCGAAGTCAACCCCCTCCTCAAGAAACTCTACACAGACCCAATGGACCTCAAGAACCTCAGGCCCATCTTGCTGCTTCCATTTGCAACCAAAGTCATCGAAAAGGCAGTCAACACCCAGCTAGCATACTTAATCAAAACCAACAACGTCCTAGACATGTCCCAATCCAGATTCTGCAACAACCACAGCACCAAGACCATCCTCCTCACCTCCACTGATGACATCCAGGCCTTTCTCGACCAGGGCCTAACGGCAGCCCTCCCACCATCTCCTACTGCACATTAGCCACCAGACTACAAGACACGGGCTCCGAGGAAAGGCCTTACACTAGATACGCTCATTCCCCACAGGCAGAAGACAGAGTCTCAGACTACCGCCCTACCACTCAGAACAGACAGAGACCAGATGCGTAGTACCCCAAGAATCCTCCCTCAGCCCCACCCTGTTCAACATCTAAATGGCCTTTCTCACTACGATCGTCAGAAACCATGGACTTAACATAGTCTACTACGCCAATGACACCCAGCTCATCCTCTCCCTCACCAAAGAACCCAACACCACCAGGCACAACTTCCAGGAAAAGATGAAAGCCATTGCAACCTGGATGAAGAAAAGCTGCCTGAAACTCAACTCAGAGAAAACAGAAGTTCTCATTCTCGGCTCCATCCCATCAGCTTGGGATGACACCTGGTGGCCCTCTGCCCCCAGAAGCCCACCCACCCCAAAAAAACATGCACGTAACCTCGGCATCACATTTGACTCATCGCTCACAATGAACCGCCAGATCAGTGCTGTCTCCTTAGCCTGTTTCAACACCCTCTGCATACTCCGTAAAACATTCAGATGGACCTCCTCCGTAGCCAGAAAAATGGTCACACGCCCTCATCACCAGCAGACTAGACTACGTCAATGCCAGAATCAACAAAAAACTGCTCTGAAACCCCCAGACCGTCCAGAACACCGCAGCCAGACTAATCCTTGACATCCCCAGGCACTACCACATCACCCAACACTTCTGCAATCTACACTGGCTCCCCGTTGAAAGAAGGATATAACTTTCAAGCTGCTCACACGCATACAAGGCCCTCCACAACATCGGACAACAATACCTTAACAACCGTCTCTCCTTCCACACCCCAAAGAGAAACCTCCATTCAGCCACCTTCACCCTGGCTACCATCCCATGCTTCTGGAGGAACACACTGAGTGGAGGTTCCTTCTCCTGCCTCGAACCCAAGACCTGGAACGACCTCCTCCTCCACCGCCAGCAAAGCCCCACGCTGCAACAGTTCAGGAAGGACCTCAAGACTTGGCTCTACAAATGACCTCAACGGAACTGCAAACACACCCCTGGGCAGCTTGAGACCCTAACTGGTGAGTAGTGCACTTTACAAACACCTGATGGATTGATTGTATTCTTCACCATTTGATACCCACCATTAAGCTTTACATTCTCTGATCCAGTCCTTCGCTATTGAAAACCATCCATCTACATATACATCCAACAAAACGCAGGGACCCATTAGGAAGCAGCCACACACGAACTCAGTAACAAACTCCTTTATTTCAAAAACTTGCCAGCAGGGTTTCAAAGGTGGCGCTCTCCAAATTAATCAGCTGCCAAATGCATTTCGAGAGCAGAGGCTCTTTCGTCAGTGGCAAAGTTACATCACCTGCTGGAACTCTCCCCCTTTGTACTCATATACATAGTTTGTACCGAGGGTTTGTTGGCTCAGTACAAACTGTGAATTTGTTCTGTTTACCACAGAAACTAAGTCTTCCAGTAAGTCTACAGCTAGTTTTCAGTGAGATAATAGTTCTCTCCTGTCCTGTTCCATTATCAAAATATCGTCCAAGTAAATTATAAGACACACACCTCTTTCTCTCAGATAAGCTAACCGCAGGTCGAAGGACCTTCGTAAAGCACCAAGGTGCTGATGACAGGCAGAAAGGCATGCATACAAACTTCCACATCTTCTTTTTCCACACAAACCTCAAGTTGAAATAGTGAGGTAGGCATCTTTCAGATCCAGACGTGTCATCCCGTCCCCCCTTAACACATCCTACAATAGATGAATCCCTTCCATCTTGAAATGATGGTAGACTACCCAATCGTTCCTACCTCGCAAGTTTATAACTGGACGCATACCTTTGTTTCTTTTTTCCACCAGAAAGATATTGCTTACAAAGCCATCCACTTGATCTCTTTTTCTAACAGTTGCTCCTTTTTTTATAAGCTCCTGAACCTCTAGGTCTATTAGATTCATCCGATCTTTTGGGAACGATAACATTCTCTGTAAAATGTTTTGAACCGGATAATCTATAAATTCTATGTGAAACCCCTAGACAGTATCCAGAACCCAGGATCCCTTGTGATCAACAAACATCTTTGATAAAACTGGGAAAGTCTGCTGCCCAATTTTAAGAGGGTAACAAAAAGGTCTCGACTTACCGGAAGATCCTTTGTTCCTTCTGTCCCCTTGGTTAGATCTTCCCCTCGCCCTCTCGGGATAAAAACCTCCTCCTCCACAGAAGGATTGTTGCCCCTGATATCCTTTAGAGCCTCTGGTGAGGCCTTGTCCTTGGTCGGGGAACCGGCCCCTTGTTCTCCGGGCAGAGCCAAAAACTAGATCATTAAAAAACGTTTGATCTCCTTCTGAGAGTTTTGTAATGAGCTGAAGGCCCCCACATACCTAGAAAGGTCTTTTATGAATGCTTCTCTGAAAAGGAGACCGTTAGTCGAAGGGCCTTCTTCCTTATTAGCTAGTTCCACCAACTTTGGCTCTATTTTAAGCAAAATGCTCTTTGCTCTTTCAATGGAAAGCACTGTATTCGCGTTACCAACTTGTCAAATCACTCTCTGAATCCACTGACGTAACTCATCAATATCAATATCGTTCTTGTGAACACACTCTTGTTCGGCCAAATCAAATATCTTTGACATTGTACACAAAAAGTCCAGTAGTCTGTCCTGACAGGATTAGAGACCCCTATTTAGACCCTTTCTGGGATCACCCCTCCTTTCGCAATAATTTTTGTATTCAGTTGTGTTGTGGCCAACACCTTATCAACAGAGGGTTGTCGACATTCTAATCTCAACCTCACACCTACCTCCTTGGGTATCTCTCGCCGTATCCAATACTGTAAATACTCAGCCACGTGATCTGAGGGTGTCCATTCAGGGGAACGAGGATGTTGGATTATTAATGGATTAAACATCCTCTCACTCAAAGGGTCTAATAGTGAACCAACCTCTGCACCCAAAAACCATTCTACTGGCAATTTCCTTCTGTATGTCTCATCCTCTTCATAGTCAAAATCACAGGAACAACTTAATTCCACCTCCGCGCTACCGGAGGATTCATCGCAGACCTCCACTTTGTGTCTACGTTCCTTTGCTCTTAAAACAGTTTTAAGTGCAGGGTCTTTTAGCTTGCCCTTCTTTGATGCCTGCAGCATTTTCCTCCTGTCTGTCTAAATAGCAAACATGTTCTACCGAAGTAGATTTTTTCTTTTTACCCAATGAATCATTCTTATTTACATGCTTTCTTTTCCTAGAAGCTGTTTTAGCTGAACTATCGGCCGCCTCTGCCTCAGGCACAAACCAAAAAAGCTCTTCATCCACTTTGTATGACTTCAAGGCCAGCAATTCTAACTTCTTTTCCATTCTAACGGACACCTCTGTAGTTATTATCTCAATGGCCTTAAGTTTTTCCTCTAAAGAGAGGTCCATAGAGCCTTCATCTTCCATGTTATTTTGTTCAAATGTTGAGCTCTAAGGATTCAAACTGCAGCTGCTGGGATGACTGTGGGATTAAAGAGATTAATCCATTTTACAGCAGCTACAAAAACTTCACTAGCTGCCAGTAAACAGGAAATGCTACTTTAAGGCCTTATGTCGGTGCCACAAGACAGGTAACTTATATGTTGTCTCTTTTTTCATGGCATAATCTTGGTCATTAAGATCCCCCAAAAAATGTATGTGTTACAATTATGCTGTTTGTATGGCTTACTTCCCTAGTTTGAGGAAATTCCTATAAAGGCATGTGACCCAAATCCAAAGGTATTCAGGTGTCCTGGGAACTCTTGGGAAAGACTTGCATATGTCCATTTGCCCGTAATGGGGTCTCTGATGTGTGCCTACCCATCTCCACGATTCGGAACATGGCACACTTATTTAGGTCACTTTAGGTGGGTTCTAATCACATACCGCAGGGTGCCCACAGATGTAAATTAGGCTTTCATTGTTCAGTCCTGAAGAACTGCCATTGACCTTTTGCGGGATCTAAACAGCAGGAAAAATGTTGACCACCTGTTGATTTCTCTGACTATTACAATACCACATGTTCACAACGTTTTCAATCTTCAACAAAGGCACCCTAGTAATAAAGGTGGGGGGGTATTTCTAGTTGATTTTCATTCTACACATTTAAATCCAATCTACCTTTCCTGATCTTGCCCCTGCCCCCACACACAAAAATAGAGGATAATCCAGACTACCTGGCAGAGGAAAAGATCTCTGGCAAAGCGTCTCCTGAAGGGGCCCAGTGGGCATTGCAGTTCCAGCCTAACAAGGAGCACGACCCCATGATGAAGCATGTCACCTTGGTGGGTGAAGGTCTGTGCTTCCTATAAAGGATGCGTTTGCTGACATGAACCAGTACGGTGACCAGAATTTGGTGCAGTGGATAATCATTATGGAACTGAACACCTATTTGTGGACATTTATTGTAAGAGAGGACGTGTGCTGGACTGAAATTAATCTCATCCCCGCTCTCTTTTTCACTGCATTGATTATAAAGCCCAAGTTGTACAGAAGGGTCATGGTACGCTAAACTATGCCATAACCACCACAGGAGAGCCCTCCTTCATCAACCACACATCCAACTACAGGAATACATAGGCTCCTGACAGTAGCACGGAAACCACCAGCATCCCCAGCATCTTGGTGAACTCTCATGGAGAAGTTGACAGCACAGATGTCAGAATTGTGACACATAGTGAAACTTAGGTTGTGTCTGTGAGTGTGTAAGGTTAGCAGATGAAAGAAGGTACCTTGAGGTTCAAGGACACCAATCCTTGCATCGAGAGCCAATAGAACCTGGCTCAGGGACAACATTTTGATGTTCTCCTGTCAAATTTAGAGATTTATATAGGCAAATCAAGCATTCATACTTCAAGAGGACAAAGAAGTAAAGATGTACCTTTAGTCCGCGGTCACTACATTTATGCTCCCTTTGTTCAGCTGGGCAAGAACCTCCGCCTCCAAGATTGAGGTGTTTGCTGGAGAGCATGTCCTGGTGAAAGGAGGGTGGTCCAGAGAGGAAGACAGAATGGGTATGGAGTCGTCCTTGCAGATTACCTGGATGACCCAGTGAGCAGTCGTGAAGTTGGTGTAGAGAGCAGAGGTCAACACTTTTGATGCAGCAGATATCAGTATGTTTGCTATGTTCTGGAGTTGGTCCTTGCTCCTTATACATCATATAGCTTGTAACAGTGCTTCTATATATAATCTTCAGTTTTCTATGTAAAACACTCAGATGCACTCTGGCGTTGTACATGCTATATGAAATAAATAACCTTTTGGCGTAAATGTAGCCGGGAGCCTCTGCAAGTAAATGAGGCGCTGAAGACCACAGGGTGAAGATAAAACAAGGTGCCCTGTACTAAGCAAAAAACAGTCCTGCAATCAAGTATTTTCACCTTCTTCAGGGAGACTCTGAATTGCACATAATGTTTCAAATGAAACATTCCAATGGCACTTTAGGGCAGATCCTCTCTTATTCTCACGCAAGCCATGTGGCTCCATGAGGCCTTTTACTGGTCATAGGAGAAAGAGTGCTGGCTTGTGCCAGATGACTGATTTTCAAACATGAGATGCAAAGACTGTGGTTCAGCTACTGCAAGTAGCTAATCACGTATCATGTACATCTAAGGCTGGAGGGAAACAGCAAAAGAGAAATCTGAAAAAATACTGAAGACTTTATGGATTGGACTCTGAAGAATACATTTGTTGAGAGAGAAGCATATTCATATACACACGGTTTGGCAGAGTAAATTATAATAAAGAAAGTGTGCGTACCCATAAGCACAGTATTGTGCTGTGTATGAAGCAAGCATGCAATGTGCACTTCAAGAATGCAAAGTTCTGGCCGATCTCAGTTTCTGAAACTAGGTAGCAGGGTACTCCTAAACTGAGAATGAAAAAAAAGCTGGATGTAAGGATATATGCCATTCTCAACTCTGCATTATGTACAACTGAGAAAGTTGCAAAGTGCTCACAAGGTGTTTTGATCCTTCTGATACCTAAGAACTGAATTCTGGTTTGTGGGTGAACTTTGAGTATGGACTTTCAGACCTACATTATAAATGAATCATTTATTTGACCTTTTATCAACTAGTCACCAGGTAGACACAGCTGATGCCCTGGTTTCCTTAAGTGTGTTGCAACCGGTGACATGCATTTTGTAAATATTCTTGGGGCTGACTTCAGTCCAAATTGCAACACCTTGAACTGGCAATGAGACACTGGCTGCCTCGAAATGCACAGGGAAGTGAAAATAAGCACCCTGCAGGCCAAAGGTGTACAGCAACTCAGATTCTCTTAACAACAAGTATTTACAAAATCTGGTCCGCCCTTACCACCCTTCTCGGACTCTAAGATCTACAACAGCCAACAATTTTGTTATCCCTAAAATAAAACTACAACGCATGGGTGGCAAATCCTTTGCTTTCCTTGGACCCTCACTGTGGAATACTATGCCACATGCTCTGTGCTCTGAGGTGAGCTACATGAAATTCAGGAAAGCCTTAAAAACTTGGCTATTCAACATCTAAGTTGGTTGTCCTGTCATTTTACTACTGAATCATAGCGCCGGGAAACCCTTTGTTGGGTAGCTGTTGCGCTATATAAGCTAAATAAATAATAATAATAACTGAAAAACATAGTCATCAGCGTGAATTTTTGTTTTTGATGTTCACATTGAGCTGGGGAGGTCCAAAATTGGTCTCAATTTCTCTGACATTTTCTCGACGAGAAAGAAACAAAATTAGAATCCTGAATTTTATTGGCACATGGGAACTCTTTATTGCTCTTTTGTTGATCGAGAGAATTTCCTTTTACAATCTGTTAAGATATCGAGGTTTCATTCTGCACAGTGGTCCATTGAAGAGGTTTCTCGATAAATTCCAAGGTATTCTACTTCATCAAGAACCGATCCGTCTGTTGTGATGTCATTCCAGTTCTTTAGGCAAGAAGGTGCCCTTACAGTGCCAACGTCTTCTACCTATATCTTACGATCTTTCCCGAGTGGTAGGTGTTCTCTTTAATGATGTCCTGGTCAAGGATGTGGATGATAGTCTGTATTGTGCTTGCAATCTGCTGTTGGATATAGTACAACTGGTAACTATTCTGTTGGTATCCACCACTATATGCTGATTTCCCCCTCTCTCCATATGGTCAAAAGGGCTACCGCCTGCAGGCCTCTCAGCCACCTTACTGTTTCTGATTTGAAACCTTCTAAGCTACATCCGCATGTCTACTGAAAAAAGATTCACCATCAAAGTGGATGACCAATGTCTTTCTTTGCACCTCTGGTCAAAAATATGAGCAGCAAAGCAGCCCTGGTCTTATTAAATAAAGCTGCTTTCTCCAGCTAATTGTCCGAAACCTATGGTCCATACATAACCATTAATGCATCTGTTATAGCCAGGGCCACTTAAATTATATTATAGGATTGACTAAATTATGCAACAAGAAGGAGCATGTTATCGAGGGGCAAGATGGCGGCTGTGTGACTGCTGTGGGAGCCGCTCACCCTCACTCGTAAAGACAATATGGACTTGGAAACTTAAGGTCGTGAATAAAACAGTTGGATGAAGCAGGGAAAAGGAATCGGAGCATTTATGGCTCATACTGCAAAACACATTCATCGAGGCATTGACAGAACAAAGCAAATAATATACCTGCTGGCTCGAAGCCTAGCTAATCTTCTGGCTTTGCGAGAGACGGGCTCTTCTCGCTGTAGCGAAAATGCCCCCCCAGTCCCACACAAGCCACACTTCTGAAGGATCGGTGGACACCAGAGCAATCGGAGGAGCGCGAGGACTGCTGCCTCCCTGTATGACGCCGGCTGACCAGAACAAGCATTTGCAATGCAATAGCTCTCGCATTTGCGAGAGTTAAAGCTATTGGCATTACAAATCACAATGCCTTTTATTTGTGTTGGTTTTTAAAACAGACAAATAAAAGGCATTGTCATTTACAATAGCTTAAACTCTCGCAAATGCGAGACCTATTGCATTACAAATGCTTGTTATATTTGGACAAGAATGCCACCCTCTGTGGGGAAAATGTCAGAAGCTATCTGGGACATCAAAGCAACATCCATTGGGGAGCTAAAGACTGCGGCTGGGGTCAGTATGGGGGACAACATATACCAGACCCAGTTTCTCTCCGAAACTATTACTTTTATAGAAGGGGACAGAGCAGGGAGACTAGTGAGAGAAGCGGGGTGGAAGCTGCCAAGAGCTTGGTTAAGAAGAGTAACCTCCAAAGCGAAATCAGGTTCCCACCTCCCCAACAAACATCGAACAGTACACAAAATATAGCCTAAAATCAAATAGATCCCCAAAGATCCGGCTAAATTTGTGCGTCATAGGACACTTAATAACGCCCTGAAGGCCACTAAACTATTGCCCGCACTAGAACTTACAGAAGGAGAGAGGGTTCCAGAATCTGTTCTGAGCAAACAAATCTAGAGACATCAGACGCCCGAGCACGTCTACAAAACAATAACTATGTGTATGCAGGCGTGTTTGTGTTGTAACTGAAAAGTTTCGCACAAACCCTGCTAATTTCTCCATTAGTTGTATGCACGTCAGATTTGGGCTTGGGAAATGCTTGCATAGATTGTTATGTAGGTATGATTCTCTTTAATTTGACTCCGGGATTCCCCTCCTGCTCTTGTCCTACTACTATTGGTATGCTCTATTTTCCAAGCAGGGGTTCTGAGATTGAGATTTCGGCAACAGGTAACTGTACATAAAATATATCTAAAGAAATAGCTCATAAATAACATTTGACGTTTTTAACATAGATGATTGTGTATTCGCTGTGTGGGATATGTGTGATGCAAACTTCTAGTTCAATCAATTAATCAATCAGTAACTTGTAAAGCGCACTACTTACCCTCGAGGGTCTCAAGGCGATGAGAGGGAGGGGCGGGGGGTAGCTGCTACTGCTCGAAGAGCCAAGTCTTGAGGAGCTTCCTGAAGGTGAGCAGGTCCTGGGTCTGTCGCAGCTGGGTTGGGAGAGTGCTCCAGGTTTTGGCGGCAAGGAAGGAGAAGGATCTGCCGCCGGAGGTGGTACGTTGGATGCGCAGGACAGCGGCGAGGGCGAGGCTGGCGGCAGGGGTGTAGAAGCTGAGTCTGCTGTTCAGGTAGGCTGGTCCGGTGTTGTGGAGTGCTTTGTGTGCGTGGGTGAGGAGCTTGAAAGTGATCCTCTTGTTGACGGGGAGCCAATGCAGGTCTCTAAGGTGGGGGGTGATGTGGCTGCGTCAAGGGATGTTGAGGATCAGGCGGGCGGAGGCGTTCTGGATGCATTGCAGTTGTTGTAGGTGTTTGGCCGGGATTCCTGCATAGAGTGCGTTGCCGTAGTCCAATCTGCTGCTGATGAGGGCTTGGGTCACCATTCTTCTGGTTTCGGTCAGGATCCATTTGTAGATTCTGTGAAGCATGCAGAGGGTGTTGTAGCAGGAGGAGGAGATGGCGTTGACCTGTCTTGACATGGAGAGGGAGGAGTCGAGGATGAATCCTAGGTTGCGTGCGTGGTCAGTGGGTGTTGGTGCTGTTCCCAGTGTGGTCGGCCACCAGGAGTCGTCCCAGACAGAGGGGGTGGGGCTGAGGATGAGGACTTCCGTCTTGTCAGAGTTCAGTTTCAGGCGGCTGTTCCTCATGCACTCGGCTACAGTCTTCTTTCCCTCGTGGAGGTTGGTTTTGGCAGTGTGTGGGTCTTTGGTGAGGGAGAGGATGAGTTGGGTGTCATCGGCGTAGATGATGTTCAGGTCGTGCTGGCGGGCCACTTGAGCGAGGGGGGCCATGTAGACGTTGAACAGGGTCGGGCTGAGGGATGAGCCCTGGGGGACGCCGCAGATGATGTCAGTAGCTTCGGATCGGAAGGGCGGGAGACGGACTCTCTGGGTTCTGCCAGAGAGGTGGGACGTGGTCCAGTCCAGGGCCTTCTTCTGGAATCTGGCTTCTTGGAGGCGTTTCATTAGTGTGCGGTGGCAGACCGTGTCGAAGGCGGCTGACAGGTCCAGGAGGATGAGGGTTGAGGTTTCGCCGTTGTCTAGTTGGCGCCTGATGTCGTCTGTGGCGGCGATGAGGGCTGTCTCGGTGCTTTGATTTCGTCTGAACCCGGACTGGGATGGGTCTAGGATGTTGTTGTCCTCGAGGTGACGGGTCAGCTGCATGTTGACGATTTTCTCGATTACCTTTGCCAGGAAGGGGAGCAGGGAGATGGGGCGGAAGTTCTTGAGGTCTTTGGGGTCCGCCTTGGGCTTCTTGAGGAGGGGGTTATTTCTGCGTGCTTCCAGCTTTCCGGGAACGTTGCTGTGTCGAAGGAGATGTTGATGATCTTCCATAGTTGGTAGCGCCAGCTTTGTTGAACCCTTGGTGTGGGCAGGGGTCAGACAGAGATCCCGAGTGGATGGAGCTCATGACCTTGCGTGTTTCTTCGTCATTAGTAGTTAGGTCCATTGTTTGAAACATGCCTTTGCTTCTCACAAATAAGACAAAGCAGCAATATGAAACAAAAATGATAGTCATCAATGATGCGATAGAAATACATGCTCGCCTAAACCTCAGCAGCTATTAAAAACAAGGGGTTGAAAAGAAATGCCTAATGCCGCCCCACCCCTCCCCCCGGGGCAGGCTGCACTGCAGCGTGCACTGATAGCAGAGGTGGCCTATGCACCCGCTCCACAGGCCCGTCTTGCAGGACAGGAAACTCTGTCCTTTCCTGTCCGACCCGCCCTGCAGGATATTCTCTGCAGCAACCTTTTGCCTGGAAAGAGTGTGAAACGTGTACACGCTCCTGGCGCTCTTCACAGCTGCTAGGTCAGTTCAGGCACAGGGTGGCATGATGGCTAAGAGCCTCTGGGCCCTGGAGGACTGGCCTACTGCTGCTAAGAGTTCACACTGGTGGAGCTGAGATGAAGTCAGTGCCCTGTCAGGCTGCAAGGTGGTGGTAGGCCAGTGCACGTGCAAGGCCGGAGGGGCTGGGGTGAGACCAGCCCCTTGTTATTGTAGAGACATCTCTGCAGGCCAGTGCTGCTGAAGGCCTTTAAAGTTGGGTGTCATCTGTAGGATGCCAGGCTGCTGACTCTTCCCCAACCACACTGACTGCACCGCCAGCCTGTGAGGAAGGTAGGATGCCCACCCGTCTCCTGCCACCCAATAAAAGCATTACGTTTGTTTCCCAGATCGCAGCGCTCATCAGAAACACACAATTTGTCCGCAACCGTAAGGGTTAGAAGCAATTTACTCGTCCACTCAGCGACCACATTTCCTGTCCTGGCTCCAGGGAAGGCCCCAGAAAATGTGTTTTCTTTCCCTTAAGCGTCGGCTCAGAGGCCTGTCCGTAAACAAGGATGAAGTTAACAGAACAGATCCTGCAACCGAAACCAAGACACAGAAACTGCTGAAACAAGCAAAGAACAAAACTAATTACCGAGGTAAGGTGTACGTAGCGTAGCTCGTGGTTGGTATGTGTAGGAATTGGTTGAGTGGTCGACTTTCCAGCAGACATTCAGGAAGACCGTTTATACAGACCGACAAATTCATTCGAGCGATTGTTGAACCATGATGCTTGATTTAAAAAAAAAAAAACAAGGGAAAGTGAAAGAGGGCCATGCGCGCATTTTAGGCATGCCGTGAGCGTGCACATCGGCGTGGCCTGCGGCTCGTGCCCAGTGGTGGCACCTGCGGACTTCGCTGTACTTGAAGAGTGCTGCACGGCTCGTGCGAACCAGGGAGGGGGCCGCAAAAGCAACAAAAAAAACAGTAGAAAATTCCGGCGGGAACCCACCCCGCCTTCGTGAATGCCGCATGGTGCGGCCAAAGAAGGATTTAAGGCGAGACCGGCTGAAGACGGAGACCAGCCGAGGAGCAGCGCAAAGTCCCCACAAGTGCCGGTAAGTGGGGTGAAGCATGAGGTACATGTAAAGCGGGGCGCGCTTGGAGCTCGCATGTGCATATAAAAACCAAAGTTATATTGCATGTGGCTTGCTGTACGATTAAAGCGCACATGCACATTTAAAAAAAAAGAAATTGCATGCTGTACATTTAAAGCGCGCTGCGCTTGGAGTGCGTGTGCGCTTTTAAAATATAAATAAATTACATGAGGCTGGTGATGACGGAAGGGGAACAGGAGATGTGCACATCTCGCGTGTTCACGGGCGCGTTCACGACCTGGCGACATTGCTTTCGCTCTGCGGTCGCCAGGCGAAACTTAAAAACGAAGACGCTACTCACGCTACAGGCCGCGAGGAGGAGACAAGCAGCAAATCGAAAGTGAGTGAGCAGCGTCCCGCCAAGCTGGTGGTAAGATCCAAGCAAACCACGGTCCCTGGGATGTTTTCAGGACGCGGACCAGGTGGGGGCAAGAAACTGACAGACAAGCGCCAAGACCCAATTGGAATCGATGAGTGCTGGTGATCATCTCCTACAAAGCACTGCTGTTTGGAGGGATTCAAATGGAGACAGGCAGCAAGGCAAGTACTCTGAGCCTTCAGCTAGACAATGGGGTGGAAGGGGGGCAGATATGTGTCGGCTGGAGCAAACGACTCCAGTGACACAGGGAGAGCTTGATCTCGATCTCAGTAATTCTCTAGACTAGTCTACTCAAAGTAGCACTCGAGCACATCCAAAGTCAGTAAGAACCCCAGAAGGGGATATATTTTACTCCCTCACGGATTAATCCAAAATTTCAAACGGCAGTGAGAATGGAGATACAGATTTGGAAACCTCTGAAGGAGACACTGCCAGTCCTGCTATTAAACCAACTATTGGGAAGAGCAGGGTCTCAGATTCAGATCATAGTAGGTCGAGCTAGATGAAGTGGGACTATTTAACCACTCACTTCGGGATAGATGCTGGAGAAATGGGGGAAGACGGAATACAGCTTGAAGCTGCTAAGTTATTTTCAGAGCCTAAGGCTATATCAGAATCCTCCCCATCAATGGGGCTAATTTACTCTACTCTTAAGCAAATGCAAGTAGAAGTGCGACAAGAGCACAAGAGTGCTCACTTGGCAACAAAAAAATTGCAGGGAGCCATTTGAAAAGTCAACAAGGCATGCACTGAGATTGCGGAATGCACAACAGTGCTAGAAGAGCGGATCGTGGTACTGTAAGCCGGGGCTGAGACTACAGGGCAGCAAGCTACCACCAACAAAGCCAGAATGATTGATGCTCTATGGAAGTTGGAGGATTTTGAAAACCGCCAGCGGCGGACTAACTTGAATCTACTAGGCATCGAAGAAAATGCTGAAAGTGATTTGTCCTTTGGCTGTTTAAGGAGGCCTTTCCAGAACTGGCACACTGGGATTCGGAGGTGAAGAGAGTACACCGATTCCCACTCATGTTAAAGAAGAGAGGGGGGCAGAGTGATCAGAATGTGAAACCTAGGGTTATTTTTATCTTTTTTGGCAATTTCCTCCTACGGCAGGCAGTCTTTGATGAAGCTAGACCTGAACCCAGGCCCTCAGCGTAGGGACACACTTTTTTTGTTAGGTCTGATTTTTGCCACACAACGGTGGAGAGAAGATAGAGACTCCATCAACTAATCACTCCATTCCAGAAGTTAGGCTGTGAGGTGTAGGTCATCTATAAGGGGACTTCCAGGGTGTTGTCCTCAGAAATACAGGCCCAAGAGCATCTTCAGAAAATCTCGCTAAATTTCGCAAAGATAGAGAATTGGTAGAGCTTAGATCCCCTTGAGACAAGGTCTAAATGGGAGAGACATCATCTCCTCTGATTCCTTGTGTTTATGATCTACATTTGAGTTTTCCATGTTTTTTCTCTTTGGATTAAGTTTGGAGGGAGAGCGACAGGGGACAACAGCAGGATACAGGAGGCATCACAAGGCTATTCAGACCTTTTTTACCTAGTAAAGGGGCAGGGGGGAAAGGAGGGGCTGATCCAAAAGGGCTTTTATGGGTGAAGATAACAATGCATGCATGAATAGGATGTACGGGCAAGATGGAAATGAACACTTGGGTGAATGGGCAAGTTCAGAATAGAATCCATTAATATCTGTGGTCTAAATAATCCACAGAAAAAGTGCAGGATCAATGTGGATATCCAATTTTGGAAGGCTGATATCGTATGCCTTCAGGAGACACATGTTGAGGCAAGCAGACGGGAGGTAGGGAAGTTAGCAGGTTTTCAACTTATCTCTAGTATATCGCAGGGGACGCGAACAAGGGGGGTGGCAGTCATCGCACGTAAAGGGAGAGTCAGATCTCTGCGGTCTAGTTCGGACAAAATGGGTAGATGGGTGATTATCGATTGCTGTACGGATCATAGTATGCTCACTTTGTGTTCCGTGTATGGCTCAGTGTTAGACTTGGCATCTTTTGGCGTGCTTCCCCAGAGTTTTTGCTTTCTGACCTCCCGGTTTTGACTCTATTTTTGCTGGTTTAGTATTTCTGCGCACTTTTCTCACTGCTGATCAGTGGTAAAGTGCAAGTGCTCCTGTGGTAAATTGTGTTATGGATTGGTTTTTCCATGATTGCATATTTGATGTACTTGTTAGTCCCTAGTAAAGTGAACTGAGTGTGCCAGGGTCTGTGAATCAAATGCTACTAGTGGGCCTGCAGCACTTATTGTGCCACCCAGGTGAGTACCCTTTAAAAGGTAACTCAGACCTGCCATTGCGGAGTATCCACGCAGTTTGTAACTGCCATTTCAACTTGGCCAGTGCACACACTTGCCAGTCCCTCACCTTCCTTTTTCTTACATGTCAGCCACCCCTAAGGTAGGTCCAAGGTACCCCTGTGGGCCGGGTGCAGTGTATGTGAAAGGTAGGACATGCCCTGGTGTGTGTCGCATATCCTGATAGCGAATTACGGCCAATTTCGTTCCCCTTAAGACAGAATGGGGAATTTGTTTATAACATCTTATAAACATAACTATCCCAGGAATTAGGTAGGAAAATAAAGTTTATTACACATGAACTCAGAATCTAAAGATGCATCTTTTAGTGAAGGTGATTTTTACATTCTGTGTTTGAAAATACCACTTTTAGAAAGAAGGTATTTTCTTGCTCAGTCATCCTGTGTGCCTCTGCTGGAATGTGGATTGCCTGTCTGGTTTTTGGATGACAGAAGTCTGGGGAGCAGGAGTGGCTCCAGATAGTCTAGGTGGGTCAGAAAAGGGCTGAATAGACTTGGACTGCAATCGGGGAAGGAGGAGATTTCCTTGCACCTAAAAGGGCCTGGTCGGCCTCTGACCATGCCGTCTCCACCTCCTGCCAGGAACTCACACAAGAGAAGGCAGAACTGGTTCTGGCTGGGCACAGACACTACCTGCCTAAGAGATCAAAGGATTTTGGGATATAAATATTGGGGCCCAGACCCCTGAACTTTAGAACTATTTTGGATCAAGAAGACTGCCAAGAAGAAGAGCTGGAAAAGCTGTGAGGAGGAACTACCACAATGCTGTGTGCTTTGCTGTGTTGGGTGCTTCTGTCTTGGGCAGTGAAAGGACTGGACTGAACTTTCTGCAATCTACTTTTGTGAGTTTCTGCAAGGGCTTAAGGTAGAGCTTGCCCCCTGTTCAAGAAGTCTAAGGAACAGCAAAGATTTCAAGCTCTTTTGTCCTCACCACTGGGGACTGTGTGTTTTGTGCTGCAACAGAGAAAAAAGAAACCCAATGCCTTCTACGACGCTGCTGCCGACTCAGTGTCCTGAAGGCACTGCAGAGGGCACCGCCTCAATGCGACCCTGGTCTCACCGATGACGCCTGCTGACGCTGCCAAAACAAGCCGTTGCTCGCACCACGACCTGTGGGCACCACACTCCGCACCGCCTCACTTCACGACGACGCCTTGGCCTCCCAGACGATGACGACGCTCCACACCAAAATTGACGCTGCTGCTTGCACCGTGGTTCGAGGGCACCACTTGTAAAGTTACACGACGCACCGCCCTCATCCTGCACCGCAGCCTTGGCCTACCGACGCCGGCACCATTGAGTCCAGACGACATCGCTCCAGCAACGACGACGCTGCTGCTTGCACCGCGACCTGCCAGCACCACGATGAGCACCGCAGTCACTTCGCACCGCAACTCTGGTCTCACCGATGACACCACCGGATGCCGCCACCGAGCCACTGCTTGCACCGTGACCTGAGGGCACCGCACGCCACTGCACTTTGCCCGGCAGCACCCGATGCCTGCCGATGCCAGCGCTCCTGACTTCAACAGAGAGGAGTTCGATCTGCAACGCGTGCGACTTCGAGGGCCCAACGACTTCTGCATCGACCTCCGGAACAGACGCCTGCGGAGGCCGTGCTTTTGGAATCTCAATGAGAGGTCGCCAACGCCCTGCATTTCTAAAAGGTACTGTTTGCGGGTCTTCCCGACACCGTAGCTGGCCCGTGACGCCGCAGTCAGTCAGAACTTTTTGGATTTGTTTGTTCACAATGCCGTAATAGCCCGGACGGAGCTATCGACAGCAAGGAACTGTTTTTCAAGCATATTTTGATAACTGAAGGTTTTTAGTACTGTATTGTGGATTTGTATCGTTTTTGGTCTTTTCTTAAGAATATAAAAATATTGGATATTTTTCTAAACTGGTGTGGTGTCCTTTTGTAGCGCTTACTCTGTATTACTATTGGTTGTGTGCAAATGCTTTACACACTGCCTCTAAGATAAGCCTGACTGCTTGTGCCAAGCTACCAAGGGGGTGAGCAGGGGTTATTTTAGTAGTGTAACTCCTTTATCCTGACTAGAGTGGTGGTTTCTGCTTGGCTTTGGCACATGCCCTAGCCTACCAAAAATCCAATTTCCAACACTCAGTACTTGATGGCCCGGCGCTGTTTGAGTGGCTGTATGTCGAATTAGTCGGGTGGCCGCTCCCCCTAATAGTCTGTGGAGATGTTAATATAAATATTAACTCTCAAAAGGACAAGCTAGGGGGAAGAGGATACCATGGCCGTAAACCTAAGGTTTTTAAATCTTCATCACAATTATGTGCGCTCCATGAGCTATCAGACATGGGGGCTATACCTTTTCTGCCCCACACCAGGTACACACTAGGCTGGATTATTTTTATGTCTACCAGGAACTAGTACACTCCTGTAAGATATATAAATATCCAAGGGTCATGTCTGACCACAACCGCCTGGTATTGGAAGTGAGCATCCAAGCTAACCCGTGGCGCGATGGACTTTTGATATGGCTATGCTCTGTGATGAGGAATTTATTCAGCATATGAAGCTTCGGATGCCTAGGTTCATAGAGGAGAATAAAGGGAGTGCCAGTATTGACGTAGTTTGGGATGCCCTTAAAGCTGGGATAAGCGGGAAGACATCTAGATATGGTTGGGAGACTCAGAGGGAGGAGAAGAAGCTTCTGCAAGGTTTATATAAGGAATTGGCAGCAGCGGAAATGCAACTGATCGAGACAATCTCAGGAGGGGGAGACATTGATAAAGCACAATCTAGAGTCTTATATGGGAAATCCGCAATAATTTATCTTTCAGCTAAAACATCTGCTGGGAGATTTATGGCCTGGTGTAGTGAAATATATGAAAATAATGAAAGGGTGTGTCATTTATTGGCCGTACGTACCAGGGAAAAGATAGTTCTGGGGGGCATTTCTGAAATTAGGGACCCGATTTATGGCTTAATTTCTGAGCCTGATGCGGTGCACTCCTCGTTTCAGAGGTTCTGTCATCTGCTATACACTGAGGACACTCATTGTGAGGATAAAGAAATAGAGGACTATTTAAGAGGCCTGCCAGGGGGAGGACTATCCCTCAAGGAGAAAGAGCTTTTAGAGGCACCAATAACGTAGGATGATGTAAGAAGGGTAATTGACTCACTTCCGGCAGAGAAAGCAGCAGGAACGGACTCAACTCCGGTTGAATTTTGTAAAAAGTTTGCCTACACAAATTTATGAGGGAGATATTTTTGAGTGCACAATCAGGGGGGGTGGCCCCAGATTCATGGAAGTCTGCCAATATAGTTGTGTTCCCAAGGAAGGGCAAACCCATCAAGGAACTTGGGTCATATCGCCCAATCACGCTGGTTAACAGCGATATTAAGATATATGACAACATTTTTGCTAGCTGATTGGCAAAAGTGATTAAGAGGCTGGTTTCCCCTGCCCAACATGGTTTTGTCCCTGGTCGGAGCACAGTTGACCATATCCGGAGAAGCATTGCTTTATTTGACGCCTCGAAGATCCCCGGAGACCCTATGGCGCTGATTCTGCTGAACGCTGAGAAAGACTTTGATAGGGTCTCCTGGCCTTTTCTGTGGGCTATACTGGAGAGGAAAGGCCTGGGTAGGGGTTTTATCAGCGCAGTAGATACCATGTATCGGAATGCAGTTGCTCGAGTCGTTGCAATGGGTGGTATGTCTGATTCAATTACGATCACTCGGGGTACACGACAGGGGTGCTATTGCTCCCCTCTGTTGCTTGCTCTCTATATCGATCCTCTAATTAGGAAGATCGAGGGAAATAATGGAATTTTGGCTATGTACAGTAAGGGGGGGTGAGGAGCATGAAGATCGTAGCCTATACAGACAACTTGGCAATCACTACCCCTAATTCGGGGGATGCCCTTGCTGAAAATCGAAAGGGAAGCTGCCAACTTTGGGCATATTTCAGGGTATCAGCTTAGTTAAAGCAAGATGCAAATTGTGACAAACAGCACAGTACAATTAAATGATAACCATGTAGCCCTGAATGCCAGGTATCTTGGAGTAGAGATCACGTCGAACATGGAGAAAATTGTTGAGCTAAATTTGGACCCAGTACTCCGGACATTCAAAATTGACTTTGCTAGATTGAATAACTTGAAACTTACACGATGGGGAGAAGTAATGCAATTATAATTATTTTTTTACCTAAAATGTTATACTTTTTTAGGGCCATTCCCTTAGAGGCTGAACATTTTTGGTTTAAAGCCTTAAACCAGCTGTTCTCTAGATTTGTTGGGCCCTCCAACGCCCCGAGAACTTTAAAATGATTGACTCTCCCAAGGGCTCGGAAACGATGGGCCGTTCCCAACTTCCAACTATATTATTGGGCAGCAATGTTGTAGCAGATGCCTTGCCTATTAACAGGGGAAAGAGCCGATCTAGAGGAAAATCTTCTGTTTCTATATATGAATTAGTATTAGGTACAGAGGCTAGAGGATGTCTCATGTGCCATATTGATTTTGCTTATTTTAAGAGGGTCAGATTTAAAATGTTGATTGGTATATTTAAGGCATGGACAGCTGTCCAAAAGAAATTTGGACTGGGCCGGGTTAACAGATACACTCCCATGTATAACAATGACTTACTCCCAGCCATCTTTAATGATGGATACATGAAATATTGGGATGAGAGGGGATTGAGGAAGATTGGAGGCCTAGTGGAAGAGGGGAGGATACTACCCTTCGATGCAATTAAGGAAAAATTCGGGATAGGGAAGGGCCAATTTTTTAAGTACTTACAAGTAAGAGACTTCTTGATTAAAGAGACAGGATGAAAGGCCGGTTACTCTGATTGACTTATTGCTGAGGTCACCACCAACATTGGCTACAATGTATAAATTATTAAATGAGGAAATGGTGGATGATACAAGCTGGGACTGGAGAATGTGAAGACTCGCTCCACTTGGCACAAACAGCATACACATTGTGGACAATTTGCAGATACAGTGTTTTAAAACCTGGTTTAATTTATATATCAACCTGGCTAGGATATCCAACTGGGGGGCGGGGGGCTTCTGGTCTTCACTGTCTTCGATGTGGGTACTTCACTGATATCTTCCAAATGTTCGAAAACTGTCCCAAGCTTGATACTCTCAAAGGCAATATTGCTAAATGGCTGGGAGAAGAGCTTGGAGATTCACGATAGATCTAACTCCCCAGTTGATAGTTTTAGGTGTGAGTGATCTGGAGGTTCCTTGGCCGACCCAGATATTCTTATTTACTGCTATGACTGTACAAAGACTCTGTCTGGCTACATTCTGGCTAGACCCTGAGCCACCATCTGGGCAGCAATGGCTGGGTAGACCTTTAGCGGTATACCGATGGGAAATGGCGGTATATAAACAGAGGGGACATAGAGCCTGGAAAAGGGGCTCAGAAATGTGGGCCCCCATAAGGCTGTGGATGAATGAGATCGAGAGATCTCGCGAACCCATTTTGGGATAAGGAAGGTGGGGGTTGGTTCTCCGCCGTCTTTCTTTTTCTTATTATCAATTAAGGGTGAAAATCATAAAGTAAGATTTTATGTATGCTTTTGCCTAAGTATGTATTTTGTCTTCTTTTCTTGGCTTTGCTCAAAAACAGTCTTTAAATTCTGATCATGATCAAGTGGGGGGAGGTGCGTGGGATAAGACAGGAAGGGCAGGAAGCCCTGCCTTTTTGTTTTGCGAAATATATGCAAGAAAATGTGAAAAAGAATATTTATTTAAAAAAAAAGAAGGGCCATGTTATGCAGCATCATGAAGCCCTTTTTTATAGTTTACTACTTTATTTTTTTATTTGTACACTGTATGGCAAATATTAAACTTCCTTAGTGCTAGTTTAACAACCAAATACAAAAAAGATGACAAGTTAACCTTTGTGAAAGGTATTCCACTGTGAGCGAACATGTCTCTACGCTTTTAGTAACTTTTGATTCATTTGCATTAGAAACATTTTTTTAAAATGTGCAGACTCTACAGCAGATGATGGGTTATGTGCAAATCCATAATTATGTGAAAAAAACCTGCATCACATACTTCCAGTAGCCCTGATTATAGCCACCAAAGCCTTTTCGCCTTCCTTTAAGATGTTCTTTGCTTCAGTTTTCTTATCTTTCGAAAAAAATACTCTAGGTGTGCTGACCACACTTATCTATGAACCATCCCAATATAGCCAGACAATTTGAAGCCATGCCAGTCATCACAGCCATCGCTCATACCCTTCCAAATATTGTCTAAACGTCTTGATTCTAAGGAAGTGCAGTAGAAAGGTAGAAGGATTTCTAGATTTTCCTTGTGCTGCATGCATGCCTTCTGAATCAGCTCTGTGAGAAGTTAAGCCGGTTGGTGTAGTGTCTGTCGCTTTTTACTTCTTGCCCAGCCGAGTGACTGCTACCATGGCTGTGGTCTGCATAACTTTGAGACTTTCTTTCCACATGCAATTAATCACTGGTATGAATAAGACAGACTTTTAAGTATCTTTGAATTCATAGGGCCTGATTCACAGAACTATCTTAGGACAAAATCCTAAACTTACTACTTTTGGTATTCACAGAAGTTAGTATTCTGTCTTAAGACAAACTTAAGACAGACTTAAGACAAAATCCTAACTTAAGTCTGTCTTAAGTCTGTCTTACGTCTGTCTTAAGACAAACTTAAGACAAAATCCTAACTTCTGTGAATACCAAAAGTAGTTAGTTTAGGACTTTGTCTTAAGTTAGTTCTGTGAATCGGGCCCAGAGAGAAGACAACCCATGTCCTTTGCAGGCTTTGGCAAATCAACGTGTTCTCACGCCTATTCTATTGTAGGATAGAAATAGCGGGTGCCATGTAATTATCCTATTCTGGAGTTCTCTGCTGCAATAAATCCTCTGGTTCGTCTTCCATGTTGTTATCAATTGTAAACATTGTTGGTGATAACGGCAGCACACACAATTGTGATATTTTCGCTGGAAAACATGGTTCTGTAAATTGTGCACTAGGTGACGACATTGTAGTGTTTAAGGACTTGGAGTTATAAGCAACTGGCTTTTTCCCCAGGAATCTTTAATTATAATCTGACATCACTCCAAGATCACATACAAAGGTACTGTGATCTATATTGTTGCTAGGTAAGAATATTGACATTCTAAGTAATAAGGTTCATATTTATGAAGAGGCTGCCACTGATGGGAGCCTATGTTTTCATAAAAGGCTCATAAGCCTCAGAATCATGTATTTCATCACATAGGCCCTCTGTTATCCTTCATATTGGATATTCCTGATCATCATGGAACTTGGCCCTCAACTGTGCAGGGCTGTATGCTGGACGCAACGGCTCTTCAACTTCTGATCTCAGAATCTTAGAACCCTGCAGGTGGCTGTGAAGAAAGTTTACTTAGGGGAAATATGGGGAGGCATTATAATACACTGTTCTCCTGTTTCAAAGGTTAGCAAAGTCAACTATGGTATTTTCACTGTCAACTATTTTTTCATAGACCATTTGATCGACGAAGGCAATGTCATCAGTAACCTCTTTGACAACGGGGACCTACTTGAGGAGGTGGTTGTAACCATTGAGATTTCTCCTTTAGAGGTTTTGTAGACATTTGTTTCATCGACAATATTGTCAACCAGGTCATCGAACGTGGTAGACAGACGAACTTTGAAGTAGGCTTTTTCACTGCAGTGGTAGTCAAGAACTTCTTGCTCATCTGCATGGTTATCATCAATAGAATTATAATGTCATCCAGTATTGGGGTATCTTTCTTAGATTCACATGCTTGAATCATTCCCTGTCGTCGAGATGGGAGTCCAAAGGTAACATAATGAAGTAGTATTTAAATAATGCCATAGGCCTTTAATGGCCTTTAGCCATGTCCTACATAGCCTATCCATGTCCTTTTTAAAACAAGCATTGGCAAAGCCAATAGGTCTCGCCTATGAGACCCATTGACTTTGGTACTAATTGATAATCATCCTTTACTGCATTGCGGCTGCTGTTGAGCATGGGTGAAATTATTATTTTAAAAAATCATTGCGATGCAGCGAGTTATGCTTTCGACTCGTTATATTATTGGCAGAGGGTGAGTCTGCTGGCAGCGGACAAGTCTTACTGTGGATGGGTTCTATTCTTGGGGAGTGAGGCCTAATGTCTGCGGGCAAGTCTTGCTATCTGTTTATTGTCCACGTGGGAATCTTGCTGTTGGAAGTACATCTTCATGTAGCTTGGTCTGAGTGGGAGATTTTGTTTCTTTTTTTACACACACTGCCCCTCTCACCTCGCGCTCTCTGTCTTGCATTGCATTCAAAGACCGTACACATTTTTTTAGCCTTCATTCCTCAACATAGCAAAATATTGATAAGGGAATCCCAGGCAGATCATCTGAGTCGCTTAAATGTTGACTCTCCCATGCTAAGGGTGCTTCAAATGCACCGAAATATCCTGGACAAAGGCCAGAATCTCTTTCTTGCCCCCTAGCCAGGGAGGGTTGTATGGGGTGGGTGTGATGCAAATTGCCTTATCCCAAAGGAATATTTGCAGAGACCAGGCCCACAGCTGGAGGGGAGACTAGTATCACAATGGTGCAGCCCTGTTTTCCACAAACAGACCCGGCTTCGCATGTACAGCTGTGGCTCATTTGTCATGGACTGTGGTGGAGGGGAGGGTGGAGTGGACAACGTGCCTGTGCTTGGAGAAAGAGTTCCAGAGGCCGATTGTGCAACTGCAGGCGCGTCCTCTCCTTCATAATCGCACGGCATGAGGGAACGCCTCTGGCAATAATATACACCCTCCTCTGGGACAGTGCCCCTCCATGCAGGCCTATTCTCATAACACTGTATGCAATAATGAACATCTCCTGGCAGTTCCGTGTTTATATACCTGTTTTTATAAAACCTGCAAACCACTGAGCAGCATAAAATCCCTTAATACGAAGTGAGTATATCACTATATTATTGTATTAACCCTTTGAGTGCTCATGACGGAATGGTTCCGTCCTGAGCAGGAGTGCTAATGTGCTCCTGACGGAACCATTCCGTCATGAGCACATGCTCAGAAAATCCCTCTGCTGCAGACAGCGGAGGGATTTCCCTTTTTAGGTCTCGGCCTTCGTAGGCTGCGCTTGCGCAGTCTCGCTGGCGAGAAATTTTGTTTTTCAGTATTGGGCTTGAACCTCTTCACCATTGGCTGGCTTCCTAAACGGAGGCCAGCCATTGGAGGAGAGGGTAGTCACTCTGTTCAAGCCCGGATTCGGGGGGGTGTTTTTTAGGTTCTTTCTCTCCTCTTCCCATTGGCTGGAATTTTACATTCCAGCCAATGGGAAGAGGAGAGAAAGAAAAACACGCCCCCGAATCTGAAAATGACGGTGGTTTCTCCGAGGCATTTCTGCTTCGCCTCGGAGGAACATGGTGGTGTGCATGGCGTTGTCCGACCACTGAGCCGGTAAGTTTGCTTTGTTCCTTGCCTGCGCTTGTTTTGTTTCGGTGACCGGGGCCGCCCTACGGAGCGGATTACACGTAGGCTCTTTCTGCAGCTGCTCGGCTCCGCTCGCCTCCCCCCCTTCCCTCTGCCCACAGCCCTCCTCCGTCCCGCTCTCGCCTCCTTCCCTTCCCTCTGCCCGCAGCCCTCCTCCATCCCGCTTTCGCTTCCTCCCCTTCCCTCTGCCCGCAGCCCTCCTCGGTCCTCAGCACAAACATCTCAGAAGGAGCCGAGGGCCTTCCAGGCAGGCCCTGCTGCCCTCCCAGAGCCGCCGTACCTGCCGGGCTCGGTACCAGGCCCCACTCTGCCAGGGCCCTCTCACCAGGCTCAGCTCAGGCCTTTTGTTGAATGCCGAATCAAACTCCCTCCTAATTGAAGTTGGAGCTGAAAGCGAGCTAATGTCCAAAGAAAGTGACCGCCAGACGCACAAAATCAATTTTTTTTGTGCTCGGTGAAGGGGGCAGAGCTCATGAAAGAACGAGTGGGAGAGGGTTTGGGGGGGTTTAGAGGTGACTTCTGTAGTCCACAAAAAGTCATCCACACGGGCACTTTCCCCATACTCCTACAAAGAACAAAGGCACGTAAGTAAGCTCATTCACAAAAAAATGGGGAACAAAGACCACAAACAGCACTTTGAAATAGTGGCCCAAAATAATTATTTTGGAACATGTCCTTCAGTCCGCAAAACAAAAGGCAAATGGAACGGTCTGGTCCCCCAGGGAAGCCAAAAGTTCAGGGCGGGGACTTCGGGGTGCCCGCGCCCCTGGAATACATGCACCCTAAGGTGCTCTGAAGTCCACCAGGTAGGCTGCCGTGCTGAGCTCGTGTGTTCGGCCCCCGGCTGAAGCTCTGGAGGGATCGAGTAGCACTAACCCCCTTTATGTAATAAGAGTATTTTGTCTAATCCCAAATTGCAGGCGAATTCTCTTAATGCCTGAGTCCATAAAACCCAGGATTAAGGGAAGGCAGAGGAGGGGATGAGGAGAGCTGAGTCAGGAGCAGGTGAGAGGGAGACAGCGGGAAAGAAAAGTTTAGTCTGGAGGAAGCAGCGGGGACCGGTGCAGCGAGGGGCTGCGGGTGAGGCAGTATGGGAGCAGGACAGCGGTGGCTGAAGGGGGGCCACAGGGACAGAAGTGGATCAGAACCAGAGAGAGATGCAGGACCAGGGGAGGCGACGCAGTACCAGGAGAAGGGATGCTGCAGGACCAGGAGAGGCGATGCAGAAATGTGACTGCAGGGACAGGAAAAGTGCTCAGGACCACGAGAGATGCTGCGGGAACATGAACGCGCCAGTGACTGGAGTGCAGCAGGAAAGGCACCCTGTGGATGAGAAACTTGTTCTAGGGAATGGGCCTCGTGAACATTCCTGCAGGAACGTGGGCACTGCGGGGACAAGGAAAGTGCTCGCCCACCAAGAGAGATGCTGCAGGAGCAGAACTTGAGCTGTTCACAGGACTGAAATAGTAGAGACACTGCAGGGACAAGAACAGTGCTGCATAAGTGGGACACGTTAAATGGATGTGTGTGTGTGTGTGTGTGTGGCTCTGTCTGTGTGTGTGTGTGGCTCTGTTTGTGTGTGTGTGTGTGGCTCTGTGTCCACTAATACTCTCTACTACTCTCTAATGCTCACCTATTGCCATTGTAAATGACAATACAATTTATTTATGTTTTAAAAAAATCAAAAATGAAAAAAATGCCATTTGCAATGCCAATAGCTCTAACTGCTAATGACAAGGGTAACTCGTCATGGAGTTTCCATTGATTTCAATGGAAATTACATGGAAGATCATCAGGTACCTTAGCATCCAAGTGGTTAACAAAGCCGAGACCATTGCATTGTGGAGGGAGCGTCCCCAACATCCCCAGGCCTATTTTTGCATTTCGTTGCAACGGCGATTGTGCTACCTCAGCCCCCGAGCACCGAAAAAGATGGGAGAGGTATTGTTGGAAAGGGGAGAATCTCCCATTTCCAATGGTATCCTTCCCTAGTAGATCCCTGCTTGGGGATCACCCCAGGAGGGCGATCCCCAAGTAGGGATCCACCCACTAGCACCAGGGCAGTAGCCCCCAATCTGCCCCTCCCCTCCCCCCCGGGGGCAGAAAGCCCACTAGAAACCAGGGATTTTTTCTTATTGACATTGGGGTGGGGACTGCCAAAAAGGGCATGGCAATGCCCCGCCCCCCCCCCCGAGAAATGTCAGTTTTTCTGCCCCCCCAGGGGGCAGATGGGGACAGTAGCCCCCAATCTGCCCCCCGGAGGGGAGAAAGCCCACTAGAAATCAGCGATTATGTTTTTTATTGATGTTGGGGTGGGGGCTGCTCAAAATGGGCATGACAATGCTCCCACCCCCCATGAAAGCCCCACCCAAAAAACAGTTACCACAATCTTTCTGCCCCTCCCCAGGGGCATATTGGGGCAATAGCCCCTTATCTGCCCCCAGGGGGTGCGTGGGGGGGGGGGGTCGAAAGCCCAATAAGCCTCAGGATTTGTTTTTTTAATTCAGGGTTGAGGTCAGCCCAGAGTGGGGCATGCCAATGCCCACACCTCCCAAAAAAATGCCAGTCTTTCTGCCCCCTGGGGGCAATGGCCCTTGATCTTGGAGTGGGAGCTGCCCAAGATAGGCAGGCTAATGCCTCCACCCCCCCCCCAAATGCAATAGTTTTCTGCTTCCCCCTCCCCACCCCCCAGGGGCAGATGGGGACAATAGTCCCTGATCTGCCCCGGGAGAGGGGGGTAGAGAGCCCACTATACACCAGGGATTTTTTTTATAATGGAGGGGTGGGAGCTGCCCAGAATGGGCAGGATAATGCCCCCACCCCAAAAACAATTACCACAGTCTTTCAGCCCCTCTCCAGAGGCATATTGGGGCAATAGCCCCTTATCTGTCACTTGCTAATTGCTAGTAGTGTATGAGTGGGGCTACGTGCTGCTCCTGTTTTAATTTTAGCATCACTGGGTTTGGGGTCTTTGGGCTCATGCAATGTTGTGCTGTTTTTACTCTCCTAATAAATTCTCTTACAGCATTTTAATCGATCCTGGTGTCACTCTCCTCCCCGGTCCACCGCAGCTTGTGCTGTTTGCGTGGAGGGAGTTCTCGACGACCTAGCTGCCCGTTCTCCTCATTTCCGGTGACACGATTAGTGTTGGCCATCTTGGAAGGGGCGGACTAGTCTTTTTTTCTTTCTCTGCTGCACTGCTGTATAAAAAGAGCTATGGCGCTGCCGGGTAGCAAAGGTGGGGGACGGGGCGGGGCGGGGCGGGGCAAGGTGCGTTTCCTGGAGCATAGCGCATTGTATTTTGTGACGGTCAAGATATGCCAATATATGGCACCGCTTTTGGGGATTCACCAACCCACGGACGTTCCACGTCAGAAAGTTATATTGGAGAGTTTTAAGTCGGGACTCCATGGAGCAGATGAAGATTTGCGATGGTGTAGAGTGCAGTGTACATATTTATACCGGGATGCATCATCAGATACGTACAAATTGGTAGTGTGCATAACGGTGTATAAAGAGCAATTCCCATCCCCCCCGTCCCCAACCGTGTTCCCATGACATGCTGAGGCATAACTGTCTGAAATTCGAAGTGTAGACCTACCCCGATCCTTCCCTCCTCCCACAGTGGTGACCCAATCTCACCGTGTCCCTTCCCGCCACCCTCCCCATAACATCTTCCGTCCATCGCCCCAACAGGGGGCAATGAGGTCAACAAATTACCCAAAAGTAGTGAAAAGTTCTGAGGGTTTGCCTGGTGGGTGGCTTCTAGAAGGCGACCAGTCTCTCCTCGCTCAGGGGAGGGTGCTCGGGCGGTAGCTTGTCATTTCATCTCCAGGTTACTGAAAGAGGTACTCTTTAAAGTTGGTAGCAAGTGCTGCAGTGCCTCCCATTCTCAGTTTATAGCAAGTGCAGTTGTATCGGTCGTGAAATGACTGTTCAGTGAGCAGCTAGAAGGTATTTTCCTGACATACTGCCCCATATCTTACTTGGTGGGGTGGCGGCAAACTGTCCAGCAGATTGTTGTCAGCTATGCCGGGCAGTGGGCCCTCTCCGTCGCAGTCCAGAGCATTTCCTCCTTCATGTTACGCTATCATTGTCTGTAACACAATAATGAGTTGTCTGTTCTGGATCATTCTGCACAATGAGGGCTGGGAGGTCATTATCGTTCAGTAGTTTTCTGATGTCTAAGGCATTGCAGGTGCAACCATCGGGGTCAGGCACACTGCATTTCTAGGTGGAACAGCGACTACTCTTATGTTATTCCACGTCTGACGTGCCTTCCCCGTCCTCGGGGACTGCCCTCCCACAGCGGCCCTGGATAGAGCTTTGAGGAAGTCCTGAACATGCTGTGGGTTGGTGAAGAAATGATGTTTCCCTGAATGTGTAACCTTGAGGTGGGCCGGGAATTGCATGGCATAAGGGATGTTTAGCTGTTGCAATTTTTTCTTCACTTGCAGGAATTTCCGACATTGGTCCTGGATGGCCACGGTGAAATCAGGATAAATCGAGATCTCCATTTCCTCATGTCGCAGTTGTCCGTTTTCCCTAGAGAGTCGGAAAGCAGTGTCCGGGTCTCGATAGTTAAGCAGTTTGGCTATTATGGGCCTAGGGGCGGCCCCGGATCTGGCCGACTCGCCAGTGAGCGATGTGCCCTCTCAACCATCAGGACCTGCAAGAAGGCTTCTCTCCCGAAAAGTGTGATGAGTAGCCGCTCTACATACGCCTCCATCTTCCCTGTGGCCGTGGACTCCGATACGCCGAAAATTCTCAGGTTATTCCTTCTCGAGCGAGATTCCAAATCCTCATTCTTAGCGGCTATTACCTTGAGCACCTTCTCCATTTCGAGGGTGCGATTTGTGGTGGTGCTGGCTGTGTCT
Source organism: Lissotriton helveticus (assembly GCF_964261635.1). Lineage (NCBI taxonomy): Eukaryota > Metazoa > Chordata > Amphibia > Caudata > Salamandridae > Lissotriton > Lissotriton helveticus. Next base: position 246,550,563 of record NC_136059.1, on the reverse strand, counting down.
TCCAGATCAGAGATGCCGCGCTTTGCTTCCACGATACGATCATGGGGAGCGAGTTGATTTGCGAGCATCGAATGTAAGTTTCGGCTGTCGCCCATCTGGTTTCCCCATGTCTGCCAGGTGAAGGAAGAGGGTGGTGCAGCAGTCGGTTGGGCCCAATGCGATGGCAGCGGCAGCTCAGGTCACAGCGGGCGGTCGGCAAGCAGCGTCCGCAGGGCCCGTGTCAGAGGCTTCGGGGTCTCAGGACTGGGTCTCCAGTTCGGGGGGGCCGTGGCCGCTTCTACGAGGTTTGTCCCCCAGCCCAGGATGTCCATTACCCCAGTTTCAGCAGTGGGGTGCTCTGGGCGTGCAGGGGCCCCGAAGGGTCTACAGGACTCCGTTTGCGTTGGTAGTGTCGCCAGGCGGTGGGGAGGCAGGGGAGCCACAAGTACAGCAGATAGTTTTGGGTTAGTCGTCTCTGCTTGCCGGAGCGTCCAGCCCATGTGGAGTTCCATCTGGGGGGCAGTCTGTTTCAGAAGTAGTGAGCCCCAATGGGTGAGGGGGTATATGGGGCAGTGTTATACTCCCACCGTCTAGTGGCAGCTTCGTGTTTTTTTTCCTCCCCTCAGTGCGTTATCCAGGGGCGTCTGTAGGGCCCAGGCCTCAGCGTTCTTGTCCACAAGTGCAGGGTGGGGCCGGTCAGCCAATGGGGGGGGGGGTCCTGCAGCTCTGGGCACCTTGCTGCAGCACGCAGTCCCCCCAAAACGCTGGGTTTGGATCGTTCAGGCCTGAATGCGTGGGAGTTGGTTAGATCAGCCGGCCCAATACAAGACCTGGGGCCAGGCCAGAGCCGCAGGCCACCGCACTCTCCAGTTCTATCCAGTGCCGAGCAGTGCGCAGCCCATGCAAGGATTGTTACCGGGGGAGGGGGCCAAACTCGTGCCTGCCCCGGCCAGAGCGTTTATGGAGCCTGCTCCTACCCGCGGGTGGTCGGCTGCTTTGTTGGCGCAGTCCAGGCGCCCGAGGTCCTTCACAAGGCCCAGAGGCCCTCGCCGGCTGGGGGGCGGCACGCGGGAGCCGCTCCAGCCCCCAGGCACTCCCGCAGGCCGCACCAGGGTCAGGCGGCTCTCCTGTCGTCCGCCTCTGCCTCAGAGTCGTACAGGCATACCCACGGGTCCCCGGCAACCTCCACCGTGCCAGCCGTCCCCTCTCCCGCAGACTGGGCCGATGTCTCAAGGCTCCGTCTATCACCGGCGGTCCGCTGCCAGCCAGTCGGGAGGCCGGCAGCGAAGATGTCCAGGTCTCAGGGGTACGCCAGGGGCAGCGCAGTCCTCAGCAGCAGTGTCTGCAGGCCCGCCCAGGCCCCAAGACGGCCGCAGAGAGGCTAGGCCGCCATCTTGCCCAGTCGCGGGGTGTGCAGCACATTCAGATTTCTTCATCTTCAGAGAGGTCAGGACGGATCAAAGTGGATCAATCAGCACAACAGGTTCTACGGGGCGTGAGCAGCAAGCTGCGGTGAGTAGAAAGCGGGTGTCTCTCCGGATGAAGAGGCTATTGGGAGGATAAGAGCCCGAGCTGCAAGAGCCTCACAACGGAGCGGCCATCTTGCTTGGCGCCCTCTAGCGCCCCCGACTTTCTATGCATTTCTGCCTTCCAAATTAACCCCTCCCCTGCTGATGACGGAACCGCTCCGTCATCAGCCGCGGTCGCGCTGTGCTGATGACGGAGCGGTTCCGTCATGGCCCGCCCGGCACGCCTGCGCGGCGCGGATTCCGCGCCTGCGCTGAGCGTTCTATTGAGCGGGGCGGGCCATAACGGAACCGCTCCGTCATAAGCACAGCGTAACCGACGCTGGTGACGGAGCGGTTCCGTCACTAGCATGCGCCAGCAGCTCTTCCGCCCCGCCCCCTTAGCACTGCGGCGGAATAGCCGCCGCAGTGAAGGGGTTAAAGACAATGAGTAAAAAAGAAGTTATTTTGAAATATGACCTAAAATTCTCATGCTAGTATGGGTACTCCCAATTTCGGAAATGTGCAAATATCTACTGTTTCTAAACTCTATATTTTTTTTCAATTTCAGAAATACATAGGTGTCTTTCATACCGATTTTTCCATGTATATATTTTCCCAAATTAATTGCTATATACCCGGTACATAATAAAAAAACATTGCAAGATGCTGCTCAGGTATTGGCTCTTGGTTCGTTGGGTTCTTGGTGAACCTACAAGTCCTATGTACCCCCACAACCAGAAAGGTCCAGCAGATGAAACGGCACATTGCTTTCAAACAGCTGTTATAATTAGAAGAAGTTACAGGTGAAAACGTTGACACAAATGGCTGATTTTTTCAACTAATTTTCAATTTATCCCATATTCAACTGTTAGTTTCTATAAAGAAACACAATGACCCCTTCATGAAATTCAGAATTCTGTCTACTTTTCTAAAATGTATAGCTTTCCAGGATCCATTATTGCTTTCATACCCATTAACTGTTAGGACGTTGAAAGTACAAAAAATTGCAAAAATAGGCTAAGCCCCAGAAAAATGCCAAAACTGTGTAAAAAATGTTGGGTTTCTAACAAAAGTCTGATTGTCCTTGAAAGTTGGGAAGATGGTGATTTCAGCACCACAACCCATTTGCATGGAAAAAACAAACGCTTTCATCTTTAGCCCTTTTTCCCATTTTTCACAAAAAAACAAGATTTAGCTGTATTTTGGCTGATTTCTGGGTCCCCTCCAGGGTAATCGACAAACCCTGGGTACCTTTAAAATCCCCATGATGTTGGAAGAAAAGGAAGCAAATTTGGCGTGGATACCTTATGTGGTCATAAAGTTACAGGGGCCTAAGCGCAAACTACCCCAAATAGCCAAAATAGGCTTAGCACAGGGGGAAAAGGCCTAGCAGCGAAGGGGTTAAATGAAGAACATTCCGAGTTTATATCACAGTTTCTGTTTGAGATAAATGGCATCCCCATGTAATGTCAATGTAGGACTCCACATGCATGTCTAGCCTTCTGTCTCATGATATCACGATACCAACAAGCAAAAGCGAAAGCACGGCGCGTGGTGTGTGTAACCTGACCCACCAGGAATGCAGCTGCCACCCTGCGCACCGCTGCTCGCTCCGGAGAGCAAAACGCTGTGGGAGTGACATTGGAAAGGAGGTGGGACATGCACCCTCCTTTGGCCATTTACGTGCTTTCATTTTTGAAAGACACACGCAAAGGCAATCCAATGTGTGGGAGTAGTCAGACCCACACAGAGAAGCCGGAGAAGCCACAAGGAGCCTCGCAGAGCAGTGCATGCGCGCTGGCTTAAGCTCGACCTAAAAAGGACCAAATGTTGAATGCAGCCAATCAGCTGCTAGAACCCTCTAGAACCTTCCCTGCAGAGGCAGAATCCCTCTGATTTTTACCACACGTCATGTGTGAAGGGAGTCTCCCTGAGTTCTACTCAGTTTCTTTCTAGATTCTTCCTGAAGATTGATCTTCTCAACATGTCGGATAGGAAAGGTCTCTTCCGCCCATGTAAGATCTATGGCAGGCAGAGAGTCCATGTGGATGATCCACATAAAGACTGTATTTTCTGCCTCCATCCCTCTCATGAGGTAAGGCAATGCAAGATCTGTCAGACCTTTTCTTCTAAGACTCTGAGTGACAGAGTGGTGAGGCCGCTTCTGTGGCTCCAGTCCACCAAGCAAATGTCTTCTGAGGAAAACGGTGATTGCTCATCCAGACCGCACAAAAGATCCATGTCACAGGATGATGACTCTGGTGAGAGCAGGAAACTTCTCCTACCCTCCCAGGAGAGCAAAGGCCATAGGTAGGAGAAACACCCTTCAGTCTCCTCAGAGCCTACAACTTCCGTTCCCACCTCAATAGAGGGATAAGAAAAGGAGTGGCCTAGAGCCTCATCTACAGATTCTACCAGGAGAAAAGGCAAAAAAAATTGCAGACGACGACAACTCCTAGGCAGTCGACGATGACAAGTATCACAGTTACGTTGTCAGCTCAGTCGACGGTAGGAACAGTGACGACGATGGGCATTTCTGGACCCATACCGTCTACGAGAGTATCATAGTCGACGTCTATTCCGTCAACAAAGATTTCGTCGATGAAGAAGGCACCGTTGAATAGTGCCCCATCTATGACGGTAACATGAGCGACAACAGCACAGTCGACAACGAATATTCCCTCTTCAGGGTTATTGGTACCATCACGCCACCATCGACAACGGTCAGTGTTACCAGGAAGACCTTTCTCCACCCAGATGTTTCATCTTTCACAAAGCTCTCCCCGTTGCCTCCCTCGCACTTAATAGACTTCCAACAGTCAGAGGATGAGGAGGAGGATGACAATAGTATATATGGGGTGGTTCATAGCCCATCCGAGTTGCATGTAAAATGCCAGAATGAGTAGGACGATTATGAGGATGAGCAACAGCAACAATATTACCATCCATATCGGATGCCTCCATACCATTTTCAGTCTTATAGCTGTTTCCCCAAACCTCCCCCTAGAGAAATGGTACATTTACCACCGTCTTTAATCAACGATCTTCAAGCCATGTTAGCTGACTTAGGCAGGGACTTCCTCCCTATGATGTTCAGAGTGACCCACTGTCACATCAACCACAGCCCCCAGCAACGCCAGCCTTATTCCAGCCAGCAACACCTATGATACCGTGCCCTCCAGCACAGGCACCCACTGAGGACAACCCCTCTTCTTCAGAGGGCGGGAGAGAAAGAGAGATCCTGGAATAGCATCCACCCGTGGATACCTAGGATGACTATATCCTCCCTACACCCTCTCCCCCGGCACATCGTCCAGCGAACTCACCTCCAGAAGACATCGAGGGTTCCACAACTTGAGGAGAGAGCGTACAGCAGGTTTCATCTCACCACTGCTGTACAGCATACAGATTGTTTCTGTCTGATTTTAAGGAGGAAGCCAGGAAATCTTTTTGTACAATCCCTATAATAGATTCTATCTGGCAGGAGGAAGTAAAGATAATGAAAACATCAGCTACAGTAACACCAGTGCTCCCTCGAATAGACAAGAAGTACAGGGCCCCTGAAGACGCCTTCTTGCCTGATGGGTCACACTAAGCCAGGTTGTGTCATTTTGCAGGCGGTGCAGGGGAGATTGAAAAATCCAGCTACCCTAATCTCGACTCAGGACAAGGAGGGACGCAAATTGGACATCATGGGCAAGCGTTTTTCTAGAAATGGCTGCTGTTACTATTCAGGCAGCTAACGCTTTAGCTATTATCGGGGACTACAACCGACTGATGTGGTCGAATATGGCAGCCTTATTGGACCTCATCCCTGAAGACAGGAAACAATTGACGAGGGAGATCCTGGTAGAGGGGGAAAGAGCAGCCTCTGAGACCATTGACTGTGCTTTGGACACAGCGAACACACGTTTGTGACGGCTGGCTAACGCAGCAGTGTTGAGACGCCAGGGGTGGTTGAAGGTCACCACTATCAGGCCAAAAGTTCAAACAAAGATCTTGAACATGGCGTTCTATGGAGAGTCTTTGTTTGGCAAGCATATCGATGATGCGCTGGTCTCTATAAAGAAGGACACTGACACAGAAAAGTCATGAACCACCCTCCAATACAGGAAAATACCTTTCAATGGAGGTGAAGGAAGCGGGTTTCTGCATGCAGAGGAGATTTTCAGAGGCAACAGCAATACCTTATCAGGTTCAATATAGGCAGATTTATCAACCTTCTACCTACCACCAATCTGCAACAGCTGGTTTCTCCCATCAAGGCGCGTGAAAGAGAATACCGTCTCAAGGGCGGGACAACAGAATGAAGCAATGAGCAATGGCAGGTACCAGATTCCCCCTCCTCCATCCTTCCGATGGGTGCAAAGGTTTGCAATTTTTACCATCAATGGAAAAATATAACGTCAGACCAAAGGGTGTTGGATCTAATTGCCTTTGGTCACATGTTGGAGTTGGAGCCATGACCAAAACTTCAACCTCTCCACCCAAGGGAGCCCTCCCCCCTCGTCTTCACTTATTGCACAAGGAAGTAATGACCATGCTCTCCAAAGGTGCAATCGAGGAAGTTCCACCTCTGCTAAGGGGTCAGGGTTTTAATTCCCGTTTTTTCTTAATAAAGAAGAAATCAGGGGAGTGCAGAACAATACTGGATCTCAGGAGCCTCAACAAGTATCAGAAAAAACAAACGTTCAAGATGGTAACTTTAGCCTAGATCCTGCATCGCCTCAACAAATGAGCCTTTATGAACTCACTCGATCTAGAAGACGCATACTTTCACATACCCATACATCGGATACACCAAAAATTCCTCAGGTTTGCATACCTAGTACCCACTACCAATTCAAGGTTCTTCCTTTCTGCCTCAAATCCGCACACACAATATTTACAAAGTGCCTCGCAGCAGTGTCTGCGGCCCTATATTCTCATGGTCACTAAGTATTCCCCTACTTGGACGATTGGCTTCTGAAAGCACCAACAGCAGATCAAGCGGCCAGAATCACAGATGCTCGTCTCCAGCTATTCAGCAGACTAGGACTGACAGTGAACATCAAAAAGTTCTCTTTTCTTCCCAGTCAAATAGCACCATGTCTAGGAGTCAAGTTGGACATGATCCAATGCAAGGCCTTCCTGTGAAGCGACTGGAGGCACGTCTACAGCAGCTTGCTATGATGATCTCCAGAAGAAAGTCCATTTCAGTAAGAGGGTACAAGTCGCTCCTAGGGATGTGTTCCTCAGAAATGGACCTAGTACCTTTAGGTAAGGCTCAAAATGAGACCTCTGCAAGAAGAGCTTCAGCAACAGTGGCTACAAATGTCGGGATCCTTCGAAGACACCATTCTTATAACCCCGACAATGAAAGCAGTAATGCGAAGGTTCTCACTTTCTTACAAGAAATACCGTACTATGTACTGAGAACGGATGCCTCCATGGAAGGCTGGGGAAGTCATTTACAGGAACTCCGAATCCAGGGCAAATAGCCCAATTCTCGAAAGCAATGTCATAACAACCTGGAGCTGAAAGCTATATTCTTCTCCTTACAGGCCTTTCTACCAAGAATAGCAGGCACCTCCGTACTGGTCTGTATGGACAATACAACCAGTATGTTCTACATAAACAAACAAGGAGGAACCAAATCTCTTACACTTTCTGTAGAAGCGCAAGAACTATGGAGTTGGGCAACACAACATGGGATTTCTCTCAAGGTCATGCATGTTCCAGACCTTCACAACATGCTAGCAGATGATATCAGCAGAACTATAGACAATTGCCATGAATGGGAACTCAACCAATTCCAGCTGGACAGAGTTCGCGCACTATGGGGAAACCGCTAGACCTGTTTGCAACAGACATCAACACTAAATGCTGGTCTTATGCCAGCAGGTTCCCCCCTCCCGGGGTCTCAGGGCAATGCCTTTCAATGCGATGGTCAGGGATATATGCCTACGCCTTTCCCCCCATCCAATTAATTCCCAGAGTGCTGACCAAAATTAAGCTGGATAGATGTCATCAAATTCTCATTGCGCCCAGGTGGCCCAGGCAACATTGGTTCCCAGAACTTCTTAGTCTTCCAGAAGCCAGACCCATACATCTGCAGAAATCCCCTTCACTTCAGACCAGGGACATCCAAATCCGGAGTCCTACACTTGCATGCCTGGATCCTGAGTTCCTGGAATTCAGGAGCATGAATATTCTGCAGGAATATGGAGACATCCTCTCGAAATCTAGAGCGGAAAGTACCAATAAAACGTACAAGATGAAATGGAGAAGATTCTGTTTTTGATGCCAACTAAATGAAAGTTGAAAAGATTTGTAAAGCTGCCAAGCGGTTTCCTGGCACTGAGGGATTGACAAGCGGGGAAGAGGGAAGCACCAGGAAATTACTGCAGAGAGAAGGCTTGGGCAAACAGATGGGTTTTAAGTGCTTTACGAAAGTGGAGATATATGGTAATAGACCTGATGGTCAGAGGAAGACTATTCCAAAAACGGGGGGCAAGGGTGGAGAACCTAGTGCCACCCACTCTGGACTTTCGAAAGCGGGGGACACTAAGGAGCGCCTGGGTTGAGGAGCGGAGATTGCGACAAGGGAAGTAGGGGGTAATCATGGAGTTTATGTAAGCTGGGGCTGTACGGGCACGGGCCATGAAAACCATGCAACCCATCTTGAAGAAAGTTCTTTGTAAGATGGGAAGCCAATGTAGGGACTTTAATAAGGAGGTGATGTGGTGGAATTTGGGGAGCCGGTAGAGGAGCCGGGCGGCCTGATTCTGGATGGACTGGAGGCGCCGCATTTCGTAGACAGGGATGCCCACGTACAAACAGTTCCCGTAGAAAATGAGAAATCTTATGGATAATTCTAAGGGACAAAAAACAGGATGAAACTACAGAACTAATTTGAGGACGCATGGAGAGGTCCTGACTAATTTTGATCCCCAAAGTTTTAACCGAAGCGGAGGGGACCGGGGGAGGGCCGAGGGTGGAAGGCCAGAAGGCGGGAGACCAGGGACTGGTAAGACAGCCAGTCAGGACCAGCTCTGTTTTGTCCGGATTAAGTTTGAGATGATTTTGATTCATCCAATCAGAAATAAAAATGAGTGTAGTTTGAAATTTGAGAATGGAATCTGGGGAAGAAGAGAGATCAAAAACAAGCTGGAGATCGTCCGCATAATTAAATACGGAGACCTCCTTGTTAAGCAAAGAAACAATGAGGGGGTGAATGTAAATGTTAAAAAGAAGAGGGGAAAGGGAAGAACCTTGGGGGACCCCACAGGGCACCAAGCGGGTGGGGGCGGTAAAACTCGAGAGTTGGACCGCCTGCGTCCGGCCATGGAGAAATGAGGCAAGCCACGTAAGAGCGGTCCCACGGATGCCCGCTGCTCTGACACAATCGAGAAGGATGGAATGATCGACCGTGTCAAAAGCAGCGGACAAATCAAGAAGCACCAAGGCTTGGGGAGAGTTGGAATCTGCCTTGCTCTTCAGCTCGTCCAAAACAGAAAGGACCACAGATTCTGTTGAATGGGCCGGACGGAAGCCCGCTTGGTGGGAGGCCAATAGGTGGTTGTCTTCGATATAAGACGAAAGACAGGAAGTAATATGGCTCTCCAATATCTTGCCTAAGTAAGGAAGCAAGGATATGGGCCTAAAATTGGCAGGGAGAGAGGGGTCCGTGCCCGGTTTTTTTAGAATGGGGATAACTGTAGCTGATTTGAAAGGAGCCGGGACTGCGCCCTGAGAGATGGACGCATTAAGAAGGAACAGAGGGTCAGGGCAGGCAAAAAACAGATCCCTTAAGATATGTGCCGGACCACAATCGGCAGGGGAACCGGACTTGACCTTTCTGAGTAGAGCAAGGAAAGATTCAATGAAGATAGGTGAAAAACGGTCAAGGGAGGGGAATGGAGGGGGAAGGAAGAAGGGGGAGGAGGAGAGGATGACCGGGGGATGTTTCGTTTGATATTGGTGATTTTTTTCAAGGAAAAAATCGTTGAGCAAATGGCAGAGTGATTGGGAAGGGACAGGATTAGGATTAGCTCTGTCGGATGCAGCTAAGTTGTGGACAATAGAAAAAATTTCCTTGGGTTTATTGGCCGCTGAAATGATCTTCCCGGTGAAGTATTCTGTCTTGGCTAGAAGGATAACTTTCTTATAGTTATAAAGAAGGAGCCAGTGACGAGCCCTCAGGGAGGGGCAGTAATTGCGCCTCCACTGGCGCTCTGACTGTCTAAGAGCCAGTTACAGAGTTTTAAGGTCACTGGAAAACCACTTATTAGCTTCGTGGAGGCAACAGGACCTGACCCTCCTACCTGGTCGCAAGAAGAGGACAGCCAGTTGTTGACGGCGTCCACTTGGAGGTCAAGGGAGAGGTTGGATAAGTCGGGGGAAGAGGTCACCAGAGAGGAGCAGAGAGTGTTAAGGTCCACCCGATTCCAATTCCGGGCCAAGACGTTCTTAGGCAGAGGGAGTTTATCAATAGTTCCCAGATCAATAGAAAAGGAAATGAGCGAATGATCCGACCAGGTACAGGGAAGGATAATAGGAGAGAAAATGGTCCTCCTAGCTGACCAAATCTGGTCAGGAATGTGGCCATGCACGTGGGTGGGGGCGTGAATATGAGAAACAAAATTGAGGCAGCGGAGGGTGTCAGAAAAGTCTTTAGATGTCTGATAAATGGTCTGCATCCATTTGAAGTTTCCCCACAACAGGTTTTACCATATCTCCTTTCCTTGGCAACATCTGGTTTAGCTTTCCCTTCAGTTAAGGTGAATCTGGCTTCCATCTTTGTTTACAGAAGAGCTTCTAGCGCCACTTCTGTGTGTGCCTTAAGGCTGATCAAGCAATTTATGAAGGGACTGCTACGTACTTTTCTTACAGTACGATCACCTCCGCTGGAATGGAACCTCAATGTAATCCTTGCACAACTCATGAGAAGACCATTCAAACCTATTCATAAAGCTGAACTGAAATTCCCAACATGGAAAGTCGCTCTTTTGCTGGTCCTTACCTCAGCCAGAAGGGTAAGCGAAATCCAAGCGTTTACCATTAGGAAACCCTTTTTAATATTTAAAGAAGAGGCTGTGATTCTAAGGACTGATCCTACATTTATTCCTAAAGTGCCGTCACAATTCCACCTCAATAAGCCAGTCATACTCCTGTCCTTCTTTCCACAGCTATCAATGCCTGCAAAACAAACACTACATACGTTGGATGTCAAACATTGCCTGAAATTCTACCTTCAGAGAACGAAGGACATTCGGAAAACTGATCAATTGTTAGTTGCCTATGGCCAAGGCAGAGAAGGGACTACAATAACAAAGGCTATCATCGCATAATGGATATCGGCTGCAATACAGTTGTCATATGAAAAGCTAACAAACCTTTAGAAAGGACAGCAAAGGCTCACTCCACCAGAGCAGTTGCCACATCCGCTGCCCTCTTCATGCGAGTGACTCTGATAAAAATCTGTCTTGCTGCAAAATGGAGGATCACTCACACCTTCATGCAGCACTACTGCTTGGAGTCTGCACAAGATACAGATGCAGCAGTGGGCCAGGCGGTGCTTCGCCATCTTTTCCATTAAGATAAGCTTTGTCTAACTTTTAGAAGGAGTCTTTTGTTCTCTTGGTGATTTCATGGGCTTACATGTTCTTGATGAAGTGAAACATTACGAAGTAAAGTGTATGACAAGTCATGCTATCTTTTTCCCTGGCCTCTTTCTAATGCTGTGTATAGGATATTGGGAGTATATAAGCAATTACTTACGTTTTATTAATATATATAAAAAAGAAAACACAGTTCGCACTGGTATAACTTTTCAAGTGCTTCTAGTATTACATCAAATTTTTGGAGTTCAATAGGTTTATAAAAAAAAGAAAATCACCCACCATCCTCAACAGACAAGATAGTATTGGAGGTGACTGCTTGCTACTCTGATTCAGGCATGTGAATCTATGAAAGATTCCCCAATACTGGATAAGAAAATTAGCTATTTACCTGCAACTACCATTATCAGTATTGGTATCTTTCATAGATTCACATGCACGCACCCTCCTCCCCATAGAGTCTGTTTCCTTGTTATTCAATATATACTCACTTCTCACTTGTGCTGGGAAAATCTGGGGAAACTGCCTCTGCTCGGAAGGTTCTAGAGCATGGGTACTTACAAACTTTGTCTCGGGGGCCAAATTTACAGTGTGGTTTGTGGCCGAGGGCCGCACAGGTGAGGACTGGGTCAGAGGGGGATGGGGCGGGGCTAAAGCAATAAAAGAAACTGTGACCATGAGGTAAACACAGGTCCCTGCAGCAGACGCCTACGTCCACTGAGCCACCAGACCCGCATACACACATCTCTCTCTGTCTCTCTCGCTCTCTCTCTGTCTCCCTCTGTTTCTCTATCTCGCTCGCACACTCTGTCTCACTCACTCTGTCTGTCTCCCCGTCTCCCCCTCTCTGTCTTCCTCCCTGTCTCCCTCCCCCTCCCTCTCTGTCTCCCTCTGTCTGTCTCCGTCTGTCTCCCTTTGTCTGTCTCCCTCCCTCCCTCTGTTGCCCTCTTCCCTCTGTCTCCCTCCCTCCCTCTCTCTCCCTCTGTTTCCGTCCCTCTCTGTCTCCCTCCCTGTCTCCCACTCTTTCTCCCTCCCTCTGTCTCATCTGCCTCCCTCCCTCCGTCTGTCTGTCTGTCTCCCTCTGTCTGTCTCCCTCCCTCTGTCTCTCTCTCTATCTGTCTCACTCCCTCTGTCTCCCTCCCTCTCTCTGCCTCCCTCTCTCTGCCTCCCTCTCTCTGCCTCCCTCTCTCCCTCCCTCTCTCTCTCTCCCTCCCTGTCACCCTCCCTCAACCTGTCTGTCTGTCTCCCTCTCCTTCCGTCTGTCACCTCACCCTGCGTGTGTTTCAGCCAGGGCTGTGACAACTTTCCTAGCGTGCACACACACAGCTGCACCCAAGTACTTCACAGGTCTTTAAAAGACAATTTACATGTTAATAAAGCTTTGTCTTCTTAGTGCCCCTGCATCTCCACTCTGACAATCAATGGAATCGCCCGCCCCCATAGAGCAGAGTCCGCGCTGCTGCAACAGGCAGTGTTTGCTGACACTCTTTAAATTAAAAAAACCAAAACACAGGTACGATGTGTGCAAGGTCCGCAGACCGCCAAGGAAGGCTTGCTGGGCTGTACTATGAGAACCCGTGTTCTAGATGGTGCTAGCAACTGATTGGCTGCATTCGACATTTGGTGCTTTTTTTTTTTTTTTTAAAGGACATAGATAGGCTATGTAGGACATGGCTTAAGCCTATGGCATTATTTCAATACTGCTTGATTATGTTACCATCTCGACGACGGGGTATGATTCAGGTATGTGAATCTATGAAAAATACCAATACTGGATAACCGTAGCTACAAGTAAGTAACTACTTTTCTGCTTTGACGACGAAGCCAACTTTAATGAAGGCAAATGAAAAGTTGATGGCAAAAAACAGAAAGATTCTGCACATGACAACATTGATCTTTTTTGTGTGGGGATCTGGCTATATTGGACTGGTTGACTCTTGTGAAGTAGATGACTACCCTTGTTTGAAAGTTTACTGAGATAGTTTTCTCCTTTGAATAAGACCTTCAATGGATCATGTTTGACAGTCTTTAGGAAGACTCAAACTACATCTGAGACTTTTAGATTTCTGAAACCAAAATAGAAGTCTTTTCTCCCTGTCCTTGAGGGGTTTAGAAGAGATTGTCCTGCAAATTATGCAATCCTTAGGTTTGTAAAAAGACAATAAACAGTCTTTATGTGGGTCATCAGAATAAAGCCTCTCTCTTCCCCATAAACTGCAGGACTGCAAGAGCAGGTTACTTACCTTTGGTAACATTCTTTCTGGTGAATACTCTATCTAACCACAGACACTAGACTGGATCCCGAAACTTTTCCTAGCAATGATCCTGCACGCCGCAGGTTGTGCTGCACAGCTCCATGCTGGCTCCATACTGCCTCAGAACTGACAGAGATGAACCGCAAATAAGCACCACTCCTGCATGCTGACATCAGTTTCTTCCTCGTCTCTTTTTACGCCATATGATGCAGAGTGTGAATAAGTACTGATAACATTGTGTAGATTCCTAACTTAAGGCCTTTTTAGATGTTAAAAAAAGGCTACACCACAGAATGTGGAGGTGGGAAGGCAGTCAGAAGTGTGGCATTAAATAAGAGTATCCACCCCAAAAAACATTACCAAAGGTCAAGAGTCTGAGGAGTGGGCTCAAATCAAAACGTCCTGTAGAACTGAACGTGCAAAACATCCTTCCCACCAGACCAGGCTGCCAAGTTAATAATGCTTTGTAAATACATGGTCTGATGCCCATGTCGCAGCCTGACAGATGTCAAATACAGGCACTCAGCCTGCTAACGCAGAGGTAGCAGCCTTGGCCCTGGTGGAATGAGCTCTCATCTTCTGGAGGCTGGTCCCTGTAAAGTGTGTAGCAAATCTTGATGCAGAGAACAACCAACCTTGACAAGGTCCTTTCTTTGGCCCAGAGAGCCCCAAAAAACATTAATCCTCTACATGGTGTTCCTGGTTGTGATCAATGTAAACGTTTATAGCCATTTTGGAGCATCTTCTCCTTGTTTGAGGGGCAAAGAGAAGAAAAGAACACATGCAGGGTAATGGATTAACCAATGTAAAAGGAGTAAATGACTAGGCAAGAATGCCACCCAAATCCTTAACACTAACTTGGAATTGGTGTATGCCATTGGCACTGAAAATGCTTGGATTTCACTTGTACAACAAGCTGACAATCACAATGAGGAAGACAGTCTTTAAAGTCAGGAGACTCTAGCAATAACGCTTCATTTCTAAGAGCATACACATGAGAAACAGTAAGACCAAATTACGGTCACACTGTAGCATCACAAATGTTTTGGGAGGAAATGTGTCAAACCTTTTATAAACCTCATAACAACAGGCAAATTAAACAAGGACAACTGGTCCAGGAAATGTATAAAGGCAGGTAAAAAACAACAAATAACCTTTAACAGTGCTCACTGCAAGGCCTTGGTGAGCCAGGGCAAAACAAACTAAAGAACATCAAGCAGCTTATAAAGTATCAATCTTGTAGATACTACACCAGTCCACAATCTGTCCCAGCACCCTGCATAAATAGACTTTCTGGAAAGGCATCTGGTAGCAAAGATGAAGTTCACCACCACAGGTGGCAGATCAAATGCAGGCAACTGCTACATCTCAATCGCCATTCATGGAGGGGAACTTTAAGCAGGTTTGGGTGCTGGACCCTTCCCTACTGCTGTAACTGATGATTCTTCAAAAGTGGAAGCCTGATTGGAGGACAGATGCTCAGGCACGTGTTGTGTACCATGCTCTCCTGGTCCAATCTGGAACCACTTGGATGACCTAGTTTCCTAATCTTTTCCAGAACTGGAGGCGGGGTTGGGAAGGCATACAGAAGCCCCTTGTTGCATTCCAGCTGGAATGAATCTCCCAGTGAGCCAGGGTTCTTCCCAATGTCAGGAGATGCCCATGCCACCATAAGATGTAGACACCTTTCATGATCTTCCAGATGCCACCTGCTTAGCTCATCTGCTGTAGAATTAAAGGATCCCTGCCAAGTGGTTCGTGACCAGAGAAATGCCAATGCTCCAACCAACTCCGAGAAGAGCAGCCAGTCCACCCTGCTTGTTGCAATACTACATGGTGGTGGTGTGCATGAGAACCTGCAAAAGCCTCCCAATGATGGATAGCAGAAAAGCTTTCAGCACCAGAAGAATAGACAGCAACAAAAATAGATCATTATTGACCAGCCTTCTGTTTCATGAGATTTGAGTCCTCTGATCTTCACCCTCCCCAAATAACCCCCAAACTCAATAGTGACACGTCTGTCACAACCTCAGCTTTGGGTTGGCTAGAGAGAGGGGCCTGCCACTGGACCAACTGTAAATGTAAATGTAAAAGTAAATGTACAGGAATTTATATAGCGCAAATCACCGAGCGGTTTCTAAGCGCTTGCTTAGGGAACCCGTCCTGGTATTCCCCTGTGAGATAACCCTGGCAGGGTATCCGCAAGGTGAAAGCCAGGCATCCCGCCGCGAGGGGCCGTTGTGGAGATTAAGCAAGCTATTGCCCAGAGTCGCAGAGTGTGAACCCGTGAATCGAGTAGGCACCGGAGCGAGAATTGTCGAGTCCATGGACATTTTAGGACTCAAGACCCCGCCGAGCCGGGAATTGAACCCTGGTCCCGGGCTGACCTCTGCTTCCAGGTCTGCCTCCTCTAACCAGTGAGCCACACTTCTCCAACTGTGTTCAAGCAGCCACCATTGCAAACCGTGAAGTGTCCATTCCGAAATCTGTATGGCACCCAACAGATAGGAGCAAGATGGCGGCCGTGACTCGCGGCTGAGCTGCAGCGTGTAGCAGTGTTGGCTCTACCGGGTTGAATCCTAGGAAACACCCCGACAAATTAGGCACACCACTCTGCTCTGCTCTGGGCTGTGAGAGGGACTTTCTTTTCCCTTATGTAGCGGCTACTTCGAGAAAAGCGAATACCACCGAGCGCTAACTAACACGCACGGATAAAATGTGAGGAGAGGAAAAAATAAAGAAGCGATCAGGATTTTCTTGAACAATCACTTTGAAACCCGATGCCGTTCTTTTCTCCTTACCGGAAAGCGCTGCCTTGTGAGGTGCTGAGAGCTGCCGCGGCGATTCTCTTCAGGATCAGGCTAGCCGGCTGGGACGCCGGCAGAGCTCACAGAGCTCACGGACTCAGGGGGCGGGTCCACACCGACCAGGTGAGCGGCTCCAGCCACAGCAACAGCGGCGGGGGCGGGAAGTGCAACGCGGAGCCCGCAAGGTGCAGAGGCAGGCATCGGAGATACCAGCAGGCGCGTACGATACAAGCGGAGCCTTCAACGTGTATGACCACTAGTCTGAGTACAGGAGGTAAGCCGATATCGAGCAGGCGAAACGCCGTAATCAGACTAACCTCAAAGGAATCAAAGGATACAGAGACAGAGACTATTAGCTGCCCAATAGTTGCTGCTGCAGAGGAAGCTATAGAATCTGAAAAAAGCAAAGCAGGGATATCTTCCAGGGGTACAGCGAGTAAACTGACATCGGTGCTGCACACCCCTAAGGGAATGAGGCCCCCAGCTGTTAGGACAAGACAAGCTGCTGCCACAGCTGCCGCTACAGTATCAGTGAGTGTAGTGGAGCTCATGAATCGTAAGGAGAAAGAGAAAGAGAAGAAAAAATTGAAAAATAAAAACACGGAGATGGCGTCTGTGGCCAGGTTAACACCACTACCACCACTCACTGATGGGAACATCGGGTTGGAGCAAGAAACAGGACAAGATGTAGCTGTCATGACTTCAGTGGTCTCTGATGCTGATAGCAGGGCTCCTGGTGGCGAAAGATCTGGGACCTGTGAGATGGTAGGCAAAGAGCTCGTTAACGATTCTATCACAGTCACTGAGATGGCAACAGAATCCTCAGTAGAGGAAACGGACTGTTTAATCGAGCCTGTGCTTAATCATGAAATTCCCTCTCAAACTGCCGACATTATTGCGAGTGTCTGTCAGGCAGACCTAGGCCAGCATCACTCCCAGGGCACAGGTGATATTGCTGGCGTATTAGCAGAGAGTGCAGCGGCTAGCTCCATGGAGGGTCATACTCTAGGCCAAACCTCAGGTCAAGACCAAGGCCAAGATCAGAGAGCCGAATTTGTCACCCGGAATGGCCAAAAGGATGGGGGGAAAGAGAAAGAAAAAGAGAAAGAGAAAACCCCCAGCGAGTGTTTTTTCTCAGTGACTGAGGAGGCCGACTGGTCAGCTGATGAGGAAGAGGAGCTCAACAGCTCGGACATCGATGGCAGCAATTTAGAATCAGAAAGCGACCCAGAAGGGGAGCCACCACAGACAGTTAAAACATTGCACTCTCAAAAAGGTCAAGGTGATCTAACATGGGACCATTCCCCTACGACTCTGCTACAGGGTAACCTAAACCAGGCGGCAGATCCCTTGCAGGGTCAGGTGCCCTTATCAGCATCACAGGACACCACACAACCCTCAATGAACTCAATGATGTTAATGATGGAGTCGATCCATCAGGGTATCACAGCACATCGTGAGGAGACCAGATCCGACAGCCTCAAGGCCCAGGCTACCATGAGGAAAATGAAAGGGGTGGTCAGGAAGCTCTCAAAAGCTTGTGAGAACATGGGAGATAGGGTTTCAAATTTGGAAGAGAGAATTGTCTCGACTGAAGCAGAGGCGGCAACCGCAACAAGAAAAGTGGAATCCCTAGATACACAGGCACAGGACGTCCAGTGGAAGCTAGAAGATTTGGAAAACAGACTAAGAAGAAACAACCTTAGAGTCTTAGGGATTCCGGAAGGTTGTGAAGGACAGGATGCCAAGGCATTTATTGTAAAAATATTCGAGAAAGCATTTCCAGATGTCGCAGGGTGGAACTGGACTACTGAAATCCAGAGAGCACATCGCATACCATTCAGGATGAGGCAGAATGCTAGAGCAGATGATAAGCCCAGAGCAATCCTGATATATATAGGAAACTTCTTGCTGCGCCAATCTATTGCAGAAAAAGCCAGACCAGATTCTAAGAGGGCTTTTGACGGTGGCTCTTTCTTCGTGAGGCCGGATTTTTGCCATACTACGGTGGAACGGCGATGGAGATTAAGACAGTTAATTAAGCCATTTCAGGAAAAAAAAATACAGGTCTATCTCATCAACCCGGCACAACTTAAAGTTATTCATCAGGGAAAGACTCTTTATTTTCCTTCAGAAATCAAAGCCCGGGACTTTTTAAACTCAGTATAGATTGAGCTCATGTTTAATCAGCACTTCTAATTCAGACTAGCTCTAGGGTGGTATAACTGAGGTAAGGTGTGTGGCTAAGGGCTAAGCATAAAATTCGAAGGTTTGAGTTTGAGACTGTGTGGTGTCATTATATGTTATTATATGTTTTCAGGAGTTAAAACAGCTCGAAGCTGGTAGAAAAAAAAAAAAAAAATAGGCAAAATAGGCAAATATGGCAAAAAAAAGGGGGAATCAATTGGATTTTACTTTATGGGTTCTGAAAAAATCTTAGGTTAATGGTGTTTCCTAATTATATGTATTCTTATATGTATTCTTTGTTTTTTTTTTTTGAATTCAGAGCCCACTGCATCGCACGCTGCATCCATCACACGCACAGACTCAGTCTGCGCGCTCCTTTTGGGAGGGGGTCAGGGTCAGGGGTGGCTTCAGGGGGGGTTCTGACACGGGGTGGGAGGGCGGGACATGGGGGGGAGAAAGCAAAAAAAAAGAAAGTTCTCATAGCTAAGATGTATATTGTCAAAAACGTTAGTTCACCATTGCTAAGGGTATTCTATTCATGTAAAGTTTTCAGGGGAATAATTGATTGGATAGACCAATGGATACGATTCCTGCAGGGTTATGTCTAAGCTAAATGTAGTTAGCCTTAACATAGGTGGCCTCAATAACTGGAAAAAAAGAAGGAGGTTGGAGGAGTATATCAAGATAATAGGGGCTGATATTCTTTGCCTTCAAGAAACTCATTTGCCTTGGAAGAATAAACACTGGTTGAATTTTAGGGGATATGATATTTTATCATGTTCTTCACAAACATCTATGATAAAAGGGGTAGCAATCATTGGAAAGACAGGATTGGGGGGGGTCAAAAGGTGTAAGTCAGATATGTCTGGACGTTGGGCTATATGTGAAATGAACATAGGTCTCACAATTTGCACAATATACGGGTCTAACCTTGATGATCCGGCAGTAATGGATTATTTAGAGCAAGAGTTAACAAATTGGTCAGCCCCGGTAATAATCTGTGGAGATCTAAATATCTCAGCAGATTTTACATATAGGTGTGTATATACAGGTCGGAAGCCACGGGTATATAAGGCGCTATCCTCTGTTATTAAATCCCATGGCTTGGTAGATGTGTGGGGAAGCTTAAAGCGAGATAATCCAGGGTTTACATATTTTTCACACCCTTGCAACAAATATACCAAACTGGATTATTTTATGATAACAGCTAACTATCTTCCAAATGTGGAAATAGTAAGGTTGCCCAAGATAATCTCGGATCATAATCCCCTTGTGTTAACAATTGCTGTCAGTCAACAAGGGAAAAAAGGTAGACCTTGGACTCTCGATAGGAAGCTTTTAATGGATACAAATTATATCTCGCATTTGAAAACTTGGTGTCAGTAATTTTTCGATGCAAATAGATATAGTGCTCCCCGCAACATTGTCTGGGATAGTTTTAAAGCTGGTCTGAGAGGTGAGACAATTAGCTATGTCGGGCGAATGTGGAAGAAAGGCAAGATAGAGAGGGAACGGCTATTGGGTAAATTGGCAGATGCAGAGGAACAGCATAGGAAAGATGTAAGTCAGGGGTGCCAGGGTAATTTAAGCTTAGAGCGACTGAATAGTATCAAGGCTGAACTCCAGCTACAATTGGCAAAAAAAGCTGCAGCCGGATATCATTCATATAGATCTGGAATGTACGAAACAGGGGAAAGTGCCGGTAAGGCTCTGGCTCTGCGGATAAGGCAGGTTGCCTCAAAGAACATCATAACCGAAATAAAGGAAGGAGATCAAACTTATAAAAAGTCAGATGAAATCCTGGATGTTTTCAAGAGATTTTACCAAGAGCTTTATAAGGAAGAGGCAGAAAATGATGATCCAGGTATAAACTGGCCAGAAATGGGTACCAAACTCAGTGCTAACCAAAGAGAAAAATTGGAAGGAAGTATTACTATAGATGAATTATCCGAGGCATTACAGGATCTATCATCAGGAAAGGCGGCAGGACCTGATGCCATTCCTTTGGAAGTATACAAATGTCTAAGGGAAGAAATAACGCCCTTATTATTGGATTTATTTAATGGGGTTATCAATACCGGGGTTATCCCGGAATCTTGGACCGAAACAAATATTGTGGTCTTCCATAAGAAGGGGAAACCGAAAGAGAGTCCTGGGTCATACAGACCTATATCATTGATAAACAGTGACAACAAATTATATGCCAAAATCATGGCGACCCGGCTGGCCAAGATCATTGGGACCCTGGTTTCTCCCTGGCAGCACGGTTTCATTCCTGGTAGAGACACGACCGATCATATAAGGAGGG
Organism: Lissotriton helveticus; assembly: GCF_964261635.1. Taxonomy (NCBI): domain Eukaryota; kingdom Metazoa; phylum Chordata; class Amphibia; order Caudata; family Salamandridae; genus Lissotriton; species Lissotriton helveticus. The sequence continues at coordinate 246,529,917 of NC_136059.1, read as the reverse complement.
TCATTACACTATTTGATATACAAGCTGCCGAAGGAGGGAGGGCTGCTATGACCCTTCTAGATGCAGAAAAAGCTTTCGACCGCGTCAGGTGGAGGTTCTTGTGGCGGGTAATGAAAGACAGAGGTTTTGGCCCTAAATTCCTACAGGCAATTGGTGCTATGTACGTCAACCCAACGGCCAGGATCCATCTTATGGGTGAGCAGTCAGGTAGGATTTACATCTCAAGGGGCACGCGACAAGGGTGCCCGTGCTCACCCATTCTTTTTGCTCTGTATATAGATCCTCTAATAAATCTGTTAATGGATAGTAAAATTAAGCCAGTGGTTACCAAAGGATTTCAGACCAAAGTACTCGCCTATGCGGACGACATCGCTATTTTAACTACGGATCCTGATAGTGCCCTGAATGAAATTGTTAAAATCACTTCTGAATTTGGGAGACTATCTGGATACCGTCTTAACGCAGCTAAGACGCAGGTATTATGTACCGGTAATATAAACAAAACGGATAATAGATATCTGGATTCAGTTGTCTATCTAGGAATTACAATTAATGCCCAGCCAAAGGATATTATCAAAGATAATTTTGAGCCATTACTTATCAAAATTAAACAGGATTTAAGGAGAATAGACAAACTTCATCTATCAGTTATAGGAAGAGCAAATGTTATTAAAATGTCTATGTTTCCAAAAATTTTGTATAAATTTAGGGCTATCCCTTTCAAAATTGAAGATCTATTGATAAAGGAAATGGAGTCGATATTCATGAATTTTGTATGGCAATATGGTAAGGTTAGGAGATCCAGTAAGCTCATGTCTCTTCCTCAAGAAAAGGGGGGGCTGGGAATGCCCAATCTCAGGTATTACAATTGGGCTTGTTTCCTTACAGGGATGTCTGTGCTTCTCTTTCCAGATGATGCTAGATACAGCCAGGGAGCTATCCCCACTATTTACCACCTGGCACTGGGGGGGGAAGTATATGGAATATTGTCAAGGAAACATGACAAACGTTTCTTTAAAGCCTCAGGCTATAAGACTATCGGAGATATCTGGGGGATATGGTCATCAATCCGCAAAGATCAGGACATCCCAAAGTATAATCAGCACACCCTATTATGGAATTCAGATTTATTTCCGCATTTAAGCGATGATGGCCCATGGAAGCATTGGGAAAGGCAAGGGATTAATTCATTAGGCCAAGTAATGATTAAAGATGTCTGCAGACCTCTAGAATTGCTTAGGACACGGTTTTCACTCCAAGGGGTCCAAGTATTTAAGTATATGCAGCTGGTTAATACCATCAAGTCAAAAAGACCGGGTTTGAATATATCTAATGAATGTGCTTTACTGGATTATCTGAAAGGTGGAGGTCATAGAATCAAAGATTTGTACAGGTTACTTATGGAGAGCCTTTCTGATGATTTGATCAAGGTTGAGGAGTGCTGGGCTCACAAACTGCAGGATCCGGAAATCGATCTCGACAGAGCACTGGTAATGGACAAAAGGTTTCTGAGATCATCAAATTTAAGAGCACAGCACTTCAAGACTCTTTTTAACCTATACTACACACCAGCTAAACTGTTTAAATGGGGTAAGAGAATGGATCATAATTGTCCTAGGTGTGGCAAGGGGCCGGCAGACGTATTACATATGTTTTGTAATTGTTTAAACTTGGGACCAATCAAAAATGAAATTGAAAAGTTCTTAGAGGGGCTGCTAGCTGTCAAAATTGACCTATCCCCTACACTGCTAATATTTGGCTGTGATGTAAAACTAGATTTGAGTATAGAAATAGAGGCGTTGGTTTTTATCTCGACAGCTGTTCTTAGGATATTAATCGCTGCTGCGTGGAAGGATGTGGACCCTCCAACTTTCCAAATGTGGATGTGTCGGCTGCTAGGGATCCACAATATTGAATCGGAACTTTATGCCCTTAAAGGAATCAAAGCCAGAGAAATGGGTTTACGTGTATGGGCACCAGTGGCTAGCTGGAGGAAGGCAAGATGCGCGACCCTCTAGACTTGATAATATTAAGAGATGCCCCGGACATTTCTCTGCATGTTTTGTTTTTACCCGGTTATTTAATTATACCTGTCTTTTTTGCTATTGGGTAATGTTGCTCATATTGTATTTATCATATTATCAAATGTACTTATATGTGTCTATATTTTACATTGATCTATATATGCATATTTATTATCTTAATGCACATCTGGCAGCTGTGAACTTTCAATAAAAAAAAAAAAAAAAAAAAGGCACCCAACAGATTTCCTCTGTGCTGGCTCCAATGGAACTTCAGATTCCATTGCACAGCTCATATGTGCGACGTGGTGTGGTTGACCAGAAAAATACAGCAGTCTAAGAGCCTAACAAGCCTCAGAACTGTTTTCAATGAGTACCACGACTGAGGCTGAAATGAGCCTGAAAGTTCTGGACAAGTTGAAGCGGAGGGAAGTCCTTGAACTTCAATGTATACAGCATTGCTCCAATAATGGGCAGACTCTGTGAAGAAATCAGGTGCTACTTCAGCGCATTCATTCTAAACACCAGTGATATCAAGATGTTCATGTCATCAGGAGATGGTCTACCACTGACTGTGGCAAGCCTGCCTTCAACAGCCAGTTGTAAAGGTTTGGGGAAACCTCGAAGGTATGCCACTCTAAGAACATCTTTTTTGTGAACACCCAAAGGGTGCTGGTGAGGCCGAAGGAAAGCACTGCTAACTGAAAATGCACATGGCTGACCTTGAACCACAGAGGGCGTTTGTGGGAATGCAGGGCACGCATATGAAAATATACTCCCTGCAGATCCAAGAACATCAATGAATTCCCCTAATCCTTAGCAGCCAAGATCTGTTCCAGTAGGAGATTTTTAAACGGGTCCTTCAGCAAGAAGGCATACAGCGGTCAAAGGTCTACTATAAACTGGAGGCCTCCATCCTTTTTACATAAAGAAATAAGGCAAGTAACAACCCCTCTTCTTTCCAAGTCTGGAGCCCTCTCGGTAGAACCTTTGGAGAGCAACAGCCGCAGCTCCTGTAATAGAATATAGAGGAGCTCCTCTGAAAGTTGGTCGCATATATTTGGGGTGGGGGGAATCTGGCAGAGTAAAAAAGAAAGGATAGGGCATAGCCATGCTGAATTATTTATATGACACATCGGTCAAAGGTGATGGATCGCTGCCCAAAACGATATACAGAACCCTGCCCCCTAAAGGTTGGATGAGTGTAGCTTGGTGCCTGTTGCTGCAGGAGAAGGGGACTAAGAGGACTGGTGGCCCTGCTGGCACGCATGGCCACCCCAAGTCCCGGGCCTCTACAGTACTGGGATGCCTGCTGCAGCAGCTGGGGCAATTGCTGCTGTCCATACACCGCAGAATAAGCTTTTTCATCCACAAAACACGAGCCATCTGATGGGATATCCATAAGAGAGGTTCGTACATCCCCAGAAAGTCTTGAGGAACGCATCCAAGTGGAGCACAACGCTGGGGCCAATTGACCTTCCTAGGCAATCAGTAGTATATAGGCCATGACGAATCACACATTTGGCTGCATCATGAATTGTTTGAGCAAGGGAGGCCAGAAATCTCCCTGGACTGCAGGCAAGATCTCGCTGGCAACGTTTCAATAAGCATGTGTAGCAACCCAACAAACAGATACCATTGACCGATCTCCATACCATGCTAGCCGAGGAGAACAAATACCTCCGTTCTCGAAGACTCCCTATTGGGGTTAACAATGCTGGTAGATGCCTAAAACAACAGGCTCTCTGAGGTAGGTTTAGTGAGAAAATCAGGATCACCAGGAAAATCTGCAGCATGGACACTTTGAAGACCTCGATCTACTGCGGTGTCCCTGATGGACCTGGAAACTCAAGGTGTACAGGGATCAGCTAAAGACTGCTCCAAAACTGGGGACCCTGACGGAGATCGGCTGACATTGTGACGCCCGTATGCCTTCTCTGTGGATATGGAGAGGTGGAATAGAGTAAAGTCCAGTTTCGCTTGCGTTTGGACTTCAGCTTAGACTTATTGGAAGAAATCAACTGCAAAGTAAATGTCTTGCAGGAATGATCTGAGAATGGGACAGAGTCTGCACATGCAACTTAAAACAGGACTTACGCACAGCAGCAACTGCTACTTATGTTCAGCAACATACAAAATTCACATGCCTATCCCATCTTCGTTTGCATGAGGTCACACTTATTGCACAACTTTGAGGTATGTCCCAAGCCTGAACACGAGAGAGACCTCGTTCAGGTCTGTGACCAACATCAGTTTTCTTCAGTCACTGCATGGTTTGAAACCTGTAGTTTTAGGACAGAACATCATTCATTAGCACACAGGGTTTAACTTTAGGAGTTATCGGTGGGTCGACGGATTAGGGAGTAGAGCTCCTGATCTGCACATAAAGAAAGAAACCAATGTCATTGCGCAGGGGTGGTTCTTATAAGCGGCTCCCCTCCATCACTTCTGGGATTGTATGGAACTAACGCAGAGGAGCACAGAGCCACCTAGAGGCATAGAGGAGTATTGCTGAAAAAAGTTTCTGAAACCAGGACCTGAGAACTATTCTGGGGTGAGAAATCTGCAGTTAGGAGTATCCATCAAAAAGGTTCTTTTTAGTAGACTGACATCTTAAGACAGGAGAGAGAGAAGCAACACCTCTTAAAATGTTTCAGATGCCTTTAAATTACTAATAAATATCCAGAAAAAAACACAAAAGATATAATTTAAGCAGAGCTCAAAGAGACTCCTTTCACACATGATGTGCGATAGAAATCTGAAGGATGGTGGTCTCTGCATGGTGTGATCTTCAATCTGATTATCTCCAATTGGTTAAACGTTCGTTCTTAAGGTCTCACCTATGCTGCATAGGAAAAAGACTTTTTGGAATCGCTTCACTTATCGCCCTAAAGCGTAAACGCGTTGCTTTCAATGTGCATGTTTGGCGATTCCCTTGCGGGAGCGAGCTTTGGCACCATGTATTTGCAATTATCGCTCTTGGTGCTGCTCGCTCCTGCAAGGGAAACGCTTTTACTTTTGCTGACAAGTTTCTCACATGCCTTTTAACCCCTTTGACGCTTATGACGAGCTCAGCTCGTAATGAGCACAGTGGAGCTGTGATCATAACGATCTGAGCTCGTCATAACTGCTGCGGAACGCCCACGTGGGGCTATTTTCCCTCCTGTGCGGGTGTTCCATGGGAGTGGGCGGAGTCGTGACGAGCTCAGCTCGTCATGAGCACAGCTCCACTGTGCAGCATGATGAGCTGGGCTCGTCACAAGCACCGCGGCGCCGCGCGATGCCCACCCCCCGCACCGCGGGGTAATTAGCCCAGCATGGAAGGTGTTAAGAGTTGTGGTGTTAGTGTGTGCAGCCTGGTATTAGTTGTTGGGCAGTTTTGCGTTGCTGAAGAGTGCGCCGATAATCTTGCGTTGCTTGTCTGTGTGCTCTGTTCACCCTCTAATTTGTATGCCCCGTCCTCTTGCTTTGTTCAACTCAACACTCTGGGGTTTGCCTACCTCTCAGGCTGCCCGAGTGTTATTCGCCCGATGCTTGTTTGTGTTCTCTCCTATGACCTGTGCGCTTGCCCTCAGTCTGCGGCGCCCCTCTCTTTGATTTGGTTCCACTCCCCAGCCCTGATTATTTCCAGCTGCCCTCCACTGTGCCTGTGCACCACCTCTCTGGGGACCCAGAAAAGAGCATGTGACCCTGCTCTGCCCCGCAGATGGTCGGTGATCTCTCACAAACTATGGTAGTGCCCGGGGGCAGAGGCATCACTAGGGTTGGTGTCACCCAGTGCGGTAACGGTGTCACCCCCTCACGACTTACCCCATGGACCTGTGGATCCGCTCTGCATGAGACCTTCGGCGCCAGTTAACTTATTGGCCGATGCCACTGAGGCGCGGATCAGTGCACCTCCTCTATGGTAGGTTCGCCTCAGCCACGTCACCACACCGGGGCTTTCACCTTTTCTGGGCCGGTTCAGCCCACACCTGATGTCTGCTAGTGAGGAAACCACCACATTTCACCTTGTTGTTTCGGATGGGGGCGCCGAGGGACCAGGAAAGACAGGACTCAGGCTGCAGGGAAAGGTTTGGTGACTGCCTCTTCAGGACAGCCCTCTATTAGCATTTCTGAACACAAACACCAATTTTTACAAATGCAGCTTCAATATTTATTTATTTATTTATGACATTTATTGAGCGCGGACAAATGCCCGTGGGCGTCTCTGCGCTAAGATATCTGCGAATAATTCTCCTACTGCCAGGGTAGGTATTGTGTTACTGGTTGAACAGCCAGGTCTTTAGCTGTTTGCGGAAGGTCCAAAGTGAAGGGCTGGTTTTTATTGACTGGGGTAAGGAGTTCCATAATTTCGGGGCCGAGACCAAGAACCTCCGATCCCCCCAGGAAACAGTTTTGGTGCGGGGAACCACTAGATCGTTTAGAGTGGAAGAACGTAAAGATCTAGATAGACGGTAAGGAGTCAGATGTTGTTTGAAAAATGAGGGTCCTTGATTGTAAAGAGACTTATACACAATGCAGAGAGTTTTAAACTTAATCCTGTTTCTGATATGAAGCCAGTGTAACTTTCTAATGGTGTCAGTCGCGGACTTATATTTGGGAATTCTGGCCAAGAGTCTAGCTGCTGAGTTTTGGACAGTTTGCATTTTATTAATGACCCTTGCTTGGGCATTTGCAAACAGGGCATTACAGTAGTCCAAAGTAGACAGCACTAAAGAGGTCACCAGGGTTTTACCGGCCGTTTCAGGGAGGAAGGGGATGATTTTCTTTATTAGGCGCAATTTATGGAAGGCTGAGGATGCAATTTGGTTGGGGTCACCTTGCTTGCAGGTTTAGGCGGAATTCCGAAGGCCATGGGCCACCATACGGAGGACCAATCTGGGGTGAGTTGTCCGAATATGACGACTTCCGTCTTATCGGAATTAGGTTTTAAGCAATTGGAGGCCATCCAGGCCCCAATAGCCAACATACCTTCTTTAAAGTTTTCTGCTACCTTATCGCCGTTGTTTTTGATAGCCAAAACCAACTGCGTGTCATCCGCATAGGAGGTAAGGCTCATCCCATGTGCTCGAATGATGTTAGCTAGGTCCGACACGTAGATATTAAAGAGTGTCGGACTTAGGGATGAGCCTTGTGGTACCCCGCATGGCAGAGACAGGTTGGACGATTGGAAGGAGCCCAGTGTGACAGCCTGGGTTCTGTCAGACAAAAAAGATGCAAGAAGTTCCTTGGCTGTGTGTTGAATGCCCATGTTATCAACACGGTCGACCAAAATCGAGTGGTCGACCGTGTCGAAAGCAGCCGATAAATCTAGCAGTATTAATACTGCAGTTCCACCATGATCTCGGATGGATCTGATGTCATCTGCAGCTTTGATCAGCGCGGTCTCCGTACTGTGGAATCGGCGGAACCCAAATTGAGTATCATCGAGTAGATGGTGTTCCTCTATGAAAGCAGATAGTTGTAAATTCATTGCTTTTTCGGCAACTTTAGCCAGGAATGGAAGGCTTGCAATTGGCCGGTAGTTTTTCAATTCATCCTTATCAAGGTGAGGCTTCTTTAGTAATGGTTTGAGGAGAGTTTTTTTGAGAGCGTCTGGATAAATACCTGATCTGAACATGGTGTTGCAAATTAGGGTGATGGCAGGTATAAGCACATCGATAATGGGTGGAAGAATTTTAAAAGGACAAGGATCAAGTGCAGAGCCTGTTCTGATCATGGTAATGATTTCCGCAGTTTGAGCGTTGGTGATATCTGTAAAATGAGTAAACTTGGGTGCAGAGTAAGTCAAGGTCTGGGTAATAGAGGGGGTATTGGTATTATTTGAGAAAGCCGAGAAGATGTCATTGACCTTCGTGAAAAAGAAGGTAGCCAATGCATCACAGAAAGATTGAGAGGGAGGTGGGTTCAGATCAGGGGAGTAACCAGCTAGCTGCTTGGTGGTATCGTAAAGTTCCTTAGAGGAGTTTTTGGCTAGCTCTATCCGTTCACTAAAGTACTTTTTCTTAGCCTCACTGATCATGGTTTTATATTTGACCAACATCTCCTTATAGCGAATTTTGTTGTCTTCGCTATAGGCCTTTCCGCCAATGCCTCCCCTTATTCCTGCATAGTTGTTTCTGAGTTCTTAGTTCTTCAGTGAACCAAGGTGCCGAGGGGACGAGTCTGTTTCTGGTCACCTGTTTAGTGGGAACCAGTGAATTAGCGGCAGTACCCAGCCAGTCGTGGAATTGCTTGGTGGCAATGTTGGGGTCAGCGGAAAAAATGGGGTTGGAATTACCAAGTAGTGTTTTCAGGCTGGGACTATCTATGTCGTTCCAGGCTTTAAACGGTTGACGGGAATTGGCAAATACTTTAGAGGTGGGTGTTTCCTGGATGATGATAGAGCCCAAGATGGCGTAATGATCTGACCAAGTAAGAGGGAGGATTTGTTTTATGTGGATATCCTCCAGATTGGAGAAAATGCCATCCAGTGTGTGGCCACCGTCATGCGTAGGAGAGTTAACCAGAAGGGGAAGACCAAATGTCTTCATGTCTGAGATAAGGGATAAAGTATCCCTATCTTCTGGTTTGTCTAGGTGAAAATTAAAATCACCCAAAACTGTAAAAGAGTCTTCCAGAGCCAGGGATTCCAGGATAGAACTCAAATCCGTGATAAAGTCTGATCGTGGTCGTGGTCCAGGTGGTCTGTATACGAGGATCCCTTTGAAGTTGTTAGAAGGGGATAACATGATTGCGAATTGCAAAGCTTCACAAGAGGATGACGGAGTGGCAGTAATTGTCACGTTAAGTGAGTCACGGTCGATAATCGCTAGTCCGCCCCCTTTTTATGCTGTCTATCGTGTCTATAGATTGTGAAACCTCTTGGGACTGAGATCACTAGGTCTGGGTCGGATGAATTGTCCATCCAAGTTTCGGTCATGAATAATATATCTAAATTCCTATCCTCTATCAAGTCTGCTATATCCTGTCGGTGTTTACCGAGTGAGCGTACATTAGAAAGTGCTATCGATATGCTGGTATGTGTATTTTTGTTAGCACTTGAGGATGATTTAATGGCGAGGGGGATAGAAACCATACAATGAAGACAGGAATGGGTGGAAAGACCGGGAAGGGATACTGGTTCAAGCTTTCGACAATCGCAGTGATTGTGAGGACGCATCTCAAGCAGCTTAAGATTAGAGTAGTATAGGCGAGTCACTGGGTTAAGGGGACCAGGGGTGGTGGCCCTGGGCCCGGTCCAGGTGCGGATGGGCGCAGACGGGCTTGCCTTTGGCGCGCCCGCTGCGCGGACGTGGAGGATTAGTATTTTTGTACATGTAAGGGGTGGTATTAGAGGACGGTGGGAGGCGTCCAACAACTGGACCGCAACCCTTCCTCCCAGCAAGATGGTGTCTGAAATGGGTGCAGTTACGGTGGCAGCACCTTAAATCGGCTGCGCCATACACAACAAAGGAATTGGCGGCTTCGGAGCGACGCTAGTCTCGGGCCGAAGTGCAAAGAGGTAGCGTTTGAAATAGAACTGTTAAAATATGTACACATTTTAAAATACACGTACTTTGTATTTCAAGAGCGTGCAGTAAGGCAGTGAACACAAAAGAGCTAAGAGCCCCCGGCTTCCGCCTCAGGGGAGAATGTGGCAAATATCACAGCTATAGTATGTGACGCCCCTTAAATATCCTGGGAGGGCGGGAGGGTCCAACAACTGGACCGCAACCCTTCCTCCCAGCAAGATGGTGTCTGAAATGGGTGCAGTTACGGTGGCAGCACCTTAAATCGGCTGCGCCGTGCACAACAAAGGAATTGGCGGCTTCGGAGCGACGCTAGTCTCGCGCCGAAGTGCAAAGAGGTAGCGTTTAAAATAGAACTGTTAAAATATGTACAAATTTTAAAATACACGTACTTCGTATTTCAAGAGCGTGCAGTAAGGCAGTGAACAGAAAAGAGCTAAGAGCCCCCGGCTTCCGCCTCAGGGGAGAATGTGGCAAATATCACAGCTATAGTATATGACGCCCCTTAAATATCCTGGGAGGGCGGGAGGCGTCCAACAACAGGACCGCAACCCTTCCTCCCAGCAAGATGGTGTCTGAAATGGGTGCAGTTACGGTGGCAGCACCTTAAATCGGCTGCGCCGTGCACAACAAAGGAATTGGCGGCTTCGGAGCGACGCTAGTCTCGCGCCGAAGTGCAAAGAGGTAGCGTTTAAAATAGAACTGTTAAAATATGTACAAATTTTAAAATACACGTACTTCGTATTTCAAGAGCGTGCAGTAAGGCAGTGAACAGAAAAGAGCTAAGAGCCCCCGGCTTCCGCCTCAGGGGAGAATGTGGCGAATATCCATCAGATGAAGCATGTAATGAATGTGCGCGCTGATTGTAGGTCTCAGTGCAGAGGGAAAAGAAAAGGGGGGGCCAATTGGCCCCCACGCACGCATGGCGGGGCCCGGCCCCTTCCATATCCCTCCCGGTCCCTTCGTGGTGGCTTGCCCCCGCCCTTGCCCCGGAAGTAGTTGTGCACTTCCGGGCCGAGGGGGCGGGGCCGCGGCTGCGAAGGGGTTAAGAGCCTGGGGAGCGCGGGAAGCGGCCTCTTTGTGCCCGCGCTTCCCAGGCTCGCTCCTCGCCCCACCGTGGGGCTGTGTAATTTTCTGTATTTTTGTTCCAGGTGTCAAAGTTGGAGCGGCAGGTTCGGGACTCGGAGAAGCGGGCAGACAGCGATCGAGACGAGCAGCTTTCTGACCTGGGGACTGCGACCGGCGCTTCGTTTCGCAAGCGGTGCGGTGGAAGCATCGAACGGCAGGCACAAAGAGCGGTCTTGTACTTAGGAAGCTACACTACGAGGGCGGCAGGATCGCTGGTACATGGCCATCCTGAACGGACTGCGGGACATTCGAACGGTGGTGTGAGTATCCCGCTCTAGAGTGAAGAATTATTGTTTGGCCCAGTGGGGTGGAGTTTATTGTTTTCTTGGTGAGATCTGCTATTGGACCGCGGCGAGGTGGAGGACCGATGGGCTCACTTTGTTTACAGGGACCGGGACATTCAATTTAGGGGGTGGTCCACTGGTATGCCGCTGCGGTTAAAAATCTGCCTCGACCCCACTATGCGCAGGTATCAAAGGTAGCTGTTTGGAAAGGGCTCACACCGATATCGCAGGAGCACTTTAAACAAACTCGAATATGGTAACGGGTTTCATTTTGTAAGGAATGTTGCTGCTTGTTTAGTGCGAGGTAAACAGCGTTTTTTAAGACAAATAATTTTCATAATGGTGTTACAGGAGGATGACGAGTTTACACATGGGGTGAGCTGTCAATTTCATTGACGATTAATAGCATCTAATACGGTACACGGGCTGTTACCAGATCATCAATGTGTGTGGCAGCTGGGCCTTCATGCAATGCTCCCAGAAGTCGGTATACACAAGGTATGCTGCACAGCTGGGCGATTTGAGCAAACTCGGATATGGTAATTTTTTTTTCCAAGGGGCCTTTTACCGTGGAATGTATTGGGAAGTCCGAATTAATTGTGTAAGGAAGGTTGCTGCTTGTTTAGTGTGGGGTAAGCATGGTTTCTTAAGACAGATAATTTCAGTATGGTGTCACAGCCGGATGAGGGTAAACAGGGGGAGAGCTGTTATGGTCATAGACGATTAGGAGTATCTAATCCTGTACACGTGCTGTTACCAGACCATCAATGTGTGTAGCAGTTGGGCCTGCAGGCTATGCTCTCAGAAGTCGGTATAGACAACGTAGGCTAGACAGCTTGATGTCCGCAGCCTCAGCCTACCACGTGTTCATTTCACGTGCTCACCTCTGCTCCAGAATTGAAGTATATGGCACAGAAGATACAGCATATTCATATTGTATTAATGAGATAAAGGAATGTTTCACAGCCGCATATTGTTTATTAAGCGACCTCAGAGCACAACATTGCACCAGGGTTCGTTAGCTCCTTTCTTTCTTTTCATGTGTGCATGTCCAGTGGGGACTAGGGACAGGGTGTGTGTTTATGTCTAGATGCATATGTGTAGTATATCCGTGTGTGCACACGTGCATGTATGGGGAGAGGAATGAAGATTGCATGGATGAAAGTCTGGAATGGGGTTTCTGTTTTGGCATACATGAAGCTATATCTAGCTGCCTGCGCCACCATCTAGTGGTCAAGTTTAAAAGTGCGGAATCATTTGTATTTTCATGATGGTCCGACGAGATAGATAGAGGGGTAGCTAGCATGATTAAGGGGGGCTTTCTTCACATGGGGATGCCAGAATCTGCGCTAATGATGGTGTTTGCATTACCCTAAGCGGTTGGTTTGATAAATACCATTTATATTTAGGCTATTGGTAAAGATGGAAATATAGCAATGAGATGTTATTGAGTGAGGTGAGCGCAAGACACACGGGGGTATAGCTCAGTGGTAGAGCATTTCCACCGAGAATCATTGTCGCAGGCGCCGGGCTGGGTCTAAGCACCGGCCGTCTAAACTGGTCTTTAGCGGGCTCTGTTTTGAGCCCTATAACAGGTGCCCTGTTTTTCCAGACTGTAGGGACAACAGGAACTTCGATGTTACGTTTTTTAAATTACGTAAGCTAAACATCCGGGCTTAGCATGGTGTGCTGCCTTAAATTGTGTTTTGCTGTTTCTGCCATTGCATCCAGATATATGATACAACAACAAGTAACATCATACCTACAAGGTTTTCAAAGGTTGTTAGCTGTAGAAGGCTCATAGACCATAACGTCATGCCATAACTTCTCCACTAACGAGAAGTGAGCACGCATACAGGCAACAAGTCCCTGTGTTGGTTTTTCTTTCTTCATCTACTAGCTGGGACGGGCCCAGAGCTCTGGATGGCTCGTGCATTGATATTCAAATTATTGCTCATTCCTATGGGGGGTGCATTGCATGGTTACCTCATGAACATCCAACTTTCTTTTCTCTTCCGAACTTTATGCATCACTGAATGCAACGGTGGGGACTGTCATTTAGGCCCCCTCCCCCTGCTCATCAGTTCGGAATAGCATTCTGCTGTGGAGTGTTTTTTTAGAAACACTAACAGCAGCAAGTCCCTGGGTCTGTTATCTAGATGGGACGGGCCCGGAGCTCAGGGTGGCTCTGGTATTGACGTTTCAATTATTGCTCATTCCTATGGTGGGTGCGTTACATGGTTATCTCATGAACATCCAACTCTTCTCTTCTGAACTTTATGCATTACTGAATGAAACAAGACTTAGGTGGCATTGACTTCCAGGGCTTTGCCATTGGGATCAAGAGAGTGAATCCTCCAGTGGATCTCTTATGGAAACCTAAATTTGGAATCTGAAGTGCTACCTCTGAGCGAGGAGCCCTGTTTTTTTCTGAATTACTTACAGTTGGTTTATTGTGGTACTCCATTTCATTGAGATGCTCTGTAGATGGTGCAAAATGCCTTAAACACTGATCTAGCCAGATCAGGTAGCCATCGGGGTGCCTGTGGAAGTGGCGTCATTTGTTCTTGGAGCAAAGTATGTGAGAATAGCGTGAGAAGGTTGCCTGGCATATGCTGTCCATTATGCTAGTGGGCACGTCGCACCAGTCCAAACGACCCTTATTGATGGTAGGTTACAGACAACCTTATTAAAAAACTATCCTAGTGGTAGCCGTGGAGGGAAGCCTTCAGGCTAAGTCTTGGAGGAATGTAAAGCAGCTTGTTTTACCAATCTATAATCCCAAGAATGAGTAAATGGTAGGAGAACCACACCAGGTGTATATTAAATATATGAATTTTTCTAAGCACATCCCTCGAGTCCCATGATGAGGTTAGAGGCAAAATAATTACAGTCGGTAAACTTATTTAGCACACAGTAATTTAGCACCATATACGTTGAGCTCTCGGGGTGTACCAAGCCATATATCAATAAAGTGGTAGGGGAACCACAAATGGCATAGAGACAGGGCCTAGAGCCTGTAGAACTGCTGGGGCCATCACAATGGCATCAACCGAACTGATGGTCACATCAATAGTGGGAAGCCCTACACGCTAATGACTTCTTTCCTGATGTCTTGATATTCCTACACCCTGGCCCTTGTTGTCATACCTTCAAAGGTATCCCGGTGCTCCGTTGCAGCATCAATTAGGCAGTGGGGGATCGGTGTCTAAACCCCGGGGCTACATGTGCTGGTAGTGCGCTTTGGTAGCGACGGCAAGTAGTCATGAAAGGGCTATGGCATTCACTGGGGTATACAGGTTTATTATTAGGCAATGTTATACTAATAGGCACACCACTGTAGCATTGAGTTAAGTGCGCTACATGTGACTCAAGTGACACAAGCTGATGCTATGCTGACCACTCGCAAGTGACGAGTAAGGAAGGGAATACATTCGGGGTTAATGCCAGCTAGGGCCTAGCATCTGAAGACAATGAATGCAGACACGGGTGGGGCAGCTGTAGTTGGGAAGCCAGGAACCCTACCCATCATACAGCGCTACTGCACAGCACTTCACACTGTGTATTGTCAGGAAGGAATCAGGGATGGGCTATTGCATTTACGGGGGACTATAGGTCTAGGCTTTCACGAAGGTCATACTACCAGGCACCCTCACGGTTGCCATGATGTAAATGCCCAGCAGGTGGCACAAGACAGATGCTATGAGACACACTGTCGGTTGCAGGTTGGTTGGAAATGCATCTGGGGACAGACTTTAGCTATGGCTTAGCGTGTTACAAAAGATAGTACGGGCATGTGTACTGTATTTTTCGTACGGAAACCAGAAACACTAATTGTTCTGTGTCTGTTTTATTTTATGTCTGACGGGACCCATGGTTGATACCCGGGAAGACCTCCACACCACAATTACAGGAGGTGGACAGCCAAGAGGATCAGTACACCGGCATCGGGAGTGTCGAAGAAAAGCATCAAGTGTGAGGAGCGGCCATTTCAACGGTAAAAGCGGTGCCGGCTGGTAAAGGTGCTACCCATGTATCATAATTGTAATGTGTGATGGTAACGCATTGGGGTTGCCAGGGGCAGGGCCCCAGTAATGTAGCGGGATGTTGCATCACATAAAGTGGCAGGGCCCCAGTAATGTAGCGGGACGCTGCATCACATAAAATGGCATGGCTTATCAGAAAAACGTATTTCTACAGTAACGGCGCCCATGCTCGCAGGGCCACCAGGGTCATCATGGTTTATTCATAGGTTACCAATTGGTAGGGCCAGCGATGGGGATGTGGCAATGCATAGTGCTAGCTTGGGCAACCCCAGGAGTAGTAGGCGAATGTAACACCTCAACACCCGGACGGCGGAGGCCAGGTAGCGTCACCGAGAAGGGGCGTTAGGTGCCTATGCGTAGGCCAGCCCCGGCTTTAGCCCCTGCAACTTGGGCAGGCTACTGAGTTAGGTGGGGTGTACACGTATAGGGCCAGGATACCCCGGGTCACAACAACTACAGGGACCCAAAAGATGGGGTTTGGCTGTCCAGAGTGGGGAGTGAGAAGTACTCGAGAGGCACACCCCTCCACCCTCAGTATTTAACTGCGGGTAGTGACGATTTGGTTCAACTGGGCAGGTGGTTTCTGGTGGAACGGATAATCTCAGTAGTAAGCAGGTTAGCAAAAATAAACCCAGACGGCACCAGGGGGGGTCTCAGTTGTTTCCTAGGTTACAGTAAAGGGGGGTGGACTCTGTTAGTGCGCTGAATCACGCGGTAAAGAACCACTCGGTAAAGAGGACCAACACGTGGATTGAGAAGTTATTTCAAACACCTCAATTGCAGTAGATTCAGGCAGTGAGCTGCAGACAAAGAATAGTTGGCCATGGTGGGAGGGTCGCTTCTACTTACAGGATGGGGCACATTTGACGGTCAGGGAAGGCCCTATTGATATGGAACCTACTAGCAGGGGTAGAGGGGTTTTTATTAGAAAGATATGACCTTTCAGGGTAGGCTGTTGGGGGGGGCCAGATAGTCGGTCAACTATGCTGGCCTGTGGCGGTAAGGTCATAATCGGTGAACAGCAATTTAAGGTCCTTAGGGGGGGGCGGTCCCATTCACGAAAGGGGCCGCCCAGGGGGAGGGGCCACTGGTCTCTCCCAGAACTTCAGGGGCAGGATATCCGCTTGCTTGGGTGCGGGGGAGGGGAGTCAACGCTTTCCTCAGGCTGGTAGCCACCCCGCACATACACTACGACGTCATCAAGGTGCGCGAGTGTAAGGGCCCTCCTGTTATGGTTAAATGGAGTTAATGGAGCGCACGTGGGTGAAACGTGCCCTGGGTTGCGCATGCGCATCTCGAACGTGAGAGCGTAGCTATAAAGGATCTGACACCGGTTAGCGACCTTGCCGTACGACTTAATTATTAGAATGCAGTTAAATTTTTCAGGATGTTAGATTCGGTTAGGAAACACGCTGTACTAGCTATTTGTTAAGGTTAGCCCATCATACCATGTCAAAATGGATGTTAATCTAATGTTCTGAAGTATGCATTTAATAATTGTCTAAATGTTTATTTTATTAAAATTTTTAATTTTGTTTCATATTTTAATAAATACGGCCAGGGGGTCCCTGATCCCCTGTCTTCCAAAGACTCAGGTGTTGACTGGTTGAATTAAGTAATGCAGTCTGTGTATTAAGGCGGGGGTGGCCGGTAGTCCCAGACCATGAGAAAAGGGGGGGCCAATCGGCCCCCACGCATGCATGGCGGGGCCCGGCCCCTCCCATATCCCTCCCGGTCCCTTCGTGGTGGCTTGCCCCCGCCCTTGCCCCGGAAGTAGTTGTGCACTTCCGGGCCGAGGGGGCGGGGCCACGGCTGCGAAGGGGTTAAGAGCCTGGGGAGCGCGGGAAGCGGCCTCTTTGTGCCCGCGCTTCCCAGGCTCGCTCCTCGCCCCACCGTGGGGCTGTGTAATTTTCCCCACCCTCCATCCCCTTGGTTAGCGGAATTTGGGTAAGGACACTGGTAGGTATACTGTCTAGCGATATGCAGGATCATAGGAATACAATGTTTTCTTCCTTAGGCTTTTTTCCCGTTTACAGAAAAAATTTACATATGTATATGTTTTGTGTTTTGCTGTGGTGTTAACTAATTTTCTCCTTAGGCCTTTTTTCCCTTTTAGAATAGCAATGTCGTATTTATTTTGTGTGTCTGGCGGTAAGGTCATAATCGGTGAGCAGCAATTTAAGGTCCTTAGGGGGTGGCGGTCCCGTTCACGAAAGGGGCCGCCCAGGGGGAGGGGCCACTGGTCTCTCCCAGAACTTCAGGGGCAGGATATCCGCTTGCTTGGGTGCGGGGGAGGGGAGTCAACGCTTTCCTCAGGCTGGTAGCCACCCCGCACATACACTACGACGTCATCAAGGTGCGCGAGTGTAAGGGCCCTCCTGTTATAGTTAAATGGAGTTCAGGGAGCGCACGTGGGTGAAACGTGCCCTGGGTTGCGCATGCGCATCTCGAACGTGAGAGCGTAGCTATAAAGGATCTGACACCGGTTAGCGACCTTGCCGTACGACTTAATTATTAGAATGCAGTTACATTTTTCAGGATGTTAGATTCGGTTAGGAAACACGCTGTACTAGCTATTTGTTAAGGTTAGCCCATCATACCATGTCAAAATGGATGTTAATCTAATGTTCTGAAGTATGCATTTAATAATTGTCTAAATGTTTATTTTATTAAAATTTTTAATTTTGTTTCATATTTTAATAAATACGGCCAGGGGGTCCCTGATCCCCTGTCTTCCAAAGACTCAGGTGTTGACTGGTTGAATTAAGTAATGCAGTCTGTGTATTAAGGCGGGGGTGGCAGGTAGTCCCAGACCATGCTACCCTCGCCCCTCTCAGGCGCGCAGTTTAGAGGGAACTATGGTGCTCACCCATGTTATCTCTCTGTCTGTGCTGAACACAACTTCGTTATTCTCAGGTGGCTCCGTCGCTCAGGTGCACACGCAGGGCTGCAGTCTTCACGAGCTCGTGGCCCATGCACTATAGGTCACGCAGGCGTCAATGGTGTGTGACATGCAGGCATCAATAGTGCATGACCCCTTCAGGCAGTCACGCTGGGCCAGTACAACGCGCCACCCAAATGTTCAAACGGTCTACCCTAAAGAAGCCTTGGTGTTCTGTTTTGCATATTGGTGTCACGGTGTCACCCCATGTGTGGTCCGCACCCCGCGAACTCCCCTAGTGACGCCACGTGGTGGCCAGGGGTCTCTTGTGGCGGGGTCTCCGAGTGAACCGCTGCTTTGTCGGGATGTCCCACCACCCCATGTCGCTCAAGCGGATTGTACCCAGGGGACGGGGAGGGAGGTGGGGGAATGCGAGTGTCACAGGGCTGTTACTCTTCACGGAGATGCATTCTTGCCTCGCAGATGAGGTGTGGTGTCCGTCTGCAGTCTTCTTCCGTCTCTGCTGCTCATCCTGCCGGCCTCCCTCGGAGCACGCATGCCTCCCTCGTGGCTTGTCTCGGAAATTCGTAAGCGCCTGGCCTTTCACGTCGGTATGCCCCCAGGGGCCCTATATGGATCTCAGGGCAGGCGGGGTCCCCACTGTCCACTTGAACCTGTAGATCGGCATGCACTATTTGAATCTCAGAGGCAGGATGATTGCTAGCTCACCTCTGCGCACTTTACTCTTCATATTTAATGAAAGTACCTCAGTGCATGCGGGCTGCCAGCTCACCAATGAGGTCTTTAACCAGTAGATCATTATGCACTCCCTAAAGACCCTCAGGACAGGCGGGCTGCAGCTTACCAGAGTGTACTTGAACTTGTAGATCGGAATGCACTCACTGAAGAGCCTCAGTCAGGCTTCCAGCTCACCACGGTTAAGCCTCTCATGTTTGAGGATTGCTTGCTTACAGGAAGCGATTGAACAAAGGTCCGGCAGTGTGGACGTCCTATTGCTCCCGGTATTGGCCGTTGCTTTATTATTCTGTGTTAAAGTGCGGTTGCTTGTCTGTCAACTTTTCTTTTGGTCCGTTGGTTTTAACGAGCACATTGTTCTAACTAGCGGATTTACAAGGCAGCATAAAATACACATATTCTCACACCTATATGATAGCTCAGTGGGTACATTGGCCAACATAAATGTGTAACCAGCAAGTCACATTTTGGGGCCACTGTGAGTTGAATGAGACTTTCAATGTTTTAAGTTAACTAGAAAGAAGCCTAGTTTATTTGATTTATAAAACCACCTATTATGGTGACGCACAGTCTCGAGGTCACAAACCGCTCCTTTTAGCATGAAAATGTCACTTGTAACTTAGACGGCTTCCCCTTTGTTCTCTGTAATAGCTGTGGCCATAACCTCAGAGGTTTATACGTTATATGGGGTTTCATTTGCTAATGTAAAAATCCATAGAGACTCGTTTGAAAACTGCCCTAACCAGCAGTTTCATTGTCTCTGGAGGGCTGAACACCACCACCATAAGCAAAGCTTTGCTCCTAGGAAGGCAGGATTCCTCTTCGTTGGTTCTGGAGTAGGATCCTTTTAATCCTGTAAATTCAACTTCTTATAATAGCTGCAACTTTGTGTATGTATGTATGTATGTATGTATATATGTATATATCCAACAAAGTTTGCCCAAAGCAATGAGAGCGCACACGATTTCAGAAGAAACCAACTGGTTTATTTCAGTGAAAAAACGAGCAACAGCATTCATCTTTAAATTCATTCCGTCCGACGCGTTTCCTGGCTCCTGCCTCTTAATCATGGACCTTTTCATAGACTCAGCAGCTGACTCTGATTGCTTCATTTAGACATGCCTTCTTTACATACCCCCAATGAGCCTCGTTGTTTACGTCACTTTCTCCATGCATGCTAGGATTTGTAGTCCCAATCAGAGTCCATCATTACCTTCCATTAGGTTCTGCTTCGTGTATGACTTATTTTTAAAAGTTAATTAAGGAAAGTTCTGTTCCCCTCCAGTGGGTCATGTTGCTGAGCCCGTTTATATTTTCTGCTTCTGAAATGCTGTAAATCAAGTCTGGCACAGTTCCAACTTGCAGCCTCTCACTCGTGAGTTTGGAGATGGCGCAGCTCTCCACGGCAGGGCTGCCGTGTAATTAAATCCAACAAAGTTTGCCCAAAGCAATGAGAGCGCACACGATTTCAGAAGAAACCAACTGGTTTATTTCAGTGAAAAAACGAGCAACAGCATTCATCTTTAAATTCATTCCGTCCGACGCGTTTCCTGGCTCCTGCCTCTTAATCATGGACCTTTTCATAGACTCAGCAGCTGACTCTGATTGCTTCATTTAGACATGCCTTCTTTACATACCCCCAATGAGCCTCGTTGTTTACGTCACTTTCTCCATGCATGCTAGGATTTGTAGTCCCAATCAGAGTCCATCATTACCTTCCATTAGGTTCTGCTTCGTGTATGACTTATTTTTAAAAGTTAATTAAGGAAAGTTCTGTTCCCCTCCAGTGGGTCATGTTGCTGAGCCCGTTTATATTTTCTGCTTCTGAAATGCTGTAAATCAAGTCTGGCACAGTTCCAACTTGCAGCCTCTCACTCGTGAGTTTGGAGATGGCGCAGCTCTCCACGGCAGGGCTGCCGTGTAATTAAATCCAACAAAGTTTGCCCAAAGCAATGAGAGCGCACACGATTTCAGAAGAAACCAACTGGTTTATTTCAGTGAAAAAACGAGCAACAGCATTCATCTTTAAATTCATTCCGTCCGACGCGTTTCCTGGCTCCTGCCTCTTAATCATGGACCTTTTCATAGACTCAGCAGCTGACTCTGATTGCTTCATTTAGACATGCCTTCTTTACATACCCCCAATGAGCCTCGTTGTTTACGTCACTTTCTCCATGCATGCTAGGATTTGTAGTCCCAATCAGAGTCCATCATTACCTTCCATTAGGTTCTGCTTCGTGTATGACTTATTTTTAAAAGTTAATTAAGGAAAGTTCTGCTGCGCCATCTCCAAACTCACGAGTGAGAGGCTGCAAGTTGGAACTGTGCCAGACTTGATTTACAGCATTTCAGAAGCAGAAAATATAAACGGGCTCAGCAACATGACCCACTGGAGGGGAACAGAACTTTCCTTAATTAACTTTTAAAAATAAGTCATACACGAAGCAGAACCTAATGGAAGGTAATGATGGACTCTGATTGGGACTACAAATCCTAGCATGCATGGAGAAAGTGACGTAAACAACGAGGCTCATTGGGGGTATGTAAAGAAGGCATGTCTAAATGAAGCAATCAGAGTCAGCTGCTGAGTCTATGAAAAGGTCCATGATTAAGAGGCAGGAGCCAGGAAACGCGTCGGACGGAATGAATTTAAAGATGAATGCTGTTGCTCGTTTTTTCACTGAAATAAACCAGTTGGTTTCTTCTGAAATCTTGTGCGCTCTCATTGCTTTGGGCAAACTTTGTTGGATTTAATTACACGGCAGCCCTGCCGTGGAGAGCTGCGCCATCTCCAAACTCACGAGTGAGAGGCTGCAAGTTGGAACTGTGCCAGACTTGATTTACAGCATTTCAGAAGCAGAAAATATAAACGGGCTCAGCAACATGACCCACTGGAGGGGAACAGAACTTTCCTTAATTAACTTTTAAAAATAAGTCATACACGAAGCAGAACCTAATGGAAGGTAATGATGGACTCTGATTGGGACTACAAATCCTAGCATGCATGGAGAAAGTGACGTAAACAACGAGGCTCATTGGGGGTATGTAAAGAAGGCATGTCTAAATGAAGCAATCAGAGTCAGCTGCTGAGTCTATGAAAAGGTCCATGATTAAGAGGCAGGAGCCAGGAAACGCGTCGGACGGAATGAATTTAAAGATGAATGCTGTTGCTCGTTTTTTCACTGAAATAAACCAGTTGGTTTCTTCTGAAATCGTGTGCGCTCTCATTGCTTTGGGCAAACTTTGTTGGATATATGTATATATGTATATATATATATATATATTCACTGACCATATATAGTTAGGAATTAGCATTTAAAAAACCTTATTTTACTCACACAAAACCATTGAAATTCCATATATAGTTAGTTGCACTAACTATATATCGCGCACCCGCAATCCACTGCTGATCATGTCACATATTACATCATTCATGACATGGTCAGTGACATCACTGATTACATCACTGATGACATCATCCAGTGACTGTGTGTTTCTGTAAAGTTTAAATATGTTAGATATATTGAAGAATGAGTGGATGTATAAGTGTCTGGATGAAGGATTTAGTAGGTGCGTGACTGACTGTATGAGTGAGTGAATAAATGTGTCTCACTGAATGCATGGGTTAGTGACTAAACTGTCTTAATTTGTGCATCATAATGTCTGTTGTGATGTAAACTGCTGCATGTGTTGATCATTAGCTATACGAGAGGCTATATGTGTTATTGATTGGTTGCCCAAATATTTGTATGGGAGATTGAGTTTGTGTAGGGGTGGCTGGGAGGTGTGTGACTCTGTGCATAGATGTGTGAGCAGTTGATTCACTAGGTGTATGAGTTCAAGAGTGCATGTGGAAACAGCTACATGGGCAGTTGACTGTGTGCATGAGTGTATTGATGAGTGAATGGATATCTCAATGCTACATGTCATAGTAAGTACATATGTAAAACACAGTACATGTGAGAGTTGGCATATATAAATAACTGTGCATGAGAGCCACTGAATGTGTGAGTGGTTGTATGGATCATTGTGAACTTGTATCAGGGATTGTATAAGAGAGTAAATATGTGTTAGTATATGTTTGAATAAGTAAGGTGTGTATAACTGTATAGTTGAAGAAATGGAGGTGAGATTGTTTATTTGCATGACTGACTAGGTGTGTGAGTAACTCCATGGATGAGTGACAGTGTGTGAGTGTCTGTATACACTGAGTGTATCTAAGGTTATATTAGAGTCTGAAGAGGTTTATCGTATTAGCACAAGAATGATGTCAAATGAGATGTCATCATTGATGTCATCAGTGATGTCATTTGAGATGTCATCAGTGATGTCATCAGTGATGTCACTGACCATGTCATGAATGATGTAATATGTGACATGATCAGCAGTGGATTGCGGGTGCGCGATATATAGTTAGTGCAACTAACTATATATGGAATTTCAATGGTTTTGTGTGAGTAAAATAAGGTTTTTTAAATGCTAATTCCTAACTATATATGGTCTATAACCTATGTTTTTTTCAGTGAATTTTCAAGGTTTTGTAAATGCTAATTCCTAACTATATATGGTCTATAACCTATGGTTTTTTCAGTGAATTTTCAAGGTTTTTTAAATGCTAATTCCTAACTATATATGGTCTATAACCTATGGTTTTTTCAGTGAATTTCATTGGTTTTTTAACAGCTAATATCTGTAGCTGTAAAATGTATTCTTCTTTAAATCCAAAAATATATTTTATATGTTTATTAATAACTTTTTTTTTTTATTTTTTTTTTCTTCGTTCCCGCTTCGCGAATCGGGAAGCTTCCCGTTAGCTGACCTTGATGCCGCGAAATAGACCGCGAGCCGGTAAACGTTTCTTTACCGCAACTGCCGCGTTAGAAAACAACATCATCACGCCTCCCGTCCGCATGACGTTTCGCGTTGTCGCGTGATACGTCATATGACGTGCTACGTTAGCGAACTGGTACGCTTACCGAGTCGCAAAGCACAGGTTTCTGGAAGCAAACCGGGAGGCCCTGCAAAGCGCGTAACGTAAACACAGCAGGTCATGTGACTTGGTAATAACACTTTTCATTGGTTCATTTCACTTTTGGTTTCCTAATGATGTAAGACTAGGTCATATAATATAAAATGAACACTTTTCATTGGTTGAGAACTATTGTTTTTCCCAAATGATGAAAATCCCTCCTTCTTTCCTCACTCTGACTTTCATCATTGTGAGAGAAAGACCCTTTGTTACCTGTGAGCAATGGCTTCTTTAGTAGCTTCAGCTGGTGCTTCCCCACCACCTCCACCACATCCAAGGAAGAGTGGACCACCTGCTCAAGTTATAATTCAGCAAGAAGAGGAAGAAGAGGAACAGGACGACGAGCACGAAGAGAGGCACTTTTTGCCTGAGGAGCCCAGGACGTCTCACCGGAAAGAAAACTTCATTTGGCAATTTTTTTAAATTCCCAAAGGTCAGAAAAAAGTAAATGCAAGATACGTAACTTGCCTTATATGTCAAGATAGACTGTCCAGAGGGACCGACAAAAAATACAGTTTCGGAAACTACACAATGCATCGCCATATGACTAGGTGGCATCCTAACAACTACAGTGCTGCACAGTTTCGTAACGACCTAGATAATCTCCCTATTATGGCCAGAAGATCTGTTGTACCGGAAGTAACTGGACCAGAGGGCAGGGAGATGGTGCCAAATATACAAACAAGATTTCGTGAAGTAAAACAAGTCTGCGTACATTGCAGTGGATTCATTTGCTACGGAGAAAGAAGCATCACTCTGATCAACAGAGCTATTGACTATCATATGCAAGTTTGTACGAAACGCCCCAAATAATAAATTCTTTTTTTTTGTTTTGTTGCTATATAAAACTGTTCAGAAAAATTCAAAAAAAGTAAAAAAATGTTCAGAAAAATAATAAAAAAAATATTAAACAACAAAACCAATAAAAAAAAAGTTCTTTTCAGAACTACCTCCCCGTTATTAAAAAATTGGTACAATATTTGGAACTGTGCCAACCTCTATTTCTCTTAGTTCGCTGCCCAGTTCGCTCCCCGGTACGCGAACCGGAAGCGAACCCAAAAAAAAAATTTTAAAAAAAGAACAGTAAGTATAAGGGAAGGAAACAGACAGTTATGTTAAAAGAAAGACAGCTATAGGGGAGTAAACTAGAGATACTATTACCCGTAATCCACTGCTGATGATGTCACATATTACATCATTCATGACATGCTCAATGACATCATCAGCAGAGGATTGCGGGTAACAGTATCCCTAGTTTATTCCCTATAGCTGTGTTTCTTTTAACATAACTGTCTGTTTCCTTTCCTTATACTTACTGTTCTTTTTAAAAAAAATTTTTTAGATCAGTCAGAAACAGTGAAAGTAATGAAATATAAAAGACTACGTACAATATAAGCACTGTATGCAACAACTTTGACACTTACAGAAGCCTCACCTTCAACATGCCTCCTACACAGTTCTACATGTACATCATAAATGCAAACAGAACAGAATTAATTATACATGTTAAATGGTTTATTTTTGCTGTTCTCAGAATGTATCAAATTTCACTAAAACAGTGACTTGAAGGTATTCATCATATAACAGCGGGGAAAAAAAACACAATCAAAATGATTGTGCTTAAAAAACCCATACAACATAACAAATCAGAATTCAGAACTCCTTAAAGTTAACTTACTTTCCATGACGGCCAAGGATGTCCTATGAACAGCTTACACTCTGTTGTGCTGGTATTACTTTCAACCCGCCACTTTCTGAAAGAAAACCTCCATCGTTTTCAAAAACATGTTACATACAATAAATGACTTCTCGCTCTCTACCACACGTTTCCACAAGGCCAAATCGTGTCTGAGCCATTTATAACTCTTAGAATTCTTTTAAACCAATCCCGTCATGTTGTATTTCCGCAACTTTCACAATTAAAATGTTGAAGATCATTTTCACAATCCTGGACTAGTAATATCTTCCCCTTCTTGCTCAATCATGTTCTACATTTCCTATCACACTGATACTGCTTACTATGAAGCAGACTTACTACCTTTATGACTAGTACAATTATTTAATTCTCTACATCACTTTTAATCACAAAGCAATGTAAAACAGTAGACAGCATTGCAGACTTACATTCCCTCTACTCCATGTTTTGATTGGCTGCT
Source organism: Lissotriton helveticus (assembly GCF_964261635.1). Taxonomy (NCBI): domain Eukaryota; kingdom Metazoa; phylum Chordata; class Amphibia; order Caudata; family Salamandridae; genus Lissotriton; species Lissotriton helveticus. The sequence continues at coordinate 246,504,102 of NC_136059.1, read as the reverse complement.
TCAATTAGCTTATAAAAAGAAACAGTTTTTCTGAACTCATTCAAAGTGCACGTATTTCTCCATGACGTCCAGTGTTATGATAAGAAGTTATGTCTCTATACTACACTTATCCTCAAGGCCAAATCGTGTAGGAGCCATTAGAACTTCTTGAAATTCCTCAGAGCACATCCCGAGATTCTTTCCCTAAAATTTTGGTTTTAAAAACACCAGGTAAGAGTTTTTAAGGTCATACGGCAATTTTTTTTTGAAAATTAAAACAGAATCATTGCAGAATGACCAGCCATTTCTACACTTTAAATAAGCTGTATAATGTCCTGATGTTATTGAAGGACCATCATGATATATAATTGCTACAGTTACAAAAGTCCTTCCTGATATTGACAACTGTGAAGCCACAACATTTTTAATTAAAGTTGTCATGTTTGTTCCGTCAGGCCTACATCGTTGGAACATTAAAATGACATACTGGCCATATGTTCGTATAAATAATGTGGACATCATTTCAGATTTACATTGGCTACACTCCATGTTGTGATCAGCTGCTTTTACTAGCTTATTAAAAGAGACTGATTTACTGTCTGGCAAAGTTAAATATATAAATCTTTCTGAGTCTACACTAGTAGTACTTGATACCCTACAGTTCTCGCAGTCATGCTGCCATTGATAAGAAAGCCCAAACAGGTGATCTACATCTACACCTTCATCATGCAATACATCAAGCATATACATTAAAAACTCCTGACAATCTTGCTGACTATTTTGAGAGAATTGTGTTTGGCCTGAACATCTGTCTAACAGATTTCGAATTTCAGACACACTTTCTATGTTTGTTCTATCAGTGCTACATTTCTCTAACACAGAATTTAACAAACTGCAAAATCTTTGATCAGAATTGACCACAATCTCTTCTTTTACATTTTCTAGAGAAAACAAAACATTAACCACTACATTAGCATAGCAGTTGACACCAGAACTGTTTTCAAATTGAAAACCAACAACATCTTCAACAGAATCCTTTTTGTTTCTGCTTATAATTTCAGGTTCATCAACTTTTCGTCTTTTTGCTACAACCTCCCCAGTATTGGTCACATTTCTTCGTTTCCGGCCTACCACACGTTTCTCAAACAAAGGATACTGAGGCAAATGTGGCGCATACTCTCTTCTTAACCTATTGTATTCCTTAACACAATCTAGATCCGCACAAATGTTTGTGACATCACACTCAATCAAGTACAATCCCGATAAAGTTCTAACTCGTGACAATGCCACATATGCCATACCCTCCTTGAACACAGAACTGCCAATATTCACCAATGCACAGTCTACACTTAAACCTTGCGATTTATGGATTGTCACCGCATATGCCAAGCAAACAGGAAACTGCTTACGACGAACATATAAGTCTTTTACAAGCAAAAATCTAGCAGAACAACGACCAATTAGCTGTACTTCCTCAATGCCATCAAATTTAATTTTTAAAAATTCAATTCCATCTCTATTTCTGTATTTCACAAAATCAACAACATTACCCATTGATCCATTTACCAGACCTCTTTCAACATGTAAATTCCTTCTTAAAATTATACGGCAGTTCAAGCACACATTCAGGGTCTTTTCAAAACCCGCAGTTTTAGATATACTCTTCTCTAATGAATCCAATTTTGTTTTCAGATTCTCAGACAAAATAATTGTTGATCCCATATGCTCTACTCTGTCAATAGCTTCCAGTTTCACAATCTCTTGCTTTTCTAAATGCAACATTTTGTTATTGAATTTGGCACATTCTGCAAGAGTTGGCATCAAACATATTCCAGATTTTTTCTCAGTAACTTTCTGAAAAATATTCTCAGGCACAACATCTTCGTCTGGATATAAATTTGTCAGTAATCGTGCATGTAAAGCTTCTTTCCCATGCTCGGTCACTTTTCCAATTCTAACATCTTGTAGAATAGTCTTGTAAACTTCATCCTTTGCCTGACGCATATTTTCATGCAGTTCAGCATAATTGAAGTTTAACCATATATTGACGTTGCCAATGCTCCCTAAGCACTTCCTGGTATCTTCATGCGTGAGCATTTTGAACACAGGCTGCCCTTTCACTGGTGTCAGCTGCAGAAGATCTCCGAAAACAATGATGTGTTTGCCACCAAATAACACATCATACTCTGTTTTGAGAACTTCTTGCATTCTCAAATGCACAAAGGCAAGCATGACATTGGAAACCATGCTTACTTCGTCAATGATAAGAAGTTTCATTTTCCTCAAGACTCTTGAAACTTCAAAACAAGCATCTCCAGATAGCTTGTGATATTCTAATTTGTTGTCATGCTCCACTGGCAGCATCAGTAAACGATGTAAAGTAATCCCTTTAATGTTATGTGCTGCCAGTCCAGTTGGAGCGGTGACAACACAAGACAGCGATGACTCTGTCCTTTCCTGCAAATAACATGAAATTGCTTTAATAAGGAAACTTTTTCCAGTTCCCGCTTCTCCACTCACGTACAGTCGGACAGGCTTCAACGACGTACATGAGCACTCTTTCTTGTCATGACTTAATCCATGATCAATTTGCATGGTAATCTCGTCATATATTTTCCTCTGCTCAACGTTGAGTTGTCTTTCCAACTCTTCTAAGTTAACCGCATCCTCCTGAGCATGTGCCATGGCTCTTTCCACTTCATTCATAGCAGTGGCAGCTTCATTTTCGATAAGAGGTCCTCCTAGTGGATCCTGACTCAATGAAGCAGAACTCTGACTGTCCTGAGAACTGTCTCTGGCAATCTCGGCTGCAATCGTTGCTTCCTGCTCAATTTCCACATTCAACATTTCTACATATTTGGGAAAAGCAGGACATTCTATGGTCTCCTTGGCAGCATTGAATGAGTCTTCATAACAAAGGAAATCTCCAAGCAGTTCCTCTTCTGCACGCCAAGGCTTAAAAAGTTGCAAAAGTGCTAAATAGAAAAACTCCTTTTTTTCAGGAGATTCGCCACTCAATTTTCGATGGTTTATCAAGTGGCATTTTCTTTGCTTGACCAGACATCCCTCACTTCCTATTACAGCATACACTCCTTTTTCAGTATCTTCTTTGATGTTCCTCTTGAATATGTAATTTTGCAGAACCTCATACAGACAAACATTCTCGAGGTGACTGCTTCGATTTGGATATTATGTATCCAACATGTTGCTCTTCAAAATGTCGGTACTGTTTGGCTCCTTTTCCGCCAAATACTCAATTTCCCGCACAGGTTTCAGAACTCGATTACGCGTTGCAGCAAGACCAACACTCGCCCAAACGATACTCCTGGACTTGGCATAGAGACTTGCTGAAGACAACCGGTCAGAACATTCTTAAGCTCCGATTTCTCGATGCGACAACATCTTCAGACTGAAACTGTACAACTTCTTGCTGAGGCTCTTTTCATGGGAAATGTCCTCCCACATATCCTTCAATTCTGTCTTCTCTTTTTTGGTGATGTAAGATGTCACATACCGAGCCACAGCCATACAGTTATCAGCCACAAACTGTATATCCATGTTAGCATTCCACATGGACAAAATCACCGGGTTGTAGTCGTTGATGTACTTAGACTCTTCGTTCCTCTTCAAATTGTATGTGTTTTTAGGTGATTTCTTCATCACATTATGTCGCAGCGAAGACATCAAACTGTTCACTCTTCCTTTAGAAATCACCGGTCGTGGAAAGCTGAAACGACATTTGGTGTAGAACTTGTCTTTGTTCCGGAATTTACGACGACAGTACTTTCCACATCGATGGCTTTGGAAACGTAGAACTTTTTCTCTTAGGCTTTTTTTCTCCTTTGCGTTTGGAACAGCACACGTAGAATACTGTTCTATGAAACTCATCACTGAGTCTTCTGCATCCGTTCCAAATTTAGGTGCATCCTTGATCCACAGCAACATATGTATATGAGGAGCACCTCTTGCTTGGTACTCCTTCCTCCAGAAGAAATCCAACACCTCTCCAAGAGGTGGATTCTTCTTATTCATGATGAAAGACATCATACCTTCAAATCTATGATTGAAGTACCTACATACATTGACTGGATCCAAAGAGCACAGTTCTCCGGGTGTCTTGAATTCGATGTTTTCTACGTTAGCATTTGCCTCTCGTAGAAATTCAAGTAAGTCTTCCCAGCCATACTCAGCACAGCTCAAAGTGAGGAACCATGTGGGAGTTCCTAAGTTCCTCAGCATACATTTTAAATCACCATGACGACGGTACCAGTACTCATTAGTACCACGCTGACACGCCATGAGATTAATCAGGTGAGAATCCAAAATACTGTCTTGGACATTGACTTTATCCATAAAGTCACTTGCCGAGATGTTTTGCATGTGTATACCACTTTTCAAGATGTGGTTCACTGCATATGACAGTCCAGACAGATCGCTTTCAAACAGGAGATGAAACAAATAAGGAATGCATTGTCGAAACCTAGGATCTCCTGCATACAATCGCAAAGTCCGGTATTCAGAAGCAGGAATTTGATGAGGTCGCTCATCATATCTTCCTCCCTGACCTGTTGGAAAAAGCTGTGGGAAACACCGAGCTTCCAAACTTTCCTCCCAAACACTAATGGGACTCCCTTTCGCTTGTTTCATTTGAAACAACTCAATAGCATTCCCCATGACTTCCTTGGAATGCAAAGGATGAACACTATAATGTTCATATATTTCTTCACTAGTACAGGGTTCTACTTTCTCAATTTGACCAGCACACAAATCGCTATCCTCTTCCTCACTTACTTCCTCTTCTGCAACATATACATTTTTATAGTATTTATTATATTTTTTCAAATACAATGTTGCCCTTTTGACTTTCCTAACATCTACTAAATCTTGCCATATTTTCTTATTCTTTGTCGGAACCCCATTAACTAAGATAACAAGAGGTTCCTCTTCCACTTTTTCTACTCCAATTGTGTTAATGTTTTTCTTCAAATCTAGAGGCAAATAAACAACTCTTCCCTTTAATCCTCTCTGTAAATCTGATGGAGGCAATTTCCCTGTCTTTGGCTCCATTCTTACAATAGCCTGAAAGGGATGGATACTTTGAATCAAAATAGATTCATAAGTATTTAAATCCTTCAATTCAGAAGGAATCTCAACCAATTCCAGATTATTATGAACTGCTCTAGCAGGCATCTGGTTTTGATTTAATTTGTTACAACAATAAGTACACACACGTTGATCCAATCCCAAATCAAAACAATTTTCTACCATCAAGTATGTTGTAAAATCCTTCCATTCACTATTATTTTCCCTTTCACTTTTTGCATATAAATCCACTAACTTAGTCTGATTCTTATAATAAGTGCGTCGACAACACACACAAGTGAAATTTGGCCTCTCACTTGATTTCACCTCAAACGTCGCAATTTCCCTCTGGAAATTATCTGTACTGGAAACCTGTACACTATCTTCCACATTACTCTCTTCTTCTTGGTCAATTTCAACATTCTCCTCTTTACTTCCAAAGTAACAAAACTCAATTTCTTCACATATATTCTTCACTTCTATTTCAAAACCATGCAAAAGAGCAGCGCATAATTGTTTAAGCATAATTGCTGGACTCTTAGCATAATACAACATTCTAACTAATTTCCTCACTTTATTATGATGCACTGCTAGCATCCTGAAATGATGAAAAACACTCTGGCATACTGTGGAAAAGTAAATTTTGCCATGTTCTGTGTCCCTACGTGTCATCCATCATATGTTATGTGTGCATGATTAAATATGCATATGCATTCCCCATGTTCGATTAATGACGCAATTATAGTTGTGTCCATCTCTAATATGCCAGTTTCTAGTCCTCGTGAATACTACGAATATCAGGCCTATGTAAAGTTACGTTGCCACGTTTCTCAGTGTGCACGTTATTTCATTGTAAAGTCCCCGTTTCTAGGCCTCAAAAGGGCCCGGACATCAGATTCAGCTCCTGTCTCCTAAAGCCTCGCTGAGGAGCGATACAGCCCCCACCTGTATCCTCGACCCTTCACTTACTTCCTGCCTCACAGTGCCCGGTTCAGCCTGGCTCTGCCTCTGAGTCTGCCAAAAGTATGTTATAGTTCCAGTTATCAGTTCAGTCCTCCTTCTCTGCATTCCTAAGCTACTGAATCGCATCAATAGTTTCCGTCATTGTCTAGCCTTCACGTCTCCACGTTAGAGAAATACTGCATTTAATGGTCATTTAATATTCTTCATCACGTACTACATGTAGAATAATGCATGGTCCAGTCTTAGAATCAAGTCAGCCTTTCCCCTCCTAACTTCTAGTTTATATCAACATGTTCTCTAAACATCAGATACTAGATACTGCTTAGGTACATGTCGCCCTGACTCTCCAGACTTCAGTCTCTGCTCCTAGCACAGAGTTCATAGCCCCCAGCTTCTCCTAGTGATACGTCATTGCTAGTTTGCGCGCACCATCAGGTTAGAGGTCCCGGCTCCTTAGGTAGCCCCCTCCATGGTTTCCGCCCCATTCATGACATATTCTGTTACGTTTGCATCACATGTCTATGTATACGCCCTGTTACACCTCTTTTCACCCTTATCTTTCGCGACTGCTACGCGTCACACCTTCTGCTCCACCCACTGCTACGCCTATTGCAATGTAATGCTATGTGTTTGCGTTATGTATATATGCTCATGCACTGTTATTAAAAAAGTCATTCCTTTTCCTTGTCCCGATCCTGTCCCCAGCAGCGCTGCTGGGCCCTGCCATCCTATTCCTATGCAGGTTGTCCTGTTCCTGTCCTTTATACTGTATTAAACCTGCAAAACTCCTACTACCTCGAATCTTGACTCTTATTTATTGAGCTATCTGTTATTCATTTATTCATTCAAAAATAGGGTATTATTTATTTATTTACCACATAATGGCGCCCGAACAGGTACTTGCCCTTTCCCCACGCGTCGGTGAAGCCACGCCGACCCCCTGACCCTCTGCAGTCGTGACGGAACTCTTCTGCGCACCGGCAGATATTTCTGCTTCAAGTATCCCTCAGGCCCACGGAGGAGACGGAGGAGGCGGTCCAGCATCCAAACGAGACGGTGGAGGAACGCGGCGAGTCCCGACCAGAGCCCAAGCCGAGAGTCCAAGGTCCGAGGTATCCGGAGGTCCACCCGTAACTGAAGTCCGAAGTTCGTCCGTCCGACGTCCAAGCAGTCCCGTCCAGTCTGAGGCCTTCCGTTCTTGCTGCCCGGTGAGTACCATTACTGGGGTAGTATCTAGACAGGGTCAATCTAATTGACTCTGGTCCGTGGGTTGGTGGTACACAGACCCACAAACGAAGTGTCCACTTCGGTTGATGCGGGTCCTGACGTGTCTCTTTATGAGACCGGTAAGTTTCGTACTGTTTCAGCAGTGCATCTAGTTCCTGTTCTAGTCAGTTCTGTTCTCGAGAAAATTCATGTATTCTGTGTTCCGTATTCCAGGTAGTATTCTGTTCGAACTGTTATTTTTAAATGTTCTTCATGTATTTTAATGTCGTGGTATGAATGGGGAATAAGTATCGTGTTTATTGTGTATTGTATCTAGATTATAGTTCAGTCATGCCGCTCTTTTCGAAATTACGTCAGTTAAAAACCAGAAAGGGTCTGCTGGAAGCAGCAGTTCCAGTTCCGCCTAGGGACAGTCCAGGTCATTTTATGTATCAGAAGCATGGCATAAGCGCCATATTATATCTAGATTTATGGGTAGAGTATACCAAACAGTTAGAAGAAAAGTATAGATGGCCCGTATCGGGTACATGGGATGCCGAATGCATCATGCGAGTAGAAGAAGCATTATGGAAAAAGAAAGCCAGACAGTCACAGAAAGATGCCATCGAGTTATGGCGCAAAGAAGCTCATAAAAGAACTGAAAAGGAAATCAGAAAGTCAGAATTAAGTAGAGAATCCTTAGAACGAGCACAAGAAAAAGAACTAATCGAGATAGGTGAACAAGTCAAAGCCGAACAGTCAGACAGACAGAGGCATGCCCTTATTAGGGGTATGTATCCTCTCCTTGCCGAGGGCTTGCCAAAAGCGACCCCAGAGGCATCCAGTAATTTCCCGCTACCATTAGTTCCGACCAAACTACGTCACAAACAGACCGCAGCTGATATTTTTATTTTGTCCTATTTGGACGACACAGTCCCAGAATATGCAAATCCTGTTCGCGCTCCGCCAGTCCCTGTAAATCAGGCACTTCCCGCTCCTCCAGACACCGGAGTACCTGTTACGGTACCCCCGGTCCAGCCCACCATACAAGTCCAGCCTACATTTCCATTTCCCACTCTGCCAGGACGAAGAGCCTCAGTAGACGACTCTAGTTTAGGGGCCGCAGGGGGAGGTACTCCTCAAACTCCGCCGCCACACAAGCGTTTAACGACAGCCGAATTACATGCACAAGCGTCACAGCGTACGCCCAGACATCAGACTGTAGCAGAAATAAGAAAATCCCTTGCCGAATGCGGCTATGATCCAGTCCCAGGCGAGGATAATATGGTTTTATATTCATTCCGCGTAAGAAAGGTGGCCGCGTATCTAGTCACCTTACCGGATATGAAAGAAGATCTAGACAGAATATATTGTTTCATCCGTACAGGGGATGATCCAGAAAGCATTAGCGAGGCCATGTCTCAAAGGAAAGCCGAGATCCAGCTCATGATATTAAAGTTTCTGATTAACTGTCTAATAAGAGAACAAGATTACCCGTCTAAAGATCAAGCCGAAATGAGAATCCTGACAAGGTGGAGTGATAATATAGCCGAGGGTAAGCACAAGACCGTCGGTGCTATGGAGAGTATGTACAAGAAAATCCGTAAAGAAATAATAAAGTTACACGAACAGCGTAAAGAAGCACAAGTAAGCGAGAAAGAAAGTAACTCTGATCCTGAAGAGTTAGACGACGAGAATCCCGCCAGAATAGCGTATGTAGGAAAATCTAGATTTCCAGATCGCCATTTACGCCTAGAACACAAGTCTATTTTTCATTCTCCAGCACCAGAACAAGGTTCTCTAGAACAAGTATTCCAAGCTACCGATCACATTCTGAAATCACGAATCGGTTACAGTGAGTTAAGTACCATGCATGAACAAGAACTAGCCCGATCAGCAGTCCGATGGATTACTGATTCTACCACTTTTCCAGACGAAATAGTGGCACAGATGTTTCTGAAAATGCCCCCAGCCGAACAACGACTGGTGGGTATGTATATGATTCAGCACCTCATTACATTGTATGAGGGTCAGCACTCTGATCCAGGCCCGTTACATGATGTCCTGAACGAGTTACTCCAGTATAGATGGAAAGGTCTAGGTACCGATTTAATTAGTGTCATTCTAGAACAGCGTCACAAATATAGAACGTTTTTGAATCCGCATTTTGTTCCTGCCTCACCCCCAGAAGGTAAACCATTTTACATGGAGAGACAGAATCCGTTACGAGAAGTCCACCCAGTCAGAGGAACGGGTGGCGAACTAGAACGAGTGTTTGTTTACACTCCGATTACAAAGATGGAACTCCTCGAGATGAAGAAATTAATTCCCTGTCATGACAAAGATCCAGCAGGGTTCCATAGAGAATTAAAAGACATGCTCCGTATGGGAGAATACACGTATCCAGATATAATTAAAATGTTAAAAGTTCTGTTGCCCGCAGGGGTGTATGAAAAGCTCAAGGAAAAAGAATGGGAGGTGGGGGAGAAAAAGATCGATTGGGCAGTTCTAGAAGCTGAAGATAAGGCACGAGTACCAGGTACCGGTCTTGGAGATAAATGTAAAGAATTACCAGAATTATTAATACAAGTTTTACCCAGATTATTGACAACTAGAAAAGAAGACTGGGATGCAATCTCAGCCTGTAAACAGAAACAAGACATAGATATTAGTGATTTTTATTCTAGATTTGAAAAATGTTTTAGCATCAACAGTGGCCTCAAGACGAGTAGTGAGTCATACCCTCACCTTTTTGTTACTAAATTAGTCGAGAATTCAAGCCCACAAATTAAAAATCGAGTTTTGAAAGTCGAAAGTACCTGGCAAGCTAATACCCCGTCCCAGATGTTGCAGATGCTTCAATACCACCAGAATAGAATCAGAGAAGAACAAGAACACGAAAGAAAACGTATGAAAGACACGAAGATGAAAGTACTAGTTGCACAATCTGTTCCTCAAGACAGTCAGAAGAGGGGTCCGAATCAAGCCAGTCATCCTGCAGCTCCCGTTAAAGGGAACTGCAATTATTGTAAACAGCCAGGTCATTTTATAAATGAGTGTGCAGTTCTGAAACACAACATAGCTACTGGTAAGACTAAAGAAAGATCACGTCCGCCTAGACAAGAACAAGTTTCACAGATTCCTCAGCCACAGAATGCACAACAGACAGTTACCGCACCGCAGCCTATTGCTGCAACACAGCATGTTACATCGCAGATGTACCAGTATGCACAGTCTGAGTATCCAGAGTACCAGCAGTATTCATGAAACAGCCTAGAGAGGGAGGTAGGCTTGCCTCTCATCGAGATACCTGTAGATCAAGAAGGTCCCTATGTTCACAGTCAAGTATTAGGGAAAGACAGAAAGTTTTTGATTGATACAGGGGCAAGTAGGACCACAATTAGTCACGCCGAAGTTCCAGGGGCTCCGCTCTCAGGCTCAAGAAATGTTTCCCTTGGATTTTCAGGAAAACCTATCGTAAATGAGATTTCAAAGCCAGTTACTCTAGAAGTAGGTCCATTGTCCCGCACTACTGATCTGTTACTTACTAAGTCATGTCCAGAAAACCTACTAGGCATTAAGACACTGAAAGAGTTAGGTGCAGTTATATGCTGTTCCCCAGAGGGAATACGATTGTTCCTACGTGACTTTAAGGGTCACTATGTATTACGAGATTTTGATTCAAGACTGTCTAATGTTCCACAGCATCTATGGGCGCAAGGTCCAACTGATGTAGGTTACATGCAAATCACACCCTATCGTGTGACTCTCAAGCCAGGTGTAGTGTTACCACGAATCAGACAGTACAGATTGCCACCTGAGGCTGTAGCAGCCTTATCCAAAATTATTGACGAGCTCATGGCTCAAGGAGTGGTTGTAGAAACTGACTCCAATGTATGTAATTCTCCGATCATTCCAGTCATGAAACGTACTGATCCAAATGCACCCCCAGTATATCGATTAGTGATTGACCTACGAGAGCTTAATAAATGTATTATTCCGCAGTACCCAGTTGTCCCAGACATCTCTTCCCTATTAACGGCCATTGATTCCGAAGCCACGTTCTTCACTGTCATAGACCTCAAGAACGCATTTTTCAGTGTCCCTATTCATCCAGACAGCCAGTTCCTTTTCGGATTTTGTTTAAATGGAAGGAGCTATATGTTCACACGAGCTCCTCAAGGCTTCACAGAAAGTCCTAGTATTTACAGTCAAGCACTTAAGAGACAACTAGACAACATTCACATGCCAACTGACACTGCCCTGCTCCAGTATGTCGATGATCTACTGATCACGGCCCGTTCTGAACGTGCTTGCGAGCGAGCATCCCTTACAGTCTTGTATTTTCTGGCCGAGATGGGGCACAAGGTGTCCCCTTCTAAGCTTCAATTCTGTGTCCAGCAAGTGGTCTACTTAGGACACTTACTGTCCAAGAGGGGTAGACAGTTGACACCAGACCGTATCCAGTTAATAGCGAGTCTTCCTCAGCCCAAGACCCAGAAGGAGGTACGTGCTTTTATTGGCCTTACTTCTTACTGCAGACAATGGATTCCTCAGTATGCATTTCTAGCCAAGCCACTGATACAGTTAACGACACAGGAGGCAGCCGTACCGACTGTCCTCCCTTGGACATCTGAACATACACTTAGTTTCAATGAGTTAAAGAAAGCCCTATGCCAAGCTCCAGTTCTAGCGACACCGAACTACAGTAAGCCTTTTACACTTTTCGTCACTGAACGGGAAGGTACAGCATTATCTGTTCTCACACAAGGTCAAGCAGGACAATACAAGCCCTGTGCTTATTTTTCGAGCACATTAGATCCTGTAGCCCAGGCTCTGCCTGCGTGCCTCAAGTCAGTTGCAGCCACAGCCCTAGCTATCAGACAAAGTGATTCCATAGTCTTAGGACATACCTTGACAGTACAAGTTCCACACTCTGTGGAAGTTCTTTTAAACCGAACACAGACTCAGCACTTGACAATTGCACGTTTAACAGGTTATGAATTGACACTGTTCCAGCCACACATAGAAATCAGACGCTGCAACATCCTGAATCCTGCTACACTGTTACCATCAGTTAATTCAAATCCAGCCACACATGATTGCGTGGAAGTAGTTAACATTACGACAAAGCCAAGACAAGATCTGACAGATACTCCGTTACCAGACCCCGACCTGACACTTTATGTGGATGGTTCATGTATGAGAACAAGTACAGGAGAACTAGTCGCCGCGTATGCAGTGACTACTGACACTGAAGTTATTGAAACACACCGTATTGATACCCTGTCCGCTCAAGCAGCAGAGCTAGTTGCTCTGACACAAGCCTGCATACACGCCAAGAACTTGAAAGTTAATGTTTACACAGATTCACGCTACGCATTTGGAGTTGTACACGACTTCGGAGTGCTCTGGCAGGAGAGAGGTTTCATGACTTCTCATGGAACCAAGATTCAGCATGGTCTCCTTATTCAAGCTCTGTTAGATGCCATACATTTACCGACATCTATCGCTATCATGAAATGCAAAGCACATACGAAAGTTACTGATATTATTTCTCAAGGTAACGATCTAGCAGATCGCACAGCCAAGCTCACAGCACAGACTCCAGACATTCCAGTTAATCAGACACATACTCCAGATCCGACCACATGTATGACAGTTAAGGACCCTACACAAGATGTCATAGATATCCAGTTACATGCTACTCCCGAAGAAATCAAGAAATGGTCCGAACAAGGAGGGGTCCAGACAGATCAAGGATGGTTAACAAAGGGTAGAGCCACATGGTTTCTCCCCGACTCTATGGTTCAAGTCATTATTAATACCGCACATAGTCCAGCACATTTAGGAGAAAAAGCTATGTTAGACAGTATCCAGAACATTTGGTTCAACAAGCATTTACGAGCTGCAGCCAAGCAGAAAGTCCGTACCTGTATGATATGTTGTCAGTTTAATCCAGGTAAAAGTGTCCCGGTGGAACAAGGTGGATTCCAGCCCCCTGACCACCCTTTTGAAGTCCTCCAGATGGATTATATTCAGATGGAGCGATGTCGAGGTTTCAAGTATGCCCTTGTAGTTGTATGCGCTTTGTCCAGGTGGACAGAAGCATATCCAGTCCCAGATTACACAGCCGCGACCACTGCCAAGCAGTTGGTTCGTGAGTTCTTCCCCCGTTATGGACTCCCTAGAGTCGTATATTCTGACAACGGCCAGCCATTCTCATCTGAACTCATGAAGCATGTTTCCCTGTTGTTAGGGTACCAGTGGAAGTTTCATTGTGTACGCCATCCTGAAGCAGCCGGTCTTGTAGAGAGACATAATCAGACTCTGAAAATCCGTATCGCCAAAGTATGCAAAGAAAAAGGTGTGGACTGGCTAGTAGCTCTGCCAGTCGCTTTATTTTATATGCGCATGGTCGCACATTCCAGATCAGGTCTGTCCCCGTATGAGGTCGTTTTCGGCCGCCCCCCTAACATGTGGGGTACTCCTAGACCCCGAAGTATTACCGATGTTTCAAGTAATATGCTGACAGATTACCTAGCTTCCTTGATGTCTGCCCTCAACTCATGTCGTTCACAGGTTGCCGCCGCATTTCCAGACAATACCGAGGTGGCACCGCATGAAATCGTTCCAGGATCCATGGTGATGGTGAGGAATTTTGACAGATCAAGTCCGCTGGAGCCTCGCTGGAAAGAGCCCCGACAGGTCCTCCTCACCACCCATACAGCCGTGAAGTTGGAAGGTCGCAAAGGCTGGGTGCACCTTTCTCATGTAAAACAGTTTAATGGACTGAAACCCGTCTTAAAGAACATTTCCCAGGATTTGAAGGATTGCCAAAATATTGTTCTCAAGGACTGTCCCGCAAAAGACATTGCTACAACCCCTCCCCTGTTAGAGAAAACTCCGCAACAGGAGTACAAGCTAAAACTCCGGTCTAGTAAAATAAGTCAGTCAGTTTGATTGTCTAAGTCCTCCCCTAGGTGAAACGGTTAGACTGTTTCTGACATGTATAAAATAGACCCCCATAGTGAGAGAGTTAGTCAAAACTCAATCCGATGTATCGTTTTTCTGAGTTTCATATTATTTCTCAGCATTATGATTTCCTGCACGAGTTATGCATTTTACTTGTATCTTCCAGTTCCTCATGTAAACAGGTCTTCTAACGCTACAGTAGAGCACACGTTTAGTGATCTACCTCCTCATGAACTCTCTTACCGCCTCGCTATGCAAAATAATTCCTTTATCCGCATGTTACATTATTCACACCAGACCAGCAATGCCACTAATTGTTGGGTGTGTGGTCGACTCCCCCCTTTCCAGATGCCGAAGGGAGTTCTGCCACTCTTTCCTTATCCTTTTTCACATAATGGTTCGTGTGGAGCATGGTCCACGTTAACGTCATCCTCAACAGATATGTCTTTTCTTAACAGTACATGTTTCCCAGACAAGCAAGGTCTCCCCCACAGAACAGGTTTAGATCTAGAAAATGAAGTGTATAATTTAGGTAATTATTCTTCGAATTTCATGGTCCTGAATGTTCAGTCTGATACTACTCCAGACTTACCTGCTATTTCAGTATTACCAGTCAAAGGCGAATTATGTGTCCGAAATTATGGTTCCGTACATGTAGGACATAGTGATTGTACTACTATTGTCAAGTATAGTGACAGTGGGAAATCTATTTTCAAAGCTTCACGTCATTCTTATTTTATTTGTGGTCAAACTGCATATGTTCGTCTGCCCCTCGATTGGGAGGGAACCTGTTACATTGCCTTCCTACTGCCACCTGTTTTCCTAGCCCCACCTGATTATCATAGAAACACACATCTAGTACACGTTAGACATAGAAGGGAGTCCCCAATTGTCGATTATACTGAAACTGCTCTAGAACAGTATACAGATTTCAACAGAGGTTTCTTTTTCTTTATAGGACCTATCCAGAATAGTAAGCTAATCCGTAGGTTAACCAGAACCCTTGAAGCAGTAGTCAATGAGACTGCTTCTGCTCTAGGTAATTTAACTGAAGAGCAATCTGCTATGAGATTTGTCGTTTTACAGAATCGTCTCGTCCTTGACGTCATACTGGCCGATAGGGGCGGGGCCTGTAGAGTCATCGGATCTAGTTGCTGCATTTTCATTCCAAATAACGCGCCGTCTGTTTATTCAGCTATAACCAGACTCCATAAAATTGCCCATCTGTTACACCAAGATCCAGGCACCTGGACATGGTCCGGTTGGTTCTGGAATATAATTTCCGCATGGGGATGGAAAATATTGTCCTTCCTAGGTATTGCAGTAGCGATCATATTCAGCTGCTGTCTCTGTATACAATGTGGCCCTGCGATTTGCGGCATTTGTGCTACCTCTTGTATTCCTAGTCCCAAGCCCCGTTCTAAATCCCGTTCCAGGATAATTCGAGACGAGCAAATGATACTGTATGAAATGATAGATGGTATCATGAATATTGATGTTTCCTAATGGAAACGTAGTGACAAGGAGGGAATGTGGAAAAGTAAATTTTGCCATGTTCTGTGTCCCTACGTGTCATCCATCATATGTTATGTGTGCATGATTAAATATGCATATGCATTCCCCATGTTCGATTAATGACGCAATTATAGTTGTGTCCATCTCTAATATGCCAGTTTCTAGTCCTCGTGAATACTACGAATATCAGGCCTATGTAAAGTTACGTTGCCACGTTTCTCAGTGTGCACGTTATTTCATTGTAAAGTCCCCGTTTCTAGGCCTCAAAAGGGCCCGGACATCAGATTCAGCTCCTGTCTCCTAAAGCCTCGCTGAGGAGCGATACAGCCCCCACCTGTATCCTCGACCCTTCACTTACTTCCTGCCTCACAGTGCCCGGTTCAGCCTGGCTCTGCCTCTGAGTCTGCCAAAAGTATGTTATAGTTCCAGTTATCAGTTCAGTCCTCCTTCTCTGCATTCCTAAGCTACTGAATCGCATCAATAGTTTCCGTCATTGTCTAGCCTTCACGTCTCCACGTTAGAGAAATACTGCATTTAATGGTCATTTAATATTCTTCATCACGTACTACATGTAGAATAATGCATGGTCCAGTCTTAGAATCAAGTCAGCCTTTCCCCTCCTAACTTCTAGTTTATATCAACATGTTCTCTAAACATCAGATACTAGATACTGCTTAGGTACATGTCGCCCTGACTCTCCAGACTTCAGTCTCTGCTCCTAGCACAGAGTTCATAGCCCCCAGCTTCTCCTAGTGATACGTCATTGCTAGTTTGCGCGCACCATCAGGTTAGAGGTCCCGGCTCCTTAGGTAGCCCCCTCCATGGTTTCCGCCCCATTCATGACATATTCTGTTACGTTTGCATCACATGTCTATGTATACGCCCTGTTACACCTCTTTTCACCCTTATCTTTCGCGACTGCTACGCGTCACACCTTCTGCTCCACCCACTGCTACGCCTATTGCAATGTAATGCTATGTGTTTGCGTTATGTATATATGCTCATGCACTGTTATTAAAAAAGTCATTCCTTTTCCTTGTCCCGATCCTGTCCCCAGCAGCGCTGCTGGGCCCTGCCATCCTATTCCTATGCAGGTTGTCCTGTTCCTGTCCTTTATGCTGTATTAAACCTGCAAAACTCCTACTACCTCGAATCTTGACTCTTATTTATTGAGCTATCTGTTATTCATTTATTCATTCAAAAATAGGGTATTATTTATTTATTTACCACAATACTCTCCTGGAAAGACAAGCCAGTGAATGACCATGCAAACCTATCACTTCTCTCACTCTGCAAGGATCTAATTCTTGCAACAACTTCATTTTCTGCTTCAAACTTTTCTTATTAAATGACCGTATGAAATCACAAAGCAAATTGATGGAATCCTGTCGTACACTGCAAATACTACTACACTTCCAGGTGTACACAGGACCCTTAGGACGTCTCCCTAAAACCTCATTACCTAACACCTCTTCTATCTCTGTTGTCACAAGTTTTTCTTTTTCAACTGGACAACCATCTTTCACTTCATAACCTCGACCACTGGTGTCAACTGCATGCACCAAATCATTATCCTGGAAATAACTCTCCTCATTAAAAAATGCCTCAGAGCTTGAACTATGCATCCATTCTCCAGAAAAAACTTCACAAAAATTACTACGATTAACTATTCTCTTCCATCTACTATTTCTTTTGAAATCATAAATTGCCTTGTTTAGCTTCCTAATTCTATTGATTGTCAAAATAAATAACTTACGTTTAATTTCAAATGCCTGATCAATAACTTTCTCAACTATTTTTTTTCTCTTATAAAAAACCACTTTCTGTTGACCTTTCTTAATATTTTTTAACAAATTGCCAATTATCCTGTTGCGGAACATTCGTTTACGAATGTCCCTAAACTGTTGTTTCCTTCTACTTTCATGCATAGAGTTATCTCTTACTCTAGCAGTAACATTTCTCATTGGCCTTTCCTTACCGTTTGAATTGCTTCTCCTTTTCTGGACTGAAACATTTTCTGTAGTAATATTTTTTTTACTAGAGATATTTCTTATGAATGTTTTTGTACTCTTACCCGGTGCTTTCTTGGTGACTTGACAAATCTTTTTGTTAGAGGACTGCTGCTTTTTTTCATTCACCTGCTGTCTTTGACGTTTTGCAGCCTTTCTCACTCTTTCTTTGCTTGGCATCCTAAAATCTTGAAATAATCTGCAGTTGAATCTGTGGTAAAATATAATAAAAAATGTTATTAACCACTATTACCCAACAGTAAATTAATAACAGTCATCAAAAACTTAACACACTACTTAACATTTTTACATAGAAGAATTTTTTGTACATGGCAAATTTAGAATACAGAAATAGCAGAAAAGAAATGGAATTTATATTCATTTTACCTGTCCTGTTTTATATATGAATCTGATCTAATTTTATGATCATATTTTAATATTTTATTGAAGACACTACACATAACCTGTTTTTGAAGGTGTCTTTATTTTTAAATTAAACGGTTTACATATTTACTTTTTATTTATTATAAATTTATAAAATAAATGTTTATAGTTCCATAGGCTCAAGCAAGTCAGCTTCCCATCCTATGTCATACAATTCTGACAAATCTGCATCCTCATCACGTTCTTCTTCATCCTCAGGATTGAAATCATCCAAGGGATCAACATCCACTGATGTTTCAATTACGAGTTCAATGATGAGGTCGAAATCAACTGATTGCTGATTGTCGCTCATGTTGATGTTGTCTTTATCTTTAAAGAAAGATAACAACAATGAGATGTTGCACAGTAAGAGACAAATCTCAGAGATTATAATAGTAAAATTGTTTAACAAGAGTAACATTTTGCAGCTATTATTTAACCATGTCCAACGGTGCTGAGGAGCAGAGGAGGTGAAGCCTATCTCCAATTTTTCACTGAACAGGACTCATCTCATCTTAACCTTGGATAAACCTCACCGACTCTGTGTCCCCTGCACATAATTAAATGTAAAGGGGCAGATTTATATTAACTAGCATATCCCCAGGGATGCACCAGTTAACATGCACCGCTGCTCTGCCACCCACGGTGTGCCGCATTTACAATCAGATAGGACAAAGCTACATCAAAACCCTGCGCCTGCTTGAAGCAGGCATAGATCTTGACGCAGGTAGGCTGAAAGCTAAAGCAACAACTAAGTGTCGTGTGCAGAAGTTGCAAAAAAGGAAAAATGGCGTTTAAACCAGTAATGAGCCCATGCTAACTTAACACAGAGTAAAGATATCCAGGATCTACATCAGTTTGGGGTTCACGAACCTGGCAGGTACAAGGCACTGAGGCTTTGCACCGTGCATGTCTCATCCCAAATCATATGTTGTTTGTGAATGAAACAATTTCCCAGACCAAATGCTTTGGATTGGCTACTTCTAAAAAATTAAACACCCCTACTATCCCGGAGTTACAGGAATATGATGCTTGGAGTAATTTTACTCGTTGTCCATTAAAGATTTACAGGCCCTACTCCGTAATTCTTCCTTTAACATTTCCAGTATAAATCCAAAAGGTTGACTGCTTTGGCAACGTGCCTTATCCACGGTTTAATAACGCTGCCTTTTGCTTTATATAAGTTTTCAAATTGTATGAAATATATACCAATAGGTCGTTATTAACCTTTAGGTAGTGGTTTTCTTCATGAGGTCTGGTCGCTTCCATACACATACAGATTTTCAAAGATGATCAAGAAGTTTATCTGAATGGAGAGGAATGCACTGAGACGCCAGATCATTCACTAATGTGTAGGCACATACAGTTACACGGTTCATGCAACAAACACCGACCAAATATGGCTTGCGTGTTGCAAGGCACGCCAGTTCCTGCTATCATCCCCACGTTCAAGTTGTTGGAAAATGGTAGTTATTTGATGCTCAATAATGAAGATTGTTCTGGGTTAATTAAAAGTATTCCTTTTATCGTAACAGTAAGTGAACGGGTTATTTGCTGCAGAAATGTTCTATTTCCTCCCACACATGAACATAGGGAGTTTTCAATCTGGCCACAAATACCAACCTTGGGAGCACATTTCAACGGCATGGCAAGAATAAGAGCTCTTTTGTCTCAGAGAGAGGTGGCCTTGACTTCGGCCCGTGAAACTTTCGTGCTTCACATAGCGAACACCCGTACAGAGGTGTAGACCCTTTTAAATACAGATTCGCCTTTCCATTTCAGCAAGATGGTTCGGACTATCTCTAACGCGTCCTCTACAAAGGGCCTGGCGCACTTTTTTAAAGTTGTTACCAGTGGTCTCGTGACTTCATTTGAGAAAATCTTTGGAATCATCCCTGCTTTCTTTCATTCTATTTTTTCCACTGTGCTTGGTGGATTCCCATTTTTACTTGCATTACCAGCGGACGCTCTTGTGCTTTTTTACATTTTTAAATATGGATGTCCCTCCTGTGCAAGCTCCCGCCCTGCAGCTGCTCACGCTGTTCCGCAATCGCATGCTTGAATATTATGGCATTGTGCCGTTGGCGATATTAAGCACGGCATATGGATTATCTTTTCGATTCTCCTACTTCACCTGTGTCCAGCCTGTATTTCACTGCCTGACCTGTGATTTCGATTGGGCCATTGATTTGTGTCTCTGCGGACCGGTTTCTCCTGACGTCGACTTTAATCAGCTGATGAGTCCTATCATTACTCACGAGTTGGTTTGTCCTGGCGAAAGGATTATGGCTGTGGCATTGATCCATGGACTAATTGGTCCCTGGAATTTACTGGCAGCAACACAGTCTTTCTTGGAACAGAGCTTTCTGAAAACCCACCGAGCTGTCCTCTGATGGTGATAGAGGATCCGGTGCTGGGAGAGCACGTATGTTCTTTTCCGCTTTTAAATTGGATGGCTGAACTCTTTTCGGATGAAGACGGTGACTTCCTATTAGAGGCTGTTGCAGCTTATTTTGCATACACAGTTATGTCATAGACCTTTTTCTTGTTTGATATGCCGAGTACTAGCATTTCATTGACAATTCATTGACTTATTTGTCAAGTTTTTATTATTTAGCTTGCCTATTGGCTTAAGCCTCGATAAAGTAGTTGGCTGTTTTATTTTTCTTTAGCATTAAATTTTCCTAGTTTTTAATGTTTTACCTTGCGGACCGTCCACATATAAAGTTGCAATCTGCTCTCATGAGATGGCACTTCTATTATCTTATTCAGTTCGTTTCCGGATCATGGGGAGGTGTCATGTAGATCCTATATATCTTTACACCGTGTTAAGTTAGCATGGACTCATTACCGGTTTAAACGCCATTTTTCCTTTTTTGCAACTTCTGCACACGACACTTAGTTGTTGCTTTAGCTTTCAACCTAATAGTTCATCGTGATTTACATGAGAATAATATGTTATTGCTCTACTATCTGCTTTACTTGTTAAACTATATCTGTACAGCGAGTGCTGAAGTTTCAAGAACAACACGATACAGAATTGTTATGAGGTCTGATCTCCACGACTTCATACTCATAACATAAGTGCAGCTTCTGCCAATTCTGGGCATGAGGCGGGTTTTATATTGCTTTGCCGAACACACATACACAACACTTGATGCGGTTCACATGGAGAGAGCTGGTGTATGCTGATGTGATTCCTTCAAATCTAAGACACTAAAGTATGGGCACGCCCTAAACCAACACAAAGAGACCTTCTTAGCAAATAATATAATATGTGTATTAGGGAGGGTGAGATATAAGCAGCCGCGGGCCGTGGAGGGAGTTACGGTGGGGCAGGGAGGCGGGGAGGGGGAGGGGCAGGGTGGAGCCCTCTCCACCCTGCCCCTCCCCCTCCCCGCCTCCCTGCCCCACCGTAACTCCCTCCACGGCCCGCGGCTGCTTATAAGTGTTGCTAACTCTTATTCATTTACAGCATGTTAACATACTGTCACCATTCGCTTTTTATGTACTAGTAACTATGCTGGTAATTTTGCTACTGATAATATGTGTACTTGTATTATCTAAGATACTACGCCTGAGAAGACGGCATTAGTAAATAAACATTTCAAATACACATGTGTTCTTCTTAACTCCATGTTCTGGTTTCTAAGAAATATATAACGACCGACTGTTCATGATTTCCACGTATCCTGAGGTACTATAAGTTCATATTCTGGATTGTCTAAACATTGAGAGTTTGTTATATCCAATGTGACACTGTACCTAGCTTGCTAAGGGGTTTTTGATTACTAAGGTGAGTTTTGGGGCACCCTAATTCGCCGAGGTTCCAATCCTCTGTCCACAGTTCTGTGTGAGAACAGAAACCCTGCGACAGGGGCACCCCTGAGCCTTGCTGGAGCTTCATCACACTTGCGATACAACTCCAGCAATGCGCCACCTTTACGGCACAGATACGTCACGCATCTGTGCTGTTTTTGCCCCATGATGCGCCGCATTGTAAATGCAGCACACCATAGGTGACGGAACAGCGGCACAGAATGACTAACACATCCCTGGTGATGCGCCAGTCATCATAAATCTATCCCTATGCTTCTTATCTTGTTAGACATGAACCGCCATATGTATCATCAAAGTTTTTTGCATTTCCTAAATAGCGAACTTTAAGGAATAAATAGGGATTCTTTACCATTCCTAGTTTGCGATGAGCTATTTGCTAATTACAAATTACCCATTCATTTCCATGCAGCAGGAGGCCCATAGGAATGAAGGTGCAATTTGCGATTAGCAATTACCTCATCGCAAATTACGAATTTTTCCGAGGGTGCAGGAGTGTCTCAAGAACACCCTGCTGCACCCCTGAAAAAGAAATTTGGGGGCATATGGCGCACATAAATTTTGAAAACATTCCTTTACCTCAAAAACGATTTTCAACTCATAATTTGAAAACACTGCACATGGGGAAATGACTTAAAATGTCCTTAAGACACATAAAAGCGTTTTTTGATTGCCTTTGCAGCATGTTTCAGTCACCTTTAACATGCCTATGTAACGCAAACATTCAAAATCTAAATTTGCCATGCACAGGTGGGAGCATATTTACAAGCAATTTGCTCCACAGACAAACTTCTTACATTGAAATGGGAAAAATAACATCAGAGACTCTCAATTACCTTATAAAGAAGCAGACACCATTATGTCCTTCTCATCAATATTAAAACCATTGCTTTTTCTCAAAAACGATTTACAAGTCATAATTTGAAAACACTCCACAGCTCCTATGCACATAAAAACCCTGTCAGTACTAATACTTCACATTTTCTCCAATTACAATTTCTCAAAGAAACAAAATCTATTTGTAAAACACTTGAGACAAAGCAACATTTGAAAAACACAACTTTCTTCATAATTTTCTCCTTAAAGCACACTATTTTCTATCTAAATTAAAGAAATCTTTTCTCACCTTAGCAAATACTTTGAGTTTCAAAACAGTCTCAGAAACACACCAATTTGTCTTCAGCAGAGCAAAAGGTATGCACTCCAGAGTCTGCAGCTATCAAAAGCACAGAAATGCTGTAATTCCTCACACATATCTCTCATGTCACCCAATCAAAACTCTTCCCTCACTTTTTTTCAAAGCAAAACCCTTCCTCCCTCTGCCCCCTCTCTGCTTTTTCTGCATAGCAACCACCTCTTGCAAGACCTCTGGTGTTTCCAAGTTCACACAACAAAGTTGCAATTGAACTCTGAACTCTCAGTGCACCTGCATATCCAGTGCAATCTTTCATTTAATGATTTTTTCTTCGCCACTCAAAATACATCTTTCAACGAACTCATCCATGCACCCTAACTTTCTGTTTTCAGCAATCAAAATCCACCAATCACTCTTACTGCTTCATTAACACAGAAACTCCTCAGTTTTTTTCATTTTACACTCTCATTTTTTCAACTGCCATTTCATTGCCACACTTCATCTGACTGCAGGAGAACCTTCTCTCGCCATGTTTTCTGTCTGGATTGTTGGACATAGTTACATCTATTGGGCTCAGAGGTACGCTGAAAACAGGAATTTACCTAACCTCAATTTACAAGATGTGGAAATTAAGTGGTTTGGCCACAGAGGATTAAAATGTCACCAATTGATACCATTGGTGAAAACCTTTATGCATTTGCCAAAACCTGACCTATTAATTGTGCACTGTGGAGGTAATGATTTGGGCACTTTGACTGGGGTAGGTCTGGAAATGCTTTTAAAGGACACCTTTGAGCAATTGATGGCACTTTTTCCTCAGACTGCCTTGGTATATTCAAATATATGCCAAAGACAAAAATGGAGGTGGTCGAACCAATTTTGTCCACAAATTGAGAAATCGAGGAAGCATGTAAACAAATCTGTTTCAGCTTACATGAGAGACCATGGAATGGGCTCCCTGTACAACAATAACTTGCGTTACTACATGCAAGATATCTACAGAGGAGATGGAGTTCACTTCTCAGATGAGGGCAACAGAATTTTCACTCTGAATTTAAGACTGTGCATTGGTACCTACTTATAAGTACCTAAATGTACCATAAACCCAAAAGCTCTTCTCAGAGCTACCCTACATCTGATCACTCACAATTATTATTTTACTCTAACTTTTTTCACTAATTTTCAAGAAAGTACGCTCCCCAGAACGCTTCCCGGTTCGCGAACCGGGCGCACTCCACGCAAAAAAACTAAAAAAACTGTATATTTTTTTTTTGCCCTGCGAGACCCTTTTAAAGCCTCCACATCAAACCTAGGGGATCAGGGACGATCTACTATGCCCCCTTATGGTCATTTGCCCCTTCGCTTTGGCCTCCTCTTGTCTCTCGATCCTACCGAGAGACAAGATGGCGGCCGCTACGGACTGTTTGGAATGTTTACAGACGCCGAAGAACCAATCAGCTTCGCAAACCTCCGTAACGCGAAAAGTACGCGAAGCGGAGCGCTGTTACAGATATATATCTTTTTTTGAACGTTAATTTCTCAAAATCCACTGGAG
Source organism: Lissotriton helveticus (assembly GCF_964261635.1). NCBI lineage: Eukaryota > Metazoa > Chordata > Amphibia > Caudata > Salamandridae > Lissotriton > Lissotriton helveticus. Next base: position 246,479,423 of record NC_136059.1, on the reverse strand, counting down.
CACATATATTGAGACCTAGCAAAGGCACATCGGGCTACCAGTCCCTACAATTTTGACAAGTTTCGTGCAAATCCATTCAGCCGTTCGATTATTATTATTTTTATTTTTTTTGCCCCGCTGGGCCCTTTTAAAACCTCCACATCAAACCTAGGGGGTCAGCGAGAATCTACTATGCCCCCTTATGGTCATTTGCCCCTTCGCTTTGGCCTCCTCTTGTCTCTCGATCCTACCGAGAGACAAGATGGCGGCCGCTACGGACTGTTTGGAATGTTTACAGACGCCGGAGAACCAATCAGCTTCGCTTCACAAAGCTCCGTTGCGCGAAAAGTACGCGAACCGGAGCGCTGCCCGGTCCGCTGTTACAGATATATATCTTTTTTTAAACGTTAATTTCTCAAAATCCACTGGAGCACATATATTGAGACCTACAAAAGGCACATCGGGCTACCAGTCCCTACAATTTTGCCAAGTTTCGTGCAAATCCATTCAGCCGTTCGGGCTAAAAGTGAGGCCAACCGCCCTATGGAAAACTCAATGTTAAAAACACGTTTTGGGACCCCCCTTTTTTCTCGACCCCCCCTGGACGAACCCCCCCCAATTTTCAGGGGCTGCTCAGAAACAAAATGTGCCATTTTCCTGAAAATTTCAGCCAATTCCGTCCACAAACGCCAAAGTTATTAGACATAGAATTTTCAAAAATCCCATAGAGAAAAAATCCTAACTATATATACCTACTGGCGACCGCCAGTAGGTAATATATATATATATATATAAAATGTTATTCGAGGGCTAAGTTAGACTTCCCAGAAGAGGATTTCCACAGAACCCAGTATTTAACAGTGTGTCGGTGGCTAGTGTCCTTCAGAGAATTTATGCCTGTTAACCTGGCAACCTAAGGTCATAGCACTTTGAGTCAAGCCAGTGGAATCTTAATCATTTGGAAGCTAGAGATCTTTTTCACCCAGCATTGTACAGATTGTTCAATGGTCGACCGAGGTTTGGAAGTTTCTTTCAAGGTGTAGCCCTAACCACACCCATTTTAAGGCATTGGCTCCACTGAAGCCAAAATGGTCGCTCCTATGTGGTCGACGTGTGATGAACTTCACAGTTACACAGGTGTTGCTCACCTACCTTTTAAATAGCATCCATAATACTTTAATATAATAAAGGACTAAATGATTATACAATGTTTCCAGACCAAAAAAGTAGTATCTTATTTTTGAGAAGTCTCACTACGACGGTTATGATGCGAGATAGATTGTCTGCAGTTCATTCTTCAAATCCCTGAATGTCTATTAGAAGTCGTGGAACCTTCCATTGCAAGAGAAACTACAAATAGCCAAACAAACAAAATTGGGAGCACGGATACTCGAAGATCTGGAACACTTTAATATCAGAGCCCTAAACGGTAGATTTGTGGGAGACAGCCCGTCAGTCCCAACTTATCATTCAACAAGGGCAAATAGTATATTAGATTATACCTTTATCTCACTACCTCTCTTTCATTACACAACCTCATTCCGGATAGGAAAAAAAACTGACAGCGACCACTGACCCCAGGAAATTGCCTTGGACATTGCAAGACCTATACTCGAGCGTTCAAATGCCCCAAAAGAGACTATCCATACTGTTAACTTTAAAAAAATTAAGTACTCGGTAGCGATGGGCGAAACTTTAATAGGAAGGGCACAACAACATTTTCTGGAGTGCACTGGATCAAATGAAATTATAAAATGGGAACAATTTACAACCACCATGTCGAATTATGCAATGAAGACCAAAGCATATGCAAAGCTCAGAAATATGGATAACCTATCTCGAGAGTATAGAGAAAAAATTAAGGAAACAAAAAACATGATTTACCGTTTAATGAGGGAAATACAGCTGGATCCCAATGAAATAGTAAAGCAAAACCATCTGCGGACACTGAAATCCAAACTAAAAAAGCTGAAATGGGAGGCAACCAAAACAATGGAGGACAACTTGTGGGCAAAACTCCACTCAGATATCAAACAGAATGATGGGGCAAGGTTTTGGAAAACCATTAACTCCCTAACATGTCCAGCAAACTTGGGGGTTTCATCTAATATCACAGAGGAAACATGGGCACTCTATCTTGGTAAGCACTTCAATCAAGTCCCACCCAACAACCAGGATTCACCTAACTCCAACATCGGAACAGACCACAAAGTTGACAATGCACAACAAACACAACTGAGCACAAACACTAAAGTCGGATATGAATTAATTAATCCCTCAAAACTGCAACACAACATTAAATGCCAAATCAAAAAAGGCAGAAGGGAAGGAGCTCCGGGACCAAACGGGATCCCGCCAATCCTCTTCAATCAAGATCTGGGTTACTGGGCAGCAGCTCTTGAACCCCTTTTTTTGGAAATCAGGAGCTCGAACATTCTCCCAGGCTCCTGGAAGGGCTCTATTATCACCCCATTATATAAAGCAGGCGACAGGGCTCTCCCTCAAAACTATCGACTAGTGGCCCTAATCGACAATGAGGCGAAGTACTTCGCAGGTCTACTGCTGTAGGAACTACAGGCATGGGCCACAAAAAAATCTCTGATATCGGTTTATCAGACAGGCTTTGTTAAATCAGTGGGCACAACGACCAATATACTAACTATGGGCCTACTAATAGACAAGGCAGAGACAAAAAAACTGCCCTTACATCTCTGTTACATAGACTATAAAGCGGCTTTTGACAACATTAACCGGAATCTTCTATGGTCAAAATTAAACAGATTGGGGATTTCAAAATCACTGTTGGACCTGTTAATAAACTTGCATACAGAGACTGGGATACAGATAAAGGTGGGGGATGGCTCACTACTGTCGAGGGGCATATAGACCAACAAGGGCCTCAAGCAGGGCTGTGTCTTGGCCCCAACACTGTTTAATCTGTTTTTGGGCGACCTGGCTCCAAATTTGACCAATTGTAATTCACATGCTCCTAAACTAGGAGGTCTTAATCTACCATGCCTCTTATATGCGGACGACATTGTTTTAATAAGCCACACTAAAGTAGGGCTTCAAAACCTCCTGAACACCACACAGAGCTATTCCAAGGCAAATGACTTAATAGTAAACCTCGAGAAAACTCAAACTATGACTATTAGTAAAAGGAAAAGAAAAATCTTCTCGTGGTTCTGGAATAATTCTCGCATCAAAGACACGACAACATATAAATATCTGGGCTTGAAGATTGATAACGGAGGTCGATTCAGTGCGCAAAGGTCTAGCATTAGAGGAAAAGGACTTGCTCTGGCAATTGCTTTAAAAACACTAAATAACAAGTTATCTGGTCCATCTCTAACACCTTTGGTACAAGTTATCCGAGCCAAATTACTGCCCACTATAACTTATGGAAGTGAGGTCCTACGAGGCAGAGACGCAACAATACTTGACAGCACAATCATAGCCGCATACAGAATCATTTTCAGTCTTCCTAAACGAACCTCCCCACCACAGATTAGGCTGGAGTTTGGCATCCAACAACAGCTTCTGGCACGTCAGGGGGCCTATATTTGTGTATGGGACAAAGTGAGGAAATCTGCTCAAGGAACACTGAACGATTATCTATGGAGGGAGATAGAGCAGTCTCCGACCTCGCCAGCTGCTAAATATTTAACAAAAAGCCTTGCAAACACCGGGCTGGAACAGCTCTGGGGGGCTTCCTCAGATCACAAAACGTTTAGTAAATTGGTAAAGAAGTCGATTAAACTACAGTCGTGGGTACAAGATAAAGCAGATTTCTCAAAAAGAACGCACGCTTGGATGGTTCTGAACTCACATTTGGCAAAAGCTCCCCAGAACTACCTTGGTCTGGGCTACGCCAAAAAGACCAAAATGTGTTTTTTAAAGTACAGGTTAGGACTGCTGCCCTGTATTCAGCATTTCCCGCACTAGCTAAAAAAGAAAGCAGGCACGCTATGCCTGCTATGTGGTAATATGCAAGAAGATATGCTTCATCTGCTATGCTCTTGTGAGAAAATGCAAGACGAGAGGAAACTTCTTTTGAGACACCATTTTATTCGACACGGGACACGCACACGAAGGAGTGCAGTCCTTACCTGTTTTTCATCTCAGGACTCTCAACTGAGCTGCAGCCTTGTAAAATTTTTAAAGGCTGTGGAGAAAAAAATGCCAGGACTTGACACTTGAATCGTTTTTTATCTTAATCTGGTTTATAATATAAACTATGTTTACTGTCCAAATACTTGTGTGGCAAATTGAATGCCAATACAATTTTTATAATTAGGATGAACAGAACAGCAATGCTCACATCATGATGCTTTTAAAACATATGTGATTTTATATTGTGTTTTACTTCAATTGTATTTTGTATTGTATTGCATTGGTTTTAATTAACTGTGCAAATAAAAATGTACTATTACTATTTACTAAGTCGTGGGCACACAAAGGTAGCGTTTTGTCCCTTGAGGTACACAACCAGACTATTTCATCTGGGTAGGAAAACATCCCTTACAACGGAGTCATTACCATGATCTGCCTTTACAACGGAGTCACTACTCATCTGCGAAGTACCTTGTGTTCCTTTACCACGCAAGTCATTACAGCAACTTGCTTTAAGGAATGCGTTGTTGGAATGGTGTAGGATTTTAAGTTCAGCACCTTCCCTACTGTTGCATAGACTGGAGTTGGACGAGCAAGTAAGTTGTACTATTCCAAAGTCCAGCACCCCCGGCCTAAGGCAAGTCATTGTAATGATTTTCGTGGTAAAGGAACGCATGGTAACTTTGCATTCGGGGTAGAGACTGCATTACAAAGGCATGCATGGTCAGGGTCTTCATGCAGAACATTGTCTGTGGATGCTGGTCACTGGTTCCAGCCCAGAGGAAGCAGAGGTGGTCAGTGATAAAGCACAGCATCATGAGTGAGAAAGGGTAGGGTTTTTTCCATGCTGTTCTAAGCAGTGAGTGATGACTGACAGCAAAAGGATAATAAGATTGGTTAGGTTTTTTTCCAAAACATCTTTCCATTTATAAAGTGCTGTAGAAGTACATTGGTAAAAGGCAAAGCGTGAGTGGGACAACGTTTCAGCCAAGTGGTGGCACAACATTGCTTGTGTAAAGATTCCACCGTCTCCGGTAGGGCGCACCATATGAAGGTGAATTTTAGTATAGATCACAAACTGTGAAACTACAAAAAAGTTATATAATTTGTAGAAGTTCATATGTGAATGAAAGCCCCCCGAATTTTTTCCCACCCCAATTTTTTTTTCTTATAGGCCAAAATTACTCCAACAATGTTAAATGTACAAATAATCAACTCCCATAAAGTAGGATTTTGTTGAGTAGTTTTCCACAAATGTATTAAATGTTATTAAACATTAACCCGTGGAACACTGAACGCAGGTGTAGTGGCTTAGCTTCTGTACTCGTTGTGCTTTCTTGCCAAGTGCCTTACTTTCACATACTTGATTGGTTGGATTTTGATGGAACATTGGCTTCCCTTTTGGTTTCTTGCTCTGTGAGCTGCCATATTGAAGCATAACCTGCCCAACTAGACATCAGTTGTCACATCTGTAACAGGAATCAGTTAAGTATCTACTGTATGTACTTTTCTTATTGATTTTACTCCACATCTGCTAGAGCTAGAGCTGGAAACAGATCAGATCAACAGTGCACATACACTGATTGTCCTTGTGTTAATTCATATTTTTGATGTGCTCATATGCATTGTGCTGCTCAAAGCTATATTTGTACATCAGCCGTCCCTTGTGAGTAGAACTAGTAAATGGACGTTTTTTCTGCATTGTTACTGATAAACTAAGGTTTTGCCTGGACCACATCCACTTACGTGGATGAAGAATATTGCCTATTGACTGATTTTATTGTCCCGAATAAGGATGGCTCTGGAACTTCTCTCCACCCTTTTGAAGTGTCTGTGTTTCACCAAAATGTGGTGTGAGCTTGATGTTTGGGTCTAGTTGATGTGATTACCAGCAACTCAAGTTAATAACCTCCCTATTATCTCGAATTAATCTTTAAACAGCGTCTTATCAAGGCAGACTATGATCGTTAAGGTCGGTCTTGTGTTTGGGACGTTCATGAGAAGAGGTCTCCCCACATCTTGGCAATATTGGCCAAAAACGTAGTGTACTTGGATATTACTTTTCTTGACCGTTTATTTGTGTCCTATCTAGTTATTCCAATGGTTACAGTTGCACTTGCATGAATAGCAGTTTTCAGTCTATATATTACATGGTTACCTGCAAATTAGCTAAGAATAACTAATAATAAACGCCTAGAATAAAGTGAGTACATTATAGTATTTTCCCGTGCACGATGGGAGTAGCCCTTTGATATATACACATGTTTAAATTCAAGATGACAATTCTAACATACTCTTATGTGCAAGAGATTAAAGGTTTTGCTGCTTGCCAAACTCTGAAAGGACGCCATGACTGTCAGTACACGGTAAAATGGAGGTAGTCTTCCAGGTTTTCACTCTAGGTATTTTATCCCAGGAAATTTGTTCCTGACTTCCCTGTCCCCACTGCCCAAACTTTATCAAACAGCTGGTGTAGGGAGCACCCGAAAAATGTTAAGATCTTCCCTTGGTCATTGGGGACACTGGGAAGGACAACCATCATTCTCTGTGTAACAGTACTAAGGCTAAAGCAGCCAAGCTTGAGTTTTGGTAGTCGTTTATAGCAACGATGTGATCACACACACGTGTAATTAAATAATTATCGTGATGAGAAATGTTTAACGTGCTTTAGAATTTGCTACAGTAATAACCCTGTGAGCTATGTGGTGGGGCAGGCTGCTTACGGTGCCTGGTGGCTAGCTTTAGATGGTTGTCGAAGGATATTGTTTCAAGTTTGTGAAATCAAGGTTTGAATCTTTGCTGATACCAAGACAGAATATATGAGCAGGTATCCCCAGAGGATAGTGTGTCATTATTTGGAAGAGAATTGGCCTGAACTGTTCCACATGGTGTTAGTCTGAACTTCTCGGTGTCTAAAGCCTTCTGATAAGCTTGAAGAAGCTCACAAGAGGATAACAAGCATTGGCAAAGCCAATAGGTCTCGCCTTTGGGACCTTATAAGTGTTTAGCCATGCAACACTTGATGTTGTTGCACCAAGGATATTGTGCTGCATAACTAAACACTTATACGGTCCCAAAGGCAAGACCTATTGGCTATACCAATGCTTGTTTTGAATGATGCAGCTAGGTTACTCTAGTGATATTGTTACAGCCCCAGAACTATGTCCAACAGGATTCTGCTACTGTAATGGTACCAAGGGACTAGCAACTTTACAACAGGGTTGGTTTAAGCATGCAAATCTATACAAAATACAATCAAAACTGGAGAATAGTAGATTTCCATTTGAAAGAAAATTATCTCTGGTAGAACATAAAATAGAGGAAGAGTAGGTAAATAACCTCGTGACAAACATTGATGGATATTGAATTTGAAGTGAGAAACTAAAGCCATTTCTTGAGACTGAAGATTACAGTGGATTGAAAGGAACATTCCTCTCAAATTAAACATCAGGCCATCCTTTAATGACCAAAACGTCCTCACCTGTTTAGTGGCCTCCACTGATCTTTCACTCCCGGGAACAGGCAAGACTGATACTTGAAGCAAATGAAGGCTTTGACCTTAAAACACTGAAAGGCTTTCATTGGCTCAAATGAACCATCATGATGGTCCTTGGCAGTTTGTCTTAGACTTTGCCTCTTTTGTACCACTCAAGGACCTCATTGATAGAGTACCTGAGAAGACACTTATCTGGTTTTTGGGTCAGTGGCTTTTTCTTGGTCCATGTGGCGATAGGAACATTCTTGTTTAAAAGAGAGCTTCCTGTGATCTATACTGGAGGGAGGGGATACATGGAACTGCCACTATTATGTATAGCTGAGTGTATGGTACAGGATGTCCAAAACACTTACAAATTGCTAAAAAAAAAAAAGGCGTTTCCTCTTAGCAGCACATTGCCCACAGGTTAAGAATGGAGGACAGACGAGCAATACATTATAACTGTTATTAAGGGCGCTCATCAATTCTGGTCAGTGTTTATGGACCATAACTCAGTTAGGTTTCCACACCTTGTTTTTGATTACCTTTGATGTAATATGGGGTTTCACCAGCAAGTCAATCAGAAAGCACCTAGGGTCTAGTTAATATATCAGTGTCTAATCTGAATGATTGTAGCTATATTTATTCTGTATTTTGTATGGGTTTCCAACCTACTTTTATTGGGACCTAAAACCTTATGGTCCAGCTTAGTCCATAACATGGATTGAAACATATACCTTAAAACTTTAGCTGCAAAATAAAACTCTGTAATATGGAAATTTGTCAATCCAGCCCAAGCTGGTTCCTTCATAGAACATCTATCAATCAGATATTTCGGAATTTTAAGTGTCCGTAATAAAAGGTCTCATCAAATTAACTCACATCAACTTTTGCTGTGGTCAAGGCTGAGAACATATTCTGTAGGGTATCCTGAAAAATGTTCACAAAGTACACATGCTTGATACCATTTTGGTCCAAAACAGTAGTGACAGCCCTTTATTGCTACGCTTGGTCTAATATAAGGGTCAATATAAACACATGGGCACAATCTGTAATAGTACCAATATTCAAGAAAGGTAACAGAGGAGACCCAAGTTGTTATCGCCCAATATCACTTATAGACTCCTCTGTAAAGGTTCTAGGAAGGGTGGTGCTCAGCCAACTAACTGGATGGTTGGAGGAGACGGGTTCATTATCTGAAGCACAGTACGGCTTCAGAAAAGGGATGGGCACCATAGATCAATGCCTAAACCTGCAGTTACTAATAGGGAAATACACAGTGGCAAAGAAGGGAACACTCTTTCTGGGCTTCATGGACCTGTCCTCGGCCTTTGACTGAGTGAACAGGTCAAAGCTGTGGTCCATCCTCCTAACCCTGGGAGTTGACAGAAACATCGTCCACTTTTTAGCTGATTTACACAGGGACTTATTTGCCACTGTGAGATATGACCAACAGGGTAACTGCACTGAAGGGATACCGATTGCCTCGAGTGTCAGACAAGGCTGTATTTTGGCACCATTGCTATTTACATTATACATTAACAGCCTAGATCACACTTTAATTGCCTCCAGTAAGGATATCCCCCATGTAGGGAAACGCATGACTCCCGCTTTGTTATATGCGAACGACGCCGCACTTCTAGCTAGAATGGCGGTAGGACTCCAGCTACTCTTGAATTCCTTTGCAGCCTTCATGAGATCATTGGACTTGGGCATACATTTTGCCAAATCCCATGTAATGGCTATTGGGCAGAGAAATTTAAAGGTGAGAACCATGTATTGTGAAGGGAACATATTAACCAAGGTTTCAACTTTCCCATACTTAGGAGTCTTATTTGACGACCGTGGCACGTGGGGTACCCAAATCCTAGCTAAAAAAAATGTCCTGATCAGGGCCACGTCGGCCGTTCTAGGATTCACCAGGAAATTAGGAGCAAGACCAATGAAGGCACTCTTTCAAATATATAAAGCAAAGTGTCTTTCACTCGTAATGTACGGGGCAGACCTGTGGGGCATTAAAAATGGCAAGGCAATTCAGATAGTCGAGGACAGGTTCTTAAAAAATATCTTATCTGTCCCGCAATCAACAACCAATTACATCGTCCATCTGGAATGTGGAATTGGCTATGTTGAAGATGCTATTGCAGTAGCCCCGCTCCTGAAATGGATAATGACCTGGTTAAACCCAGATTTATTATTAAATCATCACATTTTGAAAGACTGCATGGCACTCGATTATGATTGCATTCCCTGGCTCAATTACGTCCACAAGTTGTCGCACAAGCTGGGTAGACCCGAACTCTATTATCACCCAGAAAAATTATCTAAGGCAGATATAAAATGGACCAAGGTAACATACTATCACATTGTTACTGCAGATAGAGAAGAGAGAGAGCTGGGAAAGGCAACAGTAAGGGCCCACCAGTTGCGGAAAACTACATTAGACATGGAACCATACTGGGGCATCGTCACAAATCCCAACCATCGTTTCTTACTGACAAGATTCAGACTGAATCAGCTTCTTTACCTGATTGGTGAAAAGCTAGGTTGGAAAAGGGTCGAAGATCTCAGGGTCTGCTCTTGTGATAACTTCTCTGAGCAGGACACCTTGCACCTCATGTTTTTTTGTGACCACCTCATTTATATTAGGAAGCGTTTTATTATCCCAATCCTAGTCAACAAAGGCTTCATGCAAGCTAGGCCAGCCTTAATCTATCTCCAAATGCTGACAAATGTTTGGGAAATTTTTAATATTGCTAACTTTCTTGCTGCTGCTGTTAGAACCCTAAAGAGACTGAATTGATAACATGAAATTATGCATGTTGTAGCAATATAGTTTTAAGATGAAATATAAGTACAAATGGTTTTACCTGTAATTTTAACATGTACATGGTAGTGTATTCGTTGTTTTTAATCATGGTCTCTTATTTACTGTGCAAAATTGTTTTATAGCATACTTTTATGGTTTGTTTTTAAACCGAATAAAGTGAATTGACTGACTGACTGACTGGGTCAATATTATTCTACTGGTCTTGTATAAAAAATGAGAGAAGAACGAGGCACAGATACCAGTTTTTCCCCCTTCCCACTAGAACCTTAATTAGGTAATTTAATTAAATCAAAAAATCCATAAAAGGTTGTTGCCAATCACACAATTTAGATACGTTTTATACACGGACGATATAACACTATTTATATCTTGAGATGGAACACCCAGGTCTGGCTCAGTTATATCCAGTTGAGGAATACACCAACATATCTGGCTATTCCCTTAAAATAAATTGGATAAAGGCTTGCATGAACTTGAACTTGACCATAACAGTATTGTAGCACTCTATTTTGAAAACTATAGGGAAAATGACATTCAATTTATATAATTGAGCATTCCTAGATCATCATGACATACATTGACATCACTTTTACTGGTAACATCATTGTTTGTACATGTATTATGGCATACATTGACAGTGCTGTTGCTGGTATTGCTGTTGTGTAGGCATAGATTATGACATTTTCATTGTATTTATGAGCACTGATATTGTCATATGGGCACAGGTTATTGAATATGTTGGTATTACATTTATCGGTGTTGTCGGGCATGCACATATCACGGTGCTCACTGAAATCGTAATCACCTATTCCAACGATATGCTATGTAAGGAAAAAAACAAGTTGCTTACCTGTACACTGTGGTTCTCCAGTATTTATATCTTTTTATAGATTCACATGCTTGAATCTTCCTGTGTCACCTTAAATGCACCCAAAGCTCTGCCTTCGCATGTTATTAATATTTCCTAATCTCTTTTCTTATTCACGCGGCATAAAGGTTTGTAGTGGAATATATTTTTATGAGTGGCGGGGGAAAAGACATGTAAAGAAAGTTGAAATTCTGAGCCAACTAGTACTAACTGAAACACAATATGTCCTCCTTCCTGTAAGACATACATAAGATTCATGAAATGCTGCTAACCATTACCAACTAAAAGATGCTTCGCCTTCTTGAAATGTTAATCCCATGATCCACAACTAAAAGGCCCCATCCTTCCTGCAAGACGAACATAAGCAGCTGAAATGCTGAGCAAGTTTTCACCATTTAATCACATCACACCTCCCACAAGACTCATTCGTGCAACAGCTGTCTTTGCCTCAAGCCAACAGCCAAAAGAAGTATCCTGGCCTGTGAGGCAAGGGCTTCCTTAAATGATCTGATTAACACAAATGGCCTGTTCACGTGCACATAACGTTGCGCTTCTCCAACTTCGCTCTGTTGGTGTAACATGAGCCCCGATTTCAATAAATGTCCCAAGTGCTCAAATGAACCAAAGCCATCGGGCTGTGTATGGTGCCTTTACTAACAACTGACGGCGAACAATCAGCAACGATTCCAAATTAACAGCAACAATTCGAGACATAACCTATGAGATGAAATGCTGCAGAAAGGAAACAAAAAAGTAGTGAATAAGATCGTTGCATCAACAAAAACTTTTAATTAGTATCAAAGACATCAGTGGGGGTCCGATCAGCAACGACGGTACCTTTGATTCTCAGATATTGACATTGAGGACTCTGCTCCCAGCAGAGACAGGATCCCCAGGTAGGGCCAAATGCGCCTCTCATAAAAGAAACTGGGGGCAGAGGAGATGTGCAGACAACTGCACAGCTAGGAGCACTCTAATTATCCTGCCAGATAGCAGAGCTGAATTGTGATCAAGGCACATGCTGCAGTGAACTGCGTCCAGCCGGCAGGCCCGATCCTGGCAGGGAAAGCATAAAACTTTTCATTTTCCATAGGTCAACAATCCGCACAGGAGGGTAGCGGGATGGTGAGAAGCAAAGCCATGGCCACTGGGAAGAGGGTGGAACAGGACAGCAAGGCCACAGATGGCAGGAGGAAGGGAGCAAACAACACCATGAACCGTGGGAGGAGGGTGGGACGGTTCATTGGAATTACCGATGCGTAGCTTGGATTGCTGTTTTGTACTGCTTTAGCTCCCTCAAGTGGCCAAGCAGTGCAACAAATGTAAAAAAATCTGTGATACTCGGTTTAAACCAGGTCAGCTGATTTTCAGCCGGTAGGGTACTGTCGGGCACAATTGGGTTTAACCGATTTCCGGACAGCCTAGCTATTAGCCATTCCCAAATCTGCTGTGCTAGGATTGACAGGGCATGAGCCCTCGTCCCTCCCTGCTTCTGTAAATTGAACATGGTGGTGGTTTTGTCCGTGCGGCCGAGTATCAATGATCCCATGATCCATGGCAGAAAAGACTGGAGGCCCAGAAAAAATGCTTTCAGTTCCAACATATTTGACACAATGTTTCTTGGTCTGACCACTTCCCCTGGACCTGTAGTTCCTGAAGATGAGCTCCCCTTCCTTCCATGAAAGCGTACAATGTCATCACCATATCCGATTTTGCTGGGAGGAAGGACAGGCCTTGAGGGAGATTGTCCCTGATCGGCCACCAGGACATTGCCACTGTCATCTCTGGTGTGATCAAAATAATGTTGGAGGAGCCTAGAGATTGAATCCACTGAGATTAGAGTTGCTCCTGGAGAGATCTCATCCATAAGCAGCAGTGTGGGATTGACAGAATGACATCATCCTCAGCATTGACTTGTACGTCCTTACAGAAACGCACCTTTTTGAGGAGAGGGACTGTGCCATCCTTTGTAGGCGCAAAATCTTTTCTTCTGTGGGAAAGGCCATTGAGCGATTGGTATCCAAGATCAATCCGAGGAACACCAGCGACCTGGAAGGGATGAGAGAAGACTTTTCCCTGTAGAGATTGAGGCCCAGGGAGCGAAAAAGTCAAAGAAAAGCTTTCGTAGATTTCCTGGTGCCCTGGAAGGATGGGTGCTTGACCAACCAATCAACCAGGTATGGAAATACCTGGTGGCCGGATCACCGGAGAAAAGCAGCCAAAGCACTTAGTGAAAACTCTGGGTGCTGACTTTAGCCCGAAAGGTAGAACCTTGAATTGGTAATGGCACCCTGCCACCTCAAACCTGAGAAAGAGATGATGCTTCGGGTGCATGGGAATATGAAAGTATGCATCCAGAAGATATAGGGAGGTCATATAATCTCCTGTGTCCATGAGTAGAAGAATCTCCTGAAGCGATAACCTCGTGAAAGGTTGACTCTTGATGAACTTGTTTAACAGCCTGAGGTCCATAATTTGCCTCCATTTTCCTGTCTTTTTCTTGATTAAAAAGAAATGAGAGTACCGTAGAAACCTAGCTGTGTTGACTGCGTGGCACCTCCTCGATTGCTTGTTTGGAGTGGCGCAAACCGATTTCTTTTTTGAGAAGTGCAAGATGATGATGTGCAGTCTTTTGAGGAGGGAAATTTGGAAGCTGTTGAAGAAATTCCAGGGGGTGACATGATGTATTACATCCAATACCCATTTGTCGGAAGAAATTACATTTCATTGAGCGAAGAATTTGGAGCAAGTTTGGGCCAACTGAAGTGGGACTGGGGTGGTGAATGCCTGTCAATCCTCAATGTCTCCGGTTGGCATCAAGAGACGTTCCTCCAAATGCGGGTTGCCTTGTGCTGGTGCTGGTATATGCTGGGGCTGAGGTTTGGCAAAAAGACTGCACCGAATATCGGCTGAAACCCCTGCTGATAGTAGGGTTGAAAACGCTGCTGGAGTGGAGGCCGAGAAAGAAACTGACCTCTTCCTCGGAAAGCAGAAAATTTCCTTTGCTGCAAATTTGTTAGGGATTTGCCAGTGTCTGTTCCTGATTTTATTGACTACAGCGCCTCATGTACATGCTTGCCAAAGAAATATTCACTGTCAAAGGGTATATCCAGCACCTTAGCCTGAACTTCAGGGCGGAATGTTGTTGCTTTAAGTCATCTCTTCCTCAACACGGCTGCTCCCGCCATTTGCCTAAAAGCAGTGGATGAAATGTCCAGCGCCTCATCAATGATCTCTGAAGAGGTACTCTCTCCTGATACTATGTATTTTGCCTCCTCCTTATCCTCGGAAGATATTCCAGCAAAGGAGAGAAGTCAGACCACACTTGCCGGTGATATCTCCCAAGAATAGCCATGGTGTTGGAGGCACAAATGGCTGTTGCTGCCAGCGCAGGGAATCTCATGCCAATGTTATAAGACTCTCATTCAATGTTATCCAATCTGCGCCCTTCCTTATCCGTTGGGGCAGCACATGGCGTGCAGGATTTTTTATCTTCTTTGGGCAGCCTGCATAATAACGGACTCTGGTCGTGGATGGCAAATAATGAGAGTCCTCAGGTGCCCTGTATTTTTTTGTCCAATTTCGGAATAACATTAGGAACGGATGCTGGGGTCTTCATTAACTTCAGGCACTCCTGCCACAGGTAATCCACTATGGGGATGGCTGTGGTGGAGCGCTGTGTAGCGGCCTTAAAATCATACAAAAAACACTCCATCTGCTTGACAGGCATGGGAAGATCAAAACAATTTGATGCCCGCTCTAAGAGGTCATGATAACCGCCGATATCTGACGGTGGCGAATTGGCCATCGGCAGAGTGAGAGATGGTGGTGTGTGCGCCACAGTCATTCCATTCGTCCTGGTCATCCGGGTCCAACTGCAGTTCTCCCTCTTCTAGCTGGAGGTCACAACTGTCAACAGCCTGGACAGCAATTTCCAACGGCGGTAGATGTTTGTGTCTCGGCAGCATAGGAGTGGTCTGTGGATCTGGGAGGACGGTGGGTACCTCCTATGTAAGAGGTGTCTTCTGGCTAGCATTAGCCTCAGGAAAACTTTATAATAATCATTGAGCATCAAACGCAAGTCAGTGACCAATGAAATAGGGATATTTGATGGAGGGCTCCAGCTGACGCACACCCTCCTGTTCCTCATATGACCGTCCAGCACTTCCTAGTCCTCAGATTCTTGGCATTTGACCCTCGGCTATGAGGGGCTATATGTAGGACCATAAGGAACATCATCCTCTGACTCCTGAAAGTCCAAGAGGTGAGTAGGAGGCAATGGAGGGATCTTTGAAAAGTCTTGAAAAAGAGAAGGGATCACCTTTGGAAAAGCCAGGTCTTTTCTCGTCATTGACAGGACCATTGACGGGATTATAGATGCTACCATCAACTGTATAACTGACTACGTCGACAGGGTGGAAATACTTGTCGATGGTGTGGCGCTGAGCAGGACCGACGACGGTGAAGCTCTCGCCGGCAGAGATGGCCTCACAGTTGCCGCCGATGACATCACCACTTCTATCCTCTTATGTCGCTACAGCCGTAGTAGTCCTGACTGTCAAAGTTCATAGATGTCGCCAACGAGGCAGTCAACGGCATACCTGAACCGGGGGGAGATGGAGGCCGTAGACTGGGAGTGTCTCGTTGACGAGGCGGATTTTCTCTGAAGGAGCATCCTTGAAAGGAGTATGCGGCACAGAGCCAGATCTTTGCTGTGCGTGAAAGAGGCCAGGCTGTTCATTTTTAGCCCTCTTCTCCACAGCCCTTTCCTTGATCTGGATTTTTTCGGTTCTCTTTGGGCAGAAGAAGAATCTTCCTTTCCCTTCTTGGAGGAGGTATGAGCCTTCTCCTCACTCCGAGTCCGATTCCCCCACAGACTTCCTCTTTTGTAGCCAGAGGAGCAGTATTCCCTCACGATCCTTGAGGGTTTATGAAGAGAAAGTACGACAGTACTTACAGTCTCTGGGCTTATGATACGGTTACAGACAATGCAGGCATTCCATATGTGGTTCCTCAGAGAAAAGCCCAGATTTTCCACAAGTCTTGCAGAGCCTAAACAACCCTTTTGTACTTAGACATTCAGAAGAAAAAGCAGAAAAGGGACACTCACTTCCAATTGTACCTCAGCTGAAAAGATGGTTGTAGAAAAATAAAACTGCCAGCTGGAAGTTCGAAAAGGTAAAGTAGAAACACTGTGACTGAGCAGAACTCAGGGAGAATCCCTAACACACTATGGGGCATATCATCAAGAAAGAGCGTTTAAATTAACGCCGCTTTAGCGGCAGAAAACTGCCACTATAGCGGCGATAATGGGCTTGATAATATGCCCTTGAGAGTTCCAATAGACGCCCATGTTCTGGTGTCAACATGGGCTTCTATTGGAATTCTCAAAGGCTTATTATCAAGCCCATTATCGCCGCTTTAGCTGCAATTTTCTGATGCTAAAGCGGCGATTGTCTTAACGCCGTGCTTGATAATATACCCCTATGGGCGGCAAAAAATCTGAGGTATGGTGGCCCTGCAGGGGATGGATACTCTGGGTCTATGCTCTGATTGGCTGGAGTTTGGATGTTCTAAAATGATGTTAATTGTTTACAGACTACAACTGAATTTCAAGGGGAATTAAGTGTAAAGCTTGATACTGCTATTTTACTGTTACTGTGGGACTCCCACCATGACGAAGGGGAAGATTCAAGCATGTGAATCTATAAAGATACAACACTGGACAAATGTTACTTACTCTCTAAGCATCTGTTCGCACCATGTAGTGCTGTAGATTTGCATGCTCTACATACTCCTGTCGCCTAGTGATATGTATAACTTGGTTTTCTTCGAAGAAGTCTTTTGAGTCACGAGGTATAGTGACTCCTCCTATGACTGGTAATGTGCATGGGCATCGGCTACATTGTAAGATTGTTTTTCCTTCTGGCAGATGAGGATGGCGATGGAACACAGAAGTGTCTGAAGAGGACCGTGCAAGTGAATATCGAAAAGAAAAGCAAAGCTTCTGCAACAACCAAAGGCTACCAGGGATGTTGGTGGGCACATGTGAATCTACAGCATTACATGCTACTTACATATGCATACAGGGTAAGTTAAATGTTCTGTTCTTGGCATGCTTAGCTGTAGATACACATGCTCTGCATAGCTTGTTAAGCAGTTTCTCTCCCCCCCTTCATCTCCTCCCCCCCTCTCCCTCCCCCTCCAAGCGGTGGTTAGCCAGAGTGTGTTGCAGAGGATTGGAAAAAGTGTACATAGCACAGTCCGGCACACCTGAGTTTATGGACATGCTAGTACATCCACAAAGTATTGTTTCATAAACAAGTGTGGAGTGGACCCCCACTGTTGGTTTTGCGTGGACCAGGTAGCAGCCTTATAAATATCAGCAATTGAGCTATTACCCAAAAAGGCTGTGGAGACCGCTTTCTTGAGTGTAGAATGTGGCCTAGGTGGATCTAGGCTTATAGGTTTCAAAGGACCACACATTATTACTGGGAAGAAAAATAATTGATAGATCTTCTATTATCTATTGATTGAAACAAGTCAAAAATAGATTGTGTGGGCTGGGCTATGAAGTAAGAGGTGCACATCAGAGCTTCTGCGTTCGCCAGAGGACCCTGAGCCATTTATCCTGTTTAAGCATGCACACTGACTCGTAAATGAGGGGGCCCATTCCTACGACACTGGGGGCTACCTCCATGGCAGGAAACATGTGGAAACAGACAGACTGTCTGTGTTGTGTTTGCTGGAACGAACAGGTGGCCAAGATGGTGACTGCCCAACAGTAGTGCGTAACCAAAATGCGGTGCGGGCTACGAAGGAGCAGATGCGCCCATCGGCTGCAGACCGGAGGCAGCCAACAACTGCAGTGAAGGCACCTTGAGTGGGCGGGTGGGGTGTCGTGTAGTTCCTAGGAATCCCCAGGACCTGCGCATTTTGGATGACAAACTGAGGGCTTGGTGTCCAAACGGACTCTGGCCACCCCCACAAGATATGTAAGCCGTTAGACCAGCGAGCTCTATAGTGCCCCTACCACTCCACCTGTTATTTTACAGTGGTGTAGGTAGTTTCTGGCAACCACTTAACATGACAACCTTGATTCCTCAGGGATCGTGGAAAACAGTACAATACTTTTCGCCTAGTCACTCGTGCTTGCTTGTCAGGAAATATACAAAATGGCAATTAGGACGTTTTCAATACATATTTATTGCTCAAGCATCA
Source organism: Lissotriton helveticus (assembly GCF_964261635.1). Classification (NCBI taxonomy): domain Eukaryota; kingdom Metazoa; phylum Chordata; class Amphibia; order Caudata; family Salamandridae; genus Lissotriton; species Lissotriton helveticus. The sequence continues at coordinate 246,460,937 of NC_136059.1, read as the reverse complement.
GTCTTGTGTAAAACATTTGCTGCAACGATCAGGAGACAGAAGCATACAAATAAGATTGTTAGTACCAATATAGTAAATAGTAGATACATTTTCTACCACAGTGCTAAAAAGGTGAACATAAGCAGTACAGATGAAAAACAGTAGCACTTGCACATTCCTAAAATGCGTGCCCTAAGTAATTTGCCTAAATGCACCTAGCTTAGATCTGTATGTGTAGCATGTATATGCGTGTATGTAGCCAAGAAACCCCTAGGGAAGAACCAGCCCCATCACCTGATGGTGGCGAATGAAGGACCCAGTCTCTGCTTCGAGGATGACACCCCGCACGGGATGTCAGACCGCTGCATGTCGAAGATTCAGCATGCAGGACACCGTGTCAGCTGGAAAGGAATTTTCCTCTAATATGCAGGGTGGAATAAGGGTCTTATATACTAGAGTGGGCACTCCAGGGTTTCTTCTAGAATCAATGTGTTTTGAAAACAGTCATGAATGTTTTAAAAAAAAATCAAATGTTTTTTCAGACAAATGCGATCATGCACAGCTGGCTGTTGCCCAAGGATGAAAAAAAGCAGTGCCCCTTACACAGAGTAATTATGCCATGCATACGGACATGTTTATGTACGTCAGGTACAGGGATTACGATAGAATACTAAGAGCCTGGTGTTCAAGAGACAAGAGCAAGCTACTAGAAAAAAGGTCACAGAACCGTTATTTTTGTGTGGATGAGTCAATTTATATAAAAAGGGGTATATATGACAGAACTAGCCAAAAGAACATGATGGGGGCAAGGCCAGCCCTGGAGAAAACTGGAGAAGGCTGTGCGGCCTCCATCTCAGCTCCCTGACATTAAACGCTGCCGGCACGACTCGTGAAAGGGTCCAGCAGAGGCTGTTGCACAGGCTGAACGGGTCTGAATCAACTATGATGTGGGACCCTGCAACGAGGCCCAATCGATGGGAGAAGACCTCCTGGAATGGGAGACTCGCAGGAGGACTGATGGAAATCACCCCACGCATGGGGAAGCCCCACAAAAGATACATACAACCTACTGGTGCCACACAACTGAGCCCGCCCAAAGACACTGAGGTGAGAAAGTGCTTGAAGCATGGGGGGAGCAGAAGGCACGGCGTATGCATTATCTGGATTATCTGGAGTGAGAGCAGATGCTGGCCTGAGAGAGTAATGGACAGCTGCATGTGGAGGGACGGCGAATGACGAAGTTGCACACAGAAATAGAAGCGGCAGTGGCCAGCCTGCTGAGGGCCCTTTCACATTTTGGGGGAGATTGGTAGCTGAACAGCGTGGTGAGAGCCTGCTGAACACCGGAGGGCTGTGAGAAGTGGCGCAGGGGAACAACCCGAACCACTGGGACAAGTTTATAGCCCCAGAAATGAAGCGGGACCAATAGGTGACCCAGAAATGGGTGAAAAGACCACCAGTGCGCAGGCCATGGCTGAAAATGTGCCCTGGGAAGCATTTCGACGCAGTGGTGAGCAAGTGAGATTACTGAGGAACGATTACAAAAAATGGTTGATCGAGTTAAAGAGACAGAGGAACAATTGAGCGTTACCCTGCCGCAGGGGACATAACTCACACTGAAATGCTCTGCCATTGAGGGAGATGAAGATGCTGGTAACAAGTAAAAACTAGAGTGAGCGCAAAGTGTAAACTAACAGGAAAACCTAAATATCCCTACCATGTGTGTATCTATCTAGGGTCATCCCTTTGGCAGACCCACGTAGTGGTCAGGCAAGGATGCCCATCAGTCACCACACGGAACCGCCCTTCATCATTTGGGATTCCTTCAAGACCACCACCAGGAGTGCCACTAGCTTTCACGGAAGAGAGCCCAGATGGTAGAAAAGAGCCCTCAACCGGTCAGACAGGTCTAACTGTGGTCTTGCTACTCGATTGTGTGGGTGTTGGCACAAAAGGGGGACTGATGTCGCAGTGCAAAAAAACAAAAAAGGCGTGTGTGCAAAGTAAACCAACATAAATGGAACGAGTACAGAGATCACCTGAATGCACTAGGTGTCCGCATCGTTTTTTCACTCTTCTAGTCGTGTAAGTACACAGACTCGTAAGAGGTACAGACCTCACCCCACCTGGCCACGGCTCAGGAAAAGGGGAAGCACCGCTCTGTCCGTCGGTACTTCGAAAACCGGCATCCGAGCCGATTGGGGATTAGGTTTTCCTGTTAGTTTACACTTTGCGTGCACACTAGTTTTTACTTGCTAGACCCTCTGATATTTTTGTGTAGTTCAATGTGTACAGGGAGCATGTCAGAGCTTGGTCTTAAAAATTCCCTTTGGTCCTAATCTATTGTTCATGTTTGATGCTGGTAACAAGCCTGGAAGAGATAGAGGGTAGGCCCAGCTGCCAAAATGTTAAGACTACTGTGTTTTATGTAAAGGTGGAGGTGCCAAACACGGAGTGGAATGTGGAGGAATGACTGGTAAAGACAGTCTTGCAGGGCAATCCATCTCAATTCTTCTCAGTGGAACGAACGCATAGAATGCAGGCATACCCACCACCTGGGGCAAGCCTGTGCCCGATCATAGCCCGGCAAATGAACTTCAGGGACAGGATGTCATTCTACAGGCAGCGTGGAAATATGGCACTTGTGTAACAGGAGGTAAATCCTTACCGAGACTAAACTAACCTGGTCCAAACACAAATGGGATGAATGTTCCGGATAAGAGGGTGCTGCTGCTACAGCTAGACCTCAAATATCTGCTCCTATTTACGGCAAAGCTAAGGATTGTGCATAGGGACGAGACTCACTTTATGGCAATGGCACAGGAGGGTTGGTCATGTCTAGAAAACAGGAACTCTTGCCATACCCTACCTGGCTTCCGGAAGGACACTGGCTGGACGCTGGTGCTGTCACGGCGTAGAAACATAAGAACATCACTGCCTCTCTAACAAAGGAACAGAAGAAGTCAGAGCAAGAGAATACAGTGACTGAAGTCAAGCACCGCAGCAACATCATCAGCAATAATAGATGGAGGTCCCTTGACTCCGAAGAAAAGGGCAGTGGTTCGGCATGCACAGAGGCAGAACAGGAAACAGAACGATCAGCTGGCGAACTTTATGCCCACGACGTCTGAACATTTGGGGTGGGAGAGTTGATCAGCCCCCCCCCCACCTAACGAACATGACTGACTATAAGGGGGGCGTGGCTTGCCTGGGGATGATGGCGGGTGCGTGAACGAGGTGCGAGGTGCGAGGTGCCAGCCTTACATTTCTCCCGAGAAACGAGCTAGCTGGGACCGAGCCGAGACATCCGGTAACAGCCGAGCAGAGTTTGGGGTTCACTGGCTCTGGGCTTGTGGAGCCGCGCTAGTGGCCTAACCCGGAGTGTAGAGGCCGCTCCCCTGAGTGGCGATGTCGACCTCGGCGCCATGCGACACCGCGACTGTGGGGACCTGGGGAGGCCGTGGCCTAGCTGACTGTGGACTCCGGGAGCCGCGAGAGAGAGCCTCTGGTGTGGCTTGCCGGACAACGACCGCCATCGGTGGGGCAAGATCGGCCTGGTGTGGAGGGAACGTCGGCGGGGGACAGCGGAGAGAGAGGGGGCTCCCTCTGGGCCGAAATAACCCGGGAGGCGGTGGTGCCGCTACGAGGAGCATCGGGATCAAAGGTTCACAGTGCACTGATTCTGCAGGCAGCAGAGTACATCGGAGTGGGGGAGCAGTCACAGGGGGGCCATCGACTGCAGCGCGCTCCATTTCACGCACGCTGGAGACCTGGGAATAGAGTGTGGTGTGGTCTAGCACTGGGCGGGGACGTCGACATTTTGGACACTGGCCTCTGGGCCTAAACTGACCCTGAACTACAACTCGAAGGTGGTGATCCTTCCGCAGAGCCCGGGACGTTCACCTGCTGGGAGGAGCCTACCTGTGTATTATCGGGAGAGTCTGGTTGTACTGGACCGTCCTTCCTGAGCTCGGGGAGATCCCAGGAGTGGCAGGGTAACTATACTGATTAAAGCACGGTGCGGATGGTGATTGGACTCCCTTTGCTGCCTGGCGACATCTGGAACATTGCTGGCTGCTGGCGGTGAGCATACTGTGGTTGGGGGTGCAACTAAGATGGCGCGCACCCGCATTGGGTCTGGAACTTCCTATGTCACATCCCAACGAGCCACCATGGGAAAATCAAGGAATAAGACGTCTGGGGCCGCGCTGGACACGGAGGACAGTGCAGCTGAACAGTCGCGCTTGGGCCCGGACGACCCTGTTCAACAAGCAGCAAACTCTAGACATCATCGCTGACACTAAAGCAACCCTCCACCAGGATCAGTACGGTGGCGGTTGGCCTGGGCCTGTTCCGGGATTAACATAAGTAGCTTGTCAACAGGGTTAAAGACACAGAATCCAAAGTAGCGGGCATGATGGCAGCCCAGACGGCGACGGACCAGCAGCTGAGTGTCCTCACGGACAGAGTGTGTGTACTGGAACGTGGGGCAGAAGATGCGGTCGGACATAATCGGAGGAACAACATTTGAGTGGTTGGATTACCTGAGGGAGTGGTGGGGAGCGACATGGAGGCCTATCTTGAAAACGGGTTCAAATCAGTTATTGCCCCAGAGGGTTTCCCCACCTTTTTTACGCTGGAGCAGGCCCACAGAGTGCCTGCTAGACTGCCAGCTCCGGGTCGACCACTGCAGCCGGTCGTGGCCTGCCTACTCCACTTCCGGGACAGGAACTTGTTGCTGCATAGGGCGAAAACGAAGGGTCCCTTCACCGTGGACAATAGCAGTGTTGCACAAGTTACTACTTGTGTAACGATATATCTGTAAGAGACATTAGTTAGTATTAGATTCCTTACCTTAGAATATCCCCAGGCGTCAGACTGGATCCGGAATTTTTTGCGTAGCAGTACCCTTGCGCGTCGTCTGCGGCTCCGCATCCGTCGTCGGCGCCATGATGACGTCGTCGGAGTACTTAGACGCCGCCTCCGCATGCTGACGTCCGTTCTTAGACACAGTTTTTCCACGCCAGAAACGCAGAGCCATGTTAAAAACCAACACTGGTGCCATTGAAACTAGGGCCCTGAAAGGGGACAACCCTAACCCTAGATATTGGTTCGCAGAACGGGGAGGATGGGTGGGTCGGTAAGGAATCTAATACTAACTAATGTCTCTTACAGATATATCGTTACACAAGTAGTAACTTGTGCATCTGAAAGAGACACGTTAGTATTAGATTCCTTACCTTAGAATAGATACCCCAGCAATACCAACCCCGGTGGTGGGTCTGCGAACCAATAAACACACCAGAAAGTCCTGGAGGACGGAACGGCCAAAGAAGCCATCCCTCCGGACTTGGCTGTCCAGGCAGTAGTGTCTTGCAAACGTGTGCAGCGATGCCCACGTAGCTGCCTGACAGATGTCTTGTAAGGGCACACCCCTGCCCAGGGCAGTGGTAGCCGCCGTCGCTCGGGTAGAATGAGCCCGCAGTCCAACAGGGGGCTCCTTCCTAGCCAAGGAGTAGCATGCCTGGATACACCGGATGATCCACCGGGAGATGGTCCTCTTGTGCACCGCTTTCCCCTTCCTCGCGCCCACGTAACCAACAAAGAGTTGGTCATCCACCCGGAACTGGCGTGTGCGATCCAAGTTGAATGAGAGCGCACGTTTTGGGTCCAGACGGTGGAACCGCTCTTCCTCTTTAGAGGGATGCGGTGGCGGGAAGAAGGTTGGCATGGTGATAGACTGCCCGATGTGGAAGGCCGTGACAACCTTGGGCAGGAAAGAAGGTTTGGTACGCAGCACCACTTTGTCCGGATGGACAGAAAGGAAAGGTGGAGTACAAGAAAGGGCCTGGAGCTCACTCACTCTCCTGGCAGAGGTGATGGCAACCAGGAAAGCAGTCTTCAAAGTCAGAAGGCGAAGAGGACAGTTGTGAAGTGGCTCAAAGGGAGCACACATCAGAAACGTAAGAACCAGGTTCAAGTCCAACTGAGGTTGCCCTGATGCTGGGCCCACTGAAACTTCAGGTCCCACTGCAGAGCCCGCATCCGCCACCTGGCGTGATGCACGAGTAGGATGCAGGAGGCCATCAGCCCCAGAAGCCGCAGCGTCAACCTGACCGAGACCCGGGATAACGGCTGAAAGATGGGAATCAGAGCCTGAATATCCCGGACCCGCTGTTCGGGTAGATAAACCCGAAACCGCGCCGAGTCCAGAACCGCTCCGATGAAGAGGAGCTTCTGAGAGGGGCACAGGTGTGACTTAGGCACATTGATGGAGAACCCCAGCTGGTGCAGGAGGTCTGACGTAGTCTGGAGGTGGCTGACGACTGACCGGGGCGAGTCCCCCTTCAACAACCAGTCGTTGAGGTAGGGGAAGACTGAAATCCCTAACCTGCGCAGATGAGCTGCGACCACCGCCATCACCTTTGTGAACACCCGTGGGGCGCTGGTAAGGCCGAAGGGGAGCACGGTAAACTGAAAGTGCTCGTGGCCAACCATGAACCGCAGGTAGCGCCGGTGGGCAGGCAGGACGGGGATATGAAAATAAGCGTCCTGCAAGTCCAACGCTACCATCCAGTCTCCTGGGTCCAGGGCAGCTAGGACCTGAGCCAGTGTCAGCATCTTGAACTTCTCCTTCCGGAGAAAGCAGTTGACGTTCCTTAGGTCCAAGATAGGGCGTAGGCCCCCTTTGCCCTTCTTGGGTACCAGAAAGTAGTGGGAGTAGCAACCACACCCTACTTCTGGCCCAGGAACGCGCTCAATGGCCCCCTTGGCCAAGAGGGCCGTAACTTCCTCCTGCAGAAGTCGCAAGTGGTCCCCCGATACACGGTGGTTCTGCGGTGGCATGGCTGGAGGAGTCGCCTCGAAGGGGAGGGAGTAGCCCCTTCGGACGATTTGCAGCACCCACCTGTCCGATGTGACAGTGCGCCAGTGGAGGTGGTGATGGCGAACCCTGCCCCCCACTGGCGTCACATGGGCCTGAAAGCACGGACTAGGAGGGTTTTGAGGCGGATGCTGCGGGGGAAGGTGTGGACTGACCTCGCCGTTGCCCTCGACCGCCCGGACGGCGGTTCCCACGGCCGCCACCGCGTTGGGTATTGCCCTGCGGAGCGTGGCTGGCGGCGCGTGTGGGCGCACCCCTTCCGTGGCCACGAAAGGAGTGAAAAGCAGCTGATTGCTGGCGCGGGCCCGAGAGGCCCAAGGACTTGGCCATAGCTCTGGAGTCCTTAAAGCGCTCAAGCGCATGGTCTGCTTTGTCGCCAAAGAGGCGACGGCCATCGAACGGCATGTCCATGAGTGTGTTCTGGACATCTGCTGAAAAGTTGGCGGACCTCAGCCAGGCGTGGCGTCTGACCGCCACCGTCGTTGCCATCGCTCTACCTAGTGAGTCGGTGGTATCCAGCCCACACCTGATGGAATATTTGGCTGCATCCCGGCCCTCCACAAGGGCTTGGCCGAGTTTGGCCCGTACCTCCAACGGACACTCTGGCAGCACCTCCGCGACCTTATCCCACACAGAGTGGGTGTAACGTCCCAAGAGGCAGGCGGTGTTGGAAGACCGCAGGCCCAGACTAAGGGATGAGAAGATCTTCTTCCCATACTGGTCATACCTCTTGGATTCCCTGTCCGGCGGGGCCGACGGGAATGTGGTCTGGGAATTGGAGGCCTGGATGACCAGGCTCTCGGGGGTAGGGTGGGTGGACAGGAAACATGGGTCGCCCGGGGCTGGGCGGTGGCGTCTGGCCACGTTCCTATCTACGGGCGAACCCGTAGCAGGCTTGGACCAAGTGCCCAGAAGAACGTCGGTCAAGGCCTCATTAAAGGGCAACAGAGGCTCGGCCGAGCTTGACTGCGGTTTAAGAACCTCAGTGAGGAGATTAGTCCTCACGGCCGCAACGGGGAGCTCAAGGCCCAAGGCCTTGGCAGCCCTCATCAGCACCACACTGTAGGTTGCCCCCTCCTCCGTAGCCACGGTAGGAGGGGAGACAAAACCAGTGTCTGGAGAGGTGTCCAGGCCACTGGCCTCCCAAAGGTCTCCTGTCCAGTCCTCATGAGACTGACATTCTCTGGTCAGAGGGTCCTTAGACCCCTCCCAGTCCTCTTCAGCACCCATCTCCTGAAACTCAGGGTCCTCAACTAATGGGGCCTGTTCATAGAAGTTAAATTCTCCAAACGACGTCTGGAGCGGCGCCCATCAGGGCCGTCCCGACGCCGGAACAGGAATGAAGGGAGGACCGAGGACAGCGCCGGAGGCGACACCTGAGGGTCCGAAGCCGGGGAGGTCGTAAGGTCCACCGGCGACGAACCAGATCCTGAAGGAGGTCCAGCGGCATCCCGCGGCACCGGGCCCGAAGGCACCGGCGGCGCCGGAACTACTGAACCCCTCGGCGCCGGCGGCGTCGGGATAGAGGGAACCTGCGGCGCCGGGCCCGAAGGCGTCGGGGGCGTAGCGCCCGACAGCGTCGGGGCCGAACCCCCCAACCCGCTAGGGTTGCCAGACGGGTGCGCTGGGCCCGAAGGCGCCGCGGAGCCCGTCGGGGGAGAGAGATTCCTCATGGCCATGAGGAAGCGCTCAATCTCCTCCTGCGTCGCGTGAAGCCCAGGGACCGTAGGGTATGGGGCTGGACGCGGCGCCTGCGACTCCGTTGGAGCCGCGTGGGTGGTGCCACGCGAACCCCCGGCCGCATCGCGCGAGCGTCGGGGGGAGTCCGCAGAGCGATGACGCCGCTTGGACTTCTTGTGCCTCTTACCTGACGACGACTTCGACCCGGAGGAGTGCGGCCTACTCTCGGAGCTGTGGAGGCTCCGAGCCCGCGACCTGTCCCTCGACCTCCCATGGGACCGAGACCTCTCGCGGCGCGGGACAGACTGCCGGAGTTCGAGTCGCCTGCGGGACCGCTCCCGCCTGGCTTTCGAAGAGAGGGCCCGGCAGTCGGAGCAGGCCTTGTCGTCGTGATCGACGCCGAGACAAGTTAAACACCGTCGGTGAGGATTCGTGACCGACATCAGACGGTCGCAATCCTCACAGTGCTTAAAGCCGGGCATCCCTACGGCACCGTTGGAGTCGAAGACTCGAGAAAAGATCAAAAGTGATCAAAAAGGTTAGTAAAAAATGACTAGGGTTACTGCTTTTTCCAGATCTGCGCTTGCTGGCGCGGAAAAAAGAAGAACTGACGTCAGCACGCGGAGGCGGTGTCTAAGTACTTCGACGACGTCATCACGGCGCCCACAAAGCCGACGACGGACACGGAGCCGCAGACGACGCCTACCGACGCACAAGGGTACTGCTACGCAAAAATTTCCGGATCCAGTCTGACGCCTGGGGATATTCTAAGGTAAGGAATCTAATACTAACGTGTCTCTTTCAGATACCTTATTTCCTGACTATAGGCTGGAGGTTCAACGGAAGCGGACCTCTTACCTGGAGATTAAGAAAGCCTTGCGAGATGAGGATCTCTAGTATTCCCTGAAGTTCCCAGCCCGCCTGTGCATCGCCCTGGAAGGCACTACTGCTCATTATTTCAACTCTCCTGAGGAAGCACGGGACTGGCTCGAAGGCTACAAGGGTGGACTGACCGGCGGTCAACACCGCGAGGGACTGAGGCCCAGGATCAAGACATCCGATGTACCCCTACATCGTAGAACTCTGAGGAGAGTCCAGAGACAGCCTTCATTGACACAAGCTGCGAAGGAATGAACGGCGGACCTACAAGCAGTAGTATCGTTGTCGCAGAACCGAGCCCACCTCCATCGGACGAGGAAGCAGGATCATCTAAGGAGTCGGCAGCCAATGACATGGACACGTCACTTAGTAGCAGTGTGAAACTGCCTGTGATAACGCCTCAGAGTGTGGATGAGATAGTATGATGGTAAGGTTAGCATGTGATGGCTAGATAGGTATGAGTATTTGTAGCTTTGGCTTAGCACGGTTGGTGCACTGTGGGCTGGGCCTACGTCCCTAGGCAGCTGCGTCCACTTTTACCTCTGAACTAGTCGGAGGTGTTTAGTTTTGTAGTTTAACTTACTTTGGAAGGGAGCAGGTTTGTTAGTAACTGTCTTTGGGAGGGGGAGTTGGGGCTGATTTGTGGGGACCTCGGCGTGGCACAGCTAGTAGATCACTTGAGTACTGGACACGGGTATCGGAATGGGATCATTGATGGAATTGAAATGTAGATCATGGAATACTATGGAACGCCGCCATAGGATTCATGCTTACTTAGTGCGCAGGGGAATTCAAATTGCCTTCCTCCAAGAAACGCACATCATAGGGATGAGGTGCTTGCATGGGACAGGTCTATCACACAGCTTACTCTGCTTTTGCACGTGGAGTACTGGTGTGGATTCGGGCGGGGTCACTTTCAACTGGTACATCAAATTATTGACCCAGAGGGAAGATATGTGATGGTTATGGGCAGGCTCAATGGCAGGGATGTTGCGCTGGGATGTGTGTACGTGCCTAATACGGACAAGCCAGCTTTCGTTACTCGGTTATCTGGGAAATTGGCGCCCTATCTGACTGGCACTGTAGTGATGGGAGGGGACTTTAACTCTGTCACTGATGTTCTTATGGATAGGTCGCATCCACTGCTCTCTACTGCACTGGTCCATAAGATCTCTAAAGCCAGGAAGGATTGGCAGTCTCGCTGGGGGTTGGTGGACACGTGGAGGACTCACCACCCTGCTGATCGCGATTATTCCTTCTTTTTATGACTGCATGAGCTTCATGTTAGGCTGGACACTATACTATGTTCCCCAGACCTGCACACTGCAGTCAAACATAGCGAATACCTCACCAGGACATTGTCAGATCATAACCCACTGTTACTATGGGTGCAGTGCTACCAGGCGCGCCCTGCGATCCCAAGTTGGCATCTAAACCCAGAGCTTTTAGAAGATCCAATCTTCCGGGAGCCAGCGGGGAAGGGGATCACCCAGTATTTTGGTGAAATGGGAACTGCGTCATCGACCGCTGTGGAGTGGGATGCTTTTAATGTAGTGATGAGGGGCCTCTGCATTGCCAATGTAGTAGGGCTACGAAAGACATTCCTGCAAGACATTGAAACTGTGGACCAGTGCTTAAGTACATAAGAACGTGAGAGACCGGAGCAACCTCTTAGACAGAGGCAACTGCTAGCAGCGCCGGAGGAAGTGGCAGTAGGAGTCGAGAGACTTCGATGCTTTGACTATAGGAAATACGTAGTGCGTGCACATGCCAAGCGAGACAAACCTGGCATGTTGCTGGCTTGGTTGGCTAATCCAGCAAGGCAGACAGTTATATTGGAACTGAATTGCCTGACGGGGGAGCCATGCTATACACAACAGGGGATTAATGCACAATTCTACGACCGCTATACTGCGTTATATCGGAGTAAGGTGCAGTTGAATGAGGAAACTAGTAGCAACCCTACTGTGAACGGTGGTGTCTGAGTTGGTAAACCCAGACCAAAATGGGCTCATGCTGGGTCATTCGACCAGGCTGAATCTGAGGTGGTGCCATTATAACTTGGCCTTGGCAGGGGCCTCGCCTGTTGGATGGGTGATCACTTCTCTTGACGCAAATAAAGCCTTTGACTGTGGAATAGTCATACTTATTTGGGGTGGTGGCCAAGATGGGCTTTGGACCAAAATATATTAGATGGGTTAAACTGCTTTTTGATAGCCCGAAAGCCAGAGAAAAGATTAATAGTCACACCTCCCTGGAATATCTGGTGCAAAGGGGTACTCAGCAGGGGTTCCGAATCTCGTAGATGCTATTTGCTCTGGCATTAGAAGTCCTGGTGGAATGGATACGCATTGACGCACAGATCTGATCGAGGGGGTTGGGAGGAGCGGATATCACTGTACGTCAATGAGTTTTTGCTATACCTGACGAACACGGTCCAGACACTGGTCACAGAGCGAAAAGTCTTCTGCATCATCGTAAAACACTCCGGATGTGCCATACATCGGGACAAAACCCTATTGGATTCAGACAGGGAACACTCTAAGCAGCCTGCCCTGCTGCTTAGAGTGGAGACTAGGTGGTACAAATATCTTGGGATCTGGATCACTAAAGACCCGACTCGCATTATGAGGCAAATCTATGACCAATGAAAAACAAGCACTGGCATAGCCAATAGGTCTCGCCTTTGGGACCTTTTAAGTGTTTAGCCATGCAACGGTTGGTGTATAATATTGTGCTGCATAACAAAATACTTCTAAGGTCCCAAAAGCGAGACCCATTGGCTATGCCAATGCTTTTTTTTTTTTGGAACACCTTATATGTTTTGAGATGATGCTATAAAGACCTCTTAAAATGTATTACATGTTGGATTATGAGTTTGATTTCAGTATGGATTTCTTCCACTGAGAACACTTGCCTGGCCACTCATATTGCGGTATTTTTGGGATTTACTGCAATGGATAGTTGGAGCCTAGAAAGGCCATTTACAACTGGGGATGTGAAGCTCAGGCCTATAACTATCGCAAGGTGCCCCTGCTGGCATGGCTATCAACTGGTAATACTATTACATGTAGAAGGGCATGTAACATGTCAGCTGTGCCAGATGCACTGGTCTGCACTTTCAAGTACAGTGCACATGCCTGCTCTCTTAATATGGTTACCATGTGGCTATCCTAGATTTTCATTTACCACTTACTGAACTCTGGAATTTGTAGTTAAATCGACCCATTCGACTATCATCCCTAAAAAAAACTGAAAAAATTATTTTGAAAGGTCTAGACTAGTACTTAAAAGGGATGGCTTCCAGACTTGGATGTAGCCATGCATTAATTAACCTTTCTTTGCGTGTGCAGGGCTGCAGAGGACTGCGTTGTCACAGGCACAGTGCAGGGCTTCTATGCATGTGTGTGCATGGAAGGCATATGTCTGTGTTCAGGCAGCCACAGTGCAAGGATGCCCCGGCAATGTGCAGGGCTACAGCGCATGTTCCTATGCTTTCTTGTGCAGCAGCAACGCATATGGCAACAATTTCTTGCGGGAGCTGAACACAAATGATCACCGCAGTGCTTCATTTCACACTTGCAAGAGGAAAAACAGCAAGGAGTAAATCACTGAGCTGGAGTACCCGGGAAGTGTCGCGCTCCAGATCAATTCACGGAGTCAATCACAGAGCTGGAGTACCCAGGAAGCGTCACGCTCCAGATCAATTCACCGAGTAAATCACCAAGTGTTCCGAGCTGGAGTGCCCCAGCGGTGGGAAAACGAGTGCTGCCGGGTCAGGGAGCAAAATGTCAGGACTGTCCTTCAGTAGTGTGTCGCGCGCCTTTATACAGGAAGAGGACGGTCTGAGGAGCAACGGTAGACCTGTGCGAGCCTAGAGGCAGACCTGTGTGAGGCTAGGGCTAGAAGCACACGTGGTATCAGAGGCAGCCAGGACTGGGTGCATGCATCAAATATAATGACCTCGCAGAGAAACGCCATTTAGGGGTAGGTGAAGCTGCTGCATATGGCTTATACCATTGTACCTGGCACCAGGGCACAAGTCCTAAACAAGCATTGCCCCCGCGGCGGTAAAAGTAACGCCGCACAAGTCATCACGATCACGGTGAAAGCGAAAGTTATCGCGATGACGCGCTCTGTGCTTGCAAAAATGAAATAAACAACGCGAGTTGTGCGCACGCGATGGGAAAAAGTGTTGTGCACATTGCGCGCGCTTGTGCGCAAAATAGCAAGCTAGTGGCCGGCCTAGGTAGCACTTTTAAACCACCTACTAAATTTCTCGCAGGAGCAGTGCATGCGCTGACTTTAGCGAGACCTAATGACAGGAACAGGATGTGAAACACGGTCAGGCGTTGTTTGCCTCTGTCGCTTCTGGGAAAGGGAGTGAGGTTTAGGATGGTGGCACTTCCCAGGCTGCTATATATCCTCCAGAACAGTCCCTTTAAGATTCCAGATACTTTTTTCGCTAGGATAGATGAGCTGGCGAGTACAATGCTTTGGGCAGGGGAACAATCCTGCATAGCTCTGAATATCCTTCAAAAATCCAAATATGAGGGAGACATCGCCCTACCATGCATCCGGAAGTATTATGAGGCAGCCAGGTGAGTGTGTTTGGTGAATGGGCATATGCGAACTGGGAAGACCTGGCATTCCACAAGGACAGGTTGGGCATGGGGCAGAGAAGCTTCATACATGTGCTATAAGGGGGAGGGTGACGCCTTGAGCAAGTCTGGCCACTAGGATGATTGTAGACACTTGAAAGAAACTGACTAGAGAGATGGTGTAATAGGCAGATCCCAAAGACACCGCCGTGTGGGGTGGAGGGGTTCTCCACTGTACCTAGTGGTGGCACTGAAAGGTTTTCAGGGCTGGGACATCGGCCTTTCCACACTGGCAGATGTCTGGTATGCAAATAAAGTGGTGCCCTTTGCCTTGAGAAAAGAATATCGGATACCAGAGACACAGTGGCTACAATATGGCCAGCCGAGTCATGCTCTCAAGGAATGCGTTTCACAGGAGACACAGGAAGACGCCCATTGGAAGGGAGTCTGTTATATGGGCAGGTGGATAAGAAACTGATCTCGATGACATATGGCACTATAATAAGGGACACACAAGTCCCCCTGCTGAAACTATAGGACAGAAGGGAGCAAGGGGAACTTGACGAAGACTATTGGCAGACGGCAGTAGGATGTCCTACGGAGGTAGCAATACAGGCAAGTTTTTGCCTGATCAAAATTAAAATCATCCACCGAGCTTTCTACACAAGAACACAGTTCCATAGGATAGGCAGAGCAGAAGATGCAAACTGTCTCAGAGGCTGCGAGTCGAGGGCACACTACTGCATACACTTTATAGCGGTCCCACTTACAAGACTTCTGGGAGGCAGCATGGTGTCATGTCCTTAAGGATAGTCCCATCATGTACATACCAATTACATACATTTTGTCCCATCCACACGACATAACGGTCCTACACAGGTGACCCTTTACCTAGTAGCTTACTTCTGTCTATTCATGATCAAGCTCTCGGTACCCTATCTTAATCCCTGTACCTTATGTACATAAACATGTCCCCAGGCACAGCAGATTTATTTTGTATAAGGTTCACCACTTTTTTTCATCCATGGCCAAGAGCTAGCTGTACATGATCATTTTGGTTTAGAAAAGGATTAGCAAATGTTTTCAATCAAAACATATTGATTCTAGAAGAAATCATGGAGTGACCACTTTCTTATAAAAGACCCTCACTCCCCCTTAAAAATCAGAGGAGAATTCCTTCCAGGCTGCACCAAGACTCTGCAGGCTGATCCTTCAACAGACAGAGACCTGACATCCTTTGTGGGGGACGGATGGGGGGGGGGGGGGGGGGGGGAATGTGGTATTGCGGCATCCTCGTCGCAAAGACTAGGTCCTTCATTCCGAACCATCAGGTGAGGAGTTAGCACTTCCCGGGGGTTCTTGGCTCCATTAGGATATATACTAGGACTTACATACACATGCTTCACCTACATATCTCGGCTAGGTACATTTAAGTAGGCTACGTATCGTAGGACTACGCCAATGCTCTTGTTTTACATAATCTGCTTTTACTCATCTTATTCAATCAATAAGGAGCTTCTAAAGCACGCTTCTCACCCGTGAGGGTCTCAAGGTCTTGGGCTAGGGGGGAGATGCTCTGGGTCAGCCAAACAGCCAGGTCTTGAGGCTCTTCCTGAAGGTGTGCAGGGTAGGGTCTGATGTTGACTGGGAGCTTGTTCCAGGCCTTGACTGCGACGTAGGAGAAGGCTCTTCTACATGTTCTGTTTCTGCGGATGCGTGGGGTCTCTGCTAGGGCGAGATCTGCGCGCGGAGGTTTCTTTTGGGTGAATGGACAGACTTTCGTTGAGGTATTTGGGTCGGATGTTGTGGAGGGATTTGAAGGCATGGGTGAGTAACTTGAACGTTACTCTATTCTCGACGGGGAGCCAGTGGAGGTCACGCAGGTATTTGGTCATGTGCTCATGCTGTGGGGTGCAGAGGATGAGTCTGGCTGCGGGGTTCTGGAATGGTCTGGAGTTTGTGTAACGGAGATTTGTTGATTCCAGCGTAGTGGGTGCTTCCATAGTCCAGTCTACTAGTTATGAGTGTGTGGGTGATGGTCTTTCTGGCTTCGGGGGGGGGGGGGGGGGAATTCACTTGAAGGTCTTGCGGCAGGAGTTAAAACAGTTGGAGGAGACGGTGTTGATCTAGCGCATGGTTACTCCTAGTATGGCCCGTGGGCGGCCCGGCAAGCCTTCCCTGGCATTCCGCGGACCTTGCAGACAATTTACCCGTGGTATAAAAAAATTAAAAGAGTCAGAGTGGAGCTGCAGGGGCGCTAAGAGGTGAAATACAAAAGCCTAATTAACATACAAATGGTCTTTTAAAGACCTGTGAAGTGCTCCGGTGCGGCTGTGTTTGTGTGCCAGGAAGCTGTCTCAGCCCGGGCACACACAGGCAGGGTGAGATGAAGAGGGTGACAGAGGGAGGTAGAGGGAGGGAGGTAGAGGTGGAGGGAGAGCGAGGGAGGGAGGGCAAGGGAGGCAGAGGGAGAGCAAGGGAGGGAGGGAAAGGCAGGCAGAGGGGGAGCGAGGGAGAGAAGGAAAGGGAGGGAGAGGGAAGCAGACAGACAGGGAGGGAAAGGGAGGGAGGGAGGGCGAGGGAAAGGGAGGGAGAGGGAGGGAGAGCGAGGGAGAGGAAGGGAGAGGGAGGGAGAGGGAGAGGGAGGGAGAGGGAGAGGGAGAGGGAGGGAAAGGGAGAGAGAGGACTGGAAAGCGAGGGAAAGGGAGGCAGAGGGAGGGACAGGATGGAGGGAAAGGGAGGCAGTCAGGGAGAGCGAGGGATGGAGGTGGAGGGAGGGAGAGCAAGGGAGGGAGAGAGGGAGAGCGAGGGAGGGAGGGAAAGGGAAGGGGAGGGAGAGGGAGGGAGAGCAAAGGAGGGAGGGAAAGGGAGGCAGACAGAGGGAGAGTGAGGGAGGGAGGGAAAAGGAGGCAGACAGAGGGAGAGAGAGGGAAAGGAGGGAGGGAAAGGGAAGCAGAGAGAGGGAGACAGAGGGAGAACGAGGTAGACAGAGGGAGACAGACAGAGGGAGACAAAGAGGGAGAGGGAGGAAGACAGAGGGTGACAGAGGGAGGGAGGAGGGATGGAGGAGGGTGACAAGACCGAGGGAGGAGGGTGACAAGACAGAGGGAGGGAGGAGGGTGACAGAGGGAGGGGGAAGGAAGGAAGGAGGGTGACAGACAGAGGTAGGGAGGAGATTGACAGACAGAGGGAGGCAGGAGGGAGGGCAACAGAGTGAGGGAGGGCAACAGAGTGAGGAGGGTGACAGAGGGAGAGGAAGGAGAGAGCGGAAGAGGGAAGGAGACAGAGTGAGACAGTCAGAGTGAGTGAGACAGAGGGAGTCAGGGAGGGAGAGAGAGGGAGTGAGACAGTCTGAGTGAGACAGAGGGAGAAACAGAGAGAGAGGGAGGGAGGGAGAGAGGTTAAGAGAGAGAGAGATGTGTGTATGCCAGGTCTGGTGGCTCAGTGGACGAAGGCGTCCGCTGCAGGGACCTGTGTTCAACCTCATGGTCACAGTTTTTTGTTGCTCTAGCCTCGCCCCCTGCCCCACTGACCCCGCCCCCACCGGTGCAGCCCTCGGACACAAACCACACTGTAAATTTGGCCCCGAGAGAAAGTTTGTGAGTACCCATGATCTAGCGAGTCATAGTGAGGGAGGAGTGTAGAATGATGCCAAGGTTCCAGGCGTGGTCTGTCGGGTGGGTGGGTTTCCGAGTGCAGAGGGCCACCAGGTGTTGTACCAAGCGGTGGGGGAGGGTCCAAGGACGAGGACCTCTGTATTCTCAGAGTTGAGCTGTTGCTCATCCAGGCTGAGATGTCTTTCATTCCTTCCTGGAAGCCGAGTCTTGTGTCCTCGTGAGGGAGAGGATTAACTGAGTGTCGTCAGCGTATGATACTTTGCTGAACCCATGTTGTCGCACTATGGCTGCGAGGAGGGCCATGTAGATGTTGAAGAGCGTGGGGCTGAGCTGTGATCCATAGGGTACTCCGCAGTTCATCTCTGTGGCTTCGGAGAGGAAGGGTGGGAGTCTGATCCTTTGGGTTCTGGCAGCGAGAAAGGAGCGGATTCAGTCGAGGGCAGGTCCCCGTATGCCAGCATCGGGGAGTCTGGCTGCAAGAGTGCGGTGGAAGACAGTGTCGAAGACTGCGGAGTGGTCTAGCAGGATGAGAGCACTATGTGGCCCTGGTCGAGTAGCACGTGGATGTCATCTGTGGCGGCAAGGAGGGTGGTCTTGGTGCTGTGGTTGCTGCGGAATCCAGACTGGGAAGAGGGGAGAATGGCGTTCTCTTCGATGAAGGTGGTCAGCTGGGCGTTGGAGAATTTCTTGGTGACTTTGGCAGGGAAGGAGAGAGATGGGCCGGTAGTTTTTCAGTTCATATGGGTCAGCCGAGGGTTTCTTGAGCAGGGGCTTGACCTCTGCACGCTTCCAATAGTCGGGGAAGATGCCAGGTTCGAAGGTGGCGTTGATGCTGCAGCGTCTCTGTGGAAGATGTGAGGGGTCCGTAGGGGCTTCTGAGTGTGTGCTCTTCATGATCGTTGTCACGATTCTGCCACATCAGCTTCTTGGTGCACCTTGTCTGGCACCTGTTTAATGTTTTCTATTGTTTTTGCCAATGCTTGTTGTGGCTTTGCCACTTGTCTGTTCCCATGATGTTATCTGTTTACTGTTTTCTATTGCTTTTGCCAATGCTTGTTGTGGCTTTGCCACTTGTCTGTTCCCATGCTTGTTGCAGACTATGATGTTATCTGTTTACTGTTTTCTATTGCTTTTGCCAATGCTTGTTGTGACTTTGCCACTTGTCTGTGCCAATGCTTGTTGCAGACTATTGCAAGGCCTATTGTCCCTTCTAAGATCCAGTAGTTTACCTGTGAGCTGGAATCTAATAGGAACCACACACTGTTCTGGAAGTTTCTTCCTGAGCCCTTTAAATAGGGGCCACAACCTGTTCTCATTGCTGGTAATTGAGAACCCTGAGCTTGAGCAGCAGCTGTTCCTGTTCTCCAGTTGCTGAAAGAAGGTTCCGGTTGCAGCAAGAAGACTTCCGATTTCTTTTCCCAGGTTGTAGATCCTCTCAGCTACAATGAGGTAGGATCGTTCCTTTCTTAACCAATAGCATTGAGAAAGGAACTATGTGCTGTTTTTGTTATTTTGAAAGAACGTTGCATATTGCGCTGAAGTGCTTTTTGGTCATTTACATATTGATGACTGGCATTTTGGGCACATCGCGCTGAAGTGCTCTTGGGGGCATTTGCATACCTAATGACTTTAGCGTTGTGTCACATTGCGCAGAAGCGCTTCATGGACATTTGCATATTTTGAACTCTGATACATAGCGCTGATGCGATCCCTTAGGCGTTTGAATATTAATCTGCCTCATTAGCATATGTAACGTGTTGTGTATTGCAAAAAGGTTGTTGGAAGTCCCACTGTGATATTTAACAGTGGTTAAATCACATCATTACAGAAACATTGTGTCAAGTGGCTTTTAATATGAATGTACTTCGTTTTGAAACATGGCTGTTTAGCCATAACATTGTATCCTTGAGAATTTTAGGAACAGGAATTGTTGCCAGTGAAGCCTGAGAAGATGTACACAACTGTTCTATGCATTACCTGCTTTTCTTTTACAGGTATGTTGTCATTGCTTAAACCATGTTAAATATAGTCAAAGAGTTTACGAAGCACAAAAGGAAAGTCTTGTTCCATGTCTCCCTCCCCGCAGTACCCACCCTAATTCCCTTCCCCCAATCTAGCCACTTTGATACTCAGTGCGGTTAAGCTTGAGTCAAGGCTGCTGGAATGTGGGCTTCTTGAGGGTACTGCTCCTGAGGAACTCAACGGAATTTTACCAGTTCTGCAATCATGGTGGTATCTTCGGTGGTGACCGTGTCTGGGTGGTGATGGCAGGCTGGCTGTCATTGCTGGGGGGAGGGGAGTGGTTTCTGGAGTCTGTTTGCTGAAGTTATTGTAGAGGTTCTTGATTGTCAGGTGGAAGTAGGAGCAGAGTTGTTAGAGAGGTCCTGGGACGGTGTGACATCTGTGGCTTCACTGGGGGGTTTGGTGAACTGCTGGATGATGTTGAAGAGTTCCTTTGAGTTGCTGGCATTGGTGAGGATTTTGTTCCAGATGAAGATCCCTATTCGTGGTTCTCATGAGTGGATGGTATCCTGTCATGGCGTGCTTGTAAGTGGTCTGGTCTTCTGTGATTTTGCGGTTTCTCCATTGTTTCTTGAGACGTCTGCAGGAGCGTCTGGCTTCGTGGATGTCGGTGGTGAACCAGGCAGCCTTCAGGGGGCGTGTTCTGTTGGGATGCAAGCTTGTGTGCGCAGCTGGTGATCCAGCAGTGTAGTTCCTTGGCTGCAGAGTTGGTGTCTTTCGTGGCGAAAGGGGGGTCGTGGGTGAGTTGAGGTGCTACTCTGTGACCTTGCTTCGATTCCTACGTGGCGGGCGCAGGGTGGCTTGTGTGCTGTGATGGCGTTGAAAAAGAAGTGTACGCAGTGGTGGTCTGTCCAGAGCGGTAGAAGTAACAATAGCTCGCCAGAACCTGAACGAATTTCTGGTGACAGCAGTATTGAATGAATATATCACGGTGGAAACACCGGATATAAGAGTGTGTGTGTGTCCCACACCGTCTACACTAAATTAATCTCCAAATAGAGGGGGATATCTCAAGAAAAATTAAAGGTCTCTTTTGGGAAAATTTGACATTTGGATGTGACATCCAGCTAGCAGAAAAAGATTGGCTGCCTGAATTTGTAATGGATTGCCGAAAAGGTGAGTGTGTCGTTTTGCCTGCCTTTTCCGACCTCGTTCCGGTTTCCTTAACCCCTCCCATGCTCGTGACGGAACCGTTCCGTCACGAGCCTCGGGTGGGCTGTGCTGGTGACGGACAGTTCCATCACGGCCCCGCCGCCGCGCCTGCGCTGATTTCGCGCCTGCGCGGCGCGTTCTATTGAGCGGGCAGGGCCGTGACGGAACCGTTCCGTCACAAGCAGAGCTCACCCGCGTGCCGTGACGGAGCGGTTCCGTCACGAGCACGGGACCGCCGCCCCGCCCCCTTAGCGCTGCGGCGGAATAGCCGCCGCAGAGAAGGGGTTAAAACACTCATGTGCAGGAGTGGGCGCAAGCGCTAGCTCCGGCATGATACCGCAACCATGCAGGGTGGGACGTGGAATCCAAACACCACAAGATCCCATTAAAAACTACTCCAACTCCACAGAGACAGTCCCCTATTAAAAATGAGGTGAAGAAACAGGTCAAAGAAACTTAGACCAACTTGAATACCAAGGTGTGATTGAAACTTGCACCTCGCCAATGAACATCCCTTTGTTTCCAGTCATGAAACCTGACAACACAAAACGTTTGGTTTTAGATTACAGACTTTTGAACACCTGCACAAAAACATTTGCAGTTCAGAACGCACATAGTGCTGCATTAATGAATAACAATGTGCGGAAGTAATACAAAACAACACAAGATATCTCAAATGGGTTCTTTTGCCAAAATATAGCTCCTGAAAAACATTGGTCAGCATTTTCTGCCCCAGCACTCAGGGTCAATTTTGTTGTCTGCCCCAAGGCTATAAGAACAGCTCCGAGCCGTTCTGGGAAAGAGTATCAGAGCTATTTCAAACTTGTGATGAGGAGGCACTGTCCTACGTAGATGATATTTATCTGACGGACGATGAATTATTTGAACACTTGTTCCTATTTGGACTACAAATTTAACTCCAAAAAAAAAAATCGAAAATTGCCCATCTCAGCGTCCTATTTTTGGGATATGAGCTGTTAAGTGAAGGGAAAAGCCTGGTCGCAAATTTCTTTTAGAAAAATGTGTTCTACTCCAGCCTCCAAAGACTGACATGTTTTCAATCCATTTTAGGATTTCTACATTTCGGCTGAACATACATTTAGGACTACGCAAAAAGAGTCTAACCTTTCTACAACATAATCCGACCATATTTCACAGCTAACAAGTGGACTCAAAAACATACACTCTTTGTTCAGTTCAAGCGGACATGATAGGTTCAAAACACTTGCAGGCACGAGTAAACCTCTGCAACCTGGTAATACGGGTCATCCCCGGGTTATCAGGGTATACCTACATCATGTTCAATGAAGGTTAGACAGTTCTAATTGCATACTAATCTCATTTGTACAAGAATACTGAAAATCGATTTGCAGCTACAGAAAAAATACTGATAGCAGTATAGACTGCTGTATGGAGAGGAAGAGCACTAGCACAGGGGAAACGTATCATCGTTGTAACCCCGATACCGACTTTAGAAGTGGTAACCAAAGCCAGCATTCCAAATGCAAAGGCATTGCATTCATGTTAGATCAATAAAAAAATAAAATTTGCTCACTGCAACAGATGTAGAATATAGATACGATTCTACACTGAGAACACAAGCATTTCTGCAGTACGAACAAAAATACCCTCTCCCGAATGAAATCTTGCCTCTAGATCAGTATGAATACATCATTTACACGGACAGTTCTGCTCAACCTGCCATTGGAAGTAAACAGCAATATAGCGCTGCAAGTGGTATAGTGAAAGGTTGCATGCGGGAAGGTAAGTTCCATCCCAGCAATACGACTCGATCTCTGGGAGATTGTACAGGGCAACTGGCAGAACTGAAAGCCCTCATACTAGCACTACAGTATAGGGATCAGGAATTTCCCCACACTGATTGTGTACGATTCATTTTACTGTTAACAATTTTACAATTAATATCTTCACTGCTGGGGATAGAATGGGTTTAAAGACGCCAAGGGTGGCACGATAAAATAAATTGTTATGGGAACAAGTGGCAAAGCTGAAAGCATACCTGCCTTGGGCTCAAGTTATTTGCACCTTGAGTCATCAGCGTGTTAGCTTTCACGTTGAAGGGAATTCACTGGCTGATGAAGCCGCCAAGGCGACAGTGTGAATTGCTGCCGTTGCTGCAATCATTTGTTCACACACGAGAATAGACTGAGATATACTAGTAGCTATCAATGCCACAAAGAACAGCTCTGCTGTACTGCCAAAGGCTTTTAACTCATGTACTGCTGCAAGTTAGATGCGCAACACACATCGTATGCTCAAATTCCAGGAGTGGAGGATAGAGTAATACTAAAAGATCGCAGTTTAGGTTTAATTCTAGTTGCACACGAGGGTCTGGGCTCTGCACACGCAGAACTCACTGGAACAATTTCATTATTGAAGCCGCGTTACTGGTGGTCGGGGCTGACAAAACAAACAAAGGACTATGTCCTCAAGTGTGATACTTGCCAGCAGATGAAGGGTTCCACCATTCACAGGTCACCACAAACACTACTACTGATTTCAGACAGACCTCTCGCGTGCGTCTAATTGGACCACTACGGCCCCTTAAATTCAGACTGGGCTTACAAGTACATCTTGGTGGCAGTGGATTCATGCTCTAGATTCCTGTGGGTTTGGCCCCAGTGCTCGGGTGGCGCTTGAACTGTTATAAAGGATTTGTGAGTTTTCATCTAGATATACGCAATTGGCAAGTTATATTCAGACTGTGGCCTTGCGTTTAGCTCTCGGGCTTACAAGGAAGCCATGGAAGATACGGGTGTGGCCTTGCAGTACTCTCCCCCTACCATCCCGAGGGGAATTCGGTGGTGGAGAGGAAAAACCGAGACCTAAAGCAATCCTTACTTAACAGCTAGGGTGCGGGTGGTAGTTGGGTCAATCACTTATACGGGGTCCAGAGGCCACTCAATAATATGCCAAGAAAATCCTTGGGAGGCATTACCCCTTATGAAATCCTGTTTGGGACAAGAATGTGGGTACCTGATCTCGATTGTGCCAGCACAGTGGCGGATGCAAAAGCATTTTAACTTAATGACCATTTGGCTGTTTTACTAGAACCCAATGAATTCCGGGTGTTGCGTTACAAAGCAACGTGCAAGTCAAACGCACCGCCACTCGGAGAAGTGAAACCAGTTCCGGCAAGACCTGCCTGGGTCCCGCAGATTGGGGACCTGGTCAGGGAAACGATTGTGGACGGAAGAGAGCTTGGCCCATCTTACAGAGCACCTGTACCCCTGTACCTGTCCTGGCGGTTGTAGAAACAAGAACAGTACTTCTTCTGCCTCTTGACAGCAAAAATGAGAAAAGATTCGTTTCCATTGATCCGATCAAACCGCATCATGTTTCCAATTCTCAACAGTAGGCCACGGGAGTTCCAGAGTAGCCGCAGATCTCCTCTTGCAAGTATACAGGAAGTTCAGATGGAAAGATTAATAACTTTTCAAGACTCCACTACACAAAGTGAAGGAGTACCAAATAATGGAGCACAAATCAATCCAGTCGAAATTGAAAAACACCAAGAAGAAATAATGCAGAGCTACAAAAGATAGATCGAACTGTCTCTGGCTACTTCGATGATTTCTCCTCCGATTCAAGTGAACCTGATCAAATGCCACCCATTTCAAAGAAAGATGAACTTCTACAATCTTTTGCTCAAAAAGACTTACTTAGTGTCACATTTGTTGCATATTTGGTTTGCAAAAGGGTTAGTATACCTGTTAATTTGTATAGGGACAGTAACTGTCTTTTCTGCTTTTGAATGAACATCATCTCCCACAACGCTCTGCAGTACAATCAGTGAACTTGGTCCTGAAACCACATACGTCATCACACTGAACACAGAGACTTGTCCCTGGTGAACTTTACAGCAACTGCAGTACCTGATGGTATAGTTCGGGATGGAGTTTCATATTATTTATTTTGTCCCACTGAACATATGAAAATTCCACATGTTTACAATTTCTTTAAATGATGTCATTACCCCAGTACACACTCTGATGATTGGGACCTTGAAACTGTAAATACTATGCTTTCAGCTTTAGAACAGTCTGCTGCATTTTTTTAAAGCAATTGTATGAAGATACAACTGATTACGATACTATGTTTTGTTACCAGCCTTATGGTCATCATTTTTTGCATAAAGCAAGTGTACCACGCAAAGCTAACACTTACCATCAATGGGAACATTGCCTGACACCACCAAAGGGTAGTTCTGCCACACTCGCACAGAAATTCGCATACTTTTCACGGTTCAATACATCAAACCCAGAATCGTTTTACTATAAACTTGCACAGTCTAATGCAACAAAGAAGAAGATCCTGCTGACTAATACTAAGCTGATATAGTCAGCACCTTTTATCTCCCAACTGTCTATACAGTGTTTAGACTACTGGAGAGACACCATGGAGACACAATCTATCTGGAGGACAAGAGTGGCAGGTTCAGGGAACTGATGCTTTATTCAGAGCTTGCCTTATACAAGTATAGTTGATTTTTCTGAACAGAACAGTGCAACAAACTACCTGTTACAGGTTTGCTAAAATTAAAGACCTGAGAACACCAAGCATCCCCTCACCCACACCTATTAAGGGTATCTCAAATAACACACTAACAAGTGAGGGCACACATGGTATAAGTACATACAATTCATCATCTCCAGATTGGAAAGGTTAGTTGGTTTAACTCACGATTCAAGGGTACCATCAAAAAGTTTAGTATCCATTGGCCCGACCCACGCAGTGTACACACAGACAACCCAGGGTAGTGAATTCCTATCGTTTCAGGAAGTTGTGCCTAGATTAGCTAAAGACCTTGACACTATCACATGTGAAACAACACTTGTCCATTCTGTCAGACAACATGGATCCTAGGGATTTCTTGTTAGGTCCCAAGAAACCACGTAGGAAACGCTTCTTATATCCCATCTACAATGAAGTCTGGAAAGTCTACCAATAGGTAGCTGCTGAGAGACTTTGTGAAATCGATAGAATTAACCTAGAAAAGGCCTTAGCTGTGGTAGACAACGGCATGACCACACTCGTCTCATTTATTCACTGGGCAACATTGTGTCCTCAGCTATCAACCTAATAGAACAAGATTTGTCCAGTCTACAACATGGGCAATTTCAGCTGCGCGCTATTATGCTTTTAAGCTGGACGCTTCAATCATTGCTTTCTGGCCACATTCCATGGCAATACATTAAAGACACAAATCTGTTTTTAGCTTACAATCTAACAGACAGACATAACCATGTCACGCAGAGATGCGAAGGACACCATGCTGATCATTGAAAAACTAGAGAAGTTACCTTTTACTGTAGCAGAGTCACCATCTACGGAATGGTTAATCCATGGCTATATCACACTGCCAATCACGACATTCCAATACCAGTACTGCCTGAAATAGTGTGTAAAGAAGTGTAATTTCACAGAGCGTGTAATGCGTCAATAGCAAACTTGTCCTGCTACCTGAAGGGTTCCCCAGCTGCTGTAATTCCTCCAGTCTTTGTTTTACTTTCCAATGGCAGTTAATGATGCTGAATGACCAAGGCTGTTGTGTAATGACGCCAGGCATCGCTTATCTAGTGAATGAACTCCAGGGTTATTTGTTGTAAGAAAGTATTGTTTCCCCCAGCTCGCACAGTTAGGGAGGCACCACTGTAGCTTTAACTAAATGTTTCCAACAAAGGGTTTGATTCTTTGAGCAGACTCAACGTAATGCTGGCCTTAACTTCAACCAGAGAGATCTTTGATCTCCAAGTTGCAAGGTCCCCGGCAGAGATACAAGCTCTGGCCCGTACGAACCTCCTGCTCCATTTCAGAGAAAATGTCCATCTCATCTTTAACATGTCTGATACACGGGGGATAGTACACTTATTTAAGAGTGGTTACCCACCTTACAAACCATTTTCAGAGTGATTCCATCATTCATATACTCCGTACTTGGAAGAGTCTTTGGAGGGCTTCCTTTGGTCCTGCTTTCAGTGGCGGGCATCCTGGTTTTAATTCCATTGCTTCTCAATGGATGTCAACATCACTGGAGACATGGAGATAACACTGCTTGAGCGACGTTGTTGTGAGCGATTGGTGTTCTTCGTGGGTATACCTCAGCTTCGAGAACTGAGTGAACATTGGTTCCTGTCTCTCAGAACGGCCTGGCTTGACTGCAATCTGCCAGTATTCTGCTGCCTCTTTTGCAGTTTCGGACACGTGTTGGACCTCTGTCTGAAACTTCCATTGGTTGCGTCGCCAGACATAGACCTGCTCCTGGCGCATTTGTGGGCCCATGTGCATAGTTGTCTACAGCGTATTCTCATGTTGATGATGGCATTCCTAGAGCCTCCACCAGACGCTTCAGCTCCTGCTGGAATGGAGATTGGCTCTACCACTGATGTGCAGGCATCAGTCTCCGGCATCTAATTCTTACCAGACAGCAGCTGTGGGAAACCAAGATGACCACCTCTGCTCACTTGATAGCCTACTGGAGGGACAGCCTCCTGCTGATGCCATTTTCAGTGATTTTGAGTCTTCAGCGCAGGATTCTTAAAGGACCTTTTACGAACGCTTTTTTAGGGAAGAACGCTTTTACTATAGACCTTGCTTTTATGGATATTTGTTAAGACTTTTTAAGAGCTTTTTAGTAGGTTTTAATAGAGCGGTACCTGCAAACACAACAATGATGGACAGAATGTGGATCATTGTCACACATTCACCCCAGTCCAAAGATCTGGGCCCAAATCCATCGTTTTTCCACTCCACACCACCCTGGGTTAGACAATGGCGATATGCAAATCAGCGCTGACCCTGTGCCCCATGGGAACAGTCCAGTCCGAACTACAGAAGCCATGTCCTTCCCAGAATGGAAACAAGCATCCGAGGACCGGCCCGGTTTCGAGGTAACACCTTTCATCAGCCCGGCTAGCTTGATTCCAGTGGTGTGGAGTGCCTGGGACTCACGTCTGAGCATCCCCAGTACACTTAGAGCGGTACCTGCAAACACAACAATGATGGACAGAATGTGGATCAATGTCACACATTCACCCCAGTCCAAAGATCTGGGCCCAAATCCATCGTTTTTCCACTCCACACCACCCTGGGTTAGACAATGGCGATATGCAAATCAGCGCTGACCCTGTGCCCCATGGGAACAGTCCAGTCCGAACTACAGAAGCCATGTCCTTCCCAGAACGGAAACAAGCATCCGAGGACTGGCCCGGTTTCGAGGTAACACCTCTCATCAGCCCGGCTAGCTTGATTCCAGTGGTGTGGAGTGCCTGGGACTCACGTCTGAGCATCCCCAGTACACTTAGAGCGGTACCTGCAAACACAACAATGATGGACAGAATGTGGATCAATGTCACACATTCACCCCAGTCCAAAGATCTGGGCCCAAATCCATCGTTTTTCCACTCCACACCACCCTGGGTTAGACAATGGCGATATGCAAATCAGCGCTGACCCTGTGCCCCATGGGAACAGTCCAGTCCGAACTACAGAAGCCATGTCCTTCCCAGAACGGAAACAAGCATCCGAGGACCGGCTTAGTAGGTTTTAATATACATGATTTTTTTGGCCTCTTTTTAGCATTGACTATCATTACCTAGCTGACCCTTTTGATGAGGAGTGGGTGTCATGTTCTTTAAGATAGTCCCATCATGTACATACCAATTACATACATTTTGTCCCATCCACACGACATAACGGTCCTACACAGGTGACCTTTTACCTAGTAGCTTGCTTCTGTCTATTGGACTCGAGGCTCTCGGTACCCTATCTTAATCCCTGTACCTGACGTACATAAATATGTCCCCAGGCCCGGCAGATTTATTCTGTATAAGGGTCACCACTTTTTTTCATCCATGGCCAACAGCCAGCTCTGCATGATAATTTTTGTTTAGAAAAGGATTAACAAATGTTTTCAAAACATATTGATTCTAGAAGAAATCATGGAGTGACCACTTTAGTATAAAAGACCCTCACTCCCCTTACAAAACAGAGGAGAATTCCTTCCAGGCTGTACCGAGACTCTGCAGGCTGATCCTTCGACAGACAGAGACCTGACATCCCTTGCGGGGTGCCATCCTCAAAGCAGAGATGGGGTCCTTCATTCAGAACCATCAGATGAGGGGTTAGCACTTCCCCCGGGGATTCTTGGCTCCATTAGGATATATCCTAGCACTTACGTACACATTCTTCACCTACATATCTAGGCTAGGTACATTTAGGTAGGCTACGCATTGTAGGATTAGGCCAATGATCGTTTTATATAATCGGCTTTTACTCATCTTATTAGCACTATGGTAGAAATGTATCTATTATTTACGATATTGGTGTTAGCGATCACATTTGTCTGCTCCGGTCTTTTGATTGTCACAGCGAATGTGTTTCATACTAGGCTGCCGCTTGATCAATAAATAATTATTGAAACCTTTCCAATCGTCATTCTATGTGTATTCTGAGAAAAGTAAGCACGAGTGACTGAGCAAAAAATACTGCATTGTTTTCCATGATACATGAGGAATCAGGGTTGTCATGTTCAGTGGTTGCCATAAACTACCTACACGCTGTAGAATACAGGGGTGGTGTTAATGGCACTGCAGAGCTAGCTGGTGTAACAGGTGACTCATCCTTTTGGGGTTTCCAGAGTCTGTCTGCACACCAAGCCCTCAGTTTAGGTCATCCAAAACGCACAGGTCCTGTTGGGATTGGGGGATGGTCCTAGGAACTACACGACACTGGAGCTCCCTGGAGGAGGCAATGAGGTTACCTCTTGAGCTACAGCCTCCACTCGCACTCCTGGACATATGGGGATCAACAGATATATCTTAATATCAGAAAATTCTAGCAAATCTGGGTTACTTGGTGGCAAAACAAGATATTGACCAAAAATAGGGCTCTGGGATCTCAACCCCCACTCCTCGGCACCACGACTGGGCAACAGGTACGGAACAACTTGTAGAAAGGGAGAAATATAAAGGACTAGGTTGCCAAGAGAAATTTGACATGTGGCGTGGCTGAGATACAGGCGTCGATTGAGGGATTGGATAAGACATGTTTCCGCACTTCTGTCACGAGGTAGAAGGGTAGGTGTGAATGAACAGAAGATTTTGTTTTGCCTGTGTAAGAGCCAAGGGTATAGGGGTCAGAGGTCGGGCTGTAATATTACTGGATGTGAGTAGTAACAAGAAGAACACTGATTCTACAGTTGTACTGTGCTGGGCGTTCCAGGGCGGCTCTGTTATCAAGGGGCATGTTATGACAGACTTTTGTTTATTTATGTGGTGCTATATGTATAATAAATATAAAAAAATAGATTGCTACACATTAGATAGGTATGGGTTAAATGTACTCTTAGATGCAATAATTTATTTTTGGAAACAGATTTGATTAACAATCACAGTGCACGCAAATTTGACAGCCATCTACAAATCCGGCTAAATATCTATCAATCTGGATGGTTAAAATAGTGAACACTTGACTGGACTGTTGCTCTGAGTGCAACCTCGAAGTCCCACACACAGCAAAAGTTCTGTAGCTTCACAAATGTAATGGAGATGGTACTCCATTATCATACCCAATATGATTTATTCTCCAAAACCACTGGCTGCTAGGTCAGTGCATTTCGGCTGTAAAAGCTTGATCACAACGAAGAGGAAGTGTTGCCTTAACACCATCTTGTATCATAAACCTAGAAAAGGTACCATGCACATAGAAAAAAAATCTTAATACTGATTTTTTGAAAGAAGAAAAACACTTGAGTAAATACACATGAATTAATTGCAATCCAAATAGAAGTCCAAATATAAATATTTTTCTCGATCGTCCAAACAAAATCATGCCAATGTGGCTTTGTACACATAAAATCTAAATTTGAACTATCCTGACACACAGTATTTCAGGAACTTTCATAATGCCAAATGTGATTTGCCAACATTTTCCAACAGATTGCATTCCGAGCAACACGCTTTGAGGGGACTAAATTATGGTTTTGAGACGAGATATATATATATAAATAAAATGATGTTGGATACATGTGAACTAAAGGTCCTAATTTGGGAGAGGAGATAGCAATACAGTTGGCAGATAGGCAATGCACTATGGTATTACTGTACATGGAGATTTCCAAATGATTACTCACAACTTTGTTTTAAAGGCCTCACAGCTTATGATACAATTTATATTGTCTTTTAGACGAGGAACTTCTACAATGTGACTCAGATTGACAAATTTCGAATTTTGATTTTCTCTGTACCAATCCTTCAGGGGCCTGAGTCACGACTACATCTAAGTTCTCAATAATAATAATAGGGGCTATATTTTGACTGATTGGTATGTTTAATAAGAATTTTCTGCATGACAATATTTATATTAACATTTCAATAAGAAAGCCTTGCTCAACAGAATAAGTTACTTACCTTTGGTAACATTCTGCCGAGGTGATACTCCAGCTCCTCACCAAGTCCTCATTGTTTGAATAACCCTATGGACCAGACTGAATCTGGAAAAACTTTGCAATAGCTCCTGCACACAGTTTGTTGCCATCACGACTCCAGCCTTTACACAAAGCCACCTTTCACGCATTCAAACATCAGTTTACCTCCTTTTTTCCACACGGAGCATGGCTGAAATTTTATTAATTGGTAGTGAGTGAATCTAACTTGCAATCTTATAACTCCCAAAAGTCCATTCTATAAAATGAATTGTCAGGCAGTGAGTAATCTGTGGGTAGATATGAGGGGGCGGTTGACCCAACGTAAGTAACATTCTTCCAACTGATACTTCTACTCTCATATTTCTCATCTTCTGATTCAGTTCCAAAGCAATCACAACACTAGTTCGGTCTGAGGAGTGGACCAACACAAGGAAGTCTGGCAAGACCATTGGGCAAATTCCAAGCAGCAGCTTGCCTAGCGCCATGGAGTCAACCCTAGTGGACTCCGTAAATCTCCTTTTTACCAAGTGATAACGTCTTGATGCAGTGGGAGCTCCATCAGGATAGGGTAGGTTTCTTGACCTCCTTACTCTTGTTCGCACCAGCGGCACAAATGAACAACTGACCAACACAATAGTTCTATTCATTAAGAAGCTAATTTAATCTCGTCTGCTTTTTGCAGGGCAGTGAAGGAGCTGAAAACATGGTAAGTGTAGTGATCTGCCCCACATGGAAAGGTGACATAACTTTCAGAAGGATCAATTTGTCAAGAGAGAAGGTTGTAAATGGATACTGAATCAACAAAGCCTGAAGATCACTCATGCGACTTTATCTGATAGCAATAAGGAACATGGATGTCGGAGTAAAACATTTTGCCGGGACAAAAGACCCACCTGAAGGGGAAGTGGAGGGCCCATAGTTCGAAATAGCAGACTCTCTCGGGGTCCAGTCTGGGACCACCATTATTACCTGGGCTCAACCCGGCCTGATTTTACTCAGACATATAGGATCAGAAGAAACGGTGGAAATACATAGCAAAGGTAGATATCCCACCAAAGTCAGAACATGTCTAACAGAGACCACTGAAATGTAAACTGAAGAAAGGACAATGCTGGGTAATGAACATTTTCAGAAGTGATAAATTGGTTCACCAAGGGTGTAACTCAAAGCACGAAGATTCCCTGAGCCACCTCTGGATACAGATGCTACTTATGGTTGGCAAGATGAAACTTGGTCAATTACTGTAACCTGCTGCTGGGGGATCCAACCCAAGTTACTTACCTTCAATGTAGTCCTGATGAGTTTAATCCAGCCCCACAACCTCAAAGCCTGCATACAGAGTGCAAGGGCTCCGGCTGATCTGGTTACAAAATCACCTGAAAATCAAATTGTCTGTTAGCACTTGACCCTGACTGATAGCAGAAATGTCATGGGGCTAGCCAAATGAGAGGGAGGTGCAGCAGGTTTATGTAGCAAGGCTGCTCCAATGAGGACCGGAAACCTGGGATCTTTAGTTCATCCAGCTCCACCCCTAAGTCAAGGGGCAATGCATCAGTTACCACTGTGAGCACTGCCGGCCTAGGACAGAATGGCTTGCCACACATCAGACATCCACCACTGCAAGTCCCTTGAGACCTACTCAGAAAATATGAATCTTGTACAACAGGCACCGCCAACAAGGGGCCTACTGCAAGTACAAGTTCCACTTGAGAGGTCACATGTGTCAACGAGCAAAGGGCACCAGCATGATAAAGGAAGATAACACAACTAGCAAGCTTAAAACTGCCAAGGTTGAAAGAATGGATTTCGCCCAGGATGACAGCCTGAATGTCACAGACATCCCATGGGAGTCAAAAAAAAGGTATTTAAAGGAAATGTAGCCTCTGTGTGAATCAGAGATTGATTTTAGACTCGTTCATGGAGATCTGCAAGTTAAAAAGCAGCTACACTGTGCGCTGCAGGCAGTCTGAGGCTAGATGAACTGAAGTCGCCTTCAAGAGCCAACCAAGGTTGGTAACATGTATGCTCCCAAACTGTGAAGATGGTCTGCTACCACTGACTTGACTTTTATAAACAGAAAGGGGGATATGAGCCACAGGGTAGGACAATGAACTTAAAGTGAAGGGAAACCAGCACTAAATGCATGTGCTTCTTGTGGGACAACAGGATCGGTTCATGAAAATGCACATGCTGATGGTGTTGGACACTATCCTGTCCTCAGAACCCAATTGCAACAGAATTTCTGCATAGGTCACTATTTTGAACATCTTCTTTTCGAAAGAAAAAAATATCAAATACTCTGAGCTCCCAAATTGGGAAACAGTTAACAGCCTTCTTGAAGTGGGGGGGGGGGGGGGGGGGGGGATCCGACTCTGTACTTAATTAGAAGAAAATAAACGTGTCAGGGCTCTTGTCAGAAGTCCACTGCAGCTTGCACCATCCGTTGTCCCTGCTAGCACTGCCAATGCCACTACAAAAACAACTTCTAACCAGCACACTACAAGTGTGACAGTTCAAACTTTTCCAGGTCCCAAACGTGATAACAATGGCTTGGGCAACCAGTATTAGTCATTTTTAATGTTTACTGAATTATTAAACAAGTGTTGCTGTGGTCATCTCTACATTAGACAGACAGTGCCACCATGTGCTGGTGTTGACATTAGGTGCCATTGCAGAGCACCGGAAACCACCAGCTCAACTTAAACACCGATACTGATCTACCTCAGGCACTATTCTGATTTAACCTTTGGCAAGGTCACCTCTTCCTTGAAAAGGATTTGAACACAAGTCACTACAATTGGTGTGAGGGCCTCGGGTATGTCAGGAGCGTCCAAACAGGGTAGGGAACAGTCAATTTGGACTATCTGCATTACCCATTGGTCCAAGTTTATCAAATGCAAGAGAGGACAGGAAATATTGAATATGGTCCCATACTAGATGTTCATGCTTGTCCAAGGGTGAACTAAAGTTTTATTGCTGTGCCCGGCGAGGAGGAGGTGGAAGACTGCTACTGATGTTATGTTAATTACATTCATAAAGCACATAGCTGCCCCAGCAACAGGTCTTCCCAGACTACTCACAGAACCAGAGTCCCACACAGAGAGAGAAGGAAAAGGGGATCAGGACCTCCTAATAGAAAAAAAGCCAGGTTTTTAGCTTTTTCCTGAATTCCAGAAGATCCCATTTAGGGGTTAGAATCAGCAAAGCGAAAAATTCCTCCAAAGAGCGGTTTAAAATTCTTAAAGATTCACTAACCCCAGGGTAAATAATCCAACTACTCCTTTAACTCAAAAGCTCTGTGATGATCTTGACATTACTTCCATTAAAAGATCGATAAAATCGACAGCTCTTTTAGCAATGAGGAGGAACTAAGCACGGTTTTGTGTAACTTAGATGTTCCCGATTGAATCTCTTCCCCATTGGAAGTTTTTAATGCCATCACTCCTGAGCAAGTTCAGGCCCTACTAGTAAAAATAAAATCAGGCTCCCCTCTTGACCAGGCTCCTCCATTCATCATCTCAGCGCTGGCCCCGACCCTATTGGCACCCATTACTGAAGTCTGCAACCTATCACTAACTACAGCCTCCTTCCCTCATAAATGGAAAAAAGCCCGAATAAGACCCATACTGAAAAAACACTTGGCCGATCCACAGGACCTGCAGCACTACAGACCCATATCCCTACTTCCTTTTTTCCCCTAAAATTATGGAAGCATCATAATAAGCAGCTAACAATTGCTTGAGCTGAACAATTTACCAGACCCTTCCCAGTCAGGTTTCCGCGCGTTACATAGTACAGAGTTCGCGTTAACAGAAGTAACAGATACGATTAAGCTGGCCTTCGATAAGGGGACCCCAATCATGTTGATCCTCCTAGACTTGTCAGCAGCAGTTTGACACCGTCTCTCATTGAATCCTTTCAAAGATTACGAAAGATAGGTGTCAGAGGAATGGCGCTAAAATGGTTTGAAAGTTCTCTCTCGGATAGGACACATGCAAGTCCAACTAGACTCATTTACATCTCAGACTAAGATAGTGAACAAAGGGGTCGCCCAGGGATCCATTTTATGTCCCACTTTATTTAACATCTATGTGCCCTCCCTGGCTACGATAATCAGATCTTGTGGCTTTGATTCTATTTTGTATAGGGATGATACACAACTGATACTAACTATAGACCCTGACCCCGCTTTGTCTAAAGAAAACTGAAAAAATGCATGTTAAAAATGGCTGTTTGGATAACTGCACATTTTTTGCAGCTCAACACAAACAAAACTGAGATTTTCCTATTCGGAAAAACGGACATGATTTGGTCTGCTAACTGGTGGGCTTCTGAGCTGGGTGTACCTCCTACCCCAAAAAAATGGGTGAAAAATCTCGGAGTCATTTTGGGCGACAAGCTCTCTGTGGATATACATGTGAAAAGCATCTCGGGCATATGTTTTGGCCTGATGCAAATGCTCAAAGGTATTCCTGTGGATACCTCTCAGCAAAAAATTCTCTAATTCAGACACTACTAGTGAGTATATTGGACTATGGCAATTCCCTAATGGTAGGGATAAGGGAAGGTCTACTCTCAAGGCCGCAGGTAGCGCAGAACACAGCAGCTCGCTTAGCCCTAAATCGGCCCCCCTGGACACCATCTGAACGCCTTTTGCAACTGCTTCACTGGCTGCCCATAAGGAACCGGGCAGTGTTTAAGCTTCTGTGTCTGGTCTTTAAAACATTACAGGGGAAGGGGCCAGGTTACTTAAAAAAGAAGCTAAAACCATATATTCCATCCCGTCAACTTATCTAGCGGCCAGCAGTTACTTTGCCCCATGAGGATAAATAAAACCAGAGTGGGCAGCCGCTCGTTCTCCTACTTGGCTCCCTCTCACTAGAACAAACTGCCGTCCCATATTCGCTCCTGCACCAAATTCAAACAGTTCAGAAAACTCCTCAAGACCTGGCTGTTCAATCATTAACTAGCTCCTTCCATCTCGGTTGCCTGTTTATTGTGGCGCCGAGATATCCCCCTTGGGGATGATTCGTTTGCGCTTGATAAATAAAATCAAAATGATTTGGGGTATTTCTTTGCTAGTGGCAAACTGTTCCAAAGGGCTGGATCTAAAACTCAAAAGGAGCAGCCATCAGCTAATTTCCTATAGAACCGTGGGGTCGCCGCCAAATTAAGCCCGGCCAAGCAGAGTGCTCAGTTAGGACAATACGGTTTGCATTAGATCGACTGGGAGCATTCATAATCTTATGTGCTGTACTAAGGGCTTTGAATTGAATTCGCCTCTCCAATGGAGCTTGCGAAGAAGCCCTGAAGCGGAGCAAAACTTAGGGAAGGAAAATAGCAATCTGGCTGCCTCGTATTGGACCGACTGTAACCTCTCTGATTTATTTCTTGCAACCTACACAGAGAACAAGAGACTGGATAAACATCTCACTAATGTGTGGTGAAATAGGCCAATAATAGGTTTCAGTCTTCTCAGAAGGCCAAAACAAGTGCACCCCCTCCTCCTCGAGTGGCTAAATGTGTCTCATGACTGAAGGAGTCGTCCAGCAATAAGCCCAGGTTTTTCACACATCATTGGGTGGGGGGCATTAGGAGGGGCAGACTCTCCAGCCACCAAAGATTTCTCCACAAATGAGTGTTTTCCGAATAGCAAGACCTGTTTTCCAGTAATTTAAATTCAGACAATTGTCATCCATCCGACCAGCCACTGACCACATACAGCTCCAGAATTTAGTAATGTCCTTAGAAGTGTCAGTGGAAAAAGAGAAGATCAGTTGGGTATCATCTGCTTAAGAGACAATAGAGTCCCTAAAGTGTTCAATATGTCTGGCAAAGGTCTGAAATATAGATTTAAAAGAGTGGGGCTGAACAAAGAGCCCTGAGGCACAACATGTTACTAAGGTCTGGAAAAGGAGAAGAAGGGGGGGGCAGGGGGGGGGGTGGAGGTGACCTGGAAAGAATGATGGCTAAGGAAGGATTTGAATCTTGACAGCACAAAACACCGTAGGCCTATATCAAAGAAGCGCCGTAAAAGAACCTTATACGAGACAGTGTCTAAGGCGGCACACAAATCTAAGAGAATGTGTGCTGCAGAGGCGCCTTCGTCCACCACCATAAGAAGTGTCAGTCACTGACAGGAGAGAAGATTCTGAGCTATGATGGGCCCTGAAGCCATTTTGGGAAATGCTACTGGCCTCTAAAATCTCCACCTGGAGTTTAACATTTTTTTCTACCACCTAGTCTACAAAAGGGAGTAGGGAAATAGGGTGGTAGTTACCAGGGCTAGTAGGATTGAGTGAGGGCTTTTTCAGGAGGGGAATTACTGTTGCTTACTTCCAATGCGATGGAAGATTAGTCATCTCAAGAAAGTGGGGAAGACAGCCTCCTGCAGTTTTAGGATTGTGTCCTCTCCCATTGACACTACTCTTACCTCTTAAGAAAAAACAAATATTGCATAATTTATTTTTAAGACCAAGCCTGAAACAGAAAGGTGGGTTACAACTCTGCCCGATCCCTGCTT
This sequence comes from Lissotriton helveticus, assembly GCF_964261635.1. Taxonomy (NCBI): domain Eukaryota; kingdom Metazoa; phylum Chordata; class Amphibia; order Caudata; family Salamandridae; genus Lissotriton; species Lissotriton helveticus. Next base: position 246,423,154 of record NC_136059.1, on the reverse strand, counting down.
AGATCTCCTCATGGTATCATGGGTGAGAAGTGGGCTTAGACCGGGCTGGTAGCAGCTCCACAGTGACTGGTTTGCCCACCTACCGAAAGGATTGACTACATTTTTGGATGCACCATTAGACCACAAAGGACTATTTTGGCACTTTCCCCCTCCTATGCCACACTGATGCCAGGGAAGAAGGATATACAACAGTGAAAATGTACATGACCCGAGTCCTAGAAAAGCATTTTGCTTGATTGGAACTTTTAACCTGAAACGGATGTTGTCTGCGCTGCATCATAAAACAAGCATTTGCAATGCAATAGGTCTCGCATTTGCGAAAGTTTAAGCTATTGGCATTGTAAACGACAATGCTTTTTATTTATCTGTTTTGCTAATTAACAAAAATAAAATGCGAGACCTATTTCATTTCAATGAAGTGGGCAGACAAATTCATTAACAGTCTCAGGTCAGTATCAGAAAAGTTGTCTATAATACATGCCTGAAGACAGAAGTTATTACCCAAAAGAACTCAACAGCTGTAATGAATTTCTTCTTTGAAACATAATAGGTTGTAACAGCTATGCTACCCAACACGCAATTACAGAGGAGCGAACTGATAGGTCTAGGCCACTCAGTGGGGCTGTTGGCATAGATCCCGCGGTGAGATCTATTCAGTTGTTGGTGTACTACCTTAGAATTTTCACCGGACACTGGAATCTGTGATGCAATTTTTATAAAAAATTGTCATCTTTAATGCGGTATGGGCTCTCTCTTTTCCCTGCATCATATTGTTTACGAACACCTTTTACTGCTATGTCTAATTTATGACTTGTAACTTGCACAAGATTGTTTTAATAAAAAACATTCAGCACCAGACAAAATAAAAGACTGGCCAACCATTTTTTTCAATTGTAGAAACACGATTTAATACCATTATCACTTAACTAATTTTCCATTATAAAACTAAATATATTGCCAAGAAAAGAAATGTGACGGAATGGGGCTCTTTAATTACAATCTTTCATGTAAAAACAAATGCCCTTTTGTTACAGAAATTGCATAAGTTTAATATGTACTGTTTAACAGTGCAGGCATACCCCTTGTGAATGTTAACATCGAAGAACCTCAGAGGTATTGGTGTCATGAAGAATGGGACCTGTGTATAAGTCAAGCTCGCAACCTGTGAATGACTGCCATGCAGAATACAAACTTTGTATGGTTAGCACGCAGAAAGTGAACCATGTATCGGTGCCATGCATAGTGCGCCATATGTGTGAGTGCCATGCAGTATGTTACATGTACTGGTGGCACTCGGAAGTTTGATGTGCAGTCTGACATGCTAGTAAGTAGTCAATGCAGCTGCAGGGTGCAAATCGAGATAGTAGCACATATGCACAATTCAGGCATCCGACCAACTACAGAGTGCTGTGTTTTTAACAATACTCAGCTCAGTCCCCAACTCCTCCTATCACCGGGAGCCTGGTGGAGAGGCCGAGAGGGTTGTACCTGCGCACTGCATAGTTCATGGAAACGCCAAAGTTGTGTTTCCACGAACACTTCTAAATTCACATATTACAACTGTAATCATTTCTGTGAAGGACATTTCGGTAATGCTACTCTCGATCCTCTTCCAACAGTGGTGTTTTACGGTCCTCTGTTCTAGAATAAACAAAAAGCTGCCCTATACTCACTTCCGGCGCTTGGGTTTCCCCCGGCTCATCTACACGTCTCAGTTAACCCCTCTCACTCCACCCGACTACACACCTTTTAAATCATTGAAATAATCAACATAATATTATTTAAGCCACTAAAGGTGGGAAAGAACGACAAACACCAAGGGGAGCGTTGCTGGGATGGCAAGTACAACTTGGTGCGACTCAAGGCACTTCCACGTTCGTAGTTGCGCGCTTAACAATGGTGTGCAGGCTGATGAAAGCAATGACACTTAGCAACAAATTAAACGAATGGCAGAAAAGAATACTATTATTTGCCAGAGATCACAAATGCGTGTCAAATGGGAAGCAGGCATTTGAGGGAAAATATCCTAGTTTCGTAGTGGGTAAAGTGTCCACTAGAGACCAGGATTGCAGGCGATGTAATCACCATTAAAAACAAGACGTTTTACTCCACGGATTATGAAACAATCACTTCTGTCAGATCATACACAACAAATATCACGACCGGACACTTAAGTGCTATCTCATCTTTTGTATAGCGTACAGTCTGACAAAAACCTCTTTAGACAACAGAGTTAGTTTAAATGGGGTGACACGAATATAATGTTTCGAACGCACCTTTTAGAGCTGCACAAATACATTGGTATGAAAGGTATTCTTATGCGCATTCTCTACAATAATATCGGGAGAATTCCGACCCTGCCCAGTCTTCTACAAATCCAGTCTGCAAAATAAACGAGCAGCAAAGAACACATAGGACAAGCCAGCAACAAAACAAAACTAGGCCTGACACGCAAATCGGATTTCCGGCCGGGAGAAAGGAGAGGCGTGACACGCACGAAGGAAGGAAGGGGCGGAGAAACAACGGAGCGGACTGCCGAGTCTGGACACAGGGAGGAACAGGACGAGAGGAGTATAACAGACCCGGTGAGGGGGGGCGTCGGGACACATTGACGGTGCCCGCCCCCCACCCCCCCCCCCCAGTGATGGAAGCCCTGCGTGTGCACGGTGAGTGGGGTTGGGAGGGTGTGGCTGTGCGCGTTTGGGTGTGATTGTAAGCCCTGCGTGGGGGGGGGGTGCGGGGGGGGTCGAGTGTGTGCGCGTGGAAATTTGTGTGCGCATGCGTCACTTTGCCTGTGTGTGATTGAGGGAGCATGTCAAGGGGAGGCAGGGGATGTGCACGGCGCCGTGCGCGCCCTCGAGGAGGAATCTGAGACAGCGAGGCTCGTGCCGGAACGCTGTCTCACATTCCCCCAAACACGCCGACAAAAGGTCCTTCGCTACGCTCGATCTAAAAAAGTAAAGTCCTGAAAAAGATTGACACGGATGGAAGAGGCACTTGTGATAACTCCAATACTTCTGATTCTGCTAGATGAACTGATGCGCTAAGTAGACTCAGCGCTCTGGGCATTGGACTTACCACGGTCGGCCATACAGATATCGGGACCCCCGAGAGAGGCAGAGCGGCGGGCAGACGGCACGAGGGACTCATTGTCCCGTGAGGCAACAGCGCTGCACAGCCCCGCCCCCCTCCTACCAGGCAACTGAAATTGACCTCGCGTCTCCCGCGGCCCGCCCCCCTCCTACCGGGCAACTGAAATTGACTTTGCGTCTCCCGCTTTGCGGGAGACGCAGCGCTCTGGGCATTGGACTTACCACTGTCGGCCATACAGATACCGGGACCCCCGAGAGAGGCAGAGCGGCGGGCAGACAGCGCTAGGGACTCGTTGCCCCGTGAGGCAACTGCGCTGCACACCCCCGCCCACCTACTACCGGATATTACCGGCTGGCCATCTCCGGGACGTGTGCGGGCAGCGCCGGGCTAAGCTCGGGCAAAGGGCGGGCCGTCTGTGGCTGTCAGAGGACGGGGCCCACCCACTTTGCTGAGATACTGGGATTGTGACCCTGACATCTAAAACAAGGTCAGTGTTCCAGCGATTACCAACTTCTGTCGCCATAGGGATATGGCCACGAATGGAGCCGGGAGGGGCCGGATGGTTATCACTGGTGGTGTTGTTGGAACGATAGACTAATTTTTAATCAGGGCATCATCTGTCATACAAAGGGAAATCGAGTACACTGAAAAACGCCTATCTATGGACCAAATATTTAACAAAAAATCCTCCCTGGGATTGATTGCTACTGCCCTATCCCTTCTCCCCGTCTCAGATGCCTTACCAACACAACCATTGCCGGTAGACCGTCCTGGGCCCAGAACTGCAGCGGGTATATTAGAGAATGACACAAACATTACGGAGCAGATAGTAGTTATGCTGCATATATATATATATGCATACCGTGGCCACCTGCTGGGATGTGATTAGGGTACTGAATAGAATTCGAGGGTATCTCTCCCCCCAGGCGCGCAAACAGGTCGCAGTCGCCCTGGTGGGCTCGAGATTAGACTACTGCAACACTCTGTATATGGAAGTCAACAAGAGCCTGTTACACCGCCTGCAGATTGTTCAGAATGCTGCAACGCGGTTTGTTCTGGCCCTTCCGAAAACTTCTTCTGCGACTGCAGCTAGGAAGGACCTTCACTGGCTTCCTGTCCAGCACAGAATCTTTTTTAAAATTCTGTGTTTGACCTACAGAGCGCTGACAGAAGGTTCTTCTAGTGCCATTGTCTCTCTTATTATGCGCTATGTTCCTACCAGAGATCTCCGCTCTGCGGGATTGTGTCAGCTTGTTGTCCCCCGTGTAAAACTTTCTAGATGGGAAGCCAAAGCTTTCTCTGTGGGTGCCCCTCAGCTTTGGAACTCTATCCCCATCGAAATAAAAACTCTCCCCTCATTAGAGCTATTCAAAAAGGCCCTCAAAACCTACTTCTTCAAGAGTGCCTATTAATGAGAGAATGCTGCTGTGAAGAGGCCTTAACCCCTACATTAACTTAGGCGCCTTGACGCCCATCTGGGCTAAGTTAGCGCATGATAAGAATTATTTCATTCATTCATTCATTCATATCCCACCAGCTAATATGCCACCTCTAGAGTCTACATCAGGAACAACCCCCCAAAACTCCCGCTGTACTAGATCCGGTCAGTCCACGAGGCCGGCGGCAGTCATGAACTCTGGTGCTATAAGTAAAGTCCCAGAACAAGCAGTTAAAAGGAAGCGTGGGGGAACTGTTATAAATAACAAGAACACTACACGCCAAAAGTGCTCTAGAAAGGGTGTTGAATTGCCTGAGGTTGATCTAGTCGGGAAACCTACTGCAACAGACAAGTCACTGCTATTAGATGAAGAAGCTTTGGTACATAGAGAAAGGCGATGACTTCTGGGAAAAGATGGAACAGATATTTACTCAGTCATGCCTTCCAATCCATAAGAGACTGGACTCTATTGAAAAAAGACTCACTCGTCTTGAATTAATATGTATCCCAAAAGAAGGAGGGTCTGGTAGGGGGAACTTGGAGCTGCCCTGTAATGATCCAAGCAGATCAGGGCAAAATCAAATGGGGCTCCAAAATTCAATTACGGGAGAAATTTCGGGGGAGAGGATATCTGTTGTCCAGTCTGATATAGCGGTCACGCACCCAACTCCACAGCTCTCGACAACGCAGAGATTATCCCCAAATAATACGGGAGATTTGGGGGGAAGGTGTATGACCGCTTGAAGCAGCCATGTGCAAGGGCCTAAGCAGCCAATAAATCACGGTCTGGGAGTAGGAGTACAGGATCGCAGCAACCACAGCTGCCTCGCCTAAGCTTGCCCCCAGAGTCAGTCCCATACGTGGTGGTCCTTGCCGGAGTTCCCCCCCTGAGTGCTGGAAAGGTAGAGGAGTATAGGGACCTGAAAAATAAGTGTATTAATTGGTTGAATCGCCATAGACCTCTCCCGGAGGGGGGTACCAGTGAAATTCTATACGCTAGATGAATAGACTGGGTTGGGGCCAGGGAAAAGAATATAGATGGGAATTGCATCGTGATTAACTTTAGGGACAGTTGGACAGTTAGGCATATTTGCCAGCAGTATCAAAGCAGTCCAGACACATGCATTAAAACCCTGCCACTGACTTACTTTTACCCAGAGACATATAGCAAGAAACGCCCAGAGTATAGAAAGGCCGGAACAAACTGGAGGGGTGAGGATAAGCGAAGAGATAATCCCATACTAGGTAACCCAAACTGGGATAGGCCAATACACAGCTCTTTGTCTTTTGATATGGTTTATCATCCCAACATATTTAATGATCTGAATTCTGTCGATTGACTTTCGAGCCCATGTAAGTCTCACTCCCAAATAATAGAGTGTAATAACATCACAGTTGTGAAGGCTAATTTCCTGCACATGAAATATCTTTTTGAAGAGTATGGAACTAGGCCAGAAGACTGTCCATCAGAGGATAGAAACTGTTTACCTACTGGATATCCACCGAGTAGGACAGGAGGTAATAAGGGAAATAGCGATACCAAGGATAAAACTGTAGAGACTAGAAGTGACAGCGAAGTGGGTGACATTAGGGGCCCTTTACAACCTGATTGCCACAGACTTTTGAACTGTAGTGGCAAGCCAAAATCTAGCCCAAAACGAGGACAAGGGGAGTGTAAACATAATTTCTTGGAATGTGGCTGGGCTGAAAAATAAACTAAGCTCAGACGACTGGGGTCTGTTCATGGACTCACACGACATCTGCCTTATGCAGAGACGGCTACCAGTGAAGTGGGTTTGCTACATTCAATGCCCCTGCATCAAAAGAGGGTATTGGGAGACCCTCGGGGGGACTCAGCACATGGGTAGCAACTCACCTTGGAGTTAAGGCCAAGCAAGTACCAACTAATTCCCCGGACATACTGTGTGTCCTACTAACTTCACGGGGGAATAAGCACTTGGCCATAACATCTACTCCAGGCCAATGCAGGGTTGCCAGGAGTCACCGGTCATTGAACAGCTAAGGGGATTCATTAAGTCCTTAGATCCCAAGACTGGTATCATCATTGGGGGGGGGACTTTAATTGTCAATTTGAACCCCTCAATCCAACTACTGACGACCCAGACGAGGAAAGTTTATATTGGAACATTCCAGAGCCCGCAATTTCTACGGTAAAAGCATGGACACCGCTGGTATTGCAAATTCTTTCTCTTTCACGGTCTTTATCAGTAAGGCCCTGCAGCGGCCGGCTAAAATCGGATAGGCCCGGAAATGTGACTTTTAATAGAGCGGGCCAATCGTCAATCATTGACTACATAATGATCGAACGTAGGTCATGGGACAAAGTCTAGGACTTCAAGATCTACCAACGGACGGACAGTGACCATAACGCCCTGGTCATGTCCTTGAAGCCTGGGAGTTGGGGTATGAGATATTCTCCACCTGAGTCCAACTCGCCCCCGAATCCTCTACTTTTGCATAACAGGAGGAGCGTGAAGTGGCCGCATATTGCAGGTTCCCCAATAAGGTAATCTGAAATATATAGCCAAATCTTGCCTCTCCTCAGCAAGATGGCTGATGTGGGACTTGAGGGGGCTGTAGTCGGAAGGGATAGTAGGCTGGTAGAGATTCCCCAACAGTTAACCTCAATTTTGCTAGAGGTCTTCTTTCCACTCCAGGTATCTAAGGAAAATCTCTCAAAGACCCATCCCTGGTACACCACTGAATGCTGCAAAATTAAAGGAGAGCTGGTCAAAGCAAAAGATAGACCAGAAATTAAGTTGTTAAGGGCACTGTATAAGCACGTTCTAGAGAGGGAAAGAAAGATGCGGGAAGAGGATCAATGGGAAGAAACGAGGGAGGCACTACAGCGCAGAGATTTTAAACTGTTCTGGGCAATTGTTGGTTCGGAGGACAGGCCTGTGGTACCCGCCGCCGTATGTCCCAACATAGCCCCAATATTATGGGAAGAACATTTTAGTGGCCTTTATGCTCAACCGGGCATTGGCGCTTCCGGGTCGGATTCCCTGAGCCTCCTCCACGAGTATTGACTGGAGGGGGCCCAGGAGATATCGATCCGGGAGGTCGAGTCTGCCATCTCGAGGCTACAACCCAACAAAGCTCCGGGGCTTGATAAAATCCCTGGCGACCTGTTCCGGTCTGAAGCTAAAATCTGGGCCCCTTATCTCTGCGTTTTATTTAACGCAATACTAATGGGCACAAGTCCCCCCGAAACTTGGAGGGGGGCGGAGATAGTGCCCATTTTCAAAAAAGGTTGCCCCCTACAACCCTCAAATTATAGGCCTATCAGCTTAATAGATATCCCGCAAAAAGTCTTTGGGAGGATATTACTGGACAGGATCCAGCTATGGGAAGAGGAAAACCAAATATTAAGCAATTTACAAGCTGACTTTAGATCTGGTATTTCCACCATTGATCAGATCTTCTGGCTGCAAGTCCTCTTTTGGAAAACCGTGAGCGTGGGAGTCTCTACCTCATTTTTGTGGACTTGCGGGCCGCGTTCGATCTGGTCCCCAGGGACAAGCTCTGGAAAGTCCTTCAGGACCTTGGAATGCCCAACTACCTACTGGATGCACTAATCAGGCTCCATCTATCTAACTTTGCCCAGGTCAGATGTGGAAAAAGGGGAGAACTGTCAGCACGGTTCGCGGTGCAAAGGGGGGTACGCTAGGGGTGTGTGCTGGCCCCTACCCTCTTTTGCCTGTATATAAATGGGCTTTTTAAACATCTTTTAGCCGTAAAAGACATGGACGCCCCAAAGCTATCTACTGGAAGAGTGCCCGCATTAATGTTTGCGGACGACACTCTATTACTCTCTCGAACAGCTACTGGCATCCAGCATGTCCTTGACGGATTTGCTGATTTCTGTGCCTTGAGTGGACTGGAAATCAATTTTGCAAAAACCAAATATATGATTTTCAATCCACCAAGGCAAACACGACCTAATCCCACTTTAAATGGCATATCTCTGGAGAGAGTTAAAACGTTTGACTACTTAGGTATTACTCTCAAAGAAGACCTGGGATGGGACGTACAACTAACTAAATCCGCTTTGAAATTAACACAGACTGCTGGTGGGCTAACAAAAAGGTTTAGAAAATCTACATATAAGCCAGCTACCCCTATTACCGAGATATATACAGTCCAAGCTAGAGCTGCAGCACTATACGGGGCAGAACTATGGGGTCATTGTCGACCGAAAAGTCTGGCCAAGGCTGAAAACACATTTATGAGAGAGTTGTTTGCCCTACCTGTTAGTACCCCATTAGTTCCACTTAGATTTGACCTAGGTCTTCTACCCGTGGAAGAGGAGTCGCCTTGAGAGCTTTAACTTACTGGAGAAGAGTTTGGTCTGTTCAAGAACTAGCCCCGTATCGTGCTGAGTTTAAGGAGGTTTGGGTGGCCTTGAGTTCAAAGAAAGTGTCCTGGTTATCACATATTAAGGACCACTGTGACCAACTCGGTCTTTCTGGTCTATGGGAATCCCCGGAGGTAGTCTCCCCTACCATAGCTAGACTTGACCTGGTAAGAAGGTTTAGGTCTAATAACCTGCTGGCACTTCACGCAAACATGGCTGCAGGGAGATTGACTGCTGAATTCCTCATTGTAAAAATGGAATATAAGAAGGAGGATTTCCTTGACAAGATTCACCCAGTCCAACCTAGAAAGCTGTGCTTACAATTAAGAATGGGTAGTTTGCCACTAAGGTCACTGACTTGTAAATGGGATGTGAATAAATGCCCACAGTGCCTGGCGTGTGAAGATCCCATAGATAATGTAAGACATGTATTTTTCTTCTGCCCAGCGTATGTGTTGCCCCGAAAGAAGTGGATCAAACCCATTTGTAGGAATCTGGGCTTTCGTGAATGTGAATCTGCGCTTAGAATACTTAAATAGGACACCCACCCACCGATTGTTTTTGCTGTGTCCCGCTTTTTAAACAGTATGTGGATCAAGCGTAGAACTTTTATAATGATTTAATTGGAACTTAGTACTTTTTTTACCTGTATTGTTGAATCAATTGATAACTACACAGTCGGTTTAATTCTTATCTTTTAATTAAGACCAATTTGTATTGTAAATTATTTGTATATATATGAACTATGTTCTTAACCTATGTACTAAAAGTATTTTACTGTCTATTTTTATTATGATATGCACTTTTATGACCCTGTGGTCGAAATAAAGTTATCAATGATGATGACTAAACCCAGAGAATGCACACTGCGCTGCTATTTTTGAATCGTGCCAGAGCAGTCAGCTTACTTATCAAAGAATCAGGCCCTATCAATTAGTATGGACTGGTCTGGCCATTGAGGCGTGCTCTAGCGGCAGGGGTTGGTTTGTTGCTGCCGAGGTGCTGGGAGATATCGGCAGGGTCTGGAGGGTCTACTCCACTCAGCGGGACACGGGAGGCGAGCAGAGGCGTGTTTCGCCGCCACAGGAGCAGCGGCTGACGGAGCGGAGCCCTGGGGAGGACGGGATGTTTTTCTGTTTTAGACACAGAACACAAAGAAGCATGAATGAACTGATTATGCAAAGATTTCTCACCAAGAGTGCCTCCCTCAAAGTATTTGTTGTGCAACACTAGCCCGGAGGAACGTCGACGCACATCAAGAGCCTTCCACGCCTGTGATCCTTCCCCGCCTGTGACGGGAGCCGGAGGTGATCAGAGGAGGGGCGCCGCCGCCCAAGGAGCGGCGGGAATGGAGCAGTGAGGCGGGCGGGTCCCGGGGTGGATAACTGACAACGGAAGACTGGAGCCTGCAGCGTCTATGCTGGGAACTGAAGTGTACGGAGGTTGCACCGCTGACCAGCGGAGATGCCTGAGTTCTGAGCCCGAGGCGGACGGGAATGCTCATGGCAACACAGCGTTGTCCAGGAGAGGGGAACAGGCAATAGGGCGTCCTAAAACAACGCCTATCGAAGTCGGAAGGGGCTGCACGCACGTAAACCTGCAAGTGGGCGCTGCACACTGTAGCTGTGTTCCTTGTGGGCTTCACTTCGCAACACTTGTTGGTAACAACATAGAGATCTACAAGAAGATATTTATCTACCCCGTTTGCCGGTACACATTTACTTTGTTCAAAATGGCTGGGGCCATAAAACTGTAGAAATAAATCCCCTCCTGTACCACCACCGCCCCGAGTTGACCGTGAGGATGCATTCCAACTAGATCAAGGGTCACCTAAACTGAGATAAGTCTCTTTCCTCCCCACCAAGCAGCAACTAGGAAGCATCTACATAGAAATAGGACTAACTCGCCCTTAGTAGAAAGGGAAACTGATCTCTCCGAATACAGACAACAACAGACAAAGGACTAACACTGCTGCCTTATTCACTATTTTGGCAGCCATCTTTAACAGTTTGCTGAGCAATAGAATTTACAAAAAGGTATTTACGTCACCACACTCGATCACATTGTTTACCTCACCTGCTCAAAATTGTATGGGGACAGAAAACTGTAGCAATAACTCCCTTCCCTTACCCCCATTTTGGACCAGTAATTTTCACTTAAAGTGACCCTTACTAAGAACTGGACCCGTGGAGACTAATATCATCTACAGCGCACTATCACTTATATATGTAGCTACATCTCCTGTGACTGAGTGTATGTCTTTATTGCAGTATTATACTTCTACTTGTGTCTTGGATATATTTACCTGCACCTAATTTACTCTGCACCGATCGCTACCTCTTACACTTCTGGCTGCTCATTAGTGTCACTTGACACCTTAACTTGCTGTGGGCATATGCATGTATTTTGCTACAGTCGTTCATCAGTATTATAGTGCCTCTTTTGAGGCAACATGTAACATAGTGTTTGCATTTATCCCTTTTGACCCATGTAGCATATTATTGGCATTTAGTGTATGCCTTTATTGCAGTATTATACTTCTACTTGTATCTTGGTGCTAACACATATATTTTGATTTGTCACTAGTGCCTCTTTTGATCCATGGAACATAGTGTTTGCATTATCCCTTTGACCCTTGTAACATACTATCGGCATTTAGTGTATGCCTTTATTGCAGTATTATACTTCTACTTGTGTCTTGGATATATTTACCTACACCTAATTTACTTTGCACCGATCGCTACCTCTTACACTTCTGGCTGCTCCTTAGTTCACTTGACGCCTTATCTTGCGGTGGGCATATGTATGTTTTTTGCTACATTAGTTCATCTGTATTATACGCATATCTGATTATTATATAATTGTGTATGCTGCTAACACATATTTTGCTTTTTCACTAGTGCCTCTTTTGATCCATGTAACAGTGTTTGCACTTATCCCTTTTGACCCATGTAACATATTATCGGCATTTATTTGTAATTTATTGTCTGCATTTACCTGTGCTCCTGTACATCTACTCTGCTCACTCCCCCACACCCACCTTGACGACATCCTACCATGGATCACTGCGGCAAGCACACGTATAAAATAATCTACCCACCCGCACTCACAAGCCGCTAAACGCTTTAAACACAACTTCCTGAGGCCCCACCCTGAAACACCCTTTGCCGACACCTACTTCTCTCCGGTAAATGGATCCCTGAACACTGATATCATCTTCCACACCGCACGCAGAGCTCAATGGAAAAAAGCGTTCCTTACCCTACTCAACGTCTCCACCACCAGGAAATCCGCTCATGGACTAACACTCTCCATCGCACCATCCAAACTCTTCCCAGGCAGTACAGCCATTACTATTTACAATAACGGGATTGTTCTTATTCAATCCACAGACAGAAACCTGGAACTACTCGACAACCTGTTCCCCACTTTCAAAGAGCACCTCTCCAATCGTCGGCCCTCCACACATACCCCAATCCAACTGAATCAGAACTCCTCACTTCCAACTAACGTCTCAGAACGACCCACCGCCTATGACCCTCACAACCCGACTCTATGCCATCCCAAATCTCCCCCCAATATCGCCACCCCGCCACTCCCTACACTCCCGCCACACCTAGCTCCCCCTTCAGCCGTGACCTCTCTCTCCCCACTCCCTGCTCCCCCCCTCCTGGACCCCACTCCTCCCTCAACATCTCCCCCCCCACTCCCTGCACTCCCGACACTCCTAGCCTTCACTCCTACCTCAACAGCGCCCCCCCCCCATTCTCGGCACTCAACCCATTCCAGACCTACACCCCACCCTCAACATCTCCCCCCACCCCACGCACCCCCCGTCACTCCTAGCCTCCACTCTTCCCTCAACAGTTCACTCCCCACCCTTAGCTTCCCCTCCACTCCTGGTCCCCACTCCCCCCTCAACATCTCCCCCCCCCACTCACTCCTCATTACTACAATTGCCCCCCCGCAACGACCAGTCTCCACGCGTCTCGCATTTGCCTCACCCCTCCTGTTACTGATTACCCTTCCAATAACTAACCCCATACCCAACGGCACGCTGGACGCAATCATGACCACCCTCCTCCAAGTGAAAGATCTCCACACACTCAAAGAGTTACTCCTCACGCACACCGAGCACCCCCCCCCCTCACCACCACTTCTCAACAAATCATCAACTCCCCCCCACACCCTATACTTGGGACCTCTATTCCCTCTCGCAATACCTCCAACAGGCCTAAGCGCACCATCAAGACACATCCTAATCGCTCCTTACATTGGACTTCCATCCCCTCTCGCAATACCGCCAACCGCCCCCAGCGCGCAATCAAGACTCTCTCGGACCGCGACATACACACCCTACTCAGCACATATGTCCCGGCAACCCAAAACAGCTTAGCCACCACGCATATGTCCATCCCTACGATTCTCTCCAACCCTATTAGGCACCCCACGCATAGCAACAGAGGCTCTGTTCCCAACAACCTCACTAAAGTCCCTCTCACTATGGACCCCTCCACCTCCCCTTGCACCCCCAGACTCAAATGCACACTTCTCAACTGTAGGTCGGCCCAAAAACACTCGACGGAGGTCGCTGACCTCATCTTGTCTAGGAACCTTGACCTGGCCAAACTAACTGAAAAATGGTTAACTGAATCCTCCAATCCTATCATGGATATCCTAGTCCCCCCCCCCCCCCCAACTACTGCATCACTAGACTTGACAGGTCCAACAAGACAGGTGGCGGAATCGCCTGCATTTACAAGAGCAACCTCTCTATTAATAAAGTCACCGCCCCTTCTCTTACCTCCTGTGAATACTTCTGCCTTGATGTTATCAGTGAGAACAAACCTGTATGTTCACTACACATCATGTACCACCCCCCGGGGGACAACCTCCTCTTCTCCCAACAACTCATGGACACAATGTCAATCAACGCAGGACGGCAAAACACACAAATTTACCTTGGTGACTACAATCTCCACTGGAATGATTGCAGTGACGCAGTAGTTAATAGCCTCAAAAATTTCCTTATCGCTTCTGACCTCACTCAAATTTGCAACACCCCAACACATGACAAAGGCTCTATCCTCGACCTGGTCATCTCCAAAGAAGGCACCACTCAACTTGACTCAATCCAACCTTGTTACTGGTCAGACCACCATATTATCACATTCCTCATCAAGGAAAAAGTAAAACTCATCCCGGTGCAATACGCCATGCCCAAAGTTTGGAAAAGAGACATGAGGAAACTTAATCCAAACTCTCTACCCCCTAACAGCTGCAATCTCCTACTCCCCCCTACCGACGTTACTCACGTCCAGGACCTAACTGACCACTATCTCAACTCCATGGCCTCAATAATCAATGAGGCCGCTCCAATGCAACTGAAAAGAGTATCCACTAAGATATCCAACCCCTGGTACAACGGGAGTCTCAATGAAGAGAGACGGGCTATGCGAATGGCAGAGCGCACCTGGAGATCAATTCCCTCGGCACTGCATCTTAAAACGCTGAGGAAAAAGAGAAATGCTTATTTCAGGAAAATAAAACGCTCAAAATCAGAGTTCTTGAGACTCCAGCTAGACCAAGCAAAAAACCGTCCAAGTAAACTGTTCGAGCTAATCCGATCTCAATCTAAGGAACAACCCCCAGCTGTCGACATTATGAGCACTACTCCTTCCTGTGAAGATTTCTCAGCTTTGTTTAACAAAAAAACTGACAATATAAGGAGCGACCTCCTCAATGACGCAAGCCTTTACTCAATACCCAACTGCATAACACCCAATAAACTAAAAAACAATGCGACATGGTCATCCTTTGACACCTACTCTGAAAAAGAAATTGACAGAATACTCAGCACCCTAAAACCATCCAATCACCTCAGACCCTCTTCCTGCTAACGCCGTAAAAGACTTCATCCCTTTACTACTCCCACTCTGGACTAAAATTATCAATAGCTCACTACAACAAGGAACCATCCCGGACTCCCTCAAAGTTGGACAAGTTACACCTTTACTGAAGAAACCAACAGCCGACCCCACTGATCTAAACAACTACCGTCCGATTACCAACATTCCCACTCTCGCCAAACTTTTAGAAAAATGCGTCCAACTACAAATGACAAAGCACATAGAACAGTTTGATCTCCTCAACCCACACCAATCAGGCTTCCGAGCAGGGCACAGCACTGAAACCGCTATGACTCACATAATTGACGACGCCATCCAAATCTTAGATCAAAATAATACCTGCCTCCTCATCCTTCTTGATCTCTCTTCAGCATTCGACACAGTGAAACATGAGAACTTACTCGATCTCCTAAAGACAAGAATGGGCTTCTCTGGGACTGTGCTTCGTTGGTTCACTTCCTTCCTACACAGCAGGTCTCAAAAATTCAAGAGCAAAAACCTGATGTCTTCCCCAGTACCGGTATCGTTAGGTGTCCCTCAAGGATCCTGCCTATCCCCTACTTTGTTCAACCTAGTTATGGAACCTCTCACCACCCTGCTACAAGCATCCAATGTACACTTTCACATGTACGCTGATGACACTCAAATATATCTCAAGTTACAATCCCCCAAAGACATCCTGAGTCTGAATTCAACGATCAGAAGCACCCAATCCTGGCTGGCCGATAACCACCTCAAACTCAATGCTATGAAGACTGAGTTCCTCCTATTCTCACCTCCTTCGAAAATATCCTCCGCACAAACATGGCTTAAGCACCTAACAGCACTCAATGTCCAACCGACCATCGTAGACTCAGCAAAATCCTTAGGCATAACACTTGACACCAACCTCAACATGCAGCAGCATATCAGCAAGGCTACTAAGGGGGCGAACTTCCAAATAAATACCTTGAGGAGACTGAAACCCTTCCTCCCAGCAAAAGACTTCCAAACAGCAGTACAAGCTCTAGTCATCCCTCGCATAGACTACGGCAGCGTGGCCCTCTGCGGCCTCCCCCTAACGACAACTGCCCCCCTCAGAGCGTCACTAAATGCGGCAGCGAGACTCATCACTGGATCAAAAAAACATTGGCATATCTCCCCTGACTTCAAATCCTTGAACTGGCTGCCTCTTGAAGCCAGAATACAGCTGAAAATTGCCTGCATGACGCACAAGGCTATATACCTGAAATCACCCAGCTACCTCACTCATAAGTTGACAATTTCCGGCGGGTCCAGAACTACCAGGAGCACAAACAATCTTCTGCTGAAACCGCGAAGATTCCGGAAGGAAAAAACTTACAAACGCTCCTTCTCTGGAATGGCGCCCAGGATCTGGAACGCACTTCCTCCTGAAACGAGGCTCATCTCCTCCTCCCTTCTTTTTAAGAAGGAAGTCAAAAGTATCCTTATGGCTAAATACACTTGAACAATTCGTTTGATTTACATTGTGAACAGTATTACCAGTATTTTATTATGATATAGCCTATATATCCCTTTGCACGTGTGTTTTGACTTATATTAGTCTAAAGTGCTTAGATCCTTTGCTCCCTCATATCAGTTTTTTTTTCTCTATCTCTGTATTATTTACAGCGTTTTGATGACCTACGCTCCAACTATGCCTTGCTACCTCATACCTGTACCATACGTAATATTTTTGCTATGTACATGAACTTTATGATCTACCTACCTACTATGCCCCCTTGTTCCCCTACCCTTCCACCTGCCTGTGTAAAGCGCTCTGTTATCTGCAAAGATCTTGTTCGCGCTATATAAAACTTTCAAAATAAATAAATAAATAAATCAAAGTCACCAGAAAAGCAAGTAAGGGTACTGAGGCATGCATGCTAATGATGACACTGGTCTGGGCCCAGTCCTTTGGAACTGTTTGAGCAAACAACACGACGTTCCTCCATTACCAGCAATGGAAGCTCCTTTCCTAAAGCGTGTACCAGTAGGAAGCCAGAAAGCAAGAAATATTCAAGGAATGCCGCACATAACTGCAAGACAAGCAGACTTTCTTGCCCACTGATCGATCCCCTTCCTGCCCAGAGGCGTGAAAGGGTAGAAGTTTTGGTTAACCTTATAAGTGGAGGCTTGCACTACCATGTTTAGGATGTTGGTCAGAACGCCAGGTGCTGGTTTGTGGCCTCTGGAAATGAGACAGCTAACAGCCAGCTGAAACCCGGCTGTCGAGATAGGAACAACTAGAGCTTCTTTGAAATGTAAAGGAGGCAAAAGTAGATGGACCAGGGAGGATCTTCGCCATACGCAAACTACCCTTCATCTCCTCTGACAGAAGTAAGAGTTCCAACACTTCTGGGGCTCCACCACTTCCACCTGTTAGGGAAACGCTCTCCTCAGTTGGAAGACAATCAGGTGAATCATGGGCTGACACTGGGGAAGTGTCAGAACTACTGGCATTCTGTAAATCCCAGTAAAGACCAACATCAGTGCAGTACGTAGGGAGTAGGTTTACTGCCTCCTCATGGTTATCCTCAACATGTTGAACTATGTTAGGCATCTTACCGTCACTGGAGTCAGATAAAAATGGCTTCCATTGGGCTCAGAAGCTAAGCCTTAGCCAGGATCTGTGAATGCCAACAAAGCAACTATCCCTTCGAATGGGAAAGTCGAAGTGTCTCACTTGTGTTTCCTGCGTTTTTTCTTAGACTTATCCTTCAACTTTGGTTTACCCGACAAGGGTGACAGAGTGGAACCAGCCTCCGTTCTTATGTTCCGAATGTAAATTTTCTGATTGTCTTTGGTAGAATCAGGGAGCATTTGTTATAGGGCTTAAAGTTGTCTATGGCCCCCAGACACAACAAACCGATGTCATGGAAGCGTATGGCAAATCTTTTTCCAATATGTGTGACATTTTTAACGCTGTAGCTTTTAGTGGTGACATCAATACTACACAGCGAAAATTGTCTTAAATTTGTAGATGAATTGGTAAAACCGAAACCAGGAGTGAACTCCTGATCTACATTGTAGGTCATGCAAAAAAATAAGTAACTCAGTGTGCAGTGGTGGCGCCCATATGCAGCTTTGTGTTATCATAGGCAGGTTGGGGCAGAGCCACAGTGAAACAAACATCGCCACATACCAGAACATAGGAGCTGTTACAAGTTTTTTCGAGATCCGATCTGCTGCTGGGAGGGAATTCCAAATTTGAGAAATTAGGTAAAAGCAATCAATCAGAGAAAATAGTTTATTATTAAAGATATCAAAATAAAGTGCATCCACTGTGGAGGGCAGGAAGATGGATTGAATACAGCGTAGTCCTTTCTCTGCGTCATTCTTAGCTTGCGCCAACACTGGAGAAAGGCAAAGAACAAAGCTTCAAAAAGGAATTAGAGCTTAATCAAAGAACATGCTAATGAAACGATTCAGTGTTTAATCCAGCAACATTCAGGACACTAAAGATGCATGTGTAGTTAAACATTAACAAATAATTTGGGCTGCTGTTGAGAAACTGAGTGTACTTCTTAATCGTGATCTAATTTCATGTACCTAAAGGGAGAAAAAAAGTATATATGGACACATCAAGAAGACACAAATAACTTCCTAACTGCTGGCAATAGACTTTAACAAAGAACATTTTTAAAACTTCATCTACATCGCATTTTAGTCTCAACATTGTTTTATTTTCTAGCCGTTTCTCTTGAAATATTCAATTATTAGACCTATGCATGCAAAGTCACTGCAATAAGTCACTTTCCCTTTCATTATTACAAACGTGAAAAAGTCAAGAAAAAAAGCCTTTAAATTATACACTATTTTATTTTTTTCTTAAAATACTTTAAACTTTATGCTACAGAACTTGTTTAAAAACAGAAGGTCTCATCTTGCACCAAAAATATATATATATTTACATATATATATATATAAAACACTCCGTTTGTTTGTAAGGACCATTAAATACTAATGTGATCGAGAATAAAAAGCCACACACTAATTCTTAATTACTGAAGCGCTGCACATTTTAAGCATTAAATCCAAGCAATGAAGTGGCTTCATTGCAGAAGATTAAGTTAAAATTCCAGCAACACCCCTACTTTAAAACTATCAAGTGCATTGCTTCTCAGCCACACAATGGCTAAAGATTTACTTTCCTGTTTACAAAAAGAAACGTTCTAGCTAGGAATCTTTTTCACTCAGTAAAACACTTCCTATAAGGATCCAGTGCTTGTGTTGGTAAGCTCTAACATGTTAAAACAAATGTGTAGTGTTTTCAGCAGAAATAAATGAGACAAACAATAAAATACATGATTTCAAACATAACAGTGCACAAACTGAGGAAGTTTGATTGAGAAAGCAGTCATTTTTATATATACACATGGAAGTCACGTCATATCATACATACTAACAAAGTATTCTGAGTTTATCCGTTTTATGTGAATAGGACGGTGTGGAGTACTTCAAAAGCAGTGAAACCAGTTTACAGTACTAGGGGACAGTCATGTGATGAAAGGTTTGTACAAAGCAGAAAATGGGAGAAAAGCTAAAATTGCATCGTGAAGATCGTGCATTGTTGGTGAAGATCGAAGGCTAATTCAGAATTCATTCATGTTACAGTCCTACATCCCAATTACTGTATGAAATGGCAAATTACGGTGAAGGCCACGGATTTTAGATTGCACCAATGCAAAGGTGGCCTCAAAGGTGTTAGTCCTTACAACACAAGATTGCAATGGTATTCCATACACAAGTTTGGGGGAGCGGAAAGTTTTGTATACTGGCAGGGAAAACCATGATAACAAATGGTGCTTGCTCGGAATGGATGCCAAACAGACTACTGGAAAACATACTTTTGTCGTACAAAAGACTACCAAAATCATAGGATGGGGCAGGAATTGAGATAAGTCAACTCTAAAGAGACTATTTTTTAAATACTTTGTAACAGAAACGAAATGTAAAAAAATAGATTTGAGAGGATAGATCGCATTTAATTCTACAATATCAGGACCCTTTTGACCTTTAGCTTTTGCTGGACTTAGTTTCTCAACCTGGATAAAACACATTAAACGATGCGACAGTAAAATACACCCATTACGTCAAGGCAGTGGTCATCAAGTGGATGGGATACACAGAAATTAATAATTACATTATAAAAGGTAAGGTTAAAATGAACGTACATTATTATATCTAAGTGCAAGCAGAAAATCCTGATTTGAGCAAGTACAAATATGTTCGATGTTTGAACTCTTAGCACACAGGATGCTCCTAGAAAACAAAATTGCTTTCAAATTAAATCTAATTTTGTTATGGGTAAGGGCAACTATATTCTTTCATGAAATGTTACCTTTATTTCGACTGCCGCTTGTGTCTCCAGATTCTATTCAAACGTTGTACTACAGTTCGGAAGAACAAAACGTAAGATGCACCTCTGTTTCAAGAGGTAAAACAATACTGCCAACACAAAGAAGATGGCATCTAGATGGGGGAAATTCTCCACAAGTGTCTATCCGTAACACAAAAAAGGTATGGGGGCACTGAACTGTGAAATGGTTACAGTAGGTATTTGCGCCGCGAGTCCTCGTCTAAAGTGAGGTCCACAACTTCAGAGGGTGAAGCCCAGTGCTGCTGGGGCGCCACAGCCGCCCAGGTTTGTGTGGGCCGAGAGCTAATGTAGGCAGAACCCGAGCCCTGCTTCCACGAAGACACACTTTGAATGACGCCTCCTCGAGGGTGTGCACACCTGCAACAATGCAAAATTGATATTATTAGAATACAACAGTTACATGTTCTCAACAGAGTGCACGCGCAGGATAAACTAAGTACTTTTTATTTTTTGACGTTTTACAGTGTGGACCACATCATAGTCTACAGAGTGCTTTACATTAAAGGATACATATGCTCAATAAATCACCATCATCCAAAAATACATTCAGATAACAAGTAGAATAAATAACAAGCATTGTTAAATGCATTAGGTTTGACCTATGTGATTAATATGGATTATGTTACTTACCCAGTAAGCATCTGTTCTTGGCATGTAGCGCTGTAGATTCCCAAGCTTTGCATACTTCTGCCCTATAGTGTTGGGTCCGGATGTTTGCAAGTTGTTTTTCTTCAAAGAAGTCTTTCCAGCCACGAAGAGGGGTGACTCCTCCTTTCGGTGATATGGCGCATGGGCATCGACTCCACTGTTAAGGACTGTTTTCTCGCAAGAGGGCGAGAATGGAGAGAGTGCAGTACAGAGATGTCCATGCGTATGTAATGTAGATAATGAGAACTGCAACAACTAAAGGTGCCTGGGGAGGTGGGAGGCTGCATGTAAATCTACAGCTCTATATGCCAAGAACAGATGCCTACTGGGTAAGTAATAAATCGTTCGAGGCATGTGTGCTGTAGATATACATGCTTTGCATAGATTATATAGCAGTATTCTCTCAATGTGGTGGCTAACCAGTGCAGTTGTTTGAAAAAGTGTCTTTAGCACTGCTTGCCCTACATTGGCTTGTTGACATGCTAACACATCCAAACAACAGTGATTGGGAAATGTGTGTGGTGTGGACCATGTTGCTAACTTACAGATGTCCGCTATAGGAAGTTTATCTAAAGAGGCCACAATTGCTCCTATTTTGTGAGTGGAATCCGCTCCAGGAGGTATAAAGTTCTTTTAGCTTTAGAATAGCAAGTCTGAATGCATTTAATAATCCATCTCAAAATGTCAGATTTAGAGATGGGATTGCCCTTATGAGGTGGAGCAAATGCAACAAACAGTTGCTTTGTCTTACGAAAATCTTTTGTCCTTTCAATATAGTACAAAGCGCTCTTTTGACATCAAGTGTGTGAAGAGCTCTTTCTGTTACAGAATCAAGTTGAAGGAAGAACACAGGTAACTCAGCTGATTGGTTAAGATGAAAGGCAGAAACTATTTTCAGAAGGAATTTTGGATTGGTGCGAAGAACCACCCTATCTTTATGGAATTTAAAGAAGGGTTCTTCTAAGGTTAATGCCTGTAGCTCACCAACTCTCCTTAATGAAGTGATACCAATGTGGAAGGCAACCTTCCTTGAGAGGAACTGTAAAGGACAATTGTGTAATGGTTCAAAAGGTGGACCCATGAGTCTCCCCCCACCCCTCCCACTTGTTTCTTTTGTGGTTGTTTACGCTCTCCTGTTGGTGCTTCATGGGATGTTGACATTTACATGTCATTTACTGCTTTTGATCTGCGTTGAAGTATCCTAAGTACCACAATAATTGATGTGCTTGTGCACAAGATCTGGAATTGCTCAGATTATGGCTTTCCCAACGGGTTCAAGTATTTAGTGGGTTATGTCACAGACGACGCATCACCCTCTTTCGAGCGGCGCTGAAGCAAAACGTGCAGTTTTCGCTTTGTGCGGCGTGGGAGGAGTCTTGCTTTTTATGGTTTCCCCCTCCTAGTCAGCCCCTTCTAATCATTGCTTTCCCCAAGTGTGCCTTACTGCCTGCACTCCCTTCCCCCATTGCTCGTTTTTAGATCGAGCCTGCAGGCAGCGTATGTGCACTGTTGCTTCCCGGTGACCTGTTGTGTCTAAAAAAAAAATCACTCAAAAAGGTACTTTCTTCTTAGTGGTGTCCCTTTGATAGTGAACCTAGACCAAGTACAGAATGTGTACATTTATTTATGTGTCCTTCGGCTGGTCGCAATTTGTTTGAGGTACTTGTTTTTTCTCCATTCCCACTGCCCCATTGCTTGTTGCCCCCGTCCTTCCTCCTCCCGTGGTGTTGCTTATTTTTTTCATCTGCTCGTGCCCCTTTAATTTCAGAGGGGCGTTGACTTCACTTATTTCCAGTCAGAGGCACCTATTTCATCTGAAAATCTTAACAAACTGTTATTTCTGTCAACTCCAATATCAACTCTAGTAAAAAGAAACGAGCATTGGCATAGCCAATAGGTCTTGCCTTTGGGACCCTTTAGATGTTTAGCCATGCAACGGTTGATATTGTTGCACCAAGGATATTGTGCTGCATAACTAAATACTTATAAGGCCCCAAAAGCGGACCTATTGGCTATGCCAATGCTTGTTGTACATAGTACATGGAAGTCATGTTGTCTGTGCAGACTAAGACAACTTTGCGTGCAAGGTGAGACTAAAAGGCTTTCAGTGCTAGAAATACCGCTAGAAGTTCTAGGTAGTTGATGTGAAGACGTTTGTGCTTGTTGTCCCAGAGCCCCTGCATTGTGAGGTTGTGGAGATGGGCACCCCAACCTGTGAGAGATGCATCTGCTGATAGCACGATTTGTGTAACAGGGTCGATGAAGTGCCTCCCTTTAGAAAAGTTTTTTGCATTCCACCACTGCAGAGAGCGAAGGGTGTGGCTGTTAATTGACCCTGTGATATATTCCATTGACGTGCTAAGCATTCTTGTAGGGGACCCATGTGTAGTCTTGCATGAGGCACTATTGTGATGCATGATGCCATCATTCCTAGCAGTTGCATGAAACTCCTGGCTTGTATGTATTGGCTGGTCTGAAAGTTTGATTATTTCGAAATCTGGCTGCATTGGGAGAGGCTAGAGCTGAGTGAGTGTTGAGAGTCGCTCCTAGATAGGACTGCATCTGTGAAGGCTGAAGATGAGACTTTTACGTATTGACCGTAAAACCCAATCGGTGGAGTAGGTCTAAAGTAATTTGAGTGTGATGCAAACACTTTAGGTGTGTGCTGACTTTGACGAGCCAATCGCCTAGATACTATTATCGATGGCTATAGAATGCTGGGATTTACATATGGCGAGGAACATGTCCTGTTCCTCCAGTCCTTTCCGCCAGTGCTTTCTGGCAGCAGCTGTCAGGTTTGCATGAAATAGAAAGTCCCCTTGCGGAAGGTCATGGCGCTCCGTGAGATCATTGAAAGGGAGGAGGTTGCCATCCTCTTAGAGGTCACCTAATGTGAGGACTCCGGCCTCTTCCGAGGACTGCAGCTGGTTCCAGTCACCCCCATGGGGCAGCATCTCGCACGAGGTCAGCAGGATCTCGGGCGTGTACGGGGTCCTGACGCACGCCCTCCTGGCCATGGGCGTCCAGCACTGCTGCAATCCTGACCTTCTACTGGGGTGCAAGGTTTGGTAAGTTTGTGTTTTGTAACTAGGGAGGATATGGGTGGTGAGTTCTTTTGACCTAAGGCAATGCCCATTAGAAGACTTCTAGCATAGGCTGAACTGCTGGAGAGCTCTGCTCCAGAATTTTCAGGATTAACTGCTGTACTGGTGGCAAGATAATCTGGTCTGACACAATTTGAAGCAGTGGTAACAATAACTTGTTTTAGACATTGCAGTGCTGCCATTTCTAAGCACTGTAAATAACAGATGTGGCTACGACTCATTTAGTGTACTGAACTTACTCCTCGTAGAAGAAAGGCTGTGCCTGTTAGGCCACGATTCAAACTTGCAACCTTCAGATCACTGGTCAATGATAAGTGTTCAGCTCACTGAACCATTCTGTAAGCTTCCCAAGAAGTGTGTGTGGTGATTAACAGTGACTCTCAGAAGAGTGAATGCTAGATAGCCACTCAATGTCATAAATCGGGAGAATGAGGAGGCAGTGGATGAGACTGCTGACTTGTCCATTTTCACTCTTATTACTACTCTTAAGGAAGGAATGGAGGACTGTGAAAGGCAGGGCTATTTCACCCTACTTGACTAAAACATTTGGACAATAAGTTCAACATTCAAACAAGCCATTTATTGGGACAATCCACTTGCCCCTTACCACTCTGTCAGACAAAGGTGGAATGTCTAGAAACACCTCTTCCCTGGGAGAGAAAGCAAATCCTATAATATCCAAAATGGAGACGATGCCACAGGGATTGATAATATATTTGACAGGGAAAACCAGGCAGATGGGATTTCTACACACTGACATGAATGGAGTGCCTCCAAGAAATTCTTAGCACAGCCGATCTCTATTGACTTATTTTCAGAAACCGCTTTACATCTAGTACTACAATACTTCCTACTGAGCTTGGACACAACTTAGACTTCATGAAAAAAAATTAAAAACTGGATCTATCAATTAGTCTATCAATTTGTAAGGCAATTCAACTGGAATAATGGCAATGATGCAAAACTCCTGTACTACTGGAAAAACATTTGAATACTTCTGAACTTTGCTGGGCCTTTGTTAATCAAATGTCAGTGGGTCACATGATGTAGCCACTTATTAGGATTTACTAGAACATTATGTACCGAGTAAATCTGTTTTTTGCGTTTTCTGCCCATATATCCCATGCTTGAACTGTTTCACTCTGTGCTGCAATCATTAAACATATAATGTGGACACCAGCATTCAAGGTTTGTTTCATGTTGGCAGAGGAAATGATTTGTAAACTATGGAAATCTAAAACGTCCTCATAAATAGTTGAATGGAATGAAGATCCACTGTTCCTACCAAAGTATCAATGTCTACTGTAGTTTAAATGTAATACAGAGGACACACACACACACACACACACACACATATATATATCTATCTATCTTAGACCCTGAGATGTGATTGTAGCTTTGCTCCGTTCCTTACTTTTTGTCCGTTTTCCTAGCTATCAAGGAAGATTGCGGTTACTGTTAATTTTAACATTGCTGAATATAGTAAATACCATTACTTTCTTCTTGTCCCCACTACTATTTTACTGCAAACTTAGAAGTAGAGAGTTGGAAATGAGGGATCACATTAAGAGGAGGTATGCAAGCAATATTTATTTTCCCTGACGATCTGTCACTATTTTTCAAAGACGTGACACCCTAGTTGTCCTCAACAGCAATTGTTCAGCCTACATGTAAACTGGGACAAATCCTGTATTTATTCAGTCCACGCAGATCTGTACCCAGGTCAGGAGGACCCAGGGATAGACAGGGAATAAAGGATACTGACCTACTGCAAACTATGGGAGAGGGAAATTGATTGGCCCTCTCCCTCACTCCAGAACTCCGGACCAACGTACCTCAACAGACAACTCCGCTTCTACACCCCCACCCGCCAGCTCTACTCCGCCGACCTCGTCCTCGCCACAGTCCCCCGCTTACGAAGAGCGACCTCCGGCGGCAGATCGTTCTCCCACCTCACCGCCAAGACCAGGAACACCCTCCCCATCCTCCCTACGGCAGACCCCAGACCTGCTGACCTTCAGAAACCTCCTCAAGATAGGGCTTTTCGAGCAGTAGCAGCATTCCACACCCCAGCGACTTGAGACCCTCGCAGGTGAGTAGTGCGCTTTACAAATGATATGATTGATTGACTGATATCTTGGTTCCAGTGTACTACTAAGCAGCACTGGAATCACGCTGGATCTCAAACAAGAGTAAAGAAGAAATAAGGAGTTCAACAACTCAGAATGGACCAGGTTCTGGACTACCCAAGTGGTGTGTCCAGAAATGCTAGATTGAAATATATTCAGTTTAACTTTCCCCATGGAACCTATATGTCCCCCAAAAGAATAGCTCAAGCATACCCCTTAACTGACATTAAATGTCCCAGATGTAGGGCTGGCAAGGTTGGCTTCACGCACATTATATACTTTTCTACAAAGATACTGGCAGACAGCTGTAGGAGGACTGACACCACTGGCTGCAGAGTCTCAAAGAACAGATATTTGCATTCTGGATCTATCCTCCATGCTGAAGATAAAGCATTGGCCGAAGAGCTGTAGCAAATGATTGGAAATCTCACACTGCTCCATTCAGATGGGGGGCATATAAAATGGACAATGGCCGAAAGCCGCACATTACATCGAGAGGAATTAAAAGGGCTCAGAAAGCTACACAAGAATGAGAAATTCCGATAAGATTCAGGGAAGTCTATAATTAAAAATAATATGGCTGTGTTTTTTCACCAATATGTAGACCACAACACCAACAATAACATTCTATCCCCCATAGCATATTATAGCCCCCATAGCTCAAGATGTAGGTACAGTGATAATCATCAGAAAGTCTAGAGGAGGGCAAATTAAACCACAGCTGTTAGATGTGAAAAGGCTTGGTGGGGAAACGGTAATGTTATTGGTTCAAATTTTATTCAAACTAGCAACATATAAAAAAAAGTGGAACTACATACTGAGACATTGGATGTGATCCACACAAAAACAGAAGAGTAAACAGTTGATAAAACGTCTTACATAATGTATAAAGGCGTGTAACAAATGCATCAATTGTAATGTATAACTAATAAGGAAGGGAATAGATTGAGCAAATTAAAGAGGGTATTATAAGACAGCATGCGGACATAAAATCAATAAAATGTCTTTTGAAAAGACAGACAAATCAAAGAATGGCACATCTGTAAATTGAAAAATATGCCACTGATCAAAATAATTAAAGCTCCTCAAATGAGGAAAATGGGAGGAAATCTAAAGGCTTAAGGCAGCTAAGAAGAAAACCGCTAAAGCGATTAGCGAAATGCTGAGTGAAGAGCCACACACTTGAGAACAGCATACAGTAAAACAGTTGTGCAGCATAGATTGATGAGGACTCTTAGCTTAAATAGTTTGAATGTAAAAAAAACTTCTTGAGCAAAGGTCTCTTACCTAAAACGAAATTTTAACTTACTTGTAGAAGTAGTTTTGCAGCTAGAAGAACTTTCGGGATTCACATGCTGTGCATTATTCCATCATCTAGTGTAATGGTTTCTTGTAGTCTTTTTTTCTCTCCAGATCGGTGGTGTTGAGTCGTTGACTATTTGGTGCTATGTACCACCTCAGATATCGGACATACGCCCCCCCAGCGTGGAAATTGCCTTCAGATTTTTGTTTCCCCCTTGGCAACCGTTTCTCTAGTGTTGGCTTACTGGTCTGTACACGGATTTACACACCCCTGTTGCAATTTCATGTTCTTTACTGGGAGGTGAGTGGGCGGGATGTGAATCCAGAAAAACGTTGGCGCTGCAAAACAACTCCTACAGGTAAACAACCCTTTCGTTTTGCAGCACAAATCTTTTCTTGATTTACGCTCTGTACAGTTGTATTACACCCCATCTCTCCCTCCCCAAGAGCGGTTGGGTTGACAGGGCGTTGTATTTGCAAACGGGTAACGGAGTACTTTTTATCCACCTGTGCTTCTTTGTTACTGCAAATGTCCACACAGTAATGTTTAGTGAAGATGTGCAGAGAAGACCATATGGCCGCAAAGCAGATATAAGTTTATGGACATAATAATGAATGCTTGTATCACTCCAGTTTTGCTTGTGGAATGTGCTCTTGGTTTCTCTTCCAACACAACAACTCCTGTCTTATAATATTTTGTAATAGTCCCTTTAGTAGTTGGCGAACAGTTAGTTGCAAAGGAGAAGAAAAATTGCTTTCCTTTCCCAATTACCTTGCTTCTTGTATACAGGACTTCTCTTCTGACGTCCAGTGAGTGAATGGCTCATTCAACTTGAGATTTTGGCTGTTGGAGATAAACAGGTAGTTATTAGTTTACGTCTTGATTGACATGGAAATGTGAGCTTGCCTTTAGCAGGAACTGAGGGTTGGCTCTTATTACCAAACTGTCTCTGTGACTTTGTAGATAAGGTTGATATATTGAATGTCTGGAATTCATTCACCATTTATAAATATGTGATCGCGATTAAGAAGACCATCTTGACTGTTAAAGTACTTGAGGGCTGCACTTTGCATAGACTCAAACAGGTGCTTCAAGAGCTGCCTTAGCACTAGGTATAGGTTCGGCATTGGTGTGGGGGCTGACCTTTGTGGCTCTATCCTCTTTGCCCCCTCTAGGAATCTCTTGATGAATGTGTGGAAGAAGCTGCGCCACTATGGCCGACAGGTGTACCTAAAATGAGATAGGCGAGTCCTTTATCTAGCAGGTGGAGTATTTGAAGAGGGTAGTGTCAAGAGTCCAGCTTCTTAAATTCCTTTCCTGTTATACCACTGCATGCACCTGTTGCAACTTGCAGTGGTAGGACTTCTTGCCTCTGAGGATCTCCAAAGTCCTTTGACGTAGACTCAGGTGAACAAACGGTCTTCAGAAGCCATGCTGTTAAGCTAATCATGTTTGGTTCTGGGAGGTACACTCGCACCCTATAATGTTAACAGATCCTGGTGCTCTGGCAGTTTCATAACTCTGTCTTGCATCATTTCCACTACATCGGAGAGCCATGTTTGTCTGGCCCATTGAGGCACTATCAGGATTAGGGTCACATGTTTTTACATGCATCTCTCCAACACCAATTATGTAAGTGAAAGGGGTGGAAAAGTGCATGCAAATTTCTGAGATCATTCTTTCAATAGGATGTTTCCTTGTGATTGGTGATCTGGATACCTGGATGTGAAGCTTTGGTCTTTAGTTTTATCCTGAGTTGCAAAGATATCTATAGGCAGGGTGCACCCCATGTGAAACTGTTTCTGGTGTTCGCTCCCATTCATGCTCTGTCCACTTACCTGGTCAGCTTGTTGCGCTCCTGGTACATTTTTTATTTATTTAAAGTTTTGTATAGCACGAACAAGACCCAGAACGGTATCAGAGCGCTTCACAGTAATGGAGGGAGGAACAAAGTAAGGGGGCGTCGAGGAGAGGGTAAGGGAGGAGCTAATAAAATTGTACTTAGAAGCGAGCAAAACATTACATAATAAGGTACGGCAGAGAAACATAGACTTTACAATTGTTAGGAGAGAAAAAAACACATTTCGCAAACAGGCAAGCCTTGAACCAATATAGACAGGAACTTGTTCATTAGGATTGTTTTACTTCATGTTTGAACGCCGCTGTGTAGGGGATTCTGCAAATTTCAGGTGCGAGAGAATTCCAGATCTTAGGAGCCGCACCAATGAAGGCTCGGAGTCTAGTTTTCTTTTTGCGAAAAGTCTGAGGTTTCAGTAGTAAAGAATATGCACATCTGAAAGGTTTGCCCCCTCCTGATAACTCCAATCTTTGAGCCAGGTATCAAGGGGTTTTGAAATGGAGGGCTTTGTGCGTCAAACAAGCAATCTTTAAATATATTCTTGCTTCGTGGGGTAACCACTTTAGAGATCTTAAGGCTGGGGAAATGTGCTCATTTCTTTTCATGTCCATGATCAGTCTGGCAGCAACATTCAATGAAGCCCTAGATATACTGCCACTACAGTTAGGTTTCCCTTAATACCCATTTCCATACGTCCGCTGCTAGTCTGGACAGCTCTTGTGATGTGGTTCCTCCCGGTTTGTGGAGGTAAAACCCGGTGGCAGTATTATCCATCTGGATCAGTACTGTCCTCCCTATGACTTGCGTTTAAAAAGCATTCAGGGCTAGGTAGACTGTCTTGAGCTCTAACACGTTTATGTATTTCACTGCTAACTGTAGGCCCCCAATGTTCAGTTTGCCCATGAGGGCTACCCACACTATATGGGAGGTGTCAGCTGTAATGGAGAAGGAAGCTGTTAGAAGTTTGTGCTCCACCATTGTATTTTATTGTGTACCTTCTCAGGGACAACCACTAGATCCTCCAAACTCCTAGTTGCCTGTGACCACTGCAACTACTCTTGTAGTGGTCTGCATTGGGTGTTAGGAGTATGCAAGATGCCATCATGGACATTAGTTTGCCCACTGTCCTTACTGCCAAGGGTTGACCCTCCGGTAAAGGCAAATTTGTTCGGTCAGTGACAACACCCTCTTTGTCACCAGAAATGCAATGGCTTAACTGGAATTGGGTCTCGCTGTCAGGAAGATTCCTGCCGGTAGAGAGAGGATTAGAAATGTGTCACTTACCTGTAACTGCAGTTATCCAGTATTGGTATCTTTCATAGATTCACATGCCTGAATCATTCCCTGTCGTCGAGATGGGAGTCCCTGGTACATAAATAAGCAATGTCCTATAGACCTATATAGAGAATAGTAGGCCAAAAGGCCTCACATTAGTAACATATCTTGGTCCTTTTGTAAAAAGGACCAAACTCCAGAGAAGAGCCATTCAGCTATCACCTCTCTCTAGAACCTTCCTGTCAGGAGCCTCAGTCCCTCAGATTTTCGTACGCACTAAGCTAAGTAGGCGTGTTACTGAGAGAATTAGGTGAGTCCTTCCAGGAAAGGCGGGAGGGTTGCATGTGAATCTATGAAAGACACCAATACTGGATAACTGCAGTTACAGGTAACGCATTTCTTATCCAGTATTATGGGTGTCTTTCATAGATTCACATGCCTGAATCAGAGTAGCAAGCAATGCCAAGTGGACATTTCTGATGGAACAGCATATACAAGTCATTAGATACTACATATCATGCAACTATGAGCCATCAACAATAAGCATTAGAAGAGAAATGTGCATACCAGAGTAGGATGGAGGGACAGAGGAAGGCTCACCTTACTGAAATAGATGGCGTAGCACTGCTTGTCCTACTGCTGCATCCTTCTTCAGCTCTGTATCCAGGCAGTAGTGCCTAGTGAAGGTATGCGGCGACTTCCATATTGCCGCCCTGCTAATGTCAATGACTGGCACCCCAGCAAAGAGTGCCATAGAAGTGGACATAGCTCTCGTGGAGTGCGCCCTCACTTTGGAATGCAATGGCTGTCCAGCTTGGTCATGACAGAAAGCAATGGCTGCAGAAATCCATCGGGAGATGCTCTGCTTGGTAAGCGGTAGACCCTTCCTAGGTCTGCTGTAAGCTACGAATAGCTGGTTAGATTTTCTGAAGATTTTCGTTTTGTCAATATAAAATTTCAAGCATCGTTTGAGATCTAAAGAATGTAGTGATCTCTCAGCTGCTGTGCTTGGGTTTGGAAAAAGGAACATAGAACCACCGGTTCATTTAGGTGGAAGTCCAACGGGACCTTTGGAATAAACCTAGGATTGGTCCTCAGGATTACTCTGTCGTTTTTAAACTGCAGAAAAGGATCCTGGATTGAGAACTCCTGTAGCTCACTCACCCTCCTTGCAGATGTGAGCGCTAGGAGGAGTGTTGTCTTCCACGAGACATACTTTAGGTCGGCTCTGTGTACTGGTTCGAACGGGTGTTTCATGAGCTGATTAAGAACCACATTGAGATGCCAGGTAGGTGGCAACATCCTTACTGGCGGGAAAGACCTGTATAATCCCTTCAGAAATTGCTTAATTAACCTGTTTGACCAGAGAGATGGACCCGTTGAAGTTCTTTTATAACGAGAAATGGCTGCCAAATGTACTTTAATGGAGGAGTGGGCCAGGCCCGACTGCGCCAGATGTAAAAGATAAGGTAAGATTTGCTCTGGTGAGGAGGAGAGAGGCCGAATTCCTTGACCTGCACACCAAACACAAAAGCGCTTCCATTTCAAGGAATACGTTTTGGTTGTGCTATCCGCCCTTGCTCTGGCCAGAATGTCTCTACAGTCTTGTGGAATATTCAGATTCCGGAACTTTCGGAACTCAGGAACCAGGCGGCTAACCGAGAGACTTCAGATCCGGATGTTGAACTTGTTTGTTGTTCATCGTGAGCAGAGATGGACATTGCCGCAGGTTGATCGGCGGTTTCAGGGATAGACGGTGGAGCTCCGTGAAAAAATGTTGCCTCGGTTGGGGCTATTAGAATTAGAGTACAAGGCTCCACCTTCATTTTCCTTAGGACTCTGGGAAGCATCGGGAATGGTGAAAATGTATTCCCCAGAGACCCTGACCGGGGATGCCAACTTGCGAAGTGTGGGCATTGGGTGTTCTCTCGTCGCAAATAGATCGATTTGTGGCGTGCCCCATCTGGAGAAGACCTGGTCGATAATTTGTTGATCTAGCTCCCACTCGTGTGACGATGTTTTCTGTCTACTCAACGCGTCGGCGAGCACATTGTCTGTGCCTGGGACATATTCCGCCCTTAGGGCTACATTGTTGTGTATGAGCCAATTCCAGATTTTTTGCGACTCGCGAGAGTGTGTCAGCGAGCGCATCCCTCCCTGTTTGTTGAGATAGTGCATCGTCGTAGTGTTGTCAGTCCTGACTAGCACTAGGGAGTTATTGATCCTTGGTAGGAATGAAAGCAGGGCCAGGAAAACTGCTCTCAGTTCGAGAAGGTTGCTATGGAGTTTTTTCTCTTACACTGACCATTTGCCGCTTATCTGCAACTCCTGAAGGAAGGACCCCCCCCAACCTTCCAAGGAGGCGTCCGTCGTGATGGCATGAGGAGCTACGGGAAGTACGAATGTCAATCCTTGACATAGGTTATTTGGCGACATCCACCAACGTAAAGCCTTGACCATTTGCGCTGTCACCCTAATGCGGTCCTCGAACGACCCCATGCATTGCACCCACTGCGTAGACAGTGCCTCTTGCAGAGGACGCATCTGCAGACAGCAATGTGGTATCAGTAGGATGCACGATGACATCATCCCCAAAAGGGACTTGAAGAGACGAACCGTCAACACTTTCTTCGAGGCCACTGTCGAGGCTAGAGAAAGGAGTTTGCGCTTTCTCTCCTGCGATGGGAACGCTCTTACAGAACATGTGTCCAGGGTTGCCCCCAGAAAGGTGATGGTTTGAGAAGGCTCCAGGGTCAACTTCTCTTGGTTGAGCGAAAGACCCAGATGATCGAAGAGACAGACAGGCGTTGGAGGATCTGGAAGCATCTGTGAAGGATGGTGCCTTTATAAGCCAGTCGTCCAGATATGGGAAGACTTGGTGACCGTGCTGCCTGAGGTATGCCGCCACTGGGGAGAGACATTTGGTGAAGATGCGGGGCGCCGATTTGAGACCAAAGGGCAGGACACGGAATTGGAAGCGTCTGCCCGCTACTGCAAACCTCAGGTACTTTGTGATTTTTGTGAATTGGGATATGAAAGTATGCGCCCTGTAAATCCAGTGACGTCATGAAATCTCCCTCCTCCAGAAGATGCAGGATTTCTTGTATCGTGACCATGCGAAACGACTGCTTCCTCAAAAATTTGTTTAATGCCCTGAGGTCTAGTATCGGCCTCCATTTCTTCTCTTCTGGATAAGAAAGAAACGGGAATAAAATCCCTTCCCCTTCTGTGATGGTGGTACCTTCTTTATTGCTCCTTTCTTTAGCATAATAGAGAGTTCTCGCAAAAGCAGTCGTAAATTCTTGTGGTGCATAGTGCGAGGAGGAGTTTGTGGAGGAGTACTGTCGAATTCCAAGGAATGGCCAAATTGTATTAATTGACGGACCCAATGGTCCGTAGTAATTTTCTTTAAATTTTTTAGAAAGTGGGTTAGTTTTCCTCCAATCTTTAATAATTGAGATGAGGTCTGGACTGGCTGGATAAACAAGTCATTGTCGTCCTCCGTTGTTCCTCTTTTGACCTCTGCCCCGAAAGGATGACTTTCCATATGAGGACTGTCGGCCCTGCTGTTGTTGACGCTGCTGGTATTGAGGTCTACTCTGATTGGAAGAGTAGGATGACCTGTTCTGATAACCACCTCTGTAGGAGGATTGTCCTCTTCCTGTTTCCTCGAAAGGATTGATTCCTAAACAGGAGCGTGCCCAGTGCTCTTGCAGTGTCAGTATCTTTAATATTTTGTAGTGTCTCATCAATCTTGGAACCAAACAGAAGTTGGCCATCATATGGCATATCCAAAACTTTGGACTGTACCTCAGGTCTGAATGAGGTCGCTTTCAACCATCCCTGCCGCCTTAACACCGCTGCTCCGGCTAGTTGGCGGAATCCTGTCATTGCCACATCCATTGCACAGTCGATCATCTCTGAAGTCGAAGTCTGACCCTCTAGAAGTATCGCTTTCACTTTTTCCTTCGAGGCATCCGGCAGTTCAGACAGGTATGGGGCTGTATCTGCCCACAGTTGTCTATTATAGCGTCCCAGAAGCGCTAGGGCATTTGCCGCTTTGACTGTCATCGCTGACATTGTGGAAAATTGTGTTCCTATGTTGTCTAATTTCCTTCCCTCCTTATCCGGTGGCGCCGATGAGGGATTTCTTGAGTTCTTCTGTGCCGCCTGAGTCACCACCGAATCAGGCTTAGGATGGCCTGTCAAGCAGGCCGGTGCCGATGTCGGCGCCTTGTATTTCTTATCCAGGCGAGGGACCACTGGCGAAACTGAAGTGGGATTTTGCATCACCTGAACCCCCTGCGTCCACAGATAATCAATAATTGGAATCGATCTGGTCGATTTCTTAAGAGGTTCTTTAAAATCGTACAGGAAGCAGTCCTGCTCCTGTGAGCCCATCGTAATCTGGAAGCGTTTAGCGGCCCTTTCTACCACATTGTGGAAACCACCGATGTCCACCGGCAGAGAATCTGGGGTGGCAGGCACTGGAGATGCTAGGGAAGGTATAACAATCGTCCCAGTCTTCATGGACAGATTGATCGTCCTGCACTTCACATTCCGCTTGTTGTTCTCCCTCCTCTTCTTCATCCAAAGACTGAGGATTAGGCACATTCACCCTTTACTGCTGGATAACCAAGGGCGGCGGTCGTGGTCTTGGCGATAGTACTGCTGTGGTAGGTGGAAGAGCTGGAGATTCTGGAATCTCCGCTTGTAGTCCTGAATGAGGAATCTCAGATCTGTAACCAAGGATGCTGGTAAACCGACCATAGGCGTTTGTGGTTGAACTATGTGCTCCTGAACATCCTCCTCATCCGAGCTTTGACATTTAACATTTAGTTCTGAGGGGCTAGTGGCTTGAAACATATCCCAGTCATCAGAATCCATCGTCGATGACGACGATGCCGTCGTCGTCGAGACTGTTGTCGTCGACGTTGAGACAAACAGGAGACACAGCTTTCCTGAACGCTGATTAGGTCGTCGACGAGGTAGTCGACGGCGCCGGCTTCTTGAAGGTGTGAACCTCCTTGTCAGAAGCCGATGTTAACAGAGCCTCTGAATACTTTCTTGGTGTCTTCTTTTGAGGAGCGTCCAGAGGGCCAGGGGAAGCTACCCTTAGCCTTTTATGAGACATTTTTGAGGAGACTGAAGAGCCCTCACTTCCCTCAGAAGATTCCAGATTATCTCTGTCGTTGAGTCTTTGGAGCCAAATCAAAAGGCGTCCTTCCCGGTCTTTGAGGGTTTTTTTTAGAAAATGTTCGACATACCTTGCAATCCTTAGCCGAATGATCAGGGTACAGGCAGTACAGGCCGTCCTTGTGTTGGTCGTCTATGTGGAGCCTTTTCTTCCCACAAGAGCTACAAGCTTTGAAGAGACCTTTCTTAGGAGTGTCAGCCATAGTGTACAGCTTTCACTTGAGAGAATAGAATTCAAAAGTTTGAAGAAAAAAGCTTTGAAGAAACAAACCTGAGCAGAACTCAGGGGGAGACTCCCTTAGCACAATGTGCGGTAGAAAATCTGAGGGACTGAGGCTCCTGACAGGAAGGTTCTAGAGGGAGGTGACAGCTGATTGGCTCTTCTCTGGAGTTTGGTCCTTTTTACAAAAGGACCTAGATATGTTACTAATGTGAGGCCTTTTGGCCTACTATTCTCTATATATGTCTATAGGACATTGCTTATTTATGTACCGGGGACTCCCATCTCGACGACGGGGAATGATTCAGGCATGTGAATCTATGAAAGACACACATAATACTTGATAACTCTAGGTTTATGAAGAATCACAACCCGTGGAGTGTCCTCATCACTGTATGCAAGCTGTGTTGAATGACTGTCTTTACCAGCTAATGCTCTAGCTATGGGTATACATGTATTCCCTGTATTCTTAGGTGTGCTGTCACCAAAGTTACACATTTTGTGAACACCCTTGGTACAGATTTTCTCCCATAAGGCAGTACTAGTAATATACCTTCTTTACACCAAACCTCAGGAATATCTTCGATCCATGTATCTGTCATTAAGGTCTATAATTGCTATATAGTGTCTACTGCGCAGACACGGGATGACCACCAGCCATGTGGTCATCTTGAATCTTTGCGTTTTGATGAATGTTCAACATGTTAAGGTCTAGTATGGGTCTGAGGGTCTTGTCCATTTTTGGTACCGGGAAGTAAACTGTGTAGACACCCCGATTCTTATATGCTGTTGCTGCCTTTTCCATGGCATTTTTTTGTAGCACGCCTGCAATTTCTTGATGAAGACATACACTTGTTTACTGCTTGTCCCAACAGATGATTTTTAATGAAAAATCATCTGTTGGGACCATTGACTTCTCTCGCACCAATTGGTTTAACTGGATATTATGGACATTTCAGATTTCTTGCATATATGTCAAGAAAGGTAGTGCGGTTCTGATCTATTGATGTAACGTTGGATGATGTTTGGGACAAATTTGTCAGAAGTAATGAACTTCCATGGTAGGATGCGCCCATACCCTTGTTGGAATCCTTTTCCTCAGCAGGGTTCCGCTAATTAAAGGGCCTCAACTGCAGGGCACCCATGGACTTCCGTCAAAAGACCTGCACCCCTCGTGATTCTTAAAATAAGCTCTTCAGTTTCACAAATTCAGCACTATGGCTGAATACGCTCGCAGCCTTCTCTTTTCCTGCATCACACAATGTGGTGACACTTCCTTTGGCTTTTCCTTCCACTTCTTCCCTCAAAATGAGTCAAAAAGCCCTATAGAGGCAACTTCATATTTTTATTCAATGAGCTTTACCTTGGGCTACGAGTTGCCATTCAGCAGAAAGATTTTGGGGTGAATGATATCCTTTCTGTATTAAAGGGGTGCGGTATGAGAAGGTGATTAGGGCTTACTCCATAGTCATTTTGCAATTTTCAACAAAGTATCTTGTAAACATGTATAAGGACTAGAAACTATTTCTATAGCTATTGATTCAGAGCCTTTGTGCACTGATGCACAGGCATTTGGGCCTTATGGGCATGCCACCACCAAGGCACATGTGTGCACCCTCACTGGCTTTTATTTCAATAACATAACCAATATGTGTATGCAGTTTAGCTAATGTCTGAGGGGTTGACAGGCTGCAACAGCCAACTGACCAACCTCACCAGCGCCAGCATAAAAACATACATTTATATATAATTCTCACAATGAGAAGGGCAGCAGGAGAATCAGACATCTTAGGCCTAGAAAACAGATTGCTGAGAACTTTGTCTAAATTTGGCTGTCCTCCATGAGAATGTTTTGAAAGTATGGTGTCAAAAGAATTATTGTGGGATTTAGTCAATCATTGCAGACAGATATATGTGTGGAAAATGCCACTTTAGTTTTGGATGAATAGTCAGGAACCGCAGATGTATGTTGGGCCTTGTTGGAACACAATGTCCCCTGCATGGTATACCAGAATGTACACTGCCCTGAATGCCAAAATACATGTCAAACTGGATTCCTAATTTTTATTTTGGCCCATTCAGAATACTAAACTAGCATGTGCATTGAGGCCCAGGCCTGTCTATGTTGAAGCCCAGGTCTAGAAACTCTTCTGTGGCCTAGGAGTGTGCCTGAGGGAACTCACTAGTGACAATGGACAGGTGCCTGAGGGAACTCACTAGTGACAATGGACAGCTGTCCTTGGCATGGGTATTGACTTACAGCAGCCATATTGGAGTACTGATTTTTGTGGATCAATGGTTCTGGGCAGAGCTTTTCTGTGGATGACTCAGAAGAGTGTACAGCATTGGCTAACCTGTGTGATGTGATGACGTTAACCTTGTGATGAAATGTCAGGCAAGTTGTGTGCATGTGTGCATACTAGATGTATGGCATATGTGACATAGCAAATCTCAGTGTGGGTATAGTGCATGTTTGCTATTACCAGAGGGATCCATTCTGGATGGCCCTTGGTTTAACAAGGCACAAGACTGAGGGAGGAGGTAGCTTCCCCAGACAGTGGAACTGTATTAGCTGCATTCTTGCGACTAGAGGGTGGAAACCCAGACACTGAAGTAAATAAGGATGGAGAGTGTGCTAATCTTACAAATTCTAGGAGGACATTTTAGTAAAGGTTTGCGGACTAGATTTACTGGGCAGTGCCATTTGGTAGATGAAAAGGGAGAAGGTGAGTCTCATAAGATTCTGCTGCTAAGGGTATAAAAGTCTGTAGGCAGCCCTCACTCCCGTCGCGGATTACCACTTAACGAAAGTTGGCTGCAAATATCTAACACTTCTTTGTGTCCTTGTTTTTTCATACTACTGCTTAGATTTAGCATCACCACTGCCTACTTTGAGAGCAATCATTGTTTATAAATGCTGGATCTGCAGTACAGTAGGAAAATAACATGAAAGGGAAAACCTAAAATCAGTTTCGGGTTCCTTAGCAGATCCATATCGCTTCTGAAAAAAGAGTATAATACTACTACTTTGTTCCAGTACCAAATTCTTCTTGACCAAGAAAGGTAGTGCTCACACAGAGTACTCTAAGATCTGCTGTGTGAACAGGGCTGGTGTCTGCCAAATAGCATCACCTAAAGTTTGAACATTTTGCTGGAAAAGCTATGGGTCTGTCTATTGCATAGAAGATGGTCTTTGCCTGGCCCTGCAGGAGGAGAGACTGTCCAGAAGGAGCTGTACAGCCAAGTTCCCAGAGGGAGGATTTACAGAAGAAGTTGACATGTGGGAGTGTACAGGTAGCCAACCTTATCTGAGAGGACCCCCTACCTCTCTGTGTAGCTCATTTGGCTAACTAGGTGAAGCTTCATTAATTTTCATAATCAGTGTGCCATCCAGTATCTCTGCCATGATCAGAAGGCCTGATCTACTGCCACAGAGCTGTGCAACCAGACATTGATATAGCAGCAAGGCATCGCCGCAATAGGTCCGGGGGCTGCAATGGCCAAGGAGACACAACCGCTGATCACAGCCTGTCAATCAGCATTAACGCCACAACCTAAGATGCTTGGGGGTCGTTGCTCTAAAGCAGTGTGTCCCGAATAATTGCTTAGTTTTTCTAAATGTTTTAATTCCGTCAATATAATACATTAAGGATCTTTTGACGTCCAGTGTATGTAGAGCTCTTTCTGCCATAGAATCAGGTCACAGAAAGAAGACGGGTAATTCTATGGATTAATGTGAAAGGGAGAGATTACTTTACAGAGAAACTTCGGGGTTATTCTGAGCACAAGTTTGTCCCTATGAAGTTGGAAGAATGGTTCTTCCAGAGGTAGTGCTTAGATCTCACTGACACGTCTTAGTAAGGTGATATCCATTAAGAAAGCTACTTTCCAAGATAAGTATTGTATTTGGCATGAATGTAGTACTTTAAATGGAAACCCCATAAGTATTGTTAGAACAATGTTTAAATTCCATGTCGGGCTGGTGGAGGTTTAGTGGGAATGACTTAAGTCCTTCCATGAAAGCTTTAATGACTGGTATTTTGAATAAAGATAAACATCTATTTTGTAGATATGCGGCAACACCAGCAAGGTGTAGACATATTGAAGTGTATACTTAGCCTGATGTTAGAAGATGCAAGAGACAACAAATGTTTGAACATTTGCTTGTAATGGGTTAACGTTTAGGTTGTTGAAATAGAACACAAATCTTTTCCATTTAGTAACACTTTTCTAATTTTAGGTTTACAAGCTTCTTTAAGAATATCCATAAACCGTTGTGGAAGGTTTAGATATCCAAATTCTATGACTTCAGGAGCCATATGGCGAGGTTCATCATCTTAGTATTGGGATGTCGGATTTTGCCATGTTCTGCGTGAGAAGGTCCGGGTGGAGGAAACGTTTCTGTGAGGAACTTGCAAGAGTTCTAGTAATGTGGTAAACCCTGGTTGCAGAGTCCTGGTTGGGGATATGAGAATTAAGGTGAGAGATGTTTGACTGAGCTTTCTGACCACAAACGGAATTAGTGGGAGAGGAGTAAAAGTGTATGCAAATGTTCTTGACCAGTTTATCCATAGAGCTTTGCCTTAGGATTGTGGGTGTGGGAACCTCGAGGCAAAGTTTTGCATTTTTTTTGTTTTCTGGGGTTGGAACCAAGTCTATTTGTGGAAACCACCATTTGTGGAAGCATGGTTGCAGTATTTGGGGGTGGAGTTCCCACTCATGTACTTGTTGCTGCGTCCTGCTGAGGAGGTCTGCAACTAGACTGCTTGTCCCTCATACATGTTCTGCTAGGAGACAAATGTGATAAATTGCTAAGCGCCAGCTTGTTTGTGCTAGGTGTGATAACTGCAGTGTGGGCCCTCTCCTACATGGGTGGAGTTGGAAAAGTAGGGATAGTCATATGTAGAGGGCTTGTGGCAATGTCCTTTTTCCCTTCTTTGGAGGCATAATAGGACCAGTAATGGCTTCCTCAAAAGACAGGTGTCTTTTAGATATTGGAGGTTTTGTTGACTAAATTTGCAAAGTTGTTTTGTTTTGGATCAAGACGTTCCTGCATGGTTTTGAGAATTGACTGGGTGTTTTTTTGGGTCCAAAGATGTAACATTTCGGTGCCGATGACTTCC
The DNA here is from genome assembly GCF_964261635.1 of Lissotriton helveticus. Taxonomy (NCBI): domain Eukaryota; kingdom Metazoa; phylum Chordata; class Amphibia; order Caudata; family Salamandridae; genus Lissotriton; species Lissotriton helveticus. Next base: position 246,382,097 of record NC_136059.1, on the reverse strand, counting down.
ACTTCCGGTGCCGCAGTGGTCGGAGCTGAAGAGCTGTGGACTGTAACCAATTTTATCGATTCAAGCAGATTTATGGGGCTTCGGATCGGGGGTAATTGCACTCACGTCCGATATCTTCTGAGGACTGCCTGTTAACTGAATTTTGTTTGGTGTCCGACTGGAAATCAAAGTCTTGCATGCAAACTGATTCTACTGCTGCCGAGGACTATTCTTCCTCCTCTTCTGATTGGCCGAAGATATCTGGGGTGTAGTCTCTGCACTGCATTTCTAAAAATAGCGCACGTCGGTCCTGAAGTGTCTTTTGAGACCGAAATCATCTGTGGACCTCACAGGTGTCTTCTCAATAGGGGTATTTTGAGTGGCAGTTCAAACAAAATCAGAACACAGTACGCTTCATTAGCAGCTTATTTTCAGGTAGAGCTGAATGTTAGGAAAGAGACTCGGTCTGGCGTGGTCCGAGGGCAGCTAAGGCGAATAGATACATTTGATGTGAGGGATTGTTTCCAAGCTCGAGATGGAAGAAAATCTACACAATCGAGAAAATACAGTTGAATAAGATGAACAATGAACCGAAGGAAACCCAAGACTATCTCGAACTGGAGCGCGAGAGAGTACATCCGAACCAGTCAGCAGAAAAAACAAACCATGGAGTTGATGCTCATGCACAGTATCACAGAGAGGAGAAGTCAGACATCCTTGTGACTTGAAAACATTCTCTGAACAAAAACAACTTGCAATCATTCGAGCCCAACACTATATGGTGGACTTATGCACAGCATGTGTATCAGCATCCACACATACCTCGAACACCATGTTTTTGTTTCCTAAATCCAAAACCCGTTTATGAGCACAAATGGAAAGCGAGGCTGTTTCAGTATTGCTCCATCAAATTGGAGAAACAGCAACCACGCTGTTATGACTTAACTGATAGCGTTTACAAATGTGCTGAAGTTCAATAAAAAAAGGCCTGTGCTCATTAACAGCTTTAAAACAAATACAAAGGGTTTTAAATGCAGGATATATTCTATGTCTATTCAACCCCTTACTTCATGGTGAAATAGACGAGCACCTAGAAAGATTCAGAAGTGAGTCTGCAGTACAATTCTGTATCATGTGGAGACGTTGGATTGTGTATGACAGAAGACCTAAATAAAGAGCATTTCAGTAATCCAAACAAGCCCCTAAACTGGAAAGCGCACTGAAGCTCGAAGGAACGGAAGAATTTTCTCAAACGGTTTAGATGGTTGAAACAGAGGTCCCCGCGTGATGTCCAGAGGAGGAGTACAAGGATCTCGGTGAATATTTGCGGGAAGGGACGAGTTGACAGGTAATTAAGGACCGTAATCATCTGTATTGTGGCTGAAAGGTCGAAGTTCCACGATTTGAGGTGTTGACCCTTCTATTTTATCGCCAGTGGCACAGAGTGGTCATTCGTGGAATATACAGATCTTTTCTAGACAATCTGACCAGAGCAATTGGGTCTCACGTTTTTGGAAGTCCTAGAGTGCATAGAAAATACTCAAGTCTTTTTTTGGAAAAATCTAGAAAGAGAATACAATTCGTAGCTGGGAGATATGTACATTCCTGAAGAAGGTGGTTGCAATAGACTTCAACCCACCGAAACGCGTCAATGCCTTTTTATGTATAGACACTAGATATCCAGGACGATTGCAGGTCAATGGAAAAACAATTTCTACCACAAGCAAAGGTGCACCACTAAGAGATAAACACACATCAAAATATCAGATCTGTGTCCAAGATGTTTAGTTCAGTTCTTCGTTTTGTTCAAAAAGTTAAAAGCGATCAGGTGGAGCTGAACAGCAGACGTGTTTCGTCCAAACACATGGACTTCTTTAGGGCATCAATAAGGAATTCTTAAAATATAATGTCAGTATGTCCATGGCAGATAAAATCAGCGAGGAATATGGTGAATCCTGTCCACTTTAATTACAAGAGAGCGAGGTAAGCTTCACGTAGGTGCGATTGACCAAGACAAGGTAAATCCAGATATTATTTCAAATAGTCACATCAGGATAAGATGGACCAGCTATTTAGAGCAATTACCAGTTCCGACCGTAATAAATCAGGAACCGCGACCCGAGAACTTCTCCGGTCGAGTGGCTTCAGGAAGAATAATATGTAAAGTATTTAGACGGTGACAGACAATCCAATAGTGACTGGTGTTTCTGTACAATGATATCAACTTTTTGTCTACTGTTTTCTCTGGTTTTTGTGTTAACAATTTGTGGAACCTTTATGTGTGTTTTTTATGACCAGCTAAATCGGCCATTGAAGATTTGGGGGCACCATGGCACATTCTCGCAGCAGAAGAAATGGGATACTCACCCTGTAAAATGTAAAGATCAGATACACAAGGCCATAAGGCCCACAGACAGAGCATTTATAAGAGGACGATTCATCCAAGCCCTAAACAAAAAGATCATATCTTAATTGTCCAGGACCCTCCAAAGGAGGAGATTGTTTAAATGAAAAGCAAGAACAGAGATGGAGAGAAGTAGGAATTGCTGATGATTTACAGGGAATCCCAGAGTGTGTGCCACCTAGTTGGAGAGTAATGGGGTGAATTTACCTTCAACATCCTGTTATCCAAGTTCAGAATTAAGTGACTGTAAGACTCAATTTCCATCATTGCTTTGGTCAAATCTGAGTCATCTTGAGGCCAAAGGGCTGCACTGTAAACTGTCAATGCAGGGAACCCACTGTGAAGCAGAGATAGTGCCTATGAAACTGAAGGACTGAGACATAAAAGTATGCATCTGTAAGTCCGGTTCTTCTATTGGTCCACAAAAGAAGAGATACTCTGCCCGACCAGAAACATGTGGGCGGGGAAGGACAGATTAAAGTTAATTGCACTGACTAGGGTTATTGCTGTCTTGATGGCATAGTTCTTGCAGCAATATTGTTTGAGAAATCATCTTGCATGTGATTTCAGCAACAAGGAGCGCACAGTGTTCAACCTAGTTTGTCGTGCTCCATGGAGAAGTTTGCCTTTTCTATAAAAAGTGTTTCCCTGTCAAAGGGCAAGAGTAGGAGGGTCATATGGTTATTTATGAAAAAGCCATACTGTGCACTCAGGAATGCCTAGGTACCACCATGCCCACGGACATAAAATGTGCCGATGGTGTCCGACAACTCCAAACTGCACTTCAGGTTCTGCTTGCTGGAACCAAGTACATTTTTAAAAAATTCACAAAGGGTCCTTATCATTAGATAGGAAGGCTGAGAGCCACTGTGATCATATCTCAAAGTTTCTGGTCATATCGCCTCAACAGTCATGTGGCATTAAAGAAGGCAGGACATGGCTTAATGACACAAAGATCTCTCGTGCCATAGACTCATGACACTTGGATTCAAGGTCGGGGTGAGGTAAGCATTAGGGTTGCTTTGCCAAGGACACAGGAAATACCAGGCTTGCCGTTGCAGGGTGGGCCGAAAAATTTAGGACCAATTAGGGCAGAAAGAATCTTTCGATCAACTGTCAACTACGAAAAGGGTGTTGGGTGTCTCCTGAAGCAGCAAGCTTGGGCTAAGATGCAGGGAGCTGGAGTTTAGAGGTAGCATCAAAGGGAGAACTACCTCCGAATTTACGACACCCCTTCCAACTATTGTGATATGCCTCTTGTTTGGCTGTGTTCGGGGTACTTAGTCCTTCATTTAGAGAAAACATTTGATACTATTGAATGACCTTATCTTTTTGAGGTCCTTTCACGATATGGCATTGGGCCCAGATACATCAGCATGATGAAACATCTCTATGATAATCCGACTTTAAGGGTTGGAACAGGAAGCCTTGTCTCTGTACCAATAAGGGTTTGTAGAGTCACCAGTCAGGGTTGCCCCTTTCTCCCCTCCTTTTCTCCTTAGCCATACAGCCTCTAGCAATGCATGCTTCGTCAGGGTCATGGGGTATACCAATGGGGAGGGAGTACACGCTATATAATAAAGGAGAGGATGTGGGCTAGGGTAGTCTCTCTCAAGTCTGGGGAACTGGGTTCGAGTCTCAAAATCGTGACATTCTGGGCAAATCACTTAATCGCCCTGTGCCTAAAAAATGGATGTGTCCTTGTGTAACGCAACTGGTGCTCATATAAAGCACTCTGATACCTTCGGGTCAAGTTTGCGCTATATAAAACTCCGAAATATATATATATATATATATAAAAAACTACAAAACGATTTTGTTGTGGTTACCTTAGTCTGTTGTCCATGCCCATCTACATGTGACCTATGATGTCAAAGTGGGAGTGGGGTCATTCACTTTAAATAATAGATGGTGTTTTTTCCACTTTGACACGTGAACAAGGGCTTACGGGCTTGAAACGCGGTGTGTTGGGTCACCCGAAATAAACCATACTTTTGCCCACTGAACCTCGGAGGTCTGTGTCTCTTTCCTTGCTTAATCTGCCGTTGGCGGAATCAGGAAGTGGTTCGAGTTTTCAGAGGATATATATATATATATATATATATATATATATATATATATATATATATATATATATATATATATATATATACACATATATACATATATACATATATATATACACACACACATATATACATATATATATATACACATAGGTTGAGTGTGTATATATATATATATATATATTTATATGCATTTATATATCTAAATCTGTATATTTATTTTGCATTTAAGCAAATTCATCTACCAATGTTCAATGAATTCCAAATGCATCATGTTGTCCGGGACTCATCATGTCAATTGTTAATATTGCACTTGAAAAATATTCTTTTGGTTTGTTTTTTGCACTGTCACTTTAAAGATTCTCATCACGTGGTATCAGCAGAAAAAAAAAAAATATGTTAAAAATATTTAAACCAATTGTGCCCCCCATGAGTGCGTCATGTGATCAAGTCCCCCAGGAGGGACGAAACGCGTCATGGCTTCCACTACACCTCGCACGGCAATAAAGTAATTGGAAACTGAAGCTTTGGTGGTCTGCGCTCTTTCTTCCTCGTGGTATGAGGATTGTGTTGGAGTTACCTGCCATATGACTGGATTGGACGTCTTCACCAATCCCCAACGCGGACCCCATGGTGATTGTGGCTGTTCGCTTGAAAGAAGAAGTGGTCTGGCAACAGATTGAAAGTATCTATCCGGGAGGATTATTTTGCGAGCGGCCCCCCAGTGAAACACACAATCGGAAATTCAAACTGCAAGCATCGAACAGAAAGCAACGCGACCAGGTAGGCGGGTTTGGGACGGCTGACTCGTTACTAGCCAGACCGGCGTTGGGACTGCTGGTGTCGAACTTTCAGCAAAGAACCCGACAACAAACTCGAACTGGGCGCAGAGTAAAAGCAATTCGTCAGACAGACGCTTAGACCGCACTTGCATTTTAAAGCGCTCTGGAACGTTTCTTTTGATAAACATCAAAGCCGACAGAAAGCGAGGTGAAATGGCGGCAGACGCGCTCACGGAATGGGAGCAAGCTGCAGCAGCAATGTTTAGTGATGACCAGGCGGCAGGCGTGGACTCCACATTCCATAATGCATCACCTACACCAACTAATATGGGGATGAAAGATAAATGTAAAATGTTGGAGAAAGCAATGAGAACTGAAAAAAAAGGTGGTGGGATGCCAAATCCTTGCAAAGGTACATGGATGTTCGGAGAGTACCACGAGGATTGCGTATTTTATTGCACCCAGCTACGAGGCTTCAAACCGCGAAATGATGCGTGAGTGGGCTGAAACCAATCTAGAGTCCTCACGAAAACTGCTGTGCATACTGGTCAAATATGCAGAGAAAGACTGCATTGAATTGGGAGAAGATATTGAGAGATTAAACCATGAATTGGAAGCAATGGGTGAAAAGGAAAACCTGGAGAAATTAATCAATGACATGAAAAGAAGATTAAAAAAGGAGGAAGAAATAATACGAGAACGCAAGGCATTCAAGTTTCACCGTGATAGGTGCGATTATGAGAGCGGAAAAATTTTCACATTTGCACGCAAATTTGAAGCTTTGAAAACCGCCAAAGGGGGAACTAAGAACCCCAATAAAAATCATACAGAGTCCATTACCACTGGGATCCAAGCAGAACTGACATCAGCCTCTGACGCGAGCTCCAATGCTGAGAGTGAAAATGACCAGGAAGCCCGGGTAACCATCAAAATGGACAGAGCAAGAAAATTCTCACTCACTGAAGAGGTGACTTTTTATGCCAGGAGCGCCTGCAAACTTTACGCCCACGAAAACCACAAGCCGGCCCAACTCAAACACAAGTGTCAAACGCAGGGCAAGGCGCAAAGCAAGCAGGCGCAGATGGAAACAGCAACCAGAGGCAAACGAAGGGCCAAGAGAAGCAGTTTTGGAGCAAATAAGCTCGGGGGTCTCTGATTCAGCCCCAAAAACTGTGATCAATCTAACAGATATGATCTTGAATAAAGCTGAAGAACAATTGCTATCTTTAGGGCTTTCATATTGCCCCGAAAGCTGGTTCAATTATGCAGTAACAAGGGTGGATATCTACAAAAGTGTACAGAAATTGAAGCTCCAAAAATATTTCAAACAAACAAAAATTGGGGACACATTTGCGGAACCAATTACGATGATACAAGACCTCACACAAAGAAGTGGCGCCAGCACTGAAATAGGAGACACTACAACAAATTAAAGTGAATTGGTAAATGCACTTGAGGCACTACTGGTAGAAGGCGACACTAGGTCTGAAATATGCAATACACCCTTGTCGCCTGATTGTGTAACAGCCCGAGCTTATACCTCATTCAAAGCACCATCAACATTTTATCCGGTCATGCTCAAGGATACCATCGATAGCTTTCAGGAGCAGGTAACACAAGATCTGAAAGCTTTGAATAGAAAAATCCATAATACAAAGGATGATAAAAAGAAAAACCTGAAAGAAAAATACGAAGGAGCTTCAGTACCGTGTGCTAATGACGAAAATTAGCAATGACAATAATGTTGTGGTAAGAAGTGCGGATAAGGGCGGTAACATCGTTCTGTGGAAACGCGAGGATTATATCCATGAGGCAATGCAACAACTCAATGACACGGATTGTTACAACCGCAGCAATAAACAGAATCTTGAAGCATCTTATGGTTGTTACAATTTGAAATTATCGGCGTGGAAAAGTACTGGTTTGCTGTCCATGGATGAATATAAATATTTGAAAAACAATCATCCCAAAACGCCAATTTTATATTTCATACCAAAAATACATAAGGACGCAACCAACCCCCCAGGTAGGCCTATAATATCCGCACGTAACAGCGTTTTCGAAAAAACTTCAATGTATATGGATTTCTTTCTTCAGCCACATGTAAAATGGTTAAAACCTTATATTCGTGACACAGGGGATTTTATCGAGAAAATTTTGAATTTTAAGTGGGGTAATGATTATCTTTTAATTACTTTGGATGTATCATTATATACATCTATTAGACACAAAGATGGACTTAGAGCCATAGAATACTATTTGTCACGAAGAGGTCTTGAACATAGGGAACATACTAACATGCTGGTGACCATGATTGAGGGGTGTTTAACTACTAACATTTTTATGTTTCAAAACTACTATTACCAGCAAGCCAGAGGTGTTGCCATGGGGGCCAGCTTTTCCCTTAGCTATGCTTGTTTGCATATGGGCTGGTGGGAGGAGCTGGTTCTCATGGACAAACACAAGGATGCTATGATCAGACACGTGAGACCTGGTGGAGGTTCATTGACGACTTATTTCTGGTGTGGCAAGGCACAAGAGATGAGGCGAGTAAATTCATAGCAGACCTCAACGTCAATGACCATATTTGAACTTCACCGCTGATATCAGTGACAAACAAGTTACATTTCTGGACATGGAAATCTTTGTCCAGAAAGGAATTCTTGAAACCCACCTGCATAGAAAACCTCCTGCAGGAAATTCTGTTCTGCACGCTACCAGCGCCCATCCAGGTTATCTAATTCAAAGTATCCCGTATGGGGAACTTTTACGCCTAAAACGTATCTGTACTCAGAGGAAGGGGTCCCAATGTGAATAAGAACACAGAATAGAAATGAATAAATAAAGTCACATAGACAGTAAATCCAACCGCATTGTTTTAATCACAATGGGGATACGTATTCAATATATTGGATATTCAAACATTCAGCAGGTGGTGGAGCAGTGCCCCTGGGAGGGGAAGAGGTACGCCATACTGAATCTGTAATTATGCTAAAGTTTATATGAGCGGACTTCTGCTTAACTACCGGGCAGACTACGTTTTACTTTTGGCCTTTACCCTCGTGCGAGAGGTACGCCATCGTAATACATGGTGCTGCTTTTTCCAGCTGCTGCCTAGATTTGCACAATTTTATTGTGTTTTGCACAATTGACAGGTTAATTTAATATTTCACACCACACATGAACATGATGAACATGTGAAATACGAAAATGTGATAGATATGCAATTAAGGTAGATGAAGGAATGTTGATTGTGAAAGGCCACTCAGAACCAAAGCAGAAATTATGATAAACATAATTATTGGTATTTATACATTAATTTTAGGAGGTTGAGTGTATATATATATATATATATATATATTTATATGTATTTATATAGTTAAATGTGTATATTTATTTTGCATTGAGGCAAATACATCTACCAATGCTCAATGAATTCCAAATGCATCATGTTTTCCGGGACTCATCATGTCAATTGTTAATATTGCACTTGAAAAATATTCTTTTGGTTTGTTTTTTGCACTGTCACTTTAAAGATTCTCATCAAGTGGTATCAGCAGAAAAAAATGTTAAAAATATTTAAACCAATTGTGCGTCATGTGATCAAGTCCCCCAGGAGGGACGAAACGAGTCATGGCTTCCACTACACCTCGCACGGCAATAAAGTAATTGGAAACTGAAGCTTTGGTGGTCTGCGCTTTTTCTTCCTCGTGGTATGAGGATTGTGTTGGAGTTACCGGATATATATATATATATATAAATATAATTGTAAGCAAATGATCTGCTGCTGTACGTTGGAGATATCTGCTCTGTTCCGAGTGTCCTACCGGACCTCACTCAATTCGCACATCTATCTGGGCTGCATGTCAATTGGGGAAAGTCCTGTTCATTCCCAGCTTACCTGACCTGGAGCTCATAAATAATGGAGATCCTGTAACTTGGCAACCATCTACGTTCCACTATCTGGGCATCTGGATTTACCATACTGACTGGAACCTGCTCAACAGCAATTCAAGGGCAATTATTTCCTTAACGTAGCAGATGTTTTTTTTGAAAGAGACTTGATCTGTCAGTAGCGGGTAGAGTTGCGCTCACAAAAATGGTGGTACTCCCGGGTCTCCTTTATTATTTCACTAAACTGCCGCTATATCCCACCCCCCAATCCTATTGCTCGCTTGAACGCATGCTTTGCAACCTTACATGGAATACATCTACTTGTATAGTGGCACTTTCGAAACTGTACCTACCATCGACCCAGAGAATATTAACTGTACCTACCCTGGAGCATTATTACTTTGCTTCCCGGATGCAGTGGGTGGCTCATTGCATGGCGGGACTACACCTCTCGGACACTGCAGCGGATGGTCCTCCCTGTGACTTGGACGCTCTCCATCCGTGCTCTAGGACAACTTGACCTTGCCCTATACTACTACAAGTGGCCTATTGTTGCTTCCGTCGCTGCTTATTCCTCAAACATAGTACACTTTATGCCCCTGCAACTCCATTATTAGGAATGCCCAGATGTAACAGGATGACACGACTGGCTGAGTTTTCAGCATGGCATGCGGCAGGACTGCATGCCCTAGGAGGCTTGCACCATGATGGTGTACTCATGACATATGAAACACTAACACAGGAAGAGGGGCTGCCCCCAGGGCACTTCATTAGTCACTCCTCTTGGATTGGAACACTACAGCGCCATTGGGGGGGGATGTTATGCGAGAACCACAAACTCACCTCGCACTGCAATACCTCCATGTCATGGGGGGAATACACACATCTCACTCTGGGGTTTGCGGATGCACTCCCGACTGCAAACTGCCAAGGGATAGAGTTCACTGAGGTGTCATTGGGATACGGATCTAGCTCGCCCCTGCACCTCAAACGACTGGGACAGGATTCTGTCAGGTCCCACACGTCCCTCATTACAACAGATTTTGGCTGATACAGCTCAATCAATCAATCATGGGTTTGTTGATTGCGACTACTCACCCGTGAGGGTCCCAAGGCGCTGGGGAGGAGGGGAGGCACAGGTTCCAGTCCATCAAGGAGGAGGTCTATCGAAGAGCCATGTTTTGAGGTTTCTCGTGAAGATGGGGAGTAATGGCTGTCTAAGGTGGAGCGGTAGGGTGTTCCAGGCTCTGGCCGCGAGGAAGGAGAAGGAGCAGCCTCCTGATCTGAACTTCCTGGTGCTCTACATTATACATAGAGCATATCTCACTCCTGAGAAGATCAACTGTTATTGGCAGCATGGATGCAATTTGCCCCCATTGCAGCCATCCCGACGCTGATATTTTACATATGTTATGGTCATGTCCCTCAATACACCAATACTGGGATGGGGGGGGTCACACACCATTGTTTGCTTGCACTAAACAGCAACTTACGTGCACATCGGAGGTTTGTATTTGGAGAATAATCGTGAGAGATCAAAAGCACAGGGCCACTATACATTTTCTGGACCTCAATTTTATAGTATCCAAACGTCTCATTACGAAGCACTGGAAGTCCTGTGCCACCATCTTTAATAGACTAGTCACATTTCATCCTCAACTGGGCTAGAGCAGAGGGAATTTCTCTCCGTAGGAAAGACACCCAAGGATTTTAAAAAATACCCCATTTCATCCAACTGTGACAATCGTGACTGCCCTCCAAACTGCATTACATCCCAAGGTGGATACCAGTGATGCCACTGACCGATATATAAATATCCCTGAACAGGTATGATCTAAGTCATAATATCATATCTGTTCAATTGTGTATATATATTGAGATGTGTACTAAGTAACGCTTGACTTTCATTATGAAGATGGTAACTCACCCAAGGCAAATTGGAATTATATTGAGAGGCAGCTAATGCCCCCTTGTCTCCCCCCGACAGCCACCCCATCTTGTTTTACCCCTTCCCATAATATTTACTCTGGTTCCCTCTGGACTAACTGGCTGCTCACAGTAAGTTTATGATAGGGTCATTATAGCAGTACACTGACTGCTTGTCTAAGGAGATACAGTTCTATCCCATGACGTGCCATATATGCTAGCCACTCCAAGATCCAAGTGAATGCATACCCCCCTCAGACCAACTGTAATATGCTCCTCAACGGGTCTTCTTTTGTTACTTAGTTATTAACACCTTTGTATTTCCATTACGCTTGATATTGAACTGTAACTGTATTATGAAAAATCTTAATCAGAATTTAAAAAGAATTAAAGGCTGGCCTCCTAAAAGAAGAAAAAATGTGGCGCAACCCCGTTTGGGTCAATAAAAGTAAGATCTATTGTACTATGAAAATCTAAAAGGCACTGTGACCACACAACGAGACCCTGGCACCAATATGTGGAAAATGTAATTTTTCTTAGGCAGATTTAACATTCAATCTAGTAGCAAGCAGTCACTCAACATTTTTTTTATGGGATTGGCATAGGACCCTATACATACTATACCAGGATTTGAATTCAAATTTAATGAGAAGGTAACCGCAACAACTGGATCTCGCTCACCAAAATGCTTTACTTAATAGAGCAGGTCTCCGGTTCAGCTCGACAGGGGTGCAGAATGCAGTTTTCTAGGTAAATTAAAACATGTAGGGTATGATTTGCAAAAATAGAGCAGATTCACTCGGTACACTGATGCGAATATGGTCATGTCGACCAATAGCCTCGATAGTAGCCACCAGGTAGCACAGAAATGAGTACAAGACAATGTTTGCAATTAAGATTGCTTAACCTGTGGTAACTGAACTGTGGGAAAGAGTGGGAGGAGAATGGTTTGTAACAGAGCAAACTCATTTGGTGCAGAATATACTAATGGCCACAACAGTATTCTACTTGCATTGTACTGGTGAATGCCAAATTCATACGTACTAAACTCTAGGAATCTAGATAGACCACTATGATAAGGAAAATCTTACTTTGCATTAATTCAATTTAGTTTCTGCATAACAAAGCACAAATCTGTTGCCATCATACCTTGCATGTTCTTGTACTCCTACAATCTCTACTTCACTGTCTGACGAGGCTATCTTTATCTCCTCATTGGCTTGTGCAGGTCCAGAACTCAATTTCCCACTTGTTAGAAATCCTGTGTCCAAATGACCTAGAATATGAAAACAAACAAACGTAGTTAGGAATAAATGGTTTGCATTTGATCGCTCCTACTGCATCAAAAATAGAACAATGCACGTGAAAAGAGCCACATTAAATAGCTACTCCGAGTATCATTCTCTGGATGGTGTTAAGTAAATTATGAACACATTATTTGCAACCAGTTAATTGATATTTATGCATTTTCAGGATTCGTAGGTGCTTATTTGAGAATGTGAGCCAAGAGATGCTCATTGGATAGGATCTCTCAGAGGTGGAGGGAGACAGAGACCCTTCCAGCAAGGGGACAAGATGCAATAAAGCATCTAATATATGAGAAATATAATGTACCATTGATATTGATAGAGGAGAGGTACAAATGAACAATAGCAGGGACGGTTTAGAGGGACATGCTCTTCCACATGGTAGAAAAAACATCAGTTTAAAAGGTAGTCACTAACATTCTGCATGAGGCGAAAATAGAAAAAATGAAAACAGAGGGCGATAGCCATCTCCTCGGCGTGATGAGAGGCATGACATAAGGAAAATGCCTCCTGTTTGGGCAATGTCCTAACCATTTTGTAGTGTTCTGCTCTTTCCTCGTGGGTCTCTCGTGCCCGGAAGCAAAGTGTAGAACCATACGTACGTATCTGTATTGTTAACTGTGGAACTTACCTTTGAATTGTAACGGCACAGTGAGGCAGTTGACTGAAGCTGTTTGTGCTGGAGGCTCGTTATCCCTTGTCTGGTGGAGTATTTCAATAAATAGTTTCATTCTTCACATTTGTGTGGTTTTGGAATTCACTACACGTTTATTGGTGACTATCTCCGCCAGACCGGACCCTCGCATCTTCCTATTTCTGGGATTTTTACATTTCTCTTCGGATGAAATCCTGCTTTGCCTCTTTCGACGGCTGTCATTGGAGCAACGTCTTGCAACAGCTGTTATTGGAGCAACGAGCCCCTGTTCATCTTTCTATTGGTTGGGAATTTTAGCAGTTGCAGCAAGGCACCCCCGCCTTAACCGCATCGGTGCGGCGCATTTTCCCGCTGTGCGCTGAAGATTTAAAAATCCCGCGGTTCATGACGAGCTCAGCTAGTCATGAGCGTACGAGAGGTGTACCTCATGACGAGCTGAGCTCGTCATCAGCGTGGAAGGGGTTAAAGCGGATGTTGAATCGTCTCACGTCGCCATCGCTTCTATTGGTGGGCACCTAAACTCAACAAGGGACCTCCTCCCTTATGGATGTTTCACGGTGCAATGCCTCGGTTCCTTCAAGGGGATGGTTAAGTAATCTTTTTTCTTCACCTAAGCTCGTCAGAAATGAATTTGGCGTATTGATGCTTCGACGGTGAGTTCTGCTTAAGGACGTATTACTGCATCGGTGGTGAGAGACATGGCGCTGCATGTAACTTGACTTTTGTTACCTTCCTTCATAAAGTGTGGGCCACTATGGACTGTACTTCTCCGTTATCTTCCGCTGATTCGCACAGCCTTCTTCGTGTAAAAGTATCCACAAGCGTGAGGTTTTTTTTTTGCGATTCCAGCTACGCTAATTCGCACAGCTTTCCAGCCTTTGTTCTTCAATATTATATTATTACTTCTGTTAAACCAGTTTGGAGTTTTCCTCGTAAATCTGGCCATATGCTGATTCACACAGCATGTACTGTTTCTAGTTTATTTTTAAGAACTTTCTTTTGCTAAGCATTGTTGTTTATTTGCACAGCGTTACTATCTAGGTTACATATTATAGGGATAAGGCTAATCTAAGTTGAATTTTTTTTTAGCAATTCTAGTTTCCTGAATTATTTTTGTTCATTTTATGATATTACATTTTACAATTGAAACATTTTACTACACCAATTACCAATATTACAGTGAACCCGCCCAAGGAATTCTTGTGTGTTACTGATGATCCTCCTGTTCCATGGTTACAGTGGAAAGATTTTATTAATCATTCATTTACTATTGACCATGCTAATAAGTTATCTGCTGGCAAGGAAAAAAGGTTTAATAATGCACAGTTTAGGTCTGTAGATTTGGCACTATAGAGGAAGAATTAATCAGAGACCACGTTGTGATGCAAGCGTACGATACCTCTATACAAGACAGGTTATGGATTAATGGGGATAACGCGCTTAAAGATGTTCTTGCTGTAGCTAGAAAGGAGGCATTATCAGGTAGATGTGCTAAAGCGCTCAAGGATGAGAATCCTGATCGCGTACAACAAGAAACAGTTGCGAGAGTTTTGTCTAATCAAACAAAAGATACTTCTACTAAATCTGCCATTTTAAAAAAAAAGTATATCCAAATGATAAAGAGTTCAGATGCTACCGTTGCGATAGCAAACACCATCTGGCTAATGATAAAAATTGTACGGCCCTTAGACAAAAATGTACAGTTTGTAAGAAAATGGGTCATTTCAGTTGAGTCTGTTATGCTAGGAATTTTAGAAAAGAAAGTCAAATGCATTGAGGAAGGTCATGTTTCGTCTCCTACTGAATATAGTGAAGACGAAGTTAGTCTAACATCAAGCTCCATGGGTAACGTTGTCCTCAACATTGTACAAGAAAATGACAAACAAACAAAATTGTTTTATATCCTTAGGTGGTGTTGACATTCACATTGCAGTCGAATCAGGGTCTCCATTCACCATTGTGAATGAAGCTGTATGGTCTGAAAAATGTGTTCTGAAAGTAGGTCCTGATTTATTTCAACCTGATATTTCTCCACAGAGCTACACTGGCGAACCTATTGATCTCCTTGGTTTTAGGAACCTTATTTTTAGATTTAAGAATAGAAGTGCACTTTGCAAACTCTATGTTCCCAAGAAAGGCCCTTCGGTTCTTGGATGGAAACATCAGAGGAAGCTCAATTTGATTTTGTACCCCAATGGTATTGAAGTCCTGGTGTTGGATGAAGGTGAATGTATAGGTAAAATGGTACGTGAAAAATGTCCTGCTGTTTTTTCTGGCACTTTAGGTCAATTATGTTTTGAACACTTAATTTGCCTCAAACCGGATGCATCTCTTAAAATTCATAAGTTACAAAACATTCCTTTTTCTGTAAAGAATGAGGTAAAAAAAGAATTGGGTAGGTTGGCTAATAATGGGGTTATTGAACCCATTAAAGCCTCCCAATGGGTTTCTGCGTTGGTCGCAGCGAGGAAGGCCAGCGGAAAGCTCAGATTATGCATCAACTCGCGCCATCTTAACGATAATATTTTGATTGATCAATTTCCGTGACCTAAAAATTAATTAAATGATTACCAAAAATAGGGGTATGGAAGTTTTCTCCACTATTGACCTTTCTTAAACCGAGTACCAAATTTCCTTGGCCAATGCTTGCAAAAAATCTCACTGCCTTCATTTCTCACATTGGTTGTTCCCAGTACACTAGAACGCCGTTCGGCTTAGTTTGTGCGGCTGCGGTATTCCAGCGTTTAATGTACAACATTTTTGGTCATTTAAAGCATTTGCTCATTTTTCAAGATGATATTCTTGTAATGGGTAGGAACAGTAAGGACCACAAAACCAAATTGCCTCATGTAATATCCCTTTTGAACAAATTTGGGTTGACGATTGAGTTTTCTAAATGCAAATTTGCAGCCAGTTCAGTGAGCTATTTGGGTCATCCTAAAGGGAAGTTGGGTTCTGCAATCACTGATGTCCCTAGTCCCAAGAACAAAGATGAAGTTAAGTCCTTTTTAGGATTAGCGGAATTTTTTTCAAAGTTTGTTGAAATTTTTTTCAACAGAACGTTTCACATAAGGGAACTCCTTAAATCCAATGCTAAATTTGTGTAGTCTAATGCTTGTTAGGAAAAAGTCTCTGGTGTTAAGATTGCTATTGCCTCTACTCCAGCTCTGGAAGGGTTCGATCCGTGTGGGGAAAATATAATCACGACTGATGCCAGTGTTACTGATATTGGCGCTGTTTTCTCTCAGATTGATAAAAAAGGTGTTGAATTCATCGTGGCGTATGCATCTAGATCTTTGTCTCCTGTGGAGTGTAGGTTTGCTGTAATTGAACGCAAAGCACTTGCTTGTGCATGGGCACTGGAACACTTCCGCACGTTTATTTGGGTAGCGAAGTTACAATTAAATCATAAACCTTTAGTTAAGGTCTTATCTAACGTTGGCATGATAAATGTTTCTACAAAGTTAGCACGCATTTCTATGAGATTATTAGATTTTTATACAAAGTTGAATACTGACAAGGTAAACAAAATGCTGTTGCTGATTTGTCACGCTTACCTGTTCGAAGGGTTGAGAACCAAGATGATCTAATGGATAATGTTCAAGTGGCGTGGTTGTGGGACCATGGTCTGGATTCCTTTCAACGAGAGGAGTGGAATGAACCCTTGACTAAGGACTGTTTAAAAAAGATTCTTGAATTTGTAAACAATGGTTGGCCACGCAAAATAAACATTAAAGATGTAAAACCTTTTTGGGAAATTAGAGATTAATTATCCTCTTAGGGGAGGTGGGTGGGCGCATGGGAATCTATGAAAGTAACCAATACTGGGGAACCAAAGTTACAGGTAAGTAACTTGTTTTCTTGCCCCAGTATTGGACTTTCATAGATTCCCATGCTTTGTATCGGAGTAGCTAGCAGTAAGCAATAAATGCACATTTTGTTACATGCATAAAAGCACATCTCAGTAGAAGTATTATCTTATACAGTAAATACACTATGTAACAATAGATGGAAAATATTATTAGATACAAAATGTACAATATAGGAAGGAGGGATAGAAGGGAAAGCGGTCTCACTCCTTGTGGAAGAGTCCAAACAATAGTGCTTCGTGAATGAATGGGCACTGCTCCATGTAGCCGCCCTACAAATGTCCTTGATCGGAGCACCAGAGAACAGAGCTGTAGAAGATGAAACTGATCTTGTCGAATGAGCTTTGATCCGTCCCTTAAGCGGCTTTCCTGCCGCCTGATGACAGAAATGCATTGTGCTGGCAATCCAACGCGATATCCCCTGCTTTGATAGGGGCAAACCTTTCCTTGGATCGCTAAAAACGACTAAAAGTTGCGAAGTCTTCCTGAAATCTTTCGTACGTAGGAGATAGGATTTCAGGCATCTTTGGACATCTAAAGTGTGGAGAGAGCTTTCGGCCAGAGATGAAGGACGAGGAAAGAAAGACTTTAGTACTACAGGCTCATTTAGGTGAAAATCCGAAGGGACTTTTGGGATAAATTTTGGATTTGTCCTTAAGATCAAAGAGTCCTTCTTGAACTGTAAGAAAGGTACAACAATTGTGAGAGCTTGAAGTTCTCCAACCCTCCTAGCGGACGTTATCGCTAGAAGAAAAGCAATCTTCCATGACAAAAACTTCATGTCTGCTTTATGTATAGGTTCAAAAGGAGCCCTCATGAGATGGGCAAGGACCAGGTTGAGTTGCCATACTGGAGGAGGAGGTCTAACCGAAGAGAAAGCCCTGAATAGACCCTTCAGGAATTGTCTGATGACCCTCGCAGACCAAAGAGAAGGGCCAGAGGTTGTTCGTCTGAACCTAGAGATCGCTGCCAGATGCACCTTAATGGAAGAATGTTGAAGACCTGACCTGGCCAAAGACAATATGTAAGGTAAGATCTTATGAGGAGCCGAAGTAAATGGATGCAGATTTTCCTTTTGGCACCATGCGCAAAAACGCTTCCATTTTGCGCGATAGGTCCTGTTTGTACTAGGGGCCCGAGCTTGAGCTAAAATGTCCTTACAATCTTGAGGGATATTTAAAGCTCTGAACTCCCGGTACTCAGGAGCCAAGCTGTCAATTGCAGAGAACTCTGGTCCGGATGCATCACTTGACCCTGGGACATCGTCAGCAGGGTAGGAATGGGACGTAGGAGAATTTGTTGATCCTGAGACAGAAGAAGGAGCTCTGTGAACCAAAATTGGCGGGGCCAAGCTGGAGCTATTGAAATCATGGTGCAGGGTTCTGTCTTGAGTTTCCTCAGTATCCTTGGTATCAGGGGAATCGGTGGAAAGGCGTAAAGAAATGCGCCTGACCAGGCTATCGAAAGGGCATTCCCCAACTACCACTGATGGTGATACCCGCTTGCGTAAATTTGGCATTTCTTGTTTTCTGGAGTCACGAACAGGTCTATAAGAGGAGTGCTCCAACAAGAGAATATTCCTTCGAGAGTTCTCTGATCAAATTACCATTCGTGGGAAACTGACCTTGGGTGGCTCAATGAATCCGCCTCTGCATTGAGGGAACCTGGAAGATGTTCTGCTGAGAGAGATATCTGGTGACGAATAACCCATTCCCAGATTTCCTGTACTTCCCTTGAAAGAAGTTTGAATTTTGTTCCACCCTGCTTGTTCACATAATGCATGGCCGTAGTGTTGTCTGTACGAACCAGGACTGTAGAACTCCGAATTTTTGGAAGGAAGGCTTGTAAAGCCAGACGAATTGCTAGAAGCTCCAGTAGGTTGATATGAGAGGTGCGAAGCTCTGGAGACCAGTGATCGCTCACTTGAAGATCCTGTAATACCGCCCCCGCCTTCTAGAGAGGCGTCCGTGGTCAGAACTAATGGAGAAGGAGGAACCATGAAAGAGACCTTTCTCGATACTGCTTTTCGTAGTCCACCACCTGACTTTCTTCTTCATGACCGGAGTGATCTTTATCTTGTCTTCGAAAGATCCCTCTGCTTGACGCCTTTGCAAGTCTAGTTGCTCTTGCAGGGGACGCATGTGAAGCCTGCAGTGCGGAATTAAGGCAATGCAAGAGGACATCGATCCTAGAAGGGATTTGTATTGACGTACCGAAAGAGTTTGTTTCTTTTGAAATTGGTTGGCAGAAAGAATCAGTCTGTTCTGTCTCTCCTCTGAAGGGAAGGCCTTGCAATGAGTTGTATCTAGAATGGCACCCAGAAACCTTGCTGACCTGGATGGAAGAAGGACAGACTTGCTTCTGTTTAGACCTAGACCCAAGTGACTGAAAAGTTGAATGCAATCCTCGACTGCTTTTGAGGCCGCTTGACAGGATGGAGCCTTTATCAGCCAGTCGTCCAGGTAGGGAAACACTTGTAGAAAATGCCTCCTGAGAAAAGCTGCAACTGGTGCCAATACCTTTATAAATATCCGGGGTGCGGATCTTAGTCCGAAATGCAGGACCCTGAACTGAAAGTGGCTCTTGGCTACTGTGAAAAGAAGATACCTCCTGTGAGCCGGATGAATGAGAACATGATAATATGCGTCCTCTAGATCTAGAGTTGCCATATAATCGCCAGGATTTAGGAGACGCAATATATCCTTGAGAGAAACCATCCAAAACGAGAGTTTTATGAGATAGGAGTTGAGCTCCCTCAGGTCTAGAATTGGGCGCCACTTTTCCTCCGTCTTGCGAACAAGGAAAAACCTGGAATAGAACCCTTTTCCTCGTTGGGACTGAAGAACCGATTCTATTGCTCCTTTGATGAGAA
Source organism: Lissotriton helveticus (assembly GCF_964261635.1). Lineage (NCBI taxonomy): Eukaryota > Metazoa > Chordata > Amphibia > Caudata > Salamandridae > Lissotriton > Lissotriton helveticus. The sequence goes on along the minus strand of NC_136059.1, from coordinate 246,362,343 downwards.
GCTGTTGAGCTTTGAGACGCAGAAGATTCAGATGGTTTGATTCCATGGCACAAGGAGCTCTGGATGGTGGAAAATCTTTAAACTCTAATGTGTGGCCAAATTGTATGATGTTGAGGACCTACTGATCCGAAGTAATAATTTTCCAGTTGTGGAGGTATTCTGATATCCTGCCCCCCACTGATGTTACTGGAGGGGGAGGAACAGTAGACAGAGCCGTGATGCCGCTATTGTCGTTTAGGAGCATCTCTTCCCTGACGTCCCGGTCGTCCTCTTGATGGTTGACAAGAGAAAGATGCCGATTGACCTTGGCGCTGCGAGTATTGGGGCTTGTACGACAGAGGACTGAGAATAAGAAGAGAAGCGTTGTTGGTTGCCACCTCTATATAATCAAAAACCTCTCCCTTTCGCACCCCTGAAAGGAACCTTGCGGTAATGCAATGTCCCCAAGGACCTTGCAGTGTCCGTGTCCCTCTTGATGTCGTGAAGGGCATCATCTATATGCTTTCCAAAAAGCATATCTCCGTCATTAGGTAATTCCAAGATCTTATTCTGAACCTCCTGGCGAAACCAGGTTGCCCGAAGCCAGCCCCGACGTCTTAAAACGGCTGATCCTGCTAGAGCTCGAAAAGCGGTGGTTGCTTTGTCCATAGCACAATCTATCACTTCTGAATAAGCAGGTTCTCCTTCCTCCAGTATCTTCTTGGCTTCTACCTTTGCACCATCCGTTAGTTGGTCAGCAAACGGGGATAAATCGCACCACACTTGGCGATCATATCTACCCAGGATTGCGAGAGCATTAGCAGCTCGAACTAGAAGACTAGACATGGAGGAGAACCGTTTACCCGCATTGTCCAGGCGTCTTCCCTCTTTGTCTGGTGGTGTCGTAAGGGGCGCAGACTGATTTTTGTACTTCCTTTGCGCTGCCTGGGAAATAACGGAGTCCGGCTTCGGTTGACCAGTCAGGCAAGCGGGACTGTTTTCTGGAGCTTTATACTTTTTCTCCAGTCGTGGAAGAACAGGGATGACTGTAGCTGAATTCTGCATCACCTTAGTACCTGCACTGCCATTGGCCACACAGGTAGTGTTTCGAATTTCGAGACAGGCTCTGCGCGCTGTATGGGATGGTGGAATACCCGGACTGGTGAAACCCCCTTGTGGAACAATGGGCGGCTGCCCAGCCTTGCGACACTACAGGGTTTTCAGGGATGGGACAACAACATCTCGACCCTGGGGGATGTACTGAGGGGTATGACCCTGAAGTCCTTTCAGGATCTTTGTAAGGAATTTGACATGCCTCGCTCCCAGTTTTTTTAGATACCTCCAATTCCGTCATGCACTGTCCCCCTGCCTGGAGGGCTTGGAGTACCTCCTGAGTTTAGTCCCCTAGAAGCGAAAGTGTTCATGGGGGGCTAGGAGACGAAGAAGAGGAGGATGTGGGTGAGCTAGAGGAGGAGGATTGGAGGGAGGCTCTGCTGCTGCTGCTGCTGTCCCGAAGCCTGCCCTCGCCTTCTGCCCTGTGCCCCGAACCGTCTCTGGAACGGGCAGTACGCCTTCTTTTCTTTGGGCTTCTCCAAGCCCACAACCGTCAGAGTCTCGGCCTCCGCTTTCATGCGGGCCATCTCATCGTCCGCATGCTTGCCGAACAGGGTTTCCCCCGAGAAGGGCAGATTGGCCACTCGCTGCTGGGCCTCTGACTTGAGTGATATGAGCCTGAGCCAAGCATGGCGTCGCTGGTTGATCCCATGACAGTACCCATGGGCCGCCAAAAGAGAGACATCAGCGGCCGCGCTGATGACCTGGTTCGAAATCAGCATCCCTTCCTTCTGGATCTCCAGGAAATCCTCCCTCTTATCTCGTGGCAGGAGTTCTGTGAACTGCTGGAGGGATTCCCACATGGCACGATCATACCGCCCCAGCAAAGCCGCATCGCTAGAGGCCTTCATGGCCGTAGATGCCGTCCCACAGGCCGTCCTGCCAGCTGAGTCGATCCATCGGCTCTCCTTATCCGGAGGCACGGTAGAAGACGGAGAGGTAGAGTGTTGTTCTCTGGCTGCCGTCACTATAACGGAGTCCGGAACAGGGTCAATCCTCAGAAAAGCCGGGTCGGAATCCGGAGCCCTGTACTTCTTAAGAAGACGGGATGGAGCGGCTTTCGTCACTGCAGGCGTGAGAAACAGCTCCTCCGCTGGCTCTACCAATCCTGGCACGAGCGGTAGTAGAGGGCGAGACAAATGCTTCTTGTGAAGTGTCTCAAAAATCATGGACGTCTTAGGTGTTGGAGCCGTCACCGTGATTCCCAATTTTGCTGCACCCCTCAGGAGAACATCCTAGAACGTGCTGATGTCATCCACGGGAGACACCCTCGTCCCCGGGGAGTCTGACAAGGTCGGGGAGTAGGACCTGGTTCTGGAAGAGTCCGTGCGGGACCGCGATCCGCGCCTCCTGTGGCGCCGTCTTGACCTCGTAGAGGATCTGTGACGACTGCGCGACCTCCCTCTCCGTCCCGAGTGGGACCGCGACTTCCTTGGCTTCGGTCGCCCTCCCGGTTCCACCGGGACGGGTGACCTTGGCTTGGTTGGGGCCGAGGGGTCCTCTTAGGAGGAGTTGGAAATCGTGGCAACGAACCTGTCCTCGGAGGAATCGGAGGAGGCTTGTCAGCCGGCAACGGAGGTTGAGGTTGAGGCCGAGGTTGAGGAGGAGGCGGAAGTAGCGGAAGCGGAGGCGGGGTGGGAGCCCGCGGAGGACGTCCTCTCGGTAACGAAGGAGGAGGAGGCGTAACTGTCTTCGGCCTAGCAGGGGTATACACAACAGAGTACACCGAGCCCGGTGACCCGCCCTCCTTACTAGGTAGGGACTTTGGAGAGCCTCCCAAAGGCACTTGACACTTGCCAGATTTACTCCTGGCGCCAGAACTCCTTCTGCGCCTTCTCGGCGTTGAACGGCGACCGGACGGCGAGCGTCGGCCCCTCGGCGTCGAGCTACGTCTCCTTGACGGCGAATGCCTACGCCTCAACGGCGAATGCCTACGCCTCGACGGCGAATGCCTACGCCTCGACGGCGACCTCCTACGCCTCAACGGCGACCTCCTACGCCTCAACGGCGACCTCCTACGCCTCAACGGCGACCTCCTACGCCTCAACGGCGACCTCCTACGCCTCAACGGCGACCTCCTACGCCTCAACGGCGACCTCCTACGCCTCAACGGCGACCTCCTACGCCTCGACAGCGACCTCCTACGCCTCGACAGCGACCTCCTACGCCTCGACGGCGACCTCCTACGCCTCGACGGCGACCTCCTACGCCTCGACGGCGACCTTCCACGCCTCGACGGCGACCTTCCACGCCTAGACGGCGATCTTCTCCTCGACGTCAAGGATCTCCTCGGCGACGACCTTCTCCTCTTCGCCGACGGCGAACGGCGGTGTCGCCTCGACGGCGAGCGCCGACGCTGGGCCTCTCGACGTCGAATACTCGACGACGAAATCATCACCGGAGACTTCGACTGCGGTCTGTTCAGTTCCCTCGACGCCGAGCCCTAGGGAAACGGGGTACAGACTGCAGTCATCCCTCTCGATGTCGTGGTCGGTGCAATCGACGCAGACGGAGATAGGGGACGTTTGCTGGTCTTCCTGCCCCTGGGGAGCCCCCCAGAGGCCTCAGCATGGGCAGAGGAAGCCCCTCCAGACCCACCTTGCGCATTCAGCCTTCTGGCCTCCAGGCCCTGAAGTCTGATCTTCATTCTATCCCTCAGGGTCCTGCCAGAAAAGCCCTGACAAATGTCACACTCCTCTGAGACATGAGAAGAGGGCATGCAGATGATACACACCTCGTGTGGGTACGATTTGGCCTTCTTCCTGGAGCACTCTGGACATTTGTCGAATAATGCAGGCATAATTCAATCAAAGAGTGCACCAAAAGACAAACAGGAAGAAAAACCACCAAAGTACTTCAGAAAAATACTCAAATAACTTTGAAAAAGTGAAAAAAAAATCACCAATAAACCCTTGAAAAGGGAGAGCTCAATGCTCCAGGGCCGGAAAAAAGAACTAAAGTGAAAGGGACCTGCAGTGCATTCTGGGATACTGTGAAGTTCTGGAAAGTTCTCTTAAAGGCACAGTATCCTGTTCTGAGCCACATAATGGCAGCCTATGGGGCTTGTCTGTCCATGTCTTCCTCTCCATCATTCCAGAGGGGTTTTGCTGTTAAAGCAAGGGAAATCTGTTCAGGCTTTGCTGTTTGTGGATTTTTGGTGGAATTTCTAGTTGAAGTACTGGACAGTGTAGCCTGTGGATATAGTCTGCATTATCTGTCTTTAATTCTCTCAAGTGTCTTTGCAGTTCTGCCTTTTTCGACACATTAAGAGATTGTTTTTGATTGCTCCGGGGTCCACGCACATGGGCGGGACTATTCACTAGATTAGGACTATAACAGAGATCCCCTACTACAGAACCATGCGTACGTATCTGTATTGTTAACTGTGGAGCTTACCTTTGAATTTACCGGCACAGTGAAGCAGTTGACTGAAGCGGTTTGTGCGGGAGGCTTGTTATCCCTTGTCTGGTCGAGTATTTCAATAAATACTTTCTTTCTTCACATTCGTGTGGTCTTGGAATTCACAACACACTTCCTTTACAAAACTATGTCCTATATGTCATTCATGTGCTATTGAAAGGAAACACATTTACCTGTAACAAACATTTTGCTGCTGAAATAAGGTATAGATTCATGCCCTGCACACTCCTGCCATCTGTTGGTTCGACAAAAAGTGCATATAATTTAGCATAACATTTTTCCATCAACGTTAATAATGGGTGCGCCTGTGCAGCTAGCCCAGTCGTTCGGTTTCTCTCCTCTAAATATGATTAACTGCCTCTATGAAGATCAATGCGGAGTGGGAACCAACAGCCTTATATTGAATGCCAGCAAATCGGAGATTGTTTACATTTGTGGGTCTTGCTGAATTTTGTGTGCCCAGTCAGTCCGTCATTTCCTATCTAGCTTGCATATTTTTTGCCGAGTCAGCCTGTGTGCCTTGTCTGAATTGTATGCTCGGTTAGCCTTTATTTCCGCCCAGCCTGCTGGTTTTATTTTTGCCCAGGCAGCCTTTATTTTTCCGTTAGTCATTATATTGCCTGTATTTCCTACCGCCTCGCCGGGCACGTCCCAACATCACCCTTCACCTCAGAACCCAAGAGCATCATCTTCGGTGTACCCCAAGGATCATGCCTCGGCCCTACCCTGTTCAATAGGACACCCCTCGCTGACAACGCACAGACTCTACATTATATCCTACGCAGACACTCAACTCATCCTCCTCCTCACCAAAGACACACACCCCACCACAACCGGAACTAATGTTGGCAAAACGGCAGGACCAGAGTCACCGACTGGATGAGAACCAACTGCCTTGTCAACACTAAAAGAGCTGATCTTCAGGAAGAACACCTCCCCGTGCACAACATCTGGTGGTCCTACGAGCTCGGACCCCCACCAACAGACCAAGCTAGCAACCTCGGCATCATCCTTGACATAAACTCACCATGAAGCTCCATATCAACGAAGTTACCTCCTCCTGCTTCTAGGCACTCTACATGCTCCGAAAAATGGATCCCTGTCAACACCAGAAAGGCCGCAAACCAGGCCCTCGTCACCAGCCGGCTAGATTACGGAAATGAACTCTACACAGGCATCACTACCCAACTCCTCAAGAGACTTCAGACCATACAGAATGTAGGAGCCCATCTCATCCTCCCCAAAAGTACCCTCATTACCCCCCACCTCAGGAACCGTCATTGGCAACCCGCCCAGAAAAATGCCAGTTCAATATGCTGACATGACCAGAGGCCAGCATACATCAACCACCAACTGAACTTCCACCAACCTGCCAGGCACCTGTTCGCACCCTCCCTAGCCCTCACACACCCCCACATTCACCAAAGCCATAGTGAAGGTAGTTTAATCTCCAACCTCGCCACAAGGCCTGGAAAACCTACCGCTCCACCTACGAACATCCCCCTCCCTGGTGGAATTCAGAAGGGGACTCAAAGACTTGGCTTTTCGACTGAGACCAGCGAAACGTCAGCACCCGAATACACACAGGGGTGAAGAGCAGTGCTTTATAAATGATTGATTGGCACAGAATCAATTTGATTCGTACTACTGGGCCCAGTTCGGCGAGTGAAGCCCTGGCTTCTGCTAAGACAGTCAAATCCTTAGGAGGCATTTTTGGCTCCAGGCTCAGTTATCTTATGCAAATCAATTATTTTCTGATTGCTTCTATTATTTGAAGATATTAAATAAGGTCTTTACCTTTCCCGCCACATGGAAATGATTCTCAACTGGCCAGTGTCTGTATTAGGTCAACAACTGCTTACTGTAACATCCAGATTACATGATTAACAAGCAGCAAAGAATTCAAAAGTAGTCTGTAAAATAAGAAAATTTGGCTCTGTGAGCAGAGCCAGAAATACCTTGGCTTCCAGTGAAAGTGTGTACTCAATTTAAGAGACAATGCTTTATATGCACAGGGTCTATTCCAATGTAGAAAAAGCTCTGCTCTTATAAAACAGGAAAACAGTTTCAATCAAATACTCAAATGCTCTTTTTCCCCCCCGAACGTTTCAAAGTTCAAGACTTGGAGGCCGAGCTTTACCATGTCTTGGTCAAAGACTTTGGAACAAACTGCCCCTCATATCAAATGTGTCTCTCGCTTCCCAACTGAAGATTAGGAAGGCTTTACAAACCAACCTTTTCTGTTAGAATTTTGACCATCTCCCTTACCCCGTTCCTTGTGCCAATTCCTCTTTTTCCAAACATACACATAACATAAATAGAAATAGTGTTAACCAACAACCGCACGCATGGCAAATTAGGACAGTCTTTAAACATCAGTTTGGGCATTAATGTGAATACATCTGTAGTATTGATTTTATGGACATAGGGCAGATCACATGCAAAGCCATAATGTCCTCGACCTGCAAAGCATTTTACACAGAAGCAACCCTTCTTTTACAGCATAAATCGTTATAGAGCACCCATGATCTACATATAGTCACAGTGTATGTTTGTGTTGGAAACAGTAAAACAAAATACTACTAGGCAGTCCTCTGCATCCCAACTTGCATCTGTGCCATTACATAAATATTTTACGAATGTGTGCACAAAACTCAGAGTTTCTATCTTACATATATCTTTCTTACAGATGGATATTGTACATAAATTCTTTAATTGTTCCTTGAACTCTAGGGGAGTGTGCTGTATGTCCCATCTGCAGTGTTCGAATGCATGAAACAATTCTGGCCTTGCGTTTCTCGTGCCCTGCATTTATTTACTCCTGTTTCCGTATAATCGGTCACTAGAATTATGCAGCAATGGTAAATAAAGTTAGGCAGGCTAGTTAATTTGCTATTTTAACAGTGCAACAAAAAAAACCACTGCCAATAAAATAAATAGATTTCTATAGAAAATAATATTAAAAACGATACTGATATTAAAAGAAGATTAAGTATTAGTGAAGCACTAAGACAACCCTTTATTAACTGGCCTTTCTACCGACCAGAGTTGCACCTATAGAGCCTCCAAGCCAATGCCTCTGAATCACCAACAATATATAACGAGGTTGTTTTCATTTTAGAATGTAAAACTATTTGTATTAATTTTATAGACACAGTGTGAGAAGTTGGCCTGATGTGCAGTGTTCACTATTCTAGTGATCACTATATATCAGTCCAAACAACCCTTATTGATGATTGGTTGTAAGTCAACCTTATAGACCAGCTATCCTAGTAGCATGGATACGAGCAGTCTAAGGCTAAGACTCTAGAGGGCGTGTTAAGCCAGCTGTTTTACCATCACATTACCCCTTGAACACCCAGTGAAAGGACACCACACAAGTGTTATGAAAATAAACAGTGTATTTATTAGAATCACAACAACCCTGTGCTCTTTATGAGGACAGGGTGCTAGGCACACAACAAAACTCTTACAAAAATACTTTTAAGTTAGCACGTTACACAAATGCCCGAGGGGCACGAAAAACCATATACACTAAAAGTGGAATGCGAATTACTAGCAGGTAAGTAACAGTTCTAATAGGCTTTGGAATCGCTGGGACTGGACTAGGGAATCGTTAGATTACTACTAGGAGGCCCAGGGGACTCGGGTGCAGAGTGTGCACTCTCACGCGGGATGCGGGACAAAGTCTATGGAAGCTAGAATTCACAAAGTTAGTGTTCACGGGCGAACCCGACCTGGTAGGGAGAAAACGACAGTGGATCCTGACCCTTGGATAGTGAGGCTATGCTGGGACACCGGAGTGCCGAAGTTACCTAGCCCAGGGGCTGCAGCTGCATAGGTCTGAAAAGACGTCGGGGATCTCGTTGCCGGACCAGGAGCCTGGAAGGAAGAAGTTGCTGGCAGGCGACCAGTGAAGAAAAGTTCGATGGATCCAAGCCTGGATCAAGGAAGAAGAAAACCTGAAAGCAGAGGGGACCAAGTTCTTGAATCACTAGCCAGTGATTAAGTGGGCACCAGGATGGCACCGGGCGAAGTCACCGCAGTCAGGTGAGTGGGCGCTGCTGGGCTCTGCAGTCTCTCGGACCAGGAGGCGTTGTCGGCGACCAGGATGGAGGTGCGAGCTGTCCCACGAAGGATGAAGTCGTTGGCGTCGAAGTTACCCAGGATTGGGCAACAAGCCTTGGCTAATTCAAGCCCACGCGGTGGACTCAAAATGGCGTCTTGAGTGGACCAGGAGGGTCCAGGGTGCTCCTCTTCTGGGAGGGAGCAAGGGCCAGTCTGGAGCAACCAGACCAGCAGCAGAAATGTCGTCGGGCGTCGTCAGGAAGGCCACAAGCCAACGGGCTAGTAGCCAAACAACGCGGTGAGCAGCAGAAGGCAGAAGGGCCCCACGCCGATCGTGGAGATGCTGGGGGGCTGCTCTTCGGTGCTGGAGCTGCTCAGGGTGGGGGCTTCTCGGACCCCAAAGCACTCACCAGGAAATTACTCGGTGGGCTTGCTGTGCAGAAGTCGTGCAGTCTTGGCGATGGCCGGTCCCTCGAGGTCTCGTCGCACCCACGGTTCTCAGCTGTGCTGTAGAGGTGGGTAGAGGTCAGAGGTGCCAGGGAAGCCGGGTCTCGTCGAGCTGGGCAGTCGGATTCCGGAGGAAGGACGTGCAGCAGACCGCAGTGTTCTTAGGTGGTGCCTGCGGATGCAGGGTGACTACTCCTTAGCCACAAGGGAGAATCTTGAGGAAGAAATCGTGAAGTCCTTTCGTGGAAAGTGGTATCTTGATTCCAAAGATGATCTGATTTGGAAGGGGGCCAGTTCCTACCTTTATCCTGTAAAAAGGGGCTGGCACGCGACTAAGTCCTGCCCTATGGGTGGGACTAGGAGGGGGGTGGTTACACCCACTTCCTTGGCGGGCTTTTCCCCAGCACAGGGTCTGGAGTGACCCTGGAACTGGTTCCAGCCAGCCTATGCACAGTGAGCACCGGGGTGCCACGTGCAGTCACCTTCCTCTAAAGCCCTGCCTACCTACAATACACAAAACCCTGTCTGGGACGGTGCTGGCACCGCCCCTGGCAGGAAACCCTTTGTCCTTATCTCCTGCTCTGGGAGGACTCCCAGCAGCAGGAGGGCAGACTTGTGTCTCGGTGGCAGCATCCATTTTGTGGATGCTAAGGCTCTGTCTGACTTTTAACCGGGTTATAGGTTACAGGCATGTCGTGTCCCTCTAGAAGGGTGGAATGCTAACCCCGTCGCCAGAATTGGCGAGGGGTTAGTATTCCAATTCGTATGACACCTTACTCGACATGTTTTGATAAAGCGATACCAGAGTTGGCACATAACCGCGAGGATTATAATGCACTTAAGAGTATATGGTATGCGATATCATGGAAACGGCTAAGGGATAGATCCCGAAAGCCGCAGACAGGCTCAGCTCATGCCAGAGCACCATCTCACACGATTCCAAGCACTCTGCCTTCAGGATTGTTAAGGCCTGCCATAGGAGTGACTGATAGGAGATCTGTGTGTCCATTTTAGGATTAGATATAGGTATACTATATCTAAAGCAAAGGGTGAGTACACCACCTTGCCCCAGCTGTCGTGCAGCCAGTTGTGTCAGTTTTAGTTAGTCAATCCAGGGGTGGCATAATACATGCTTCAGCCCCTGGGAGACTTCTGGGTGCACCTCAGCCCTGGGTACAAGGACTTGGAGAGGGCCCAGTGCCAATTCAGTACCTGAGTACAATTTGGATAGAGAGAACAGCTAGGCTGTGGGTCTGATTAGCAGGCCCACAGCCAGGGAAAGTCGTAAACCAGTGCAGCAAAAAGCAAAAATCTGGGTGATCATAGGATTGCAGACCCTACTCTCCTACACACAGGATACATATCACTTCGCCTACATCAAACGGCAGGTGACGTTTCAAGCATAAGTAGGTGGCATTCATCATATAACAATAGAGAATAAAAAATAGAGAAGAGACAATAGAAAGGGTCAAACCTGGGTGGGGGGGTTGTGGGGGTAAGGGGGCAACGTCTGGAGTTTAGGCCTGCGAAAGGGCACTCATGCAGTAGTGGTCTGCAGCTGGCGTTATTGATTTCTGGCACAAGATCCGTAAGTATTGGGGGCAGAACAGCTCACAAAATTCTTCAGACAGATACTGTATGCAGGGTTGCCACATTTTGGCAAAGCGGGGTAGTTGTTGTGAGGCCACTGCGGTTAGTTTCTTCATCCCCAGTATGTCCCAAATTTATGAAGCCAGTCCGAATGGGACGGCACTAAGTCTGTACCCCATTTGGTGAGGAGAATCTGTTTTGCTGCCCCCCAACGCTAGTGTGATCGTTCTACCTCTGTGTGATCGCAGAGGGTAGGTAAGTGGATTAGATGGAACTAAAAAGTATATAACTCGAGAATTTGGGTATATCTGTTTGAAAAATAGCAATTCCTGCTTCCAAAACCAGAGCCCAAAATTATTCCAATTTAGGGCAGTACCAGAGGTGGAGTGTGAGTGTTCTGTGTTGCCCACAGTGTCGCCAATACTGCTCATCTCCCGTGTGGTCCCAAGTACCTATAATGGTAGGGGTATGATACCAGTATTGAGCGATCTTTAAGAGCATTTCTTTACTAGTGGTGTTGAGAACGAAGGTACATGCTTGGTGTAGAACATCGCTCCATTCTTTATCCTTGAAAGTGTGCTCACATTCTCTCTCCCATCTGGCTCGTACCGGCGAGGCAGCAGGGCTTAGGAGCATTATCAACAAGCATTTGCAATGCAATAGGTCTCGCATTAGGAAAGTTTGAGCTATTGGTATTGTAAATGACAAATTTTTAATTTATGTGTTGGTTTTGAAAATAGCGAAATTAATAGCTTTGTCATTTACAATGCCAATATGTTCAACTTTCTCAAATGTGACACCTATAGCATTTGTAATGCAATATGTGTTGTATTTACGTGACTTAGGTGTATTGATCTTACAAATAACAATGGCTTTTATTTTTTTAAAATAATTAATACTTAAATGAAAGTTATTGTAATTTATAATGGCAAGAGCTTAAACTTTTGTAAATAAGTTTTGTGAAGTGAGGGCGATAGAGTGAGGGCGATAGATAGAGCGAGGGCGATAGATAGAGCGAGGGCGATAGATAGGGCGAGGGCGATAGATAGGGCGAGGGCGATAAATAGGGCAAGGGCGATAAATAGGGCAAGGGCGATAAATAGGGCGAGGACGATAAATAGGGCGAGGACGATAGATAGGGCGATAATTAGGGCAAGGGCGATAATTAGGGCAAGGGCGATAGATAGGGCGAGGGCGATAGATAGGGCGAGGGCGATAGATAGGGCGAGGGCGATAGATAGGGCGAGGGCGATAGATAGGGCGAGGGCGATAGATAGGGCGAGGGCGATAGATAGGGCGAGGGCGATAGATAGGGCGAGGGCGATAGATAGGGCGAGGGCGATAGATAGGGCGAGGGCGATAGATAGGGCGAGGACGATAGATAGGGCGAGGACGATAGATAGGGCGAGGACGATAGATAGGACGATAGATAGGGCGAGGACGATAGATAGGGCGAGGACGATAGATAGGGCGAGGACGATAGATAGGGCGAGGACGATAGATAGGGCGAGGACAATAGATAGGGCGAGGACAATAGATAGGGCGAGGACGATAGATAGGGCGAGGACGATAGATAGGGCGAGGACGATAGATAGGGCGAGGACGATAGATAGGGCGAGGACGATAGATAGGGCGAGGACGATAGATAGGGCGAGGACGATAGATAGGGCGAGGACGATAGATAGGGCGAGGACGATAGATAGGGCGAGGACGATAGATAGGGCGAGGACGATAGATAGGGCGAGGACGATAGATAGGGCGAGGACGATAGATAGGGCGAGGACGATAGATAGGGCGAGGACGATAGATAGGGCGAGGACGATAGATAGGGCGAGGACGATAGGGTGAGGGTGATAGATAGGGCGAGGGCGATAGCTAGAGCGAGGGCGATAGCTAGAGCGAGGGCGATAGCTAGAGCGAGGGCGATAGCTAGAGCGAGGGCGATAGCTAGAGCGAGGGCGATAGCTAGAGCGAGGGCGATAGCTAGAGCGAGGGCGATAGCTAGAGCGAGGGCGATAGCTAGAGCGAGGGCGATAGCTAGAGCGAGGGCGATAGCTAGAGCGAGGGCGATAGCTAGAGCGAAGGCGATAGCTGGAGCGAAGGCGGTAGATGGAGCGAGGACGGTAGATGGAGCGAGGACGGTAGATGGAGCGAGGACGGTAGATGGAGCGAGGACGGTAGATGGAGCGAGGACGGTAGATGGAGCGAGGACGGTAGATGGAGCGAGGACGGTAGATGGAGCGAGGACGGTAGATGGAGCGAGGACGGTAGATGGAGCGAGGACGGTAGATGGAGCGAGGACGGTAGATGGAGCGAGGACGGTAGATGGAGCGAGGACGGTAGATGGAGCGAGGACGGTAGATGGAGCGAGGACGGTAGATGGAGCGAGGACGGTAGATGGAGTGAGGACGGTAGATGGAGTGAGGACGGTAGATGGATAGATGGAGTGAGGGCGGTAGATGGATAGATGGAGTGAGGGCGGTAGATGGATAGATGGAGTGAGGGCGGTAGATGGATAGATGGAGTCAGGGCGGTAGATGGATAGATGGAGTCAGGGCGGTAGATGGATAGATGGAGTGAGGGAGGTAGATGGATAGATGGAGTGAGGGAGGTAGATGGATAGATGGAGTGAGGGAGGTAGATAGATAGATGGAGTGAGGGCGGTAGATAGATAGAGTGAATCTGTTTGTCACAAATTAAGCACTAGGAAAGCAGCACCAATTCCAAAGGCCACACAAGAAATTCTGTAAAGACACAAACCGTAAGCAAAAGGCAGGACTAAGAAAATAAAAGTCACATTGAGCGAACAAATGTACCTGTTTCCCCCCCGCCTCCCCAACACCACCTTAGGAAGGATGCTGTAGGCGGTTATATGTAGATGGCAGCACTATTGCCTTATATTTCCACAGCATAAGCCTGTGTGGGCACCACAGAGAAGCACCGCAAACCGCGGATACAACTGTGTTCTGTTAGTGGCATGGTGAGCGTTAAAACGGGTGTGTTCATACAGCGAGAGTAACGCTTGCCCAAAAGGATATAGTTTTAAAAACAGAAATTGATAATTTGGTGGGGGAACTGGGTCACTAGCACCACTGCAGTCCTTTATTAACTACTACACATGCCTGTCTTCATAAACATATTACTTACCTGTAACCTGCCCCATAAATCTATATTTACATTCACATGTAAATCTATGTGGCATTGTGTGTCCGGAGAGCAGCCAAAAATGTTGCTGGGTTGACGAAATTATGTGCCCCAAAAAGTCAAATTTACTGAAAACAGCTGCCGCTAAAATCCTATTAAAGTTTAGTCCATATACTCTTCTTTCAGGTACATTCCCCCCCCCCCCCCCAAAAATCATATTGTGAAGCTGCTGCCTCATGAAACACCGCCACTTCATTATTTGCAAATTAAGCATTACGAAGGCAGCAGTAGCTACGTGTTTACTGAGCAATGTAACTAAAAGGTTTACGAAACTAAAAGCCACATATCAAGTTTAAAGGGCACGCCTAAAACATTAAAAGCAGATATCGTGAACAAAGGCACAATACACAGTGAAGTGTAAAAGCCAAACGTTACGTCCAAAAGACTCGTATATAGGTAAAGAAGGTTTGTGTGGCCTGAAAAGGACACATTCGGATTCCAAAGAATGCACAAGAAGCACTTTAAAAGCACAAATGGTGAGCATAAAGCACATATAAGACAAAAAAAACTCACATATAGCAAAGAAAAGTACATGTTTGGCCTCCCCACTTTAGGATGCAGTAGGCTGTTAGGTGTACATGGCAAGCCCTATTACCCTTATATCTCCACAGCATAAGCCCTGTGGGCACCACAAGGAAGCACAAAGTACAGCCGCTGAGTAGAAAGCAAATACAAGGACTGTGGTGTGTTTCTGGGATGGCGAGCTTTGGGCAGGGTGTGTACATACAGCACGACTAGCATCTGACCAAAAGGTTGGAGAAAACTCTGTACACGGTTAATGCGGTGGGGGGACCGGGTCATCAGCACCATTGCACTCCTCCTTTATTAACTACTCCACATGCCTGTCTTCAAAAGCACATTACTTACCTGTAACAGTAGCTTTGCAACATAAATCCTGATGTCCATGTGTGTATATTCCAAACATCAATATATCTGTAAAGCCACTGAAATTATATGGCTGACGACCACCCAAATATATGGTCGGGTTGACTAAATTATGCACATTAAAAATGACAAATTTACGGTGCCTTGTCTGTATGCTAAAGATCGCAATGCAAAACCCGTAAACACATATCGTTTTCAAAGTATAAGTTGTGCATAAACCATTCACAAGCACTAACAGGGCGGCAATAGCTAATTATTCCCATCTACATACAAAATAATTTCATAGCATAGCACCACTTGCGTTCAAATGTATTTATTACATGTCTCAAAATTAACAGTACTTCGTCCACAATAAAAGATGAATAACTACAACTAAACAATAAAAAATATTTGCCAAACTCGTACGGTGCCACTTTGACCCTTTAACAACATCCCACCCTTATTTCTACAGTTTATATGCTTTATGTTGTGCAAGCTAAACAGAAAACACCCTGTGTGAAGCTACCGCATAATTAAAACGCATGCATCTCTTCTCTTAGAAATTAAAGTGTTAAAGCGGCAGTAGCGGAGGCCCTATTAAAATTCAGATGATCAACTCTGTGTAACGCAAGTTACAAATTAACCAGTACCAAAACGGCTATACCTACATGTTTGCAGCTACACACCAACAATGTTTGTAGCTTTAAATTGAAACAGAATCAATTTGTTAAATTAAACTTAAAACTTCGTTTTTTTTTTGTTTACAAAATTGCTTTCACGAGGTTTGTAACTGTGTTAATTGCATAAAATACATAAACATATGTTATGGGGAAGAGAGCAGGCTCAAAGTCTGCTGTAGTGTAAGTTTCGGTGTAAAATTCTACACTTCAGAAAGGATTCCAGCACACGCTAATGAAGCGTAAACAAGCCGAGCAAGACATTGTGAAAGTAAAGATAAGAGAAAACTAGCCAGAGTCCACGAAAGTCTCTTGTTACAGACACAGGCTACAGCGTGGGAAACTAGCACCGTTTGTGAAGCATCACCATACAAAACCTGACGGCGATAATGCATTCCATTCAGACTTGCATAATCACGGTTTCACTCCCTCAGTCCTAAACGCCAAACGGATTGCAATAAGCCTTCGGTGACATTTACTCAAACACACGCAGTTAGCAGGGGCGGAGCGGGGAGAGGGTGTTAAGCAGCAGGGGCCTTTGAAGTGAAGCTAAACTTCACTTCAAAGGTGTGGGAGGAGTGCGGCAGAGGGAACAGACGGCGATTTGGTGATGTGCACGCGCATTTTAGGTCAATGCGCAAGCGCATTGACCTAAAAGCCACGGGCACAGCACCAAATCGCCAAGTTGGGTAAAGTCTGTTTAGGCCCCTATAGAGCTTCGCCAGCTAGGCGCATGCGCCCAGCAGGCGAGCCCTAAAAAGGAGTAAAGATCCGAGAGTAGTTTCTGGTCAGTGGCTCGTGTGAGAATCCACTTCTCAAAAGCTGTTAATAGTCTACTGGCATGCAAAAGGATCCAGGGCTGGGTCACCCAATGCACTTCTGTCAGGGATTCTTTGACGAGTGGCTATTACAATAACAATCGTTCTACCTCATTTCTTATACTTTTTTATGGCCCTACCCCTGATCTTGCTCAAATCCTTTAAGGACAGGGATAAACATTCTCCAAATTGAGATGGGGAACCCAGCGTCGACTACTAGCGATGGATAAGGCAATGCATCGGTTGGATTGGCAGCAAGGGGGTGCCTAATCCAGAAACCTACTATATAGCTGCCCAATTAGTATGGATGGCGAGGTGGCTCGTAATAGAGACAGACTCTGAACGGAGAGACATTGGACACATTGTAGGCAACCAGGATCCTTCTGCAGGTGTTATAATTTAGAGGAAGGCTCAGATACCCCTATCCAGGGCATTGCAGGTCAATTGTTAGGACAATTATTCTAGGAGACTGGGAACGGATAGCTAGTGCTCCCCAGACGCGTCTCTGTCAATGACACCTAGCCAAGTGACTGTGGCTGATAATCGCATCACTTGAGGGTCAGGTCAGTATTCACACAATAGACTACTTATATGATGATCGTAAGCTTCTCACGTTCGACAATATAGTAGATGACTTTGGCCTACACAAAGGCCAAATAGGAGAGAACATTTCTAACCAAGATTTAGCAGCGCATTCTGGAACACAAAAAAAGTAAACCAAACCCCTGCTTCAAAAATACACAACACGATTAATTAAACTGCACCTATATGCCACCAGCACTACTCGCCATTATCTATTCAGGGCTCCTGTTGGAAAGTCCCAGATGTCAGACTACAACTGGTGGATTTCTTTGGCATGGTATGGAACTGACCCCATATAAACACTTACTGGACATACCCATTTGGCTTGTTAACAGAATTAACAAGACGCCCACTACTTCCCACTGTTAGTGCGTCTACTGGAGTGATTCTGAAGGCCAGTGAAAGCCAAACCTATCCAAATTCATAGATTTGGCCCTGCTTCCGGGGAAATCTAGCCATGCACCCTGCACACACCCCTACACTCCCCAGTAGCCCGCTGGCTCGGGGATCGGATTGAATGGACCACCACGGAAATCAGTTAGGACATGAATATATAGACTGACAAGGCAATTGTCAACTACTACTTCGTGGGATACTTTGCTACTAGCACTTAAAGCTAAATCAGACAAGATGCCCCGATGGAGACCAACAGTCTAACCAACACTCACACCCGAGTACAGCAAGGGTAGTAGGATGCACGCTACATGTGGTCCAGGACCTACCCTGAACAGGATGGGAAATGGAATCATGAGATCAATGTGATCAAAGTGGCAGATTGATCTTTGTCTGTAGATTACTTTGGCAACTGAATATGAGTAAATAAGTGCAAGATGCTGTTGAGGAATCAAAGGATTGTATGCCACTAGCCCAGACTGGTGAAAACTGTAAGGAGAATATTAGTATTGCAGTTCACGTATTACCACAATAATGTTATACTGTATTAAAACGCATGATCAATATAAGCATAGACAACAAATGCATGTGTTATACGAACAACTAGACTCATCACAATATCTGGGAATGTAACTGAAAATAATGTCTACAAAGATAAAAAAATAAAGAGCTACTTAAAAAAAAGTACCAGCAAGCACAGTGTGTTTAGGTTTGAAGACAATGCTATATGGCCTAAATGTTTCACAAATGCAGTGCACTGAACTACACTTTTGATCTAACAATGAAATGCTCTCCTCTAGAAGGAAAGCCGTGTAAAAACAGCACTTTTATGCCAGGACCTGTGACAGCTTTAGGTGTCTCGTGAGACTCATGTGAAAAAAAAGCATACAAAAAATACATCTATGAATAAATAAATACATAAATAATTACAGGGGCTTCTGACCAGCACTCTTGATCCACTGATCTGTTCATGTTTCACTCACACTCTGCTTTCAACCATCCATAGCATAGGGCATTGGTCCAGTTGAATTCAGCCATACGCGGTCTTATACTTCGACTTGCCGCAGGTTGCCTGCTCATACGTGCACATCAGCCTGAAGAGGAGCATGCTTCAGTGCCATGGCTGGGGTGCCAGGCCACTGCTTTGTTTTTAGATTATTTATGTTGGATATTTTTTGCTTCTTGCTCCTGTTTGCCCGCCACTCCCCACCCCCATCCCCCCAAAAAAATATAAAACAGCAAGCCTGCCAAAATCAGCCTGACTGTACTTGCTAATACTGGTTTCCAATTGGAACCTATCATGACAAGATCAGACTCCCAAGGTGGGAAATCAATGCAGTTACTTGAGGAACTTTGACATTTTTTATTAAATCATGAAAGCATACTGGTGTCGACTAGCTACATGGACAGCTCAGAATTCAGATGGTTTACGACACACTGGAAATCCGCTATTAGTACGAACATTTATCAACTGGGACTCGGATGGTGCAAAACAGGGCTTCCTTAAGTTGATATTTATCTAGAGCCCATTTGATTTTTTGGGTGAGACAGCACGGCTGTGGCTACAGCAAAAGGAACAAACTAACAAGAGATCTCAGTATGAGCAATTCAATGGCAAGCACGATTTAATCTACAACTACAATTAACGTTACTTCTAAATAGGAGGATTAAATAGTCTACTGAAAAGTGGCACTGCCCGGGAGGCCAACATGGAGCATGTGCCTCCAATGCTTTGACCATAGCTGAATATCCTTTAATATCCTATTCTTTTGAGACCACCACAGTGCTGGTATCGCTCCACAGTATTTCCTAGGCAAATCCATGACCCGGAGTGGCAGAAGTCTAAATGGAGGCTTACTGAGCGTGTGCCTACCACAAGATGGCGACAGCTGCATCACTCTGAAAGAGACTTGATGGCCTCATCTTTTACTGCCCCTGCAGGTACTGTGATGGCCATATTAGAAGGTGGCGCATTGAACAGTGCTGCAGTTGAGGCACAACGTTGCAGGAGTAAATACGAGTGACTGTGCTGCAGGAGTCCCAAGCCATCCACAAAAGCCTCAGACCCAGAAGGGATGCATCTCAGTGCAAACTCCCCTTGGCTTGCGAAGAAACAAAATGAGCATTGGAGACCCCCAGCTGTTCGTGCTAACCAACAGCAAACATCCTTCCACGTGGTAAGCGGGTCCTGTGGGGGTGGTCTTGATTCTGCAGCTAGCTGGGGGTTGGGATGTTTTTCCCCCCTTTCGCTCCAGGACCAACTGCCACAAGTGAAGCAGGAGGAGGGGATGGGAAGTCTCTTCTTTGCATGCCCTGTAATTGTAAGTGCCATTCTTTGTGCTGCAGGCATGGTAGAGCTTTGGGTGCAGACCTCACCCCAAGAGATCGCTATTGCTATTTGCCCTGGACTTGTGCCACCACAGTCATGATGAACGTGGCATTCTTCCAACCCTTATTATATTATACTAGTATGACCGGGTGCTCCATGGGCCTCCATAGGTACTAGTCTAAAAGCTGGAGGTGGAGTTTCTGGGGCATTATAAACAATATAGGTAGCTTAGAGGCGCTCTATATAGTATTGAGCAGCAAAGCAGCCTTGCTATGGGCCTAAACACCAATATTATGCTCAGGATTACCTAAAGTGTAAGAGAGACCAGCACACTGATGTATGAACCTTTATATTCAGAGCAGTGGATGCACCCTTTTTCAGACTGTGTAGCCATGCTGGAAGCGCGTCCAGCATTTGCGCGTGTTGGACAATGAACAGCGGAAATTACTGAGGCTTGTCGACCTGATGTCTACCAGCAAGGACACGACACATTAGTCACAAAAACAAGGCAAGATTGATAAATAGACTAGGCTGCTTCTTGGCAAACAGACGGTTTAAGACTTCATACTGGTGCAATACAGACAGAGGACTATTCCCAGACATCAACGTCCCTAATTCACAATACACAACACTAATCAGCTCTTGAAGCAAAAAACAGGGAAGATGGCTGCGGCATAACTCTACTCAGGCAAGATATTTGCAATGCAGTAGATAAGAATCACTTTAGTTGAGGGGTGGATATCGGAGCTAGATGACACAGTTAAAGAGTTAAACTCTACTGTTGCCCAGCTGGCCACCTAATCTAAGGAACTGACTAAGCGAACAGAAGATGCAAGGGTCATTCACAAAGAAACAACCTGAGTGAGTGGAGAGAGGGTAACTACCTGGGATGCTTTCTGAAAGCTTGGCTATTGACAATCAATTCAAAGGAAGAACTCTTGCCATTGTTTGTAAATAAGCAAACGGAGGGCCCTGGTGCGAAGCCCCTCCAGGAGCTCCTTTTTCAACTCCTTGATCAGGCGTGGACGTGGGTGGAAGAAAGATCTACTCTCAAAGAAGAATCAACGATTAGGTGAAGCAACTTTTACCAGGGTCCTTGATTGCAGATGCTCCTGTACTGCAGAACGCTAAAGTATCAGTGGAATCACAAGAAAGGCCTAACATGAGGACAGATCATGATGTGAGGACATCTGTACCGACTGTTTCGGACATTGAAAGATTAACAATGATAACCACCAGACAGAAATTATAAAACACATCTATGAAAGCAAGTCCGGGGGAGGTGGTGGTGGTTGCGGGGCAAGACTTGACATAGGGAGTGCGATAGCTAACTATCCATTATAATCCACATTCAACTGGGCTCAACTAAGAATATCAGATATGAAAAGACTCGAGTAGCTATCCATTAATTTGTTAGTAGATAGTATTAGCTTACTTGAAGGAGAAGGACGGGGTTTAGTTAGAGTGTTCTAGGGAGCATAGTCTTTACCTAGAGGCTTCAAGCATAGTGGGCATGTTGACCTAGTTTTCCTTTCTGTAGAGAGAATGTATATATGAAGTATGGAGAGGGTGCTGGGTTTGTTTGCAGATTGTTTATTCTTTTAAACCCTGTTATACATATTTGCCTGCCCTGTTCACACAAGACTTTTGCTACACCGCCATCAGATATATATATAGCCACCTATATAGGCTATTCTAAAGAACTGCTATGTCTTTTATGGACTGTTAATGATGTCCAGAACATGAAAAAAGAGATTGTTCTTAAGACTGCCAGTGCTTACTGCAATATAAATTTTCAAAAGCGTATCATGCCGGATTCCACAGGGGCTCCAGAGGTGTGGTAATTCTTATTAGTTGAAAACTACCTTTGGTGATCAGCCACACACAAGCAGAACAACAGTGACGATATATCGTATTAACAGGGTCTCTATATAGTCCTCATCACAATTCTCAGTGTACTCATAATTTGAGGCATTTCTGTCCCACCTTAGCACTACTGTACGAAATGCCCCATTGGTCTTTGCAATTATTGCCAGAGACATTAATGGTCTTATAACTGTGGACCTAGATTGAGCAGGAACCCTTTTGTCAAGATCCCCATCCTCATATATGCACATGTATCCTTTGCAACAGCCAAGAGGTTAAGTGATATCTGGCACCAGTATGTCTGAGGTGCACCTACATATAAGGCCTTGCTCATTGTGGAAACTGGGCTTGTGGTGGGCAACTTTACAGGACTTTCTAGGTGCCATCCAAGATTTATCCACACGATATTTCTAATCTAATACACACTGGACTACCTGGGAGTTCTCTGGGATACCAGCAAGGAGGTCAACAAAAAGGATGATTAGATCCACAGCGACATCTCAAGAAAGAACAGAACAAATTGACTTATCTTGGACCTACAAAGCAGACAGCAGGAAAAAAATTTGGTATTATGCTTGATAGACGTCGAGCCAGACGGTCACGGATGGTTTTCTTCGACCTGAAATATGCGCAGGCCTCGCAGTTCTGATCTTCGTGCTCCAGGGAGAGGCAGAGGTTACAAACCTCATGTAAGTCCGTGTGTGGGAACTTATCACCACACCCGGGCCTTTTTTTTTTTAATGGAGTCCTTTCCATTGACTGCTGGCGTGGTCGGCACGGATAGGCCCAATGGGCCGCGTCAAAGATAGAGGTGGAGGATTTTATATTTCCCGAAGATGCACGTCGAAAGGGAAACGCGATCGAGACAATACAGTCGAGTGGTGAAGAATTGCAGGTCAAAGGGACGACACCGACCCGCAGCGCAGCAAATCACATCCGAACCCGATGGTGGAAAAAAAGAATCTGAAGATGGAGTCAATGCCCATGCGCACTGTAACCCTAAGGAGGAGTCACCTATCTCGTGACTAAGACTTCTTCCAAGACAAATACAAAGTGCACACTTCGGAGCCCAACACCAGATGGCGATCTGTGCACAAGTATATGATCTACAGCTAATATGCCTCGAACATTCCAAAAAATACAGCTAAATGAAGCCGAGAAAATCTGGCAGGCTTCCAAACGCTGCTTACATAAAGCGATAAAACTGGTAAACTACTGCACTGACTGAGTGAAAGAGAGAAAGCAAGTAGACATAACACGCATTGGGGTATACAGATGGGTCTATTCGGAACTACATGGCCAAGGCCTTTCCACAATACTAAAGTTGCTCTACACAAACTCCCAATTGTCAGGGCCTACACGAATAAGTGACCAATATCCGTGTCCCACACTTTACAGCTGGCCAGCAGAGCATGCTGGATGAACCACTTATTGCTCATGAGAATGCAGATGCCATTTCCCAGCTGTTTTACAAATGACATCATAGATACCATTTCCCGGGTTTTGACAGCACTAATAGGCTCTGTATGGAGGTCTTTAAATTCCTGTATGCAGGCACCGCTGATTGATTTCATTTTTCATTTTCAAAATCTTTATTTCGATGATTGTTCATCATAAAAAATACAAAACAATACAGTCATACAGTGTTAAAAAAAAAGTAGTCTTACAATATTAAAAACTCCCACAGTTAAAAAAGATAAAACTAATTCGATCAGATGCTCATGTTGGGCACATTCTTAGTAGATTACTGCCTAGTTTCGAAGGGCTGCATTCAAACAATAGCGCCTCCTATGCCAGACAGTGCCCAAGTATTTTGCCACAGCAAACACGATGTTTTCAGCAAGGTCAGTTTTAAGTACCCTGTAAGCCACCAGACCCGTGGTTCCCAAACTGTGCGCCGCGGCACCCCGGTGCGCCATTATAAATCGCCAGGGGCGCGCGCTCACAATGTGGGAAAGTGAAGCTTGCTGCTGCCACTGCGCAAAATACGTTCCTCCTGAAATATCCGGAAACATGCTTTGGCCCAAGAGCGCGGCAACTTGTCTTATAATATATATATTATAGGCGCTGGACTCGGCGGGGAGATGAGGCGCCGCTGAATCAGCTCGTGAAGGTGCAGCTGCGGAGGGACGAGCCATGGTGACCACCAAAAAGGGTGGGTTCAGAATATTAAAGGTGTCATTTAACAAGTGTGCACGAGGGCGCTTGTATTCTGGGTGTGCAATGGTGAACAGGCATCACTTCTTTTCAGAAAGGAAAATTAGTAGAAAATGCGAAATAATTGTACGTATATAGAAACATTCAAATAACACGTCATTTACATACCCCCTGCTAGGAAACCGCACGTACGCATTGATAACTCCAGTGCAATTATATGATGTTATTACCACAGTACGGTGAACGGCACAGTTCACTGCCTCGTATATTAAATATCGTAGTAGTGACTTTACATAGAGAGCATCCGTGACGTCTCTGCCAGAGTTGCTGAAATTGAAACTGGGAAACCAGGTGGGAATCTCAGCTTCTGTTCAACACCCTGTGATTCTGGGCAAATCACTCCACCTCCTTGTGCCTTTCAAACAAGCATTTACAATGCAACGGTTTCGCCTTTCAAAAAGTTAGAGCTATTGACAATCTCCATGACAATTTTTTTTGTTTATGTTTGAAAACTGATGAGTAATATATATTGATGAGCATATATTAATGCTACGTTTGCAAAATGTGCGAGTGTGCGTATATAACTATTTATCTCTGTGCGTGTCTGCCATGCTATACTTCTATCCTAAAATATTTCCAAAAATGAAAGTATTAGGCATTTGATTCAGGTGAGCGGCCAGGACGCCGAGCTCCATTATTGCTTTTCATTCGACGGCTGTGTTATGATGCTCAATAGATATTGACAGCGTGAGAGGGGCACTCAGTCCTGCTACTGTTACTCGTGAATAAGTGTCAGTAGGGGAAAGACTCCTGCTGTGCTGCTCGCGAGTGCATGGGAGAGGCACTCACCTGGTGCCACTTCTGAGTGCGCCACGGTGTGGGAGAGGGATTAACCCTCTCAAGGGGCGTGCCTGAATAGGTGGGTCAGGCACTCCCCATGTCCATGAGCAGGGGTTTGCACTGGTGAGACCCTCAACCTGCAAGCCCTGAGCGGCTGCTATTGTCACACCGGCACTCACCCTGCTCTGCAGGGTCTGAGTGGGTGACACTGGGCGGGGCACACATGCTTAATTTGTACAGGCGATTACAGGTGGCGGGAGGGTCCAGGACTTCTTTTTCGTCATCACAGGCTCAAAGCAAGAGATAGAACGGGGGAGTCAGCAGCGAAGAGGGTGGTAAGGATAACTGAACAGTGAGAAAGGGATAAAGCAGGGAAGAAAAAGAACCAGCAAGATAGAGAGAAAGTGCATCTTGGTGGAAGAAGGATGGCCCGGGTGGAATCAAAACGAGGCTGCCTTGGAGTAAGGCATTTCCGGCAACTGGCGGCGGGCCTCCCAGATAAACCCTAGATAGCTGCACTTAGTCTTACAATGAAAGCGCTAAGTGGCACTTACACTGTCCTTGCACCCCCCGGCAGCACGAGCGGATCTTGCTACTCAGTTTTCTTTCTCTTCCTAGTAATCTCCCTGAGGGCGGGGGTGAGTGGGAGTGGATGTCGGCAGTAGTGGAAAGTGGGGTGGTTAGTGTCGGGAATGGGAAGGCGGGGCATGATCCGCAAGAACCTCCGGGCCTCTGCTGAGCTCGAACTCCCACTTCCCGAGGCGCTAATCTTTGAGCATATGCATTTTAAGAAGTCAGATTTGACAGCCGTCTTCTATATCTCGATTTAGTTCTGAGTGCCACGAGCCCATACAAATGGTAAGCGCGCGCTATAAATTTGGAGACATCTCTATTGCCATCAAAAGGTTAGAAAAGCGCTACACGAATGTCAATACCAGATGCATTTCAATAGTCTTGAAACAAACCAACAAAATATTCAAAGGTAGAGAAAACAATGTACGCACGCAGAACATGGAATATCCCACAGCTAATTGCAAAACCCACGCAACAATACATTCTGCACACTCTGCCATGGCAGATTCACAAAACATCTGCGTTCCGCAGTGGCCACATATAGTTCTCTGGAAAGAACATAAGGTGGCACACGAGCAAACAAAGGCGCCCCGTGGCGCCAACAGAGCGTTGCTTCCCTGTTAACCCCTTTGGACGTAGATGCTCGATATTTTACGAACAGTAGGACGTGGCAATGACCAAGCACCTTTGTACAACCCAGTTTACATGTTCGAGTTTCCATTCCAGCGAGATATCATGTGACCCTCAGCAGACCAGCCCAAAAGCACCACTTGATACCGAGCAACGAGCCGGGCACACGAAATTAACTCGAGTGACCCGCAGAAAAAACATCTCGACGGGCCGACGGTGCATACTGGAATAAACAGATGTGTCGTCAGTAGCTTACAATTTTGCATGCTCAGTTATCTAGTCTCGACTGCAAATTTGGTTTTGTGTGGATAGCTTGAAGTTTACTTGAGAATTAACCCAGATTAACTTGACTAACAAGCATCCGCCCACCGCCTGAATGACGTCACGAAGGGGTGGGATGAGAAAAACATGGCAGGAACGCCCACGAATCGCCTGGGTGAATGACGGACGCCTCTCTCTTCCAATGGCTAGCCTATGGAAGAGAGAGGCTGAACTGTACAGTGTAACTCAACAGATTTCGACCTGCGCCGAAAAGCTGTGCGGCGCAGCTTTTCGCCAGGTCGAAACCTAAAAAGGAACGTGACATTGTTTTAAGTTACTGGTGCTTGTGTAAAGGGCCACAATACCGTCACGTCGAGCATGCGCTATATAAAACTGCAAAAACAACCAGACAAAACTAACAGTCAGGGACCCTCTTCAATTTGATTTTATTTTCAGCAGTGCAATAAATTGCCGACATTTATGATTAAAAAAAACAACTGCTTTCTCCAAATATCTCATTTAAAGCGAGCACACGAGACAAAATTGCTCTTCTGGTCTTTAATTGTTGTAACGAAATGCTTAATTTTTGTCTGCCACAATATTAGCAATGGGGATTTTCAATATATTATAAGCCAAGATCAAAGTGACCAATGAAATTGTGACAAGGCGCTTTTATGATTTCTTTAACGAGCTATGTGGAGCCCGCCTTTTTACAGTAAATATTATGCTGGTGATACAGGTGTAAATCGGAGGTTGGGCAGAAGATGGCTTGGCATTTGATCAGTATTATTATTAATCAAATGCCATGCCAATCTTCTGCGCAACCTCCGTTTTACACCCATATCACCAGCATTATTTTTACTGTAAAAAGGGGGGCTCCTCGGAGCTCGTTAAAGAAATCATAAAAGCGCCTTAGCGCGATTTCATTGGTCACTTTTAACTTGGCTTATAATTATATATTTGTCTGCTGATGTGAATGGCCACCCTGAGGAATTACGTATGACAAATTGTGAATGCTTAATGTGGTTGGGTTGCATTGCATATTAAGGCAAGATGTTTTTTTCATGCTGACTTGTGATCCTGTTAAATAGTCTCTCTGAAAGGACTGCTCACTTCACAGAAACTGGGTAAATTAATCTGACCTGTATAACCCAAACAGTTTTCAAATCCAAAGCTAAGCTAAGTAAATAAAAAAGAGAGAAACTGAGTTTTGTTTCTGGGACTTACTCAAATAGAATGTTTCAAACAGTAGTAAAGTAGTCCGTTGGCTACCATAATTCTTGATGTACTGGCCTTAATAAAGCGTTAACACTCCTAGCAAATATCCAAAAAGGTTTCAAATAATTTGTGCAAGCTATTCTTACTTGTAGCTAGGGACAGTAACATCGACGAATATTAGCCCTGGATTGGCGTATCCTGACTTCTTAGGCAGGGTTATGTTCTGTGTCCTCCAATCTGGCATTAAGAGCTATGTTAAAGGAGTTCCTTAAAATGAGTTTGAGGACACAAATATATACAAACTCACAGCTGGCATCAGGGTTTGGGACCAGGCACACAGTTTGCATCACTGGAGCATGTGTGCGCTCTGTTGCATCTGCTATCTGCTGCCTTTTCATTGCCTTGCATGTGCTCCACAGCATTGTGCAGTGGTGTGTGTGCTCCACAGCATTTGCTGAATTGGTGTGGGTGTTGTTTTACATTTGCCGCAATATTGTTGTGTGCAGCATTGTATTTTCAGCATTTGCATGGTTTATGTGTGAATGGTAGTGTATCGTGTGTTTGCTTTGATGACTTGAATGTGCTGTGCTGCATTTGCTACTTCGATGTGTGTGTACTCTTAGCATTTGCAGAAATTATTTGTGCTTTGCTGCATTTGTGGCTGTAGCTTGTCTCTGGTCTGATGTATTTGCAGCATTGGTGTATCGTTTCTCACTTAATGAGTTTTTATTAGACAAGTTATCTTTTTATTTTGTTACAAATATGATTATAATACCTTCATTGCATCCCAATTAATTTAAGGGAGGCAACAGGAAGTACTTCCGAAGTCGTGCTTGCATCCCCCCACCCGCCCACCGGTAAAAAATGGTGGGGAGCCATGGCCAACATGCCAATTAGGCCAAGGGAGTCACGGGTCAAAAAAGTTTGGGAACCACTACACCAGACACTGAAGCCTAAATTTTTACACAGTGGTACTATCCATTTCTTTCTTGCACCGCTGTACGCTGGGCAGAAAAAGAGGATGTGCATATCTGTCTCTATATCCACACCGCACCCAGGGCAGCTACTCTCAGTGGACATACTCCACTTGCATGTGAGGGCACGAATCGGTAGTGACCCGTGCCTCCACTGCACATAAAGCTTTCTTATGAGGGGCGGGTAGATAATGTCTAGGACTGGTTCGAAACAGTAGCAGTCTTTAAAGAGCAGAAAAGACTCGGTGCAGGACCCCATATTTTTATTTTGCACAAGTGTCGCTAGTTTATGTTCATAATAGATTTTTGCCATTCGCTTCTTGGGCAGCACTGGACAGGTGACCAAAGGGTTAGACCATACAGTATGTAAACCAATACTCTCCAGCCCCGATTTAACAAACTTAAGCCAGGGGATTCTGCCTGCTATAGGGAGGGAAAGAATCTCTTGCAAGGCCTCCCTATAACTAACTAATTCTGGAGGGGCCCAAATCCTGCGCCAGAACATCAATTGTCTCAGAGATAGTTCTTCATCTATTGGTCTCAAGCCTAGGTCTAGCCTCAGTGGGGTTAACGGAGTGCTAAGGGGGAGTAACAAAAGCCTCCTGATCAACTTGTTCTCCACCTTTAACAGATCATTACATGGTAGATGTCCCCACAATTCGCTGCCGTACATTGCCGCACCTTTTGCCTGGATCTTATAAATCTCTAAGGATGGGCCAACAGGTCTCATCAATGACTTGTTCTTCTCAATCATTTTTGAGATCCCACCTACAAACTGCACTAATTTGAGGTGCGCTTTTTCTTGTTGGTGGCCCCAGGCTAGGTTTTCATTCAAGGTGACCCCCAGATATTCGAAAGTACAAACCCTTTCGAGTTTGACCGTGCCAATGGACGGTACAAATCGGGATTTGGGAGTCGGATTGAAGACCATATACTTCGTCTTTCCGGTGTTAATTTCCAACCCATGTTCGCTGCAAAAATCCACGAACCCGTTGAGGACACGCTGTATACCCATTGGGGATTTACAAAGCAGCAGGGTGTCGTCTGCGAACATGATCGCCGACACCCTGCTGCCAGCGAGCCTTGGATCATCACTATCTGCAACCCTGTTAAGATGGTCGATTATCCCGTTGACGTAGAGGCAAAACAGGGTTGGTGCAAGCACGCACCCCTGTCTTACCCCCCTGCCAACGGGAAATTTACCAGAAAGGCCCCCAAACCTGCCACACCTGACCCGGGCGTAATTGTC
The DNA here is from genome assembly GCF_964261635.1 of Lissotriton helveticus. Lineage (NCBI taxonomy): Eukaryota > Metazoa > Chordata > Amphibia > Caudata > Salamandridae > Lissotriton > Lissotriton helveticus. Next base: position 246,333,091 of record NC_136059.1, on the reverse strand, counting down.
TGTGTGAAGACGAATTATCACCTTCACAAGACTTGGCGGGACCCCCATTTTGCCTAAGACCCTCCACAAGTTACTACGCGGGACAAGGTCGAACGCAGCTCTCAGGTCCACGAATACAGTGTAGAGGCTGCCACCCTCCAACTGTACCGTTTTCCAGAAAATGAGTGCCAAACGAAAGACCTGGTCGATTGTAGAGACCCCAGATCTAAACCCGGCTTGGAATGGGCTCAGTATTTCATTATCTACAACCCATTCTAGTAAGCGGTCAAGGACCAGACGGGAGAACAGTTTCTGTGTTACATCCAGGAGACTAATTGGCCTATAATTGGCTGGGAGCAATGGACACCCTTTCTTGAATATTGGGACTATCTCAGCCCCCAGCCATGTGGCGGGGGGTGACATACCCTCAAGAATAGCGTTAAAGAACACCTGGAGATAAGGTGCCCAGATGTCAACCTCATGCTTAAACAGGTCCCCGGGGAGTTTATCCAACCCCGGGGCCTTTTCAGCTGACAAACCCAGGATTGCTGCGCTGACCTCTCCCAATGTAAACATACCCATAGGTGCTGCACCCGAGGCAGGGTCTGTGCCCTCAGGGACTTCCATGGTTTCCATATGGTCCACATCAGCCGCTCTATACAGAGAGGCGAAGTGTTCTTCCCAAACGGACGATGCAATATTAGCCTCAACCGCTTTGGTAGGTTCAGCTGACCCATATTGGACAATTTGCCAGAATTTGCGGGCGTCCCTCCATTGAAGAGCGCTCCTCATATCTGACCAGTTCTCAAAGTCCCATTCAATTTTGGTGTTGTGAATAAGATTTTTATATATTGCTCACCTAATCTTGATCTTACTAGGACTTTCCCGTTCTTTGAGGGACTTTAGGAGTTCTGCCTTAGCTCTCCTACATTCAGCGTTGAACCATGAAGCGCGCATCCCCCTTGGATTCCTAGTTTTCGCTACAGGGTTCAAGACTTCAGCTAAGTTCATGACCAGCTCCTGGTGGATACCTGCCAATACTCTGTGTCCTTCCGGGGACGGTAACCCGGGTAATAATTTTTCCACTTGTTCTAAACTTGGAACCAGTATAGTGTACAATCTCTGGATATCAGCGTAGTTTCCCACTATTTTGGGCCATCTAATTCGCCGCCTGTTGCTGGCTGCTATTAGATCTGGGGCCAAGTTCGCAGTACACTCCTGCTCCCCCGGTACTACCCCCTGCACTTCAAACCTGAGCGCCAGCGCATTATGGTCGCTGTCCGATCTGGTAAGTACCTGGAAGTCCTTGACTTTCTCCCAGTCTCTGGATTCCACCAGCATTTAATCTATTCGAGACTCTTGCCCTGGTTTGTTATAAGTGGGCCTTGGTGGTATGTCTCCTTTTATACGCCCGTTACAGGCTCTCAGTGAATTAGCCAAAGTAAAGGAAGTAATCTGCACAGCCAGTGGGGACCACGCCTTTACTACAGGGCCTGCCGGGGGTGGGATTCCCCAGACATCATCCTCTTCAGTTGTTGCACCCTCTAGAAAGGTCGGCAGCTGCTCAAACTGATTGTTAAAATCCCCTCCCACTAGGTAAGACGAACAGTGGGTGGAGGAATCTAAAAACACCGCCAGCTCCTCTATTGTGCCCGAGGTCCTTGATAGCCCCACGGGTCGTGGATACACATTAACCAGCAATAGTGATTGGCCAGACACCCAGTCTAATACAACACACTGGAAGTCCTCAGAATTCGTTTGGACTGCCCTGGCCCTGCACCCTAAGTGGGTAGCAACCCATATCAGTAACCCACCTGACGGGCGTCCCTCCTCCCCCCCATTTGGCTGGTACTGAAAATGTTGCATAGCCTGGTCGGGAATTACTTCCCGTGCCCAGGTTTCTTGTAAAAGGCAAATGTCAAAGGACTCTATGAATGTCTCCCATTCGGGAGAGTCCCGTTTGTTTGACAGGCCGGCTACATTCCACGAAAGAATAGACACCACACCTGGGACCACCTCCCGGTTCGGTGTGGTACTCCTGTATTGGTGCACCACTAAACTGCTATAATCGGGTCTTTTATCCTGGCCCTGCAATTGTACTAGACGCCCAAGATCACTGCTTTCTCCAGATATGGATTGGCCCACTCTCGGTGAACTTAAACCTCGTTCCTGTGCGGAGTCTACCTGATACTCCACCGGAGGAGGTAATAAAATACTCCTACTATTTTCTAATGATTCCCTATCATATGTTTGCTTTACCCCAGCGCTACAATCCATCAACTGTCAATCCACTTCATCCAAACAACGAACCGGTTGGGGTGGGTGAATTGAAAGTAAGGGGAACTGGGGATAGGATGATTCCAGGCTCCCCTCCCAAAAGCTCCCCCCTGAGGCCCCGGCCTAGCTGCACGATATTGTCTTCTTGGAGGAACCCAAGACCAGCCCTCATTGCCCCCTTCCTCAAACCGCTCACGTTTGTCAGGATAAAATGCCCTCAGGGGTAATGCTTGGATAGACGTCATGGGTGATGGGCCTTCCCAGTTGCAGATAAAACTTACTGTCCTTGGGTCTCTAAAATTTACCAACACACAGTCCCCGGTACCTCTTTTTGTTGTCTCACCCACCCAGGGAACTCTCCTTGCAAGGATGATTTCGTTGTGCATCCCTAGGGGTAGTGGTCTATCTCTATTGAGCCAGCTGATTACCTTATTCTTTAAGGAAACTGGATTTTCCCTCGCAGCTTCCTCAAGTTCTGGTACACCACTGAGGACGACTACATAGGGGGCCGCCCCCGGGGGTAGGTGTGCTGCTTTCCTACTTCTATTTCCATCTTTCCCTCGCTGTGCTTGACCCAGCTGTGGCAAGTCAGGTGCCTTCCCCCTATTTTGGTTAGGGGGTGGATCTTGGGGAATAGTAGGAGGCGGTATGATGAAGGGATTTGATGCAGGACGAGTATTACCACCATCCAAAGGTAAACTTGTGGTAATAACAGAATAGGTTGGTGGGATACCTGAATCGAGTGGTAGGAATGGATTGCTATTAGCATTAATTACTGTCCCCCCTTCTGCAGAGGCCCCCATGGAGCCAAAAGTTCCACCCAAACCTCTGTTCACCTCCTGCGCCTTATCAGCCTTGACATAGCCAAGTAACTCTCCTAATAACCCTTCAATTTTACCCAACCTATCTTCAGAGTTCCCGTGACGTACTGAAACCTCCCTCAGGTTGTCGCGCGCAGCCCCTATAGATACTACGATGTTACTAATTCTATCCTCGATCCTAGTTAATCTAGCTTCTAAAAGATCTATCAGGGACTCCATCAGTGAGCTTAGGTCCCTACACCCTCCTGATTCCCCCCCCCCCCCAATAGCACTATAGAGAGTTAGCAGGCTATCAGAAAGCGACGGCTGGTGAACTTTCTCTGCCACCAGCCGTGATTTGGGTGCTTGGGGGCCCCTCCTTTTACCCGTATTACCCATTCTGACGGGCTGCTGTGAGTCTTTTTTAGGGACCTTTGACTTTATCCCACAAGCTAAATCGGGACCAAGCTTCCTTTTTTTAATGGCTCCTTGCCTATGGGCTTCATTTGTCGATGTTGATTGGACCCCTACCTCTACTATTCTGGGGGAGGGAGGTCGGGTAGAGGTCATGGTAGTTTCGTGGGTTAGGGGGATAGGTGGGTCGGGAACGATAAAATCATCCCCTAAATTTGAGTAAACATTAGGTTGAGTAATCTTTACGTTAATTTGCAGGGGAGGTTCCTGCCTAATTGGAGAGAGGGCTTTAGCTATACTTCCCAGTGAGGAACGTTTAGAATTTAAGATTCCCTGAGAAAGTCTACGCTCCAAGGATGTTATTTCATTATTCAAAAGTGAGCTAGCACGCACAATGAAGTTATCCATAGTCCCCACTAATTGCGTGCCAGTCTTAGATGCAGAACTCCTTGTCTCACGGCCCGACATTTGTAAAGAAAGGTCCAATGTACTGTGAATACAAAAGGTACTTGCGGATCGAAGAGGGATGGGCCGATCCGGTCTCCCCCGGGCTCTAACGGGCTACAACGGGCCCGCTCTTGGCCCGGTCTTCGCCCGCGCTTCACCCGCGCGCGTCCCGCGTTCGCGGAAATAGACGGGGTTAAGTAGGAGGAGGAGGAGCGGGCGGGAAGAGGCAGCAGGTGTGCGCGATGGCCTGGCGCAATCACCTGTGGGCCTCGCAGTCCCGCTCCCGGTGGAAGAGTCCTCAGAACAAGCACGGAGAGGCAAAACCCGGAATGGAGCACGCCGGCTCTCACTGTCACGAGTTGATCCACAGAGGGCAAACCGTCAAGTTTAAAAGTTCAGGCAGTTCCAGGAAATCCAATTTTCTAGTCCCGTACCTGGCAAGAAACGACTTCGAGCGGCTCCCGCGGAGCGGGGGCCGCGAGTCGTATTTAAGTGCTTTTCAGGGAGGAGTGCGCGGGAAGAGGCAGCAGGTGTGCGCGATGGCCTGGCGCAATCACCTGTGGGCCTCGCAGTCCCGCTCCCGGTGGAAGAGTCCTCAGAACAAGCACGGAGAGGCAAAACCCGGAATGGAGCACGCCGGCTCTTACTGTCACGAGTTGATCCACAGAGGGCAAACCTTCAAGTTTAAAAGTTCAGGCAGTTCCAGGAAATCCAATTTTCTAGTCCCGTACCTGGCAAGAAACGACTTCGAGCGGCACTTAAATGCCTGGGATTCAGGTAGTCTCCAGAGGGGCCTTGAATAGTCCTGCATAATGTTCACTGAAAACCGGATAAACCTAACCTTTCTGCGCCGTATAGGTGTATTTCTTTAATAAACAACAAATCCAAGATTTCAGGTATTGTAAACGACATTTTTTTATTTATGTGTTGGTTTTGAAAATAGCGAAATTAATAGCTTTGTCATTTACAATGCCAATATTTTCAACTTTCGCAAATGTGACACCTATAGCATTTGTAATGCAATATGTGTTGTATTTACGTGACTTGGATGTATTGATATTACAAATAGTGGCTTTTTTTTTTTATTAATACTTAAATAAAAGTTACTGTAATTTATAATGGCAATAGCTTAAACTTTTGTACATAACTTTTGTGAAGATTATGTTCAGTGTAATTTATTGTGAAGAAAATCCAAGAACAGAAGTGAAATATTAATCTTTTTGTGACATTTGTAATAAAGCTTGAAACATTGAGAGAACATATTTGAACCAGTTGTTGAATGGTTGCACAGATTGATGCTGTGGTGGCGACGAGTGATGTTGTGGTGGCGACGAGTGATGTGATGGCGACGAGTGAAACTGTGGCGTTCAGTGATGCTGTGGTAGCGCTTAGTGATGTTGTTGTGCCCCTGAGTGATGCTGTGGTAGTGCTGAGTGATGCTGTGATGATGCGATAGATAGTGAGTGCGATAGATTTATTTATTTTATTTATTTATTTTTGCGATTTTATATAGCGCGAACTTTACCCGAAGGTGTCAGAGAGCTTTACATAAGGACCAGTTGAAAAACATAAGGACTTCGGATTACATGCGTTCCATAAAGGATACAAACAGAAAAAAATTGCAAATGTACAAGATGTAAAGTCACACAAGGAGATACATAGATAGATAGATAGATAGATAGATAGATAGACAATGTGTTGAGAGGGAGTGAAGGGTGAAATAACTTGCAATAACATCTACCATCGTACTGCCCTAACAGCCCCACATAACGCCTTAATTTGCTAAAATGTGAGGGACAGTACAGCAGCAAAAAGTGTATTGAAAGGATAACGCCAGCAGCGTGGGTAATGTAATAAAGGGAGTGGCTTAAATAACGAATTCCTGCTTAGCTTAGTGTGCTGCCCCACTTGTATTTTGGCTGTTTCTGTCATTACATCCAGATATATGATACAACGAGTAGTAGCATACTGACAATAAGATAAGTCGGTCTATTGGGTTTGTCAATGGTTGTTTTTTGCATAAGATAAATAAGCAGCAACGATGGCTTGGGTTATAGTATGCGGCAAGGTTGGATATAACTTTTTTTTTTTTTTTAAAGAGGCCAAATTATGCAGCTTAATGCAGCACATTTGGGTGCATGGGGGGGGGTACTAAAGATGCGCAAGCTGCGGAAAGATAGTGTGAACACAAGTCACTTGGGGGACATTACCTGGCCTGTAGTCACATCACACGGCTGATGTACGCCCATCCAATACCTGGCCTCTCTGAAGAGAGCACGCAGCGATGGTCAACTATGTGCGAGCGTGTGAAGGGGTGCACAGTGCTGAAGGAGGTTACAATGGGTTGAAAGGGAGTGAAGGGTGAAATAACTTGCAATAACATCTACCATCGTACTGCCCTAACAGCCCCACATAACGCCTTAATTTGCTAATATGTGAGGCACAGTACAGCAGCAAAAAGTGGATTGAAAGGATAAGGGGTTGGCCTAACGGCTAGGGCGCTCGACCTGGGGATCTGGGTTCGAGTCTCGGTAACGACGCCAAAACCTCCTGTGATTCTGGGCAAATCACTTAATTTCCCTATGCCTAAAATGAATGCGTGTCCTCATGTAACGTAACTGGTGCTATGTAAAGCGCTCTGATACCCGATTCAGTTCCGGTCTAGTTCGCGCTATATAAAACTCTGCAAAAAAAAAAAAAAACCAGCAGCGTGGGTAATTTAACAAGCCATAGTTGCTGCTTATTTATCTTATGCAACCAACAACCATTGAAAAAGCCAATAGTCCTAACTTGTTGTAGGTATGATGTTACTTGTTGTATCATATAACTGGGTGTAATGACCGAAACAGAAAAATACAAGTCGGGCGACCCATTACGCTAAGCACAGATTTTTAGCTTACTTGTTTTTAAGCCACTCCCTTAATTACGTTGGCCACGACCCTTTGAGAAGCCCCTCAGTTTTTTCATCCCACTTAAAGCTCTGCCCTTAATGCCTCTGGGTCAAAGCTGCGTTGTATAAAATAGCAAACAAATAAATGGATACACGACTGAGTAAAGCTGCCGCGAGGTCAGCATCCTGCTGCAATCTAGGTGAAGTGCTTCTGCTGGGAGCTGTACTGATGGCAGCACGGGCGGTTATTAGTGTGTCGTAATCCCTCCGCATCCTAGAACTTTAAGGATATCCTGGGGCTGCTCGCCCATGGAAAATGTAGTTCCTGGGTCCCAGAACAGGATGCAGGCCGCATTGCTGTGTAGTGCTGCTGCTAGAATCAGAGACCCCGCTTTGGGAGCACCACTTCGACAGTCAAGACCAAGAAACACCATAGCGGGCATGCAGAGGCGAAGCCCCATTGCCCACAGGTATGTCCACCGACTGGCCGGGAATTGTACGGGGGCCAATGGATTGTGTAGAATTGTGAAGCAAAAAATAGAAATGCATGCGCCCACCACGCAGACCAAGCGTGGTGTACCGCTGCAAAACAAAACATAGTATTAATTAAAAAATGATTTGGCGAGCTCAGTCTTCCTGAGCAATTTCATAAAGTAACTACTGCCTCGCGCCTAATTGACGCGGCGCAAAACAAAACATAGATTTAATTAAAAAATGATTTGGCGAGCTTCGTCTTCCTGAGTGATTTCATAAAGTAACTACTGCCTCGCGCCTAATTGACGCGGCGCGCGGGGGTGGGGGGAGTTGTGTGTGTGTGCCTGCGTTAGTGTGTGCATGCGTGAGTGTGGCTGGTGTGTGTGTGTGCATGCGTGAGTGTGGCTGGTGTGTGTGTGTGCATGCGTGAGTGTGGCTGGAGTGTGTGTGCATGCGGGAGTGTGGCTGTGTGTGTGTGTATGTGTTAGTCACTTGCTGAGAATGTGGGATAGGAGATGTGCACGGCGCCGGGCTGGGCATGCGCGCCCACGAGATGAAATCTCAGAGGGCTTGCTCGTGCACATCCCCTGTCTCACATTCCCGGCAAGCCGGCAGCAATAGGTCTTTCGCTTGACAGCGAGACCTAAAAAGCTGGCAATTTTTTTTTTTTTAATCATGAAAAGCTGTCAAGTGGCTCTTTGTGGCAGCTGTAACATTTCTTCTGCTGCACATGACCAGGAGCATGCTGCAGTCTTAAAGTTCTGCATCTAAAAGTTTTGACAAGCAGCGTCCCTCCCCTTCTCCAAAGCCAGAAGCACATCAAAGAAAGCGAAGTATGTAGCTCTTTACGTGCTGATTATTGTGTCAAAAATGTCAAACGCAGACAGATGCCAACACCTAAAATATCAGCACAATTAAATACTTTGTTGTTTTTTGACCAATTCCTCCTCACCTTCATGGCCCACCCATGCTTCTACACGGCCCACCCAAAGAAAAAATTCTAGAGCCGGGCCTGTTGGGTAACATGGTCCAAAAAAACATGCACAATGTTGCCACTGTTTGCTCTGCTTTAGGATTGCAAGGAAGGGTCGGCTAGTTTGACACACTTTGCTGTGTCCCTTCAAAACTACCAATAAAAGGTGTGTCTCTTAATAAATTAATTTGCAAAAAGCCCAATATGGGCCATTTTTTCAGGGGGAGAAGGGTCCCTCCAACTTCCCTGGTAGAATGGCTCACTTAATCCATGCAGTTTAAGGCAGCTATGCACGCCACCACACGACTTACAAAAGTTCATATCCGAAACTGCACATATATAAATATATACTGGGAAAGCGAAACTACAAATCCCAGAATGCTAAGGTAGGCTAACTAACACGACAGCACAAGTTCAAGATGTCATAGAATGCTTGTGTCGGCACTGCAATTACGGACATCTATAGACCTCTGAATAAAGTATTCCATACCTTAACTCCTGAGCAGCCTCCTCTATGGGAATGATCATGTGCGATCTGTGGTCAGTGTACAGGTTGCAGACAACACAAATTGACACCATGTCGTCTCTGCAGTACACTTTCAACTTCTCGTCGTGCTTGGCACACAGGCCAGCCTCCTGAGACCTCGCCGACTGAAGTGCCAGCTGTTGGAATATGCGCACGATGTTCTTCAGCTGCCTGTTCGCTTTGAGGCTTTCCGGGGCACACATCTCCCTGCACTCGGGGCAGGGGGACTGGCTGTCTGCTCCGTCCCAGCACTGAGAGATGCATGCCCGGCAGAAGTTGTGCCCGCACTCGGTGCACACTGGGTCATTGAAATACTCCAAGCAGACAGGACAGGTAATCTCCTCCTGCAGACCCACCACCGGGTTGCCATCAGCCCTCGCCATACTTTGAGAGGAGGTGCACAAGGCGGGGCTTACGTGTAGGGCGGGGAGGACAAGAAATGCGAGCGCAGAAACTGAAAATAAGCTGCGGTGGGGGCAAGAGGAGCGCGTCACCAGGTACGAGACTCCTCCTGGCTCGTTATTACAGCGTTGGGTGGCGGCGGGGAGCGGAGACACATTGCTCGGTGTGTGGCCAGGGAGCGGGCAGCGGCGTGGGGCGCGATTGAAAGGCATGAAGTGAGGCTGCGGTCGGGAGTCGGATTAAAGCAGAGGACCGGCAGCAGCGGAGGGCAAGCTCGCAGTCTACTGTAATGGTGAGAAGGAGGGAGGGAGGGTACGTGCGTGGGTGTGTGGCTGTGTGGCTGTGTGGGTGTGTGTGGGTGTGTGTGGGTGTGTGTGGGTGTGTGTGTGTGGGTGTGTGTGGGTGTGTGTGGGTGTGTGGGTGGGTGTGTGGGTGGGTGTGTGGGTGGGTGCGCGTGAGCGCGGTGGTGGGGGGCGTGCATGTGTGTGTGGGGGGCGTGCATGTGTGTGTGTGTGTGTGTACGTGTGTGTGTGTGTGTATGTGTGTGCGCATGCGCTCTATTGAGAGCGGCGATAGCCTGTCTTGCTGTGAATCTGACACAGGGGATGGGCACAGCGCCGGGCTGGGCGTGCGCGCCCACGAGGTGAAGTCGACGCTCGTGCCAGACCCCTGTCTCAGATTCCCAGGAGACGGACGGCTATAGTTGTCGCGCTAGACGCATGCAAGCATGCGTATTCTAGCTCGACCTAAAAACTGAGGGGATTTCTCGCCAAGCCATTTGAACAGAGAAAAGGAATGAGACAGTCATGTCATTATCGCCCGTCCTTTACCCTGGCAGTCGACCTCTAAGGCAATGTGGTAGGTCGTGTGGATGGAGAGACCGGGTGGGGGCTGCGAGGATCTGACATACCCTTCACCCCCACTTTGCTTATAAAAGTTTTTTGCACTTTGTGGATAATGCTTCATTACTTGTGAACCTCTGAGTGAGACTCGTGGGTTTGGAAACCCTTTTCCAAGCAAAGGCTCTACGACCCTTTATGGTTTACTCTCATAGGTTTTCGGACCAGGACCAGGTTAACAAACACTGTGGGGATACACAAGTTCCTAAAGTTTCACGAACCCACATTAAGCCCTTTGCTGCTAGGCCTTTCACACCCCACCCTAGTGCTAAGCCTTTATTTTGGCTATTTGGGGTAGTTCACGCTTAGGCCCCTGTAACTTTTTGTTCATATAAGGTATCCACCTCAAATTTGCATTCTTTTTTCCAACACCCTGAGGATTCTAACGGTACCCAGGGTTTGTGAATTAGCCTGTAGTGGTCCCAGAAATTAGCCAATATACAGCTACATTTCTTTTTTTTTAAATGGTGAAAAAAGTGCTGTAGAAGAAAGCGTCTGATTTTTTTCCCATGTATATGGTATAAACAAAGTGATTGTGGTGCTGAAATCACTTTCTTCTCTGCTTTCATAGACAGGCATTTCTACACATTTTTGGCATTTAACTGGGACATTGCCTATTTTTGCTATATTCTGTGCTTTCATCGTCCTTCCAGTTAGTGGAAGAAATTGATGTGAAAGCAATGCAGGATCCCGGAAAGCTATACATTTCTGAAAAGTAGACAATACTGAAGCAAGGGGTCATTTGTGTAGATCTTTTAAGTTTTTTTTTTATAGAAACCAACAGTTGAAAATAAAAAATATTGAAATTGAGTTGAAAAAAACGGCCAGTCGTGCAAACGTTTTCACTTGTAAAAACTTCTAGGTATGACAGATTATTGAAAGCTATGTACAGTTACATCTGCTGGACTCTTCTGGTTACAGGGATATATAGGACTTGTAGGTTCACCAAAAACCAGAGGAACCCAGAGCCAATAACTGAGCTGCGTCTTGAAATGATTTTTCAGTGCGTACCGGGTATATAGCAATTCATTTGGTAAAATATAAAGAGTGAAAAATAGGTACCAAGGAAACCTACACATTTCGAAAATCGGAACTAGACAGAGTTTAGAAGCAGTGGTTATTTGCACATCTCCAAAATTGTGGGTACCCATAAAATATTAAAAAAATATAGTGCTTGGAGTTTGCAGTGCTATCCCCTTCATCCCTATGTATGTGGTCCTTTGGTCCACACACTCAACTGAGGTATCATTTTACTCGGGAGACAGGGGAACGCTGAGTGGTAGGACATTTGTGCCGGCACGGTCATCACAAACAGAAATGGGAGGACAATTTTTTGTTTTTTTTAGCCAAATTGGAGGTTTGCATGGGATTCTGGGTAGGAAAACATTGGGGAATTTACACAAGCCATAGCTCTCTGAACTCTTCCGGTGTTTTGAGAAATGTGTGGGTTGTGTAGGTTTCCCTAGATTGCCCCTGAGCCCGGGACTGAAAAACGCAGGTGACCCCTTGCAAAACCAGGTTGTTTTGCGGTAGATAATTTTGGTGTCTCCACAATACGTTTTGGGACCTTCCCTGCTGCAGGTACCTGGCCCACCCACATAAGTGAGGTACCATTTTTATCGGGATACCTATGAGACCGTTGGGTGGTAGGAAATTTGTGTCAGCCCGGTGAGCCCACAACTTTCCAACAGAGACATGCGAGAATAATTTAATTTTGTTCAGCTAAATTTGAGGTTTGATGGGGATTCTGGGTAGGAAAACTTTGGGGGAGCTAGAAGTCACACCTCCCTGGACTCTCCTGGGAGTCTAGTTTTCAGAAATGCCTGGGATTGGTATGTTTCCCTAGATGACCACCGAGCCAGAGATCCAAAACAAAGGTAACTCCCTCGCAAAACAAGGTCTTTCTGTGAAAGATAATTTTGAAGTTTCTACAGTACATTTTAGGCCGTTTCCTGTCGCAGACACTAGGCCTACCCATACAAGTGAGGTGGAATCGGTTGCTGCCAACCTGGATGCTGACATCACACCGGCCGATGTTCTGGAGGCCATTCAAGGACTTTCAGTTGGTAAGGCCCCGGGAGAAGATGGCTTTTGCGCTGACTTCTACAAAACGTTTGTGTCAGACCTCTCCAACCTCCTGGCACGGCTGTGTAACACCTTCAGTTCCTCCGGGAAACGCATCCCCTCTATGTGTTAGAAAATAATCAACAAGCATGAACATCACCGGCGCCATCTTGCCTAACAAGAAGCCATCGCCCACACGTAAACAGCATCCATTTTAGGTGCCGCGGACATCTCGTGCTTTTCAAGTCACCTATGATTCACCCTGACCCTGCAACCATCCCCGGTGCCCTGATTCAGCATGACCAAATGCACTAAGGTCATAAAACCTTGTCAGCCTGACAAAGCCCCGGAGCCACTTCCCACCCTAAAACACATTCGTCCTTTCATCCCCTGTACATGAGCCAGGCCTTCTGATAACCCCCAACTGCACCTGGCCACTTGATCCGGTCCCAGGCTGTAAACCAAGCCTTGCGGATGTACTTTATTGCCCCCACACTGCAAGACATTGTTGCACTAACAGAAATGCATGACCTCATCACTTGCACAACCTTTAGATCTGACCGATCCCACACACTTTTATGTCCTGCTGGAATGTCCAGCTACAAGATGGCAATCATCTGTTAGATTTAGGAGGGGGAACAACAGCTGGTGGGTCTGTGTGGGAACCGGCTGGAGGCAGGAATTCCTAGGATGTTTGACCACTAATAAAGTTACTGAAAATGGCATAAAATGTGGGGCAGCGGAGAAGTTGTTAGAACACCTCCTGAAGACATTGACTTGTGTCAGGCCTGTTGTGTTCTCCTCTGGAGTAAAAAAACCTGTTCTTTGCTGTCCAGTTCCAGCGCCGGTCTCTTTAATTTGGTAACTATCGATGGGAATTAGAGGCGCCTTGCGCCAAACAGCTTTGTTATTCGTTAAAGATTGGCTGTTTTTCCACAATTGTCGTCCCAACGTGGCGCCCATCAGAGACATGCGGGTCCAGGTAGAGAGGTCCTAACGACGGAGTGAACGACTGCAACGATTGGGAAAGTGCACCCACCCAAAAGAGACCCTTGTCTGGGCAGCCGATCATCCGAACTTAACCGGTTCCGAACGGACCTCTCTCGAGTGACCTGCGATCCTGACTGGGATCCCACAGGAGTGCTGCGGTAAAAATGGAGTAAGAGAACGATCGGGCCCTGGAAAGGGAAGGCAAAGAACTGTCCACGTGGTCCGGGTAAGATTAAGTAGAACGTTTATACGTCTGATTGGTAGCATGGTTTATCCATCTGATTGTTTGATTGACTGTATTGGAATTGTTTGGATTGAAATACTAGTATTGCGCTTTATTGGTTTGTTTAGCTCGTTAGCTATTTGGTACGTTGGTTCTCTGAGATATTCCCTGCTTGCAAACAACGAAGAATAGGAATATTCTCTATTTGCAGACAGCGAAGGATAGGTAGTGCGGACCTTTGTCCACAATTGTTTGAGATTTTCACTTGTCCGATTATAAATCATGCCTATCTTCTCCCCACTGATTGGTAATTGGTTCAACCCTTCCTGTTTATTAGAGGTCAGTCATCCGGCTCCACCAGAGGGCACCCCTATTAAAAAGGACATGTATAATATGGATTAGCCGCTGTAGCTTTTAGCAAACTATGGCATAAAACTCACTCGGAAAAATCGAGTAAATCAGCAGGCCATCAGATCTTTTGACCCCGCTAAAATGGAAACACTAGGAATAGCCCTTTACGAGAAATATGGAATTAGCAACCTGAAAATTGATTGATGGGAAGTTTTTTGAATAATGGTTACTATTTGCAAATAGTAAAGGACAGGTAATGCAGACTCCTTGTCTGAATTTAGGATTATTTGAGAGATTCTTTTGACCGATATCCATCATGCCTGTCTTTTCTGAAGTTATTGGAAAATGGTTGTTTTAGCTTGAATTGTTTGTTGAAGAAAAAGTATGGTATTTGTCCCATAATGTATGACTCATTGAGGAACAAATACGCAAAAAAGGACCTCGAATTTAAATGGCCAGTAAAATGAAGTAACTATTATAAAAAGTTAAAAAGATACAGTACACAGAAACAATGTCAAAAGAATGGTCAAGATCTGTTGTATTTTATAGTCCTACAACGTAAGCAATTGGTAAAGATCCTGATATTTAGATATATCAATGAAGAGGACAGTAGATCAAACCTCTTTTACTTAGCAGGTCCCTCGAAGGAGCAAAAGCGCACCTTTTTCAAACGAGGAATCTTTGTTTACATTACAGTTGTAAGGTTCCCAAAGCCCGAAATGTGTTAGCTATGAACCCCAAGTGCATTCTGGTCCTTGGAGTCCTAAACATCGTAATCTTTGTTTTACACACCACGTGTTTCAGAGTTTTTCAAATGCTCCTAAACCTCACCAAAGGAATGCCATCCAGTCTAACATTAGGCAGGAGTAAGTTATAAACGTATTAAGTAAAAAGGAGAGAAAAATCTTCTCTAAAACATATTTGCCTGCATGGCCGGAGCCAGGGCTCGAAAAAAATCGCAAGACAGCTCGTTTTAAATGTTAGCGTTTGATGTCCTTGCACAAGTCATATGATTAGAATGAACATTTTTAGGAAAGTACCGCTCTGTTTTAACCTCTCGTAACCTCCTAACGCAGCGGTCATCTGTTTAGATTATATATGAAAGACATTTCTAGGCACTGTATTTTAGCAGTCGGACACAAATGCATATTATCGGTTTTTAGAAAGGCACAGTTTCTTTTGTGTGTTATAGATTGGTATGCCTTGCACAAACATTTCAGGCATGGCCTAGTCCGTGTTATGGACCCCATGAATAGGTCTGCCAGCCTTGGCAATTACATATCTGCGATTTTCTGGCACAACTGTGCTCCCGTGTTATCAGACTAGAACTGCGCTGTGTCCTCCACCCGCCGCAAAACTGATCTCCGTGCAGACATCAGACAAGTCTGTTAGTGGTCTTACCGTGTAGCAAAAATGCATACCATTGAAAGCGCGAATGCACCCAGCAAAACTCGCTACCACCTATAGTTTCCCTGCTCCACGAATAGGAACAGCCCCAGGCCACTGTAGATCGTTTTCTTCAATGAGAACATTGATCCATCACCCTCCCCTTACCTTATACTGAGTACCTCTGGCCTCTGACCCTTTACTACACGCGGTCTGTAATACCACACTCGGACGATCTATGTAGTGAGCATCCTATCATTGGTTGTCTTTGCCGCACTAACAGTTCTTCTGGGCTTCAATGCCGAGATGCCAAGGAGTGCATCCCAAGAGATAAGTCAGGTACATGGTAAGTAAAAATATTTTCGTTATAATGCGCGCTGATGTGCTTTGAATGCTGCCCCTCCCCCTCTTTTCTTTCTGTAGGTTACATCGGAGTTTCAGCTGAAGAATGGAGAAGGCCTAATTGCACCGTGTTCCACGCGAAAAATAGGTTACTACTGCGAGATGGTACGTTGTATGCAGAGGCTATCTCTGGGAGCGTGAAAAATTATATGGAATGAATGCGTGTGTCTCCTGATTTGTATGGTATGAATGCGTACGTGTCGTGTACGCCTGGGTCGATAAGAGAATGCTTTTTGTAGGACTGAAGTGTTCATCGAACGGTTAATGGGATGAGAAAAATAGGCCTGAACATGGTACCTACATGCGAAAGACGATTAGCGTTTTTGAAATATAGCACGTTCCTTACTTAGAAACGAGTCTCTCTCTAAAGCTAGCGAATGGGAGGGCAGCCTACATCAGGAGCTTTAAGGATTATTGCAGTACATCGAGCCTGACTCCAACCGATATCCCAAGTGTGCGACCAAAGTAATGCGCACCTGCGAGTTCACCAAATAGAGAAATGAAGAGTCCCCCGCGTTGGGGTTCATCCAAATCCTCCGCCACTCAGAAGTTCGAGATATTGTCATGTTTTAGATTTACCCCTTCTTCCATCCACATAGAAAAATAAGAATTGTACCGTCACACGTCCGACTGACATCCCTCCTTTACCTCAACCATCGTTGCTAGATGTTGGGGGACCCCACCGTGAGTATAAGTACGACTCGGCTAGTGTCCGACCAATTAAAAGGGAGTAAGTATTTTCAAAATAAGGCCATCGGCCAAAAATTGTCAAATATTGGGAAAGAAGGAGCCTGACCCCCGAATAAATTAAGTAGAGTACTGAGAATACGCAACATGCATGAAAAAGCCCTTTTTGTCCAAAATAACTGTTTTGTCTTTGGTTTTTTGTACTGGATGCATGCACTGTCACGCCCTATTCGATATGTGTGTGTACGTAAACTATGCATTTAGGTTTTCCCTCGGCTTGTGTGTTTTATATGTAAACCAACCTGTACTGTTCTATGTTGTATATGTACTGAACAGCCTATTATTGTACACGCTCTCTATGTTGTACGTGTACTGAATAGACTATTGTTGTGCACGACGCTCTCTCTCGGAGAGCTCACTTTTGAATAAATGACGACACTGTACCTCACCGGTACACGCCCAATTGGCTTTAAACACGACAGTATTTGAACAAATTGACAGAGACAAAATATCACATTTTGCCATATTACCTCTCCTTTCTGTAAATTGATGGAACTTAATTGGCTGAGAAAGAAAGGACAGGTGAGACAACTGATGTCCCCTAATCTGGACCTTAAAAGGTAACTATATGTCAGTAGCTTTTGCTTGAAGTGCTTTAGTGACACAACATTCATCGTTCATATTATCCCGCCCATTGCACATAAGTAGAGTGACCAAAACGTCCCTGTTTTTCCAGAATGGTCCCAGTTTTGTACCAGCTGTCCCAGAGAATTTTAGGAAATGTAGCTCATGTACCGGTTTTTAAAGAGAAATTGACTAAACCTGATAGAAGTTAGCCGTTGTTTCCAGAAAAGATTTAATTGACAAGCAAGCCGCCAGGTTCAAAATTCGCAATTTATGTAAGTTCTTACTGACCGTTCTGTAGCTCTCTGCTAAGGAACGCACTCGTAGCTTGAAGTAAGATCATAGTCCTTCTCCCAATTTTATGAAATGTCCCTAGTTGTTTTTACTTTAAGATTCCGGTCACCCTAGATATAAGTTGCATGGACATGATTTGATTTCAGATTTGTAGAAAAATATAGCTCAACAGGGTTTAGTTTAGAACAGCGAGTCTCTGCCGGAGTAGCCGGTTTGAATTTGACAGACCATGTAATTGATAGATATTAGATTTCTTGCCACAATTGTTAATGAAAAAGGAATGAACACCAAGGATAAAAATTGTGGTGGAAATTCGTAAGAAATGCTTGCAGACCTGCACCACAGTAATGATTTATGAGTTAGTAGACACCGATGCAAGGATCAAAAAGTATCCACCCTATCGCCATTTTGAGTAACCGATAAACGTTTCCCCAGCTACTTGGGGTTGGGAGAGAAATTGAATTGTGTAAACGTCTTCCCCTGCCAGTTCTCTAAAAATTGTTTTGTACTGATTTAAAGATATCATGCAGTCGTCGGAGGAGAGGGGCCGGACGTGACGCACAGCCTGGCTGCAGCTCGTGGAACACCTATGACCTCGACCAAGGTGGAGCCGCAGAGCAAAGAGATGCTGGACGAGGCACCATTCCCAACATGGAAAATGAAAGAAAGAAGGGCTGTCCAGAAGCCCCCAATCTGTTGATCAGCCGGTGCAGAGAAGTCCCAGCCCATTGAGCCTAATTGATGGGCCCACTTGCGTGAAATTTCTGCCTCCCTTGGTCCATTTCAGATCTGACCCCACTCCACCCTCTCTTCCCTCGACCTTCCAAAGCACACCACCTTTTTGAAATTTGGTACATCACCGGCACCTCCAACAAACGTCTTTTGTCCGATATTTATGGTTTTCTCAACAAGGCGCGGATGCAGGCCAAATCCCCAGCGCAGCGTAGGTGGGAGGTGGAGCTGAGTTGGGAGTTCGTCCCGAATGAATGGGCTGATATTATCCACAAGGCCCAGGCCTCATTGTGTAGCTCCTCAGGGAAAGAAATGCTCCTGAAAATTGCTCATTATTGTTACTACACCCCAACAAGGGTTGCTAAATGGAAGCCCCGCTGCAGCAATCTCTGCTGGCGCCAGTGCGGGCAGGAGGGTATATTGTCCCATTTTCTGTGGCAGTGTCCTAAGATACATGCTTTTTGGTAGACTATCCTGCCCATCATTGATCAAATTTATCAGACAGAACTCCCCCTATTCCCAAGCTACATCCTCCAGGGTCTGCCCAATCTTCTCACGTACACCCAATCGGTCATGTAGGGGCAGGGCGATCACTCTAGCACTAGAGGCCGCCAAGCAGGTTCTCCTGGCAAAGTGGGGCAAACCTGACATCCCAACGAAGTTAGACTGGTTACACAAATTGTGGGAGGTTGTTGGGATGGAACGGATCACTGCAGGCATCAATCATACATTGCCAAAATTTGACAAGACCTGGGGTACCACAGTGGCATACTTATATTCAGAGTTCATAGCGCTCACCTGCCCTCGTTACCTACGAGTCCCAAGATTTCCCTCAACGCCACTAATGAAACCACCGCCTCCACCGAGGGAGCACCAGCCTTAGATCCCTACCATGTCTCAAAGTATACAGTGGGCAGATCTCTGTCCTATATCTTATCTATTTCTCCGAATCTCATCCTTGCCTTCTTTCCTTTCATTCTTTGGTCCCTTTCCTTTCTCTTTAATAAAGTTTGATCTTAAATAAGATGTTACTTGCCGGTCAGTGGTTGTAGGTGGGTGTGTGGTTACTGAATGCATCCTATCCAATAAAAAGATTTGAACCATAAGATGGCAACCTCCTCAATATGAACACTAGAGAGTAGCTCTCCCGCCTAGGGAGAGAACGCCCCTATGCACAACTGTAAGAGGACCAATGGGTCTGATTCAATACATCCAGTTTTTCAACAAAACGGTGTCCAAATCGGAGATATTTTCACATTTCCAATTTTATTGGATAAAGCTTTAGAGGATGCAATCGTGTATATGCTGTACATCAAGCATGGTGATCCGAAGCCACATATATAATTCAAGGTGTGTTCATTATCACACAACCCAATGCATTTCGGGCGGAGCCCGTCGTCAGGGGGTTACTCTACAACAAAAACAAAATAACCGGCTATAGTCATATGGTAGAAAAATAATGACGGTCAAAAACAGGAAACGCGGTGCATGCAGCGTGGTGAATGACGGAAATGAGTGATCATGCGAGAAAAAATAATTAGGAAATCACAATATTCGAAGAAATAAACCCAAGTGTCTCCGCGTGGTGAAATAATGTAAACCGCAAAGATTAGTGCCTAAAACAGAAAAAGCCTTTACCCAGTGTCCATCCGGTTATACAAATGAAGTTACACGGTGTCTAACCTCCAGCGGGTTTCCCCACGTGAACGTGCATCTAAGAGATCATAACTCAATTAAAGTGCCCAAAGGCGTGCGTCCCGGGACCGGGTACTTACTTGTGTGATAATGTCCAGCGGACTCGTAAGAGTTCCATGAAGGTGACAGCGCGGTGTACTACGCTGAGAGTACAAGTAATGTGTGCTGGAAAGTGAGAAAGGACTAAACGGCCCGAAGGGTCAAAGTGAAAGAAAAACGTGAGAGCCATGATGTAGAGGATAAAGTCACAGACAGGAAACATAAAACATAAGAAGGAACATCAAATGTCAAAATTATATTAAGGTATACCATTATGAAGACAGAAGCATAAATTCATAAATAACACAAAAATTCAATGCGGTCATTGAGCCCCAAGGGCGCCATCGTGGACAGATAACGAATCCAAAAGTTCTCCCTTTTGAGTAGCAAGTTCTTGTTATTCGCGGTGATAGGTACTTGTTCCAGTATCTGATATTTCAGTTGGGCCACTGAGTGTCTATTTTCCAGAAAGTGGGTGGCAACCGTAGATTTTAGATTCCCAGTGCGGATGTTGCTCTTATGTTCTAAGATCCTGATGCGGATCTTGCGTTCAGTATGTCCCACATAGCATTTGCCACACGGGCATTTCAATACATATATGACATTTTTGCTATTGCATGTAGCATTGACTCTTAATTTTATAGGGTTTCCTTTCATGGGATGGTTGATCTGGTTACCTGTGATACAGTTATTGCAATTACTGCAATTGTGACATGGTTTGAGACCGGTGTATATAACATTCGATTTGGGTCCACTGATGTTATTCAAAGCCTCTTTGATGTTCTTGCCCCTGGTAAATGCAAAGATGGGTGTTTCATTGAATATGCCTTTGAAATCAGCTTCCATGGTCAAAATGGGCCAATGTTTCCGGATGATTTTTTGGAATTGTGCAGATGCTTTAGAATACTTGGAAACGACCACTAGTCGATCAGATGGTGTCTTTTGTCTAGGAAGGAGCAAGGATGCTCTGGTGCATTTCTCACTTCTTTCCATGGCTAAGTCCAATATTGGTGTGGGGTAACCACGAGCTTTCAACCGTTCCAAGACTGTTTGGATTTGAACTTTGCTCTCACCGGGTTTAGACACAATTCTTTTGACCCGTAGAATCTGGGCATAAGGTAGGTTGTTTTTTAATCCCATGCGGTGGAAGCTTTGATAGTGGAGGGTTGAATTTCTGTCGGTTGGTTTCCTGAAGATGGACGTGGACCAATCTCCCGGTTCTCTTGAAATTTTCACGTCCAAATAATGGGCGCAGGATGTACTGTAATCCCATGTGAATTGTATCCGTGGTGTTATGGGCAGGCACCGCTGAAACCTTGGTCACCTTTCTCAACACCTGGAATCAGGTCACACCACGGATACAATTCACATGGGATTACAGTACATCCTGCGCCCATTATTTGGACGTGAAAATTTCAAGAGAACCGGGAGATTGGTCCACGTCCATCTTCAGGAAACCAACCGACAGAAATTCAACCCTCCACTATCAAAGCTTCCACCGCATGGGATTAAAAAACAACCTACCTTATGCCCAGATTCTACGGGTCAAAAGAATTGTGTCTAAACCCGCTGAGAGCAAAGTTCAAATCCAAACAGTCTTGGAACGGTTGAAAGCTCGTGGTTACCCCACACCAATATTGGACTTAGCCATGGAAAGAAGTGAGAAATGCACCAGAGCATCCTTGCTCCTTCCTAGACAAAAGACACCATCTGATCGACTAGTGGTCGTTTCCAAGTATTCTAAAGCATCTGCACAATTCCAAAAAATCATCCGGAAACATTGGCCCATTTTGACCATGGAAGCTGATTTCAAAGGCATATTCAATGAAACACCCATCTTTGCATTTACCAGGGGCAAGAACATCAAAGAGGCTTTGAATAACATCAGTGGACCCAAATCGAATGTTATATACACCGGTCTCAAACCATGTCACAATTGCAGTAATTGCAATAACTGTATCACAGGTAACCAGATCAACCATCCCATGAAAGGAAACCCTATAAAATTAAGAGTCAATGCTACATGCAATAGCAAAAATGTCATATATGTATTGAAATGCCCGTGTGGCAAATGCTATGTGGGACATACTGAACGCAAGATCCGCATCAGGATCTTAGAACATAAGAGCAACATCCGCACTGGGAATCTAAAATCTACGGTTGCCACCCACTTTCTGGAAAATAGACACTCAGTGGCCCAACTGAAATATCAGATACTGGAACAAGTACCTATCACCGCGAATAACAAGAACTTGCTACTCAAAAGGGAGAACTTTTGGATTCGTTATCTGTCCACGATGGCGCCCTTGGGGCTCAATGACCGCATTGAATTTTTGTGTTATTTATGAATTTATGCTTCTGTCTTCATAATGGTATACCTTAATATAATTTTGACATTTGATGTTCCTTCTTATGTTTTATGTTTCCTGTCTGTGACTTTATCCTCTACATCATGGCGCTCACGTTTTTCTTTCACTTTGACCCTTCGGGCCGTTTAGTCCTTTCTCACTTTCCAGCACACATTACTTGTACTCTCAGCGTAGTACACCGCGCTGTCACCTTCACGGAACTCTTACGAGTCCGCTGGACATTATCACACAAGTAAGTACCCGGTCCCGGGACGCACGCCTTTGGGCACTTTAATTGAGTTATGATCTCTTAGATGCACGTTCACGTGGGGAAACCCGCTGGAGGTTAGACACCGTGTAACTTCATTTGTATAACCGGATGGACACTGGGTAAAGGCTTTTTCTGTTTTAGGCACTAATCTTTGCGGTTTACATTATTTCACCACGCGGAGACACTTGGGTTTATTTCTTCGAATATTGTGATTTCCTAATTATTTTTTCTCGCATGATCACTCATTTCCGTCATTCACCACGCTGCATGCACCGCGTTTCCTGTTTTTGACCGTCATTATTTTTCTACCATATGACTATAGCCGGTTATTTTGTTTTTGTTGTAGAGTAACCCCCTGACGACGGGCTCCGCCCGAAATGCATTGGGTTGTGTGATAATGAACACACCTTGAATTATATATGTGGCTTCGGATCACCATGCTTGATGTACAGCATATACACGATTGCATCCTCTAAAGCTTTATCCAATAAAATTGGAAATGTGAAAATATCTCCGATTTGGACACCGTTTTGTTGAAAAACTGGATGTATTGAATCAGACCCATTGGTCCTCTTACAGTTGTGCATAGGGGCGTTCTCTCCCTAGGCGGGAGAGCTACTCTCTAGTGTTCACTTTGTTACACTGCTTGGCCAGACAGTGTTTCCCTTATTGCACACTACAATTCCTTACAACAGACTACTTCCTTGATCGAACTAGCTGTGCGAGATCCTTTTCATTTGTACAAACCTCCTCAATATACCAGAAAATAATGGCTAATTCCCTGGAGAGGCTGACTAAGCCGAAAGCTACACGACAACAGGACGTGGATCCCTAAGAGGATGAGGAGTGGGAGGAAGCGCTCCAGGCCTCAATAGTGATAACTATCAGAGTGGGGTTCAGTTTGAAACCGCTCCACATGCTGCATAGGGCCTACTACACTAGGGAGGTCCTCTGTAAGATGGGGAGGATGGACTACTCTCGGTGTGTTAAAGGCTGTGGGGAGGTAGGGGATTTTCCCTACACGGGGCAGTCCTGCGAGACACTACGCCCTACTGGGTGGTGGAGTTGTTAAACGGTAAAAAATGTATTTTGTTAAGTTACCCTCTACTTCTCTTCCATTTTGTCTACCAGCCCCCATTTTGTGTTTCTGCAAGAACTTTTGCAAAGTTAGAAGTTACGTGTTCACTGAAAGCTGGTTGCGCTGATAATACTTACATGCCAGAGTAGAGGCTCTGCCCTGCAATAAGAGCCCCGAGCATGCAGATGTTCCTATCTACAAGCCCACCAATGCCTGTACCCACCCAGGCCTATCGATGAAAGTGACGTGGAAGGGGGTTTATCAGGATTCAACAGTTCAGCATGTAAGCATTATAGAAAAGGGTTGTGTAAGCATTATGCAACTATGACAAAGGGGTTTTAGTGCTTGTCTTACAGTACCAAATTAGTATTTTATTTCAAAGTTTTATATAGCGCGAACAAGATCTTCGCAGATATCAGAGCGCTTTACATAGAGGGGTACATGAGGGAACATATTCAAACAAATAAATCAGTAGATCACACAGTACAAATATGTGGCTACAAAGCCCATCACGTGAGTAATAAGACAACTAATACAAATAAGTAAAATGGGTCAAACAAGTAGTACAGATCGGTCCAGGGTGTTAACAGAGTTCGAGATAATAGTTCAAGTGTATTTAGCCATGAGGATAGCTTTTACTTCTTTTTTTAAAGAGTGTAGTGGAAGAGATAAGCCTGGTTTCGGGAGGGAGTGAGTTCCAAATCCTAGGCGCCATTCCTGAGAAGGAGCGCTTGTATGTTTTTTCCTTCCGGAATCTTCGAGGTTTCAGCAGAAGATTGTTTGTGCCTCTCGTGTTTCTAATTCCCCCAGAGATTGTCAGTTTCTGAGCGAGGTAGCCGGGTGAATTTAGGTGTACCGCCTTGTGTGTCATGCAGGCGATTTTCAGATGTATTCTGGCTTCAAAAGGCAGCCAATTCAGGGATTTCAAGTCCTGGGTAATATGGGAGTGCTTTTTTGACCCCGTGATGAGTCTCGCTGCAGCATTCAGAGAAGCTCTTAGTGGTGCGGTTGTAGTTAGGGGGAGTCCGCAGAGGGCGGTGCTGCCGTATTCAATTCGTGGGATGACTAGCGCTTGTACTGCGGTTTGGAAGTCTTTGGCTGGGAGGTAGGGTTTAAGTTTCCTCAGAGTATTGATCTGGAAGTTCGCTCCCTTTGTTGCCTTGCTGATATGTTGCTGCATGTTGAGATTGGTGTCGAGTGTTATGCCTAAAGATTTTGCTGAGTCCACGATGGTAGGTTGGACATTGAGTGCGGTTAGGAGTTTAAGCCAAATTTGAGTGGTGGATATCTTCGCTGGAGGTGAGATCAGAAGGAACTCTGTTTTCAGGGCATTGAGTTTGAGGTGATTATCGGCGAGCCAGGATTGGGTGCATCTGATCGTTGAGTTCAGGAGCAAGATGTCATTGGGGGATTGTAATTTGAGGTAAAGTTGGGTGTCATCGGCGTACATGTGAAAGTGTACATTAGATGCTTGTAGCAAGATGGTGAGAGGTTCCATGACTAGGTTGAACAAAGTTGGGGATAGAGAGGATCCTTGGGGGACGCCTAGCGTTACCGGTATTGGCGAGGACATCAGGTTGTTACTCTTGAATTTCTGCGACCTGTTGTGAAGAAAGGAAGTGAACCACTTGAGAACAGTTCCAGATAAACCCATTCTTGTGTTTAGTAGTTCTAGAAGATTCTCATGTTTAACGGTGTCGAATGCTGAAGAGAGATCAAGAAGGATGAGGAGGCAGGTGTCGTTTTGGTCTAGCATTTGAAGTGCGTCGTCAATTATGTGAGTCATAGCAGTTTCTGTGCTGTGTCCTGCTCGGAAGCCTGACTGGTGAGGGTTGAGGAGATCAAATTGCTCAATGTGTTTAGTCAATTGTAGTTGTGCGCATTTTTCCAGCAATTTGGCGAGAGTGGGAATATTGGTGATGGGCCGGTAATTGTTGAGATCAGAGGGGTCGGCTGTAGGTTTCTTTAGTAGAGGTGTGACCTGGCCAACTTTGAGGGAGTCAGGTATGCTTCCTTGTTGGAGAGAGCTGTTGATAATTCTAGTCCAGAGAGGGAGAAGCAAAGGGGTAAAGTTTGCCAATTTCTTCTTCCGAGTATGTGCCGAAGGTTGACTATGTAGCATTGTTTTTAGGTTCAGTGGGTGCTAGGCATTGGGGTTTGGAGTAGAGGCTTGCGTCAATGAGGAGATCGCTTTTTATTTTGTCAGTTTTTTGGATAAAGAAAGCAGCAAAGTCTTCACAAGAGGGTGCCTCAGGCCTAGTGCTGAGTGGTTGGGGTTGCTCCTTGGATTGTGAATTGATTAGCTCAAATAGTTTTCTCGGGCGTTTTTTTGCTTGGTCGAGTTGGAGGCTGAAGAAGTCTGATTTTGAGCGTTTTATTTTCCTGAAGTAGGCGTTTCTCTTTTTCTTCAGATCTTTTAGGTGCATTGCAGAGGGAGCTGATCTCCAGGTACGCTCTGCCATTCGCATGTCTCGTCTATCCTCATTGAGACTCCCGTCGTACCATGGTTTGGAGATTTTAGTAGAGACTCTTTTCAGCTCCATAGGTGCAGCCTCATTAATTATAGAGGTCATAGCGTTGAGATAGTGGTCAGTCAGAGTTTGGACGTCCGTAGCGCCTGTCGGTGGGAGTAGGAGATTGCAACTGTTAGGGGGCAAAGAGCCTGGGTTGAGCTTTTTCGAATCTCTTTTCCAGACTTTGGGCTTGGGGAGTTGAGCCGGGTTAACTTTGACTTTTTCATTGATAAAGAATGTGACAATATGATGATCTGACCAGTCACAGGGTTGGATGGACTCGAGTTGGGTCGAGGGTAGAACCTTTCTCGTGGGTCGGGCTGTTGCATATTTGGGTGAGGTTAAGGGCATCGAGGACATTTTTAAGACTATTTACCACTGCGTCGTTGCGATCGTTCCAGTGGAGGTTGAAGTCACCAAGGTATATTTGGGTGAGTTGCCGTCCGGAATTGGTTGAGATCAAATCCATGATTTGTTGGGAAAAGGTGAAGTTGTCCCTGGGTGGGTGGTAAATGCTGTGAAGAGAGCATATCGGTTTGCCCTCTCTAATGATGTCGAGGCAGATGTATTCCCAGGATGTTGGGGATGGTAGGGAGGTGGAATTGACTTTCTGAACAGAGAGGTTGTTCCTGTAGATGCATGCGATTCCACCACCTATTTTGCCTGTTCTGTCGAGCCTGATAATGTGGTAGTTGGGAGGAACCAAGATGTCCATTATAGGTGTCGAAGATTCAGTTAGCCAGGTTTCAGTCAAAATGAATAAAATACCTGATAGCTGATAAATACCAGGTTTGAAACCATGCTAGTCAGTTCCCTCTCAGACACTTGCAGTGTCTGTATGACAGAGCCCGTTCATGAGATTTAATAAACTTGTGTTTTGTTCCACTGCAGTGTTGATCCTCATTTTGTGAACCCACAGACTAAGGGTGTATCTGCACCAGTGAGACAGATAAAAATCTCACTTCTACAGAGTGTCAGGGCTTCTAAAATGTTAACGGCACCAACGTGGGCAGTACTACAAAGAAGCTGATACTCAATGTTAGGAGAGCTGGTGATCCGCCACGATACACCATGGCGTTCCTAATGGTGGGCCTGGCGGGGCGACAGACTGGGCGAGAGAAGGAAATGGGGTCAGTTTTGGGGGAGCAGAAGAGGCGGGTGGGCAGAATCTGATATCAATGTTTCTTGATATGTACCTTTCATGTGGACTCAAGCAGAGCAACAGTGGCTGCTGATGTTTGGTTGCTTATACGTTGAATGCTCAGCCGAGCAGGACAAACGTTACATGGCAAGGCTCTTGGCTGATTTGCCCAGGAAAAATAAAAATCTTAGTATTCTCAGTTTTAACTTTCAAGAGGTTCCAATCTGCCACTTTTAGCATTCAGTCATGAATATCGGGGCCAGTGTTCGGTGCATATCCATCAAATGAGAAAAAAATATTTGAAGTATTGTCGACATTTAACAGAAAGCGGATTCCAACCGAATAGGCTTCGTTAAGGGACAAATAAGTTAAAAAAGGGTGGCGCTGAGGGATAAATCGTGTGGAACCCAATGGGAGAGAGCTTTGAAGTCAGACGAAGGGAGCAAGAGACTACCTGGGCACAATATCACAGATAGAACTGATCCAAACAAGGGCATTCATCTGAATGTCAATTCGTGACAAATGACTAATCAAAGCGTGAGAGTGTCTCGCACACAGCAGTTAAGTCTTAAAGGACGAAGGCAGATGACCTACCCAGAGCAGAAAGCTGCCAAAAGTGAGAGAGTCAAAGCGGCTGGTAATTGTAAGGAAAAAGGGCAGTGGAGAGTGTGTTCATATGCATTCTATTTACTAAAGAGAAAAGGGTTATTAGCAGTACTAAGATTGGATGCTAGCTATTTACACAATAGAGGAAATGTAGAACTGCTCCAGGGCAATAATAAAGGGCAGTCGTATAGAAAGTTATGCTGTTTACAGAAAAGTAGCACACTTTATCCAAAGGGTGTTATTTATCAATGTAAAGACAAAGGCGGGGTACTCCTTTGAATGTACGTTTGGGAATGTGATTTTACTGCGGACAGATTGTATATGAAATGTTTTACAATACAAGTTCATAATTCTGATGATTACAAATTCTAAAACTCTGGATAAAAGAAATTCTGATTAATATGCTCCCGCTGTTGCACTCTTCAAAGTAAGAAACCAGTCTTAAAAAATACTTAATCTAGGAATAAATTATATACATACACAAAAAAAAATCTGCAAGATTGTGGTCCTGTCCAACACTGCACCACTATACTAAGTTGAAGGGCATCGATATTTCATGCTCTCAACAATCTGTTATCCGTCACTGTTACAATACAGCAGCTCTTTAGCAGGAATCAAAGTCTTGTCCTGGCTGGCCACTTACATCAAGGCCTGGATACAGCATGATCGTCACTCTTCACAACAAGCAATCCCAGGGTCTAGGATCAATCCAGACAGAAGAGTTCTACGCCTGAAGAGGACCACTGGCGTAGTCAGTACCCTAAACAATACAACTACAGGGAAGGGTGCCAAGCCAGAAAGCCACTAACTGTTGATTCAAGGACACTCATACCACTTCAGCTATTCAAGCAGGACGCTGCTTTCCACACACTAACTCTAATTTCATGCGTAGTAAAACCTCCTCAAGATTACCACAGTATACCATCATTGATACAAACCGCAGTAACCTACATCAGAAGGCACGGATGGCTACAAAACCTCTACCATCGCCAAGTCCACATACATTTTGCATCCTTTAGAGACAAACTGGGTGAAAAATGCACAATAAAATAGTGAGCTAGTTCAATAATCCCAGTTCCTAAACAACTTACATGAGGGTGAGAGTGGTATAGTAGAAGTAAGTGATAAATCCTGCTATAATACAGCTAGGAACACTTCTAGTTCACTCTGAACAGCCATATCAACTAAAGAGGCAATGTCTATACAAGGGCATATTGAAATCCTTACTGTTGGTCTACGGAGCTGTCAAATAAAACTTTTTTTCATTTCACTAATGGTCCCTTCAAATGCATTTCCAAAGATCAAACATTTTTTCACAGTATAGTACTGGACTACTGGGTAAATACATACCACTGGCAGAAATGGCAAAGTCTATGGAACTTAGAAAGTGGCTGATCTGTAGCAGTTCAGTTTTGATGCATTCAATTCTGCAATGCATTACATGACACGGAAGCAGCCTCAAAGCGCACAATAAGAGAAAGCGGTCAGTGGGCATGTCAGACTTAAGGAGATCAGGTACCTGCAAATGCTTTTTTGTGTGAATTTTGAACAGATCTTTAAGA
The DNA here is from genome assembly GCF_964261635.1 of Lissotriton helveticus. Lineage (NCBI taxonomy): Eukaryota > Metazoa > Chordata > Amphibia > Caudata > Salamandridae > Lissotriton > Lissotriton helveticus. The sequence goes on along the minus strand of NC_136059.1, from coordinate 246,304,004 downwards.
TTAAACGAGACAAACCTGTGTCAGCATTCATCTCTTCCAGTAACCCACGGGTCCGCCAGGTTCTTCCGGTGTCATGATGAATTACAGAATTTTTGTGCTCCTGAACCACAGCAGCCGCCAAGAGGTTATCCATATTTACCACTTCAGGGTCAGAGTTTGTGTCAGATATATCATAATGGGCTACCACAGGCACTCCATCTGGAGGGAAAAATAGAATATGTTGCCGATGTTTTAAACAAAAGTTCATCAAAGGGTGCTTAACTTTTTAATGGCAATGTGTAACAATCACACCAGTGACAAACATTTCTGATGGTCAGGTGGTATTTAAACCTCGAAATACAACAAATGATTGATGAGAAGGTGATTTTAAATAAAAGTTAGCGTTTTCTTTCCGTGTCACAACACGCTGATTTTATTCTACTCGACAGATAAAATAAAAAAAGTTGTGTATTTTAAGTTTTAATAGGCAGAATTCATTTCTTTTAGACTTCTAAAGAGTTGGGTTCATGTTATGATTCTCCAAGACTCGAAACATTAGTTCATATCTTTGAAGCAATGAACTGAGACTTCAAACATCAATGCCAAACTCACTATTTCCTGAAGAAGCTTACAAATTAGGATAAAGTGACATGGGAAATTCCTCTCAGACACCGCTGTGGCATTTGGCTTCGCATATAAAAAGGCTGTGGTGGCAGCCCCACAGCTGTTCATGTTGGGTCAAATTGGACTACACTAAAATCTTCCAAACGACCCATAAACAAGGTCAGAAAAAAGAAATAACTTCGAAAAGCAACTGATTTACTTACTATAAAAAGTTACGGTTCATTACGACACGAAGGATTCATTTTTTAAATTCTTTGTGTAGACTTCTAGTGTAAGCTAAGATATGTTCCAAATCGCTTCAAAGTTGGTATTGCAAAAAGGATAGAAGCGCAACCTTAGATGAAAGACAAAAGGATGCCAGGAAGAGAACGTCAGTATCAGCAGAGAAGCAGAATGAAAGAATGAAGTCTTAAATGCTATTTTAAACTTGAGGCAGTGGGATTCTTAAAAGGCAGATGAAGGAAGCAAGTTGCAGAGGAAAAAGTACTTGAGATTTGAATGATTTGCTGCCAAAGCTTTTGTCCCATGCAGTTTAAACAGCTAGACTGTTTTGGGTAGCATACATTTGGCGTCTGGTCAGTTGGTACCACAACAGTGGTTTGGTGAGATGGCTTGAGCACAAGGCCCATCATCACTGATGTCTAAGATGTTGAAAGTGGCATCAGAGCGGAAGTGGAGTGCTCAGTGTGATTCAGTCAAAGGATGAGAAGTGATCTTGTTCTGGGCTCTGCAGTTTGACTGGCAAGCTGGATGGAAAAAATACAATTTCAGCCATAAGGTCTATAAATAACCACCACCAAGATTGGAAAGCAATTTATATGTGCCACCAAAAAAAGCACTCTTTCAAATTCAAGATTGTTCAGGTTTTCAGGTCATGAGCTAATCTATTTTCAGAATCAAACTAAATATATACTTAAGCAAGTGACCAAAAAGTAGAAAGAATGATTAGGGCAGAATAGGTTTTTGACGCCAAAGAAAAGTCTATTCTTTCAGGCTGCTACAAAAAGTAATAACATCAGTCTACTATATAAAATCTCACAATTCAATATATGGGTTCACTTACCAAAACACTACTTCAATATTTATGGTCCACTGACCACAGTGAAACTCCTTCACCTTTGATTGCGAATCTTGGCCCGGAGCCACCACCATTAAGTGGATAATTCCCCATCACGACGCCTTGAAAGAGACTGCTGGGTCAAGCTTTACAGCTGAGCTGGGATTAACCATACGCTCTGGATTTGTGATCAATGGAGAACAGAACCAAAGCATACACGTATTGTGTTATGTAAATAACCCTTACAAGCAGCTGGAGAAGAAATGACGCCCAAATATGGCAGTAGAGAATTTAGCTAGAGCTTGATCTGCCCTCAAAGACTGAGACATTGACACTTATAAATGCAATGAGGGAAACGGGATTTGTCACTTCCCCTTCGAAAGTGCTATCAATCTACACAGGGAAAACAAAGTGAAATTGGAGGTGAAAGACGAACTAAAACTCTAAAATTATTCCTGATCTCTTCAGAAATAATTTCCTTTGACAAGAGCACAATCACAATTAATGTGCCACCTATTTTAGTCACTAAAATTAGTGAAAAGCAGGGCAATAACTAGGAATATCAAAGCCATGCAAATTGATGTATAGCTACCAAAACAGACTACAGCTAATCAGAATAAAACCTACCAGAAATTAGCAGGATATTTTATGCTCCTTGCCAGAATATGGACGTCAGAAGAGAACCCACATTCAAACAGATAACCAAGGGGTAAATGCATTAAAATTAAATGCTCAATGTCGAGCTGAAATCCTAACAAACATTTACAGCATTAGAGCACTTCAAGATTGCACTTTTCAGCCAAGGCTTTATTTCTAGCACCACAGCTGGAATACCTCTGCCTACTTTGTGACCTGGTCTGTCTCTTATCCAGATGACTTAATACAACAACAGGACTAATCTTAATCCTGTTGGAAAGACTCCGGAAACATGGGTCATCATTCCCAGAATGAGAAATCATATTTAAGTCAGGGTGGCAAGGCACCTGAACATTTACAAACACGATCTTGCATATCCAAGTCACTGGTAATAAACAGACTCATTTTCAACTGGAGCGATCAATACCTACATGCTTGCCCATTGTGAGTCAACCAGCTATCACACTACAAATCACTCCAAAATATAAAAAGGTGCCTGAAAGTAATAATGCATCGCCAGAGAATGTAGGAATGATACATTACAGTGTTGCCTAACATCATCTGTTGGTGATGTTAATGAATACAGTGCTCTACATAGCTCTCAAGCCACTCTCAAAATGTTGCTATATAAGTCAACAGTTAGGTTGCAAGGCTGCAGTGTGCAAGGCAAGAGGCTGCTTAAAATTCTCAGGTCTTTACAAATCTCAGAAAAGTAGCGAATTCCGATTTTTTTAAATTTTAATTATAGGGCGAATTCGATCGCAGCTAAATTGTTTCGACTGAAACATCTGATTTGTTTGATCGACTGCAGTTTAAGTCCCCCTTACTAAAATTCCAGGAACCCAACACTGCACAGAAACGTAAACAGTTGTATAGTTCGAGCTATTTGCAGAGAAGAGTAGTGTGTGTGTTTATTTCAGCAGCTGACATTTAAACACATCTCACCGGCTCTGGTAAAGGTAAAAATACTTTCTTTAACTGACTTTAAATGTGGTGCAGCCCTTCACAGAAGGCTAAAAAGGGTCATGCTATATAAAACTCTGCCCTATTATGAAGCAAACGAATAAGCACACGAAATTATTCCATATTTGTCTACAGAGTAATGTGGTTCTGCCAACATAGACGTCTAGTGGCACAAACTAGTGGCAATAATTGCTATAACAGGAGATGTTGCTTAGACATGACATGAGTTTTAAAATCGAGCACATTGAATACAAGTCTACAACTATAAGAGTTGACCATAGAAAACAAGTGAAAGTGGTGAAATCTTAACTTATAATCCCCTGTAACCAAGTTAATAGCCACCCCCACCGAAGTTTAACATAATTAGACAACGCAAAGTCCAATACTTGAAAATAGGTAGGACGCTCAAGTTTGTAAATTAAAATATATGCTATTCGCCTATTAATTCTATAAAACAGTACTAGTTTAGTTAAGTCACATACAATTACTGCTGCTGACTGCATCAAAAAACACCAAAATTGGATTTGCTAAAAACACTATGAACTGTGAATGGTTCATTGCTATTATAAAGAACATAATAAAGGGTCTTTTAAAGCATGTTTAACGTAGGTGATACTTTAAGTAAAGATATTTCAATAAAGTTTTTTAACCTGCACAAGATTACTTATGAAACAAGTCTAGTTCAATCTACAGCAGCAAAAAACAATTTTTATGGGTTAGGAGATATGGTAATAGACTAAAGGAGCCATTACAACAAACCAAATAAATTTCAGGTCCCATGTTACAATTCGCATAACATGCAGAATGCAACATAAAATGAAATGATAATACTGATGATACAAAAATAAACTGACGACTACCGCTTCAGTATACGTTATTGAATTTGTACAAGTGGGCACTTCGAAAAACATTATTTACCACATTAAGGCTAGAGCTGTGAAACTATTTATAGATTCTGACCCACATGAAAGCTTCAAGAGTCAGATCCTAGCAATCGCTCATCTAACCATGAACTGTGCTGTTTTCAGTTGACCTAATGTTTTAGGGGCTACTCCTTAGTTGTTAATTAACAAAATGTAGCCAGTAAAGAAAATGACTGCAGACAGCTCGGATATTAACAGTAAGCAATAATTTTGATGTTACCATTCGAATCATATTTTAAAAGGCTTCTAATGCATTTCTAATACACCTGTACTTTTCTGGTCACTGCCCTCAAACAAAAGTTTTGCAAATTAACAGAATACTTAAGCGTTCGTCAGCCTTTAGTGTGATGCTATGGACAATTAAAAAAGTATGAAATCGGTTAACAAAATGTCTGTACAGTGCAGAAGATACGAGGGTCAAGTACAATATTGACTATTGGACCATAAAAGAAACAGCCATATAATTGAAGACAAATTTAATAACTTTTTCAGTCAAGGGCTCATCTGCTATTCTACCCTTTATGAAGTCCAATTGTATTAGACGAATGGCTTCAGTAGTCTCTAGTCAAAATTGTACCACTCCTACATGTATAATCATGCAAAAATGTATAGTAAATGTATACATGCAGAGTGATATTTGTATAACCTACCCATTGCATTTAACTTGTGAAAGGAACTACGTCAAATCTTCATCAGTAGAAAACACAAGCATAAGCTTGAGATCTGTAGGTCCACTCTTGTATCTTCCACACTTCCAAACAGCACACCTTATAACTTAGCTTAAATGTAATGCACATCATAGACAGCAAACAAGGCATACATTTCATGATTACATTGAAAAAGATCACAAACTGGTGAGTTTGGAACATGTAAAACAATTCAGAGAAACATCCATCAAGGTCTGGTATCCAAACTCAAGGCAACGCAAGAAGGCCACACTAATGGTAGAATGTACACTATACAAATAAATCTAAAGTAACAGGAAAGATATCTGGCTTGCTTTCTATTAGAATGGAGGGGAGGGGGACACGAAGTCTTAAAGACATCTAGCAACTCTGAAACATGAAAGGGTAATGGGAGTTCTATTTAAGAAGAAAAACGCATCGCCCGAGGGCCACTCCTCATTTCCATAAGCCCGTCAGAGAAACAATCTCTCTCCGTCCTTATCATTTGAAATGTAAGTAAAAATAACAGCGAGAGTCCAATGCACATTATCAGGTATACTTTTAGGAACTGAAAAGAATAGGTTTTTCAAGCAGCTGCGAGTCGCTTGTAGTCTCTCTGCTAAAACTGTTCCATCTGCATACATTGCAAAGCCTGCAGAAAATGTAAATAACAGGACCCCCTGCTATTAGTGCTAGTTGAAAGGGCAGGGAAAATACCTTTGTATTAAAAAGACTCCCCGACAACTATAAAAAATGAAAACTCACAATCAAGCAAACATGAATATATGAGAGCGAAGACCTAATTATTTTAGACAAATACTACAATAACTGTACATACAAACCCTCTATTTCATGTTTAGAGGGTTTAATGACAATACAATCCCTACATCATAAAATCATGGTACAACACAACAATCATACCTTTAAACAGTCATACAAACAACATAATTCATATCATGAGATGAAAGGACAAGAAATACTGCTCGCTGGTGGGCAGGAACCAGACTAAACATATAACAGGGTGATCTTCAGACAGTTTATAAATAGAAACAATACATTTGTTTGGAATACAAATGTTGCTTGTATTCTTGATTCTTTCATCAAAAAATAGTCTACATGCGGGAAATCTCTATCTGTTTTGGTGAATTTATGGTCTAGTCTTTTTTTTCCATGTACATTAAGTGAGAGATTGTCCGACTTTGAATTTCCCACATAGCACCTGTTCTACATAGTTCCACCTCTGCAATTCCTTAAAAGGAAGACCACAGCACTTCTCTAATTTCCTGGAATCAGAGTAGAGGAAACGCCAATTCCTTCAGTCTTAAAGTTTGTTTAGAGACCCAGTGTAGAACTACGGGCAAGTTATTTATTTATTTTATTTATTTATTTCTAAAGTTTTATATAGCGCTACTGGACCCGGGGGTATCAGAGCGCTTTACAAGATAGGTAAACAATTACATTAAAGTAAAACAAGAACAATGTGCATTAAAACATGAGTTACATAAAATAGGGTAATAGAATGTGCTGGGTGTTTAGGGGCGATGGAGATCAATAGGAGGAGGGGGTGTTGAAGTTCAGAGGGAGAAGGGAGTGAAGAAAAGGGGAGAGGCAGAATGAAAGGCGGGGAAGGGGTTGAGGAGGAGGTGAGAATCAGGGAGCAAGAAGTGTAGAGAGTCAGACATCAGCCGATAAAAATTAATTACGGAGTCCTGACGAGAATATTGGTAACTTTTCTCGTGTACCTCATCGGGGTATTTTGCATTTTCACAATCGTAGCGCATTGTGGTGATTTGCTTAAATCTACTCTCTTGACTAGAAACCCTGGTATTCTCTTTAGTAGTTAAGGATGGATCGATTTTCCAGCCTCTTTGAAGATTAGCCAACACAACTGTAACTGTGGCTGATACCAGAACTATTTATAAAGTATTAATTACAGAGCACAACCACTATTAAGTTTCACTACTGACCTTGTTGTCAGTTATTTTAATAATAAGCAAAACACCATTCAGTGTATCTGGCTGTTTGCCTCAACATTTACTCCATGTCAACAGATTCAAGATTATATATGTCTTCTTGTTTTTTTATACGTGGATGATTACTATTTTCACTACGATTCACTGTATGGTGTTTTGCTTATTATTAAAATAACTGACAACAAGGTCAGAAGTGAAACGTAACAGTGGTTGTGCTCTAATTAATTAAGTGATGTTACGTGTATGGGGAAAAGTTTTTTCCATACAAGATAACACTGGGTGAGTGGCACAGTGTTGTACATTGAGCACGCCCATTTACAGATTCTTATACTTGGACATTTGGTTAGCAGGACGGAGGTATTGACCGGTGCTCTTTCACCGCTGCCATTCATGCTGTAATTGTATTTATAAAGTATATCAGACAATGCTGCCATCAAGACTCTTCGTCATTCTTACACTTGGGTAAACATCCAACGCCTTATTTTAGCTGCACTTAGTATATACCCAAGCATGTTGGACATTTTAATAGTGGCCAATTACTCTTCCTGCTTATAATATAGTTCTTGTTTAATCAGTAGCTTAACCAAGCTGCTTTAATTTTGCAGCCATTTCCGTAAGACGTCCGATTTAACTCTTGTGCATCCTGTATGTTGTTTAACGTGAAACTTTCTAGACTCCAAGATAGTGACCGCAGGAGATAATTTTTTCACTATTTACAAGTTATAGGATAATCATTATTTGTACCCAATATATCATCCAGTACCATTTATTTATCCATTTTTAAACAACTAGAGAGATGGCATTATCATTTAATGGCTCTTAGCATTGTTACTTTGTAGCTCTTGAGGTGGATATGGTTTCCTATTTATTCGGTCTGGACCGTTTGCCTGTAAGGAATCGTTGCTATAAAGGTCGAGATTTTGATCAATTCCACATTATCATCTTGGGGGCACTCATTCTCCACTTCGGCTGATTTCATATCAGGTTTGCTCTTTTTTTCAGTAATAAGTTGAGGTCTCTGTCCTTCTATGATGATGATGATGCATGTTAAGTTTGACACTATGCATGAAAGGTTCAATCATTGGGTACTACTGACGTTACCTCAATAACATGTTATTTCCTTACATAAGAGTTTCTCATTTGCTGGTAAGATAGCTTACTTTCTTTTGCCTCCATCACAGTGAAGGTCCTGATCACCTTTGTAAACTAACCTATGTTACATTAGGAATCATTTGGACGATAGCGATTGAGCGAAGCATAGCATGTAATAGAACATTGGAATGTTGGGAGCTCCATTGAAAACAATGGAGTGCTCTGGGCTTATAATGGCTGGTATAAACCTGGAGCTACAACATTCCAATGTTTCTTTGTTCACAGGTCTGGCTGTGAACAAAGGCTTTAGGGAGCCTGAGGGGATTCCAATCCCCTCACGCTCCCAAAAGGCTTTGTTTTTTTGTTTGAATATTCTGTCCTCTAGTGACAATGTTCCAATAGCCTTATAGCCCTTCGTAGATGGGCTATACCGCTATTAAAGTCCCTCTCCCTTGTTAAAGGCCCTCGCCTTCGGCTCGGGGCCTTTAACGCTGGAGGGGGCATTTAACGCTGGAGAGGGCCTTTAATAGCCGGTATAGCCCTCTACGGCGGGTTATAAGGCTATAATATATTTGCAGGTACTTACAAAAATATGTCGTGGCTTTCCTGAAGGCGTGTTGTTCGCCGAAATTTGTGTAGACTTTATTTTTGGATGAAAGAACCAAGGATACAATCCACAACCCTTTAATTTCAAATGAATGTGTTTCAGTTTATGAACTGTCCAGAGATCAATCTGTGAAATATTCGAGTAGAATGTTATGATTAGCCTACGTCTATTCATCTGATGGTATGAATTATGTTGCGTCTATTGCGACTTTGTTTTTATAGTTGCCGAGGGTCTTTTCAGTACTAAAGTCTGCCGTAAACCCTTCTTAGAGACATTGTAAAACAAGAAGGTCAACTATCAGGCAGTGTAATCGCTTTAAAATTTTGAGCTTCGGTTCTTGCTAATTATTTTGGTTGATTTACTATTTAAAGGGCTGTGTAAGCACCACACGGCGCTTAGATGGTGTAAAGTTTCAAATGGAATAAAGTTTACCTGAATGTGATCCAATCCATCTCTCCTCTGCCCTCCCCAATGTTATTTTCTGACGATCGGACTGAATTTGGAGATGAGAAGCACACAGTTGATACAGAATAGCAGGAAAGAGACAGGAGGTAAAAGTGTCCACAAGTGGGATGGGAAAAGGATTAAAAGTGAACATCTAAAAGGCTCTTACAGTTAAGAAAACTCGAGCCAATAAGCATCTGATTAGATGAATCACCATGGTAACTACAAAAATTATGTTCCACATTTCCTCTTGTATACATTCTGAACTGGGGACATTTCCAACACTTAGCTATACATTTTTAGATGTTAAGTCAGACACCCTTGCAGATTTTCAGTGTTTGAACACATCTCCCACCAAACCGAACGCATAAGCAGATTGGATAAAAACAAAATCCATGCTCCGTAGAGGCAAAGGTAGAACATAGTGGTGACTAAATTAAAGGTATACTGCTATTATGACAAGTAGGTGTTAATTACACCAAGTATCATTCCTGTTCATATTTGAAAGAATTCTCTAATATAGTTAAGTGGGAACAGTGCATGCCCGACATATTGCAAAAACGGTTGCTATGAATGCCAAAGCAGAACAGTGAGCTGCTAGGCAATTCAGCCATAGAACGATGCTTAAAAAAATGCTTGCCAGGAGCATTCAATTACAGTCGGCAAGCAGGGAGGTCTGAATTGCCTCGCAAGGCAAACACATAGGAGAGAACTCACTTTACAGCCAAACTAAGTATACGCCTCATGCAGACAATAAGGAATTTTAGAGATAAAGCAAATTAGTTCTTACTTCACCCATTTACTATCACAAATTGTTTGTGACAGAACTTTAAAACACATCAGACATGCAATCAAACCTATGACATTTGAGCATACTTAAAATATCGAGCTCTGTAGTAAATGAATCCAGGTGGCAAGAGTAGGAGGATCTCAATAATACTTTATTTGAGATACAGAGTAAGATAAGAGCGGCCACTTCGATGCAGTAGTAACCAGTCAACTGCCACTTGTAGAATACAGAACATAAGTCACACATCGAGAATACAGAATGCACCAGAGCAAGATTCTATAAAGACTAGAAAGATAACTAACAGCTTACAATGTACTAAACATCTTCTCCCTTTCTTAAAAAAAAAAAACATGAAGGGAAAAAAAAACAAATAAAAAGAATTAAAAAAACAAAAAAAAACAACTCCATGAATGAAATCTTGAAGATAAATTGGTGGTCGGCGAGACCTAACAGGAAGCACACACACCAAATCATTCTGAGACGGAGCATTGCCCAAAGAAGCAGGAGCATCTCCTCCACCAGAATTACAAATTTCATTTTGAAGTACAGGCTCCACAGGAATATGAGAGGCTAATAAGTACCCACTAGTCGAGGAAGGTAAGGAGTTACAAGGTACAGTGACATCGACTTCACAAGGGGACGGAGGAACATTGTCAACAGCAACAGGCTTCAATCTTTGATAGAGAGCCACCCTCCTAAAGTTCCAACACTCCCCATTGTTGAGAATGACACAATGTTTGAGAACTTTTTTTTATCTTAAACGGGCCTTTGAATTTCGAGAGACCCCTTTGTACTCTACCACTCTTGACTTTCACCAAGTCACCAACCAAGAAAGCAACAGAGTGACCAGGATTAACATGTTGTGTCTGACATGAAGTGATACCACCTTGTACATTTTGCATTGTAACCCGATGATTAAGCATCCACTGGTCCGTTCTCATCACCACCCTATCGTTGTGAATTTGTATGTAAGGTTCTTGTAGCATTAACGCCTGTAGCTCACTCACCCTGCGCAGCGAGGTGATTGCCACCAGGAAAGCTGTTTTCAAAGTTAGCATTTGTAGGGAGGCCTTATGGATCGGTTGGGTCAAAGGGCGCTTTCATGAGTTCCGTCAGTACTAGATTGAGGTTCCACGCTGGTGCTGGTAACCTCTTTGGCGGTGCGATCCTCCTTGCACCTTCCAAGAATCTTTTTACAATTTGTGAAGTAAAGAAGCTTTTCCCTGTCTTTCCTCTCGTGTAAGCGATTATGGCTGCCAGGTGTACCCTTAGCGAGGATGAGCTCAGATTAGCCTCGAGCAGGTGCGTGAGGTATTTAAGCACTGTGGAGTTTCATCTTGTTGTGCAGTTTTTCCTTTCTGCACCATAGTGTGAACCTGTTCCATTTGGCCACGTAGCACTTCCGCGTGCTAGGTCTTCTTGCCTCTCAAAGTACCTTCAGGGTGCTCTCATGTAATTTAAGATGTGCGAACTCTATGTCCTCAGGAGCCAGGCTGCGGCTTTCCGGCTCTGGATGCAACACCTCTCCATTTTGCATGGAGAGTAGGTCTTTACTTCTCCCAAATCTGTGTGGTGCACTCTGTCATCTCCATAATTTGAGAGTACCAGGTCTGTCTGGCCCACTGTGGTACCACCAGTATCAGGGTCATGTTGCTTGTTCTGCACTTGCCGAGTACCTTGTGTTTCAGTGGGATCGGCGGAAAAGCGTAAGTAAATGTCTTTGACCAGCTTATCTATAGGGCATTCCCCAGTGACCCTTCCCCTGGTTGCCTGGATGCGAAGTGCTGGCATTTTGCATTCTGGCGTGTTGCAAACAGGTCTATCGATGGTGTTCCCCCACCTGTCGAACAGTCTCTTGTCTCTTGGGCATTGAGCTCCCATTCGTGTGAAGCCGATGTCTGTCTGCTGAGCCAGTCCACTTCCACGTTTGCCTTCCCTGGCAGATGAATCGCCAGTAGATCTATTTTTAGTGGGATGGCCCATCTCCATATTTCCTGCGCTAGTTCTGACAGCGGGGCTGATTGTGTTCCTCCCTGCTTGTTTATGTAGAACATCGCTGTTGTGTTGTCTGTCTGGATCAACACTGTTTGGTTGTACAGCTTTGTCTGGAATGCCTTTAGTGCGAGGAAAACGGTCTTTAGTTCCAGTAATTGATGAGTTTGACCGCATCCGCTGGTGTCCACAGACCCCTCACTGAGTTTTTTCATGTGAGCTCCCCATCCCTTCTGGGATGCGTCTGTGGTGATGGTCAAAGTTGGTGATGGTGATGTTAGAGGCTTCCCTTTTGTTATGTTTCCTTTGTTCCACCATGATATCTCCTCGTGCACCGCGTGCGTTACAACTACTAGGTCTTCCCAACAACCTGTAGCTTGTGACCATTGGTCCTGTAGCCACTCCTGGGGTGGTCTCATGTGGAGTCGTACATTCGGCACTATGTGTATGCATGAGGCCATCATGCCCATCATCTTGCTCGCCGTCCTCACTGTCAGAGCACGCCCCTTCTGGTAGAGGCGCGCCTCCTTCAACAGTGCCAACGTTCTCTTCTCGCTGGGGAACACCTTCTCCTATACGGTGTTGATCTGCGCACCCAGGAAAATCTTTACTTGTTCTTGGTTCATTGAGGATTTTCCCCAGTGGATGGAGAAACCCAGGGCCATCAGTATATCTGTCACTCGCTGTGCATGCCATTTGCATGTCTTGTATGATCTTGCCTTTATTAGCCAGTCGTCCACGTAAGGGTATACGTGGATCCCTTCCCTCCTTAAGTGTGCTGCGACTGCTGCAAGGCACTTTGTAAATACCCTTGGTGCTGATTTCAGTCCGAATGCCAGTGCCGTGAATTGATAATGATCTGTGTTGATGACAAATCTTAGCATGTTTGTGCAGCCTGTTCATTGGGATGTACAGGTAGCCATCTTTCAGGTCTATGGTGACCATGAAGTCCCCGCCTTGTATCTGTGGAAGGACCTCTTGCAGGGACGTCACTTTGAATTTTTGGGTTTTTATGTATTTGTTGAGCAGGAGTTCTTGTGCTTCCCTTTGAAGTCGCTCTAGTTCCTTCTTTGCTAGTGCTCTTTTTTTTGGTTTTCCGTTTGGTGGTGTGTTTTTTAACTCTATGCAGTATCCGTACTGTATGGTGTTGCGAATCCATCTGTCTGTAGTTATTTTCTTCCACTCTTGGAAGAAAATGTTCAGTCTTCCTCCCACCGGTGTTACGTGCTTTTGCATGTTTAGTCCGAGACACTCCTCTTTGTTGTATCTGTGCTCCACCCCTGGAGTTTTTGAAAGGGTGTGCACTAGTAGCGTGGCAGAGTCACTTGGAGGTGGGTTGTCGTCCACATCTTCTGTTGTTTCCGCGAAAGGACTGGCCCCTCTGTTGGTATTGCCAGTGTTGTTTATGCTGGCCTTGTTGCGTCTGGGTGTCACCCTGGTGGGACTGGTGGAAAGTCTGGTGCGACGTTCCCAGCTGGTTTCCCCCTCTCCAGTTTGGTCTCCGTGACGGGGTCCCTCTCTTTGTTCCTCTGAATTGCAAGGCCCCAATGGATATTGCGGTGTTGTTGTCCTTATTTCAGCTGGGTGAGCTTTTCGTCCACTGGTGCTCCGAACAGTGTCTCGCCGTTGAACGGGGTGTTCAGGATGTTGTGTTGCACCTCCGGTTTAAAGCCGGATATTCTGAGCCAGGCTTGTCTCCTTTCCGTGATGCCCAGCATCATAAGTCTGCTGGCTGTGTCTGCACTGTCCAGTGCGGTTTTTAGGCAAGAATTTGCCACGTTCTTCCCCTCCTCTACCAGGTGCGTAGCTCTTTGCTGGTATTCTTGTGGGAGGTGTTTGACTAACTGGCCCAGGTCATCCAGGATCTGGTGTTGGTGTCTGTTCAGCAGGGCGTTGGAATTGGCCATGCGCCAGTGCGTTGCAGCATTCCTCTCGATTGTTCTCCCTGTCAGGTCCATCCTTCTGCTCTCCTTGGCTGGAGGTGGTCCTGACGTTGTCGGGACATTGGCCCTTCTCCTTGCTGTTGCCGCAATGAGGAAGTCTGCAGTGACGGTTCCCTGGATGTAGGTTGGGTCCTTGGGGGAGTGCTTGTACTTCTTCTCCGTCCTGGGTGTGACAGGTTTACAAGTCGCAGGCTCTTTGAAGGCGTCTCTCCCTTGTCCTTTGATGCTTTCGAGCATTGGCAGGTACTGGCTCCTAATTTGTATTGGGAGCAGTGTTTCCACGAGGAAATCCGCCTTCGGCCGTTCCTCCTCGAGTTTTACTTTGAACGCTGCTGCTGTGTTCTTGACGACTTCATTGTAAAGTCCAATGTCGTCAGGCGGCGAGGGCCTCGCCAGATATGTGTCCACTCCCTCTTCTGGACTCTCGGCTTCGAGGTCCTGCCACTCTAGGTCCTGTGTGTCAGAGTATGACGAGCCCTGAAAAGTCCTCTGGTCGTCATCTTCCTCGTAGAAGGGGGTCTCTTCTTCCCGATATTCCAGATCTTCCTGGTTTTCCGACGGTCCTTCGACCTCTAACTTCTCTTCTTCCTCGACGAACTCGACCACCGGTGGCTTTGGCTTCGACGGAATTGTATACGCTTTAATCCTTTCGTCGAAATCTTTCTTTCGCTGCAGGATGTTCTCCATCTCTGCCTCAAGTCTTCTCTTCTTTCTTTCCATCTCGGCAGCCTGTTCGGCATAGATTGGTTGTGCCGGTCTCTTTGTCTAGCTTGATGGCGTCGAGGCTGGTTTCGGCATCGAGGCTGGTTTCGGCGTCGAGGCTGGTCTGGTGTCCTTCGTCGACGTCGAAGAGGTCTTCGACGTCGAAGAGGTCTTCGGTGTCTAGCGTTCCTTTTCGTGGACGCTTTGACGACCTTGGTTGGTCGCCGCCCTTCGGCGCCTGGGAGTTCTTCTGAGAGTATCCGCTGGCCCTGGGTGTTGCTGCGGATGCCGGAGCTTTCGGCATCGGCGCTTTCGGGGTCTTGCCCTCGTTTTTTCGAGAGTCTTGGGCAGACTGTCGAGAGTCTTTCGGGCCTTTTTGGGACGTCGAGTCTCCTACCTTTTCTGGAGTCTTCGTATTATCGGTCTCTACGACCGTGTAGCCGTCGTCTTCTTCGGCGACGTAATCCTCTTAGTCGGTGGAGAGTCCCAGGTCTCGAAGGGACGGTGGTTGGCCCTTGCCCTGCATGGCGAAGTTAGCTCTTCTTTGCCTCGCTCTCACTTGAAGGGTCTTCGGTGTAAAGGCAGAGCAGGCGTTGCAGTCCCTGCTTTCGTGGTCGACCGGCAGGCAGAGGTTGCAAACTGGATGTTGGTCTTTCTGCGCGTACTTGCGGTGGCAGTTCCGGCAGAATTTGAATGGTGTGTTGTCCATCTCTTGCGTTCAGGGGCCCCCTGATTGCGCATTCTCTTCTGGACGTCGAAGTTCTTCGAAGATCCTCTTCGATGCTGTAGTCTCACTTAGTCTTCTCAAGTCTTTTCTTCCCAAAACTTGGCATTTGGCTTCTCTTTTCTCCAAATCTCTGGAGGCGTCTCGGGAACGATCCAAACACAACAGCGGAAAAAAGAATCTGAAGATGGCGCCCAAGGGTGGGAGCTTCCACAGGAAGCATGCCGACGCCACAGGAAGGACACAAAAAGGAGGGACGTCGACGCCCACCAGGGCTACGAAAACAAACAACAACAAAAAAACAAAGAAAAGACTACGATTTTGGACCCAACTACTAGACTGCGGAATAATGCACAGCATAGTGAATCCAGATAGATTCACGCTGCAAAACTTTTACCCTCCCATCACAAACCGCTGACTGCATCACAGATGACATCATATATGACTTGTTAATTAGCATCGTTGTGGACACCTGTGTTAGTTTCCAGCCAGACCCTACATACAACCCACATAAGTACTTGGTCCCTTGGCTCTAGCAAGGCCCTGCACCCAACTTTACTAATTTCCAATTTCAATTCCCGTCTTTATTCGATCATAATCATAAAAGACACATGAAGACAAATACAATAGGATATAAAAAAGCATAACATTTCATACAAGAATATTTTGTTAAAAACAAAAGCATGTCATATAAAATCCTAAGGCTGTTACAACAATGATTAGGTTTAAAAGGGAGAATTCAGGATCAAAGGCTATTAATGCATGATTACACAGGGCTTGGTTACAGTCTTAAATATTGGACTGAATGGCGTGGGGGAAACTAGAGTACACCAATGCATAAGCAGATAGATAATGCCTTGCAGGTTTTTCCTTCTAAGGACTCAAGTTCAGCTCAGAAACTAAGCCATAGCAACAACTATGACTTCAGAAGTTTCAGTTTTTAAAATACGCAGGGCTGTTTGATAAGATCTAGTTCCAAACTTTGTACAAACCGGCTTCAGCCATTTCAGCCGAGGGCTCTTGTATGCAGGGCACACAAACAGGACATGCGATAGAGTCTTGTCCTCAGTTGAACAAGTGGCACATATTATATCCTGATCATCCTGCCACTTTTTAGTAAACGATTTTAGGGGGGGTGTTCCCAATCTAAATTGGTGGAAGAGTTTTCTATCACCAGGACGTGTGATAATGTCCCAATAGGCCTCTAGCTTATGCTCACACATATTCAAGAAAGAGGTCTGTGGGGGAACCACTAGTAACAGAGGACAGCGACTTTACATAAACCTTGTCCCTATATAAGGCTTTAAGATCTCTTTTAGATGGAAAGGAATTCCCCTCTGGGTCCTCCCACAGGTGACTGAGGCCCATTTCAGATAACAATGCCTTAATATTTTGTAGCCAAGAAATTTTGTTTGATTTATCTGCTTCCCTAATGGACTGAACAGCTTTTGCATAAGGTGCTAGCTCCGGGGTTGTCCAAAGTCTTCCCCAACAGGCAAGTGGTCTAAAACCCGCAGCCTCCTCAATGGAAACGCATCCTAGATCTAAAAGTAGAGGCTTCAGAGGAGAGGATGGAGGAAGGCCGGTCAATGCCCTCAGGAGCTTGTTCTGGGCTAAGACTAATGGTACTAAGTTTTCGAACCCCCAAAGTTCCACCCCGTAAATTATTGAGGCTCTAACCTTCCTTTGGTAGATAGAGCAGGTCCAACTGGTTTGGTTTGGGACAACCAGAATTCTTTTAGGAGGGCCCCTGCTAGTTGGTTATGCCTTAAGACTAATAGATCTAACTGTGGCTTCCAGTACAAGCGTTTGCCCAAAGTAACACCCAGGTATGCAAAGGAGTCGGTTTGTTCCAGGAGCACATTGTTCATTTTCACTCTAGCTTTCACTACTTTGTGTTTATGCAAGACCATGAACTTCGTCTTATCCACGTTAACTACTCAATCATGGTCATTGCAGAACAAAGTGAATCGATCAAGGGCACGTTGCAGACCTGATTGCATCTACGAATTAAGGTGTCATCAGCAAACATTAATAGAGGAACCCTGGATCCCGCAAGACTAGGTGCGTCCGTGGATTATTCGGAGTAGTAAGAGATAACATTAATTATGAACAATGAAAAGAGGGTTGGGGCCAGAGCACACCCCTGCCTTACTCCCTTGTTCACAGGAAAGTGGTCCGTTAGCTCACCCTGCTGGCCGCATCGTACTTTACAAAAAAAGATAAGATCTCAGCAGGCATCCCTGCTTCCCTAAGAACCTCCCACATCTTATAGAGGGGAAACTAAATCAAATACAGATTTAAGATCTACGAATGCTGCATGGTGTCTCCCCCCTGCTAAGACCACTGTGTTTCAGTATATCATCATGATTCTAAAAACTTGGTCTATAGTGCTAACATGGGAACGAAATCCTGCTTGAAAGGTGGATAGTATTTCGTTCTCATCTATCCAACTATTTACCCTACTTAGCACTAGTCTCACCACAATTTTTTGAAGGGAGTCTATGAGGTTTCTGGGCCTATAATTAAATGGACTGGTGCGATCCCACTTTTTATAAATGGGGATGATTTCTGCCACGTGCCAGGATTCCAGAATGGGTGCACCTCATGCCAAACCATTAGCAAGGAAGAATATTTCAACCAGTTCTCCCGATCTGATATAAATCTATCCACCGGGATAAAATCCTGTCCAGGAGCCCTACCTGCTGCCACACAATCAAGGGCTCTCTCGATTTCAGCTAGTGTAAAGGAAAGGACTGAGTCCGTCACTGCACAGGGCTGGTACATAGTACTATCTTCGGGCGATGAAAAGTGGGACTTGTAATGTGCGACCCAAACTTCTGGTGGAATGTTGTTAACTGGAGCCGGGCCAGCACTATCACTGCCCTATTTAATTAAGTGCCAGAACAGACACCAGTTTTTCCCATTGCATGGCTCTAGGAGGTCCCTCCATCTATTTTCATCGTAAGCCTTCTTTGCCCTGAATTTAAGACAACAGCGACCCAACGATGGTACCTTCTTCCTGACAGCACCTAACAATAACCCTACGTATGTGTCTTCCCCTAAAAATTTAATTTGGGGTTGTGTGCACACTGAATGGCACCCACCGCAACAGTGCCTATCCCTAGGGAATACAATTTTTCATTCACAACAAAGGTGCACCACAAATTCTCAAATGCATTATATATTATACAATGAACCGCGAAAAATGGTATTTCTTCAGTTTCAAATCTTTTATTTCAAAGGTATAAATGAAGCACCATACAGCTGACGCGTTTCGTCCCACACAGGGGACTTCTTCAGGGCTGTTAATACAAACACATGAACAATAGAAAGAGATATGTAAAAAACACATTCACACGTATTTACTGCTTGTTACTATGCAAAGGAGTATCAGATTTGTTTACTCTTACTCGTATGTTTCTGGGATAATTCATTTCCCTGTACTCACTTAGTATTCATATCTTCTTATAGATCTATAGACCTGGCATCATTCCTTTTCATCTGTCCTGCCCAGACTTTACATAGATTTGGAGTCATTGCGGATCTTAGTACCAGAGATAGGTAAGCACTCATTGGGTCATGTTAATTTTAGCTCTTGCTGCCCAAATTACTACTTGGTTTTTGCTGAACTTCGCTATACACTGATCGTGATCCTGTCACGTGTTTTTCGGTTATGTATATAGCTTAAGTGTAAATTCACATCGCTCATTGAGGATTGCACCTGAGTAAGCATTAGTTGTTATTCGTTTCTAGACCATTATCTAACAGCCACTGATATTCGTTTTACTCCTGGTCAACTTTTTCTATTACATACTCTTTTTCCCACCATAATGTTACAGGGATCAGTACATAAGCACACTTAGTAGACTGTAGACTGGATTTTTTGAGTTATACTGATTTCTTATTATGATTCTAATATTTTTTATTCTCTCAGACCATCTGGTTCATTCATCCTATCCCTAAATTTGGTTGGAAGTAACTACCTTGAAGGCTCGTGGTGTTGTATCTATTCCATATTTTCATTTATGGGAATAGTTGGACCAGATATGGATTGTAAGTCCATTTTTCATTGTTTTCTTCACTATTCCTTGAGAGGTAATCAAGCCTCTTTGTATCATTTAGAATCTTATAAACACGGTGTCTTTCCCTCTTTTTTTTATTCCATATTTTGTCGTAGAGAGAAATCGATATTTTCTTCATGCAATTATGAGGTGCAATGAGACCCGCACATCACTGAGCAGCTTTTACTCCTGAAGCTATTATATTCTATCTAAGGTATATATCTCCATCTGTTTTACTGCGTATCTGATACTTGGCTTGCTGCTCCATATTCCCCCTTTTGTATTCTGCCTTGTTGATACTTTCTACCTATCTCTAAATTCTACTGAAATTTCTGACTCTTGTCCTTTTGACTGGAATCTGCATGCCCCTTCCCAATTTTCTATTCTAACCTTGTTTTCTGGGACCCTTATCCATTTAAATGTACAATTATCCTTTGCACATATAAATAGCAGGATCTGCACTGTACTTGAAGCTAGACAGTTGGAAATTGGTATGCTTTTCATACCCTGTTGTCAACTCGGTCTTTAAGTTTCGAGCTGTGTCGAATTGTGTGCTGTTTTGTTTAATTTTAGGCTTTTATACCTTTGTGCTGTGGTCGATTCAAGCCTTATTTTTAACATTAAATTAATAAAAGGCGGATCTTAGTACATAAGACATGTATTGTTCATGTAATTTTTTTGGGGTAAATGTATGTAAATGTTATGTTACATGTGTTTTTTACATATCTCTTATCTATTGTTCATGTGTTTGTATTAACAGCCCTGAAGAAGTCCCCTGTGTGGGGCGAAACGCGTCGGCTGTATGGTGCTTCATTTATACCTTTGAAATAAAAGATTTGAAACTGAAGAAATACCATTGTTCGCAGTTCATTGTATAATATATAATGCATTTGAGAATGTGTGGTGCACCTTTGCTGTTGTGAATGTTAAATTGTATTGCCTTCTTTGCCCTGAGTTGTGTAGCCTTGTAGTCTGCCCTTAGTTCCCTTACCGCCTGTGCGGATCCCACCCTAATGGCTTGGGACAAATGACTGAAAGCTATCCTACATTCCCAGTCATACCATTTTGCATCTTCATGGATGGGGTTACATTGGCTCTTTTTATATTTTTAGTAAAATAGCTTTTCAGCTTAGCAAACAGGGACTCGTGGGTCTCTATAAGAGTTGTAAGGCTAGCCTCGCTGAAATCAAGATAGGATAGGGCTACAAGGGACTCTTCAAGAGTAGACCTTATCTGTGCTATGGTGCCCTCATCTTCAGAGACACGTGCTACTTTTAATCTTCGACAGTTGTGAGACATAACGTCTGCCGTGACGGTCTCCATGCCACCCATCAGCAGTAAGCGACCCTTTACCTCTGTCAACGACAGTGGATCATGATCGCTCTCTGGTCTAGTTAATAACTCCATGTCCTTTAGCCTTGACCACAATTCTAAGTTAATTAGGAAGTAGTTAAACCTACTACTTCTACTCCCATTATCAAAAGTGGGGCTACCTTTGACATCAGATTTGGATCTCCCATTAACCACCCTGAGCCCACCCTCCAGTGTCAAACTTTTTAATTGCAGTACTGCCTCCGTCCATTTATTAATTGGGGGGAGCATTAACGATGGAATGCCCCAGGTCGCATCCTCCTCGCTAGTAAGACTGGCGTCTTCTGGGCCAAGCAGCTCAAACGTGCAATTAAAATCCCCCGCAATGACCCAGTTATGTTTCCCTTTCAGTGACTTGATCAAATAATCTAGGCTAGAGATGGTCGGTGAGGTGCTCCTGCCGGCCATACGTCTTGCGTAGACATTAATCAATATAAAATCAGGGTCATGTTCAAAATGTATTTTAAAAACCTGTATATCTTGATTGTCAATCCCCAGTTTGGCTACCTGGAAGCCCACCTACTGTGTTACCAAACAGTTAAACCTCCAGAGGTGCGCCCCTTGGGGTTCGCAATGGCCGGTTTGCTGAAGGACAAATAGCTTGGTTGGAAAATAGTAATCACCGACCAGGTCGTCTGTGAGGCAATAAAATCATAAATCTCAATAAGAGTAGACCAATCAGAAGAAGTTGTCTTTGGTGATAAACCAGCAATGTTCCATGATAACAAACCTAATGTGCAGGGAGCAAAACCTACACCCCGATCTAACAGCATCAGGGCCTCAGGATGCTCAGAACCCCCCAGTTGTAACCAGCGGAGGAGTTGAAACAATCACATTAGAAGCGGCAGGTAGGTTAAACGTGACTTCTGTCGCAGATACAACTACATGAGTCAGTCAGTTCAGTTCAATAAACTTTATTCGGTTAAAAAAAACAATTAACCATAAAAGTAGCAAACATAAAACAAGGTACAGTAATTACAATAAATTCTTCTCATGATTGATAATACAGTGAGGTAGATCAATAAGGAATCTATGATATTTCAATTTGAATTTGTTTTCTGAATTTAAAAACACTTTTTAAATAATTTAAAATCACAGTAACAGTTAAAATCGTGTCCATTTTCTGTACTTCTAAAAAAGCTGGGCGACATCTGGTTAAATTCATATTTTTTAAAAAAGGGACAATAATTTTCCTACGTATAGCAGTATAAAATTTGCAGAAAAAAAGGATATGAATATCAGATTGTTGTGATGTACCATCACACAAACAAGTGGGCAAAATATGAGTCCATGAGTTCATGCATGGAAAAGACACTAATCTAAAAAATATACAAAATCTAAAACGAGTTAAAAGAAAGCGATCATAGTTAGTCATGGGCAGGGATAAATATGGCTGTACAGTATTAGTCTCACAGAGGGTAGGAAGGTGAGAGTGTACTGTAGATTTCAGAATTTCCACTCTCTTCCTCTTACTCATCAGGTGGTCCAGGCAGATAGTTTTTAATAGCTTCCTAGGAATATTATCCATTGAGATTGGGTCCAAAAAATATGAGTGTAGTCCAATCTCGGTCAAGAAATGATTTACGTAACTCAACCATTCCATTCTGTCCGCATGGTCCAAACTGAGGGTGTCACGTAGCAGAGCCCGATTCATAACGCATTCATTAGTAGTCCATACCCTATGCCACAATAGGATAGGTTGAATTCTGATAATGTCCGTTATGTAAGGTTGGCCAAGTTCAGCGTGACAATTGAATGTGGCTGCACACTGTGGGACTGCTAGAACTCCCCTCAGAAATTTGTTCTCTACCAGCTGGATTTGATCAACATTTGCATATCCCCACAGACCAGAGCCATACATAGCCACAGACAAGCATGTAGCTTTGTAGAAATTCTGTAAGGCCATGATCGTTTTCATAAATAAAAGAGTTCTAGCCTTAATAGCGCTTGTCCAGGAGCCTGACTCATGGAATAAAATGCCCAAATAAGAAAAGGTTGGGGTGTTATCCAGCGGGACATTGTTTAAAACAATACGCTTCATTGATTTGCCTGGTTTTAGGCCGCAATTCATTGAGAAAGTCTTACTACAGTTAACTAGTAGATCCAGGTTCAACATAAATTTCTCAAAGCTAACTACTAGTTTTTGTAGAGCACGAGGAGTGCGTGCCATGAGTACTGCGTCATCCGCATACATGAGCGCAGGGATTTCCCTCCTCCCCACCCTGGGCATATCCCTACACTCATGCAGCAGGTGACGCTCGAGCCCATTGATATAGAGAAGAAATAAAAAAGGTGCCAGTACGCAACCTTGCCGCACTCCGCGACCTATGCTAAATTGTCTGGAGCATTCTCCCCCCCCTGCCGTAACGAACAGAAGCTGTAGCTCCACTGTAGAGTTCCCTCAAAAAACAGATAATGTTATTATCCACTCCCAAACCTTTCATTATATCCCACAATTTAGAGTGTGATACACAATCGAACGCTGAAGAGAGATCGACAAAAGTAAAATACAAGCGCTCGGATTTTATCCTTATATATTTATGCTGCAAGAGCATAAGGTTTAACCCTTGCTCAATTGTACCAATCCCTTTTTGAAAACCAAATTGCAAATCACTAATAATATCATTATCCTCTGCCCAGCTTTGGAGTCTTGCCAACACAACACGTCCTAAAATTTTTACTGAGGAATCAAGAAGGGAGATTGGTCTGTAACAGGCACAGCTGTTCCTATCCCCCTTCTTGTAGATCGGGACAATGACTGAGGTGAACCAAGATTCTTTCAGGCCCGATGAGAGAGCTGCATTAAAAAGTTGTACTAACATTGGCCCCCAAATTTCAATATTAGCTTTAAATAGATCTGCCGGAATCCCATCAGGTCCGGCAGCCTTACCGCATTTAGTTGATCCCAGGGCTAAGAGCACTTCCTCAATTATCGTAACCAAGTTGTAACTCTGTTGTACATCCAGGCTAGAGTTAATACCCCCAACATGGATGTCTTCCTGTGCCTTATAAAGATTTGAAAAATGGTCTACCCATTTATCTTCATCTATTGCAATCTCGATTCGCGCCGTGTGGGTTTCATAAGGGAAAGGAGTATTAACTGCTTTCCAAAATGCAGCGGAATCTTTGGATTGCGAGGCCTCACAGAGGGAATCTAAAGCCTCCTTATTTAATGCGGTTTTCCTTGCTTTCAGGGCCTGAGTATATGTATTCCTACATTCTCTTATTTCATTTTTATCCTTAGGGCATCTGTGTACTGCCTGTTTTAAATTTTTCAAAGCCCTTGTACATACAGTATTAAACCAGCTCTTTGGCCCCCTGCCTCTGCGTTTTGCCTCCACCCTTAGGCTGCTTTTTATATTTGCAGCTATTGTTCCAAAGTGCTCAATAATTTGATCTTTAGTGGAGTTATCACTTAGGCAAATCCTAAAACTATTTGAGCACGCCTCCCAGAGTTTCTCAAAAAAGGTTGTGGGGATTACTTTACTCCATTTAAGTGTGTACCCATTTTGTCTCCCAAGGACAACATCAACCGCTGTCTCTACTAGAGGCGCGGCCGTCGATGGGTCTGGGAACAAATCTACTACCTTAAGAGATTGTGGGAGGTGGTCACTTATGGGTAATTGGATATTCGTAACCCCCAGGAGTCTATGATTGAGGTTACCGGAAGTGATAATAAAATCAATAGTTGTCGATGAGCCTCTACCAACAAAAGTCGGAACAAAGGGTGTAGGTTCTGGGGCAGATTCGTTGGCAAACCCCAAGTCAAACATGAATAATAATTCATTTAGTAAGTCCCCCATCAAGGTATGATCAAAGTGTGTCAAGTACATGTCTCTCTCAGTCATAAGGCCACATAGGCCCCGATTCCTTTTAGTACATAATGAACAATTAAAATCCCCCCCCCCCCCCATATGATTATCAGGTCCCTTTCATTTCTGTCTACCTCTAACTGAATTTCATCTTTAAGCTGCTTCATTACAACCAGAATATCATCTCTCGGGACATTGTTATAAAAATTAATAATTAGCACCACAGCTCCTTTATAATTCCGTAAAGTTATAATTTGGAAATAACAAGAACTTAAATGGCAGTGAGCTTGTTTAATTTTAAGTTGATTTGAAACAAGCGTTGTCAACCCACCCTTAGCTCTTCCAAAATGACCTCCGACAGCTGGTGTAAAGAAGGTTCTATAGCCACTTACATGGATTGATTCCTGTATCCAGGTTTCTTGCAAAGCCACTATATCCTGACCATTTATTACTGACTCCCATGCCGGATTTGTGATTTTTTGCCTAAACCCTGCTATATTCCAAAACAACAGTGCGCATGAATCATTCTCTTTCTGGGACAGGCCTTCACCTGCCTGTTCCCCACCCCTAATAATGATATCAACTGTGGGGGATTGCATCTGTTCCTGGATATTACTGTTACATAGCAATAAGCTGTTAGTATTAGGGGTCTTTTGTAAAGTTGGCAAATCTTGGGGAATCCCACTCAGAGTCTCAGTACTTTTAAGGGGAACTATATCCTTAATAAAGGGGTAAGAGACTAAAGGATAAAACTTATTCCCAGCCAAATTTTTTTGGGATATCTGAGCTTGTTGTCAATCCACCCCGTCCAGCCCATTAAAAATCTGGAAACGATTTTGGATAGGTAAATTGTACATGGACGGGTGGAACTCTTTATTATACCATGGCCTCCCCTGCAGGAGGTTGGGCTCAGGATGTAGTGGATATCGGCTATTTATAGGGGGGTATTGATAATCTAATACCTGGTGTCTGGGATAAAACTCCTCCGAGCTTTGCATATGAATATGGGGCTCCTGAGCATTTACGTAAAGAGGATAACCCCTCAACGGTGGTGGCCCCATTAAACCGGGCATATCCCATGGTCCCACTTTTCTAGAACCCCGCTGTCGGTATGGTGGTTTCTGAAATAGCTGCCTATTCCAACCCTGTTTATTATTGTCTTTTGATGGTGCATAGGGATAGAAATAGGATAAAAGATGTGTGGAGATGGCATCGCTGCTACTGGCATCGAACCAATCTCCAATGTGCCTCACGGCCCTATAATCCTTAAAATTGATGACTATTACATCACCCATTCTGTCCTTAGGTCTGACTCCCACCCAATGGGCACGTCTTACACTTACGATTTCTCCATTGATGGATGCAGGCAACGGTCTGTTGTCTCGGAGCCAGAATGTAACCTTGTTCCGTAAGGCAACGTGATCTTCCCATTTACCTGTAGGTAGCTCTGGAACCCCTGCCATTACAATGACAAAAGGGGCACAATCTGGGGGTAAGTCTATTGTATGGCTCGGTTTTTCTAAGGCAATAGTTGGGGGATTCATATTTCTCGGGTTAGTTATTAAAGGGTCTTTTCTCCCACCATGATTTTGGGATCCCCCAGGTTTTTGAGTTTGTTCTTTAGTTAGTGGGGCCGCCAGCTGAATAGCAGGCGGTTGCAATGTGGGAGTTGATGGCACAGTCGTTGGACTACCCACTCTACCCTTTTCTTGGACTACTTTCCTTTTTTTAAACACGGGTGCTGATGTCTTAGTTACTGGAGTAATAGGAGCAGATGTTATAAGGGGCATTACAGCGTTAGGTTTTGCAGGAGGGTTAGTCTTAACTGTGGGATTCGTCCTAACTTTTTCCGGGCCTTTTATTAATTCATGTAAAAGGAGGGAATTCTGTTCAACCTTTTTCTCTATGATGTCCAAATGTGTGGACATCAAGTCGGTCTTATCCAAAATCGGTTGCAACACACCCCTAATTAATTCTAAGATTTTGGCCAGCATGGCCTCTTCACCTAATGGGATTTGACCAATATGTGACTGTGGGGACTGAACTACCCCTTTCCTTATCTTCTGAGGTCTATTACACAGTGGTTCACCCCCCCTTTTTTTACTTGTTCTTATAGTGGGTGGTGAAATGGAAGACCTAAAAGATGCCTCAATGGGCATTTTTGGAGATCCTGATAGCCTTCCATTATCGTTCCCTCTATATGAATCTGGTAGAGGTAAGCTAGTTGGCGTACTAGACAAAAGAAGCTTACTCATTGTAGTGGGGTCAAGGGGAAAATTATCAGTATTGTCTATAATCCCTGATTGTAAACAGTCAATAAGCATCACAGAATCTGTGGGTCGACTCTGTGAGATAGCATCCCCCACTCCTCCCAGGTTTGAGGATCTCAACTCAAGAAGAAGAGGTGCAGTTTCAGGCACACTCCCCCCTCCTTGTGTAATTTGATAATTTGCCTTACTTTGCTTCCCCCTCCGTCTCACTCGGGCTTTCTTGTATTTTCTAGGGGATTTTTTAGTTGCGAGATCATGTATTCCTGTGGCTGATGATATAGCCAATACTGTGGGAACTGGAGCACAAACGTTATCAGACTGGCCTGCATGGACCATAGCTGTTACAATGGTTACTTTGCCTGCAGGGACTGAGTGTTCCATAACCACAGGGTTATCAGGATCAGTTACTAGGAGTTCTGGTACAGTAGTAATAGTAGGTGAGTGTTCCAAACCCAGTGAAGCCCTCCTGTTACTGTTAATTTGCGCTACCTTCTTTATAAGGAAATTGTCCATAGTAACCACTTTAGTAGTCATAGTGGCTGATGGTTGAATGCTGGCTTAATACGAGAAGAATAAAAAGACAGATAACAAGTTCTCACTCACATATTAAGAAGCTGCTCGAAAGGTGAATAAAGGGACGTAAAGGATATGGCCCCGGCCCGGCTCCTCGGTCCACGGAGGGCCACAGAGGGCCCGCCCTTTGCCCGGGCTTTGCCCCGGGCGTCCCGCGATGCGGGGGTGCAGCCGGCTTTATCCTGTCCTTTTGCGCTCACTGGCGCCTTCCGCGTTGCTCAGAACGCGCCGCCGCGTGGCCTGCCGGGAGTTGTGGTCCCCCGGAGCGGCGGCGCGGAGTCAGGTGTTCCGGTGACTCTTGGCGGTGTCGGCGTTGTCCACAAGGATTTCTCTGCCCCCTGAAAGACTCTCGGCAGTGGCGGCGTTTGTGGGTAAGTGGTTCTCTCTCCCCCGCTCTGCCGGGGTGCAGCCGGCTTTATCCTGTCCTTTTGCGCTCACTGGCGCCTTCCGCGTCGCTCAGAACGCGCCGCCGCGTGGCCTGCCGGGAGTTGTGGTCCCCCGGAGCGGCGGCGCGGAGTCAGGTGTTCCGGTGACTCTTGGCGGTGTCGGCGTTGTCCACAAGGATTTCTCTGCCCCCTGAAAGACTCTCGGCAGTCAGTCGCACGCATCTAAACCAGACAAGGGAGCAAATCTTTTCGTGCGGTTAAAATCAAAGAGACTACCTATAGGTTTTTCTGGTGCGAGTCTTCTCCCACCCTCTAATGGAGGAAAATAATGGGGTCTATAAAAGAAACCTAAAGGCAAGAGGGAGATTTTCCCGAATGGTGCCGTTGATTTCTACTCCCTAAGTGACCCAATAAAAATCTAACATGGGTATTATTAAAGTTGGCAACTACACAATCACCCCACCCTTCCTTTGTGGAGTGTCCAACCCAAGATGCACGTTTAGCCATAATCATTTGGTTAAAGATATCCCATTCCTGAACCCCATCTACCTTCAGTTGAGCACTAAGCCAGTGCATTGTTTTAGCCATCAACTGCTCAGTGGATTCGATCAGCCCCTCCTGTAGAATCGGTACATTCTTTAGGACCACCACAAGAGGAGCAGCGGCCAGAGGGAGGTGTAATACTCTAGGACCATTTGCGCCTATGCTGCGGCCCAGAGAATTCTGCACGGCTAATGTGTCGCGGTTGGAGAACCCATAAGCGGGGTTGACCTGATTTCCAGTCTCAACATTAGATAGGTGTTGGATAAAATTACTGGGATTACTACCTCCCCCCTTGGAGTACTCGTAACGAGCTGGGCAAATTCACTCGACGTGTTCCCCAACTCACCCTCATGACCACCCAGTGGGACTAGGTCATCCTTAGAGACAGTACCCACCCCATCATTCCTTCTAGACGATACAAGTGGTAAATTGGATGGAGGGGATTTAGGGTTAACAGGGTCACACAAGAAGTTTGTTTGAATTTTAGATGGCCGAATAATTTTACCCAAAGTGTCCTCAATGGTACAAAGTTTAGATGCAAGAAGCGTTTCATAGTTGGTTAGTCTTTCCTCAATCAAAGCCAGTCTGTCGAAGATCGGGGATAAAGATGACGAGAACAGAGCCCCGACTTTAACCAACAAGACTTCATGGGCAATAAATAGTTCAAAAGAGACATCTGCATAACCAAGTCTCGTTTTCACATCTGTTCACTCAGCCTACCTATCTCCTCAGGAGAAACACACTGAAAAAACAAAGGTTAAAGCAATGTTATATTTAGGTTAGGCACTCTAGTTTAAAACAAAGAAATCATAAATATCACAGAAATAACCTGGGGTTAAAGTGAGTTTACAGTTAGGTGTTGAACTAAGAAAAGTTAATGGGGAATAAAACACACTGGAATGCTCCAGTTATAGTTTAACTAACTAGAACGTTTACCCTCCAATCATGAACTGCTGATAGCATTACAGATTACATTACATAGGACTTTTAATTAGCATCATTGTTGACACCTGTGTTAGTTTCCAGCCAGACCCTACAAACAACCCACATAAATACTTGGTCCCTTGGCTCTAGCAAGGCCCTGTACCAAACTTTACACAAGCATCAGATCTCTTCTGCATGTAATTTGCAGCAATACATAGGATACGTTTGACACAGGGCTTAGCCTGTGGCCAGGATCTGCATCCACACCACCACAAGAGGACAAGCCACACTATGCACAGACTTTGGATATACAAAGTGGGGTTGTCTGCAAGGACGGGTGTCACACCAAACCCTGCATCAAACATTGCTGGGTAGTGCCTATGTTTAGATTCTGTGCCCAACCTTCATGTGGCCAACCGCCTCAGTGAATGGCTTGTTCGTGCATAGCAGGGACTGACTGAAAGCGCTGTAATCTGTGCCCTATGCCCACCCCACCATGACCAACTAACGCCATATTTCATTCAGGCTTTCACAGGGTTGGCCAAAGGGTCTATTTCTATTGTTCAATGGCGTTCAGCTCTCTGCAAGTGACCTACCCCTGTTGCACCCATCCTTTGGGTAAATACAAATAAAACAAGAATGACATCAACCAAAAGAACTTGACTTCTGCAATATCAAATTTCTTTTGAATCTTTCAAAAGCTTACACACAAACTTATAAGAGTCCATCCATCGATTTAGGATAGTTTCTTACCCCTCTTTCACAAAGCCTATAACACACTGTAAGAATCTCTGGATGATTAGTAATTTCAGCAATGTTACTTTCATATAAACAATGTCATGTCATGAGTGATGTAACATGTGAGGTCATAAAGACTGTGCCTGTCGCACATTTTTTAGTTTGTTCACTAAACAATAACTTGTGTACTTCAATTTTTTTTTTCAACGATAGCTTCTCTCTCATACCAACACCCAACTATAATAAAATACTTTTAACTGTTTTTTTTATTCTCAGTGACTACATATAAGTATATTGACTCATACTCCTGAAAAGATGCTGAAGCGCACTTGCGAATGGGCAGCATGCTAATCTGTTGGTGTAATAAAGATGGGAGTGTGTGTCTTGTGGGCTACGTGGGTTGTGTTTCTATGGGTTTCTTTTATATCAAATCAGTAAATTGGGGGTTATTTGGATCTCAGTAACCTCCAAGCAGACTAAGAACTCAATAGTACTGTGGGAGCGCATTGGAAGTGGGGAATGATGTGGATGTGGTTCAAACTGTTTTTCCATTGAAAAGTAAGCTTTCATCTGCAGAATTGATATTACTTTATCTACAACAATCAATCACAAAAACGATGACTGTCTGAACCCTCATGAAAACTTCACAAAAACGTAATTCCCTTCCCGCCATCCTTCCAGTATAGGAAAGACAACAATGGAAAATGAGAACTTTACAGCATGTCCCAAGTATGTTACTTTCTCCAATACAACAAATCAGATAAGAACATACTTTGACTTGGTGCTGTGATATAATCTACAGATACATGGAAATCTAGACTTCAGTTTCATAGAAAGAAAGCATATATGTGAATTTCCTTTGCAAAGTAGGGAGATTTATACTTGTACCTTTAGCAATGCCCACATAGGATGTAGTCTAGAGGCTGGAATACAAACTGCTTTACATCTACCCGTTAGTAATAAACTGGATTAGATTTCTGAACATTACAGCAAGGTTTAATTGTTCTGTTGAAAGAAACGTTGAGACTTCGCTGGATAATACAAACAAACCCAAATGGAATTTGTGATTACATTTGATCAAAAACTTGTGAAAATATTATGCTGTTAAATGCAGGATATGATTGACAAGGGATGGGATAAAAACAAAAGACGTTCATAGAGCGCCAATATTGAATACCCCTGGAATAAGTTTTATAATCCTATTTTAGCCAAATCAATCAAAACGTTCATATTTCTCACTATGGTATCAATTACAGATGAATTTTAAAATAGGCTTTCTCCCTATCAAGAAACTAATTGTGGATCTAATCATTTAAAAATGTGAGTCTGTAATTATTAGGCAGATTTAATCAAGGGCTTTCCCACTCACAGAATCAGTCAAGGAACTGTTTAACAGAACTTTTATTTATTATAGTATAGCACAAATGCAGGAGTCAAATGGAGCGGTTATGTGCAAAGGAAAATTTGCACAGGTTAAATAATGGAAACTGATTTAATTAGATGCTTTCATACATCTTAACCCATTATACTCCACATGAGAGATGCAGATAAAATAAAAGGTTTGGTGCAAAAACAAAGTTCCTTCACTCCTCGTGTTTTTGGGAGTACTTAGTAATGAACTAAATATATTGGGGACTTATGACCTCACTACTGAAGCTAAAAGGTAATCATGATCTTAAAGCAGTCCACAACATGATTAATGCCCTCAGAAAACTAAACACTGACCTTTACTGAAACCACATCACAAATTTAGGGTCATTAAAGCATTACAGTGGGACACCCCCGCGCCGCACGGCCACCAGCTGCTGCGTGTGCCCCCAGTGCCTGCCTCTGCCTCAGCGCCGTTCTCGCTGCTGCCTTGAGCGCTCCCCTTTGGTTTTTGCCCGTTTTGTCGGAAAATTGTGCTTGTTTTGTTTCTGTGCCCGAGATCGCGTTTCCACTGTTTTTTCCCCGTTTTGTCCTGTATTATTGCCTGTTTTTCTCTGTGACGTTTTTCTCCTCGTGTATTTGACCTCCATTGTGCCTGTCTCCTTCCTGCTTGCCCGCCTACCTCGCCGCTCTCCCTCCCCGCTCCCGCTTCCCGCCACCACCATTAGCCCCGCCCCTTTTTCTTCTGTACCCTCCCCGCTCCCGCCTCCCAGCTGCTCCGCCCACCCGCGCACTTCGCCTTAAATGGCGACCGTGCGAACGCGCAGCGTTGACGCGCAGCGGGCGCGCCGAAGGCGCGCCAAAGGTAAGCCCGTCTGCGCCCGTCCGCGCCTGGACCGCGCCCAGTGCCAGGACCCCTGGACCTCGACGATCCCGACCGACCCGCAGGACGTACTCCGCCGCCACCCTCAGCGCACTCAACACCGGCCGACGCCCAGAGTGCCACCAAGCCACTCCACGACGCACCCACGGACCTTTCAGCTGCCACGCCTGCAAGTTCGCCTGCATCCGGACCTGCCTCACACCAGCACCCGCCAAATCGAACACCAGCAGCACACACCTCAAGTGCATCCTGCTCAACACCCGTTCCGTCCACAGACACGCCGTAGAACTCTGGAACCTCCTAGACGCCACAGCCCCTGACGTTGCCTTCCTCACAGAGACCTGGATGAACGCCTCTTCAGCTCCCGACATCGCCATCGCCATCCCAGAAGGCTACAAGATCGTCCGCAGGGACCGCAACGCCAACCAGATGGGAGGAGGCATCGCCATCATCCACAGGAACACCATCCGTCTCACGACCAGCACCGACAACACCCTGACCAGCGCCGAACACCTGCATTTCCAGATCCACACCAACCCGAACACCACCCTCAGAGGCACCCTGATCTACCGACCCCCCGGACCACGCACACATTTCAGCGTGGACATCGCCGACTTCGTCAGCCCGCATGCCCTCCCCTCCGCTGACTACATCCTCCTGGGAGACCTCAACTTCCATCTGGAAAACAACAACGACCGCAACTCCAGCACCCTGCTCGACAACCTCGCCAACCTGGGACTCAAGCAACTGGTGTCCACCCCCACCCACCGCGCCGGACACACACTCGACGCAGTCTTCTCCTCCAGCAAAGACGTCAGCTTCAGCCACGCCACTGAGCTTCAATGGACGGACCACAGCTGCGTCCACTTCACCTTCAAGAGAACGACGACCCACCACCACCAGCAACAGACCGCCCGCAGAAGCTGGAACAAGATCACAGCAGACCAGCTCGCCACGTCCCTGAGCCAGCACCCTCCTGCCAGCTCAGCAGACCCCAGCCAGGCCGCCAACAACCTCACGAAGTGGATCAGCATCTGCGCGGACGAGCTCGCCCCTCTGAGGACCCCGCCTAGCAGACCCGGCAGCAAGAAGGCCCCATGGTTCACCGACGAACTCAAGAGCTCCAAGAAGAACTGCCGAGCCCTCGAGAAAGTCTGGAGAAGGGAACCGACACCGGACAACAGGACCTCCCTCAAACTTGCCACCCGGAAACACCACCAGCTGATCCGCGCCGCCAAGAAAACAGCTTTCAAGGACCGGCTGGACAACAACGCACACAACTGCAAGGAACTCTTCAACATCGTGAAAGAGCTTTCCAACCCCAGCGCA
This sequence comes from Lissotriton helveticus, assembly GCF_964261635.1. Classification (NCBI taxonomy): domain Eukaryota; kingdom Metazoa; phylum Chordata; class Amphibia; order Caudata; family Salamandridae; genus Lissotriton; species Lissotriton helveticus. The sequence goes on along the minus strand of NC_136059.1, from coordinate 246,270,629 downwards.
GGAAACAACGACATCACCCCATCGCAAGACCTCTGCAACTCCCTCGCTTCATACTTCCACAACAAGATCGCCGACATACACAACAGCTTCAACAACCAACCAACGCACACCATGACCGAACAACCACCCCCCACCACCACCCTCCACGCCTGGACCCCGATCAGCACCGAAGACACCATCCGCACGATGAACTCCATCCACTCCGGATCACCGACCGACCCCTGCCCTCACCACGTCTTCAACAAGGCCGACGCTGTCATCGCACCCCACCTGCGAGACATCATCAACACATCCTTCGACACCGCCACCTTCCCCGAGAGCTGGAAGCACGCCGAACTCAGCGCTCTTCTCAAAAAACCCACAGCGGACCCCTCCGAACTCAAGAATTACCGCCCCATCTCGCTCCTCCCGTTTCCAGCCAAAGTCATCGAGAAGATCATCAACAAGCAGATGGCCGCCTTCCTCGAGACGAACGGATCCCTCGACCCCTCACAGTCCGGCTTCAGAGCCAACCACAGCACCGAGACCGCCCTCATCGCCGCCACCGATGACATCCGAGCCCTGATGGACAATGGAGAAACAGCGGCCCTCATCCTCCTAGACCTCTCCGCGGCATTCGACACGGTCTGCCACCGCACCCTAGTACGGCGCCTCAGCAACATCGGCATCCAGGACAAGGCGCTGGAATGGATCATCTCCTTCCTCGACGGAAGAACACAGAGAGTCCGCCTACCACCGTACAAGTCAGAGGCCTCCGAAGTCATCTGCGGCGTCCCCCAAGGATCATCCCTGAGCCCCACCCTCTTCAACGTCTACATGAGCCCCCTCGCGGCCATCGTACGCAAACACAACCTCAGCATAATCTCCTACGCCGACGACACCCAGCTGATCCTCTCCCTGACCAACGACCCCGCCGCCGCCAGAGCCAACCTGCACGAAGGGATGAAAGAGGTAGCCGAGTGGATGACGACCAGCCGCCTGAAACTGAACTCGGACAAGACGGAGGTCCTCATCCTGGGCTCCTCACCCTCCGCCTGGGACGACTCCTGGTGGCCCCCCGCCCTGGGCACCGCACCCAAACCGACTGACCATGCACGAAACCTGGGCGTCATCCTGGACTCCTCCCTCTCCATGACCAGGCAAGTCAACAACGTCTCCTCGGCGTGCTTCAACATCCTACGCATGCTACGGAAGATCTTCTGGTGGATCCCCACCGAGACCAGGAAGACCGTCACCCAGGCCCTCGTCACCAGCCGACTGGACTACGGCAACGCCCTCTACGCCGGTACCACCGCCAAGCTCCAGAAGAGACTCCAGCGGATCCAGAACGCCTCAGCCAGACTCATCCTCGACATCCCACGAACCAGTCACATCTCCGGACATCTGAAAGACCTTCACTGGCTCCCCGTCAACAAAAGAATCACCTTCCGCCTCCTCACCCACGCACACAAAGCCCTACACGACCAAGGCCCGAGCTACCTCAACAGCCGAGTCAACTTCTACGCTCCCAAACGCCACCTCCGATCAGCCAACCACGCCCTCGCCGCCGTCCCCCGCATCCGAAGAGCGACTACAGGAGGAAGGTCCTTCTCCTACCTGGCCGCCAAGACCTGGAACTCCCTCCCGACCGACCTGCGCCTGACCCAAGACCACCTCTCCTTCAGGAAGAAGCTGAAGACCTGGCTGTTCGAGCAGTAGCGGCACCGCCCCCCCCCCCCCCAGCGCCTTGAGACCCTACGGGTATGTAGCGCGCTTTATAAGTGTCAATGATTGATTGATTGACAGTGCCTTACGGGTTCCATAGCGTTTACGTGCACAGTTTTAGTTTAGAATTACTAAACCGTATTAAAATTAAGGTTGATCAAGAATTCTATACGCTGTTCTTTTTTTGCTCATAATAAATATTTATTAACTTGACAACTAAAAGGCACTACCATTTTAATATTATTGTAAAAGCATTGATACCCTGTCTTTCCAAACATATGTAACAGAGGACTGCATATCGAAATCAGCAAAATGTTTGTTGCAAAAATTCAGAGCAATGGGGGGAAAAATAGTGGAACTGAGATCCAATTACTATTCCTACCATAAATAAGCTATGCATGTTGTTAGACATAACCTTCAAATCAAATAAAATGATACAATTCATAAAGTGTGGATGGAACTGTTTCTGTATAGAAAGCAATCTAGCAGATGGATAGTGCAACAGGTTGTAAAATGTTAAACGGAAACAGTATTGAGGGCTTTTTTCCAATTATAAATCCTGACGATGGGCTAAGTTACAGGATAATCGCAACACATGGTAGTTAAAGATCATGCAGAATTCACTGGAATAAATATATATGAGCAGAAGAGAGTCTATAAAAAGTAATGTAGACATTTTTGCAAAGCAGGTATACAGTATCTACAACACTAAAAATAGTGTGGATATGAAGAATTCTTGAAATGAAATTAAAAATCCAAGTAAGGTAGGAAGGTATTAAACCTCATGCCAAGCCCAGCCTTTTCCAGTCATACTGGAAGATAAATCTTTGAAAAGTCGTTTATGAATTACTGCAAATTTACAAACAGGTGTGTGAACATTTTTTTTACCACACAGGAAAAAAAAATAACTAACGAAAGAGACAAGAAGACCGCAACTAAAATCAGTGAATACAAGTTTATTAGAGGAAAATTCATGTTGATAATATATCATTATCACAGGACACGCATGTTGCTGACACAGTACACTAACACTGGGCTGCAAGTAGTGGTGGTGAGCGAAAAATACCCCCCGTAGAGATGTGTGCTGAATTGTATTATTCTACAGCTCCTTGGGCCGTACCTACTGTTCCTAATACTTACAAGAAGCAAGCATCCCTATTGGTCAAAATAGCCAGATCCTGCCTATCCACGGCGATGCCCAGGGACACCCCATTATTGCAGTTAGCGGGCCTCCCAAGGGGAAAGGGTACAACACCACGGGTGAGCTGCCAGCGTGGACAAAACACACGCTCACCGAGATAGAAGCCCTTAGGCACTGCGTAAGCGGACGTCGTTTGCAGGGTTGACTGAATAGAGTGGGCTACCACCTGGCCAGCTCCTATTACACCGACAACTGGTTGCCGACTGCAGAAAGACATGGAACCTCACAGACGAAGAACCCAAGACATACCCGGTATTGCCTACGCTCCTCCACATGGGGACAGGGAAACACCTCATCACATGGATCTATAAATCTATCATGGAACTTACATGTGCACCTCTAACACGACTGCGACTCCACTGGGAAGAGTAGTTTCAGCAGAGCTATTCACAATAAAGAGTGGCTCACAGCACTTGAACACCACAAAAAGTGTCCTGCAATCAAACATCCAATTGAACATACTACACCGCACATACCTCACGCCGGCGCGGCTCAATCGCTTCTTCCTAGCGACACAGTTTGACTGCCCCCGCTGCCACACACCTGACGCCCCCATTCAGCCACATGTTCTGGACCTACCCCACATTACAAGACTTTTGGACAAACTTACACACTACACTATAGACTGTCACAAGCATGGCGGGACTCACTACATGGGAGGCGTGTGCTCTTGACCTCTTTAAGTGACCCAAACAGAGAAAGACAGAGACCCGATTTGCAGTACTAGCCACACTCCTCGCGAAGCATAGCAATGCATTGGTGCTCGCCAAGCGGTCCCCAATAGCCGCATGGTGGGGGGCGGTTAAGAAATGGGGCGCAGCCGAGGAAGACATCAGGCAGGAAGAGGCACACAGCGCGACAAAACCCCATATCGATGGAGTGGTCACTACTCCTCCATAACCTTGTACAAACAAGCCACCCCGAGGGAGACTACACAGGCCACCCAGACGGAGCAAAGACCGAATACACCTCAACCCTCACAAGCCCTCCCCAAACTAGGCCACCCAGACCTCCCAGAGTAGATCATCCCACTTTCGCTGAAGGAAAATCACTGCTTGCCGATAGTGGACCGGCGAGGAGCTACCCCCCTATTCCCCATGAGTTCTATTTCCCCAGTTCGGCTGTACACATGGATCGTCCTCTTGAACTACCACACTAAGGTAGCATAGGTCCAACACTAGCTGGTACGGAAGGGTTATTCCATCAAGCCTCCAGACACCCCCATACAGGCATACATCTAGGCCTGCCTCACACGCGCAGAGTGGTACCCCCTCTCAATAGACGCGCAGTTATTCACTATGGAAATGTAGACAATTAATAGTATGCAACCATGAACACTAATAACTGTTGTATAACCTGTACGGTAACTGTAAAATTCAATAAAAAGGTTTACAAAAACAAAACAGGAAGCAAGCAGAATATTCATCTTATTCATACTAATCTGTTTTTGAAAAGCCAACATGACCCACCACTAATGTGCTGAGGCTTTACTAGAAGATGCGACTCATCATTTTCACAAAGGTCAAGAGGGTGACTGATCTGCATACAACGAAGGTCAACCCCAAAAATTCAACAATCAGGAGTAAATGGAAATTCACAAGCAACAAAATCAATGTGAAAGGTTCCAGGACTGGTTTTAGAACGTGTTTAATTGATGGTGATTAGCGCTAAATACAAACCCTGCTGCCGGAGAACAGCTAATTAGTGCAAGAGAAAACTAATTATCTAACATAAGGACATAGGCAGCAACGGAGAGTAATTCCTCGAAAATCGAAATAAAGTGTGTTAAGTGGTTAGAGTCTAGTGATTCATGAAGTTAGTGATGTTCCCTGCAGGTAGAGGAGAAAGTGTACCAAAGATATTTTTGATAGTTTGCATTTTAGGACTGCCCCGCAGTCTGAAACATTTGTGGGGCTGTAGGGTGCGCAATATGTGGATTCGTGTCTGGAGATTGTCAGGAAAGCTTTGGACATTTTTGCTGTAAGCGAAGCTGAGCGTCAATCGAGTTTTACTCTCACAAGCTCAAGAATTTAACCACTCATTTTCTAAAGGCAACCAAAAGGGCTACATTTTGACAAAGTTAAATTTCACTGAACAGGTGCAGCACTTCTAATCTGCTTTTTTGATTTGGGTGGCAGGTCTGCATTCTTGGACATAGATTTCTGTACATAGACAGAAACAAAAACAACTGCCAAGAGCTAGTGTTTTTGCTAATCTAATCCTAGACATTCGCCTTAACTTGGTGGAGCAACGTCAGGCAAGTGAGTTAAATCGGTACACAGGACATTTGAGATTATGAACAATTTAGTTGGCAGGCAATGAGAAGCTGTATAAAAAGCATTAGTATTGGCGTGACATTCCCTTCAAAACACTTCATTATCTCTAAAAAGAGCAATCTCTCCAAAGACAACTTATGTGCTGGGTGTTTTAATCATCAACCGATCAGGGATAGGCTCCATGAGTAGAAGTGTATTGATCTCTTTGGCATACCCGCAATGCATAGGTTTCCTCAGGATTAATATTCAGACATAAGGAAGGCCTATTTTCAAATGGCAGAGAAAGGCTCATGTGCACATTTTATAGTAAAGACAGATCGTATCAAAACTAACTACAGGGCTACATTAATAGGGTGCACAAAAGGATGGGAGGGTTTCTGTGTATACCAAATGTCAGTAAAGACATTCTCAACCATGTGCAACACAGACAGTAAAAGCACGCGTCTTTCAACCCCTCCATCCATGGATCAAAAGCAGCTCATACATCTCAATGATTACAGCTATGGAAGAAAAAGAAATCCTTTACACTCCTACACCCCGACCCCTCAAAAAAAAAAAAAAAAAAAAAAAAAAAAAAGTACTTGGACCACGAGGTTTTACAAAGGAAAAGGATAAAATAAACACTGGAAACGAGTCGATTGTGACCGTAATACCATGCTCCTTGCTGGATCGCTTAATCTAAGCCAATCAATCTTCTAGTGCAACAGGAACTACAGCACACATCTGCTGCAAACTGCCCCAATAAGGAATTCTAGGTAGCCCATTAGATAGAAGTATGTGGCTGCGCAAGTCTTAAACAACATCAGTTGTGAGAGTGTGCAGCGATAATCTGACTCTAAAAAATAAAAAGCATAAACGTGGCACAGTCTAGAGTAGACCTACAATTGCACATAGAAAGGAAAAACATCAAGAAAAAAACCCCTCATCACATTGCAAGCTGATGGAGAAACGTAACAATGAGACAGGTGCTAATCCTCTTCAAACAAATTAGTTAGATTTGTGATGTGTTGGAAAGGAACATTTGTAGATCTAAAGCTCAATATAGGATAAGGTTCAGACTTTTGGCCTGGGTTACTTTGTCTCCATCAGTAGGAAATTTGTAAGAGCCAGAAACAAAGGTAACTTGTTCAGTAAAAAGATGCAAATTCACTGGAGTGTTTGACTGAAGACCATTTATTTACATTGTGTTTATACAGATGGTAATAAATGTATGTACAGAATGGGAAGGCATTAAATCTTTCCTGGACATATTTTAGAACAATATCAATCACCGATTACAGTTTATTTTTATTTTCGTATAAGCTACAGTAGTTTCATTTCAAAATATACATGGATATGTAAAGACTATTATGCAAATACAATAAAACATCACTTTAAGATAACATTCTCACAAACATCAACTTTAGTCAGGAAAAATAAACAATGATCATATATTTAGAATTAATCCAATCAGACTAATACTTATAAAAACACAAATCGATGAACTCTGCTCAGTATTTCTATGATTAATACAGTGACCACTTTAACAATTTGATGACAATAGTCTTGACCTCAATTTACCAAACTGGTTTGACAGTATTGTCAATGCAAGTTAGCTCTTTAATTGACAACCAATACTGTAAGGTTAACAATGGAAGAAACCTACTGCAATCGATCATAGCAAAAGATGGCAGCAGAATGAGCTACACAACCACTCACAGGTAAATATCCTTCTGAAAAGAAGTGCTAGGTTGTGTAAAGTAATGCACATAAACCAAGTGGTTCTGTTTATTTACTCTGCAACAGTAACTGAAACCATAAAATGACCAGGATAATGCCTCATCAACAAGATACTATCACATTTGCAGAGGCAACCACAGAGCGGTTTCTAAAATCCTATGATTAAAAACAAAGATAGATAGAGTGAGGGTGATAGATAGAGTCTCCCAGGCCCTTAAATTAACTGCTGGTTACAAGAGAAGGACACTGCAAATAACAATTTGCTAGAAAATAAACTAAAAGGAATCCTAGGTTATATATAAAAATTAAATCGGTCCTGAAAATGGGCCAAGTAGACATCAACCCTGCAAAAATGAACTTCATAGTGTTGTTTCTCCCACAAATAAAAGATTCACACAATTTCTGATCACTTTAATCCCTGCATTAATTCAAGCAAGCAATGGTCCAAAACATACATGGAACCATGGCAGCACATTAACCCGTTTACATATGTCATGGCTTTTTGTCAGAGAACTTTTGTTGGTCCAAACTACATATATACACAGCAATTTACTGGGAACTATAAAACGAATTGAGCATTTTTTAAACGGGGCTGTAACCTAAGTGTTGTTTTAGAATTACTGTCCACCCCAGGTCAGTGTTACCTCTGTACCTCTAATTAAACATGTGCCACAATATATAAATATATATTATATATTTGCACACAAAATATATCATATATAATTCAAAATAACTAAGAAAAAGCACACTGCCTGCTGGGCAACTGCAAATGTAGAGTGAAGATTGTGTTGAAATATAAAAAATGAACAGGTAAGTCATGCACCAAAATTGTTCAGAAAGCAAAACAAAATGTTGTGATAATCTGGAAATTAACTCTAGCAAGAAGAAAAATGGTCATGTTACACTAGAAATATAAGTAAATGATCTATTAAGTAAGAACACACTTATTTAGGTGGGACAAGTGATTCACCATACCTCATGGGCACATTTAAGGGCTAATTCATGTTTACACTGCTTTAAGTGCTCACAAGAATCAAAAGGTACTAATATTTAGGAGTAAAGCTAGTTCTATAGGTGCCCTTGCATAAATGACGGGTAACATGAAAATATAATCTAAATATACTTCAAACGGTTATTTTTTTTAAAAAGGAGATCTGCAATATAATATTTTATTAATCGGTTTTAAAACAATACTAAATAAGTATATTTTGAACACACAAGGACCATTTCATTTTTGCAAAATCTCGAAGATGTACTTTCAATATGTATCCATATTAAAGTTCCACTATAAGCTGTTGAACCTGCTTTAAAAAAATAATAATCACACTTGTATTAATCTATGAAAATTGACTGAAACTGTTTTTGCGAAGAAACGGATAGGACAGTGAATACAAAATAACTCACAAGAGAAAATGACAGTCAATGTTATGACCACCTGCACAGACACTGGTCAATAAATGCACTTTCATCATAATGAACATGGAAGTTTACACCCCCAATCAACTGTAGTAGTCAAATCATCAAAATTAATATTTAAAAAAGCAATTCAAAAACCAAAAGTTGGTGAAAAATCATTGGAAAAAACAATCATTTGGGATATAATGAAAATGTTTAAATCAAATAGAATAAGAGTAACAGTAGTTTCCAAGTGATGTCTCATAACTGAGAAGAAACATTGGGGTAAATGCAGTACTGAGCATTTTAGAATCTTGCATCCTATATTTTAAATAAATTTCCTCCTACCCTTAGCAGTTACCTTCTATAGGGTCCTAGCAAAGTATTGTGAAGGTTGCACTATACTCTCCCCCATGGGAAATCAGCATCTGAGGCGCTCTTTTAAAAGCCAGTGTTGGTCTTGTGGTTTTTTGCTTTGATAACGGACTGAACACTGAACTTCAAATTATTCAATGAACTGATACCACCCAGTACTATGTTCTGTCTTGTAGGGGAATCGCTCCTACACTGATGGATAGAATTGGATAAACAATGAGACAGTTCTCTTTAAGTAGGGCAACTGCAGATAATTGTATTTTAGTGTGAGCACCTATTGCAGTTTATTTCCACTCATTAGATTCTGCTAGCTCGAGTTTTTATTTCATTTACCTACACCACAAAAACATCTCATGAAAGTATGTTTGTTAAACTATAAATACAAACAGCAATTTACGGTAAACTATAAAACGAATTAAGTTGTCAGACCAGGCAGTCTCTGTCCCAGTCCAGGATTGGGTAAATCTTTTTTCAGCCCTCTACGACTGAGGTAGTCTCTGCCCCACCCTATTAATACTGACTTCTGGCCAGTGCATATGGAGTGTGTCAAAGCAGCAATCTCATGGGGTCCCAGGCGAGTTGTTAAAAATCACTAGTGGATCTCTAGGCTCCTGTTTTAACTCTTCATATGAATGCGCCAATTAGTGGCCCACACCCAGAGGTCTGGAAACGGTCCGTTGTAGTCAGTATATTTAAAAAAAGAGATAGAGAGGACCCTGCATGCTACAGTCGATTTCCCTGATCGATGTCGAAGTGAAGATTATAGGGATAGTGATTTTGAAGGGACTCACTACCTGGGCTGGGAAGGGAATCCTCTCTGACCTGCAATGCGAGTTCAGACCAGAGCGAGGCACAGTTGAACAGAACCTAAATCTGCACCTCTTAATATCTAAATACACCAGGGATCAAAGTAGGTTCTGTCCACTTGACCTTATTTAACCTCAGCTGAGACTGTGCTAACAGAAATAAGCTATGGACTGAGCCGGGGTCCTTGGGGGTCGACCAAGGACTTATTTATTTTATGAGAGACATGCAAAGTGGCCTGAAGGGGTGGCTAGAAAAGGATCTGACAAGGAATGTTCCAGCCCTTTGAACTTAAAAAAAGCATCCGACAGGGCTGCATTCTGGCCCCTCTTATTTATCATGTTCATAAATCGGCTAGGAGTGGCTCACTGATATTGGTTCAGATTTCCCAAAAGTTGATGGAAGAGCTATTCTAGTACTTTTATGCGATGACAATGAGGTTTTAATTGCTCGTACAACTAGGAGCCTCCAACTACTTTTAGATACATTCATCGATTTTATGAATAGCATAGACTTTTCCACAAATTTTAAGAAATTTAATTTTATGGTGGCCCCAAGAACGCACACAAACTTGTAATCTATCAGCAGAGGGTTAGGTTTTAACAAAAATGGAAAAAAAATGTTATCTGGGTCCGTTACTCAATTTGGGTCCCAGTTGGCAATCCCTACTCACAAAAAATGGAGGGATTTTACAAAGAGCCATCTCTTGGCTATACGATTTGTCTACGCCTTGGGCATAAGTCCCCAAACGTAAATGATTAAAAGTCTAAATGAATTTGGATTGCCAAATTGGCTGTAAAATCTAGGGGCATGCTAATATTGAGCGTGCCCAGGTGATAGAAAACAAGCGGAAATTATTCACAAAGAAATGTGCATGTCCTTTATTGGAGATTTGTTTCAGGTTTGTCCGCTTTTACTGTGGTTTTCTGTATGGCATAACAAGGATTTACATTTGAATAGGTTCATAATCTGGGAATGTTTCCTTTTAGATAATGTAGAGCAAATCCCGTGGCTACAATACATTAAAAAAACTTTTATGGATTAGGATTATCAGATCCGTTTACCACCCTCCAGAGACTGAGTGAAAAGGGATCTTGCGTGGGTCAAAAAGCCTAGAGAAAAGGAATTTTGCTGGGCCAAACAAGCTTTCTCCCAAAGGGCCGCAGCTGAACAGGAGAATTCTGCTTTAACAAAGCAGACCATGCGCCAGTATGTCCCGGTCAAATCTGTTAATGGGATAGAGCCCTACCACCCCCTGCACATGCCAATAGGCAATGTCTGAAATTTTTTGGTTTGGACATTTTTCACCAGCTTTTGTTTACGAAGGGGGTCTGGTATAAACCAACCAATTTGCCAGTTTGTGACTGTGATAATGTCTCAATTTGCAACACCATGCATAGATCACTTGTTTGCCATACATTTTCTAATCTTCGACCCAAGTATATCAGGCCCCTTCTAATTTCTGAAAACTGAAGACAAATTAGACCTGCACATCTCTTCTTACAGTTGCTTGCAACACCTAAATTGTGCTTTTAAATCATGTTTTTTTTCTGGTGTTCTATCTTTAAGCTAGTAAGTAATGGGATTTCAGGAACTAATGCTCCTAGGTAAATGATGTGATTTTTTGTAAATTTCTACTCAATGCATTTGTAACTGATATATGCCTATTTTGATATGCTGCTTAATGAGAAGCACCCTTATGATTTTATCAAAATGTTTAAAAAGGGTCAGCAGTTACCTCTGTGCCTAACATGTGCCATAAGCAGTGGTCTGAACATGGACTACAAAGTTAGCTCCTATAAATCAAGTACACACAAAATATATATAATATATGCTTCAAAATACCTAATGAAAAGCACACTATTCACTGGGCAATTGAGAATGTATAGGGTAGCTAGTGTCAAAATGAAAAAAGAACAGTTAAGTCATGCAGCAAAATTTTGCAGAGAGCAAAATAAAATTGTGATCATCTTGAAATTAGCACTAGCCCTCAAAGAAGAACATTAGCCATGTTAGACTAGAAATATAGTTAAATGATCTATTAAAGTAAGAACAAGCCTATTTAGGTGGGAAAAGTGATTCAACATAGCTCATGGGCACATTAAAGGGCTTTTTCCTGTTTACACTGGAAACAATATTAGGCACTGTTTCCAGGCAATTACTCAGCAGTAGGTCTATTAAAATGTACACAGACATCAAATAACCCAATTTAGTTACTATGCTTAAAATTGAGGAAAGGATAAGTACCACCACTGGCAATCTATAAAAGTGATTACATGAGAAGCAACTACTATCCAGTGTTAATACAATTTGAAAAATTGATTTTTTTTTAATCAATGAAGCCACTGTGGCAAATAAACTGCAATTTGGACCAGATTAGAGAGAATGTTTATTTCAGGCCACAATATGACTTAATTTTGTCCATCACTTATATATGAAACACAAAAGAAACCAGCTCTACGTTTTGTCACTGTAAATCTTAACAAGCAAGATATAGGCAGATCAAAGTGCAATCAAGCAGATACATTCGAGACCCTCTCACAAACTAAAATGGTTTGTGGGGCTCAGCTGCTCAGACAGACTGCATTTAAAGAAAAGGAAAAAGTTTAAATGGGCTGACGAAAGAAGAATGTTCAAGTTAGATCAATGATCAAGTACATAAAGTACAGATGCTGCTCAATAGGAACTTGTAGGTCTTGTAAGCTATTGAAGGCTGCATAAATTAGGGTACTATTATCCCTTTTAAATCAATGGTGGGATCCCAGATTATTTTGCTGACTTGAAACATTTCACTACCAAAGTGTCCAGCAATAACTTCTAATGCTTTATCTAAGCAATCCACAGCATTTACTTGTGATGTCGAGAGAAAAAAAGCCTCTGCATATACACGAAATTGAGAACTATAATAAGGTACCTATTCTAATAAAAAAGCAGATCAGAAAAGCCATCTCTTCACGCCTAGCACTTTTACATGGACTATAGAGTATCAGTATCCTTAAGATTGCTTCCCTCACTTTGCTCTTCTTTGGGCTTTAAAACAATGTGTAGTCAACAGCTGTGAAATATATCAAAATATGAGTGAGGGAACCGCCATGAAATTAACAAGACCCATTGGCCCAAGCACAGGTCATAGCACAAAGCTAAAACGTTCCATATCCAAATCCATTATTGTTGCATATAAAAGGAAGACTGTTGCACACAAACAGCAAAAGCTGTCATGCAATTTTCATAGTTAAAGGAGAAAAATATATATATTTATTACATGTGTCCAAGTGCCATAGGGAGAGCTAAAAATCAGGTTTCCAAAACAGTCAAAGATCTGAATCAAAGGTCTAGTGTGCAACACAGTTCCTTTACCCTTTCAATTTAAGCTATGTGCCCAGTTACCTAGTCAGTAATTTGGCATGCAAAAGGAACATAGATTTATATATTATGCTCCGAGTAGAATGGGAATTATTTTAATGTGCATACATTACGAAGTATTAACAATCAGTGCATTTGGCCAAGCAATGATTAAGGACTTTAAATACTGGAGTTCATTTTAGCACTTTTTTATTCAACAAATGTTAGACTGATAAAAACAGTCACAAATTACTGAAAATAACTTATCTTAACACTAGCAAAGATCTCACCAAGAAAATCAACCTGTGTGAAGTTTAGGACTGGTTCAGATCTCGCTCTGTAATATTGCCATTGTCTGTAAAGTCAGTTGGATAATTGTTATTAAAAGTTGATGGATACTCTGAGGTAGCGTCGACATTCTGATAGCTCACATATGAATTAAAGGGTTGCTGAGGAATTACTTGGGTATCTGGAATCGGCATAAGCATGCCCGACTGAGAGGTGGGGGGGATTCTTTGGCCGACTAGTTGCATTTTAGGTTCTCTGGGTTCCAGCTGCTGCTTGCTTTCTTCATCTGTATCCAGACGGGTTAATTTCTCGATCCACATGCGGAACTTTTCTTCTGTCTGCCGCTGCATCTCAGCAAAGCAGTTCATGGCCTCTTCCAGGACATTGCCTATGCAGTTTCTATCCCAAACGGTGCCCCTGTCAAGTAATCCAGGAATTTCCCTTGTCGCTGCTGCCGATCCCCCAGCACGACTGAAGCCAGCTTTAAAGACATTGAGGCCATGGTATAAGTAATTGTTAAGCAAGCAGGTAGAATACATTTGTAAACAGTAAAGAAATAGAGTAAAAACAATTGTAATAACATTGCGACACATTTAGCAACATATTTGCTGAAAGTGTTTTTGACCACAAATAAATGAAGACTGAAAAGGGTTTTGAAAATTAGTGTTGATAATTTGTGATGGGAGGCATCCACTAATGCCCCTATGAGGCAGGGGTGTGGAATTTATTACAATATCTACTAGTCCATGGGGCAGATTACTTCATAAATCTACTTGCCCTGTAACACTATTCATGTGTCTCTTTTGTTCCATGTGGTGTAGTGGCAGTAATCTAATTATATAAGAGCTCTGATACAGACTCTTCGATTAGGCAGGGCAGGGTTTGAATACTAGCAATTTCCTTATTTTGCCACCCTTCCACAGTTATCCATACTGGGGTAGTGGTAAACAATAGTTCTAGAACTGCAATGCCCTTTTGAGTCTATGCAAACCTACTAACTTACATGTTTTATGGGTTTTCACCAGCTCTTCTCGAATATTTTCCAATACTGAGAAAGGTTGGAAATTTACTCCCGACGATGGCAGATGTAAAACTTCTTCCAGGGTTGGGAAAAAAGTGGTTGGAGGGAGAGTGAACTTGCAAACGCTCAGATGTTTTGCAAATCTACACATGCATGTTTGCTTGTGCTAAAATGTAGTTCACAAATACTTTCTAGGTTTAGGATATCTTGGCCTACTTCTATGTCTTGTGAATTCATTAATGCCGTAAATCTTCACTAGTGCACTGACCTATACCATGGGTGCACTTTTGAGATTTCTTTAATAATTGAGCCCCTCATTAGGTCTGGCATTAACCAAGACCTATTGTGTGAATTAAAATTCTCTCTGCCCATCGGCTGGCTTCACTATGAGTGACAGAATTCTGATCTTTCAAAAGTAGCATATTGGCACACAAAGTTTTGTTCAGTGCCAGGAACTGCTTTTTGCCAATGGTTATTAGAACAGTGATGGCTCGGCAGCTTCCATGCTAAAAAAGTTTACAAAAAACCATGCCGAAAACATAACACATTCACAAAACCAAAAGGTCGATCACCAATTTCAAACCTACTGACTTTGTCAATGCTGGTTTATTTTTGTTTCCCATAATCTTGTTGAAACTGGTTACAATGATTTTTCATTAGGAATATTTTGGGGAAATATTAGCATGCATCATATTTTATAAATGATGCTGCAAAGAAATGGTACCTAAAATTTTACAGTAGTTTATCAAAATATTTTTTTCTAGTTGCATTTTTTTGTGAACATTTTATTTTTGAAACAAAGAATCCTCCATCTTGCTATTTAAGCTTCTGCTTTTTGCCAATGGTTATTAGAACAGTGATGGCTCGGCAGCTTCCATGCTAAAAAGGTTTACAAAAACCATGCCAAAACATAATACATTCACAAAACCAAAAGGTCGATCACCAATTTCAAACCTACTGACTTTGCCAATGCTGGTTTATTTTTGTTTCCCATAATCTTGTTAAATCTGGTTACAATGATTTTTCATTAGGAATATTTTTGGGAAATATTAGCATGCATCATATTTTATAAATGATGCTGCAAAGAAATGGTAGCTAAAATTTTACAGCAGTTTAGCAAAATATTTTTTTCTAGTTGCATTTTTGTGTGAACATTTTATTTTTAAAACAAAGAATCCTCCATCTTGCTATTTAAGCTTCTGCGAATACATCTGCATCTAATCAGAGAGCATTCTTGGAGCATTATACATAGCCTCACACTGCTAAACTTTGAAAGCGTGTGTACACATGTTTATACTGAAACCGCTGTCAGTAGTGCAGTCCGAGGTTACATTTTCTTACAACACTCACCGTAATAGTAAAGGCTTTGCATTAATGAACTATAAATACAAGTTCGACCAGCATTAACATATGAACACACAAATTACCTTAACTGCAGGCAATACCCTTCCCTGGTCCTCAATGAGGTACTGTAAACTGGCAGACAAAGAGTTTGTGCTGCAGGAGCTAAGGGCTACTTGTCACAAGGACAAAATACACATGAAAACTTGTTGTCCTTGACCCTAAACAATATGTCCTGGGCGTCGGGCTATAGGAATTCCATATCTCTGTTTGAGGTAATGATGCTTATGCAGCCTTCACTCCTCACCTGAGCAATGAGTAGCCGGTTATTCATGTGTGAACAATTTGGTAAATAGGGCAGCTCTGGCACCAGATATCTCACCTTGTTAGGGGAAGCAGCAGTGATTGTGTTGAAAAGTGAGCACAGAATTAACAACGTCACTTGCCAATAACAGCAACGGAGCAAAATGTTTAACCGTTGATTTGGTCCCTTTAGAAGGGACAGATGAGGTAAGAAAGGATGTGGCATTTTTCAAAGCATTCATAATGAGACCCAAGGCTTGCAATTCAATACCACCATAAGCATGGCCTCAGTGTTGGGTGAATCACAAATGACAACTTGCCATGATAAGGAAAAGGAATGAGGAAGTACACCAAGAGGTGACAAACAGTAAAGGGGGCACCTAACCTGGAATCACAACGTCAACTTACAGAATATAAGGTCAATTAGAAACACCCCCAGTTACAATAAATGTGCTTGGCTCACCACAGACAGTCAGCACACTGATGCAAGTGCATAGTCACATTCTTTCATTTTTAACTCTAAAGTAGAAATTAAGGGGACTGTAAAGCAACATTTAAACCACCAATTTGAAGCTAGAGTACTAGACTAACCCAATCAATTACAAATATTGGAGACACTAAGAACTACAGATCACAAGATAGTTGAAGTGATTAAAATGTAATTACTTTCCCATTAAGAGATTTGACAAGTGAAACCTTCTCCATTTCCAGCCAATGGGTAAACTTGGAAACGGGAAGGAGATAAAAATATGAGTACCTGGTACTGCACATAATAGGCATCCATATTGTACATCACTCAAATTCAATACCCGCAGCTTGCACACTCTGTCGTGTGTCAGTTATGCAACTATTTATATAAAGGGATAAACATATGTGTACAGGAGTTGTACTACTGTGCCACATAACTGACTTACTTTATAAAATATATATTTTTTTCTTTTGTTTTCTTTTTTTAACAGGTGTATTGGGTGCAAGGACTTTCAGTAGGTTCTGGCAAACTTCCATGAGTCCGACCTGTGTATCGACTGGCATTCATCTTGCAAACCTTTGACTAGTTAGTTAGGCATTTTTAGTTGCAGAGTCTCAATATCGGCAATAAAGTAAGGAGTAGTTTCTGTCCTGTAACTCCAGTTCTGTAGTAGGGGTCTCTCTGTTATAGTCATAATCTAGTGAATAGTCCCGCCCATGTGCGTGGACCCCGGCAATCAAAAATAATCTCTTAAGTTGTCAGAAAATTGCAGAACTGCAAAGACACTTAAGAGAAAATTTAAAGACAAATAATGCAGCCTATATCCACAGGCTACACTGTCCAGTACTTCAACTAGAAATTCCACCAAAAATCCACAAACAGCAAAGCCTGTCCAGATTTCCCTTGTTTTTACTGCAAAACCCCTCAGAAATGATAGAGAGGAAGGCCTGGACAGACAAGCCCCATAGGCTGCCATTATGTGGCTTAAATAGGATACTGTGCCTTTAAGAGAACATTCCAGAACCTTCTCCCAGTATCCCAGAATGCATAGCAGGTCCAACTTACTTTCAGTTCTTTTTGAAGGCGTAAAACGCCAGACCTGTCGCATTCCTTAAAGGAACATTTCTCTCCACCGGGAAGGCGGGAGGGCGCTTATGACTATAACAGAGATACCCCTACTAGAGAACTGGAGTTACAGGACAGAAACTACTCCTTGTGTAGTAGGGGATCTCTGTGTATATTCATAATCTAGTGAATAGAATGGCAAGCCCATCCCCACACCAAAGCGGCGGTGGAGAAAAGAAAATTAACGCCACTAATGTGCGAACAGATTTCGCAGCGAAGCCTGCCCAACCTGAGCGTCTGCCCTGGCATCAGTGTCCAGGCAGTAATGCTTAGCAAAGGTATGAACCGACTTCCAAGTGGCCGCCTTGCAGATCTCTGCAATCGGAACATTACGGAGCAAAGCTGTCGTGGCAGCTTTGCCCCTGGTGGAATGAGCCTTAGGCTTACCTCCTAAGGTCTTATTAGCTTTTTGGTAACATAGCTGTATGCAGGACACAATCCACCTAGAGATAGACTGCTTAGAGGTCGCAAGACCGGTCCTGACAGATCCATAATTGATAAACAATTGGTCAGACCTACGAATATCTTTGGTCTTATCCAGATAAAACTTCAATACCCTCCTAACATCCAGGGAATGCAACGACCTTTCCGCTGGAGATGAAGGATTCTGAAAAAACGTAGGCAAAGTTATGGTCTGGTTGACATGAAAATCAGAAATAACCTTGGGAAGAAATTTAGGGTGAGTACGCATAACAACCTTAGCAGCATGAAAGACAGTATAAGGTTCTTGGCAACACAACGCCTGAATTTCACTCACCCTGCGGGCCGATGTAATGGCCACGAGGAACGCCGCCTTCCAGGACAGGTGCTGCAACGAAGCCTTATGAATAGGTTCAAAAGGCTCCTTCATCAACCTGGACAGCACCACATTCAATTCCCATGAAGGCGAAGGAAGCCTGACAGGAGGGAACACTTTCTTCAAGCCTTCCAAAAAATCTTTGATCACAGGGATCTGGAAGAAGGAAGTCTGCGAAGGGCATTTCCTGTAGGCAGTCAAAGCAGCAAGATGAACCTTAATAGAATGGACATTAAGGCCAGACTGCCCCAACTGTAGAAGATAAGGAAAGATTACATCTTCCTTACAAGTCGTCGGATCATAGTTCTTAGACTTGCACCAGATACAAAATCTCTTCCACTTGTAAGCATAGGAAGTCCTAGTGGAAGGTCTCTTAGACTCCTTCAGTATGTCCATACAATCTGCAGGGAGATTCAGATGACCATATTGCACTAACTCAGGAGCCATGCTGCCAAACTCAAAGACGAGAGGTTGGGGGGCAACATCAGCCCCCCGAACTTCGTGAGAAGGTCCGGCCCGCACGGCAGCCGAATGTGAGGAAGGAGAGACCGGTGAAGCAGGTCCGTGAACCACCACTGTCTGGGCCATTCCGGGGCAATCAGTATCATCCGCGCCCTGGACTGGGACAGCTTGATGAGAACCGTCGGAATCAGGGGAATGGGTGGAAAAGCGTACAGAAAGCTGTTCGACCAGTCGATCCATAACGCGTTCCCCAGCGTCCCCGGTTGGTAGTACCTGGAGGCGAAGCCTCGGCATTTGCTGTTTTCGGCGGTGGCGAACAGATCTACGTCTGGAGTCCCCCACCTTGCGAAGACTTCTCCTAGTACTTCGTCGTTTAAGACCCATTCGTGGTTTTCCTGAATCAGTCTGCTCAGCGCGTCTGCCTGAACATTCTGCACACCTGGCAGATGGGTAGCCGTTATCGTCAGTCCTCGAGCCAGAAGCCAGCGCCGTATCGCCTGCGCCTCCTGCGACAGGGTGCGTGACCTCGATCCTTCCTGCTTGTTGAGGTAATACATTGTGGTTGTATTGTCCGTCTGCACAAGGAGAGAGTCTGTCTGGAAGGACGGGTGAAAGGCCTTCAGGGCCAAGTGAACAGCTCTGAGTTCCAGGACATTGATGTGGTACGTGGACTCCGCCTGAGACCACGTCCCTTGAATCTGTAGGTCTCCGGAATGCGCTCCCCAGCCCTGGAGAGAAGCATCCGTCACGATAACCTGAGTGGGAATGTCCTTGTGGAAGGGAACCCCTCTGAGGAGATTCTCCGCTGAACACCACCACTTCAGAGACTGAAGAGCATGCAGAGATAGGCGTATCTTGTCGTCCCAAGATCCTCTCCTCTGATCCCACTGATCCTCCAAGCACTCTTGCAACGGTCTCATGTGCAGCCGTGCATGTGGCGTCAGGAAGATACAGGAGGCCATCGATCCCAGTAGAGAAGACACCGGCCTCACTGTTGTGGATGGAGCGGACATGAGAGCCCGAGCCTTCCGAAGTAGTGATAATCGTCGCTCCTCCGAAGGAGACACGCTTGCTGACAGCGTATCTATGGAGGCTCCCAAGTACTGAATGCACTGGACTGGAGTCGGAACCGACTTGGACATGTTGATGTGCAACCCCAGCTTGTTCAAGAGAACGCACGTCTCCCGGAAGTGTGCTTGCGCTTCCGCGAAGGAGGAGGCCTTGATCAACCAGTCGTCCAGGTAAGGGTAGACAAACACCTTGTTCTTCTTTAGGTGTGCTGCTACCACCGCCATGCACTTTGAGAATGTTCTCGGCGCAGACTTCAGTCCGAATGGCAGTACTGTGTATTGATAGTGATTGGCGCCGACTTGGAACCGCAGGAACTTCCTGTGTTTGTGTGCAATGGGCACATGGAAGTAAGCATCCTGGAGGTCGATTGCACACAGCCAGTCTCCCCGTTGCAGCTGAGGATAAATCTGATGCAATGACAGCATGCGAAACTTTTCTCTGCGAATCCACTTGTTTGCTTGTCGCAAATCCAGAATGGGCCTGAACTCGTTCTTGTCCTTTTTTCGAACCAAAAAGAATCGGGAGTACAGACCTCTTCCCCTTTGAGACAGAGGTACGACTTCGATCGCCCTTTTCCTTAACAGGATATCGGCCTCCGCCTGGAGCTCGCGCAGCTGATACTGCGAGCCGACCGGAGGGATCGATGGAGGAGGGCTGGTGAACCGAAGACTGTATCCATTGCAAACAATATTCAGCACCCACTTGTCCTGAGTAATTTTTCTCCACTCTGCCAGAAAAGATTGAATGCTTCCCCCCACCGGAGCGGGCAACAGTTGACGGGGAAGTAAGTGCTCAGGGCCTAGACCCGGCCTGGCCCTTAGTCGCTGGTGCCGACTGATGGCCGCCTCTGCCCCTCTGGCGTTTCTGGAATGGTCTTCTGAACTGCTGCTGTTGTTGCTGCTGTTGTCCAGAAGACTGCCCACGCCCTCTGCCTTGACCACCGAACCGACGTTGGAACGGACGGTACGTCTTCTTGGTCTCCTTGGGCTTCTCCAAACCCACCGCTGTGAGCGTCTCAGCTTCCGCCTTCATGCGGGCCATTTCGTCGTCAGCGTGCTTCCCGAACAGGGTCTCGCCAGAGAATGGCAGATTGGCAACCCTCTGCTGAGCGTCCGGTTTCAGAGACGCAAGGCGGAGCCAGGCATGTCGTCGCTGGTTTATTCCGTGGCAGAAACCATGCGCCACCAGAAGAGAGGAGTCGGCTGCAGCGCTGATGACCTGATTTGCCACCAACATCCCTTCGTTAAGCACCTCCTGGAAGTCTTCCCGCTTGTCCCGCGGAAGAAGTTCCACAAATTGTTGAAGAGATTCCCAGAGGGCTCTGTCATACCGACCCAACAAGGCCGTGGCACTAGCCGCCTTCATTGAGGTCGCCGAAGTCCCACAAACTCGTCTCCCAGAGGAATCCAACCACCTAGATTCCTTGTCTGGCGGAACTGTGGAGGAAGGCGTGGTGGCATGTTGTTTGCGCCCCGCCGTCACAATCACCGAGTCTGGAGGGGGCTCCAGCCTCAGAAAGGCTGGGTCCGAGTCAGGAGCCCGGTACTTCTTCTGCAGTCTGGAAGGCGCCGCCTTAGTCACCGCAGGAGTAAGGAAAAGATCCAGGGACGGTTCTTCCAGGCCCGGCACCAGCGGCAGTAACGGCAGAGACAAGTGCTTCTGATGGAGCGTCTCAAAGATGACCGAGGTCTTCGGAATGGGCACTGTCAGAGTAATGCCCAATTTCGCTGCACCCCGTAACAGCACGTCCTGGAAGGACACCAGATCGTCGACCGGTGAGACCCGCGTGTCCGGCGAATCTGACAAGGTCGGGGAGTAGTCCCTGGTCCCAGACGACCTGGTCCGTGAACGAGACCTGTGTCTCCGGTGGCGCCGTCTAGATCGCGTTGAAGATCTATGACGCGAACGTTCCCTTCTCCTGGAGCGGGAGCGTGACCTCCCAGCACGTGGGCGCTCCACCGGTTTCCGTGGAGGCGTCATCCGTGGTTTGTCCTGGGGCTTCGGGGTAGGCGTACCCTTAGGAGGTGTCGGAAGCAGAGGCAGGGACACCGACCTCGGAGGCCTATGTGGAGGAACTGGCGGCAGAGGCCGCCCCTCAGTAGACGGCGGAGGCAGGGAGGGGAGCGGCGGCTTAGCCGGTGGAGCCTCCTTCGGTAGAGGAGGAGGGGTCACAGGCCTTGGCGGCGTATAGACCACCGAGTACCTCGTGCCCGATGACTTCTTCGAGGAAGGGGCCTGTGAGCCAGACCCTCCAGAGCGTGAGCGACGCCTCCTACGTCCGCCACCAGATCCGGCGTGACTTTTGGCGCCAGAATCCTTCTTGCGCCTCTTAGAAGAGGTTGAGACCCCAGGTGACGCTGATCTCTTCCTGCTCGACGTCGAGCGTTTCCCATGCGAGGAACGGCTATCTCTCGGCTCTGGCGTCGAACGCCGCCTCCTCGACGTCGAGCGTTTCTTCCTCGACGCCGATCATCGCCCCCTCGACGACGAGCGGCCAGACCTCGACGGCGAGCGTCGACTCTTTCGTCTCGAAGACCGCTTCCTCACTGTCCTCGACGCCGAGGGTCCCCTCGACGTCGAACTTGTCGACGGCGACCGGCGGTGTCGCTTCGACGGCGAGCGCCGGTGTCTTCGTCGACGGCGATGCCTCGACGTCGACGATGACGTCGACGCCGGCGGTGACTTCGACGGCGGCCTGGCCAGGCCTCTCGACGTCGATTTCCCACGCTGTCTCGACCCGGAGCCCCGGGGAGAAGGGGAACACACCGTCGTCATCCCTCTCGACGTCATCGTCGATGCTATCGACGTCGACGGAGACCGGGATCTTTTGCTGGTCTTCCTGCCTCTGGGGAGCCCCCCAGAGGCCTCAGCAGGGGCAGAGGGAGCCTTCCCAGCCTTCCCAGACCCACCTGCAGCCGCCTCTCCACCAGGCCTTGGAGCCCTAATTTTCTGTCTTTCCCTCAGGGTCCTCGTAGAAAAGGCCTGGCAGATGTCACAATCTTCAGGGACATGCTCATCAGGGAGGCAAATAATGCAGACGTCGTGTGGATCAGTCTTGGCCTTCTTCCTTCCACATGCTGGGCACTTGTCGAATAAGGCAGGCATTTTAGATCCCTAAAAGCCTGAACAAACACACAGAAGTGAACAGGAAACACCAAGAATCAAAGCAGAACACTTTTAAAACCAAAAAGTGTCAAAAAACTCCAATAAACCCCTGAAAAGGGGAGAGCTCAATGCACAGGGTCCTGTAAGCAGGAGCCGGAAAAAAGAACTGAAAGTAAGTTGGACCTGCTATGCATTCTGGGATACTGAGAGAAGGTTCTGGAAGGTTCTCTTAAAGGCACAGTATCCTATTTAAGCCACATAATGGCAGCCTATGGGGCTTGTCTGTCCAGGCCTTCCTCTCTATCATTTCTGAGGGGTTTTGCAGTAAAAACAAGGGAAATCTGGACACGCTTTGCTGTTTGTGGATTTTTGGTGGAATTTCTAGTTGAAGTACTGGACAGTGTAGCCTGTGGATATAGGCTGCATTATTTGTCTTTAAATTTTCTCTTAAGTGTCTTTGCAGTTCTGCAATTTTCTGACAACTTAAGAGATTATTTTTGATTGCCAGGGTCCACGCACATGGGCGGGACTATTCACTAGATTATGACTATACACAGAGATCCCCTACTACAGAACAATATTTCACAATTCGCACATGTATGTTTTCCTACTTCACCTATCGTTTGGTTATTATGCATTTTATGTTACCCTTTTTAATTCCTTTACTATTTGGTTTCTGATACAAGTGCTAGGGCACGGTGACATGCACGACATTCATACTCAAATTGTTACTCCTGGTCCTAGTCATTAATAATTTCACAGTGTAACCACTGTTCTAAGAAGACTGCAATGAAACACCCAGTCATCTTGTACTCTCGGTTTGAGGTAATGATGCTAATGCAGCCTTCACTCCTCACCTGAGCAATGAGTAGCCGGTTATTCATGTGTGAACAGTTTGGTAAATAGGGCAGCTCTGACACCAGCTATCTCACCTTGTTAGGGGAAGCAGCAGCGATGGTGTTGAAAAATGAGCACAGAATTAACAACGTCACTTGCCAATAACAGCAACGGAGCAAAATGTTAAACCGTTGATTTGGTCGCTGTTTACTACTGAAGGGGCTTAAATAATTTGATCCTTTTGTTAGCCAGATCTAGACTTTCTCCAAAATGTTGAAGATGCTACTATTAAAACGCTCAGGATGGGAGAGACTGCTAAATAAAATGAAAAATCACTTAAGCGTAATTCTATATTCTATCATGGCCAAGTTCATTATAGTTGCAATTTCTTTTTAGCTAAACCTGGCTTTAAAAAACTGCTCGATTAATCACGTCACTATAATTTGAGAATAAGGAAAAAATAATATCTAAAACAGGTAAACTGGTTCAGATTTCTGCGATAGATTGGAATGTCAAATTATAGGTCACAGAAAGAATACTACACATAGTTCTTTCCATTTCTTTTAGTCTTGTTTATGGGAGAGGCAGCCACAATACTAAGCCCATTAAGTGTGGTGAGGAAGCCAGATCTAGAAAACAGAAGCAAGAAAGAGGTCAATCCTACAGATTATTCAAAGTAATATTTCAACTGTGCGCTCTGGCGTCTGAAGCCCAATAGTAGTGTTGAGCAATAGTTTGGATCGATTTCCATCTGGCTACTACTCTTCATATCATTATGAGAAAAACATTCCTAAGTAAAGCCAACACAGCTTTTACAGCCCTATTGCAATGCGCTCTAGGGCTACAGGTAGCAGTTACACAAGCCCTTCAAATCACACATAGCAAATTGGGGCACTAACCATTTTGCTATACATTCCTTAAATGCCATCACCTTCTAACAAAAGGTAGGGAGTTATTTGGATACCCTAATTTCTTTGATTCAAAACGGTTTATGCAGGAAAGCCTTTATGACTTCTAAGATAAGAAGTGATCATTTTGCTTAAGAGGGAGAAAGTGCTTGACCCAGATTGCATTTGACAAGTATGGTCGTAGGTATCATGGGATAAGAAGGAACTCTTATACTAAGCTCCTACAACCATCCATGTTCAGGTCTTCATACACACTGGTGGACATGAGCATACTCCAAATGGTTATGAACATGGGATTCCTATGTTTTTTCTCTTTCCATCATAGCCAAGACTAGTAAAGGTTGCACAACAGGGAGGATTTATATGGTAGGAAAAATGAGGGTTCACTTTCACTGAATAACAGCGGTCATACATCAAAGTAGATGTAATTTTTATAAATCACAAAATTGCACATGGGGGTCATGATTAGTTTATTAAATAAATGCGCTCATAAAAGTACTCTAAAAACATAAGGATGCGTAGGGTATGCAATACACCAATAACATTAAAACATATGCTGTCTGAACAACAAGGAAAGTTGAGGAATACAATTTAAGAATTACTAATACCTGCAGTTCCAATGTGAATCAAATGGAAAAATTAGCAGGAGAATGTACATGGATTAAGAAAGTATGTGAGTGAATTGTTGACCAGTGGCCAAGTAGAAATTGTTGTGTGGGTGTTCAGAAGACTCAATATGCTAAATTATAATGATAAATTATCAAATTTCCCTGCTCAAGCATTCATGTTTTATGTTGTAAGCATATTGTCGGTAGAACTCCCTCAGCTTGTTCAACATAAGGATAAGCTATTTCAAAGGTGGCATACAAGGCGGGGAGAGTCGTACTTAAAGAAATTCTACGAACGGTATTAGGCACCTTGAGGAAGGCTGCTCTGAAAATACCGATGATTTACCATACCAAGTTGCTCTCAAGTTCCTGGGACAAACGTTTTGATGGGGGTCGGGGGTGGAGAGGTGTTTGAGAGACACAACAGTGCTAAACAGTATGAAACAATAAATTATGCCTCTCGTCCATAATAATTGGTAAGAAGTTTGTATCAAATTTTTTGACAAGATAATTGATGAAGTAGGGATCCACATTTCAGTGAGCACTGGATGTCAAGACGTGCTAATATCAAACAGAATACTGTGCAGACATCATTTGGCACACATGATAATTTAAACGATAAATGTGACACATGCATTCAGGTCCAATGCTTCATACACTCCCAAATTGCTCCCCTCATCCCCACAGACAAAGCTAACGCTACTGGTCCTTCAGTAATACCCAGTACATTCGTAGAAAATGACTTAACTTTACACCAGATCATACATAGGAGTGTGATCTGCGACAATGTGACGAATTTAAACAGAGAATTGGAGAGGAGTTATGGTTGTGCTGTCCAACAAACACATTTCAGTGGTTTACGCTTCACAGTGCAATTTGACATTTAGCTGGTTTTATTTACCCTATTATATCTTTTAGTTAGACTTCACTTTAACAAAGTTAGAGCTGGAAGCTCTCTCCTGATTTGATAGTGCACCTCAGATTGAGTGATTATATATTTATTTATTTATTTTTTCTACTGAAAAAGTTAAAACTGAGTTATGGTTCAGCTCACGTTAACCAATGACACTCATTAGTAACGGCTACAAACATACAACTCACCATACATTGTGCCACCTGCCATGTTCTCTTGATAGCTCTTTTCCGCACCACTGGCCGTTAGTGTATTGAGCATGGCTGGAGGTACAAGTTATATTGTGTGGTGTGTGCGCTGACAACATCTATCTTCATGAAAGCAACACCCGCTTTTAAGGACTTTTGGGTAGGCATTGGGAGTGTGCCAGCATGACAAGGGTAGGCACACAGCATCCATTTTTAAATTACTGGTTATACATTCTTTTTATTTCAACGCCAAACGTACATAAGTAACAGACTGCAAACAATGCATGCTGTCGTGTTTAAAGTATTTCTATTTTAGAGGCTATTTTTAAAACTATATAATGTAAACTTACACTACACTGGAAAACACCCACAATCACTCCAAACTCTCTAAAAAATGGGTGAAAAAATGTAAAGGAGAAAAAATTATTATGCATGAATGCTTAAAATGTTCTTCCATCATCTCTTTGCTCACACTAGCTACTAATCTGGTGTTTCCAGGAGAATTTATTTTCGTAAATTGCCTGCCAGACTCAAGTGGCTGTACAGGGTTATCAAAGAAGAATATTTTCTCCACCACTAATTCAATTTGCAAAGTTACCAACCACTCGGTGTGCATTCATGGGAGGATAGGAAATTTACTACCATACCCAAGGCTCCTTTACGGCTTTCTCCATTGCCCAATGTGAATAAGTTCCAACCGATCTGGGTCACCAAAAGGAATCGCTCCAGCGGACTGCATGGACGCCAGTACCAACAGCAGCAAGGAGATATTCACCATCATGAAAGATTTCACCTCACCAGTAGCCTGCTCCAATACAATCATTCTCCCCCCCCCCACCACAGGACTCAATTCTTCTGCAGCAAGATAACCTTTATCTACTAGTCCGACCCTCAACTAGACAGACCTCACAATACATTTTCCATCTCGGCCAAAGAAACAATAATGGCCATATGGCCCGCGATCATCACAGACAAAACCACCACCAAAATGCCATCTATCCACTTCGTGGCCCCATTGGAACCTAGCCCAACAACACCCCATCAGTGCAGAGCTCACACCTATCCCGATTACCTCTATTACATCAGCCACCTTCCATGACACATGTAAACAAGCCACAGTTCAACAGTCTTCACCCTGCTCAAGAAGCCCTCCGCAGACCCATCAATACTGGTCAACTACAGACCCATCTAACTGCTACTTACTGGACCTGGCCAAAGTCTGATAGAAGCTCATCAACAGATGCCTCACGGAACACCTCGACATAACATTCGGGATTCAGACCCAACCATAGACCAGAAATAGCACTTAACGGCACCAGACGACATAAGCATGATCCTAGCTAGAGAAGAAACAGCAGCTCCCAGTCTTCTGGGCCTCTCTTAAGCCTTTGACACAGTTTCAAACCCCATCTTCAGATGCCTGCACAACAGTGGAATCCAAGGACATCTCAGCCGGATCACAGTACTGAGTCAGCTCTTCTGGCGGTTACAGAATCCATTCGGAGTAGGCTGGATGTGGGAGATTCTGCGGCCTTGGTCCTATTGGACCTAAGCGCCACTTTTGATACGGTGTCTCATGCGATCCTCCTTGAACGCCTCTGGGCAGTCGCGATCAGGGGCGGTGCCCTGGTTTGGATTCGGTCCTTCTTGGTAGGGCAGTCTTTCCAGGTTTCAGTGCCACCTTCTCATTCTCAGGATCATTGCCATGGGGTACCTCAAGGCTTTATTTTGATCTCTACGGGAGGCCCTTGGCTGAGGTGACAAGGGGCTGTCCTTAGCGTCGTACGCTGACTACACCCAGCTGTTGATCGCCTTTTCTAAAACTTGCCGTACCAGCTTGGAGAAGTTTGAGTAGGATCTGTCGGTCATCTCGGATTGGAGGAAATCTAATTGTCTTCAATTAAACGACAGCAAATCTGAGATCCTACTGTACGGGAAGGACCAGGATCTCTGGTCCGAACAGTGGTGGCCTGACCATCTTAAACCCGCCCCGGCACCCAAAAGTGTCTGGCTCGATAATGGACTGACATTTGAGAAACAGACAAGAGCTGTTGCCGCTGTTTGCTTTGGGCTATTGAGAGGATGGAGACCCTTGCTTGGCTTTTTTCCTCCCAGAGTGCGCCAAACCATTGTGCAGGTCTCCATTCTTGCTAGGCTAGACTATGGAAATTCTTTATATCTGGGTGCCAACAAAGCTAGCATAAAACACCTGCAGAGGATTCAGAACGCAGCAACACTTATGTTAGTGGCTTTACCAAGATCCCAGTCGATGTCGCATGTGCTCCCCAAGCTGCATTGGCTGCCCATCGAAGAACGTATTCAGTTCAAGGTGCTGTGCATCTCTTATAAAATCCTGATGCGCCAAGCCCCCATAGGGTTATCTGGTCTATTATAGCCCTATATGACCAGGAGTGCTTTGAGATCCGCCGACCATAGGCTTGTCTGTGTCCCTCAAGTCTGGAGAGCGAGGGCTGGGTGCCGTTCGTTCAGCCTCTTGGCGGCCAAACTTTGGAACTCTCTCCCAGCGTGCATTCGGGACATCCCTAATCTCCTGATGTTTCGTAAGACTATAAAAACGTGGCTGTTTCCCACTATCTGAGGTTCAGGCGCTTGTGGGTTTCTCTGTTCCTCCTCTGGTTTCTGGTTGCACTGGGAAGCCTCGTCGCCGAGGCAGCCATGCGCTTTACAAATCCCTCATAAATAAATAAATAAATAAATAAATAAATAAATCTGCTCTTGCATTAAGGGCAGGACTTCGGCAGTAAGCCTGATTTGCCCCCTTCCCGACCCTCATCAATGCATACATGACCCCACTGGCAAGCATAATCCAAGCCCACAAGATAGATGTCCTTTCAAAGCAGATGGCACAACTTATACTCTCCCTCTCATACCAGACTTGCACACTCTGAACAAGCTTACTGCCTCTATGACAGAAGTTGCAGACTGGATGAAGACCAATTGTCTCAAACTGAAAACTGACCAGACAGTAATTGTGATCATAGGAAGAACACCTCACAGTGGGACTCCACTCAGAAGCTGGCTGAACTAGACCCATACCCACCCAGTCGACCCATGCCAAGAAACTCTGGATCATCAAACAAACTTGACATGACTGCCCAAGTAAATGCCATCACAGCCTCCTGCAGCCAAACACTGAAGATGCTACCAACCAGCACCTGAAAAACGGCCATACACCCTCATCCGAAGCAAGCTAGAACACCCTCTCTAGACCATAATCGGTAAGCCCCTCATCAGAAGACTGCAGAGCATTCCAAAACTTAGCAGCCAGAAGGATTTAAACTCCAATAATGCACGCCAATCACACCATACCTCAAAGAGCTCTACTGACTCCCAATAAACAAGCACAGTTAAAACGCCTCACTCACACTTTCAAAGCACTACATAACACTCGCAAAGCAAACCTCAATAATCAAATTTTCTTTCCCAAACCATCCAGACACCTTCACATGGCCAAACTACTACTTGCACTCATATGTAAAACCAGATCTGGTGGGTGAGCTCTCTCCTACATCACTCACAAAGCATGGAATTACTTGCTGTTATCTACCAGAACTCCTCCTTGGTTCTTGAGTTGACACAGTTTGGAGAATTGCAACATATACGAATAAAGAAGTGGAAAAGTTCCTGCTAAAGCGAACTAGTCAAGTTTTTACAGAACAGAAGCTTTGTCTTTGATTTCCTCAAACAAAGCATAAGAGTTCCATAACTTGGGTACTAGAAAGCAAAAGGAGAACCCCCGTGCAAGCTTTCTTCACTCAGAGGACCCGGCACATCAATGTCCCAGAGGACCTCAGGCACCATGAGAAAGAATAGGGTTTAATGAGCAGGTGCAAGTTGCAAGCACCGGTCTTCCTAAAAGCCTCTTTCAAAGTAGAGGGCTTTGAAAGGGAGACGTTTTCTTTAGCGGGAGCCAGTGCAATTTGCACAGCATCAAACCTATAGAAGCCCATTCATGAAGAGCAGAGCTGCAGAATACTGGACACAGAGTTTCATAAACCGAGACTGGGAGACTCACTAGTGCGTGGATCACTGTTTTCTGGGTAGATTCAGGCAGAAAGCTAATGATGTTCTTAAGAGATTTTAAAATCTCAAAGCATTGCCTGACAAGGCTGTGAATTTGCTGTA
This sequence comes from Lissotriton helveticus, assembly GCF_964261635.1. Classification (NCBI taxonomy): domain Eukaryota; kingdom Metazoa; phylum Chordata; class Amphibia; order Caudata; family Salamandridae; genus Lissotriton; species Lissotriton helveticus. The sequence goes on along the minus strand of NC_136059.1, from coordinate 246,240,232 downwards.
GAATGTAAGATTTTCATCAAACCAAATGCTTAGGTTTATAACCCTTGGCTTTGGTGAAGGAAGAGCCCCAAGTGACGCTAGACACCGGTCGGAGGACCAGATAGAAGGCTGCTCACCCAGGATATGGACCTCAGTCTTACCTGCATTTAAATTGAGGAAAATGGGACCCCTACGAAAAACAATGAGACTTGCCAACTGTAGGGAAAATTACATAAAGGGTAAGAGTGTAGCTAGATATAAGTTATACAGTTATTCCTAGTTATTCAATGCAGGCTATGAATTCAACAACACATGTTTGTGAAAGTGCAAAGCCAAAAATATACACAAACATAACCAAAATTCTTTCTATTTTTCAAAAATCTTGTTTTATTATTTTTATTTGTTCTTTTGTTATTTAGATGTTGGATATAAATCTTAATGATACATTTGATAACTTAATTCAATTAAAAAAGTTTTTTATATATATGACAATGGATTCATTTATATAATGTAGTATCATAGGAAATGTATAAACATACAATTTGAATACAGACAGTTACATAAAATGTTTAAAATTACATCATTTTGTGAAACAGGACAACATAAGAGATGGAGAAGGTAAATAGTCAAAAAAGATTTCCAATGCAGGCGGTAGACAAGAACACTACGCTTGTTTCGGCAGTATTGCCTTCATCAGGAAACCGGTCTCAACTTTCTCACTTGTGAATATGGGCGAACGCTCTCTATTTAGTGATAGATGCTCCTGGGTAGACCGGGTGTCCCCTATGTAGCAAGTGCGTCAAGGAGTAGTTATAATGCATATAAAGATTTAAAATATTCGCCTTTGTCGGAGTCTATCCGAAATTTTGGGCCATGTGCATATTGCCATTCAGTAAATACTCCTATATGATTTATATTCGCAAGGATGTTTAAAAGCAGCGCAAATCACTGTGCAATTTGTCAATGTCTTTTTCTTACTTGACGTTGCAGTATTCAATTTAAGTGGAGAAATTGGAATTACTGGTCACTGGTTTTTGATAAATGCCATAATTGGCATGGATTGCACATACCTCCTCTGTCCGCTGTGAAAAGTAATCCGGGATATTTACTGAATGGCAATATGCACATGGCCCAAAATTTCGGATAGACCCAGACAAAGGAGAATAGTTTTAATCTTCATATACAAATAGTGGCAAGTCACATATGAGTTATGTTGTCAACTTCATGAATCATCAGGAGATGTCATAAGCAGTGCATGGGGAGAAGAACATTTTTCAATCGCACTGAATTAATCAACTGTTATGACCATTTCCCTATATTTGTTTTATTTGGATGCTGGGGGTTGTATATTTTCATCTTCTTTATTTTGGTGATGTACTCAAGTATGTAACTTTTTTAACATGCAAGTATGAGAGGCACTCAGTTGCACCCAAGCTAGGATGAGATCAATAAGTGCCTAAATAAAAATATAACCATAAATGAGTAATTTACAGGAGTTTTTAAAATAGAATATAATTACCTTTTTAATTACAGATGCTCCAAGAGTTTTAAGGCCAAAACTGTGGGATTAGTAAGTTATTTTAGGAGACAATCACACCTTCTCTTAAAAGAAGACGTTTTCCAGTTTATGTTTAGAAAACTAGCTGGCTATACCCCCATCATCTGTTCATTAGGGCCATGCCCTCTGCCCAGTACCACTCACCTTTTAACTGCTGGGTATAACTTGCATCCCTGCCCTGTAGTCATAGTAACCAAGTCCTAATACTGGTTTTTCACAGCTATATCCAAAGGCCTAGTACCCAGTCTTAATCCCCACAGAGCGGGACTTGCAGAAGTGCCCTGTGGACACCTGTATCTCAGTCTCCATCAACCATTAGCATGGCCTGAATGTTCAATAAGGACTGATGCATTCACTGCCCCTACAGTATGGCCTACTGTCAAATTCACATTTATTTCCAAGTGCATAATTAATTAAAACAATTACACCAGCAAAACAATACTGAGAGGTAAAAACATGGCAAAGAGCTTGCTATTATGCAAGATGCCCATAGTTAAGTATATTAGAATTACTTGTTCATTTAAATTAAAAAGCCTTAAAATATATTTTAAAATAGGTCATAAATAAATCCTGGAACTGGTATACAGGGAGTATTAAAATGGCAGTGCTTGGCCAAGAGTGCAACTGAGCAAACTTTGATTAAGATAGCTGTGGATAATGTTTGATAAGGTTTAACAGCGCTCTAACCACTATGGTGAAGATTTTCCTGGGGTGAATTATTTTAATAGTCCCTGGTGTCGAAGCTGCTTGTCAGTGCTGTGAGGGAGCCTTCATTCTCCGCAGTGGCCTTGGTTATAGCTTGCCTGCATGCGCAGATAGCTAAGCTGCCTGGTAGATACACAGAGGATGTGTATTAAGGTCTCTTTTTCTGCACCACAAAGTCTGCAATGTGTCTTGGCTGGTTTTAGCCGGTTGGGCAATTGATCCAAGGATAGCTGGACTCCTAGGCGAAGACGTGTGAACTTGAATTTAATATGGTGTAGAAATGAAAGGTTGAAATATGCCTGTTTTGCAGACTCAAGATTTGCCAGGCGTGAGCTCGCTTTGCCAAGGTCACTTTAACTTCTTTCATAGAAAGAAGTCTGCTAGGTTTATTGAGAATTATTTTAACTCGGCGAAACTGTTTTTGATAATCCATAAATCGGGAAGCTTGCAGCGACTCCAGGGCGTCCCAAACCCATCTGGATTTTGAGTTTGAATTGTTTATTTCAAGCCAGATACGTGCAGCTAGAGTGTTGCCCTCTGCCAATCTGAATCTATAGCACATTTTTAAAAAAATATTGTGGCAAGTGGCTATTTTATGAAGCCTAGCTCTAGGTACAGTTGGGCCTGCGATATGTAGTTTGGGAATCTATTAATAGTCTGGTAAGATTTTACTACTGGCATGTCCAACAACCATGTCACCTTCGTTCCGTTCATCATTTCACAAACGTATGAGATGGAAGAAAGTAACTTTACTGCCAAAGCAAAGAGGCCCTAAGATTATGCCTTGCAGGGATTGTAAAGGGCGTGAAAGTCGGAAGTTAGAGATGGCTTTAGATTTCATGGTATCTAGGTGTGCAACAAATATCCCAAGATATTTATATTTTGGTTCGAATGAAAGTTTGAGCCCTTTTATAAACCATGACCCAGGTGTGTGTTTTCTTGCTGAATGTCACTTTTTTTTTTTTAAAACAAAGCTCTTTTATTGGCATTTTTAGGTTACATAACATTGGAAGCACCAGCCATGCAAGCACGGTGGTATAGGCATATCAGCCAGACAAGCACGAGCACAACAAGATATTATGCCATGTTTATAACGTTCAAGGCGTGCAACAAGTGAGACATGAAATATTCGCCTACGGTTGACTAAACCATAATGCTCTAGTCCGATTGCGAACTCCGGGACTGTTCATGAGAGCCAGCATGCTGGACTCTCACCCAACCGCATGAGTCAGGGAAAACTCTCTAGCTTTAGCATACAAACAGATGATATGCGTCATGAAACAGAAAGAGAAAACTAACTACAGCGGCAAAACCACAATCACATTTCAATCCTCCTTCCACCCCCCTTCTCTCTCCCTCTCCCTCCCCCTCCCCCTCCCGGGCCCTTAACCCCCCCCACCCCCACCTCCAGAACATGCGCGCACCCATGGGCCACTGCTATGCCTGCGTGACCACCGTCATGTCTCGCTGGAGCAGGAACTATACGTGGCAAGTGAATTCGGCGGGGGAACGGCCTATGGTATGCTTCCATCCTCATGTGTGTCCCCCGACTCCTCCGTGCCACCCGTGTCTCCCTCCCCATCCAGCCACTGCAGTGTAGTAAGCATATGCTCCCAGCGTTCCGCTATGGGTTCCTTCCGAAGCCCCAGGGTTTCCTCCCGGCGTATGGCAGTCCACTCTGCCCGGGCCCACGCTAGGAGGGAGAAAGTCCACGCTCGTACGTGTGGTGGGTCGCGTGCTTTCCACCTCCTTGTGAGGAGGCGCTTCGCCGCCCCAGGTCAAGAAAGTGGGACGACACCTTGTCCTTGGGGGCGGGGGGGTTGAGGGGGTCTCTTGAAATGGTGTAAAATATATTCGGGCCAGTCAAAGGGTATAGTGCGGTTTGTGCATCTTCTCAGCAGCTCGCTAATGGGGCTCCAGTAAGTGCCCAACCCAGGACAGCTCAACAGTGTGTGCAGAAGTCCCGCTCCCAGCTCATTGCACCTGGTGCTGAACGCATCTGTACGGCAGAAGTACTTGTTGATCAGCTCAGGCAAGCCCTGTGGACAATGAAAAGCTGGATCTGGCGGAATCGCATATTTCTAGGGATGCGCACCGGACTTTTAAGGACCCTTTCCCACTCTTTGTCAGTTAGTGGCCTTCCCAAATCCAGCTTCCACTTGCCTTGGAGGGGGCCCAAATTAGTTGCCGCGTGCTCATGTAGCGGATGCCGCAAACCAGAGAACCAAGTGCTTGCACCGTCCCATGACATGGAGATACTGCAGAGTTAGATGTTGTTCAGGTTCTGTCTCCACGTCTCCCCAACTGGCAGACAATTTCGCCATCAGTGAGCGGTGCATTAAGAACCCTCCAGGGGGAAACCTCCTCTGTTACCAGCGTCTCATACGCCATGAAAGCCCCATCTCTACAGAGGTCACCAAGCGGCTGGACGTCAGCCTCCCGCTACTCCGTGAGCATGTAAGACGTAAGCACCCCCTCACCACAAGGAGAGCCTTCTAGTGGTACAGCAGGTGCGAAGGGGACCGTGCTACGGGTAAGACGCAAGACTCTTCGGTAGCACTTGTATGCCACTGACAGCAGAAGCGGGGTAGGGCGCTCTATCACTGCTATCGGGTGGAAAAGCTTGGTTATATGTGCTAGTGAGTAGGGCGGCATCACTGTAGCTGTATCTTCCCTACCTTTATCCGCTAACCAGCGGGCAACCCATTGTCCCCGCAACAGCTTATTGAGCATGGAGAAGAAGGAAGCCGGGATAAATAGAGGCAGATTGACGAAGTAGTACAGGAGTCGGGGAGCATGAAAATTTTGGCAAGAGCCACTCTGCCCGTGGTTGTCAGCAGGAGCGTGGTCCAGAAGCGTATCTGAGACCAGAGTGCTGCAACCGCCCTCCCTAGGTTCCCGTCAAAGAGGTCGGCGGTATATCTGGATCCCTAGATACAAAAGGTATCCGCTTTCCATTGGACTTGTGTGCACTCGAGGTGATATCCCGGGTCTGCGGACCCTTCACTGAATGCGTAAAGGCAGGATTTACATGCATTTACTCGGAGTCCCGAGACATCCACGAACGTATGCAGCAGCTGGGCCAGCCGTTCTGGTATGCATTCCACATCCCTCACAAACACCAGCAGATCGTCTGCATAAAGCGATACCTGGTGGACTGCATCTCCCAGCGGTATGCCATTGCCCAACGTTTGCCGGATAGCCGCAGCCAGAGGCTCGATAACCAGCGCAAACAGCAGCGGGGACAGGGGACATCCCTGACGGGTGCCCCCGGCCCACCACCACCGCCTCTGAAATATAAGGGCCCAGGCCTACTCTAACTACGGGGTTCTTGTATAAAAGATCAACCATTTGCAGAAATCAAAGTCGAGCCCATAGCGCGTCAGTACTGCCGACAGATAACCCCACTCCAGGCAATTGAACACCTTCTCCAGGTCTAATATCAGGCACCCTGCCCTGGGCATTCCCTCGAGGCCTCAGCTGCCACTCTGAAATATCTCCTAAGGTTCAAGGACGTGGATCTCGCAGGCACAAACCCGTTCTGGTTGGTGTGAACTAGGTGAGGGACCACCGGCGCCAACCGCTCCGCAAGTATCTTGGCGAAAACCTTAAAGTCCACGTTAAGCATCGCCAGCGGTCGATAGGAGCCCAGAACTGTGGGATCCCTGTCAGGCTTTATACGCTAAGCGTTTTTGGTTTCCCTGCCTGAGGGGGTGGGGGGAGGGGGAGAGCGAGCCCTCTTCTATCGCCGTAGCGTATACTTTGAGGAGTAGTGGCGTCAGGATTTCCCCGTGTGCTTTATAGTATTCGGCAGGCAGGCCATCCGGTCCCGGGGTTTTCCCGGATGCCATAGACCGAATTGCCTCTCCTATCTCTTCCAGTGTGAGAGGTACCCCAAGTGCGTCTCTCTGTTCCTCAGAGGCTACGGGTAAGTGGATAGAGGCTAGGAACTCCTCCAGAACATGCCTGGGGTCAACACCCCGCGTCCGATACAGCTGCGTATAGTGCTCAGTCAAAGCACAGTGAATTTTGCGCTGCGTATATACACCATCTCTCCCCTCGATGTACGTAAGGCACCTATCGGGGCACCACGGCCTTCCCGCTGAATCAGCCAAGCCAATAGTCTGGCCGCTCTATCCGCCCTGGCATGAGTTCTGGATGTGTGTGCTGCATAATTGTGACATCTTAACCTCTCCAGGAGCACCGCGTGCCTAGTGCGAGGGTCCCCCAGCTTACACGAGTGCTCACCCACACCCTCGTATTGCAGGAGTTCCGCTTCCAGGCGCGCCAGAGAGGTGGAGAGCGCTTTGCGTATGTTCGACATGGCCCCCATGCAATGCCCCCTGACAGCTACTTTGTGTGCATCCCACTCTACCATGGCGCTGCTCACAGTCCCTTCATTGGTATCAAATTAAACGAGAACGGCTGTGCCTAATGGAGCGGAATTCCGCGTCCTCTAATGCAGATGGCTGTAGCCGCCACGTGGGGAAAGGTGGGCGGTCTGCCTTCAACTAATCTGCAACCACAGGGGGTTATGATCGGAATGTGTTCTCCCCAGGTATTCTGATTTTGCATTAAGGGGGAGCAGGGACTGGGTGCCCACCATTCTGTCCAACCGAACATGTAAATCGTGGACTGAGTAGTAGGAGTAGACTTTGTCTAATGGGTGCTGTACACGCCATATGTTGTGTATCTCCCAATGGGACAGCCATCTCTGGAACGCCTGCGCATTGGTCGCCACCGCTGCAGCTCGGAGGGAAGGATCGGTCCAGGTGTACATCCAGCACCATATTGAAGTCCCCACCAAGCAGCCAGGGAAGGCCAGCGTACAGATGGAGGACCTGGTACAAGTGTGTTAGGAATGATGGTTGGTCTGTGTTCGGAGCGTACATTGATCCTAGGAGGACCTCCTGACCGTTCAATTGGCCCCGTACCAGGGAGTACCTGCCCTCTTGGTCCACCCTCGTCTCCTTGCAAATGAAGAGGACGCCCGCCTTTATCCATATCTGGGTGCCCCGCGCATGCGCAGAGAAGACAGTGCCATGCACCTGCCCCCTCCAGCGTCTGCGGAGCTAATCGAGTTTTGTTTGGGTCATGTGGGTCTCTTTTAGTAAGGCAATTCCAACCTCGTGCCGCTGAAGGTATGAAAAGACAGAGTAACGTTTCAACGGCGTGTGCATACCACGTATATAACAAGTCACTATGTTAGTGTGCGTCATGTGTCCGGATGTGTCTCACCAACATGGGGCAGGGGAGCCACCTCGGGGAGGGAGGGGGGGGGGGGGGGGACCCAGAGTTGCCGCCCAGGGAGGGAGTGTCTGTGTGCAGCAATTGAAACATAACAACAACTGCAAACAGTGCAACTAGTAGGGCGAATTCCCAACAGGGCATACGTCCAAACCTCAAAGTGAACCACCAATGACGAAGTGTCAGTCCAGTGTATTGGCTAGTGGGGTGCGTGTAGTGTCAGCGACTATCCTATATTATGCCCCTATCTGAAGCCTCCTGTACTCGCAAGAGGTACCTAATAAAGCACAGGCTGGTCAGTCGTGTAGGCGCAGTGTGGACTACAGCTGTGGAAGCCCGCAGGAGTAGAGATTGCGCAGCGCACCATGCCCTAAGGCCAGCAAGACAAGCCTCAGAAATGCTCATACCTTACATCAGGCAATAGATAACACACTCAGCGCATGACATTTTAGCAGCATGCGCGTGGGCATGTTAGGAAATACAATGCGCATAGTACTCGGGGCACTGGGCCCTGAGAGGACGCATTATGACACTACTTAGTCACATGAGCTGGTCCGCTGTTTGGGGTGTCACTTCTGGCATGTTCATGTCTTTGGAGGGCACAGTGTATGGAGACGACGAACCACTTGTTCCCGGGTCACTGCGTGCTGGGGTCTCCAATCGGGAGTCGTTACTTGCTGCGCCAAGTGTCGCCACTGCCTCAAGAGCTTCCTGCCGTTCCAGTCGTATCTTCTCCAGGCTGGGTGCAGCTGGGCCAGGGCCCGTGTTCCGGCAAACCCCTCGCCGCCTGCGTCGCCGTGAACCCCTCTCCCGCAAGCCACCTTCCTCCGGACCAGTGGGTTTCGTTACTGTCCATTGTCGCGTCTCCTCCAGCCAATCCCAAACATCCAATGGGGCATCAAAGAATCGAGCACCTTCCTTCAAGACCACACGGAGGCGAGAGGGGAAGAGCAAGGAGTAAGGCATCTCATGTTCCCGCAGCTGTCGTTTCACCACCATGTAGGTGCTCCTCCGTCTCTGGACCGCATCCGTATATCGTCTGGGAAGAACATTACCCAGCCATTTCCCACCGTGTGGTCTCCCAATTTCCTGGTTTCACGGAGCACCACGTCGCGATTTCGGTAGTTCGGGAGTTTGAAGAGGAACGGGCGGGGCCGAGCCCCCAGCCTGGGCTTCTGCGCTGGTACTCTGTGCGCCCTTTCCACCGCAAAGTGTTGTGACAGCACCCCCGAAGGCAGGAGTTCCCGCAACCAGTTCTCAATATACTGCTCCGGGTTTTTACCCTCTTCGTCCTCCGGAAAGCCTACCACCCGGACATTGTTGTGCCGGGAGCGCCCTTCCGCACCCTCGATGTGGTCTTCAAGCACATGGACCCGGTCAATCATGTCCAGGAGCGCTATGGTGTGATTTTGCACCACGGGCTGGATCTCCTGAAGTGTTTGATTCTGCACGGTGACCGACTCCGCCAGCTTACGATGGTTGGCATGAAGGAGAGTGAAATCTAACGTCCCTTTATCAATTCTGGCTTTTAGCAATACTTTGGTTTGCGCTAGAGTGGTGCCGATACGCTCCACCGCTGCTAGTTGAGAGTTCACTTTGGGCGCAAGGGCCGCCGCCGGAGGCTCCATGCAGCCACTCGGATGCCCCAGGGAAAGGCCAAGGCCTTCCACCTTCTGCTGTCAATTCTGCGATTTGTCCAGCAACCGGCCCATCACCAGTTGTTGCGCCATAGGCATCCATGGGTATTCGTGGAGGCGGTCACGTATAGTCCAGGCCTCTTTCTCAACAGCAGGGGGGGGTTAAACTCCACCATACCAGTCTACCAGTCCAATGGCCGTGCCAACAGCAGATGGGGGGAGCCCCCTCCGTGGGGTGGACACCGCCGCTGTCAGGGCCGTGCCACAGATCACCAGACGTCAACTCTGTGAGCGGCTTAGGCAGCAGCCCTGCTTCCCCGTATGTCACAGGTAAGCTTTGCTGCCACCGCCGGCTCTCGGCGCCACCCCTCTTGTGCCGCCTCGTCATTGAACATGCCCCGCCTTTCCACCGGGCCCCAGGTCAGCGGGTGCCTCGGTGCCACAACAGTAGGAGTCCAACACAGCTAGGGTCTCGTTGTCCACCCAGTGCCCCCTCTGCACGTAACGTGCCTCTCACACTGTATGCCATTCAAACTACCGCATTTTTCAAAATGGTGCTGACTCCAAAATGGCGCTCAGGGCCCTGCACACCAGGCTACAGCCACACGGTCAGTAAAAAGAGATTGGGTTTGAATGGAGGACAGGCAGAATTGGCGCTCAATCATGTACGATTATAGGTTGAGTGGATGAATACAAAGGAGTAGTGGTGCAAGCAGGTATGGGGAACAAACCCAGACAAAACAGCCCCTGTATAGGCAAGGGCATGAGTCCCTTACCCCAACAATATCAACCAAAGTCCTGTGCACTCGTGTAGGGTGATTGGTTCTAATGCAAAAACCAGACAGTTAGGTACAGTACATTGGAGGTACGTAATAAAGAGTCGTAATCTAGCGGTGCATGGAGGGTGATTTATAGTTCAGTCTTGATCAGTACATTCAAAATAAAGCAAGCAGACACGTGTTTCGTCACATCGTGTGCAGATATGACTCTTCAGGGCTGAGGTAATCTCCGTCGAGATGTAGGGACGTAGATAGGCGGGGATATGGCCAGGCTGCGGGGTGCAGTTGTGAGCCAACACCCGGTTCCGAGAGAGCAGCTACCGACTGACCGCCACCATATTCACGATTCTCAGATCGCAGGCCTTGGACGCACCAGTCCACAGGCTTAATATTAGGCACTACCGCCTTAAAGGATTCAATCTTCTACATGCTTACGCACCAACTGCACGCCGCAGCCTGGCCATTTCCCCACCTATCTACGTCTCTACATCTCGACAGAGATTACCTCAGCCCTAAAGAGTCATATCTGCACACGAAGTGACGAAACACGCGTCGGCTTGCTTTATTTTGAAAGTACTGATCAAGACTGAACTATAAATCACCCTTCATGCACCGCTGGATTAAGACTCTTTATTATGTACCTCCAATGAACTGTACCCAACTGTCTGGTTTTTACATTAGAACCAATCACCCTACACGAGTGCACAGGACTTTTGTTGATACAGCCACACGGTCCTCACCGGCCATCCCCACCTCAGCACCACCAAGTAGCAGTCACATAACAGTGTCACAAATGCTTGCGCCAGCGGACTGCCCCTTCAATCTCCTCACTAGGGATAGTGCGGCCCATCGATGTTGTGCCAGCCAGTCATTGCTAGTTCGTTGGGGTGGCCGCCTCAATGCTCCCTTGTCACCCGCTTGACTCCTCACCGCATTGCCTGCAGTACCATCCACGGGCACCGCGGCCGCTCGCAGGCTGCACCTTCACTGCATAGTAGGCCTGTATCTGGATTCGGGTCGCTCTGTCTCCCCGGGCCCACCGCTGTTGCCCGCTGCCGTGTCCGCCCAAGGCCTCAGCACCTTCCCGGGTGGGGTCCACTATGCTCGCTGCACGTGCAGTGGGGCGTCCACCGGAACACCGCCCCCGGTGCCTCAGCGCCTTCGCAGGCCCTCCTTCAGCCGCCCTGGGTCCCGCTCCTAACCGTGGGTTACCAGCAGCACCTCAGGTGGGACGAGCCAGCGAGCCTCGGTCGGCCTCACTCCTCCGGCGGTGTAGGGCCCAGTCTCCGGCAGGTCAGAGGGGCCGCCGCCAGAACCAATCCAAACTCTGGCTCAGGCTCCCGGGGCTCCCCTGCAGCGATTCCGACAGTCCACCCAAGCCTGCGGCCAAGGTCTCGTCAGTGGCACCGCCCTTCAGACACACCGGGGCGCCAGGGTCTGTGGCAGCGCCCGGCTTCCTCAGTGACGCTGCGGCCACGCTGTAGGTCTCACCAACTGCCTACCAGACCCCGTGCACTTTTCGCGCCAAGCCTCACTCCTCCAGCGGCGCTGGGCCCAGTCTCCGGCAGGTCGCAGGGGTGCCGTGGCCGTCGCCAGAACCACTCCGCTCTCCGGTTCAGGCCCCCGGGGCTCCCCTGCTGCGATTCTGACAAGTCTGTCCAAGCCGCAGGCCCAGGTCCCATCAGCAGCGCTCCGTGGCCGTTGCGTACCAGCCTCTTGTTCCCGTCCGTGTCCCGGCTCACTGCACCCAGCGATGGCCTCAGCTAGCCCAAGAACGCAGGGCCTAAGATCCCTCAAGGGGCCCCGCCCTTCAGACACTCCGGGGCGCCAGGGTCTGCTGCAGCGCCCGGCTTCCTCAGCAATATTGTGGCCGCACTGTAGGTCTCACCAATGGCCGTCCGGACCCAGTGTACTTTTCGCGCCTCTCCCAGTCAGGGCCACTACGCCTCAGCTAGGTCAAAATCTCCACTGCCACAGCACCAATCTGGGGACTACCGAGCCCTGCGGGCTCCACGTCCCCTCACCACTCCCACACAGCAAGGATTCAAGCAGCACCTCGGGAGGATAAGTTACAGGAAAAGTAGGGGGTCTGAGAGCGGAGCACTATCGGATCGCATCCGCCATGATGGCTGGCTGGCCACGCCGCCTCACTACATTTGTGGGTTTTATAATTGATTTCAAGTTTGTGCCACTTTGAGAAGTTTGAAAGAGCACCTAGGAGCCGTTGCAGATCAACAGGGGTCAGAGTCATCAGTAGCAAATCATCAGCGTATAACGTGTGAGCAGGCAGCCTCAGAGATTTGGGGAAGGGCATTTATAAGAACCAGTTCTGTTGCTCGAAAGATTGATTTGAAAAGTAAAGGGGCTAGACAGACGCACTCTTGTTTCAACCCAGTGGTGGCATGCATTTTCTCCATTTACCCAGTCTGACTCGTAGCCAGGTTCCTGGTGTAAAGGAGTTGGATAGCTCGCATGATTTTCGGCTGTATCCCAATGCTGTTAATTTTTTCCCAAGTAGATTAAAAGAAAACCCTATCAAATGCTCCCATGAAATCGATTAAAGTATGTTGATTTTGCAAAGATTAGATAAAGTTCGCTGCCTAGTGCACAATCCTGTTCGGTTCCATGGTACACGTGCCAAATTATCCACCCGTTCCTGCAAGTCTTGCAGCACTAAAGTTAAAAAGTACTTGGAGCTGATGTCGAGCAATGCTATTAAATCGATAGTTTACTGGTCGCCTGCGTTTCCCCCCTTTGAAAATTGGGTAGATTATGTACCCAGGCCAGGAGTCAGGAACTTACTAATGAAAATGCACACCGCTAACAAGACGGAAAATACATATCTCTGGATTAGCTTTATACAAGGCAGAGGAGTTAATAAGGGCCTGGGGCACCGTTGATTCTGCTCTACCTTATTATAATTTCTATTTGTTTTAATTTCGTTTTGGCAGGGTCTTTTTACCAGTAGGGAAGCCCTGACTCGTATTTTACCATAGCCGACCCTCCTTGCTTAATACCATCTGTAGCAATGGCCTTCGAGTCAGGCTGGTAAGCTGGAAGCATCTGGTACAAAGGGCTGCTGCAACGAAGGCCAGTTCCACTTGCCTTGTTTGGCGATGGCTCGTCTAGCTTGATGAACAGTGTTTTGCAAGTAATGAGTCCTCGCTTAAATGTGCGCCATATGCCGTTATATGGTCCTTGCTTTAGTGCCGTTTTGCTGAGATAGGAAATATCAACCAGAGTGTGGCTCTGTTTAGCAGCGGATTGGGGGAGCAGTGGGGTGGTAGGATGATTTTGTTGTCATTGCCATTCATTATCAGAATCATACAATACTGTTCCCAGTCTCTAATTTGGGTTTTCTGAATTAGAATCAGAGTTCAAAACGTTGGCTTGTGCATGGTAGAAGAATTACTGAAGAATTACTGCTGATATCTGTGGGTTATGTTCACGGTCCTCACACTCTTCAATTTGAAAATCTGTGATGTATCTAAAAAGAGACAGAATGGCCTGATGTCCTTTCCTTTCCCAAGGCCATGGCAACCTTGCAAACAATACAGGTACAGGGGCCCTCACCTCCTTCACCACCCCATTGTACCTTTCCATAAAATGCATCTTTGGGCTCTATTCCTCGGATCTAAACTGCACTCAGCTTTCGAAGATCAACAGGGGATATATTTTGTATCAAACGAGGCAAACTTTCCTCAAGGCAAAATCAATACAATAAATACATTTTCTATGGCTGAACTCAGTCCCAGAATATACCAATAAATTGCTGCTGGTGACACGATGCACAGCCATGGTTAGCATACTTATGTACTGGTACCAGTACAGAGAGAAGGACAGAATCAAGGCCACAGAGAACCAACATCAATGCAGGTCATCTAGGAGACTGGGAAAGAAGGAACAATTTTGACTACTGGTTCATAAACATCCGTTAATTTGCAGACTACACAGGAAACTTAGCAATTTCTTTTGGAGAAGAAATTATATTTCCTGTCCTAACTGGGAAAGGAATGATATGGCCCTACAAGCATACAGCCACACATATTTGAAGGCTAGGTTTCAGAACAGGCTAGTCGTTTTAAAAGAGAAAATGATTTAGCCTAAACCAATGAGAATTCTAGAGGTGATGCAGGTCACTCAAAAATGATATGCCACCCTTAAATTTTGTATTTTAATTTTCACAATAAAAACTGAACTGATTAACACCAAACCAGAAACCGCGGTTGGTCAATCCACTAGCATCTAAGTAGCTGTGTAAATCCATTAGGGGGCTATTGCTTTTTTTTTTTACACCTCCAAAAATGTACCTTTTGGTCCCTACCCTCAAGTTGTAGTTCTGTGGATCAACGGACATTGAATTTTGCAGGATAAACAGACTGGTCAAACTCAGCCAATGTCATTTACAATTAATAATGAAATAATAAATATCAGTCAAAAGGCTCCCAATTTCGGCAGTTAAGGCAACTGATGAACACACAGATTAAACTATTTAGCCAATTCTTTGGTATAAATTCTGGAGGTTAGACAAAACTTGGCAATTCACGTATTCACTTCTACATAACTCCTCCACAACAAGAGGGCGACATAAAATCCATCTCATAAAACAGAGTGTTCTACCTTCACCTCAAACACCTACAGATAGGACTGGTCTACCTCAGCCATATGAATTTAGGAACAAGCATTGACAATGCAATAGGCCTCGCATTTGCGAGAGTTTGAGCTATTGGCATTGTAAATGACAATGCTTTTAATTTATGTGTTTTGGAAATGTGAAAGTGGTGTTTATAGTCCTTGCTTACAAGAAGCAAGGCTGGCAGTAACTGCGCCTCTTTTACTGCCAGTCTTGCTTCTACAAGTAAAAAGTGCGTATTTACACACCGTTTGCAAGTTTTGAAAACACATAAATAAAAGGTGTTGTCATATACAATGCCAATTGCTCAAACTCTCGCAAATGTGAGACCTATTGCATTGCAAATGCTTGTTTTTATATGTGACCACCAGCTGCAAATAGGAAGCCTTCAGCTCTGCTTCGTATGGAGGACCACACACCCTAATTAGAGATCTGTCTAGTGGGGATCTCTGTACCTACAGTGCATGTACCACGTGCTCTGCGAATATATATAAATGTTTTTTTAGCCCACTCAGGAATCATTTTTGGTTTTTCAAACAAACTGCTATAAAGCAATGACCTGAAATGCAAGGAGTTTGCCCACTGTGTGTCAAAGCCTTTGCTTGTGTGCTCTCTATGGTTACGTCATGGTTTGGAAGACAGGCACATGACAGGGAAAAATCAGTAAAAGTAGCCCTGTTCTAAAGCTCGTGGGCCTCTGTCACTGCAACCCAGTGGTCCTTGCTAGATAGTCAACCAGGTACTAGGCTTCTGGCAGAGGAGTTCATGCTCTGCTGTTGAAAACCCTGTGGTTCCCCATTTCCTAATGAAGGAGGAACCACAAGTGTGGAAGTGCCCGTGTATGGCAGTGCTCTCTCCCCACCAATCTTTAACTGACCCCCAGGTCTGTGCACTGTACAAGGAACCCATCCACCCCGAAGTGGTGCTGGAACAATTTTCAGAGTGTGGGTGCTGCCCATCGACGTCACCTTACTTGGGAGTCTTGAATGTACTTTCCACTCTGGTGATGCATGTTTCAAGCACGTCTTTCTTTACAGTTGTGTTGGAAAAGCGCTAGAATACTGTGGCCTTCTTCATCCACATGCACCACAGCAACATTTCACTAGTTGCAATGGCAAAATACTCAAAAATGTTCAATCAGACAAAGGAATCGGAAACAGCTCTCCATGTTAAAATAATTAATACCACTTTGGCGCTCAAAGTTGCCTGCTGCCATGAAACAGTTTGAACTTAAAGGCACAGTAAATGCTTCTAGGCTAATAAAGGCTGCGTCATTGTTACTTCTTCATTACATCTCCATCAAGCACACACAGGGAGTAGCAGCACCCTCCGCACACCTGCTTCCAGTGCCCTTGCCACGCATGTACTTCCCATACAACACGCGCGGTTTACGGATACCTATTCCACATGCAGCAGACGCAGGGCGCACTGTAAATGCAGAGCAAAGCAAGAAGCACAGAGAAGGTACCTTTCAAATATTTATTTTTCGGTGAACGTGTCTAAGTAGTCAAAGGGGAAATCCAGGAGGTACAATTCGGCGTATTTGTACACTGCTCTAAACATGAAAAAAACGTGAAACAGATTAGTTGTGATAGACTTCCGTAACAGCAGAGTTCTTTGCACACGCGATCATAACGAGAAGCTTTAGCACTCGCTCATGTTTGAGTAACCAGGACAGAACATTTTTTTTGTGGTAACAATTCCTCCCCGGTTGGACACTGTCAGCGATGCGCTGCATGAAGTCACTTGTCTGCTGATACCCTTGTCTGGCTAGCACCAGACAGTGGCGGCGCGCCAGAGGGTGCAATAGTGGAATTTATGTTTGACGGGAGGTGTCAGATCGTAGAGGAAGGCCCTAGTATTTCCACAGCTGACTGCCGGGTTACAGTCATTGCATTAGATCATGCATTGCACTTTAGTGCCGATTACCTACTGTACATCGGTCGCAGTGTAATCTCGTGCTGCCACGCGCAGCATGCTGGCCTTGCACACACAATAATTGCGCTGATAGAATCAACAAGCCAACACTTACCATACATAACACACGTACTGCGCCGGAGCCCAGTTGCATGTGGGCAGATCCGCAACAGAAGGTGCCTGATGGAGGTAGGGAGGGAGCGAGGAAGAGGGAAAGTGTGAACGTGCACATATGCTGTCCACGCACAGCTCGATGGAGATAGGGAGGGAACGAGCAAGAGGGAAAGCGAACACGTGTGGGAGCGAAGCGAAAGCGCGCGTTGTGGTAGCGCTGCAAACCATACGCGTGCTCATCGGCTGTTTGGGCAGAAGCGGAAACAGAGGCCGCGAGCGTGCACATCGCCTGTCCAAGGGGGAAGTGCACCTCTCCTGTCCCCTTCTAAAGTCAAGTTGACAATAGATCTCGCTAGCGAGCAGCTGCGCTGCATCGCTAGATGAGACCTAAAAATGCAAGCAGAGAATTGGTAACGGAAGGACAGAAAAAGCAGTGACCTCACTAGCGTAATGAGCACAATTTGTAGAGTGACAGAGTGAAACAGGTGAAAAGAACATGGTGTAGGTGTCAACCAGGTAAATGTGTTGGAAGATAGCCTAGTACCCAATGTACCAGTAGTGCCAAACCATCTCAAAAGGGAAATAGTGTGTTATGACAGCACATCTTCCTTTACCTTCATTGTTGGCAGTTCTCAAACCTGAAGATCCCTGTAATGTCTATTGCACATGTACAGCAAATTACACATGTGTACCAAACATGCCCATGGTAAACTAAATTGTCTTTCTACATGATCTGCCCAGTCAGCAACAAGCAAGACTATGAAAGGGGATCTAAGATCAGGACTAAAGAAACAAAACCAATCCTTTCCCAGAGATGTAGTTGCAGGTATATGGCTTCCTGCTTTTGTTTCAATCTGGGGTCCAAAATGCAGAATCCTAATTTAAATAAGTCTCCCATTCATAAGCATGTGGGAAGGCGACCCATAGAGCCCAAATAGAAGAAGCCCATGCAGAAATCATCTCAATAATCTTTCCTTACTCCCATTCGCTGTTCTACAAAAGGACTCATAACATATGTCCCTGCCTGAAAGCAGTTCAGAATTACAGTGTTCCTCTAAATGCTTATTTTCCCAGCCCTGCTCTAAAACATAGTTCCAGAAGTGGTTATCACAGAGAGAGAGGACACTGTTCTTGCTCTAACTCACAGAAACTCTTTAATCCCTCTGCATTAAGGAACTGCACTGGTCAAGCTTTTCGCACTGACGCTCCTAATGCAATCTAGAGCAATGAGGATTGCTTAACAGCCATAATGCAAAGGTTTTGGTCAGGAAGGTGGACCTTCACAAGTGCAGCAGGTGCAACGAAGACAGAGGGAAAAGCTGTTAGGTATAGAGCATAATGAACAATATCACAAATGCCAAACTGAGAAAAGAGACCCTGAAATAAGAGCACTGTTAGTCGACCTCTTCCTGAGGGATCTTAGTTTTGCGCAAGACCTGCATTGCTACATTGTACCTGAGGAATTAAACCTTTATGGCATAAACCTAACAAGTCTGGGTAGTGATGCCTAGCACTACCTTTACCACTGCCTCCAGGCACTTACCAGAAAAAGAATTTCAATTCACAGCATTTTAGACAAAAGGCTAACAACCTATGGTAGAAAATGACAGAGTAAAAAGACTTCTACTAGAAGAAGAGGTGGTAAGAGGGCATTGTAGCCTACTGACGGCACAAAATGTTTGACAAGACCTGGAATGCTTTACAAGCTTCCAAGTCCGTACTAGCCGCTTTTTCTGGACAGCAAACTATCCATGAAAAGACAGGTCAACGCTGTCGCCTCAGCCTATTCCACACTCTCCGCATGACCTGCCAAATCTTCGGATGACTCCCCCATCAGCACAAAAAAAAAAAAACCAATGATGAGAGCCCTCATCACCAGCCGTTAAGACTACGGCAACACACCACCAGCGAACTCATGACAAGATTTCAGACAATACAGAACGCAACAGCCAGACTGATCCTAAACCACCCAGCACCTGGGAGACCTCCACTGGCTCCATCCAAATTCCTGACCCACGCTTACAAAGCCCTTCATGACCTGCATACATGAAACACCACTTGAACTTTCACCAACTTTATTGAAACATCCGCTCAACCTACCCAGACATAGCGCATCTGCCGCTGCTACAGCGGACAACGCTCCTTCTCCCGTCTTGCGGCCAAGTACTGGAACGCCCACGGCCTACACCTCCAAACATCAACATGGCTGACAGACTTCAGCAGGAAGCTAAAAGCATGGCACTACTCTTGAAACCAGCAACCCAGCGCCAAACAGTAAAAAAAGGGGAGCTTGTGGCGTCCTTTTAGAACCAAATCACTTTTAAGGCCTCCAGAGAAACACTTTACCTAAGCTGCATCCTTCTCTAAACTTGCCACGGTTTTTTGGTGAGCAGAGATTGCATTTAGACCCGGTTTGTTGGGTGATGTTAGTTTTCACTACATCAAACTCATTAAATAGTGGAAGCTGAGTTTTTCGCAGTTGAATACCAGTCAAGAGGCATGTCATAATATAGTTAATGAACACACTGATCCTAGTTATAAGTTTGTTAAGACGTAAGCAAGATAGTACGGTCTAATGAGCTCAACCATACAGTGAGATTTGAGGCATTATGAAGTAGTATGCATCAATGCTTTATGTGCAGTCAGTTACTGGTACAGGAAGGCTGGTGTTAAAGGACTACAGCAGTTATGTAAGCACACATGTACCACCCTGTGCTTTAACCTATAACCAAACTTACCTGCACCTCTTTTTACAATGTAAAATGCATAGAGGTGGTACCAAGTTACATCATAGCATAAACATATGGTGACAAAGCACTCTGGAGTGCTCACCAACTCACTGTTTGCGTTATAGAAAACACCAGAAGCTAGAGAAGCCCTGATTGTCCCATTGCTGAAACCAGGGTAGCAGCTGCATGACAAGACAGCATATAGGCCACTGTCAAGGCTTAACCTGGACTATAAAATCTTGAGCAGGATACTAGCTACACAGCTCTTACCACACGACGAGTCTCCTACATTTTGACCAGGCTGGGTTTGTGCCAACAAGGAATACAGCAGTGAATGCGAGGAGACTGCTAAGAGTTTTAGGGGCTGACTCGTAAGCAAAGAAGAGGCGACTATTTTGACAATAGACATTGAAAAGGCATTCGATAGCCTCGATTGGCCGTACCTATTCAGAGTGAAACGCGCTTTCGGATTAGGGCAGGGATTTGGAACATGAACAGCCCTATTATATAGAGAACCAACAGCCCGGGTTTGAGCAGGAAAAATTATTTCACGGGGGTATGCAGCAGAGAGGGGGAACACAGCAGGGATGCCAGTTATCACCACTGCCATTTGTGACAGCCATGGAGCCGCTGGCCGCCAAAGCCAGGTCTGGAATTTGGTACAGCGGACTGGAAGTAGAGGGACATATTTATCACAGTGCTAAACGCTGACTATTTGATTCTGTTTTTACAATATACGGAAACAAGGTGCTAAATGCCTGTTAGGATTGGAAAGAGGATTGGTGAATTGGAGAAAGTCAAGTTTGTTCCCTACTATGCAGGGGCAGGAGAAACCTCAGACGGTGGAGGGAATTGAATGGGAAGGGAGATTCATTCCATATCGAGGGGTACAAATTTACCACGATAAAACTGATCTCCTGGAGATTATACGAGGAACGAAAGTCTATTTCGAATTCTGGGGGAACCTCCCTCTTTCGGTGGTGGGCAGGACGTCCTTGTTAAAGATAGTGACTTTTCCGAGACTCCTCTACATTTTTGGAGTTCTGCCAATATAGATCCGTGCGGATCGTTTCAAACCGCTTCGGACAATAGTGACGGAATTCCTGGGGGGGGAGTGGGGGGGCAGGTAGGAGGAGAGTGGCTTTGACAACCTTAAGGAGGCCCAAGATGGAGGGGGGACTGGCAGTGCTGGATTTGCAATACTTTTTATTGCAGCTCAACTGAAATGGCTGACAAAATGGGGGTCCAGCCAACTTCGGGGGAATAATACAGAGGGGTGATGGATGCCCAGCTCCGGATCTCCTTTCCAGAATAGTGTTGAAACTACCTATATCAGAGAGATGAATGCGGAAGCGCGTGAGGGCCGCATTATTTACTGAATTGTTTGTAGGCATGTGCTCAGCCACCACTTAATCCTGAAGCAATGGAGTCGGAGCTTGGACCTTTACCGAGTAATCTCAAAAATATATGTGTACAGAATCAAACTAAAATCGAACTCTCACTGGACGTCAACAACATGCACCCCACGAAGAGCATCGCGGCTGAGTCACTTGATCTTTCTTCTGGTACCTCTCCCAAATCCTGGCTTAGTTTCCGTCCCATTCAAGAAATTGAGTTAGTCACGTTGATCTCCACCTCCAAACCATCAGCTCATGTCCTAGACCCCATTCCTCTCCTACTGACCAAGAAACTGAAGCGCGCCTTAGCTCTGCTCTGGAGCAAGATCATAAATAGCTCCCTGAAAAACAGAGTCGTTCCAGACGGCCTTAAAATGGGCCAAGTCACCCCTCTGTTGAAAAACCCAGCCTAGACGCTGCTCATCTGAAAAATTTTAGACCTGTGTCGAACCTCCCCCTTCTCTCAAAAACTCTAGAAAGATGCGTACTACATCAACTAACCCAGCACCTGGACAACATCAATCTCCTGGACCCCCACCAGTCTGGCTTCAGAAAAGGCTGTAGCAAAGAAACCGCGATTCTCAACATCATCAACGATATCCATGGATCACTAGACTCTGACCAATGCTGCCTCCTCATTCTCCTTGACCTCTCGGCAGCATTTGACACTGTAGATCACAAACTCCTCATAAGGGCTCTCCAAGAAAGAGCTGGTCTTGGCGAGGTAATCCTCAAATGTTTCTCCTCCTTTCTACACAATCGCACACAAAAAATAAAAATCAAAAACTTTACTTCCGACCTCCAACATGTCGACAAGGGCGTCCCTCAAGGCTCGGTGCCATCACCGCAACTCTTTAACATCTACATGACATCTACATGGAACCGCTCTCCAAACTACTCAGCAAAGCCAAAATCCGCTTCCATCTCTACGCTGATGATACTCAGATCTATCTGGAAACTACCTCTCTCAAAGACATTCAAAGACTCAATGAGGTACTGAAGATGTCCAACACTGGTTGACCAGCAACCACCTGAAACTAAATCCTGATAAGACAGACACTCCTCATCTCGAATAAGGAAGATATACCCCCAAATTGCCGAATGGTTAAAGGCCATTGATGTGCTCAACGGGAATCTCACTCTAGCAGACTCAAATCCCTAGGCATCACTCTAGACCCAAAACTGAACATGATCTCAAACAGGCCACCCAAGCTCTGGTGCTGTCAAGATTGGACTGTGGGAACGCAGTCCTTTCAGGAATTCCAAAATCGCATCTAGCTCCCATCAAAACGTTGCATGCAGCTGCCAGAATGATCACCGGTATCAAGAAATTCGATCATATCGCCCCTGCACTTAAGGAACTTAAGTGGCTTCCAGTCGAAATGCGGATTAGCTTCAGAACAGCCTGCCTCATCCATAAAGCCCTTCACACCAGCAAACCCGATTACCTGGCGAAAAAACTCAAAAAAAGACAGCCAGACCAGGAACCTGAGAAGTTCAAACTCCCTCCTACTCATCCCACCAAAAACTAGAAGAAAAGAAACTGCGGACTGATCCTTCACCGGAAATGCTCCCGAAATCTGGAACTCCATTCCCCCTCATTTCAGAACCATTCCCTCCTTTGTAGAATTCAAAAGCCAACTCAAAACCCTGTTCCTCAACCGCTCCCTAGGGAGTGGATAGCTCGGGGCAGCTAGCGGACACAGAGCTCTAAGATTCCGAAGAATCCTTTAGTCGAAAAACTGTCCTGCACTACAACGTGTTGCTCTTTATTTTTGCGTTCTTCTGTTAATATGTCGCTCTTCTACATTGTATGTGATGATTATCTGTTATGTACCTGATGTAAACCGCTCAATACCCCAGGGTCAGGCCAGCGCTATAGAAAACTTCTTAAATAAAAAATAAATAAAGCCTCATCAGTTGGCGTGACTAGCTAGGATAGGAGGACAGAAATCCAGCCAGGCCATATCTACATCTCCAATTCAATTCTGAAAAACTACGCTCTGGATAAGAGTGGTTACAGTTAAACTATTTTTGAAACATTAATTGAAAGGATTTGTTTGCCAATTCCAATATCTCACAAGGACATCTCTATCAAACACATAAAATACATAACAATTCAATTTGTGTTTTTTTTTAAACTTGCAGTACACTTCTTTGGTGACTTATGCCCAAGACTTAAGATTAATTTTTGAAAAGACAACTTGAAATGCCTAGCTGTGAAAAGACAACTCGGGAAAATTTGATCAAGAAAGGAAAATTTGATCAAGAAATGAGAACGTCAAACAAGTTCTACAATAAAAAATAATTTAGAATCGCCAAAAGATAAAAAGGTCTGTAATGTGTACACCATGATAAGAGCTACTTAAACTAAAATTATATATATATATACACATACATCAACAGAGTCTCTCTTTCTCACAGAGGAATTGAGTCGCACCTTTCCGTGGGTTATTAAATGCTTTTATTAGCTGGATTGCAGCAAACGCACGCCCTGATGCATTTCGGTCTCAACTAGACCTTTCTGTAGTTTGGCTGTGGATCCGGCATAGAGGGTGTTTCCGTAATCCAGTCGGCTGGTGACCAGTGCGTGAGTGACCGTCTTTCTTGTTTCAGTGGGGATCCAGCGGAAGATTTTTTTGAGCATGCGTAGTATTTTGAAGCAGGATGATGTGACGGCATTGGCTTGTCTGGTCATCGAGAGGGAGGAGTCCAGGATGAAGCCCAGGTTACGTGCGTGATCCGTTGGAATGGGGGCTGTTCCCAAGGCTGGTGGCCACCAGGAGTCATCCCAGGCCGAGGGGGATGACCCCAAGATGAGGACTTCCGTTTTGTCCGAGTTCAGTTTTAAACGGCTGTTCTTCATCCACTCGGCTACATCTTTCATTCCGTCGTGGAGGTTGGTTTTGGCGGTGTTCGGGTCTTTGGTGAGGGAGAGGATCAGCTGGGTGTCGTCTGCGTAGGAGATGATGTTGAGGTTGTGTTGGCGCGCGATGGCTGCGAGGGGACTCATGTAGATGTTGAAGAGGGTTGGACTGAGTGATGATCCTTGTGGTACGCCACAGAAGACTTCTTTGGCTTCTGATTTGAAGGGAGGAAGGCGAACTCTCTGGGTTCTTCCGGCGAGGAATGAGATGATCCAGTCCAAAGCAATTCCTTGTATTCCGATGTTGCTGAGGCGTTGTATTAGGGTGTTATGACAGACTGTGTCGAAGGCTGCGGAGAGGTCAAGTAAGATGAGGGCAACTGTTTCTCCGTTGTCCAGTAGTGTTCGGATGTCGTCTGTTGCTGTGATGAGGGCGGTTTCGGTGCTGTGTTTGGCTCGGAAGCCGGATTGTGAAGGGTCGAGGGATTTGTTGGATTCGAGGAAGGTGGCGAGCTGATTGACGGCTTTCTCAATGACTTTGGCAGGGAATGGGAGGAGCGAGATGGGACGGTAGTTCTTAAGTCCAGTGGGGTCTGCTGTGGGTTTCTTCAAGAGGGCGCTGAGTTCGGCATGTTTCCAGCTTTCCGGGAAGGTAGCGGAGTTGAAAGAACTGTTGATGACGTTGCGGAGATGGGGTGCGATGATGGAGTCTGCTTTGTTGAAAATGTGGTGGGGGCATGGGTCGGTAGGCGATCCTGAGTGGATGGAATTCATCAGGCGGATGGTATCTTCGGTGGTGATTGTGTTCCAGGCGTAGAGGGTGTTAGAGGGCGGTGTTGGTTCGGAAATGGACGAGGTGGGCATGTCGTCGGACTGGTTGTTGAAGCTGTTATGTATATCTGCGATTTTATCGTGGAAGAATGAGGATAGAGTCGCAGAGGTCTTGGGAGGGAGAAATATCGTTTGTGCCGGCTGTGGGGTTGGTGAATTCTTTGACAATGTTGAATAGCTCCTTGCTGTTTTGGGCATTGTCGTCAATTCGATCCTTGAAAGCAGATTTCTTGGTGGATCGGATCAGTTGATGGTGTTTGCGGGTGGCGTTCTTGAGGGTGGTTAGGTGGTCATTGGTTGGGTTTTTTCTCCAGGTTTTCTCGAGAGAACGGCAGAACTTCTTGGATTTTTTAAGGTCATCGTTGAACATGGGGGCTTTTTTGCTGCCTTGCTTGATTAGATGGTTTTTGAGGGGTGCTAGTTAGTCAGCGCTGTGGGTGATCCACTGTGTGAAGTTGGTGGCTGCTTGGTTAGGGTCCGATGAATTGGCAGGGGGATTTTGGTGAAGCGATGCGAAGAGCTGGTCGGTGGTGATTTTGTTCCAATTTCTTCGGGGAATGGGTTGGGGGGGGTTGTGTGTCGTGGGCTTTTTGTAATTGAAGTGAACGCAGCTGTGGTCCGTCCAATGGAGAGCTGTGGTGTGATCGAAGGAGATGTGCTTGCTGGAGGTGAAGATAGGGTCAAGCGTATGTCCGGCAGAGTGGGTGGGGGTGTCTACCAGTTGTGTGAGTCCTAGATTGGTCATGTTATCCAGAAGGGTGGTGGTGTTGTCGTTTTTCTTTTCCAGGTGGAAGTTGAGGTCTCCCAGAAGAATGTAGTTTTCGGAGGAGAGGGCGTGTGGGCTGATGAACTCAGTGATGTCTTCGCTGAATTGCGTGCGGGGGCCAGGGGGTCTGTAGATGAGTGTGCCTCTGAGTGTGGAATTGTGGTCGGTGTGAATCTGGAAGTGAAGGTGTTCGGCGGAAGCGAGGTAGTCGTCGGAACTGGTCGTGATGCGGATGGTGTTCTTATGGACGATGGCGATGCCTCCTCCTGTTTGGTTGGTACGATCCTTTAGGTTTCTGGGATGGCTATGGCGATATCGGGCGCTGATGAGGCGTTCATCCATGTTTCTGTGAGGAAGGCGACGTCTGGCGATGTAGTGTCGAGTAGGTTCCAGAGTTCGATGGAGTGTCTGTGGACTGAGCGGGTGTTGATCAGGATGCACTTTAGGTGGTTAGTATTGGATTTCTGCTTGGAGTTTGTGGATTTGGTGTGGGTCCTGATGCAGTCGAATTTGCAGGAGAGGCAGGTGAAGGGGCCATGGATGTGTCCAGGGGCGGCTTGATAACAGTTTAGGAGGCAGCAAGGGTTAAGGGCGGAGAGGGTTGCGGCGTCATAAGTAATGCGGGCGGATTGGGAAAAGCGGGGGCCAGGGGGTCTGGCGCTGGGCACGGTCCAGGCGCGGACGGGCGTAGAGGGGCTTACCTTCGGCGCGCATAGGGCGCGAACGCTGCGCGTAAATGCATCAATCATATGTGGATAGTGGGAGGAGGAGGGACGAGGGAGGATCAGCTGGGAGGCGGGGAGCGGGGCGGAGAGCCGGGCTGGGGGTCACAACAACAACACAAAATGGCTGCAAGCCAAAAGGCGGCCGGGACGAGCTTGGGGTACAGGTACAGGTAATGGAGGTCACAACAACACCAGTGAGATCGGCACAATCAGGCGCGATTCTGCAAGCAGGCACAGGCAGCAATGTCAAATTATTAAATAATTAATTAGCAGTCTAGCGACGCAGCGTGGCAATGAAATCTAAGGCAGAGGCAGCAATGTCCAATCAATCAGCAAACAATGCGCAGTCTTTCAATTAAGTGATGGCAGAGCAGCTTAATCCAAAACGAGTTCAGCAGAAACAGCGCGAGCAGCGCTACGATACCAGGTTAAGGCTGAGGAGCTGTGAGGGGAGCAACCTCCTTCGAGGGTCTCAGGGCAGTCACCAGGATCCCAAGTTAGTAATATTAGTGTTATAATAGTGACAACGTCAGACAAGATAATGTACATACATAATTACTAGTAGTGATCACCTAAAGTACATAATGCAGAGTTGCCAGCACTAAATGTAAAAAGGATTTTTACAATTTGGAATGCCTCGACATAGGTATTACCCCGCAGCCATAGTTGCAATGCACCAGACACTAGGGTAATATTGCATGATTTTTCATTCAAATATAAGCTTTAAATATATTTTGGAAATCCATTTTTCTCTAAAAGTCAGCTTAGGAGTTCTGAAAACACCCATTTTCATTATGAAGATAAACATTTGAATTCTGGGATACATATATTAACTCAGTCAAACAAAAATTTCGATTTTAGTATGGATTTACAAGTGCTCTTGGTTTTTAATCCTTCTGTTGTCTAAATCCAGTGGGCCATATAGGTAAGCAGAAGCCTAGCTGATATGCAACAGAGTGCTGTGAAGTGGGCAATTATTCGCTATCTTCACCCATGGGAATGGGAGAAGCAAGGCCTTTCTATCAATGGGGATCAGATGCTCTTTGGAAAAAAAATTCTGCTACTTTCTAAAGCAGAAAAGCAAAAGATAGAGCCTGAATGTAGTGATTGGTTGTTCCATAGTTCTTGTGTGGATGTTGAGAAGGCTAGTTTCCAAGTTATTTCTTTGTTTAATTTCTGATCTGGCACAAGCTGTATAACTTAAAAGATGGTTTACTTTTTGAAGTAATGCGGATACATTACTCGCAATCACACAGATAACTGGACTGTGGTCAAACTAATTACTCCAAATCTTTTGTGTTAGGTCTGAGAATAACATTAGGACTACCCGTTTCTCAATTTCCACTTCTCTTATTAACACACTTTAGACTATTGGTTAAACACCGCTCTAGGAAAGTGATTAGTTGCCTGATCTTTGAGAAACGACTTCCTACTTTAAACTCCCACACCCCTTCAAAAAAAGCCTAACCTTCTCTCTTTTTTTTTTAATTAACTATACAATTTATTTTGTTTGTTTGAAAATGTAGGCTTAACACCACTTTTTTTTATTCTTTGACCGATTGCTGAATAGTGTTAGTTAAAAAACAGAAGAGACAAAAAATGGTTTTACAAAAAGAAAAAAAAAAATACATATATAAATAACAGACAAATGGCCTACCTGGTATTTCTGCAGTGATTGTCTTGCTGCTCCCTGAAACCTCTTCTTCATCCGAAGTACTTGAGCTGGAGTCGCACGTCAGGTCACTGTCACTGGTACTGCTGTCCTGCAGCAAGTTGTACTTCTTCCTCGCAGCTGCCTCGCGCTTCTGCCTCAACAGACGAATCCGCTCTTTGTGCTTTTGGCTACGATGACCTTTAACTTTGGAAACTTTACCATTTTGCTTCTCGCTAGATTGCCGATTCTTCTTCGCAGCCATAACGGATGTTTCGCTCTCAGACCTAGATCTTCTTGACTTACGCCCAATGGTAGCTCCAGGTACCCCAGCAGTGTCTCCTTCCACTGGGACTTCAGCCTGACAAGGCTCGTTTTCTGCTGCAGAAGACAGTGTATCAGAATCAGCCAAGTGCCCACTGGAAGAAGGAGAAACCATACAATGATTCGAAGAGTCACTCTCATCAACTCTACCAACCGTCGGCTTGTCACTTTCCGTCGACGCTAGCTGAGACTCCGAAGAGTCTCGTCTGAGTTCCATCAGCAAGCAAGGCATTGAAGCTAACATTGTAGAGTCTGCTGCATTCAGTACAGCATCGGTTTGTGTCTGTGTTTCAAGTTCTAAAGACCGGTCTTTTGCTCCTGTGGACTCTTTTTGTTCGCAGATTGAAGGTAGTGCTTCAGGTAGGAGGAGATCGTTTTTCCCCATTGCCTCCATCTTCATTTCAAGGGTTGCCAACTTCCTGTTGTCAGATCATGGACGTGACGGCTAAGTGAGTAAGGGTTTTCCAAAGAAAGCAATGACTGAAAAACTGTAGAGAAAAAAAACAGAGCAGAGTGAACAGAAACAAAATGTCTTGCTTGTAGTCATTCATTAACCTGAACACTATTCAAAAAAAGCAATTCTCTGTATTTAGAGAGTCTTATAACCACACATGCTTTACAGTCCACTTTGACTAAATGTTGATGTAAAGTAAGATGCACAGAAATGCAGTTATTACAAATGTTACCTTACAGTCAGAGGCAATGCTCACTGATCCATGGCTGCACAGGTTGGGGAGAATAAACGCTGCACTATAATCTAAACACTGCCACACACATTTTAAAACAAATACATAAATCGGATATTGAAGACTTGAAAACCATCATCATAATAAGCACTTCAAATAAAAGTATAATCCAATGCAAAGAGTTTGCCTTTAATGAACTTAGAAGTTAGTCAGACAATGCAGGTCTAGTCTTACATTATCCTCACTCACCAACTTTGAAAGGGGAGAGGATGTGGCACTGTTGCAAGAGTTGCCGACTTTGGAACTGGAGAACCACGTGCAAGTCTGATCTTGCGGTGTATGGAATAAATGAAAAAAAACCTTGTGCAGCTTGACTATTGCTCATGTAAAGCACCGAGATGTCCTTGGGCCTAGTTTGTGCTATATAAAACTACTAAAACCACAAACGCCTGTGGGCAAACTAGGATGTGTAAATACTATTACAGCTGCAGTTCCAGTTACTTTGCAGTTTGAGGAAAGTTAGTCTTCAACTAGTGGAAGAGGTCAGAAAATGTCAAACGCAAGGTAGTGGAGAAAGATCATCTGTTGGCACCTGCAAAGTAGCAGTAAAAGGAGCAGTAGTTTAAAATAAGGAGCGGACACTACTTAGGGGTAGAAAAATAAATTGCTTCAAGGACAGGTATTTAAAGAGAAAGCAGTTCTTGCCCACTGCAATATGCCTGCTCTAGGCTATTTTTTCTTACTCTCTATAAAGTTTTCAAGGAAGCATTCAATATGAATGAATCACTAAGTTTGGTTTAAAATCCATATCAACATGTGGTGTAACTCCACTAAAGTGTGTAAATATACCAAAGCTTGCTCTTGATAATACAGAAACAAGCAGTACAATTACCTCAAAGAAGCACTAAAATTACTGCCATTTCTGTAGGATTCTACGAGTACCTGTTCTCATCCAAAGTAGTACTTTTTACTGCCAGTTCGCTAACACAAACGCAAGTAAGAGCCGTCGGAGAGAGTAGATCGAGTTGGTGTCAAGAATCGGCAGCACAAACAAAATCAACAAAGTTCCAGGAGTTAAAGAAACATCTTGTTTATTGGGTTATCCCTAAAGAAACTGACATCCCTTGGTACAGCCCTAAATCTTTGATCTACATTAACTCAAATAACAAGCAGATGGGAAATAAAGAGACAATTGGCATTTACTGTGAAACAGACAACCTGTTTCAGCAGCAGTGTGTCACTGGCATACTGCTGCAACTGACATTGAGAAGCATAGGTCTAACTCTCTATGGGTGTGTATGAAATTGTGTGTACCAGTGAATAGTGACTGAGGTTTGCAGCAGAAGCCTCGCAGATGGAGGGGCAGGCAAACAGTGTGATTGGAGGCCTCCAAGAAGACATGTGTGTCCACACCATGAAGGGAAGTTGATGTAATGGTCGGCGAGATAAACATTTTTACCTGCCTGGGAAAAGTGCAATTATGCATGAATCGCAGGAACCAAACTTTTCCCTTGAAATGAAGAAAACCCTCTTAGTCAAGGCAGTCTTGCACGAGAGGAAGGGTAGGACGCTTAGTGAATCTACCAGCTGGATAACAGGCACCAAGTCTCGCTGAGCGTCTGGAAGGCAGATCTCCATCACAATTCCGGTCTTCCCAAGCCTCCCCAAGCTCCCCACTTCATTATGCCCATCTTCATCAGGTGCAGTGGTACAACAAAACGAGAGGTTGCTGGGCCCAAACCTGAATTTCCTTGGTAGGGGACGGATGGGTAGAGCAGAATTAATCTTCATTAGGGGTTACAAGCATTGTGGGCGCATACCAAAGCACTAGGCAATCGCATTGTTTTTAGGATGGCTGGACCTTCCCACACAAAAATCGGCCCACATACCATTGCCTCACATTGTTATATTCTCAGATGGAGGTCAATGATAAGAGCGTTATAAATAGGAGGCCTAAGAGGGACATCATTGCGACAACTCCTCAGATGATGAGCTGCTTTTTAAGCATTCGCAGTATGTCAGCAGGAAAGGGTGAAGTAACACTGCCACATCTCCTGGAATACTTCAGGAGTGTTAACTGCCTCAGCAGTGCGGATAAGCTATTAGAGCATGTGAAAGAAAAGATGAATACTGTAGACGAATGTGCGAGTGTGAATCAGTTATTCTGGAAAGCTTTGCGCTGGAAATAATGTGAATAAACAGTGAGTACTAAAATACTCCCCACACTGTTTTTGGGTGAATCCATTTCAGTTTTCTGCCAAGAAATTACAGCCATACAAGATAGGAACCAGTAACTATTGCCTGAGGCATCAATAATGAAAGCACGCAAATGGCCAAAGGCGGGCGGGTGCATGTACCACCTCCTTTCCAATGTGTCACTCACATGGCGCTTTGCTCTCGGGAGCGAGCAGCGGCGCGCAGGGTGGCAGCTACATTCCTCGTCGTGGATTAGGTTACTAAGAAAACACAGCTCGGTCGATTTCACTTTAGCAGCCACTGTCTGTTTTCCTTTGAATTGGGTATCTTACTAGTTGTAAAACTGCCAGGTGACGGCACGCGCAGGGCCTTCCTCCTTCCATCGTAAGATCCCAAGTGCTTCACTCAAGATAGGGCCCAGTGTTTGAAGAACCCACGCTGCGCGACCAACAGCGGACCTTCAAACCTCCCGCCCACAGCCTGCACTAATTAACCAAAATCTGATTATGTGAAGCCACCCAGGGGAAAAAGAAAACACAAAGGAAGCTGCACTTTTCACTTCGAATACATTTTACTCATGTATCGAGTTTCCTAAAAAAGGATCGCAGATACCGTTGCGCGTATATACTGCAAGACCACTGAATTTAGTGGAAATGAGAGTTTGCGAACTAATTAAGAAGTAGCGTTTGGCATCGCGAATACACTAGAACACAAAGGGAGCAGTGTCAAAGCCCTGGATGGCGCTAATTTGGGCCATTTAGAGCCTTGCATCTAAATTATCATGCAGATGCAAAAGGCCCCTTTAAATGGACATGGCCCTTTCAAAGAGTGTGCAATGGCCGCGCGCTTCAGCCGGTCATCCCTGTCCGAAACGGGCCTGGGAACATCACATTTCAGACAAACTTCATTCACCCACAACTGCGGTCCTCGCGCTGGGCAGGAATGACAAATAACTATCTTCCCACTTCAGGGATGTTTTTCAAATAAATAAGATGTATTCTTGTAATCAGTTCCTCAAAAGGCGTATCTCCAGCTTGCTTTTAAGAATTTCACAGTGAACTCGAGTTTCAAAACACTCAAAATTGCTTCTCAGAACCCTGTTAAAATTTCGAAAATCTGTTTGTAAAACATGAAGACCTGTAACCGCAACAGACAGTACAGAGCCACAGTAAGGCACATTTTATCTGGAATGCAACTGTAGCTCTCACCGCAGCCAGTAACACATGTGTTCGTAAGTATATCAAACAGGCATTCATTCACTCCATCCAGATGCGCAGTGCTCCAACTGAATATGTATGAATCGCCAATTGTGCTTTGCACAAAGCAAGACGCAGAGCGGAAAGACACAGTTTCCACCTTGCACCGAGGAGGCCTTAGTAATGGGGCACCCCAGCTGACAAACGGCGCAACTTTGGGGGAGAACTTCTAGACAGTTACATAACCTCGACTTTACACTTTTACAAACAGGCGGGAAAAATAAATGTTTTGAAAGGAAGGAAAATAGTAAACGGTCTCTGTTCCGTTCGCATGCCGGAATAGTACTTTATCACCCTAGAAAATAGGTGCAGACATTTCATGTACCTGGTGCAAGAGAGGGGGGTTTATGCGTGGCCACTCGCGACTAATATGTGTAGGCATGCGTGTGTGACTGTGTGCATATCGCGCCACTAGACTGTCTGCACGCACCTTCATGCAAACTACACAATGAAAAAACATTACTTTGCTTCAACCAAAAGTTGCGTACATTGTTATTTGCACCATCTCAGTCTCTCAGCCTTCTAAAGTTAATATATTGAAAAACACCACACATTTTACTAAAACATTACGGTCTTCGTATCATTTTAATCCACACTTACAAGATCTCCAATCGTTGGGTACATCAAACGCTCCCTTTTCTTCTCAGGCACCGGTTGGGTCACATAGCTTAAAAACAGCCACTAGCTCTGGCTAAGCACTTGTAAGGTCCCAAAGGCGAGACCTATTGGCTATGCCAATGCTTGGTTATATTGTGGGACTTGCACAAAAGAAATCTCTCAGAGAGGAGTATTCAATAAAAACGTAATGCCAACTGCAGGTACACTGGCACCAAGGGAAATCATGAGTGGAAAGGTTTCACCAATGCAAGTGCTCTTTAAAAAGGACTAAGTAGTAATGTAAGGAGGAATTGTCAGTCACGTCTGACTCCTAGCTGCCAAAACATGCAAGAGAAACCTCAAAAGTAAAGACGAAAGAAGCTCAGGCACTAAATTACACAGAATATACATGGAAACCAGCCAGCCACCCTATCAAGATTTAAAGTAGTGTTTCCAATAATGTTGCTTCGTGTCGAATCATCACTTGGATGTTGCCATGTAAACGAAATTATGAAAGCTGTGTACATATTCAACTCACACTCCTAACAGTCTTGGTAAGTCTGAAATGGGCATATCCCCATTGTCTGTAAGAATAATAACCTAAGTTGCTTTCTGAAAAACCTTATTTAGATTTAAACTAATTAAAATTAGATTTTTGACTCCAACTTGGAAAAATATTATTGCATTAGATACATGATATAGTAACACTTTAGGCAATATAGCCATCACATTACACTAGGGAATGCAGAACAGATTCTGCAAAGAATATGCACTCTCACCCCCTCGCTTATTTCGAACAAACAAAAAACAAAACCTAACTGCACACATTCATTACCTAGGTATGGACTTCACATTCTATGCAAAAACATTAGCATTTCTGACAACTGATAAAATGTTTTAGGTGTGTCATTGTAAGTAAGAACAAGAAACATTATACAATTTTATGTCAGCTACTACTCTAAGTTTCAGACAGTTATAGTGACATTTGGCTCTCAAATGTAACAGTACAGTGTGGTCCTGTCTGAGACATCTCAACTCTATCAGTTTCACCTGGTAGCACCTGATGCGAAGATCATTAACCTGGACGACAAACGACCTGCTCCAAAGCCCTGCAGAAGAAAGCGATACACCCCAGAGAATGGCAGCTCTGCATTTCTAACTCCACGTGCAACACGAGCCATACCACATCTCATAGGGCAAATGGAAAACACACGGTCAATTTCACTCTTGAAGTAAAAGTACAGCTAGCCTTAGGTAGCTTTTATTTATCAACGATCCAATTAGATGTACACAAAGAATTGGCAAAGCCAATAGCTCTCGCCTAGATATTGGCTTTGCCAATATGTTTTAGTTGTGGCTGTTCTGCATGGCTCAAAGTTAGAGGCTAGAGGAGAGTCTAGCAGAGCGGCCGAAGAGCAGAGCAGTGCGGCCGAAGAGCAGAGCAGTGCGGCTGAAGAGCAGAGCAGTGCGGCCGAAGAGCAGAGCAGTGCGGCCGAAGAGCAGAGCAGTGCGGCCGAAGAGCAGAGCAGTGCGGCCGAAGAGCAGAGCAGTGCGGCCGCGCGCACCGCTGGCCTGGCTGAGAGTGGCGCACACCGCTGGCCTGGCAGCAGAGAGCAGCGCGCATTGGAGTGGCATAGTGTGGTGTTACTTAGAGTGGCATATACTGCAGTGGCATAGTGTAGAGTGCAGTTGTGCAGAGTGCTTTGGCATAGAGTACAGCGTTTAAGAGGAGCTTGGAGTGGCGAATAATGCTGTGGCGTAGATGGTTTCACAGTAGGGTGGTGTGCTGTAGGGTACCGTGCAGTTGCGTAGAGCAGCACAGAGTAACAGCATGAATGCAGTGGTGCATAGTTACATTAAAGTGGCGTAGAGTGTATTGGCGTATAGTGCAGGGGCATAGAGTGGAGTGGTGCAGAGTAGATTGGTGTGACCTAGACTGGAGTTCAGTGGCAAGGAGTGAAGTAGTACAAGGTAAAGTAGAGAGGCGTACCGTGAAGCAGAGTGCAGTAGTGTGGAGTAGTATAAAGTGCAGTGGTGCAGAGTAGAGCGGCATAGAGTGGAGTATGCATGGTAGGAGCACTGCTTTCTGAACTCTACCTTATGTAACCAGGCCAGGTCTAAACTGAGGTGGCATGGCGAGCAAATGAATGATGGATTTAACCCAGATCTCTTGACTGGGGGTGAATGTTTTGATTTGTTCTGCATTCCGTCCATCAATTGTGTGTCTTTTGCTTTATCGCCCTTAGTGTGCCAGGTATGCCCAGACGTGGGCCCTGGGCTCACTGTGCCACTGGAATCAAGTTATCCTGGCGGTTGAGGGGTGAAGCCCTGAAACCGGTCCTAGGATGCTCGTTTCCGGTCCAGGTAGGACCTTGCTTAGCAGTTCGGGCTGGGCTGTTCCCATGAGGCACAGGGTCACGACTGATTTGCATATGGCCAGGTCTAAACTGCGGTGGCATGGTGAGGAAAAGAATTATGGATTTAACCCATATCTCTTGACTGGGGGTAATGTTTTGATTTGTTCTGCACTCCCTCCATCAATTGTGTGTCTTTTTTTACCTTAGGTAACAGCTGCAATTTGTGCATTTTAAACTTACATTTTAACTGATTTGTTTTATGCTTTAATAATTTCTGTGTATTTTTTATTTGTTGAGCAGAAGTTTAAAGGGAATACTGTTCTTTAAAGTGATCTCCTTTTACCGCGAGCCGCGACACGAAGGAATCATAGAGAGGCTTTTGGCCTCACTAAACCATGGAAGGGTGGGAAGAGGCGGGAGGCTGGCTGTCTAGTAGCCAACTCCACTTCCTCCTTAAAACAACGACTGAGGGCCCGACACACGTAGCAGGCACGCAAAAGGGAAGCCCGTCCAGGTCCAGCAACCCTGGTCCCCGCAACTCAACACCTTATAAGTACACTAGAAATGAGCTTTTATCGCTTAGACCCCCGCTACACTCACCATGTGCTCCCTCGCCAGGAGCAAATTGCCCACCCTTTCCCAAAGGAACCTGCATCCATTGCGGATACAAGCCACCCTGCCTACACGCATGGGACCCATCTATAAAACATCCTGTCTGCAACCTTTGTGGCTTTCATTTTGCACTTCATCTGTCAATGAAACCCACAACATACACTATGCTTCTGCTCAACTGCCGCTCACTCCCCAAACACTCCACGGAAATCTCCCTAATGTTAGAGGAAATAAGCCCAGACATCCTCTTCGTCAAAGAGACATGGCTGCAGGAACACTCAGAACCCGATCTGGTACAAGCACTTCCGCCTGGATACCAAATACTCCGCCGTGACCGTAAAAAAGGAATTGTCGGCGGTTTAGCAGTAATCTATAAAGCAGACTACGAAGTCACCAGCACCCCCGTGCATCTTCCAGACAGTGAATGTCTTCCTTTCTTTATAAAACTCAGCCCCACTCATACCTTTTCGGGTATGCTCATATACCGCCCGCCAGGGTCTCAGGGTCAATTTCTCTCTTACCTTGCCCCAATAGCTGCAAACCTTGCACTCAGCTCTGCAAACTTTACAATCCTGGGCGACCTCAACATCCATTTGGATGACACGAACGACCCCACCGCCAGAGAACTTTCCTCTAGCCTACATGCCCTTGATTTACATCAACTTGTCCCTGGGCCCACTCACCAAAAAGGCCATCTCTTAGACCCCATCTTCAGCAACTGCCCCAACCTTCACGTTAAAAACCCTTCCCCCCTTCCCTGGTCTGATCACTTTCTCATCCCATTCACCTGGACCCTTCCCATCCCATTCACCTGGACCCTTCCCTATCACCCCCCTCCTAAACTCCCGACGATTCAACAGTCACGCAACTGGCAAAAAATCCCCCTACCGGAGTGGCAGGATTCCTTACAGTGCAAAAAACCCATTAACTCATCCAATCCCATCCAGGGCAACGAGAAATATAACAGATGGATTACTAGCTCCTTAGATCTAGTACTCCCACTAAAAATTATCCATCCCAAGAGGGGCAATCCAACAGCCCCATGGTACACGACTGATCTACGGGAGGCCAAACGTGCCTGCAAACGAATCGAGAGGAAATGGCGCCTCGATTACCTTCCAGCAGATAAAGCCAGCTATATAGCAGCTATTAAAAAATATAAAGTAGATATCCAACTAGCGCAGGCCAAATACTACGAACAAAAGATAGATAAAGCAGCGTCTAGACCCAAGGAGATCTACCGGATAGCTAAATCCCTCCTGCAACTTCCCGAGAACCCAAAGGTGTACAACAATACCCAGACCCATTGCGAGGAAATAGCGGAGTTCTTTCATCATAAAATATAAGTCATCAACTCCTCTTTCCCTCACCCTGCCACCTCGCCCAGAGACTCCACCGAGCTAGGCCCCAAGACAGTCACACTCAACGCTCTTAAAAGCCTCCCGGCACTAGACCTAATCAACCTAGAAAAAATCATGGGACAGGTTACATTTGGATCACCCACTGATCCAGCTCCCCCGAGGGTTCTCACCCCGATAACCAGACAGATATCACCCACCATCCAAGACCTGCTCAATTCCTCCCTCCATACTGGCATCGTCCCGCCCCTATGGAAAAGAGCTATGGTCAAAGCCTTATTAAAATAAAACCAGCCTTGATCAATCCAATCCTTCTAACTACCGACCTATCTCCCTCTTACCTTGGCTCAGCAAACTTCGAGAAGTACGTCAATTCTGTCTTGACCGACTTCCTGGAATCTAACAACATACTGGACCCCACCCAGACGGGCTTCAGGCCTCGTCATGGAACAGAGACTGCCCTGATTGCAGTGACGGAGGAGGCAAGAAGGATCTTGGACGGTGGCGGGTCTACGGCCATCGTCCTACTCGACCTGAGTGCCGCCTTCAACACTGTAAATCACAGCATCCTACTCCACCGCCTTGGTTTGATAGGAGTGTCAGGAACAGCACTCACTTGGATGAGATCCTTCCTCACAGACAGATCCTTCCAAGTATTTGAGAGGGAGTTCACCTCCTCCAGTAAACCTCTTAATTGTGGAGTGCTTCAGGGCTCCTCCCCGAGTCCCACCCTTTTTAGGTTTTGCCTCGCCAAAAAGATGCGCTCTGCGCATCTTTTTCGCGCAGGCGAAAACCTGATGAGAATTGTAGTGTGCTTTGGGTCGGCCCTCCTCATTCATTGGCTGGCTCCGTAAATGGAGCCTTGCCATTGGACGAGGGGCCTGTCCGTCAATGCCGGACCAGACACGGGGGCGTTCCCGACATTCTTTGGCTTTTGCCGACGTCACGCGACGCCGGGAACGCCCCCGAGTCTGTTCCGGCATTGCCGGCACCTCCCTTGCTCCCCCTCCCGCTTGTTTCCTGGTGCCCGCCTTCGTGCTCCGGCCGGCCGTCGTCAGCGTCTCTCCTCCCCCTTTCCCGCCCCCTCCCGCTTGTTATTTCAGTTATTTGCTCAACAAAGAATATTTTGAACCTCTGTATTCTAACCACTGCTAAAATTGGTGCATAAACTATTATAACTTCGTCCGCCAGAAGAAATCGTTTCAGATTCCGAACTAATGCTACGTTTATTTTGCTGTGTATTTACTTATCACTAAGCGCAGGGGAGATTCACAAAATCAAACACTAGGCCGCATATATCCACACGTCGGACCTAATGTCCCGCCATGTTAGGTGTAGCTGGCCGATTCAACACCGTTTGGGCGTGGTTAGATGCTTTGACTCCATTCCCCGTTTCTTATATCCCTGGGTAACTTGCACCCACTCTAGATTTTCGCCTGCATATGGGGAACCTTATATTGAGAGTGCGCAGCAGCAAATATAAGACAGAGGCGAAGTCCGCTTTTCTCACGAATGACCACCAACGCAGCCTCTCCCATCTGGATTTTATGTCCGCTCCCCAGAACATAGAGCAGGTCACGTGAGAAGAAATGTCATAAACAAAGAAAAGGGGTGTCACGAGACAGCTCGTGCGCAGGCTCCCCTTGCAGATGTCAGGTTTAGTCCTTCTTTTCTGTCTCTGTTGACAGGTACCGTGGGTTGGCCTGGCTGTCCTAGGGCTGCGCATGCGCTGTTGCTCAGCTGTCACCGCTCCCGGTCTGCGCTGGTGTCGGGCGAGGTCGTCAAGTAGAGCCCGGTGCCTCGCCATGGCTGGCGCTCCCGGGGCCTCAGTTAACCCCTTCCTGAGCGACTCGGAAGAGGAAGATGAGACCGCGGCAGACCTCTTGTCCCCGTCAGGCGGCTCGGAGCCTGCTCTGTCACCAGCTGGACCCCCGGTACCGGCCCCTCCCACGGGCCCTGCAGCGGAGCCGCGCTCGGTGCCGCTGGATGTGCTGGCCGCTCAACTCCTACGGGAACAGCTGGTGCTGACGGCGCTGGAGCTGCACACTGAGCTGCTGGAGAGCGGCCGCGAGCTGCCGCGTCTGCGGGACTATTTCTCTAACCCGGGGCATTTTGAGAGGCAAAGCGGGTGCACTCCGCCCGGAGCCGGCCCCGGGGGCGCCCCAGTGCCGGCCGGGGGGCCCCGCGAGGCCTCGCACAGCGCAGGAGCAGCCGGCGGAGGCAGCCTGAGTAAGTGTTCCTAGTGCATGTGACATCTCTGTGATTAAGAGTGTCAGCGAGGAAGGGGGTGGAACCTGATCGTGAAATGCACAGATCACCAGTGTGCACCCTTGGCACGATTCTGTGTAAGGCATGGTAGTGATGGATGAGTGGGTTGGCCCATCCTTTTGGCTTCATTATTTGTTACCTATCCAAAGAATGATTTTCTGCATCCCCTGTGAGGGCTTGAGGTGCAATGACACCTTTTCCTTCTTCCGGACTTTCTCGCAGCCTGCCCTCTCGCAGCCTGCCCTCTCGCAGCCTGCCCTCTCGCAGCCTGCCCTCTCGCAGCCTGCCCTCTCGCAGCCTGCCCCCTCCCAGCCTGCCCTCTCCCAGCCTGCCCCCTCCCAGCCTGCCCTCTCCCAGCCTGCCCTCTCCCAGCCTGCCCTCTCCCAGCCTGCCCTCTCCCAGCCTGTCCCCTCCCTGCCCTTTCCCAGCCTGTCCTCTTCCAGCCTGTCCTCTTCCAGCCTGCCCTCTCCCAGCCTGTCCCTTCCATGACCTTTCCCAGCCTGTCCTCTCCCAGCTTGTCCACTTCCAGCCTGCCCTCTCCCAACCTGCCCTCTCCCAGCGTGTCCCCTCTCTGCCCTCTCCCAGCCTGCCCTCTCCCAGCCTGTCCCCTCCCTGCCCTCTCCCAGCCTGTCCTCTCCCTGCCTGTTGTCGTGTCCCGGCAGCAGCAGGCAGCAGGCAAGAGCGTGCACTGCGTCCCCGAAGTAACAGCCCTAAAGCAAGCAAGAAGTACGCCCCCTCCCACCAATCCCTGTTAGGTAGTGGAAACTGTCCAAACTGGGGTGCAGACAGCCCCTCTCACCTTTCAGCCTGGTACCACTGCACCAGCCGCACTACTTCCCTACTGACCATTCTCCACTTCAGCCCCGTCTAAATTACAATTCCTGCTTGTGACCCTTTTGCCTGCTTGTGCTCGTTTTCGTGACCCTGTTGCCTGCTTGTGCCTCCGTGTGCCCCTGTTGCCTGCTTGTGCCTCAGTTTTCGTGCCCCTGTCGCCTGCTTGTGCCTCAGTTTTCGTGCCCCTGTCGCCTGCTTGTGCCTCTGTGTGCCCCTGTCGCCTACTTGTGCCTCTGTGTGCCCCTGTCGCCTGCTTGTGCCTCCGTGTGCCCCTGTTGCCTGCTTGTGCCTCCGTGTGCCCCTGTTGCCTGCTTGTGCCTCCGTTTTCGTTTTCGTGCCCCTGTTGCCTGCTTGTGCCTCCGTGTGCCCCTGTTGCCTGCTTGTGCCTCCGTGTGCCCCTGTTGCCTGCTTGTGCTGTGTGGGTGTGTGTGGAAGGCTCTGTGTGGGTGTGTGGAGGGCTCTGTGTGGCTGTGTGTGTGGGGGGCTTTGTGTGGCTGTGTGTGTGGGGGGCTTTGTGTGGCTGTGTGTGTGGGGGGCTCTGTGTGGCTGTGTGTGTGGGGGGCTCTGTGTGGCTGTGTGTGTGGGGGGCTCTGTGTGGCTGTGTGTGTGGGGGGCTCTGTGTGGCTGTGTGTGCGGGGGGCTCTGTGTGGCGGTGTGTGCGGGGGGGCTCTGTGTGGGTGTGTGTGGGGGGGCTCTGTGTGTGTTTGTTTGTGTCATTTGCTAGAGATAAAGCTAGTGGCATTGTAAATGACAATGCCATTTATTTATGTTTAAAAAAAACATAAATAAAAATAATGTCAAGAGCAATGCCAATAGCTCTAACTTTAACAAAGGCAAAACCATTGCATTGTAAATGCTTGTTAATGTTTACCTCAGTCCTCTAGCTGAAGTCGTCCGTCCCTTTGGTGTGAAAATTGTCACCTATGCGGACGACACGCAGCTGCTGGAAGCGTTGGATCCCCCCCTCAACTCCCACCACAGCCTTCACAAATGCTTGGAAGCTGTCGCCGCCTGTATGTCGGGTTCCTATTTAAAACTTAAAGGGGATAAAACAGAGATAATGCTCCTTGGAAATAACATCACGAAATCCATTGATCCCATCTGGCCCCTCTGTTTAGGTGACCCCCCGCAACCCAAGGAGCAAATCAAGAGTCTAGGCATCTGGCTCAACCAAACTCTCACCTTCAACTACCAAGCAACCAAGCTCGCTGCCACCTGCTTCGGGCTGATGAGACTACTTCGAAAAATTCTCCCGCTCCACTCAAGACGGATCATGGTCCAAGGATTAATTCTTTCGCGTCTCGACTGCGGTAACGTCCTATATCTTGGCGCCCCACGGTCCACACTCACCAAACTTGAAATCATTTAAAACTGCGCGGCAAGAATCCTTTTGAACATCCCTCGTCCAACCTCAGTCAAAGCCAGATTGAAAGACCTCCACTGGCTCCCTGTGAGAGCCAGAATCGAATTCAAGAGCATGTGCATGGCACATCGCTCTTATTGGGGAACAGGCCCTTCAATCAATCGCCCCTTAGTGAAAGCCTATCTTCCCACCCGCCCCCTCAGATCCGCGACCTCCCACCTCACCTCAGTACCACACATTAGAAGAGCCAGATGTGGAGGCCGCTCGCTTTCTTACAATCTGGCCAAGACTTGGAACTCTCTCCCCCTCCCTATCATATCAGAATCCAATTTGCTCACCTTTCGAAAACTTCTAAAAACCTTGCTTTTTAATAGGACTTCGATCTAATTTTTTCTCTGTTCCTCAAATTCTAGCCTCTTCTGCTTAACCCACTATTTTTCTTCTACAGCGCTGGGACGCCCTTGGGTTGCCATTGCGCTATATAAATTCTCATTCCATTCCATTCCATTCCAAGCCACAAACAAACAAGAACACACACCTATCCACGACTGATCAACAAGCAGCTTTATGGAATTTGGGACTGATTAATGCCCGTTCAATCCCTAGGCATTCCTCCGATCCAAGAGCTATGCTAGAGGAAGACCCCCATGGATATACTGTTTGTAATGGAAACATGGCTTAGTGACAGATCAGGCCCAGATATTCAGCTCGCTGTCCCCTTAAGCTACCAGATACATAGATTAGGTCAGGTAGACAAAATTGGGGGTGGAAATTCTATTATTTTTAAAAATTAGTTTAAATGTATTACCTCCCCGTTTACTCTCCCGGAGCGTTGATGTGGAAGTTGAAGTCTCCAATGAGTATGTTTTCCATGGAGACGATGGAGTGTGGTGTGAGGAGGTCGGCGATGGCAGCGGTTCGAGGTCCAGGAGGTCTGTAGGAGTGGGTGCCTCGTAGGGTCGTTCTGGGGCTGGTCTTGATGTGGAAATGGAGGAGATGTTCGGTGGTGGACGGGGAGTCGCTTTTCCTGGAGGTGGTGAGTCGGAGGAAGCTCTTGTGTGCGATTGAGAGTCCGCTTCCTGTGCAGTTGGGGCGGTCCTTCCTCTGGATCTTGTATCCGCCGGGGATGGCGGTGGCCATTTCGGGGCAGAGGTGAGGTTGGTCCAGGTTTCATTGAAGAATGCGACGTCAGGCGAGAGGGTGTTGAGAGGGTGTTGAGGAGGTCCCCGATCTCTACAGCGTGTGTGTAGAGAGCGCACATTGAGGAGGATGCACCTCAGGGCTTCATGGGTACTGGCATCCGGTGTGGGGGTGACTGCCGTGGGGTGGGGTGGGGAGGGTGGTGAAGGTTTGTCAGTAGA
The DNA here is from genome assembly GCF_964261635.1 of Lissotriton helveticus. Classification (NCBI taxonomy): domain Eukaryota; kingdom Metazoa; phylum Chordata; class Amphibia; order Caudata; family Salamandridae; genus Lissotriton; species Lissotriton helveticus. The sequence continues at coordinate 246,197,486 of NC_136059.1, read as the reverse complement.
GTCGGCAGGAGAACTGGCTGTGTGTGGCGTTCGGTGTAGACAGCTGGCAGTTGTTCCTTCTGGGATTGAGTGCGAGGAGGGCAGCAGAGTTGTAGCGGTGGGTGGTCGGAGAACCAGGGTCCCTGGTGCTGGTTGCGGCCAGGTGCAGACGGGCTTGCCTTTGGCACGGTGCCTGGCCGCCATTAAGTACGGGTTGGGGAGGGTGGTCTTAAGCAGCAGGGAAGGAGAAAGAAAGAGAAAAAAGGAAAAAACAGGAACTAAGTAAAATAGAAAGGAGTAAATGAGCAGTGAAGGGAGGAATTGAGAAGATGAGAAGAGTAAGCGGAGCCAGACCGGCGGCCAAGATGGTCGCCCGGGCTCCCGGCTCTGTCGGCCTTCATCCCCCGCCGCCTGCTCCTGTCGACTATCCTCTGTGACGGTGTTCCCGGATGTCGGACGGCGGGCTGAGCTGCTGCGTCCGACTCCGGGGTTTTTCTGAGCCCTGATTACGAAGATGCGACCCTTCGTATTTTGCGGCCTTCCCGGGGCCGGAAGCCGGGACCCCGCGTGATGCTGCTGCCGCCCGCGAGTGCAATAACAACGGCCTCGATGGCCCAGGAGGTGCCGGTCTACCGCTACGGAGGTCTGCCCATCTCTGTGAGTGTGCCTCTAGCGCTGGCCTCGTGGAATCTGGTGAACACACTCCCCGCTGCCCCCCTCTGCCGATTATGCTCCCCCCACCCCCCTCAGGCGGCTGATTGACGCTATGGCGGCCTGGACGTTGTTCTTTGTTCCCGGATGGGACCCAGATTTGCCCAGGCGAATCGATTTGGTCCTGTATTTCCAGCCGTCGTAGCCACTTGATGCACAAAGCGGCTGTGGTGTTTTCTGGTTTCGGGGAGGAGCTCAACTGTGGCCGTCCGCGGGGCAGTGGACATGGCGACCATACTTTGTGAAACGCAGAGGGCGCGAGGTTATTATGCACCTCTCTGTGTCATGGACTGGCGGTACTGGTGTTGGTTTGGACGGCGTCCATGCTGTGTGTCCCTCTTGGAGGTGGCGCATCGAGGGGACATGCCTGATAATGGCGGTGGCAATCTACATTGACGATCAAGGGGTTGGGATCGTCTGCCCCCTGTGTGTTCGAAGAACGACATCTGACCTGGACCGTTCCGCAACGCCCCGGATTATGTGGACTGGAAACGAATGCCCGATGCTGATACTATCCTGGTGCTCCTTTGTGTGTATGGGCCCTTCTACAATTTCCCGCGTTGACTTTGCTGTGCGGTACGGAAACGACTTTCTTGATGGTGGATAGGCTGGACTTGTACCCGGAGGGTTCCCAGTTAATTCCAAGTGGTGCGACGCTGAAGCGCCTACTCCCGTGGATGCTTGGTTTCTTTGGTGATACCATCGGACGTGTGTTCCTTGCTTTTCCTTTCCAGCTCCTCTTCCGATGGCTGGCTTCATCCTGAGACCTTGAAACCGAGCCTTGACTATTCTGCTTGAACTTACCTTTGCTCTTAGAAACGTGACCGATTGAGTGGCGTAGATGATCTTCGAGTGTGACGTACACTGGTATACTGTGAGATTCTCGGCTACATTGACATGTTGGTTTCCTCCGGTGCTTTGATTGCGGGGCCCTACACCGCATGGATTGGGATGGGCTGATGGTACGGGCTGTATGGGTTTCGTGAATGATGATACTCTGTTCTTTATGGGTGTTACACAGGGGGATTTTCATTATGGTTGTGTCTGTTGAGCGGCCGAGCAGTGACTTTTATCCTGTTTTTGTGACCATCCTGAGACTTTGTCAATGTTACTGGCGTATTTGCATTGCTACGCGGCGGGGGGGGGGGGGGGGGGGGGGGCGGGAGCCCGTTCTGGGGACCCTCCAATGTTTTTTCTTCTTTCCCCCTTTTCTTTTGTATCTATGTGGATTATTGTCCTTCCTTTCATCTTTTTTCCTTCTATATTTCGGGTTTTTGACATTGGGCGACAGGCACGCTGCTAGGGGGGGTGGGCCGTAGCCGTCAGCAGAGGTGCAGGGTGGGGGGGTAGTGTTATTGTTTGTGTCCCCTTTTTGTTTCTATGGCCTTTTGTTTCTGTCGTTTTTAGTTTCTCTGTACCTTTTTCTTTTCCTCTCTTTTCCGGGATCCGAATTGCTGTACTCTCGTTGAGCTCTGCTCATTTAGATACTAAGGATCGAGGTTTTTCCAGTATTTCTTGGTGCAGTGGGCATATGGTGATTCTGACGGGCTAGCTGTGTTGTTTATTGTTTATCCTGATCAGATGTTCTCGTGCTAAACTCCTGTTTACCATAGTCCTGCCTGTGCATGTTCGATATTATGATTATCCCTTGTTTTGTTTGGGCTTAATTGTGCGGCGTTGGATCCTGCTTATTCTTTATTTTCGAAAAAAAAAAAGAAACCTTCTCTAATCCTGTAATTATTGTGCACCAACTGCATCCTTGAGCTGTGGGGTATCTCTGGGGAGGCGGGTTTTCGTATTTTTTGGACTTAATTGACTTGATTGACCGCCCCTACTTTGATGGCCGACCGTGATGGTCTGTAGGCCAATGCCTGTAACTGTATTGTGGAACAATAAAGGTTTAAAAAAAAAAAAAAAAAGAAGAGTAAGAGACCAAGAGGGCAGAGAAGGCAGCAGAAGGCCATAGAGGAGCAGGCCAGAAGCGAGGTAGAGCAAGGCATGGCCTCAAACCGGGGTCAGCAGAGAGAGCAGGAGGCAGGGTACTCACTGCTGGAGCTGCAAGCTAGGAAACAGAAGCCTGTCCAAAAGGTCAGGGGTCTTAGATGTATGCATCCCCAAGAAAATCACTGATCGCAAAAACAACATCCTCAAATATCCCCGTGGTACAATGACCATCTCATTTTACTGAAAAAACTATGTAAAAAACTGTAAAGCCTCTGGACGAAGGAGTACGATCTTGCTGTTCTCAAAACTCAATATAAACCCATGAGTAGGTCATATTACAATGAAATGAAGATAGCGCAAGCTAAATACTATGAAGAAAAAATTACCCAGGCTTCAAACTCCCCAAAGGAATTATTCAGAGTGGTTAAAACTCGGACCACCTCCAACGAAAGCAATATTATTTCTCTTGCCACAGGAGAAGATGCAACGACATAGCATCTTTCTTCTATAAAAAGGTGACAGGTGTATATATGACCATTTCAAGAGCAACACTGAATCTGTTTCATATAAGGAAAATAAGGTCAGAGTAACCCTCATCTACAATACTAGCTCAATTCCCTAGGCTTGAGTAAGAGACTATTCTCAATTCAATTGAAAACAACTAAATCTGGATCCCCTGTAGACCCAGCAACTCCGCATGCCCTAGCTAAAGCAATGGGCATCATCTTGCCATCTATAAAGGGATTACTTAACCATTCACTAGACATAACGATGGTTCCAACTTTACTACTAAAAAAGCTAATCTGGACCCATTAATACTCAATAATTTGCAGCCTATTTCATATTGTCGTTTCTCTGCAAACTTTTGGAGAAACACGTAAATCAGACATTAACAAACTTTTGTAAGCTAATGACATCCTTCACTCATCCCAGATGGGCTTTCATGTATCTCATAGCACAGAAACTGCTTTAACTGGGATCACAGAATAGCACAAGGCACTGTAAGACAACAGAGGGTCGGCCGCCATACTTCTACTAGATCTAAGCGAGGCATTCAACACAGTTGTTTATGTCATCTTAAAGGACAAGCTAACGGAAGAAGGAATTCAGGACAAAGCCATGGATTGGCTGACCTCTATTTTGGAGGACAGATCCCATCAAGTGATGGAAAAGGATTGCTTCTCAGGCTGTTTGCCAACTACCTGCGGGGTCCCACAGGATTAGTCACTCAGCTCTACCCTATTTAATATTTATGCACGACAGCTTGCCAATATAGTGCAGGAGTTCGGCATCTCAGCCGGATCATACACAGATGACACTCAATTGGTAGTGTCTGACCAATGGCCCAAATTCAGGAAACATAACGCCGACCATGTGACACGCCAAGTAAAAGGTCGGTACCAAGGCGGGACTAACAAGCCTCATAATGAATCAGAAACCAGCATTTGCAAAGAGCAATGACATAAGCCAATGGCAAATATGGGAGTAGAGTGGGAGACGCTTCAAGAACATACCCTAATACAGCATGCCTCACAGAGCGAGCAGCGCATGCACGCTGCCCTTAGGCTCGACCTAAAAAGTGTGGGGGGGAGAAATACATCTAATAAGATGTGTGCAGGGGTCAGGATCAGATGTGGGCTATGAACATGCATCTAGCTTTTCACTCAACATTCTGTGCAGAATTTGCTTCCCTCGCTGTACTACTGGTCCTTTTATAATAGAAATGCACCAAGGGGCATTGCAAAGAGGTTCTTTCTGGGGTGAGTTTGGAAAGAGAGGTTATTGGGTGGGACAGGTTGTGTGGACCCAAAAGAACTCACGGGCAGGGTTACTTCCAGAGTACCACCTCGCCTCACAACACTAATTTGTGAACAGTGGCGCAGGAACCAGTACAGGCCACCAACTATGGGTTAGGATTTTTTTTTTTTTTATAAAGTAAACAGTGATCCTCAATAAAGAACCCAAAAAAAACCTGGGATAAGGATTTCCATAGTTCTCATCACAGAGTGATGGGCACAGCTAAGGATGATAAAATGCCATTATTGCCATAGTGAATTCTTCCAGAATGGTATCCAGGTATATTTTAGACAAGTTTGTGTCAACGTTGAAATCTGATAAAGTCATTAAGCACTCTACATTACATTCCACCATCTTAGTTATTCAGTCAGGTCAGGTACTGGTTGGTGAGTTAAGCCTTTAGGATGGAATATTTCCTCAAGTAGCTCCGTGAATGGCTGCTTAATTGTAACATCTTTAATTGTCATAAGGCATGTTACAAGACACAGGAAAAGCAGGCATTTTCATGTCCGCATCTTTCACGAACAGTGATACCTCAAAATAACTTTCCAGTCATCAACATAGCGCATTCCATCATCACATCATAGGATTCAGGTTTACTTTCAGTCACAGAATACACGTTACATTGCACATACAACACCCTAAAGCCAAGATATTGCACATCCTCTTATCCAATAAAAAAAACTTACATCTATCTCCTTCCAAAACACAAAGAAAGTGGACAATAATGTGACAATGAACACAGAGCTGACTGACAAAAAAAGCATCAGTAGAACCCAGCACTCCTACACCAGACATCAATTCAGGGATCAGATCAAGAAATACATACCACTGCTCCCTACATCCAGGGAATCTGAAAGCCAATTCCCATACAGTACATGCAAGCTGAAACAATACCAACAAGACACACATCACAAATTACCAGCATGTAACAGCTCATGTGACAACGTATAGAATTTTTTTTCCATTCCTTCTCCTGCCATATTGGCGATATTGAAGATGCCCAAAACAACATTACACAAAAAAAAGTTTTTACTCACCAACACACACTACTCATGCGATACCAAAGGGGATGATGGACGGAGCTTTTGAGCAAATCAAACACTCACCCTAGTCAACTGATCTGGGTTTAATCCATCACCATTCTTTAGCTCACTTCACCACCCCAGTTCAGACATGGCCATTTGCAAATCAGTCTGACCCTGTGCCTCATGGGAGCAGTCCAGCCCGAACTGCCAAGCCAGGTCTTCACTGGACCAGAAACAAGCATCCTGGGTCCGGTTTGCATTTGTCACCCAACGTGGGACGGGTATGCTCAGACGTGAGTCCCGTGCTCTCCACGCCACTGGAGTCAAGCTATCCTGGCTGAAGACGGCTGATAGCCAGAAACCGGTCGTAGGATGCTTGATTTGGGTCCAGGGAAGACATGGCTTGGCAGTTCAGGCTGGGCTGTTCCCATGAGGCACAGGGTCAAGGCTGATTTGCATATGGCCATGTCTGAACTGGGGTGGTGAGCAAATAAACAATGGATTTAGTCCCAGATCTCTGTACTGGGGTGAATGTATGACATTGTTCTGCATTCTGTCCATCAACTGTTGTTTTTGCATTTATCACCCCGAGTGGGACAGGTATGCTCAGAAAGGAGTCCCGTGCTCTCCACGCCACTAGAGTCAAGCTATCCTGGCTGAAGAAGGCTGATAGCCAGAAACCGGTCCTAGGATGCTTGATTCCAGTCCAGGGAAGACATGGCTTGGTAGTTCGGGCTGGACCGTTCCTATGAGGCACTGGGTCAAGGCTGATTTGCATATGGCCATGTCTGAACTGGGGTAAATGTATGACATTGTTCTGCATTCTGTCCATCAACTGTTGTTTTTACACTCTACTCATGCATCACACATTACGACATTGCACGCAGGCACAAATATCCCCCGCAGGATGAAAATAAAGGCTGTGGAATCAGAACATTAATATTACGTAACCTACCTCAACGCACTTATCTCTTACACAAATTAGCTTCGCTCCAATTCAAATGTAGTGCAATTCCACATATAAATTCTGACTGCTAATAGCCATACCATGAATCAGAATCCTCAACAGTTTAAAATAACGATAACACTAAGCACAAGCTCATATATGCTTATTCTAATGAACCTACAAAAACTAAAATATCTTTCCTCAGAAGGTCAAAGAACTGCGCGCTCTGGGTACCGGCTTACCAATAGTGTCATAATTGTGAATATATTTTTCACAATACAGCTGAGGACAGCCTTACTCTATCAATTTTCAAAAATGAAAGACTATGGGCATTTTCTTCCCCTCTTCACAGTGACATCTGACAGAAGTCCATCAACTGCAACACACTCAATAACATCTTCCTCTTAGTAAGACATGAAATGTAAGCAGAGGTGGTATCATCAAGATGGCATTCTGAAGTCAAAAAAATCCCAAATCCTGCTGCAAGGAGGCCGACATCCAGACAGCCAATAGACGCACCACGGCACAATAACTCAGCGCACTGGCTGCCCAAAACACCACCCAATGCTGTACTTTATGAAACCTACAAGTTACGTGCAGTGTCCCAATGTTAAAAACCTGCCGTTCTCGCCTGTGCATGTTTAACTACACCAGAAAGCCGAACTGATGCTTGAAACACAACCATAATCATTCTGCCACCCAAGCACAAAACACCCTGCACTCCTGTGTCATTTGGGTATGAGCACAATGACTGGAATTGAATCATGCTTAACTGCAAAAATGAATAACTTCTCCCAGCTGCAATGAAACTGCAGCTTTCCAGAAGTGAGGGTTGATATGACAATATGGAGAGTGCACTAATCACCTGTGCAGGTAGGCAGGCGCTGTAGGTGTGTGGGCGTGCATGGTTACTCAAAAAGTCAGGTATTCAGTATTTTGCTGAGCAGAAGAAGTAAGGCGGAGGGCTAGATGTGTTCAGGGAGGTTGTGCTATGTTTTGGGTGAGATATCGGAGAAGTAGCAGCCTCTTGTTCTGCTTTTGCGAGGGGTGTGCGAGTCAGAGCATAGATGTATGGCAGACAGGTGAATGTGTAAGCAGCTGTTGAAGTAAGCTGGTCCAGTGTTGTATAGGGCTTGGTATGTGTGTATAAAAAGTTGCGCACGTGGATGGGGAGTCAGTGCAGCTCCTTGAGGTGTGGTGCAGCTTGAGGTTGAATATGATTCTTGCGGCTGCATTCTAGGTGATCTGAAGTCTGTGTAGAAGTTCCAGCATAGAGTGTGCTGCAGTAGTCAAACCTGCTTAAGATAAGTGCTTGCATGACTGTCAGTCTGGTGTCCTGTTGCAGTCACTTGAAGATCTTTCATAGCATGTACAAGATGTAAAAGCATGAGGAGCTCACTGCGTTAACTTGTGCCTTCATTTTGAGCGGTTTGTCTAGGATAATTCCCAGATTTCCTGTGTTGTCAATGGGTGTGGGCCCTAGCCCCGACAGCCATCAGTTGAGAGTCCCACAGGAAGATCTTATTTCCAAAGACCAATACTTCAATCTTGCTGGACATTAGCCTAGGGCAGTTGGTTCTCTCCCACTGTCAGGTAGCAGGGTCATGCAGTTGGTAGTGGTTTTGTCCATCAGGGAGAGGAGGAGTCTATACAAAGCATATTTTGCAAAAGAAAACTAGAATATATGATTTATCACAATCATGACCTTGCATAACTATTTCCTATAAACATGTTACCAGTATTTAGTCCTGCTAAATTTCTGTCTGAGCACATTATACTTATATGCCAAACTCACTTGGAGAAATACTGACACTTCAAAGCAGGTTCCAGTACTGCACAGCAGCACAGATGCCCATAGCTCACTCTATCATCTGTACACTGACCAGTGCTAAAATGGGGGAGGGGTGGAAGTCTGGATACTCGCCAAATTGAGCCGTGGACTAGGGGTGGAGTCTGAGGGGGAATTCGGGCAGAATCAAGATTGCCAACAATTAATCAAGTTTTTCTCATTGTGCAAAAGTATGCTAGAAAAAAAATTACACTTGTGCCCGAGTATGCCAAAAGAGGTCTGTGGTATTCTCGCCCTTGTTGCTCTTCCCCAGTCTCTCTTATTCACATTTGTTCTCTTTCTCCAACTCGCCTAATTCTTTACCCTATTTTGTCACTCATATTACCATAATTCCGTCCCTCCCATCCTTTGTCTCACCTTTCTCCCATGCGTTCTCTCTCCTCTAGCTAGCATTCTTCTCACCCTGATCACTATGCCTTTGCCAAATTACCACTTTCTCTCTTAGATGCTTCTCCAACAAATCTATTAACTGTATTTGACAATCCTATGTTCATCTCTTTGTCTATTTCGCTCGCCTTTCCTATCATTCCCGCTCCTGTGTCTCTCCTTGCCTTCGCAGGCAGACTATAGGAAAGGGGAGCGTCCCTCCTCATTTTTACTTTCAATCTCACCCATCATACCTCGTGCAACCCTGTCCTTTTTAGGTCGAGGCTACCGTCCCACAGCGAAGCTGTGGGGGGCGGAGCCAAAGATTTAATGAGTTCAACAGTGGTGCTTCAACACGCCTCTCTCTTCCATTGGCTAGCTTCGTAAATAGAGGCTAGCCATTGGAAGAGATGTGTGTCAATTACTATTTTCCCCGCCTTGATGCGATTCGGGGGCGTTTCTGTCTCTTTTTTTAAGTCCCGCCCCTTTTTCATCGTCATTCGGAGGTGGGCGTTTGCTTCTTTTTTTTTGCCGGTGCTTTTGTTTTGCCATTTCCCCCGACCGCCGCTGGAGGAAGGTTGTGCTGCCTGTCCGCCCCCCTCCGCCTTCCCTGCCCTCTCGCTGAGCTTGTTCTCTTTCGGTATCACTTTTATTATTTCGTTCTTTCTCTCCCTCTTTCTTTCTATTATCTCTTTAACTTATCCTTCTCACTAGTTCCTTCTTTTTCTCTATATCTCCTTCACACTTTCTTCATGTATCACTATCTCTTGCTCTATCTTTCTGCCTCTGCTTTGGATCCTTCTTCCACTCTCTCCTTTTACTTTCACTATCGCTCGTTTTTCTTCTCGCCTACCTCCACTCCCTCACACCGGATATGCGCATTCGGGCGCACACGCTGTGCATTTCTAAAATTTCTATCACCTCTATGGCTTCCCTCTGATGACGTCCTTTGCTCCGCCTCTCCTTGTGGGTCTTGTTCGGTGTATCTAATCACTGCCCGGATGACGGATGCCAGCACCACCGGGACGGTGACGCTGGCGGGACGGATGCCAGCACCACCGGGACAGGTGACGTGACGCTGGCGGGAAGAGTTAGCTGTCATCTGATCCCCGAGCTCCGTGCCTCGTCCGTCTGTCTAACACAATGGCAGAGCGGGCCGGGAGTGACGGCTCCTGCCTCCTTATCAATGGCACCCTGTCGATGAATGTACTTCATTTCAGAAATTGAAGGCTCTATCAATGGGCAAATAATTGCTGAGCCAATATCGATCCCACAACTCACGTAATGAGAGACAGCGGAGGCCAGCGGGGATGGCAAACATGTCTTCATTGATGTAGGGCAAACACGGGGCTTTTGCATAAGCAAACTGGAGGAAACCTCGATTTCAGTCGCACCGCAAAGTAAGCGGGGACCACTCTAGTCTGGGCGCCCTGCTGCGTGGGTGTATTAACAGCAACTAGGATTTCACCTTCGGGCAGAATGGGTGAAGTTGCGTGACTTAAAGTCACTTCAGCCGAAGGTGGTGGTACCTTCGATTTTGCTCCCACATTACAATTGGTACGTACTTGCTGCTTCTAAAGACAAAATAAGGAATATAGCGCCCCCTGCTGCTGGCACCCTACAATGTGGCCTACAATTGCCATTCTAGAGAACAGGGGCCCTGATTGACAGCTGACCTTAAAGACTGAAGTTGGCGGGTTGTGGGGACGAATCACGAAGGCACTGCTTCAGTATAGGGGCGTGCAACGCTAAGGTTTTTTTTTAATATTTTTCAAACTAAGAGCCGTCGTGAAGTTTAATGGACATTTTTGCACACTGCATGAATTTGAAAAGCTTTGTGCTTGCCCATATTTGCATGACGAATTATGCTTTTTTGCAACATTCAATGATGCTAACGATAAACTTGCTGAACGAACTTTACATATATTTGCCACTGTGCATAGAAATGCTCTGCAAAAAGTATCTTTGCACAGTTTGATAAGAGTAAAGATTATATTGCACTGTACAGAAAACATTATCGTGCAATGCATAAAAAACTGCATGGCCGAAAGCAAACGTAAACCAGGACATTTCACAAACTTCGTGAAATGGAACCATTGCAAACGTCAGGCAAAAAACGTATTCACGTCTCTATCAAATTGCACAAATCTGGTTGATTACACGCCTATAATAGATTATAACGTTTAGTTCATGTTTATGCATTTCACAGGATGAGCAGGCCCTAATAAACAGGAGCATGTATGGTACTCCCAGACAATAGTGCCTTACACCCATGTTTCTAATAATATGTGTATGCAATGTAGTCATCACACACATCAAGCATTTCCTGAGTTAAGACAAACAATTTGTATCATATTTTAAGTAAATTATTGTTTAGAAATACATATTCCAAACAAGCATCCCCTTCAAATTCACATATCTTGAGCGAAGCAACTGCTTGCACTATTCGTCACTTTTGCGTCCTGGAGTGGAAGCTGTGCCGCCAGGCTTTCGCCTGTCCCTTCATTTTACTGCATTAAACCTTTTTGGATCAATACGGCGTAATCGCATCATTACACAGTTGCAGCAATAATTAAGTGCCGCATGCATAACACGATGGACAGACGGGGATGAAGGTCAGCGGAAGCAAAATAACCACAGGGTTGGAATATCAAGGAGCCCACGTGCATGTTTTATTTCACGGGGTCAATTCACTTGAAAGGGGAATGGTCCTATATCGGCCACTCCACCGTCTCGATGTCAAAGTCCCATTAATATATCTGACAGAGAAAATTGTGCTCTACCATCACAGGATGTTGAGTGTCACAGGGACTCGAACTTGGTTCTACAGTTCCAAAGCCGCCTCTTCTCCGACAATATTCCCAACAGTCTTGCATTACATTAAACGCATCTGCTCTGTCAGTCTATTGATCTATAGACACCACCTTTCCGGCTCAGCCTAAATACAGACAGGCATACTCATCATGCCAACGTCAGGATATCCAGTTTGTCGTGGGGTATGGCAGCCCTTACATCCCCACGGTGAGTGACTGCAGCAGCAACGCTCCTCCAATCACTCATTCGCCTTCGCCTGTGATCCTAATACAGTACTCCTCTGCCTGTGGACGAAGCACTATACAAGTGCATACATTTCGTCCATCTACATATCGCATCCTAAAGACAAGATGCATTAAATACGGAGTTAAACAAAACACCGAGCAGATCAAATAACTTTTTCAGTGCACCCTTACGATTGCCGCCGTGAACAAAGATAAATAAATCGACCAGTCTAAACAGACAAGGAAACAAAATGGCCTGAGGCATCCAGCATAAAGTTAAGCGACGAGATGGGGCTAGTGACGATACACCTATAGTATTAGTGGAGTAGCACCCAATTTTTTGTCAGCTACAATTTGCCGCTGGTTATTTTTGGATGCCTGGTTCATCTAGTACACTACACTGGCGGATGAAGAGGCGACCGCTATGAATGGACTCAAAACCATGATGTTTGAAATACTGCTAAGCATTGGCTCATTTAAACAAGGTTTCCTGCTCCACATCCCACAACGGCATTATCCCACCTACTTCTAAAATGGGAATCTGAAACTGGTTGGGGCCGGAGTGTTGAGCACCCGGGCCGCCCAGAGCCTGCCCTTTAGTTGCCTCTTCGGACGACGTGGCCCAGCCCCCTCTCACCTGAGGCGCCACATGGAGCATTGGTCTCTGCCACCGACAGGCCTCAGCTCATGACTCCCCACGCACCGGTTCCCTTCCGAAAAACTGCTCTGAAAAATGTCACCGGAGGCCGTTTCCTCGCCGACGTCACTTCCGTCGAAGAAGGAACTCCACCACACAACCAACGAGGTTTGACGAGTGAGCTCTGAGGAAAACCAGTGAAGCCAGAGCGTCTCCTTAACCATAGAGTCTAGTCGCGGCTCTGACACCCCCCTTCATTGTTTGCAGGAAGCGTATTCCAAAGGGTATAGTGTCTGGTCGTGTAAACACAGTGGCCATCTTGGATGCTCCCTGATTTGGTTCCGCCTATTAAAGAGCTTGACGTATTAGAAACGTGGAATCCATGTACGTCTCCTCCTTGCTTTCTTATAACAGCAGCCCCCATGAATGATAACAAAACACTAGAGCATATGTAAAGAATGTAACCTTTCACAGCTATTTTAAGAAGAACATTTGTAGTTATATTACTTAACAGATTTAAGGATTACCCATGTCATGTTTCACTCAATTTTGCATAATGCCCATTAAGAATGTACCTTTAATGTTAATACGACTACATTTCAAATGGCTACCGGGGACATTTTCCGATTAGTCATCAGTAATCTTCGTAGCTCTTAGTCCTATTCGTCCTTGTCACAGTCATTACACTGTGAGGGTGACTCCACTCTGGACAGAAAACAAGCATTGGCATAGCCAATTGGTCTCGCCTTTTGGACTTAATAAGTGTTTAGATATGCAGCACATTATCCTGGGTGCAAAGACAATAGGTCTTGGCAACCTGAGATTCGGGAGTTCAGGAAAACTGCACTATAAACTTCAGTAACAGCCTGTGCTCTCCTCAAAGCAAGATGCCCTGACCTGCTTTCTATAGGAATTAAAATACTTTAACAGCATAATATTTGAAATTGTAGTTTAAACCTGGGTTATAATTTTCTTAGAAAACTAACACATTTATAAATGGTGATTATTATGAGATTAAACTAGTTGTTACATAAAGGGGCCCAATGCATACGACAGGGATAAGAGCTCAAGGAAAGTGCTGCCCTAAAGATAATTCTCAACTCCTTAAACATATGCATCTTAGAGAAAACATTAAGTGTAGGTATGACTATTATTATGTTTAACACATATCATAATAGGGATCGGAGGAATAATGGCCAGATTATCAGGGGCAGCTTCTCTGCAAGGCAGAGGAGTATCGCCCAACTGCTTTTAAGCAGAGTGTAAAAAGAAACAAGCATTGGCATAGCCAATAGGTCTCGCCTTTGGGACCTTATAAGTATTTAGTTGTGCAGCACAATACTCCTTGGTGCAACAACATCAACTGTTGCATGGATAAACACTTATAAGGTCCTAAAGGCGAGACCTATTGGCTATGCCAATGCTTGTTATCTTAGAAACATGCTGAATGAGGAGTGTTTTCGTAAAAACCCACTTGTTTAGTTTGTTACGATCTTGTCCCTTGATTTGCTTCCGCCTGCAGCACCAGGACACTCTCTGAGTAGCCATGCGCTCTAGAAGTGTGCACATTTATTAATTAATTGATGCATTCATATTTTGATTAATCAATACCACCTTGATTTTTGTTTACTTTAAGCGATTAACCTTTAATAAATCTTCATAGTTTGAAACTTAAATATTCTCTGCCTTTCTTGTGGAACCTAATGTGCTTCACATTTAATGACTGTATTAATTGGTTGACCAGAGTCAGTTGTGAAATTGAATCCACCTGATAGGGCTTTTTGGTCTTGGATCTTGCACAAAGAAAAAACGCTAACACACTCTACCATGCACATGCCATATACTTTCTTTATCGTCCTGTAGCTTCTGTGATGGGGAAGCAATGAGAGGAATGTGAGAAGCTGCTAACGTTCAAGATTTCAGCATCAGATTTGGGTTGAATTCCAGTGTCTCCCTTTGAATTAATTGTGAATTCCTGGGTATGGTTTTTTTCCCATGGTATTGGTGTAGGGAATACAGAAGGGAGCAAACATAGAGAGAGAGAGGAACGTGGTAGGAACTAACAAACGGGAGAGATTGCAACACGTAAATGGGGGAGAAACAAACGGGTGAAAAAGGAACACAAAAGAGGGATTAGCACACAAGGACATGGATGAAGACCAGAGGCAGAGAGCGCAGCATAGGGGGAAACGCACAAAAGGTAGAGGATGAAGGCTGAAGGCACGCTGAAGGGCGAGGGAGGCGAGGGAGGGAGGAGATTGAGAAATGCGAGAAACGTGTGAAGCAGGGGCGGGGGTAGCGGATACCTTTGAAGTGAAGCGAAGCTTCACTTCAAAGGCTTGTTGGCACAGCGCACGCTGGGGGATGACTGTGGGAGGGGGGCTGGTGTCTGTGCATGCGCTTTTTATGGCAATGCACATGCGCATTGAGCGAGCTTTCACAGGCACTGCATGGAATCGCCCGATCTCAGTAAGCTCTGTTTAAGCCCCTTTATATCTCGCTCCGCTCAATGCGCATGCGCATTGATAGGTCGCGAGACCTAAAAAGTAAAATGACAATAACTTTGTTATTATACATTTATTTTCGGTAGCGGGAGGGCGGGTGTCACAGGGGGAGGAGTGGTGGGCACACTTTAAGTGTACATGACTGTTTGGCAGGCCCTCTTAGGCTGGCCAAATAGTCATGCATGCAATGCATGCTCCCCACCAGGCTGCATTACACAGCCTGGTGAGGAACATACCCAGTCTCCCGTTCCCCGTCTGAGCGCCGAACCATGGCACTCAGACCAATCACAACGCTGCATTGCAGCCTTGTGATTGGCTTATAGGAGGAAGCCTGTGTGTGCTTCCAGTTCCTGCTTACATATGAGACGCAGGCAGAGAAGCGGAGGAGAGACGCAGCCTGCCAAGGAGGTAAGTGGGTTTTTTTTGTTTGTTTTTTATACAACCCCGCCACCCCCATTCTCTGCCAGCCACCACTGCAGATTATACCTCCATAGATTAGAATAAAAGGAAATTAATTGAAAGCACGATGATCATTGCACACAGAAGCAGCTTAGTGATCTTTCTTAACATACAGCTAGATGCATCAAACAAATATCCGCTCACAAAGGGGCAGATTCTCAGAATCTGCCCCTTTGCGACCGGTATTTTTGCATTTGGGATGCATCATCCCAAATGCAAAAATCGCTAATTGAGAAATCGCTAAATTGCGATTATTTGCATTTAAGGAATCTCAAATTGACATTCCTTAAATGCAATGCATGAAAGTTTTAAAAATAGCGAATTCGCTAATAGGGCATGCAAATTACCATGAAGTACAACTTCATGGTAATTTGCAAAAACTTTGAAAAATGCACTAAAGTGCATTTTTCAAAGTTTCATGTACATATCTGCACAAATCAATTTCAGGGGTGCAACAGGGTGTCCTTTAGACACCCCTGCACCCTTGAAATCGCAATCTCAATTTGCGTATCGCTAATTGCGATTTGCAAATTGCGATTGTCTTCCCATTCATTCCTATGGACCTCTAGGCCCATAGTAATGAATGGGGCGGTATTCCTTAATTGCGACTCGCAATTTGCGAGTCGCAATTAAGGAATTCTAAGAAATCGCTATTTTTTTAGTGATTTCTTGATGCCTTCGATTTTACTATTCCTTAATAGCAAATCGATATTTTTCGCTATTAAGCAATCGCTAAATGGGTTGTTGATGCATCTGGGGGTATGTTCTTAACATGGAGCCATTCCTGAAAGGGAAATTCTCGTTCTGCTGCAATTAAAAGACATAACAACCAACTTGCTACTTTTAGCTAAAAGGAGCCTCCTTACACAAACGCGGCCACTTGTAGCATATTTCACAATTAACTCGATTCTTTGCAAAGACAAATTTCATCCTAGAAAAAACCAATACAGCGCAAGTGAAGCTGAAGGTTGTTTTTAGGACAGGTACACAGAACAAGGCATTAATGCCCAACACCACCTAGACATTGAAAGGGGGCAAATATCATCTGGGGATTCACATCAAGCCCCGACTCCAGTCCCCTGGTAGGAGCACACCGGAAGCCTCGCATTCACCTGGCAGTGAAAGTAAAAAGCAGACAGGAAAAAAGTGTAAATGCAGTAGCCATTTTGATAATAGTATTTTAGCTGATTGTACCTGGTGTTTTTTTTTTTTTTAAACATTACTTTTTGAATTTCTTTTTATTTTGTTGGTAGACATATTAGTTGCCATTAGTGTCATGTGATTTATTGTGGTTTTGTGTGCATAGATGTTTTGGTAACTATTTGTGATTTATAAAACATAAATTGGGAGTTTTATATAGCGCAAACTATTCCCAAAGTTGTCTTGCTTTACAGTCCCAAATAAAAGAAATTCAGCACTTCCAAGCAGAGGCCCTCCCAAATAAAGCAAGAAAACACCTGGAAAGCGGTAACAGCACTCACCAAATGAAGCACATCAAGAGACAGTTTTCAGAATAAAGCGTGGGCTTATATTAGTACAACACTGTCGCAAAGTCATCCTGTGCCCTGGGCACCCCCAACATTTTGCTGACTGGTACTGGTGGTAACTGATTCTGACTGACCCTGGGCTCTGCCTAACCAGGCCCAGTGCCAGTGCCAAGCTGAAAGGAAAACATTAGAATACAGTTAAAACACCTAACATACAATAGGGCACACTATGGTATGGTGGGGTACTCATGTAATTGGCAAGACCTACCCCCTAAGCCCCTAGTATATAATAGGGCAGGGGATTGAAACTGCCTGGAAATCCCCAGTACCCTGGGGCATGGCAGTTTAGAGGCCAGCAGCTTTTTCTGCACCAGCATGTGTGCACTGCTGAAGCCTGAGGTCAGTTTAAAAACAGCCCTGGGTGCCAGGATGGCTTTTAAAAAATACATTGTGCCTAAACTCGACTTTGGTGGTAGGGGCACTTAAAATTGGATAAACTGCCATGTTTTGGCATATTAGGGACCCCCACGGTCTCCCCTAGGTATCCCAGCGGCATTAGATCAGTTATCTATAAGGTACACCATTATAAAATGAGCTTTTATATGCCTGGGTAAAGTGAAATTTCACACCCCACATTGTGGTAAAGTGCTGCTCAAATTCGACTTTGATGCTAGGAGCACAGAAAAAAGGAGAATCTGCAATATTTCTACAGATTCAGAACCCTTACGTTTACCCTAGTTGCACATGGGGTGAGGTTCCTGTAGATATAAGGCAAGTACTTATAAAATATGTTTTTGTAAGTCCTGGTGCTGGAAAAATGGTCCACGCCATTTTCCCATTGCAAATCCCTTGTTACTAGGTTAACATGGTAGGAAGTTATTGATTAATAACTATTGATAGGAGAGGACTAGACTGGCCAGTCAAAGACTTCCCATAATGGTAGTACTAAATCCAACAATATCATATTGTTGAATTTCTCCTAAAGTGTACATACAAAAAGTTATAAGACTTTCTTGTTTGTAAGTTCAAATTCAGCCTTCCAGTGGTCTGCCCTGATTGGTCAGAGTTAAGTGGATTAGCCAGGCTGCCTTGAAGAGGAGATAAAGAGCCCCTGGGGTTAACCGGCTCTGCTTGCAGGGCAGTGTGTTGTTCAATAAGAATGCCAGGCTAGGGGGAGGGGTCGTAAACCATTGTCTTCAAAGGTAGAGGGATGGGCACAGTGTCAGTTTCCACTTTACACTTTTGACCCCCACCAGACCCAGGATTAGAGAAGGAATGTGCAGATGGTAGGGGGAGAGTCTATGGAAATAAGTCATCATAGGGTGTGTGTTTATCAAAGCTCTTACCTCCGAGCTGAAAAATCAGCCATTATGGATTTGGAAGATTTGATGCACTCTGGGACAAAATAATGCCACACTCTACAGCATGTGGTAATAACTATGAGGAGTTACCCTGCTCCCCTCAATCAGAAGTGACCTCCTGCTTGACCCAGAGAACTTGGAATAAGTATCTGAGAGGTGCAGAGCCCTCCAGATCTGCAGCTTGAAACTTACTGAAGCAAGAAGTGCCCTGCTGAGAAGGTTTGCTGTGCAAAGATTTCTAAGGCCTGACCTCTGAAGTCCGCACCAACTGAAATTGCAGCCCTGTGGATTGCCTTGCTGCAAAAGGACTGAAGAGTGGACTCCCTGCAAGCTACATGTTAACAGAGCTCACCTGGACATCCCCACAAAGAATTCCCAGCTTGGAATACCAATGGATTTTTAAGGGTTTTGTTCAAGTGGATTGTGGAATGGAAGTTTCACACTTTCAAGGACCCTCTTGGAGATTCCAGAACCTTGGATTGTGTGTTGGATACTTTGGGACCCGCAAGCAGAAATTCAGGAAGGAGTTCTAACTGGACCCCGCCTGTTGGAGAAGGCGCACAACACATTTGGTGAGATTCTCCAGAAAAAAACCTAAAGGTGTCCCTGTCAGAGAAAACAAAATGACTAGAAAGTGACTAATCTTTAAAAATTCACATCTCTGGTTCCTACAGTGGATTCTTTTGTTTTGGTGGCATTAAGAAGATAAAAATATTTTCTATTTTTTAAAATTGGTGTTGGATTTTCATTTTGTGTTGTGTCTTAATTATTTACTGAAAGGGTGTTTTTTAATGCTTTACATACCAGTCTTTGAAGTTAAGGCTGTCTGCTTGCAGCCACGTTACCAAGGGTTGAGCATAGGAATAATTTTCTAAGACCTATGCTGGGTTCTACCATGTGCCAGTGACCTTATTGCCAGTGGCAAACCTACATTTGCCCCTACTTAACCCACTTTCCAACAAACACTCTCTAATATAAAGGCTTTCCCAGATGTCAAATGAAAAACAACATGTACATTTAAATATACTTATATATATGTGCAAGCAATCAATAATCAAACACTCACAAAATAATCAAATATTGTATGGGATAAAACACAAGCAGATAATTATGGTAAAAATACATGCAGATAATAAACACTTACAAGTCAGATATTAATGAAACATTCACAAGTGAAATGCAAGAGAGAAAAACCTAAGCGGATAATAATAATGGAAGGCTCATAAATCAAAAGCAAGAGAGCAAATATAATAATAATGGATGTCCAATGCAAGAAACAAGAAAAAGGAAACAGGAGTAAAGCCGTTAACCTGTTGTGGAACATTTTAGGACCCTAGTGTAATTTTCACGATTCATGCCTTTATATAGGTATAAATCACCATGTCCATATATAGGCAAATAATTCATAACTATATTTAGACATAGCTCATGCAGTCCAAATACGGCATGGCTACTTCCACTAGTTCCGAAAATCCACAACGATTTCTTGGAAAACTCGGCTTCAGCAGCTAGGGACTTCTCCTTGCTTGAATATTGATTTATCCAAGAACTCATGGAGTTTTCAAAGAACTGAGACTCTTTGATGACGTTATTATGTCCACCTTCACATCAATCTCGGTACCTTCAAGGTATAAATATGCCCTCACTTGCCTTAGCAAACACACAGTGGTTTGGAGCAGTTCGATTATCTACTTGCCCGACGCATCCTGCATCCTGCAAGTGCCGAAGGAAGCCGACCCCCCAGCAGACACACTGAGCGAGACGCTGTCTTTTCTCTGGCCAAGAAATCCAGCTCCAGTGTTTCCAAGCTACCCTTGCGGGTTGTTGGGAAATCGAGTCCCGAGACAGAGATACCAGACCTCCTTCATTCTAAACCAAGGTACGGAGCAGATTAGACCCTAAGAGAAATCTTGGATAGATTCTTGGCAAAAAGAATACTACATTTATGCTACACCTCACTTACTTCTTTCCTCGTACTAGACTTAGGTTAGGTACATCGGGGTAGGCATATTTTAGAAGCACCATTTGAGTACTTTTTAGCCTTTGTTATTTTATGTATGTATTTATCTATGGCTTAGAAACCATACCATGCTTTTATAGTATTATTTTATAATACTCTTCTTGCTGTACGCATTATACTTTACAGCCAGTATTACGATTGTAGCAGTTCATTTCTTCTGCATGAGAAAGAAGACTGTTCAATAAATACTTTTATTGAAAACGCCCATCTCTCTATTTCTCTGCAACTCTGGTGAAAGGAAGCATGCACAATTGACTGAGTAAAATATCTATCTATTGTTTCCACGACTCTGAAGATCAGTTTTATCTTGGGGAAACAAAGTTGTCATGTTTATGCGGTTGTTAGAAACTAAATCCCTTCTTGTGAATTCGAGAACGTTTCTAGGGACCTCTGTGCTAGCTGGCACTCACAATTAATTTTAATATATTCGATAGAGACCTAGTAGACATAAGTCCTACGTCACATCTATAGGATATATTATTCCAATGCGCAGAGCCTATAGGTGTCACACAGCATCCTGACTAGCCGAATGGAAAACATCGGTCTAACAGACAAAGCCCTGACATGGCTAAGAAGCTTCCTATCCAACCGCACCCAAACTGTCACCATGGGTGCCTACCGCTCGGCGGAGGTGGAGATCTCCAAAGGGGTACCACAGGGCTCCTGTCTGAGCCCAACCCTTTTTAACGTCTATGTGGCACCCCTGGCTGGAATTATGCGAGCATATGGTTTCGTCCCTGTATCCTATGCGGACGACACACAGCTCCTTTTCCCCTTTAAATCTATGACCGCCGAGGTAAAGGACTCCTTCTCACAAGGCATGAGAGCAGTGGCACAGTGGATGTCATCTAACTGTTTGCAGTGTAACGTGAACAAGACCGAAGTTATGCTGTTCGGGGAGGCTAAGATTCTCTGGACCCCAGATTGGTGGCCACATGATCTGGGTCCAGTCCCCGAACCCAAACAAATTGTAAAAAACTTAGGAATCCGATTAGATCAGGAACTCTCGTTAAAACAACACAGCAACTACGTCGTGGGATCATGTTTCCATGTAATCGGTATGCTACGGAAAATATTCCCTATTCTCCCAGATTCCGTCAGGAAAACGCTAGTGCAGGCTCTGATTCTTAGCCGCATTGATTACTGTAACGGCCTGTTACTATCCGTAAATGAGGGAGTATTGGCAAAACTCCAAGTGGTGCAAAATACTGCTGCCCGCTTGGTCTTAAACGCCCCCCCCCGGGTCTGCATCTAAGCCTCTTTTAGACAGACTGCATTGGCTATCAGTCCGGCAGAGGACTAAGTTTAAGACCTGTTGCCTAATCCACAAAAGCTTACACGGACTAGGTCCTGCATACCTGAAAAATAAATTTATAGCCTACACCCCTTCGCGTTCCCTTAGGTCAAGCAACCAATCCCTACTAGTTGTGCCGCGCGCAAGGAAGGCCAGGCACGGAGGTAGAGCCCTTTCCGTGGCCGGCCCATCGCTATGGAATAAGCTCCCTCTAGATCTCAGACAGTGTTCGGAACACCTTATGTTCAGGAAGAAACTCAAAACCTTCCTATTCCAAAACTAGCTCCATCCGGTCCCCTCTCTAACTGTGTCTGCTATGTTTCTTGGGCACAGAGATACTCCCTAGGGAGTTGATTCAAGCGCGATATAAACTCGCAAATAAATAAATAAATAAATAGGGAATATAGGAACTACACTACATGGCGCTCAACGTTTGGTAAGGCACCAATTTAACGCTAGATACTAGAGTAACTCAGCCGTGTTTTTCACAGAGACCCCTTTATCCCGTCAAATACTCCAATAGACGTCTGGAGTGGGTTAAAGGATAAAATATCCACCATAACTGAGTAGGACGAAAAATCCTATGTATTAGTTTTTGGTTTTGTTCAACGTTGAAGGATACAGTGTTACACAATATTGTGCACCTTATCTTTGCTCCCTTATAACTTGCTCCACAAGACTTTCAACAAAATGTTGGATAGCGACACCGAGAACGGTGGAGCTGCAGGAACTGCCGCCCGACCGGGTTTAGACGTTACAGGACTCAAACAAAATGATGCGGATGCTATAATCATCCCGGAAAACAATAGTTCTAAAGCTTATAGAAAATGGCCTAACACCGAGAGGTGGTAGAGTTATATTTCTCATAGAGGCACACGAATATCGGCAGACAGAGGTATTCTATTCATGGATTATCTTCCCAAAAGCAAATCCAACAACACATGTGTTCCACTTCTTCAAGATAGAGGAACCTCCAGCGGAATATGTTCCTTTCGAGGACATTGAAATTCCACTAACTTACCAAGAGCACCAGCTCTGCTTTAAAGGCACCCTACAACATCAAAATCACATTATCAGGCTCGGTCCACTAGGTAGAACAGGAGCAACATGACCGGTACTAGCCAGCTATACACCACATCCTGCCATAGAACAAATGACAGGTCCAGAACTGTTAGCTCAGCTAAAACAATTAATTAAAATACCTAGACAATTAGTTCAATATGTCTTGCGGAATCTAACGGTCCAACGACTATCAGAAGTCCACAGCAAACCCTTCATCAAGGAACACAAACAAAATTACACCACGGACCATACAATCAGTCATTGGTAAATTACCCACAAAAAAGGGAACAAATTCCATTCTGGTTAGCTCAAAAAATTACTCAGATCGAGGCAGTAATTCCAGATAGTACACCTCACGAGAAATACAGGATTCTAACAATCTGTTTTCCAATGGGCATCGCACCACACCTGGAGGACTGTGACCCTTGGGATACAGTCTTTGCTGCAATCTACACAAAAACTCATGGTGTACCATCTATGGCGGTAATAGCAGACGTCCTGAAACAGATTCAAAATGGATACGGGGCAGAGCCTGCTTTAAATCTCGGTATGAAGTTACTGAAGGATTTCAAACAGGTCTCAGCTATAATATTAGCTAATATTAAAGGAGAAGCAGCATCCGTGGCAATCCGCCAAAAACTAAAAGAACTTGATGTAACAGAGCAACCATATGAACCGGCCAGAATAATAGAAAAATCCTATGAAGAACTAAGGCAAAATAGTTTGGGAGGGAAACCAGTAAAGCCAGAATTAACAGAAAATCCTGAAAAAGTTTTTATCAAAAACACACTCACCACTCCTAAAAACAAGTGGGAAAATACTAGACAGACACTTCCTAAAGAGAAGCGTTCTCAATCAAGAGGAAGGTCTCCTCAACTGGAACACTCTGAAAAAGATATAACCTCAGAAACAGGGATAATTTAAGAAAACCTGATAGATATCAAGATACTAATACACGTTCCTCTCGTACCTTTTAGACTTCCTCGCAGAAATCTGAAAGAAGAGGACGATCAGAACACAAGAAAGAACGCGTGAAGTCCAAAGACGATCAACACGTTCCAAAAAATAAGAAAACTCAATTCACCAAAAAGAAGGTAGCACGTCTTAAAATCAGACATGCCGAGGAGCTTGAGGACACAACTCAAGAACGGGGACGAGCCCAGACAATGCTGGACAGCGCAGCAGATGTTACCATAGCTCGCAAGATCCTGAAGGATCATTTGGAGACAGTGGACCTGAATGAATACATTCAGGTTGAAACTGCAGATACCAGGGTTAGTGTACCACATAAGTTATATGAAGTAACACTCCAAATAGAGGGGGATATAACTAGGGAAATAAATACACTCTTTTGGGAAAAACTATCTAAGGGTTATGACATTCTTCTGGCTGAAAAAGACTGGCCACCTGAATGTATCAGGGAGTGCCCACATGGAGAAGAGATCATTATGCCAGCCTTCTCAAATCATATTCCTATTCATAAAAAAAACACCTATGCCAGAAAATGGGCTGTGGCCCAGGCTCCAGCATTATATAAAAATCATGTGGGATGGGATGAGGATTCTTCTCACCATAAGATCCAGTTAAAAAATCAACTAACAGCTCAGAAGCAGTATCCAGTTATACAAGAATCTAAAAAACAGGTCAGGGAGATCCTAGATCAACTTGAATAACAAGGGGAGATTGAAACATGCACCTCGTCCATGAACAATTCTTTGTTTCCTGTCTCCAAACCAGACAATACATATCGTCTAGTTTTGAACTACAGACATTTAAATTCTTGTTGCAAAACCTTTGCCGTACAAAATGCACACAGTGCAGTACTGATGAATAACATCCTGCGCAAAAAATATAAAACGACATTAGATATTTCAGACGGTTTCTTATGTCAAAATATCGCACCTGAAAGCAGGTACTTGACCACTTTCTCAATTATAGGGACACAGCGTCACTTCTGTCGTCTCCCCCAGGGATTCAAGAATAGTCCATGGTTATTTTCAGCCAGAGTAACAAAGTTACTGCAAACGTATGATGATGAGGCATTATCATATGTCGATGACATCTATCTTACAGACGATGATTTGGACAGGCACTTGAACATGGAACTTGTGCCTCTTGAAACCCAAATAACAGTTCGTCAAGAAACTCCCATCTACAATGATGTAGCATCTGACTATACTAACATGTCAAGGGAACAAGTAGCTCCAGCGATTTCAAATAATCCGGATGCAATACCAACAATTGACAGAACTGCCTCGGGCTATTTCATCAACTTTGATACCTTTTCTGAGGATCCCAGTGAGCCTGTAACAATGTCAACAAACAAAACTTTCAAGAAACAAGTAACAGAACTTTTTCACCAGCTTGCAAATACATCTCTGGTTTCTCCATGGGTTGAATTTTGGATTGTGTTAGGTGTACTTATTCTCCTACTTTGGCTCATTCTTGTTTTAAGTTTGGGAAAGTTGATGGATGGAAAATATAGTAAAATGGACACAGCAAGTAAGAACATCAACTTGCTCCTGAAACCACACAAATCATCTCATCATGAGCAAAGAGACCTGTCATCAGTATCCTAACTCACATGTAAGGGGAGAGGGTCAAAAAAGAGTCTCCACTACCCCGAACCCCCTGAAGTAATATGTAAACACATCGAGGGATAGGGAGAACAGAAAAACAACACAGACTCGAGTATGGCAAAATGTATCTATTTAGAAAACTGCCCTCACTCACACACAAATGTGTGTGACATGCTTCATCATCGGGTCTGCTTACAAAATGCCCTGGCCTAGCCACGCTCAGGATGGAGCATAGGGGAGGGAGGAAACCTATAAATAAAAGTTTGTGAGGGTATCCATGAGCCAGTTTTATGCACTTCCCATGCTGCACTTTGTTCTATCACTATACCCAGTGACAGGGTGACATTCACCGTGTTATCACTTTTCTGGCACATTTGTGTTGTTTTGTGTACGTGTCTGTTGGTTTGTTCTGTTTTTTGTTTTCCTCCCTCCCCTATGCTCCGTCCTGAGCGTGGCTAGCCGTTGAATGGATAATACATGGCACCATTACGATACCAGTGACGATTTTCCAGTTTCAGTATTGCTTACAACACATACCAGCAGGCCTGTATGAAAGGTTGGGTAAAGAGTACATAAAGTCGACCTGGGATTTACCATACACACACAAATGTTGGAGTGGGGAAAAGGAGGTATTTCTTAGTGGTAAAAGTTGCAAAACCACATTGAGCGGTACACTTCTTTGTCAAGGCATTAATTTACATGGAGTCTGTGATGGTTCTTCGAACAACTTGTCATGCCACCTGCAGGGTTCCCCGGCAGCAGTGATAGATCCAATATTTAGGCAGCTTTCCAATTGGAGCTACATAATGTTGAATGATCACAGCTGTTGTGAAATGATGTCAGGAATAGCCTATCTCGTTAGTGCAGAGGTCTTCAAACTGTTTTGCTCTGAGCCCCCCATAGCATAATGTTTTAATGTCAAGTCCCCCTTCCAAAACTTTACGGCAAGGATTGGGTGAGTGGGAGGGAAAGGGCTGAGCGTAGGGGGCATGGATTATGAAATCATTTCAGGAGAACTTTTTCGATAGCTCATGAACCACACTAATTATGAGACTTCAAAAACAGCAAATGAATCAAACAAAAACAGTTATTGACCCCAAAATACTGCCCCCTATAATTGAAGTGTTGTGAACCCCTCGCACTACTGGACCTCAAAGCAACTACACTTGCTGCACAAATGATGACTTCAGTCCTGAGTAGCAGGCTATCTCCTCTGACTCTTATACCCCTTTGCCACTATGCCGGACCATCACTGTATTCTTAAAACAGGCCCTTTCAGAAAAAAAGAGCTCCCACCTGTGTTCTTATTTTATCTGCAATGGTGCCCTTGTTCCTAATGTTAGAAAATAAACTCCCATGCACCTTTTTTAAAGTGAAACAGTCATGATTGTGTTTAAGTCAGCCCGTCTGACCCCGGCGCCCCAGTGCTGCTGAACCTGCTTCACTAATGTTAGCTACTGCCTGGCAAAGAGGGCAGTCTCCTCTGCCGTTTGTTAAAAACATGGACTCCCGTCTAGCCACACACCCTTCTCTGCCATTTCTCTGAGGCCAAACAAATGTGTCTCTACTGCATTAATTTATCCCCTCCTGTGGGCTATTGCGCTGAGGCCCAAATCAACACTGACAAGTGTATAGTGGGCCCTAATGCTAAGAAGGAAGGATAGTATACAGCCATAATTAAGGTTTAGCTGGCTCCTCATATCGCTGGCTCCTGGTGCCACTGTACCTGCAGTACCAGTGATTCTTTCTGCACCTTTATGTTAAAAAGCAGCAAGGGTAACCTGGGCTCTAATCCTAACAAGGAAAATGGGAAACCACTCCACGTCATGGTAAGATGACCATAATTGAGCAGCAGTGGCCACTTACAAACCTGACAGCATTACCTGCTGCACAAATGGATGTCCCTTTTTATATATATAAAAAATAAGGCTCCCTTAGATCGTCCTCTTTGGGGTATCTCTCTGAAGAAGCGGTCTCTGACCATTTTTAACCATAGAAATAAGCCTCCCACACAGTGCTTTCTCTTCTGGGCCATCTCATTGACTATATTTATGAATCTCACTCTTTTCCTGGACAATTACTCCGGGGCTCCCAGGGGTCAAGAGGACCAGAGATCAGCATCTGAATGGGAACCTGCTGACTTCCTCCCTGCTACCCCCTGGACTCACCTTTTACAAAAACAACTGCCACTGAATGGGTAGTGCTGACTTTGAGGTTCCTCAGCTCGAAAGCAAGGGTGGGGTGGTCGTGCTAACAGTTAAAGAAGAAACAAGGCTTTTTTTGCATTTATATAGTGTGTACCCGACCCGAAGGTATCAGAGCACTTTACATGAGCACCAGTTGCATTACAGAGTCACAGGCTGCTTGAGCCTCCCGTCAAGACTCGAACCTTGTTCCCCAGCTTCAAGGTTGGCCGGCCAGTATGGATGTTACACTACATCCTTTTACCAACCGTTAATTGATTAGTCACTTAATTCCAGGGCCACTGGAATTATACGTTTCTGAGGCAGAAGTGTTTTCTGCATTGCTATGGATTTACCACATTTGCTAAATAACCCACCATCTGCTGCATAATCTGCAGATTTTAACGAAAAAATTTGATTCTAGTTCAAAGGGATCAAAAATGACTTAAACGTGTTCCAGAGCAGTAGAAGGCTCTTCATAAAGGTTGATTGGTCATCTTGCAGTTGCTTATTGATATATTTGGGTCTTAAATTGGTACTAAAGAGGTATAATATTTCACCTCAGTGTTACCATGACTAAATATTAAATAAAGCTAACGACAAAATGTGACCGATTATGCTGCATATTTTACCTTTTCTTCCTGCATAATTGAATCAACCGTGTTGCATAATTTAGTCCTCTCTTGCCACATAATTCCAATGGCCCTGATTAATGCGTCAAAGTGACAATAATTTTTCTTAGAGGTACTGTAAGGGTGTTATACTTCAGAAAATACTTACAATAGGTACAGTCTGATCACTGATGAGTAAAGGCTATATTTTGTAGGAAAGTGTTTTTATTTCAAGCTCTGCGTCATTTTGCAGCAGCCTATGATAGACTGTGTGTAATGCAACTTGATTTTATTTTTCAAGGAATCAGTTTGCTCATTATTTCATATATAGGTAGCTGACAGCGAAAAAACAAAATACTCAGACTAGTTAGTTCGTTTCCTTTAGACAACTTATTGACACTCAGTGACCTCCTTCACAGCACTCCAGGATGCATGTAAATGAAGACAGCCAGGAAACGCAGCAGAATAATAAGACTGCAGTTCCAGGCCATCTTCATTTACATGTAATTGCAGAGGCATTCGCGCCCCCCTTGGAAACCATCCACGGACCTCCAGTGTCAGCCAGGGTCACTTGCTGTATGCAAGTATTGTTTCCGAAAACTAAGACAGACGGGGAGTCACCGCTATGGCCTTCACTGAACATCTCTTCTATACGAATTGATACTTTAAGCAGAATGAAAGCCATTCTTTTACAAAGAACTGTGCCACTGACCTCGTCCAAAGAGACGTATGATCTGCAAGTTGCAAGGTCCTCTGCGGAGATACATGCCTTATTATCAACGAACTGCCCCATACATTTCGCAGAAATGTTAGGTCGTATCTTAAACATGTCTGATACCAGTGGTATTGTACATGTATTTAAGATGATTTTTTCAGGTCTGTTAGCACCCTTTGAAGCAATCCTAGTCATTTTTCCTAACTCCGTGCACTCTGTGTTCGGTGGCTCGCCTCTCATCTTGGGACTTGTAGCCGGGATATTATTTTTATTCCTCCTGCTTCGTTATGGCAAGTTCGGTCACCAGCGATACCCAGATTACCATGGAGAACGCTCTTCTGGCAATGCAGTATCGTGAACGCATAACACAGATTATTGGCTTGGCTCGTTTGAGAGATCTGAATACCACGTGGTTCCTGTCATTCAAAACAAACTGGCAAGATTGCATCTTACTTGTTCTACAATGCCTGCTTTGCGGAGAGGAATGCGTTTTGGATATCTGTCTAACACTTCCATCAACAATGCCAACGGATGTTGACGCCTTACTGGGTCCGATAACAGCTCATGTATTGTGTTGCCCCCAACGGCTACCAATCCTGATGACGGCATTCATAGAGATCTCACCGGCAATTCCAGCTGAAGGTGAGGTACCCGGACCAACAGGCACACAGGTACCATCTACTGTGAACATTGCTAACGCAGCTGACGCTGACGGCGATGCTTCTCATATGTGTACGATTGATCTACTTAATGAAGTGGTTCAACTTTCATCTACTGTGGTAGACGATTTCTTTGCCAGCCTAGACGATTTAATGTTTTCTCCTGACACCGATTATAACTTTTAAAGTTAGCACATAGCGTTCTATCAGCTTTGAATTCGACCTTCATTTTTCAAAACAAACACTTTTAGCTTTGGAACTCTATTTTTCTACGATTTTATTTGATTTTTTTCTCCAAAAATGAACTTTGACACAAAGTAATCTGCTTAAAGTAGAACTATTCTTAGAGAACAAGAATTCTTTGAGTACTTCCTAGAAACAATATTGAACTTATCAACAAACCAAAACAGTTGATATATTCTGCTATGGGATGGTCTCAACCTTTTTTTTCTGTATTTAGAGCCATTTCATATATGTAAACTTTATAATTCATTCAGTTAGCAATACTAACAACATGCTACATGATTGAAACAAAATCATTGCTTTTCAAATGCGTTCAGTATAAATGCTCACTTATTCGTGTACAACCATTTCAGATGCATTTATATATTTTTGGGTGGAATTGTAAACACATGCTTTAGATATGTTTTAATGCTTAGATTTAGTAATGTCGAACATAATAAAGTGGAGTGGATGTTGTAGAACATTTTAGGACCCTAGTGTAATTTTCTCGATTCATGCCCTCATAAAGGTATAAATCACCGTAGGAGAGTAGGGACTGCTTCTTATGGTCATCCCCCACTTTTTGCTTTTGCTTTACTGGTTTTTGACTTAGATGTGGCTGTGGGCCTGCTAATCAGACCCACAGCCCAGATGCACTCTCTCTAAATTTACACCATGTACTCTAGGTACATACACAATTGGGAATTGGTTCACCTTGTCAGCCCCTGTAGAAGTGTACCCTAGGTACTCAGGGCATAGGTGTAACCAAGGCCTACCAGTGGCTGCAGCATGTATTATGCCACCCCTGGCTGGCCCCTCAAATAGACACAACTGGCTGATCACTCAGCTGGGGGAATGTCGTGTAATCACC
This sequence comes from Lissotriton helveticus, assembly GCF_964261635.1. NCBI lineage: Eukaryota > Metazoa > Chordata > Amphibia > Caudata > Salamandridae > Lissotriton > Lissotriton helveticus. Next base: position 246,167,164 of record NC_136059.1, on the reverse strand, counting down.
CCTTGCTTAGGTGTAGTAATCCTATACCTACTTATATATAGACACAGAGTAACCTATAAGTCACTCCTATGGCAGGCCATAACAATCCTGGAGGCAGAGTGGTTGGTTATATGTGAGATGGTGCTCTAGCAAGAGCTGAGCCTGTCTGCAGCTTTCGGAACCATGTCCTTATAGCTGTTCTATGATATTGCCATACCATATACCCTTAAGTGCATTATGAACCTCGCGGTTAAATGCTAACTTTGTTTTGGCTTTATCCAAACATGTCGTGTAAGGTGTCATACGCTTTGGAATACTACCCCCTCGCCAATTCTGGTGATTGGGGTAGCATTCCACCCTTCTAGAGGGAGAAGACATGTTGTTGCTGACTATCCCCGGTTAAAGTTAACCAGAGCCCCAGCGTCACAAAATGGACGCTGCTGCCACCGACACAAGTCTGACCTCCTGCTGCTGGGAGTACTTTCAGTCACGGAGGTTTGGACAATAGGTTTCCTGCCTGGAGAGGTGCGAGCACCACCCCAGACAGGACTTTGTGTATTGGGACAGGGAGGGCTGAATAGAACGAGACACTGCCTGGGGCACACTAGGTGCTCCATGCATACCCCAGTTCCAACCGGTTGCTGGGGCACTCCAGCCCCAGTTCTGACGTGAAACTGGACAAAGGAAAGGGGGTGTAACCACCCCCCTTCCTGGTCCCACCCATAGGAGGGACCTAGAAAGTAATCCAGACCCTTTTAGTTGTATAAAGGTAGGAGCTGAGTCCTGAGACTTTAGATTAATCCTGACCCGAAACTTGACACTAAACTCTGGACCTTCGACATTCTGCTGAAGCTGAAGACTGAAGAATCTCCCTTGTGGCCAAGGAGTGACCACCCTGGGCAACCAGGCACCATCCAGCAAATCAACAGCTTGCTTTGTCGATGTTCCCTCCGCAACCCGAGCACAGAGCCTGACAAGACCCAGACTTCCAGACCTCTCTGACCCTCTCTTCACGACTGCAGCACAGCTGAGATCCATGGAGGCGACGAGACACGTGGGAACGGACATCTTGGAAAGCCTGCAACTTGCTAACTGTGCAGCTCCTGAGGCATCCTCAAAGCTGTGCACTGGAGACTGAGAAACCCCGAACCTGAGCTCCACCTGCACCGAAGATCAGCCCTCCACACTCCACGAGTTCTGCGTGGGGCCCTTCTGCTTGTGTTCTGCTCGACGCGTTGTCCGGTTGCTGGCCCGTTGGCTAGTAGCCTCTGTGACGACAATCCTTTTGAATCACATCGCTGGTCTGGTTGCTCCAGACTGGCCCTTGCCTCCCTGCAAAGGTGAGGCACCTCAGACCTTGCTGCTCTGCACCAGAAGCCTTCTTTGAATCCTGCTTCGTTTGCCTTTGCCAAGGCTTATTGACTCCAATCCAGAAGTCGACTCCTCCATCCACGAGATCCTGCGTGGGACAGCTCGCCTCCAGCTCCTGGTCATCTTCGACGCCTCCTGGTCCGCGTGGTTGAAGAGACAATCTTCAAGACAGCACCTGATTGCTCCTCGACGTCGTCTGGTTCCTTCCTGGTTCCACTCGGTCACTGGCTAGTGACCCAGACTCTGTCCCCTCTGCTTTCAGGTCCTCTTCATCTTCGATCCACCCTTGGATCCACCCGGACATCTTCCTCCTGGTCGCCTGCAGCATCTTTCTTCAAAGGCTCCACAGGACTCAACGGCGAAACCCGACACATCTTTACACCTATGCAGCCGCCGTCAGTGGGTGAGGTAACGCGAGTACTGCGGTGCACCCAAGGGTATGGACTATCCAAGTGTCTAGGTTTTTAGTTGTTTCCTCCTAGTTAAACTGGAAGTGTCCTAAATCCTTCTAAATCTAACTTCTAGTTCCCATTGACTTTGCAATGACTCACGCGTGTGTGTAAAGACACTGCACGCGCCGCCTGTGGGCCTCCTACTTCTAAACTAAGGTTCAGATAGTGTAGCCCCAGCGATACCCTAGGCCTTAGGCCTTTCCTTTTCCTGTGACGTGGTATTTATACCACTTTCTTAATAGATGGTTTGCTTCGCCCCTGGGGCCTAACCGTAAATTGTGCATCTTAACGTATTTTAACTAAGTGTCTTGTTATGTGCTTTGGCCTCTGATCTCATAAAGAGTTCAGAGAAGTGTGTTAGTAAATAAATACATATATATTTTATATATATCCTGTGTGGTGTCCTTTCATTTGATATTCAAGGGGTTACATATGGTAAAACAGCTGGCTTTACACGCCCTCAAGCGTCTTTTAGCTTAAGACTGTTCTGTCCACGCTACCACTAGGATAGCTGGTCTAGAAGGTTTACTTACAACCATCACCATAAGGGTTGTTTGGATTGGTGCAAGGTGTTCACTAGTATAGTGAACATCATATACCAGGCCAACTTCTCACATTGGTGTGCAGAGGTTCGGATTAGAGCTTGCTGTTGTTTTACCACTTGTAATCTTGAGATATCATTTGAAAGATCACATAGGTACCTATAGGTACATATAAAAACAAGTCTTAGTATACTTAAGTTCTACTGAACTTAGCTGTTGTAGAGCCTGGGCCTAGCACACCCTGACTACAACTCCTAGAAAGGTTCTGTAGGAAAACACATAGTGTAGGTAGGTGCAACACCACACCTCACTAGTAACCATGTCTCAGACAGTGAACCCCAGTAGTTCTCTGCCTGCAGAGGTAGATCACTTGAGGACTGCTTCAAGTTATGAAGCCTTAGCCTTCCAAGAATTGAGACAATTGTGTACTTCTAGAAGGCTAAAACAGGGTTCAAACCCTACCCTCAGATTCCTGGTTGAGCTCTTAGAAGAGTATGATGCTCAACAGACACCTAACTCAGGTGCTTCAGGTAGTGCAGATGAAGTCCTTCCCTCCACAGATGATACTGTGGAACCAGAAGAAGAAGAGGAGGTAGTGGAGGAGGATTCTGATCTTGAGGTAGACAGCCAGGTCCCAGTCAGAAGACTTAGCCAGGCTAAACTAAGCATACATGGGAGTCAGTATGGGCAGCCCCCACACAGACCCCCAAGTGGGCTTAACCAGAGGCAGAGGAGAAGAGAGGAAGATCCCACTCCAGGGAATCTCTCCAATCTCATGCTTCAAAGAGCTCACATGGCCCTGCTCAGAGAGGGATGACCTCCCCTCAGAGAAGGGAACACGAGGCAAGAATGAGAGAGGCTGCTCTGAGGATTGAGAGGCAAGAACTTGAAGTTGCCTTGGCCAAAGAGAAGCTTGCTCGTGCTAGAGAGCATAGAGAGAGTGGGTTAGAACCCACTGGTGGCAGCAATATCCATAAGGATAAAAGATAGGTCCTATGAGAATAGACACCTAAGCAAGATTGTGCCCCCCTACAAAGAAGGGGATGACATCCACAAATGGATAACTGCTTTGGAGAGGGCCTGCAAAGTACAGCAGGTACCCCAAAGTCAGTGGACAGAAATCGTATGGCTCTCCTTCTCAGAAAAAGGTAGAGATAAGCTCCTCACAGTTAGTGATGGGGATGCTAACAACTACTCTGTCCTAAAGAGTGCTCTGATTGATGGGTTTGGCCTAACCACTGAACAATATAGGTTGTTGTTCATGGATACCCAAAAGACACGGACTCAGGACTGTACTGATTTTGTTGATTGTGCCACTAAGGCTCTGGAAGGCTGGTTATTGGGAAGTCAAGTTAAGGACTATACAGGGTTGTATAATTTGATCATGAGAGAGCAAATCCTTAGCAACTGTCAAAACCAGTTATTGCATCAATGCCTGATTGACTCTGATCTGACCTCTCCCCAAGAGTTGGGAAAGAAGGCAGACAAATGGGTCAGAACCAGGATTAAGCAGAAAAACCAGAACCAGGGAGGTGATCAGAAAAAGGCAGACCAGAAGGGTAATGAGCAGAAACCAAAAGACCAGAAGTCTTCACCAGGTCCCCAAAAGGCACAGGGGGAGGGTGGCTCCAAAAAGAACAAACAGAAACAAGAAGGCCCAAAGAAGCCCTGGTGTGGATACTGTAAATCAGTCTCTCACTGGTTTAGTGAGTGCACCAAGAAGGGCACAGCACCAACCACCATTGCCCCTAAGGCAACTGTTCCCCCTGGTCCAGCTGTTAGTGGTGGTTCTCAGCAAAAGGGTGTAGTAGGGTTGACCCTGGGAACTGAAGTGGACTCTGGCCTAGTCAGAGTACCAACTCAGGCTGTTCTTGTCTGTGATGGGGACATAGCAATGTCCTCTACTGTAAGTCCCAGTAATCTGAGCAAGTACAGGCAGACGCCTTTTATTAATGATAATATGTAGCGATTTCTTGGCGAATTAGGAAACATCATCTCTGCCGCCCTGAGAAAAGCGCAATCTGTAGGAAGAAATGTACAAAACTACATGTCCCAGCATCCTTAGGGTTGACATTAGTGAAGGAAGAAGGCGGTGCATTCTTAAGGGCCGCCCAGAGAACAGGAAGGTGCTTGTAAATTTTCCCTCGAGGTGTTGGAATGGCGGATGGTGCTCCCCGCCGGAGTTCAGCTTGAAGAAAGAAGAAAAACTGGATTTCAGTGTATGGATTCATCGAACTTTGTTTCCTGAAGGACTGCGGAAAAGACTCTGTTTCTGGTCAGGTATTCTTGTCAGAGGAAGCCACACGCAGATAATTAGTTTGTGTGAATATTTCTTCACTTTGGAAAAGGCCCGAGTAGCAGATGTACTTTTAACGCATAGGAGCGTTTAAAAAGACATGAGAGATATCAGTGAAAGGGTTTATTTTAGAGGCGCGCCTGAAGTAAAGACGCCTTCTGTTCTAACGCTTTCCTAGTGACAAGTTCTGTGCAGAGAACAGGAAAGACTGTTTTTCCCCCGTGGCTGGCCTTTTTGTTTATCTTCATCAGACTGTACCTGATAAAAACGAAGATCGTGTCAGAAAAAGGCTTCAGCAATGCCGAGAATTGTTTAGTGTGGTATGAAGAAATACCATTGAAGAAGAAAAAAGTGCTGTTAGCTTCATGCACAGATTAAGGATTGTTAATAGTTGGAAATCATTGGAAAAGATTATGTTTCTGAAGGGATTGGATTCCGTGGACTCATCCTGCTCCTAAATACTTATATAAAGCAGAGAGTGTTATTACAGAGGCAGCCTGTGGGCTAAGGGTGAGTAGGGAGATGAGCATAGAAAATATGTCAGTTTAGTTATTTTCTACGCATTATTGACACACATTCTTTGTCGTCCTCCTGTAGTGTGGACATCTTTTGGGGTCTTCGCTGACGGCTGGCCAGGACCACGAGTGATACACAAAAGCCACAGCTACTTTATTATTTTTTCCCTTTCCCTTTTTGTTCCCTGGGTGCACGGATTCACGCAGAGGTATTTATCTAGCCTCTGTGGGGGTTCGTGTTTCGGGGGACAAAGGGGGCTAACATCACACATCGTCTCCGCTTGGCGTCTGGAAGAGGTTAGTGGCTATTTTACTATTCTTGAGCTACAGCCAATCCTGATAGATTGACAAGCCCAAGTATATATAGCCAGCCTGGACGATGGAGGTTGAGACAGTGTTGACCTCTGTGGTGGAAAGCATAGCGGCCTTACAGCTGGAGGTACATGCTTCCAGATCAGAGAACCAGGCCTTGTATAAAGAAGTAGGCATTCTCCGTAGGGAGGTAGCAGGACTTTCTCGAGTAAGCACTGGGGGGTACCCTATATAAAGCCTGCTACGTTGCCCCCTCCAGTATCTGCAACGTACCCTGCTCCACAAGGGGCAGAAGGGGGTGGGTTTTTTGTAACATCGCAAGTAACATCTTCTCCTACTGACCCTGCTCAGACGGTACATGTAATACAAAACATGGGAATAGCATTGGCTCCTCCTGAACGGTTCTTTGGGGATGCACGTAAATTTGAAACCTTCCTGAATCAGTGTAGGTTACATTACTTATGCAAACCCAGGGTGTTTCAGGATGACTCTGCCAAGACTGCCTTCATGATGTCCTATATGGGAGGGAATGCAGCAAGTTGGACGATTCCCTTACTAGAAAGAAATTATCCAGTGCTGCATAGTTTTCCTAATTTTTGTTTGGAGCTCCGAAAGCTTTTCGATAGGAAATCCCATATGTTGACTTTAGATAGGGAATTGATTACCCTAAGGCAGGGAACACAAGACCTTCTAACATATATTACCACCTTTAATAGGTTAGTGGTTGAAACTGAATGGCCTCCTGCAAAAAGGATTTCCTTGTTCTATCAAGGGTTAAGGGGAGAACTGAAGGACGTTCTGTCTCAAGTAGTCCAACTTCCCAATACCTGCGAAGAGTTGATAGATCTAACTGTTCAGTTGGATCATCGTCTCTTAGAACGAAAAGGGGACAGAAATAGAGGGGATGGTCGATACTTTTTTCCCCGAGTTAAGAGCTCTGCTGAGGAACATCCTAAGGTAACTGAAGGTGTTGAACCTATGCAAATAGGAGGTATTCGTGGTCCCCTTTCACCGGAAGAAAGAGACAAAAGACGAAGACTGAAACAGTCCATGTATTGTGGAAAAGGAGGACACTTTATTAAGGATTGTAGAGCCCGTAATGCAGTACCCGGAAAATCCTTTGTTCCCCGTGTCCAAGCCAGTATCCAAGCACGTGAGCCGGCGGAAAACTGACGAACCCAAATCAGGAGGAGATCTCTGCCTTGGGTTCCCACTCTTCAACGATCTCACCAGTACTTGCTAATACATTGCACCCAGCTGTGGCCCAAATAAACTTGAAGGTTAAGCTCTGGATTACTTCTCACGATTCTTTGAATATCGATGCCTTGTTGGATTCCAGGGCGACTGGCAATTATATCGATCAAGAATATGCTATGAAGATCGGGATCGTTTGCATAAAGAAGGAAAAGCCTGAGTTGGTCAAGGCGGTTGATGGTACTGTGCTGTCTTCAGGTCCTGTGTCATATCATACTCGTTCTCTTTTGATGCAGACCAGTGTAAACCACCAAGAATATATACAGTTTGATGTTATTGATGCCCCTCAATTTCGACTCATCCTGGGCATGCCTTGGTTGACGCTTCATGATCCTCAGGTCAGCTGGGCAGCTCGTACCATTACTTTGTCCTCGGAATATTGCAAAGAGCATTGTATTCAGGACTCGTTTAGTACCAGCTCCACTGGTGTAAATCCTTCTGTATGTCTGGCTTCATCCTGTTCTCTGGAGCGGTATTGTTGTGCTACCATCCTTCCTGAGGAGTACAGCGAATATGCTCCTGTGTTCGATAAACAAAAGGCTACCCATTTGCCTCCGCATCGGGTATATGACTGCCGGATAGAACTGGAGGCCGGGGCTGACATTCCGTGCAGCAGACCCTATGCTCTGACCGAAAAGGAAACGGAGTATTTGAAGAACTATATTGAGGAAAACCTTTCTACAGGTTTTATTCGGCATTCGACATCACCAGCTTCCTCGCCCATGTTCTTCATTCCGAAGAAGGATTGTGCAGAATTGAGACCCTGCATCGATTATAGAGCCATCAATCGTGTAACCATAAAGAACCGGTATCCTCTCCCCTTAATCCCAGTGCTCATGGATCAACTGAAGGGAGCCCGACATTTTACCAAGCTTGACCTTCGCGGAGCCTACCATCTGGTACGGGTAAAAAGAGGGGATGAGTGGAAAACGGCGTTCCGGACCAAGTTTGGGCTGTTTGAATATCGGGTGATGCCCTTTGGGCTGTGCAACGCCCCCGCCGCTTTTCAATATTTTATGGACGAGGTGCTACGGGGATGTCTGGAAACCTTCTGCGTCGTATATATCGATGATATTTTGGTTTATTCATCAACCCTGGCAGAACATGTAAAACATGTCAAAATCGTGCTTGGAAGATTGCAGCAATACACGCTATATGCAAAACTTGAGAAGTGCTTATTTCATGCGCAGGAGGTGTCATTCCTTGGCTATGTGATTAACGCCCAAGGCTTCCAGATGGATAGTAGTAAAGTTGAAGCCATAACAGAGTGGAGTACTCCCCAGAATGTCAAAGCGGTACAGAGTTTCCTCGGTTTTTCTAATTACTACCGAAGATTCATCAAGGATTTTTCAAAAATTATTCATCCCATCTCTTGTCTTTTGCGAAAGAATGTTCCTTTTGTTTGGAGTGAGGAGGCAGACAAGTCGTTCAGGTATCTTAAAGAACGTTTCACACAGGCACCCATTCTCCGCCATCCTGATTCCCAACTCCCCTTTATATTGGAAACCGATGCATCCCAATATGCAGTTGGAGGGGTTCTGTCACAACGCCATCCTGTGTCAGGTCAATTACATCCGGTTGCTTTTTTTTCAAAGAAACTCACTCCTTGTGAGGTTAATTATTCTGTTTCCGACAAGGAACTCTTGGCCATAAAGAGGGCCTGTGAAGAATGGCGTCACTACCTCTTGGGTGCTGTACATGCCGTGGAAATATATACTGACCACAGGAACCTGTTGTTTCTAAAAACAGCCACGGCCCTGACTCCCCGGCAATTAAGGTGGACCTTATTTTTTTCAGATTTTGACTTTGTTATTAAGTACAAACCAGGACCACAAAATGGGAAGGCGGATGCTCTATCTCGTATTGGTGAAACAGGAGAACTGAGAGAGATCGAAGACTTGGACTCTCCCTTGATACTCACGGAGGTGGAAGAGCCTGCATGGTCAGTTGCCTTGTTATCGTCTCATGAATTCCTGGAAGACGTACGAGTTGCTGTAGCAGAGATGGATGTCCTTGAATGGATACAGAAGGATCCTGAACATCGTTCAGAAAAAGACCACCTTGCATATCATCACACTGCCATTTACGTTCCGACTGATCCTCTTCGGCAACAAGTACTGGCTTGGATCCACGATTCCCCTTTGGGTGGACATCTAGGAATCTATAAAACTATTGCCAGTTTGGAGCGTTCTTTTTGGTGGCCCCAACTCCGTGAAGATGTTCGGCTGTATGTTAAGAACTGCGCTGTATGTGTGCAAGGAAAATCTCTCCACGTAAAACCTGTTGGACTCCTTCAACCTCTCTCTATCCCTCCTCAACCGTGGCACACAGTGTCCATGGACTTTATTGTTGAAATGCCACCCTGTGATGGAAAAACAGTGATCCTCGTTGTAGTTGACTATTTGACAAAAATGGGGCATTTCATACCCTTGGTTGGCTTACCGACTTCAGCAGAACTGGCGGCTGTATTCCTTCAGCATATAGTGAGAGCGCATGGTATTCCTAGTGTACTGATTACAGATCGGGGATCACAGTTCACGTCTCGGTTTTGGAGGGCGCTTTGCAAGATCTTGGACATCGATGCCCGTCTGTCCTCCAGCTACCACCCTCAGACAGATGGAAAGACGGAACGCCTGAACCAGACGTTGGAACAGTACCTTAGGTGTTTTACTCAGCAGAACGGATTGGAGTGGACTACGTTGATATGGATGGCTGAATTTGCCTACAATAATGCCCAACATTCCACATTGGGTTGCTCCCCTTTTTTTTTTGTCTACACTATTGATTGCTGCCAAGCGTAGTTTGGCTGCTGCACAGTCCTCTCAGAAACTATTTGCTGACAGACACAGAACAGAGGAACCAAACTACAGGGTGGGGGATAAAGTTTGGCTCTCTACAAAAAATCTCCATATCAAAGGGGTGTCTAAACTAAAACCTAAATATGTGGGTCTCTATAGTATAGTGGAGGTCATTAACTCGGTGGCTATGAAGCTTTCCCTTCCGGTGTCTTGGCAGATTCATCCTGTGTTTCATGTTTCTCTTCTCCAACCTTGTCTTCCTGGTATGAGATTACAGGAGAAACCTCTTCCGATTGAAGTTGATGGTGAGGAAGAATATGAGGTTCAGTCCATCCTTGATTCCCGTATGTTGAGAGGTAGAGTCCAGTATCTGGTGGAATGGAAGGGATATGGGCCTGAGGAGAGGACGTGGGAACCTGTGAATAACTTGCATTGTCCTGATCTAGTGGACAACTTTCATACTTTGCATCCAGGCAAACCAGGTCGACCACCGGGACGGCAGTCCTCGAGAGGGGGTTCTGTAGCGATTTCTTGGCGAATTAGGAAACATCATCTCTGCCGCCCTGAGAAAAGCGCAATCTGTAGGAAAAAATTTACAAAACTACATGTCCCAGCATCCTTAGGGTTGACATTAGTGAAGGAAGAAGGCGGTGCATTCTTAAGGGCCGCCCAGAGAACAGGAAGGTGCTTGTCAATTTTCCCTCGAGTTGTTGGAATGGCGGATGGTGCTCCCCGCCGGAGTTCAGCTTGAAGAAAGAAGAAAAACTGTATTTCAGTGTATGGATTCATCGAACTTTGTTTCCTGAAGGACTGCGGAAAAGAATCTGTTTCTGGTCAGGTATTCTTGTCAGAGGAAGCCACACGCAGATAATTAGTTTGTGTGAATATTTCTTCACTTTGGAAAAGGCCCCGAGTAGCAGATGTACTTTTAACGCATAGGAGCGTTTAAAAAGACATGAGAGATATCAGTGAAAGTGTTTATTTTAGAGGCGCGCCTGAAGTAAAGACGCCTTCTGTTCTAACGCCTTCCTAGTGACAAGTTCTGTGCAGAGAACAGGAAAGACTGTTTTTCCCCCGTGGCTGGCCTTTTTGTTTATCTTCATCAGACTGTACCTGATAAAAATCGTGAAGATCGTGTCAGAAAAAGGCTTCAGCAATGCCGAGAATTGTTTAGTGTGGTATGAAGAAATACCATTGAAGAAGAAAAAAGTGCTGTTAGCTTCATGCACAGATTAAGGATTGTTAATAGTTGGAAATCATTGGAAAAGATTATGTTTCTGAAGGGATTGGATTCCGTGGACTCATCCTGCTCCTAAATACTTATATAAAGCAGAGAGTGTTATTACAGAGGCAGCCTGTGGGCTAAGGGTGAGTAGGGAGATGAGCATAGAAAATATGTCAGTTTAGTTATTTTCTACGCATTATTGACACACATTCTTTGTCGTCCTCCTGTAGTGTGGACATCTTTTGGGGTCTTCGCTGACGGCTGGCCAGGACCACGAGTAATACACCAAAGCCACAGCTACTTTATTATTTTTTCCCTTTCCCTTTTTGTTCCCTGGGTGCACGGATTCACGCAGAGGTATTTATCTAGCCTCTGTGGGGGTTCGTGTTTCGGGGGACAAAGGGGGCTAACATCACACATCGTCTCCGCTTGGCGTCTGGAAGAGGTTAGTGGCTATTTTACTATTCTTGAGCTACAGCCAATCCTGATATAATATGGCTCAGGCCTACAGGGACACATGTGCCAGTGACACCATGGTGACACCTAACTTTGTGGACCCTGAACAGATCATACTAGTTGAGAAGTACCTAGTGACCAACGCTAGCAATGCCACTACCTCCCATAGTATGGCAGTTATTAACTTCTCCTGGGGAGGGGTAACTGGCCTCAAAAGAGTTGTTGTGAGTTCAGACCTTCCTGTAGAGTGTCTGTTAGGTAATGATCTTGAAACCTCAGTCTGGTCTGAGGTGGAGTATAGGACACATGCAGAAATGCTGGGAATATCCGCACATGTCCTTGCTGTGACCAGGTCACAGAACAAAACATGCTTACCTGAACAGGTGCTGGATCTTGGAACAATAGACCAGACACCACCCAAGAGAAAGAGTAAGAGGGTTAAGGCAGTGCCTTCCCCCCTGCCTCAGGTTGAGGATCAGCCCTCCAAGGAGGATGATTCTGAGATCCAAGAGGGAACTGTCCTAGAAGAGCTTGAGCCTGATCAGGTTGAGTTTCTTGGGACAGGAGGACCCTCAAGGGCAGATCTGAGGCAGGCACAATTAGACTGTTCCTCTCTTGAACCCCTCAGACAGCAGGCTGCTGCTGAGGCTGCTGGGAATGCTCAAGGTACCCATAAAGTGTATTGGGATGATGGGCTCCTTTATTCAGAGGCTAGAGACCCCAAGCCTGGTGCTTCCAGGAGGTTGGTTATACCTCTGCAATTTAGGGGCTTCCTTCTTACCTTGGCCCATGATGTTCCCTTAGCAGGACACCTGGGCCAGAACAAGACTTGGGACAGGCTTGTCCCTCACATTCACTGGCCCCATATGTCACAAGATACCAAGGAGTTTTGTCGCTCTTGTGTTACCTGCCTAGCCAGTGGCAAATCAAGTGGCACAACAAAGGCCCCCTTCATACCACTACCTGTGGTGGGGTACCCTTTGAGAGAGTGGGGATAGACATTGTAGGACCAATGGACCCCCAAACAGCATCTGGACACAGATTTATACTGGTGGTAGTTGATCATGCCACCAGGTATCCAGAAGCTATTCTCCTGAGGACCACAACAGCTCCTGTTGTGGCAAGGGCCCTACTTGGAGTTTTCTCCAGAGTGGGGTTTCCAAAGGAGGTTGTCTCTGACAGAGGTGCAAACTTCATGCCAGGGTATCTAACTGCAATGTGGAAGGAGTGTGGTGTCAACTATAAGTTCACCACCCCCTATCACCCACAGTGCAATGGGCTTGTGGAGAAATTCAACAAGACCCTCAAAGGGATGATAAAAGAGTTACCAGAAAAGCTGAGGCGAAGATGGGACATCATTTTACCCTGCCTTCTGTTTGCTTACAGAGAGGTCCCACAAAAGGGGGCTGCTACAGCCCTTTTGAGCTTTTGTTTGGGCATCCTGTAAGAGGACCCCTATGTCTTGTGAAGGAAGGATGGGAGTTACCTCTCAAAAAGCCTAAGCATGACATATTGGACTATGTACTTGGTCTCCGCTCCAGGATGGCTGAGTATATGGAGAAGGCTTCTAAAAACCTTGAGGCTAGCCAAGAACTTCAGAAAGCTTGGCATGACCAAAAGGCTGTGCTGACTTTGTACCAGCCAGGACAGAAAGTGTGGGTGTTGGAGCCAGTGGCCCCAGCAGCACTCCAGGACAAATGGTCTGGACCCCATACAATAGTTGAACAGAAGGGAGAAGTCACCTACTTGGTGGACCTTGGGACTCCCAGAAGCCCCCACAGGGTGCTTCATGTCAACAGACTCAAAGCATTTGTCGACAGGGCAGACATGGGCTTGCTCATGGCTATAGATGAGGGGCAGGAGGAAGAGAGTGACCCTCTCCCAGACCTGCTTACTCAGAACCCTGATGATGGTTCAGTAGATGGTGTAGCCTTTGCTGACAGCCTCTCTGAACATCAGCAACAGGACTGCAGACAAGTTCTTCAGTCCTTCTGACATCTGTTTTCCCTGACCCCAAGTCAGACAAGCTGGTGCACCCATGAGGTGGACACTGGTGACAGTCTGCCTGTCAAGAGTAAAATCAACAGGCAACCTGACCATGTCAGGGACTGCATTAGGACAGAGGTCCAAAAGATGTTGGAACTGGGAATTATTGAGCCCTCAGAGAGCCCTTGGGCTAGTCCTGTGGTCCTGGTGCCAAAACCTCACACCCAAGATGGTAAGAGAGAGATGAGGTTTTGTGTGGACTACAGAGGTCTCAATGTTGTCACTAGGACAGATGCCCATCCCATCCCCAGGGCAGATGAGCTCATTGATAGATTGGCTTCTGCCAAGTTCTGGAGCACATTTGACCTGACAGCAGGCTACTGGCAAATCAGACTAGCTGAGGATGCAAAAGCCAAGACAGCATTTTCGACCCCAGGAGGACATTATCAATTTGTGGTAATGCCCTTTGGTTTGAAGAATGCACCTAACACTTTCCAAAGGCTGGTGAATCAAGTTCTCACAGGACTGGATGACTATTGTGCAGCTTATCTAGATGATATTGCTGTCTTTAGCTCCACCTGGGAGGATCACCTGGTCCACCTGAGGAATGTTTTGAAGGCCCTGCAGAAGGCAGGCCTCACTATCAAGGCCACTAAGTGCCAGATAAGGCAGAGCAAGGTTGTGTACCTGGGCCACCTGGTAGGTGGGGGTCAGGTTCAACCACTGGAGAGCAAGATCCAGACCATCAGAGACTGGACTCCTCCAATCACCCAGACACAGGTCAGAGCTTTCTTGGGCCTGTCTAGGTACCACAGGAAGTTTGTGAAAAACTATGGGTCCATTGTGACACCACTGAATGATTTAACTTCCAAAAAGATGCCAAAGAAAGTTCAGTGGACGTTTAGCTGTCAAATAGGCATTTGATGACCTGAAGCAGGCCATGTGTACTGCACCTATTCTGAAAAGTCCAGATTACTCCAAAGAGTTCATAGTCCAAACAGATGCTTCTGAGTTGGGTGTGGGAGCTGTACTTTCACAACTGAATATAGATGGTCAAGACCAGCCCATTGCTTTCATAAGCAGAAGGCTGACCCCTGGAGAGAAACGTTGGTCAGCTATAGAGAGGGAGGCCTTTGCTGTGGTTTGGGCTCTGAAGAAGCTGAGGCCATACTTGTTTGGAACTCACTTCAAGATTCAGACCGACCACAAGCCCCTCCTATGGCTAAATCAGATGAAGGGTGAAACCCCCAAACTTCTTAGGTGGTCCATTTCCCTACAGGGGATGGACTTTACAGTGGAACATAGACCTGGGACTGACCATCCAAATGCAGATGGACTCTCCAGATATTTCCACTTAGAACATGAAGACTCAACGGGTCAAGGTTAGTTTAATGTCCCTAAGTTTGGGAGGGGGGGGGTTGTGTAGGAGAGTATGGTCTGCTTCCTATGGTCACCCCCACTTTTTGCTTTTGCTTTACTGGTTTTCGGCTTAAATGTGGCTGTGGGCCTGCTAATCAGACCCACAGCCCAGATGCACTCTCTCTAAATTCACACCATGTACTCTAGGTACATACACAATTGGAAATTGGTTCACCTTGTCAGCCCCTGTAGAAGTGTACCCTAGGTACTCGGGCATAGGTGTAACCAAGGCCTACCAGGGGCTGCAGCATGTATTATGCCACCCCTGGCTGGCCACTCAAATAGGCACAACTGGCTGATCACTCAGCTTGGGCAAGGTCGTGTAATCACCCTTTGCTTAGGTGTAGTATTCCTATACCTACTTATATATAGACACATAGTAACCTATAAGTCACTCCTATGGCAGGCCTTAACAATCCTGGAGGCAGAGTGCTTGGTTATGTGTGAGATGGTGCTCTAGCATGAGCTGAGCCAGTCTGCAGCTTTCGGAACCATGTCCTTATAGCTGTTCTATGATATTGCCATACCATATACTCTTAAGTGTATTATGAACCTCGCGGTTAAATGCTAACTTTGGTTTGGCTTTATCCAAACATGTCGTGTAAGGTGTCATACGCTTTGGAATACTACCCTCTCGCCAATTCTGGTGACGGGGGTAGCATTCCACCCTTCTAGAGGGAGAAGACATGTTGTTGCTGACTATCCCGGTTAAAGTTAACCAGAGCCCATCGTCACAAAATGGACGCTGCTGCCACCGACACAAGTCTGACCTCCTGCTGCTGGGAGTCCTTCCAGTCACGGAGGTTTGGACAATAGGTTTCCTGCCTGAAGAGGTGCGAGCACCACCCCAGACAGGACTTTGTGTATTGGGACAGGGAGGGCTGAATAGAATGAGACGCTGCCTGGGGCACACTAGGTACTCCATGCATACCCCAGTTCAAACCAGTTGTTGGGGCACTCCACCCCCAGCTCTGGCGCGAAACTGGACAAAGGAAAGGGGGTGTAACCACCCCCCTTCCTGGTCCCACCCATAGGAGGGACCTAGAAAGTAATCCAGCCCCTTTTAGTTGTATAAAGGTAGGAACTGAGTCCTAAGGCTTTAGATTACTCCTGAACCGAAACTTGACACGAAACTCTGGACCTTCGACATTCTGCTGAAGCTAAAGACTAAAGAATCTCCCTTGTGGCCAAGGAGTGACCACCCTGGGCAACCAGGCACCATCCAGCAAATCATCGGCTTGCTTTGTCGATGTTCCCGCCGGAACCCGAGCACAGAGCCTGACAAGACCCAGACTTCCAGACCTCTCTGGCCCTCTCTTCACGACTGCAGCACAGCTGAGATCCATGGAGGCGACGAGACACGTGGGACCGGACATCTTGGAAAGCCTGCAACTTGCTAACTGTGCAGCTCCTGAGGCATCCTCGAAGCTGTGCAGTGGGGACTGAGAAACCCCGAACCCGAGCTCCACCTGCTCCGAAGATCAGCCCTCCACACTCCACGAGTTCAGCGTGGGGCCCTTCTGCTTGTGTTCTGCTCGATGCGTTGTCCGGTTGCTGGCCCGTTGGCTAGTAGCCTCTGTGACGACAATCCTTTTGAATCACATCGCTGGTCTGGTTGCTCCAGACTGGCCCTTGCCTCCCTGCAAAGGTGAGGCAACTCAGACCTTGCTGGTCTGCACCTTCTTTGAATCCTGCGTGGGTTGCCTTTGCCAACGCTTATTGACTCCAATCTGGAAGTCGACTCCTCCATCCGCGAGATCCTGCGTGGGACAGCTCGCCTCCAGCTCCTGGTTGTCCTCGACACCTCCTGGTCCGCGTGGTTGAAGATACAAGCTTCAAGACAGAACCTGATTGCTCCTCGACGTCGTCTGGTTCCTTCCTGGTTCCACTCGGTCACTGGCTAGTGACCCAGACTCTGTCCCCTCTGCTTTCAGGTCCTCTTCATCTTCGATCCACCCTTGGATCCACCCGGACATCTTCCTCCTGGTCGCCTGCAGCATCTTTCTTCAAAGGCTCCATAGGACTCAACGGCGAAACCCGACACATCTTCACACCTATGCACCCGCCGTCCGTGGGTGAGGTAACCCGAGTACTTCGGTACTCCCAAGGGTATGGACTATCCAAGTGTCTAGGTTTTTAGTTGTTTCCTCCTAGTTAAACCGGAAGTGTCCTAAATCCTTCTAAATCTAACTTCTAAGTTCCCCTTGACTTTGCATTGACTCACGCGTGTGTGTAAAGACACTGCACGTGCCGCCTGTGGGGCTCCTACTTCTAAACTAAGGTTCAGATAGTGTAGCCCCAGCGATACCCTGGGCCCTAGGCCTTTCCTTTTCTCGTGACGTGGTACTTATACCACTTTCTTAATATATGGTTTGCTTCGCCCCTAGGGCCTAACCGTAAATTGTGCATTTTAACGTATTTTAACTAAGTGTCTTGTTATGTGCTTTGGCCTCTGATCTCATAAAGAGTTCAGAGGAGTGTGTTAGTGAATAAATACATATATATTTTATATATATCCTGTGTGGTGACCTTTCATTTGATATTCAAGGGGTTAGATATGGTAAAACAGCTGGCTTTACACACCCTCAAGAGTCTTTTAGCCTAAGACTGTTCTGTCCACGCTACCACTAGGATAGCTGGTCTATAAGGTTGACTTACAACCACTGTTCCCTAGAAAGTGCGCAGGTGCGCGCGCGCTCACAAAAGTCTCCCCGAGCGCGCAGTGCCCCAATTTTAGCGCGCACATACACAACACAGCCCTTAAAACCGTTTGCGCCGCCGCTTTTAAAATGTGAGCGGCGCGAACAACGGTAAATTCTTGGAGGCAGAGCTGGAGAGGACGGCGAGAGGGCACAGCCGATCATCGGGAAAGCGACTCCCTCATGTCTTGAATTGTTCGGGTGGGCTCGTGTTCAGGAGAAGTGGCGTCTGTACTTGTTTTCTTAATAGTGCACAGCTGGGGGGCAGATTGTGGGCCTTTTTAAAAGTATTCATGTTAATCGCAGCCCCATCGTGCGCTGCAATTATCCTGAACACTTTTACAAAGGCCCACAATCTGCCCCGCTGGCTGCACTATTAGGAAAAGAAATGTGGCACTCTAAAGCACGAATTATTCTTTCAGATGATTCTGAAAGAACACGTCGCGTTTGACTCTGCATTCCTTTGCTAGTAGTGGGAATCTGCGGGGCTGAATGTGGGCCTTTGAAATAATTTTTTCTACTAATTGCAGTGCACACGGGCGCTGCAATTAACAAGAGAATACTATCTCAGAGGCTGACATTCAGCCACGCACTATTAGCAAAACGAACACAGGGTCAAACACAACGTGTGCTTTCAGAATCACATGCCTTGTTTGACCCTGCATTTCTTTTATTAAAAGTGCTTGGCTGAATGAGGGCCTTTGAGATAGTATTCTTTTTAATTGCAGTGCACACCAGCGCTAAAATTAACAAGAATACTAGCACAAATAGTGTTAACCGATGGGTAAGGAATCCCTACCTTCTGTGTTATTTTTGGGGGCAAGCAGGTCTAGAGAGTCAGTCCGGATCACCTTGACAACGCTGTCTAGTCTTATTTTAATACAAACAATAAGACTTCCAGAAGGCTTTCCTACAGCAGAAGGTATTGCCTCCATGACATGTCTATCCCCCAGATTCATCAAGAACACATTTTGCTATTCCTTAATAGCGAAAAATACCGATTCGCTATTAAGGAATAGCAAAATGCTATGCATCAAGAAATCACTACAAAAATAGCGATTTCTAATAATTCCTTAATTGCAACTCGCAAATTGCAACTCGCAATTAAGGAATATCTCCCCATTCATTCCTATGGGCCTAGAGGCCCATAGGAATGAATGGGAAGACAATCTCAATTTGCTAATCGCAATTAGCGATTCGCAAATTGAGATTGCGATTTCAAGGGTGCAGGGGTGTCCAAAGGACACCCTGTTGCACCCCTGTAATTGATATGTGCACATATGTTGCGCACACACATGCCCTTAGGGCATGTTGTGCGCAACATGAAACTTTGAAAAATGCACTTTAGTGCATTTTTCAAAGTTTTTGCAAATTACCACGGAGATGTACTTCATGGTAATTTGCGTGCCCTAATAGCGAATTCGCTATTTTTTTCACTTTCATGCATTGCATTTAAGGAATCTAAATTTGAGATTCCTTAAATGCAAAGAATCGCAATTTAGCAAATTCTTAATTAGTGATTTTTGCATTTGGGATGATGCATCCCAAATGCAAAAATACCGCTCGCAAAGGGCCAGATTCTCAGAATCTGGCTCTTTGCGAGCGGATTTAAGCTTGATGAATCTGGCCCATTGTGCCTTGTTGACTGCCCAGTTCTCTTTGAAAATGAAAATATGAAAGCCATGAATAAACCCTCCCCAGTTCCCATCTACCAGTTTTGATTTAATGCCAGATATGTTCCAGTTCAGTAACTTTAAAAGGTTAGAGAAATTCTGGGAGGAGTTGGGAACTGAATCATGCATGGCATTACTGGCCCTCGGAGCCGGTGAATTAAATAATTCTTCCCTATATCATCAGAGATGGTGAACATAGCGCCCCCAGCGAGAATCAGCCCAGCGATATCAAAGAGAGTGGTTTAGCTGCCAGTGGGAAATCAGGTAAGCTGGGCAGTCAGTCAAAATAATAAAGTATAATGTTAGGAGGATAGGTAGGGGGAACGCTCCTTTCCTGACCCAGTATGGACCTTGCACAATGGGAAGAAGTCCTACCAGCCACTGCAAGCCTCGACTTAAAACAGATTTCTGACCCTAGAGGGGGCAGTGTACGTTGACATAATACAATTTCGCCCATTTACCAGCTCTGGGTTGCAAGTTTGAGCTCAGTAACATCCCATTGGGTATCATGTGATTGAAAACATCTCGCATACACAATATCAGAATGAACAATTGAGTAACAATGCAAGACTTTGTTTATCAAGGAATCCCTGTTTTCAATGCAGCCAAGGAGTAATTTGGGAATCTTTAACATGAAAGTGATGCATACAAGTGCTCAAATCTTTAGATGGGAAGGTTGCCCTTTGGGACATAGGGTGGCTAAACAAACACGGCATGGGGAGCAGGCCAGCTGGAGGCATAGAGCAGGTGCGAGGAGCAGTAGCATAGTCGGTTTCTGTTGGCATAAGCAACTCCTAAGGCTGCGGCAGTGGCAGCAACATATCAAAGTTGCTCCTGTATGAGCCCTCATTATTCCTAGCACTTCTTTTGAGCCCCTTGTGGTGCACCCAATGTTTGTCTTGGAAGTCAACTAAAGGTTGGGTAGAATCTCCAAAAGGAAACGGAGTGATGGAACTTGGAACCCCATTGTTCAGGGAGGGCGAGACATAAGCAACTGCAATATTGCAAGAGAGTCAGCTACACCAAGTATAGCTTGTTCAATTAATTAACCTCATCCCTCAGAGGTTTAATGAGGTTGACTGCCGCTTCAAGAGTAGAAGGATTGGGGTGATGCAAAGTTATATCAAGATGGAACTGGAGTGGCACTTAATGCACAGACTGCAGGAGGAGGGTCCAGCTGAAGCACTTTAAACCTGTTAAAACAGTCTACATTTGAAATGACTTGGAGATCCCCAGTTTGTTCTTATGATTTGGAGGGAGTTTGGTGCTCTTTGGGCTGTGTAGAGTAGGTTTCAATTTATTTGGCTGTCTCTTAAATATTTCTGCCACCTTCCCCCCTACAAGCCCTCTATCATTGTAAACGTCCCTGGGGTTGCCACTTTTCAAGATACTGAGCACCTCCTCAATTAGAGTGTCAATATCTTTGGACACACAATTAGCCGCTGCGTGTATATAATGTTTCAGGATTTCTGTTTGAACAGTAGCATACCGGCTCTGCCGGCGTACAACTGGGGCACTGATCACCCCACTAAAGAGCTAGCTGGATCAATAAAAATCATACACTCGTGAATAGTTATTGATTATGCTGAAGTCGGGATTGTTTTCAACTCCATGGCACGTTTTTTTTCTAAATACCATGAGCTTAAGTATGCATATTTATTAAATGCATGCATCTTAAAAGTGAGCACACTTACCAACAAGCACTGACTAGCCTATTTTACCAGAGCTTTGCCTTCTTTCAAATCATAGAAATCAGAGTCTTCCTGGCCACAACAAATTACTCCCTCTGCAAACGTGCCACCTGGGCTGCATTCAGACTCAGCAGCACCACAGTGCGTGCTCTGGACTCCAGCGACCACTGCGGATCCATGAGGTTGGATCTTGGCGGTGGCAGGGATCATTCATGATTATGTTTAAATTACCACGCTGCTGTGTAAGCACTGCTCTGGCGTTGCCAGGTCCTGCATAATGCTCACGCAGCCATGAGGATTACTTCCTATTTTAACTAATACATTGTAGCTAGCAGCCCGCAAAGCCTACCAGGAGCAGCGCTCGCGCACAGGCGTGCTGCCACTCCAGTTTCAGCATAGCGGCATTATGGCTTGACAGCCGAGGCAGGTGCTATACCTATTGCGTGTGAATTTTCATTTCAGTGCAGACCACCACACTGAAATGTGTTAGTCTAACACCTGATGCGTTGTACTTGGCAAGGCTGTGAGTAACACTTTCTCGCCAGCAAAATCAAGCCATAAAGAGGAGGGAAACGTATATAGAAATTACATGCGTAGCTGTCAAGGTTTCACATTGCTCTGTGTGACCTTTTCATGATTTCAGTGTAATTATTAGTGACATTTCAAAAACTATGAGTGACGCTTTCTTTCCAGCAAAAGACAGCTGGCAAGTTTCATTTTCCTTATGTGACATTTTCATATTTTCCTTGTGTTTGTGTGACATTTCGATACTCATGTCTGATGCGTCTCGATATTTTGCTTCCCAACAACATTTTGATCCATAACCAATATAACAATGAATTAATTAACAAAGTCTTTAATCCCTATTAGCACTGCACCTTAAACTGTAGAACTTGTGATTTCACATCTGATTTTAGTGTGTGTTGCCTTGGTATACTTTACAAAGCTTGTATTGCATTTCATGATGTTTCCTTTTTACATATAAAATTATTCTGAACTTAAAAAGGCATATACATAACACTTCAATCATACCGAATAGTGACCAATTCCTTTGCAATACATGGTGTTGCTGGATTTTCTTTGAAAAAGACATCTTCACATCTACCTTCAATAACCACTGTTCAACTACTAACACTTGAATGAGTGATCACTGGCACTAGGCAGCAATTGAAAGGTGTGAACCTTTTATCGCTCTAATGTTCAGATTCAAGAAGAGTCAGAATTAAGCAAAACAAACTAATATGAGCAGAGAACTACATTAAATCATAATAGACGGTTTCCTTTCTGAAATCCGCCTCTCTTTCAACCTTTTCCATTTTAATGGGATCAAGCACAACAAATACACTTTCCTGATAGGGATTCGGGACAGAATTGTGTCAAATGTAATTTACTGTATTATTGCTTAAAAGGGTGTTCTAACTTTAACCAAACAGTGTGTAAGGCACCTCATTGACAAGCTGGGTGATGCTGGGTCGGTCACCTTGTAATTACTACACACTCCTTTGGCATTGAAAGCCAATGCGCGGGCAGTATTGGAACATGGTTTTATGCAACTCCGTGTTTAAGCTCAGTAGTTTTAGGAGCCAGAAAATAAGAAAAGGCGCCGGGGTCATTGTGAGGCTAGACCCAGTGCTTGCCCTTTGTGTATTTAAAGGCTTCTCCAAGCCGCTCACATCCAGATTCATCTACTGCCATATCCATGTGTATTGTATATATGTGGTCTTGTAAAGGCTCCCAACATTTTCCCACCCTATGAACAGTGCTCCAGTTGAGGATCTTTAGTAAAATCTTAAGGTACCATCGTTGGAGTCCTGTGCTTTTCTAAACCCGAAGTGTACTTGCCTGTGTAACCAATTCATGTCATGGTGTGTGTATCTAATTTGAACACCTGTCTTTAGACACTTCATGTGGTGATACAGGTGTGGAAATGCTCCTCCCTTTCACTTATTTAAGCAAAAATGTGGAGTGGTATTTGAGGCTGCACCCACACACGCGGTCTGTTTCCCGGCGCACATAGTCTGGGCTGCAGCGCACAGAGACCTTAAACTGCCGCACACAGAGGAAAAAAATTAGAGGGAACATTGCTTACAACCATCCCCATAAGGGTTGTTTGGACTGGTGCAAGGTGTTCACTAGAATAGTGAACATCATATACCAGGCCAACTTCTCACCATGTCAACCATATTTAGACATATCTCATGCAGTCCAAATACGGCATGGCTACTTCCACTAGTTCCGAAAATCCACACAGATTTCTTGGAAAACTCGGCTTCAGCAGCTAGGGACTTCCCCTTGCTTGAATATTTATTAATCCAAGTACTCATGGAGTTTTGAAAGAACTGACACTAGTCATTTATACTGTGTCATACACACAGTATCTCGATCTTGCGCTGCCTGGTACATTTGCAACTCCTTTTTGGTGATTTATTTTCACACATTAATGCATCAGAATACTTTTTAACTTCAACTGACTGCAGCTATATTTCATTATGTTCTTTTTCGAACTTTGCACATTTTTCATACATGCTACAAAAAGCACTGAAAGAATCCAACTTTTTCTCCCTGAAGTGCTAAGCTCTTTTTCCTCTTCAAAGGAAACTTTTTGCACACATTTAAATATCTTTGCTTGCCCCTCGTCTATTAAACATGCATGAGAGCCATCTTCCTACCACAATAGCTAAGTTCATCTGGGAATCTGCAACTTAAAACATTGACGTTTTGTAAAACATTTTTTCCCCTTTCTCGTTTAAAATCGTACTCCACTTTTGCTACCAAACTGTATTGCTTTACACTCCCAAATAAAAGAAATTCAGCACTTCTCAGCAGAGGCACTCCTAAATAAAGCAAGAAATCATCTGGAAAGGGTTTGCATCACTCACCAAATGAGGAATATCAAGAGATAGTTTTCAGAATAAAGCTTGGGGTTTTATTAGTGCAACACTCTCTAACAGAAAGGCTTTCACAGATGTAAAATGAGAACAACATGCAAATGTAAATAAACTTATATATAGCTCAAATCGCATTTTCCCTTTCGAATGCAGACCAATCTTCCACTTCCCTCTTACATTCAGGCCTAAAGAAAATTTCTGACTGGATATGCGATAATCTGCTCAAATTGAATGCAGGGAAAACCGAAGTCCTAATTCTAGTTCAAAAGCAAGATCTGTGGAGTTCCAAGCATTGGCCATCAGATATGGGTGCTCTACCTCTGCGATCTGACCATGTTCGGAACCTGGGGTTTACTATTTACAATGGTTTAACTATGCAGCAACAGGTTAAAAAGGTGACGGCCATCTGCTTTACCATTCTACGATGGCTAAGGAAAATAATCTGGATGCTGCCTTGTGATACCCAGAAGTCTGTAGTCAATGCCCTCATAACGTCTCGGTTAGATTAAGGCAATGTCCTGTATCTAGGGGCAACCAAGGCAGTAACAAGACGCTTGCAGCTAGTGCAAAATGCTGCGGCAAGACTGCTATGTAAAAGTCGCAAAACCGAACACATTTCTAATCACCTCCGTCACTTAGATTGGCTCAGGGTAGTGAGTCGGGTTAAGTTTAAAACCCTGAGCTACATGTACAAAATTAAATCGGGTACTGCCCCTCGCTACCTGCAATCCCTCGTTCACACCTACACTCCTGCACGCAGCCTTCGATCCTCTTCTCTAGGCTATTTCAGTGTGCCAAAATTCAGACTCACTAGAATGGGTGGTAGGTCCTTTTCTCTTCTAGGCCCCAAGCTATGGAATTCTCTCCCCCTGAACATTTGGACAGAAACCAGCTATGTCCGATTTCGCAGAGCCATAAAGACCTGGCTGTTCAACCAGTAAAGTATTTAGCACTTCGGCAACTTCAGTCCTCAGGCATCTAGCGCCGGGAAACCCTTTTTGGGTAGCTGTCACGCTTAATAAGATTAATAAATGAATAAATAAAATATGTGCAAGCAATCAATAATGAAGCATTCACTGTAGGAAAGTAGGATGTGCTTTCATGGACACCCCCACTTTTTACTGGTGTCATTATGTTTTACTGACTAGTCTGAATGGGATCCTGCTAATCAGGACCCCAGTCTTTGTGCTTCTTCTCTAAATTGGACATGGTGAGTACTTAGGTACCCTACAGATTGGCTGCTTGGGTGGTCTTGTAAGTCCCTAGTATATGGTACTAAGGTACCTAGGACATAGGCACACCAGAGGTCTCCCATGGGCTAAAACATGTATTATGTCACCCATGAGAGACCATTCAAATCATGCAACCGCAACTTACCCATTGACTTGAATTGAGTACACAGTCATGTTCCCACACTGCACTCTACCTCCATGGGGTTCCTAGATACTCGCCTTGGGTTGTTCCTTGGGTCATACACAGAGGGGAGCAAAAGAGGGAAAATTATAATCAGGTCGCCCCCCACTCATTGAACCATAAAATTCAAGGCCTGATTATAAAGGAACGCTGTCTCTTTTCAAGGACACCAGGAGCAGTCTGTTTCTATCTCTGCCTAGGAGCTGGCTTCATAAAAATGCCAGTCACACCCGGTTTGGTTATTTTCACAAGATGAAATGCTATATGGTATATTGACAATCAGTTAAAATTGAACACTGGAAACCGGGTGTGACAGGCATTTTTATGAAGCCAGCTCCTAGGCAGAGATAAAAACAGACTGCCCCTGGTGTCCTTGAAAACATACAGTGTTCCTTTATAATCAGATCGTGTGTATTAGGATTCCTTGGGTCCCCAACTCTTCTATGTCTTCTGGGTCCACTCTTGTCTTAAGTTGTGGTCCGCATTCCACGATTTTAGTATATTGTTTGGCCTCCCCCTGGAGACCATTGTGTATTCTGTGCTATTTAAGTATTCTATTGACAAAATATTGTGTGTATTGTGTTTATATCTCCGGGTAAGAGATAATAAATGGTGTTAGTGAGTGTTAATAATAAATACATATTTTTTATAACGACACTGTGTGGTTCTTTTTCACGTAATCCATACCATAACATTAAGTACTGGTATAACAAGCAGCTTTACAGTCCTTCTGGACTACACCTTAAGGCTGCTCTCCACAGCTACCACTTAGAGAGCTTTCTAAGGTTGTCTAATACCACTAAAATCATCACCATAAAGGTTGTCTGGATTAGTGCAGGGTGCTACACTTACATAAGTGTGCATCATATACTAAGCCAACCTCCTACATTAGTGTGCAACAGCTGGAATTCAAGCGTGCATTGTTTAGCCAGCTAATCTAGGTGTGGATTAATTGAAAAACAATCACTAGCATAAGGCACATATAAATACTTTATTGAGGAAGTAAGTTCTACTGAACTTTTAGGTTGGTTGTTAAGGGTCTAGCACAAACCTTTCCCCAATCTTAGGAAGTTTAGTTTACACCAGGGTAGGTAGGTTTAACACCACACTACACCTAGACACCATGTCTTTAGTAAGGCATCTCAAAGAGGCTTGGTCCTCTAGAAACAGTGGTCTTAAGTTCCAGGAACTAAGGACCCAGTGTATCTCTAGGAAGTTAAAGACAGGTAGGAACCCAACCACTAAGCATCTCTTAAAGCTGCTTATCCTAGATGATCTCCAGGAACCCTGACAGGTCAGGAGATCAGGACAAAGTTGGTGGAGATGCTCCAGAAGATGGGACAGGTGGAGTTACCCCTAGCAGCCCTTATTCTGAGCATGACCAAAAGGAGTCTGAGAACTCCACATTGGTGAACTCTGATCCCCAAGGGAATAGTGTAGATAGTGTAGAGGGTGTTCCTAGAAGGATGCCCCCCTTTATTCATCCTGGAATGGTGCAGAGCAGACAGAGGAGTTCCAGATCTCTCTCCGTCAAGTCCAATACTTCAGATACTTCCATAGGTACCTACATATCTAGCAAGAGGGAAGATTAATTGGAAAGGGAGTGCCATATGATCAAACTTGAGACAGTTAGACTCAAGCTCAGGCGCGGTTAGGTGGCCCTTGACAAGAAGGCCCTAGAAGTACAGAAAGCTAGGAAGCAATTGGGACTAAAGTCTCATGGTGGCAGAAATTAAGTCCCTAGAATCAGGGAATCATTCTTTGATTCCAGGAACCTGAGCAGGATAGTCCCTCCTTACCAGGAGGGGGATCACATCCATAAATGGATCACTGCTTTGGAGAGGACCTGTAAAGTTCAGAAGACCCCTTAAGAGCAGTGTGCAGCTATCCTGTGTTAGAATCACAAGCAATCTTACCTGTTTCTTGCTTGCCTGTTGATTTCGCAGAGACGTTATGGACCAACTTCCCAGTGCCCTAACTCACAACCTATGTTTTTATTTCATTCTTTATTTCGATACAACTGTATCATAAAAGGTACATAATTTTTTTTTTTTTTATCCAAAGGCATTTTCCATAGTGATACAACTTCTTACTAATATAATTTTACAATAATAACTGTGGAGGGATGATGACAATCGGAGTTTTACAATAAATACAATGAATAGTAAAAAGGCACGTATCAAAACTAAAATCTATCAGTTGGCATTAAATTTACAATCATTTTACAATCAATTTGGCAGTTATCATCCCCAAACCATAGTTTAGATCCAGCATCACACATTATTCCCTAGTTCTTTCTGGGTCTATATTTAGATTCACGTACATGCGTGTTCTAGAACTTCTCGCCTGCCTTTATCCTAATGAAGTTCACTGCTAACAAAAATCTACTTACAGCAAAGACAAATACTTGGCAGGTATCTGTTTTTAATATCCTTTCTGCCTCTCGATACGATCTCGCACCTATATTTCTACACAATGGTTTGATCTATCTTTTCCTTGCCATCCCATAGGCTGGGCAAAAAAAAAACATGAGTAATATCTTCCCTTATCCCCCCGGAGCACAAGGTACATAAATCGTTACTATCCTTTGTCCATCTTGCCACACATGCTTTTAACAATAGTATACCATATCTATACTTCAGGTATAATTATTTGGCCAGAGGGGGGTTTACCTCATTTAAAAAGGATCCAAAACTTGGACTAGCTTTGAACAAAAGAAATTCACTAGTCAGTGATCCATTTACTCTGTCATTCGGTCTATTTTGTTCCATATAAGGCCAGAAAGATGTTTTTAAAATCTTCCTTGAGCTTGATGTCAATGCGCGTGGATTATTCCAAAAATGTACAAGACCGATCGTCGTCAGCCATGTCCTAACATGATTGAACCATGTGAGACGATTATAGATGTCTAAACCCTTAATCTCAATTATAGCTGCCCTATAGTCCATTAGGCCAGACGTTATCCAAATCCTGACCCAAAACATTAAAGGTCTAATAATTACATGGTAGTCCGTTCGCTTCACATTGAGGTCCAGCATCAGTGGCGTTAACGGGTTACGAGTTGGTAGTTTAAGCAATGCTCTTTTAAATTTGTTTTCGTTCAGCTCGAACTCCCTTTTACATGCTGGTCCCCACAACTCTGCGCCATATATGGCAGCAGATTCCGCTTTAAACCTAAAAACCTCAAGCGCAGGAAGGACTGCCTTATTATGACTATTACCATGTTTTTTTAGGATTGGTAATGTATTTTGCGTGAGCAAGAGCTTGCTCTTTTCAATATGGGTTTTCCAGGACATTTTTTAATCAATAGAGACACCCAAATACGTAAAGTTATGAACATATTCTATTCTTTGTCCATTTAAAACCATATTACCATTAAAAGACCTATGAGGATTTATCACCATATACTTGGTTTTGCTGGTGTTGATCTCTAGGCCTTTTTTACTGCAGTAGGTTTGAAAGGTGTTGAGCAAACATTGCAAACCCTTTGGTGTTTGTGATACTAAAATGGTATCGTCCACAAATAAAAGAGCAGGTATTGTCTCACCTCCGAATTTTGATGCATCATTGCTACAGCCTTTTAAAAAACTGGGGATGTCATTTACAAATAGGGAGAACAACGTTGGTGCCAAGACACATCCTTGACGGACACCCCTCTTTATTGGTATTGCACCAGTTTGTTCACCATCTGGTCCCCACCTCACCTTTGCTTAATTGTTATGATGTAATCTGATTAATAGCTCCAGGAGGTTGGCTGGTAATCCCTGGCTGTTAAGTGCTTCCCATAATAGATGTCTCGGGATAAGATCAAATGCTGCTCTTTAGTCAACAAATGCCACATATAAGTGGCCCTTCCTTAGGTTAACGTATTTCCAACACATGCAAGCGAATCTGAACACCTGATCTATAGTGCTGGTTTTGGCTCTGAATCCTGCCTGAAATTTAGTTAAAATTTGCCCATCAATCCATAGATTGATGCGATTTAAAATGTGCCTTGCATACATTGTTTTTGTCAAATATCAATTAAACTTATCGGGCGGTAGTTCCCAGGATCACTCCTATCGCCCATTTTCAAAATACAAATAACTTCTGCACCCCTCCAAGTTTCTGGGATTTCTGCTCCGGCTGCTACAGAGTTACATAGGTAGTGGATGTAGGGGCCCCATACACTAGTATCATGTTTATATAGGTCTCCCGGGATCTTATCTAGTCCAGGGGCTTGACTGAGTTAATGGCCATAATTGTTTCTTGTAGGGTAAATTCATATTTGCCTGCACTCAAGTTTAATGCTAGTCCATCGCTTTAAAGGCTACCTATTTCCGGAGCTGAATATAATTTAGTAAAATGGTCTACCCAAGTTGTTTCATCCGAGTAAACTTCCCTGGAGTCCCTTTCTTTCCTATTGCCAAGTAGGACAACTGCTTGCTGCAAGAAACGCACCTTCTACAGGCAGACTGGAAGCCGCTCCGGTGCAATGATTTGACCGTCAGTACTTCTCCATGCCCAGGAAGAGGGAGGGAGTGGCCATCCTTCTTTCAACACACTTCCTGGGGAGGGACCTGGGGAGGGACACAGGCAGAGGTGCCCCGTAGATTGCTCGCTCTGCGGGTAGAGGCTGGGAATCACACATACACAGTAGCTTCTATCTATGCACACAACGAGTCGCAGGAGGCGCTCCTCAGGTCCACCCTCGACAGCGTCTTGGTGACCCCACATGAATACCTCTTGATTAAAGGGACTTCAATATAGTCAGCAACCTGCAAGTGGATAGGCTCATGCAGAGGGCATGGAGGACGGGGGTGCTTTCAGACTCCATGCAACAGTGGCTGGCGGAGGTGGGCCTGGTTGACATCTGGCGCCACTGCAACCCACAGCCAGGGAGAACACCCTTTTCTCTGTGGTACATCGAACATACACCCAAATCGATCTCTTTCTGACAACCCCCATATCACCGTGGCAATCTTGGAGTTCAGGATCAGGGCGGCTGTACCGTCGGTCCACTCCCCCATTACTCTCACCCTACACCTGCCCCGGGTTCAGCGTCACGAGCAAATGTGGCGCCTGAACCACAAACTGCTTACATATGATTGTTAGAAATTAGATTTCTGGTTGGCTAAGGTTTGCACCACTCTAGTCAGGATAAGGGAGTTACACTCCTTAAATATCCCCTGCTCACCCCCTTGGTAGCTTGGCATGAGCAGTCAGGCTTATCTTAGAGGCAGTGTGTAAAGCATTTGCACAAAACCAACAGTAATACAATGTAAGCACTGCAAATGGACACCACACCAGTTTAGAAAAATATCCAAAACTTTTATATACAAGACCAAATACGATAAGAATCCACAATACAGTACTTTAAAAATAGTTATTGCACCAGATGTTTCTTAAGTGGCAAACGTTGAAACACCGTTCGTACAAGTCAGTAGCTCGGTCCGAGCCTACCCTGATGCTGAAAACAACAGAGTCTCACAGTTCCAGCTGACCTCGTTGGTATGGGCCAGCAACAGCGGGACAGGTTCATTCACAGTACCCTTCTTAGTGCGGCTCACACAGAGGTGCGAGTCGGTCTTGGCATCCGTCGCAGTTGCAATGCAAAGTGGAAGCAGTGCACGGTGCAGTGCCTCCCGATGTGGTGCGAGCAGCGGCTCGGTGATGAACGTCCAGACGGCAGCGGTGAGACCAAGGCATGCGTTGCAGGGCGGGACGGGGCTTGATGCAGTGTGGGCAGGTCGCGGTGCAGGTTACAGACCCGGTCATGGCGTCCATCACGGTTACGGTGCAAAGTGGAAGCGGTGCAGGGTGCAGTGTCACTCGATGCGGTGCCGGTAGCGGTTTGTTGACGATCTTGCGGACGGTGTCGGCGAGTCCAAGGCGTGTGCTGGAGGTTGAGATGGTGCTCGTTGCGGTGCTGGCAAGTTGTGATGCAAGCAACAGAGCCGGTTGGTGGGAATCGGTGCTGGCTGAGCGGACAGCGCTTCGTGACGAGGCGGTCATGGGTGTCGAGCCAGCGGCAACAGTGTCGGTGATACCAGGCCAGCAAAGTAAAGCGATGCGATGCAGGTTGCGGTGCCTCTCGATGCAGTGCAGGTAGGGGCTCAGTGACAATTGTACAGACGGCATCGGTTGAGACCAAGGCGTGCGGTGCAGGGCGAGAAGGTGCAGCCTGTGGTACCTTCAGGACTCAAGGTCAGCGACGGAGTTGGATGACATAGTCGGTGGCGGTTCCCTCTCGTCTGCGGCAACTGAAACAGCGGTTCCAGGAGCAGTACCCACAGGTTGGTGAAGTCTTTGCAGTCCGTGAGACTTCTTAACAGGAGGCCAGCTCGGTTTCAGGCCTTTGGAGATACTCGGCACAAGTAGAGAAAGTTCAGTCCAGTTCTTTTACTGACCAAGGCAGAAGCAGAATCTGTAGGCCAACCCAACAAAGCAACAACACAGCAAAGGGGCAGTACTCCTCATGGCAGCTCTTCCAGCTCTTCTTCTTGGCAGGTTCCTTGATTCCAGCGAGATCTGAAGTTCTGGGGTTTGGGGCCGCCTTTTTATCCTCAATTTCCCTTTGTTCTCTGAAGGCAGAGAGGCCTTTGCCTAGTCCAAACCAGTTCTGGTCAGTCCTGGAGCACTTTGTTGAAAAGACTCCTTCTTTTCTTTCACAGTGTGGGCAGGGACATCAGACGCACCACAGGAGGTGGAGCCAGCATGGTGGAGGGAAGGCCAAGCCCTATTTATTTATTTATTTATTTATTTATATCATTTCTAAAGCGCGCTGTAACCCTACGGGCATCCTGGCGCTGAAAAATGCAACTGATGGGCTGGTAAGTAAGGGCAAGAACAGAGGGGAGGCTTTATGGAGGTGAGACATTAGGAAATAGCCAGGTCTTGATCTTTTTGCGGAATCTATTCAGGTCCCAGGTGCAACTCTGCCCACCCATCTACATGTAGATCTTGCTATTCAGTCCTGTGCTGACTCACCCTGTCTCCTGGAATCCCCCAGCCCCTGTCACTCAAATTCCAGACAAGGAATTCACGCCCTAGCAGAGGCAGGCTTGAATGGTTAGACAAGAACATATCTACTTTCTAAAAGTGGTATTTTCAAACACAGAATGTTAAAACCAACTTCACTAAAATATGTATTTTATCATTCTGAGTTCAAGCATACTAAGCTCGAATTTCTACCATGTTTCTGGGGTAGGTTAGGATTATAGGATGTAATAATCAAACTGCCAATTCTGGCCCATGGGGAACAGGTAGCCGTGCAATAGTGAAAAACTAAGTAGGCTGTAATTCACTATCAGGACATGCCACACACACCAGGGCATGTCCTACCTTTCACATACAATGCACCCTGCCCATGGGGGTACCTTGGGCCTACCAGAGGGGTGACTCACATGTAAGAAAGGGAAGGTTTAGGGACTGGCAAGTGTGGACACTTGCCAAGTCCACATGGCAGCCCCAGGCTGCGCACAGGCTCTGCAATGGCAGGCCAGAGTTACACTTTACGGGCTATTTGCATGGGTGGCAGAATCCAGTGCTGCAGCCCACCAACATCATTTGATTTATAGGCCCTAGCACTCACAGTGCACTTTACTAGGGACTGACACATAACTCAAATAGGCCAATCATGGAAACACCAATCCATAACACATTTTATACAGGAGCACTTGTACTTTACCACTGGACAGCAGTGGGGAAAGTGCACAGAATCATTACACCAGCAAAAACGGAGTCAAAACCCGGGAGGTCAGAAAGCAAAAAGTCAGGGGAAACACGCCACAAGATGCCAAGTCTAACAATGATGCTAACAGCGGTTCAAAGAGCTATTCAGGCTTTCTAGATTCCAATGATGACGGTTTTGTGTCTGCCCCACTGCTGTGGGATACCTTAAAGGTGGTGATTTGCGGCCAACTCATTGCAATAGCTGCTAGGCTGAATAAAGATAAGGGGGTCAAGGGGGAGCAACTGGAGGCAAAGTTCAAGGAGTTAGAGGGGGATCACCCAATGCTCCGGCTTCTTTCAGAATAGGAGCCAACTCACAGTGGGCTGCAAACAACTGAAAGCACGCGACCTTGACTGGGCAGAGTACTTGGTTCTACACACTAAACAGCAGTACTATGAGGGAGGTGACGAGGCGGGCAAGATCCTGGTGCACCATCTCCAGGCCTGAATGGCCCAGCACTGGGACTGACGGGCTCATCGCTAGTGAGGTTCAGCGATATTACTCCACTCTCTATTCGATAAACTCTCTTAGTGAGGAAAAATCAGCGCACTATGTGGCACAGGCCCCAGTGACTTCCCTCTCTAGACTTGAAGCTTCCAAATTGGACGTGGACATTAGGCCAGATGAGGTACTCCGGGCTATCCAAAAGCTCCTTACAGGTAAGGCACCCAGGAGGATGGATTCACCTCTGACTTTTATAACGTTTTTGCATCTGTCCTCATTCCACTGCTCACGCCTTTTTAACTCATTTAGTGAAACCAGTGCGCTTGCGGTATAGGCAGCGACCCAAAGTGGTGTGCCTATCATCATATATCATTGTTGAATGTTGACCTAAAAATCTTCACTAGCATTTTGGTCACACGCATGATGCCCTACATGCAAGGACTCAGAGACCCCGAACAATCGGGATTCTTTCCAGAAAGGAGCTGCAACGATGGCACTAGGCGGCTGTGCCACCTCCTCGACAAGGTCTCAGCAAAAGGTTTCGAGGCTGGGTGGACTGAAACTATGTTGCACAGGGGGCGAGAGTTCGCGTCAACCGTGTTGCATCCCTCCCCTTCAAATTATATATATATATATATATATATATATATATATATATATATATATATATATATAGCCATTTGCAGAACGGGTTTGTCGGCATGACTCAATCACGAGGATCCGTGTAGGGGACAGGGAACACAAGATATCACTCCAAGCTGATGATGTAGTACTCGTCCTCACCCAACCACTCACCTCTTTGTACCCCCTCATATGGGAGGTGGTGGAAGAATTCGACTTGGTGTCTGGGTTTAAAACAACCTCCAGAAAACGCCGGCCTTCGCTTAACGGTCCCCAGAGTGGATCTGACGGTCCTGGCAGCCATGTTCCCCTTTACTTGGGTGACAAATGGAATACATACCTAGTGTAGGAGAGTAGGGTCTGCTTTCCTATGGTCACCCCATTTTTTTGCTTTTTGCTTCACTGGTTTTCGACTTAATGTGGCTGTGGGCCTGCTAATCAGACCCACAGCCCTGCTGTTCTCTCTCTAAATTTCACACCAGGTGCTTTAGGTACATCACCAATTGGGATTTGGGTCACTCTTATGAGTCCCTGTACAGTGTACCATAGGTACCCAGGGCATAGGTGCACCCAAGGCCTACCAGGGGCTGCAGCATATCTTTTGCCACCCCTGGCTGGCCATCCAAACTGACACAACTGGCTGATCACTCAGCTGGGGTAAGGTCGTGTAATCACCCCTTGCTTAGGTATAATATTCCTATACCTACCCTTATATATAGATACATATGCACCTATAAGTCACTCCTATGGCAGGCCTTAACAATCCTGAAGGCAGAGTGCTTGGTTTTATGTGAGATGGTGCTCTAGCATGAGCTGAGCCTGTCTGCAGCTTTCGGAACCATGTCCTTGTAGCTGTTCTATGATATAGCCATACCATATACTCTTAAGTGCATTATAATCCTCGCGGTTATTGCTAACTTTGGTTTGGCTTTATCAAAACATGTTGTGTAAGGTGTCATACGCTTTGGAATACTACCCCCTCGCCAGTTCTGGCGACAGGGGTAGCATTCCACCCCTCTAGAGGGAGAAGACATGTTGTTCCTACTAATCCCGGTTAAAGTTAACCAGAGCCTCAGCATCACAAAATGGATGCTGCTGCCACAGACACAAGTCTGACCTCCTGCTGCTGGGAGTCCTTCCAGCGAGGGAGGCTTGGATAATAGGTTTCCTGTCTTGGGAGGTGCTAGCACCACCCCAGACAGGCCATAGTGTATTGGGGCAGGGAGGGCTGAATGAAATGAGACACTGCCTGGGGCACACAAGGTGTCCCATGCATAGTCCAGTTCAAACCAGTGCTGGGGCACTCCAGCCCCAGCTCTGGAGCGAAACTGGACAAAGGGAAAGGGGTGTAACCACCCCTTCCCTGGTCCCACCCATAGGAGGGACCTAGCAGGTAAAGCAGCCCCTAAATTTGGTATATAGGTAGGAGCTGAGTCACAAGACTTTAGATTTATCCTGACTGAAACTTGAAACGAAACTCTGGAACTTCGACATTCTACTTGACATAGAAGACTGAAGAATCTCCCTTGTGGTCAAGGAGTGACCACCCTGTGCAAGCAGGCACTATCAAGCGATCAATGGTTTGCTTTGTCGACGCTCTCGCCGGAGCCCGAGCACAGAGCCTGACAAGACCCGGACTTCCAGACTTCCAACAGCCCGATACACAGTCACAGCAGAGCTGAGACCCGTGGAGGCGACGAGAGACGTGGGACCGGCCATCTTGGAAAGCCAGCAAATTACTTTCCGTGCAACTTCTGAGGCACCCTCGAAGTTGTGCATTGGGGATTGAGAAGCCCCATCCCCGAGCACCAACTGCACCGAAGATCAGCCCTCCACGCTCCACGAGTTCTGCGTGGGGCCCTTCTGCATTTTCCTGCTTGACGCATCTGTCCGGTCACTTGCCCGTTGGCTAGTGGCCTCTGTGACGACGAACCATTTGATTTACACTGCTGGTCTGGTTGCTCCAGACTGGCCCTTGCTTCCCTAAAAAGGAGAAGTCCATCAGACCTTGCTGGTCTGATCCTTAAGCCATCTTCGATTCCTGCGTGGGTTGCCTTTGCCAAGGCTTGTTGACTCCAATCCAGAAGCCGACACCGCCGACAGCGAGAACCTTCGTAGGACAGTCTGTATCCAGCTCCTGGTTGTCGTCGACACCTCCTGGTCCACGTGGCTGCAGAGACAAGCTTCACGACATCACCTGATTGGTTCGCGACATCGCCTGGTTCCTTCCTGGTCACTGGCTAGTGACCCAGACTCTGTCCCCTCTGCTTTCAGGTACTCTTCATCCTCGATCCGCCCTTGGATCCACCCAGACACTTCCCTCCTCGTCGCCTACAGCATCTTTCTTCAAGGCTCCATAGGATTCAGCGACTAAACCCGACACACTTTGACACCTATGCACCCGCTTCCTGTTAGTGAGGTAACGCGAGTACTCCGGTGCTCCTGTGGGTATTTACTATCTTAGTGTCTAACTTTCAAGTAGCTTTCTCCTTGTCCATCCGGAAGTGACCTAAAAGAACTAGTTTCCAATTCTTTCGTTCCCATTATAACTCTATGGTAACTTGCGTGCGTGTAAAGTCACTGCACGCGCATCCCGTGGGCCTCCTGCTCCCTATCCTTTGGTAGTACAGCGTAGCCCCAGCGATTCTCCAGGCCCTAGGGGTATCCTTTGTCCGTGATGTGGTTCTTATACCACTATTTTAGTATATGGTTCGAGGTGCCCCTAGGGCATTACTGTGTTTTGTGCAACTTATTGTATTATAATTGAGTATCTTGTTATGTGCTTGTGCCTCTGACCTTATAAAGAGTTCAGAGGATTGTGTTAGAAATAAATACATATATATTTTGATATACAACCTGTGTGGTGTCCTTTCACTTGTTATTAAAGGGGTTACATATGGTAAAACCGCTGGCTTCACATGCCCTCTTGAGTTTAGCCTAAGACTGCTTTGTCCATGCTACCACTAGGATAGCTGGTCTATAAGGTTGACTTTACAACCATCACCATAAGGGTTGTTTGGACTGGTGCAAGTTGCTCACTAGAATAGTGAACATCATATACCAGGCCAACTTCTCTCACCTAGGCCTCCTGGCCACAATGGATCTAACACCAGGGCGGAACTCTTGACTTGGAAACGACATTCGCTTTCCTGGCTGGGTAGGCTGGCTGCAGTCAAGATGATCTAACTTCCTCGCATTCTGTTTGTGATACAAACCCTACAGCTGCAGCCTCCCCTATCAGTTCTGGCTAAAATGCAACATTTCATAGCTGACTTCATTTGGGGTGGGAAGAGGGCCCGTATGGCCGACACTCATACATACTTGAAACAGTCAGCTGGGGGCTTATAAATCCTGCACCTAGAAAGATATTACCAGGTGGCCCAGCTGCGCTGCATGGTGGCGTGGTACAGGCTCACCTCTGAAAAACACTGCTGCTTCATTGTTCGGGAGAATGCAGAAATCCATATCTGGGAGGTTCCCTGACCCCCCCAAAACCACCGCCCTGCAGGGGGGGATACATCTCGCCGATACTTAGAGCCACGATGGGATTATGGGACAAGGTGCAAGACACATGACATCTCTCCACACACACTTCCCCTCTGACCACCTTTATAGGCCACCCAGACTTCCCCCCGGCTAGTACGGGGTTAGCTATATTAAATGGCAGGAGGCTAATTGTAAGAGGATTGGTGACCTCTTCAACGTTGACAGGGTGATGGACTCCGCCCAGCTTCACTCTGGCTACAGTCTCCCTGAGGAGGCCTATTGGCAATGCATGGCCTTTAGGCACTGGGTCTTACAACCAACATGCTAGTCACCAACTAACACACTTTGAGAAATGATTCATAACACACACCTCGGACAAGTGCCTGCTCTCCGATATATATATACTTCTTCTTACTTACACCAGCACAACATACCAAATCCACAGCACAGCGCAGATGGGAATCTGAGTGTGAACGCAAATTCTCCCCTAAGGAGTCGCAGGATATTATACACAGGGCCAGGGCCTCTTCCTGCAGTACATCCGGAAAAAGAAATGTTTCTTAAAATAGCACACTCCTGGTATTACACTCCGGCTAGGGTGGCCAGCTGGAAACCCCTGGGAGAACCGCTTTGTTGGCATCGCTGCGGTCTGGAGGGTATCCTCACACACATGCTGTGGCAATGCCCAAAAGTCCAGGGAGTTTGAGAGGCAGTACTGACCGACATAAACACTATCTACGACATGGATCTTCCTTTGGTTCCCTAGCTATAAACTATTAGGCCTACCAAATGCTTTAACCTACCCTCTTAGGTCCTGCCAGGGGAGTGCTATCACCCTGTCCTTGTGGGAGGCCAAGCAGCTCTTACTGGCTAGATGGGGTTCAGAAAGTGGAGAAGTGAGCCTCAATGGTTAGAGCGGCAGACCCTGATGCAGAGGTCTGGCCTGGGACCAGGGTTCAATTCCCGCCTCGGCGGGTCTTGGGCTCAATTTCCTTGGACCTGATAATTCTCACCTCGTGCCTATTCTAATCATGGGTCCCACTCTGCAACTCTGGGCAATAGCTTGCTTAATCTCCAAAACGGCCCCAACAGCGCTGGGATGCCTGGCTTCACATTGGAGGTGCCCAGGAGTGGACATTTCACAGGGAAAAGCCAGGAAGGGTTACACAGCGGTATGCGTACAGCGCCAGGAAACCCCGGTTGGGGTATAAGTGCGCTTTACAAGAACAAATTCATTTCAAATTAATTTCAAAGTATTCTGACTCGACTCGACCGGATACACAAGCTATGGGACGTGTTGGGCATGGAAAAACTTACGGTGAGCATTACGCACACCCTACCACACTTTGAGAGGATATGGGTTCAACCATGGACATTTTAGTGACAGAGTTTATGAACCAACCTGCCCAAGGTATATGCAAGTTGTTTGACTCACTGGTAGTGCTCAGGTGTGTGAGTGACCCCCCCCCCTATGTTATGCATCCATTCCCCGCTAACCAGAGCTCATGCTCCTCCTGACTGTCGGGGTGCCCTCTTTCCTCTTCTTACTTTAGATCATCCCTGCATTATACTTTGTCTCTTTCTCTTATCCCTTTGTAATGGTTTTTTTTCTGCTCCCCACCGGCGGTTGGATGTAGGTGGTTGCTGTTGTTCTCGAATATAATCCAATAAAAAGATTTAAACCATAAAACATGGGTATTCAAAGGTCCTCACGTGGTCCCAATACATAGGAGTGCATGTAGCAATACAGAAGTTATCAGAGGGCTTTACACGAGCACCAGTTACATTACAGACAGACGCATTCATTGTTTTTGTTGGACACGGGGCGATTAAGTGATTTGCCCAGAATCACAGGATGTTGAGCGTCCATGTCAAGACTCAACCCCGAGGGCCACCCCTCTAGCCGTTAGGCTACACCCTCTCCCCATAATGTAGTGAAAATAAGTAAAACTTGTTTACATAATGTCATTGCTGAATTTGTGAAAGTTGAATAGGGTCATAATGAAATCAGCGCATCTTGTACCAGACCTTTAAAGTTTATCTAAGCGTTTTCTTTTTTTTTTTACAATAGGGTTTGTATAATTTTGCTCTGTGTTTATACATTTGGGAGGACTTCTGCTAGTAGGATTAACCCAATGCCCTACATCCAGTCAAAACATACCTCCCACGTGAGAAGTAAAAAAATAGGAAGTAAACAATAACAGCCCACCCACCATACAGGCACATAGGGCCATAGCTAGCAGGAGAATCCCCGCTAGTAATACCCTCCAAGTAAGCGTTGCGTTTTCCACCATCTTACCAGCAGCGACCTGGGGTGAAGGCAAAGCAAAACAAGCTTCCAATAGCAGGAAACTATGAAAATAGTGCTGATAAACAACCTGATGGGCGGCTAAGTGTAAGGCCAATTGTAATTGGGCCGGCCCGTGGGAGTAAACTAGAGGCAGAAGGGCGGGATAATGAAGGAGGATTTAGCCACTGGTAAGCAGGCAGTATAGAAGAATGATCGAAGCAGCCAATCAGAGGTGATGGGCAGACTTACAGCCCACAGTGCAGAGACAGCATATCTCACAGAGCAGCGCATGCACTGCTTATGCTCGACCTAAAAAAAACAGGAGAATTCTAGTATCCACCCCTCCTGGGTGCCATATATTAATTTGAATTGTATTCTTATACATAATTAATTAAAATCATTGCACAAAAGAATAAACTGTTTTTCTATGATTAATACTAAAAACAATAAAACAGTACTGTCAAATATCAAGACTAAGCATTTTGTTTATAGCTTTTGGGTCAAATAATTTTCAATTCTATTAAAGACACAGAGGAGAGGGTTATTCTGTTCTTACTTTACTGAAAAAATACAGCCGCCAATCAAGTTACAGTAAACATTATAGTAAACACAACAAAACGTTTTTTCCCATGGTCTGCCATATGGCATCAGCTCCCTTTCCGTTGATCAGGACATGGGAATGTCTATAAAACCTGCTGTCCTCATTGTCCTTCCTCTTTCTTTATCAGAATCCTCGCCAAAAAACGAACCACAACATTTGCAAAAACAACGATCCAGAAAACCCTGCTGACGTCACTGATCTTTTCCTATTTTCAAGGGATCTGACATCCAGTTGCTTACTGCGACGGAAAGCAGAATCTTCCTAAATGGACAGCTCAACCACACCTACACCTACACCTACACCGAACCCAGTACTTTAACCTTGTTTGCAGTCCGATTAATTATATCACGGGTAATACCTCTGGAAAATCGGGGGGCGCTAACAAAAGGCAGAGAAATTGGGCTAAGTTCTCTTCTGAGAACTTTCGTACCGCCCTGGCTCAGGGTGGGCCCCCGGGAGGATTAGGCTCTGAGATTGATGGTGCCTGTGAGGCTTTGGACCATCGCATTCAGTTAGCTTTGGACAGGACAGCGCCTTGGTCTAGCATGGGCCCCACACGGCGAACCAAATCTGCCGTATGGTATAATGCTGAATTAAGGGAGGCCAAGACTGTTTGTTAGCTACTGGAGAGAAGCTGGAGAAATGGTTACCTGCCAGCCCCGGAGAGGGCATATAAATCTAGCCTCAAGATGTACCATGCCTTGATAAGGAAAAACCGCTCCGCCTACTATGCAGAGCGGATTGATAAGGCGCATTGTTCTGCCAAATAACTGTTCCTTGTATATAAAGAGTTGTCCTCACTGGCCT
The DNA here is from genome assembly GCF_964261635.1 of Lissotriton helveticus. Classification (NCBI taxonomy): domain Eukaryota; kingdom Metazoa; phylum Chordata; class Amphibia; order Caudata; family Salamandridae; genus Lissotriton; species Lissotriton helveticus. The sequence continues at coordinate 246,126,232 of NC_136059.1, read as the reverse complement.
CTATTGGGGAACCAGAGACTGGCTCTGCGGAATCTTGTAATCAGATAGCAGAATTTTTTTCCAACAAAGTGAAGGATATTTACTCAACCTTTCCGAAGGAGGCTAGGGTTAGATCTGGTAGTGAGGAGACACCTATGGGTGGGTTAATGGAAAAAGAATGCCTGAAGGTGTTCAGGGTTCCTGATGATGACTTGCTGCATAAAGTAGCTAGGGGTGTGAAATCTGGCTCACCTAAAGACCCCGCTCCAGCTAAAATCCTGAGAGGAAATATTGAGGCCTTAGCAGCTTATATTAGATACCTGTTAGAGCTGTCTTTTGGATCTGGCATGGTGCCGATAACCTGGAAAGAAGCAGTGGTTCTTCCACTAAAGAAAAAGCCACAGATTAGTATGAATCAGCTGAGTAATCTGCGTCCCATATCACTCCTTCCATACTTTGCTAAAATAGCTGAAAAGTTTGTTACTCAGCAACTGACAGCTCACATTGAAACACATAGGCTCTTACATCCATCACAGGCGGGTTTCCGAGCCTGCCACTCTACGGAGTCAGCTTTGCTCTTCTCCACAGAGACCTTACGGAGACATGTGGACAAGGGTCATACCACGGCACTGATTCTCCTTGATCTCAGTGCTCTGGGTCTGAGGAAGGGTGGAGTGGTAGGGAAGGCATGGGATTGGCTGGAATCATTTCTCCACAAGCGTAGTTTTCGTATTGAGCAAGGGTCCCATAGGTCTAAGGCTATTAACCTGGATCAAGGGGTTCCACAAGGCTCCAGCCTGAGCCCTATCCTTTTTAATCTTTATGTGGCGCTAATAACTGAGCAATATGGAGTGGAAGTGGTGACTTACACAGATGATATGCAGCTGGTTGTGGCTTTGACACAGCCTGCTGAGCGCGCAGCCAGCAATTTTGCGTCTTGTCTCCAAGACCTTGCTGGCTAGATGGCCGATAATTGTCTCAGACTGAACAGTGATAAAACAGATGTGCTGATTGTGGGTAAGACTCCGTCAGTCTGGACATCGGCCTGGTGGCCCCAGTCACTGGGTCCTTTACCTGTGCCTAAGGATCAAGTTAAAAATCTTGGAATCTGGATCGATTCTAAAATATCTTATGAGTATCACACCAGACGTGTGTCCGGAACTTGATTCGGCATTCTGCGTAGTCTTAGAAAGACGTTGGATCTGCTCCCTGTTACAGCTAGGAAGGCCCTAGTCCATGCTTTGGTTACTTCCAGGCTGGACTATGGAATGTCCTCTATTTGGGAGCTAATGTGAAATGTCTACAGAGACTACAATATATCCAGAATGCTGCTGCCCGCCTGGTGTTGATGCTACCTAAAAGAGCCGCCTCAAAAAAAGCCTTGGAATCGCTGCACTGGCTGCCCATTAGGGAGCGTGTCCTGTTTAAAGCCCTCTGTGTTAGTCACAGGATTGCGCAGGGGAAAGGTCCGAGCTTCCTTCGCAATCTGCTAACATCGTACACCCCGACTTGGCTGCTGCGATCGCAAGAGGCTGGCATGATGCAGGTTCCCAAAATTAGAAGGGCCAGAATGGGAGGAAGATCCTTCCGTTTTTTGGCTGCCCGGCGCTGGAATGCCCTACCCCTTAGGCTTCGTGTGGAAACCTCTGAGGTTGTTTTCGTAAAGAACTAAAAACCTATTTATTCCCTAGGGACTAGTTTTATTGGGGCGGGCTGGGGGAGGCTGTAACAGTTTGGTGGTTGGGGGCCAGTGACTAGCAAGGGGACACACTGGCTAGTGTAACCAGGCGCTGTATAAGCTCAGGATTATTATTATTATTATTATTATCCTGCGAAAAAAATACGCAGTCCGTAATATCACTTAACATTTTTCTAATCTATTAACAAGGTTGAGTAATATGAATAACAGTGCACTCGAACATATGAGGTTAATCAAATAAGCATTAAATAGAATACAGTAAGACATATACAGGTGGGATAATACCTTCATGTCCTCACTAGAATTTGAAAATTCTTTGATATGCAAGCTATTCAATTTTTTATTTTATGTCAGGACCGTAGGCTTCAGATTATGATTTTTCAAAGCTAACCCACAACAACAGAAGCAACATCAACAAATGGTTTTTGATAGAACACTTTAAAGGTCGAGTCTGAAGACCAATCAGTAGCCGCCACAATGTCTTGAAACCATGACCCCAACAAGTAAGACTTAAAGGCCATCGCGCCTCTCATTGAATTTCCACCAGATAAGGAAGTGTCTATACCTGTCTCTGACAACAACAGCTAAACCCAACTGGCCAGAGTGGCTGATTTCAGAGGCCAAAAGTATTTTGTAAGGAAATAAGCAATTGCCCGCCAATGAAGTGGTGTAGCTCCCTGGGGCAATCCTCATAAGCCTTTAACCAGCACACCACGTAGAGTCAACAATTGTCTGGAAAAGCTGGATAAGTTACACAGCAGGAATTTGTCCAAGTACGAGTAGAAACCTTAACAAGCATTTACAATGCAAAGGTCTCGTCTTTGTTAAAGTTAGAGCAATTGGCATTGCTCATGACATTATTTTTGTTTTTAAAACATGTAAATAAATGGCATTGTCATTTACAATGCCAATAGCTTAATCTCTCGCAAATGCAAGACCTATTGCATTTGCACCCACACACACACACAGAGCCACACACAGAGCCACACACAGAGCCACACACAGCGTACCACACAGCGCCACATACAGCCACACACAGCGCCACACACAGCCACACACAACCACACACACACAGCCACACACAGAGCCACACACAGCCACACACAGCCACACCCACACACACACACAGCCACACACACACACAGAGCCACACACACAGAGCCACACCCACACACACACACAGACAGAGCCACACACCCACAGAGCCACTCACACACAGAGCCACACACACACACACACACACACAGAGCAACATATACACAGAGCCACACACACACAGAGTCACACACACACAGAGCCACACACATACACAGAGCCACATACACACACAGAGCCACACACACAGAGACAGAGCCACACACACAGACAGACCCCCACACACAGAAACAGAGCCACACACACACACTGACAGAGCCACACACACACACACAGACAGAGCCACACACACACACACACACAGACAGATCCACACACACACACAGACAGAGCCACACACACACAGACAGAGCCAGCCTAATGGTACTAATAAATGACAATCTTACTACTGCTCTGAACGCATGAGTAAATGAAATGCTAAAGGTGAGTCCCTCAGCTACGCACCTGAGAGCGCCAGTATTGTGGGACACCATGGAGAGACAGTACCACGGACAGAGGTTACTGCACGCATGGTAACCAATGACTGCCTCAGAACCCCTAGAAAAATTCTTCCGTAGTCCGGCACTGCTTTAAATAGCAAACAGCAGTCTGCTGACTTGTTCAGACTTTTTACGTTAATTTTGGACACCATATTAGAAGTGCATCATGGAAACACTGGCCGGGGAGGTGTAGCCGGACCCAATAGGGTCCTGTGTCAAACGCCTCCCAAGTGGGGGAACCCCACAAGCCCGCAAAAAGTGAAGGGGGGTGCTCCGGATTGGGTGCCCAAAACAAGCAGCTAGCCACCCAATCTGAGCAGAGAGGCAAGTGGCAGGGGAGGTTCAAAAAGGGACGTTAGGTTCCTATTGGGACATAGAAACACCCATCTTATTGGAATCACCTCGTTGCTGCCAGAATCGCATTGGAGTTGCTGCACCCTGCTCGTAGAGAAGCCAGAAGGAGTATCGGGAAAGAGGAAGTACGGCGCTGAGCGAACAGCAGGACTTCTGGGCAGTGAGGAAGCAAACCAGCCCGGGCAGCACAGTGGTGGACAGCAAAGGAAATAGCTCTGAACCCGCAGGAACCAGTCCTCGACCTTGAGGGAGCCAGTGGCGGTCACCGACAGACTGGACATCGTGCAACGCTGTGACTAGTTTTCCTGTGGCAACCAGGCAACGAGTGCGGAGCGGCCTGCTCGAGGACGTGGAGATCCTGCAAGATCTTCCTCCTTAGAACTGGGGTGCAGATCCGAGTATCGTCATCGGCAAACTGTGATTGGGGACAGTGTGCACCAGACCCCGTCGCGGCTTGCACAAACCCAGGACAAACGCGGCCAGGCTTATGTGGCAGAGGAGCTTCAGGAGTTTTTTGTCTAGCAGAGCAATTCACACAGCACAGCGAGAGAAAGCCATCAAGCGGAGCCAGAGCACAAAGCCGAGCAATGACCCCGCCCACTAGAGGAAAAGCAAAACAGGCATCCGAGCTATGGCCGGGAGAAGCAGGGAAAGAAAATGATGGCTGCAACGATTGCACTAGCAGTCCATTCTGTGAAGGTTCTACTTAAAGCTCTAGGGAAAACAAACAACGATACAACATAGAATTAGGTAACGGCTAGCTGCCGCTGTCACAATTACACTGCCCCCCCTACCTGCTTTACACAAAGTACCTCTCAAAACCTTTCCACTGCCACAAGCCACCCATTTAAAAGCCCAGTTGAGGCAAAGTAAAATGGCCCGGTTTCGCATCCAATTTAGGGCCATCTCGTATTTATTTATGCGATTTTATATAGCACGTACATTACCAGATGTAAGGCGCTTTACATGAGATGATGTGTAATGGCGACTCGCATCATCTGCAGCGCTGCCGATCCCCAACCCCTGGCGAGTAAAGGCCCAGCTCGGTCTCAGAGGACGCATTGCGCAAATTACAAAGGCATCTATAGCCTTGCTCGGCCGTAGAGTAAATGGCACCACCCTCACCTCCTCCTCCTATTCTAACACCCGCTCCTCGGTTTCCAGGAACCCCGGAAACGATCGCTGCTGATCCAAGCCCCAGGCACGTAGGGGATGCCCATGATCCGATTTCAGACTGGGGGGCGTGTTTTTCTTTCTCTCCTCTTCTCCATTGGCTGGAGGAGAGGAGAGAAAGAAACGAAAAAAACAAGCCCCTCAATCCAAAAAGGACGGGGCTTACAGCGAAAAGAGAACGTCACAAAGACCTCTTCTCCAATGGCTGGCCGCCGTTTAGGAGGCCAGCCAATGGAGAAGAGGGGCGGGCATTACCTCGCTACGGAGAGACATAAAATCTCGCCAACGAGACTGCGCATGTGCGCAGCCTACGCTAGCTGAGACCTAAAAACCACCCCAGAAGGTGAAACAAATCCATCTGTTAAGTCCAGAGCACTAACATCTGAAACACTACTGCATGAAATGAGGCACAGAAGTATCATAAGCTTCGCTGATCATTTTTTCTTGGTGAGACCTTCATTAGCTGGCCAGGATCTCAAAAATCTAAAGACTACATCCACATCCCACAAGACCAAATATTTTGGTTTGGGAGGTCTTAACAAATGGATGCCACAATACAATTTACAAACTAAGAGGTGTTCACCTACCGGTTTACCATTCAGCGGCTGATGACCTTCAGAAATAGCAGAGGAAAAATGATTGGGTGATCTATAAGCCAATCCTAGGTCTTCCAGTTGTAAAAGGAAATTGAGTATCAGATACAAATCTGCACTCATGGGATCAACACCCTGTTCGTTGCACCAACAAACCCAATGCTTCCACGCTGAAGCATATCGTTTGTGGGTGCTGGGAGCCCAGGATTGCTTGAGATATAGAAGGACGCATGCTCTGAAAGACCGGGCATTGCCAACATTTCCCAAAACCCTCCAAGCCATCAACACCAGCCGGCCTGACAGAATTAGAGGATGAGGAAACCCTATGGTCCTGGAAGGATGGATTTGGAACTTGAGTCTCACACATTTCCAACAATAAAGGGAACCAGGACTGACCTCTCCAATAAGGCGTCTCTAAAACCAGCTCTGCCATTTGGCATAACATTTGAGAAATTACTCTCGAGATCATGATGGAGGGGGGAATCACATAATAATATTCCCCTGCCATTTCTGGAAGAAACCCCCCGAGCTCACCGCTAGAGGATATGGCCTCCAGCGAAAAAAGCGATTGGAAGTGGTGAATTCAGACGGGAGGCAAAGAGATCCACCACACCTGGACCCCACTGCTGGTTGAGACATTGGAAAACTCCAGCGTGCATCCTCAAGTCACTCAAATCGCTCAGCAAATGGGAATTCCAGTCTGCTGCCACATACGTCTTCCCTGGGATGTACTCTACTATCATAGAAATCTTGCGTTGGCGACAACAGTGCCAAAAATCCTTGGCAATTTCTGTCAGGTGGCAGGACCTGGTACCCCCAACTTGTTGATGTATCTCACAGCAGACGTTGTCGATCTGCAAGAGGATACAGCATTGAGTCTTGTGAGGGGATAACATCTTGTGTCGCGTGGCCCATGGCGACATTGTCGTCTTCACAAAGTTATCATGAGCTCTGCAGACATTACACGGCTTTGCGCGTGTTACTACATGGCTTTATTTTTGCAAGACTTTGTTTGTAGGTTTGTCTGCTGTCTGCTGCATGCATTCTTTGCCAGTTCCTGGGATTTAGTCTGAACATTGTGAGCAAGGTCGATAAACATTGCCCCTTGTTATTCTGTTCTGGTCAGGCCCTAGCACCTAGACAAAACATCCATTGCAGTTGTTGTTTGGAACTCACACTTTGGTATTAGGGGGATACATGCATAGGGAACACACACTTGGAAAGGGACCTTTCTAGGGAGAAGAGCGAGACAGCACCTATGATGTAGAACTACCATCTATAGTCTAAGGTATGGGGTTTCCAGCCAAAACCCAGAGATCTTCTAATATCTAATAATACTGCTTCTTAGCAATGGGAGGGAGGTTGGGCTCTATTGTCTTTTCACAATGACATCTCCCTTTATGATTAATGGACCAGCTACTATGCTGACTGTATTTGTATTCTGTATTTTCCAGCTTGTTGTGGCAAGTATACCGCATGTTAGAGCACATTAGTCAAAATAAATATTTTAAACTGTTTCATGTCTATTTCAGATTTTATCACGGACAGGTGCAAGAGTGCAAGTGAAAGGGTGTGTCTTGCAACCCCGATTCCTGAGAGATTCAGGAGTGTTGTGTTCTGATGTATCTAATCACTTGTTTCTCTGTGAGTGAGTGGGAGGGCAAGTGAGACACTATAGCTAGTCGGTTCTGGGCTCATGGGTACTAAGGTGGTAGGATGAATCAGTCCCTAATCACTAAGGTCCCATAATCCTACACATAGTTCTGTGCTTGGGCAGAATCCCCGCAACATGGCTCCGCCAACGTTTGTTCTGGTACTTATTCACGAAACCCCTGAGTAGCATGTGTGCTTGTCCACAATACCCTCTCACCGGTTTGTGGAGGCATCAGTGGTGGGGGGACTTAGCCTCCTATATTTGTATATTTATAGGTTTTTCAAGCTTGAAGTGTAAAAGGATTTTATACCCTATTTTGCACAACCGTTTCCCTTGTTTCTTTGTCCCATTTCTGATATGTCACAACCTGTCGCTATTGCAGCGCATAACCACGCGGCAGTTACAGCTTACTTAACTTAACACGGAGTCCCCAATGCAGGGGCTACCTTTATTTTTGTTATCGATGCGGACCCGGCTTACCGCTTTGAGGTTTTTTATTCTTGGGTTACATTTCCCGCGGGAGATGGGAATTATAATTTGTTTCATGAATATACAAGAGCTGCTAATCCAGCAGCTTATCGTCCTTATGCATTAATTGAAGTTCCTTTGAAGTCCTGGGAGCATACCATTTGGTTTAATGGCCCCCTTCCTCACCCCGTATCTATTGTTCGTATGGGTCCCTTATCTATCGATAGAGCCACTTAGCCTGTTTTGGCTGGTTTTACACCGTATCCAATTTATCTTAATCTTACTGTCGCAGAGCTACGTCTGGTATATACACATAGGCTGTCCTGTTTTAGGTTTAAACCTATAATAACTGATAAAACCCCACCGAAAGAGAAAAATCTCCCACTAGTGTAAACATATAAACACTGTAAAAACACTTCCACAAACTAAATGCCATTCACAAAGAGGAAAAGAGGGGTGACAGTCATATTTATTTCTTCCTTAATGGGCCAATACAGTGTAACTTTGTTATACAAGGTAGCTACAAGAAAGACTGGGCTAACATTATTCTGCTTGAGTTATGTTGTTTCGGGATGTTGCTAAAATACTATTTCTTCTTCCTTTTGCTTTTGTTCAGTTTTGTGGTCTTTGGTCTTAAGATGCTGATTTAGAAGCATGTTTTAGGTCTTGTTTAAAATGTTATAATCTGTAGAGAATCAGGAAATATCAAAATCATATTTGATATTTTGGCTATGTTTGCTTCTTTCACAGATAGGTAAAATGGCTGGATTCATAAGAATCTTTCCCACTATGTACCATCACATTTACCCACAGAGAATGGGTAAAAACCCTTCATACATCAGCCCCCTTTTCTAGTGAGTCAGTATTAATAGTAGGTGAACTGCCAAACACCCCAGGCTTTTAAACATTCAATGCAGGGTGTAGTGACAGGCATACGTGAAAAGAGTACTGTCACCAAGCATCTGGGATAGTGGTGAAAACATGCCATTAGACTTTTGGAAAACACGGAATGCAGTGTGTGACGGAGTCCCGGCGTCCCCCCCCCCAGGATTCTTTCCCCCTGAGCCTTTACCTCATCCCGGGGTCGTCCACACGAACACTTGCCGTCCAAACCCTCGGGTCCGCACCCGTGCCGGAACCATAACATTGACCCACAGTCCCCCGCCTCTCTCTCTATTACAGGAGCCAATCACGGACCTACAATCACCGGAAGCACTACGCCTTGACCCCGGAAGTCCCGCCTTGGAGGAAGCATCGGAACCAGTGAAAAGCAACCCGAACAGTGGAGGCGGGGTCGGAGAATCGTGGCAGGATACTCAGGCTGGATCTGGAGACGGAGACGGAGGAGAGGAGCCAACCGAAGCAGACGAGTGGTCGGAGGAGTGGTGGAACCCTTAAGGAGGAAGCTGAAGAGCGGCCGTGGCTCACCTGGAGAGCTACGGCAGACCGCGTGAGTACCGTTAACCGCCCCTTGAGCGCGCTAGGTGCTCTCTGTACATATTGTATATAATCTCCACACTTGTAGGCACTTATCACTTAGAATAAACACTGTAACGTACTGTAAAGCATTATCACCGTGCACGGCCCGGTCCCCCGTCACGTCCTGAACACCCTTGTTGATTCACTATCTTTGTCCTTGCCTACCGACCCTCTTTCCCGTACCTCCTTCCCTCACAACTCCTTCCGCTCCGCCCTTTCACCTCCCGGTGTTGGTAGTGGCATACTCGCTGAGTCCCTGTTCGGACTAACGGTCCCTCTCTCTCTTCTTGCCCTCCGAGGTCTCTCCACCAACAACGAAGACCGAGCACCCGGCAAGGACCATCCGAAGGGAGCTACACCCCCACAGACGCCGGATCCGAACATCAGGAGTCCGCTGTATTCATCTCTTGCGTGACTGTTGTACTGCGAATAAAACCCCTAACTATAGCACACTATCTCCGGCCTCCTTGCCTGATTTACCGGCCCGCGGACACCCCACGACCACACAGTGTCACTTGGAATGCTGCTGCAAAAAGTTCTTACCAAGTTCAACAAAGATTGGAGTGATATTGTTTGTATTTGCAGTGAGTCAGCCAGGTATATGAAAATGTTGTGTGATGACCTGTTAAAATCAATACCGGGGCTGAAGTACTTCTCTGTAAGAGATCCTTGCCACTTATTAGATGGTATGCTGAAAGCATCTTTACAATCTTCAGAGTTAATGAAGAAAGCTATTGACTCTTTAGCCCATTCTGGTGCACTGTTTTGTTATGTGCAGGAACTAAAATGCAAATATTTCTCATTTTGTGCTTTGTGTGGCATCAAAGAAAGAGTCATCCCAACGGTGTCACTTAGCTGGTGGTTCTCAGTCCCAGAGGCTGTGTATGCTATATTATCCATGTGGCAACCGTTTACAGATTTTCAGGTCTCGCCTGATTCAGCGCATGCGCTGGTCTGGTCGAGACATTTAGTCAGTAGCTTTTCGAAGTGCTGACAAAGGCTGCTTTTCCCGGCCACCAGCTTGCGATTACGCGCACAAGCGCGCCCGTGAATCCCCTCTCTTACCCTCTCCCTCCTGTCACTTTCTCAGCAGTGCGGCCATTGCTTGTTTCAGAAGGCATTGGACACACCTGTGCAAGAGAATCTGAGGGGCCGCTGACCACGAGGCATGGCTCAAACTACACTACAGCCACAATCTATTACATAGTCCTGGGCTGAAATACACCCGTCAGGGAGGCAGGACCCTATGCACAGGGTGACCAGGGTGGGGCCTCCTACCCCCACTCCACGCCTCAGACCGGAAGAGGTCTTCACTGCAGCCCTTCTGGCGCAGTCTGAGTATACGTCTGTTGTCACTGCCCTGAGTCCCTACATCTTATGACTGTCTGTCCGGGGACCCATCGAACTGAAGATCAAGAATCCGTCAGTGTCCGCCGCAGCTCCACCCGCCCCATGGCATACTTCTAGGCGTTAGAGCATCATGTGCACCAAACCATGGAACGACAGTCCCATCGCTTTCCCGCCTCGTGCTGGGGGCACTTTGAAGTGGCAGCGAAGCGGAACAAGCACTTCATTTCTCCCTCCTGTACAACAATCCATGAAGGAGCAGAGACCTACCTCTTCACCCCGCACCTGCCGGCAGCCAACTGACCTTGGCACTCACTGTTCGGAACAGCCACCTTTTCGTTCCGCCCTGCCCCACCCTCCATTCTACCCTGCAGTAAAATCTACTTCCTTCCCTTCATGCATGTACTTTCATGGAGCTGTGTAAACAGATTTGCGTTCCACATGTAGCCCTGGTTTACCTAGTGCGTGTAACCATTTCCTCATTTTATTTAAAGCACCCTATGACCCTCTTGGGCAAAGCAGGCGCTACGTAAATAACCCTAACACAGTGAAATAATTGGAAAGCGGCATATTTTCATACAGCCTGGTTCCTCTGAGAGATGGCAGAGGTAGGCAAGAGTCAATGACAATTCTCTGGGAGCACATTTATATGTTAACTTTGCAATGTAAAGGCCTTTAACACAGATGTGGAGAAAGAGGCACAGAAATACAACGAGGGTAGTTTGCCATTTTGAGAGACAAGAGTTGGGGGCATTAGACCATTTAGTGCCTCTGACGATAACATCCTATTATCGCTAAACAGATTATCACTTGCTCTAAAAAAGCTGGGTAAGAAGGTGTATCAGGAAATGATAAAACATTGCTTCCTAGTTAGTCATTGTCAATGTAACCCGCACTAACAACACAATCCGTTCTAAACCCCTCATTCAGGTCTCTCATCCCTTAAATTTACTTGTGACTCAGTAAAAGCCTTTGGAAAGAACTTGGGTTCTTTTTAGATTGATTTCTGGACTATTTAGGACAATCATAATATAACCTCCAGCCTCATAATCATTAACAGAGGTAATATGCTGGAACAGTTAAAAAGCTTAAAGCAACCTGAACAATATAATCTGAGGATCTTCACTTTATCCGACTTTTTTATTTATTTTATTTTATTTGGTGCAAATTGAGGGAACAGTACTATATGTCCAAATTTCACACTTACAAAACGGGACTGAATAATAGAGAAGAGTGGGAAAGAATCCTTTAATAATGAATACTGAATAAGAAGTGAGATTATGAGTCAATTAGCAAATACTGAAAATAGGTGTAGGAAATGGTTTTTGAGTAGTAATATATAATATGTATGAGTGCCCATCAACTCTGTTACGGTCACAATAGAATATTCCCATGAATATTTTCATTCCAATTGAACCAGTCAGGTAGGGTGGCTAAACGGAATAGTAGAGTAAAATTAAATTTACTCGATAAAAAGCCTTCTCCACTCTAAATTGACGGCATGGAAGGCATAATTAAACAGGCTTAAAATAAGACTGAGATTCCACGCTTATTATTACCCCTTTTTTCACTAACCAAATATAACGGACTTTTGGGTAAAAGATATATAAAAAACAGAATGTAGAGCATAGATTGCAATAATATGACACATACTTGGAGGTATAATCGGGGGTTAATAGAATTTTTAGAATACAACTTGATCATCATGTGGGGTTCTGAATAGTAATATAAATATTAATATTCCCCACTAAGGATGTAGGATAACATAAGGACTGACCTTCGTCCTTCGTTCCCACTTCAAAATGGACGGCGATTGTTTACACATTTAACTATATATACCCAAAACATGTGTATACAGAATAACCCGACCCGAATAGGTCTATATGGGCCATATAAAATTTGTAATGGAGCCAAGAAACAGCCACTGTAGAGTAGGGTTGAGAATACGATAAATGGTTTTCGTTTCTTATTCCCGTTTCAAGATGGCGGCCGCGTTTAGAATTGGCCGAAATACATCGAGTTCAGGTAAAGAATTAATTGATGCTAAACCTGGCTCACTAAAACAGAGGCGCTTAATAAAATAAACAATAAATTCTCCAAATACAGATAAGGAGAAATGACAGCAGGCTTCCTAATTAATTTTAATTATATTTCCGGCATAACGAACACGGACAATAAGAGCAGGTCTTTAGAAAACACATTTCTATAGGATCACTAATAAATAGACAAAAAATAGTACAGGAGCCCATAAGTCCGCAACAAACGACTTGAGGGTGTGAAGTACATGAACAAAAACACACTACAAGATGGCGATGGGTTTGCTCTATCCATCCTTAAGCACATTCTAATCATCAATAATACCAAACAGGTGTTGAAAATCTACCAATTAAGGATAGTATAAATACCACACACAGATTAAGAGCTAGTCATTCGAAACCAACCTTGGGAGGAGGAGGACGCCACGCAGATCAGCTACCAGCTAGAAGTAAGTAAGAGAAGGGTTTCTCCACCAAAAACTTTAGCAGCAACTACAGATAGAAACTAGCTCTAATATAGAAAAAGTAGTGAATTTTATACTCTATTATTTTCTCTAGAGTGAACAGCTAATTTTAAAAAAAGCTCAATGAAAGTGACCCTTGATTCCATGATGAATACATGCAAGAGTTAACCGCTAAAAAGATTCCTGTCTACACAGAGGTAAGGAAACCATCACTGAATATCAGCTCTTAGAGTGAGGCTAGTAAAAATAAAACAGAATAAATTAAAGATCAACCAGCAATATTATTTGTCCTGCAGTGAAAGTGGTGGACGGAATAACATAAGGTAGCTCCCAGAGGCGTCCCCCCAACTACTACAACGATCAAGGAAATAGGATCGGTAAGCTTGGGAAAAGATATCTTTTTAAATTTTTTAATAATTTTTAAATACATTTTTGTAAAAAACCAAAGATGTGAGTGAGGGACAATCACATGCAACATAAAAGTGAATCTTCACCTTAGAGAAATTATAATTTAACTGTGATGATTCTTAACCTGGCCAATTTGAAGTAGTAAAACCAATGAGAGATGGAGAGAATGTTAGATAAATAAAAATAATAAATTTCTGAAAAATCGGAATGTGTGTAATTTACTAACAAAGAGACCACCTTTGTAATACAAATGTATCCTTGCAATAGGATTGAAGTTGGTCCATTTTCTTCAAAACCCGAGGAAAGTTTTTCAACACATCACAGAAATAAGGTAGAGTTACACATGAATGCTCCTTGAAAATATAACACTCCCTGAATAAATTGAGCTAACTTAAAACTAGACATATCTTTCCTATAGTAGAAAAGAATGAAAGCAACATGAGCAGAGGGATACGTGCTCATAAAAACCTATAACATCGAAACCAGGAAAGACTAAACCTGGGTAAGTTAAAGACAACGATGGGCTGTAAAGAATAATACTGGACATAATGGCCTAGAATAATAACAATAATATAAACAAATCTTTTTGGCACGAAAAGCTAATCGTTTGCCTATTCATGTCAAGAAAACAAAACTAAGACATGGACACTAGACTAGTGATTACAATAATCCACTATACTCTCGCTAAAGATATGAGAATATAGTAACGTACGATCTGGGATTGCCAAGTGTTCGGGGTTACCAAATAGAGGGATAATAGTTTAAATATGTGATATAAATCTAAGTGCAACTGTGAAAAAATCTGGACCTAACGATATGTATTATGATCTGTTTTTTAGAAAATATTAAGCTGTGAACGAGTCCTTGAAGAAGGTGCAGAATAGAAAAAAAGCACCGAAACGCCGCGTCGACATTTTCGTTCTTGTAACAATTCATTGTTTTATGAATATGACTATGTAATGTTTATGTTTAAGTACCAAATCAGTGAAGTTTTAAATGTTTTTTAATTATTCCTTGTTAAACTTTTTTTAAATGCATGAATAAAATTGTGTATATGATTTGTACATACCACTACCTAAGATTACTTATTCTAATAAATGTATGAAAATGCTTTAACTAACAAGTATGCCTCATGGTTTTAATGATATCTTTATGGTCCATACATATTTAGGTGTAAATTTGGTAATCAGCGTAACACTGCAACCCATTCCTTTATTGCAAAACATCCCCTAGTTGGGATCTTAAGTATTACTGACTCCCAGGAGAAGGAACCCTCTTTTTGTTAGATTGTTGACCCAATCCTTTTTCTGCCAGAAAGGGTAACTCCCTATATACATTGTTGAATTTTTATAAAGCGCGGACATTACATTACAAACTAAAAATGAAGGTTACATAAACACAAAATCCAACAAAGCACACAGTAGAGAGGAATGTACAGAATAAAAAATAAAAAAAATACACATTTACAATGAGTGAACTTCCAAGAGGGGCCTGAGCATGACAGTATTAGTTATGAAAGTGTCTTTGAAAGAGGAGTGATTTGAGATCAGCTTTGAAGATCCGGGTAGAGGAGGTGGCACGGAGCAATGGGGGAAGTGAGTTCCAGATTCTCACCGCATTGCCTGAGAAGGATTGTGCCATTGATCTTTCCCTTTTGAAGATGGGGGGCTCAAGCAGAAGCTTTTCCGCATTGCGCGAGGGTCGCGAGCCTCCAGACAATTTCAGTTTGCTTGCCAGGTAACGAGGGGAGGACGTGTGCAAGGCTTAATGAGTGATGCAGGCAGTTTTGTAGATAGATCTTGCCTTGATCAGAAGCCATCGAAGAGAGGACAGGATAGGAGTAATGTGGTGACTTCGTTTAGACCCTGTAATGAAGCGAGCTGCTGAATGAAGGATGGATTTGAGAGGGGAGAGGTGAGATTTAGGTAGGCCCGTCAGAAGAGAATTGCATTAATCCACTCTTGAGAGAACCAGCGATTGTACCAAGGTTTTTAAGTCTTTCTCCTGGAAAAAAGACGGATCCCCACAGAAGGTGCAACTGGTATTGTGTGTTCTTGGCAATAGAGTTGATGTGGGAGATTAGGTTGAGTTTTTTGTCAAGTATGACACCTAGGGATTTCACGCTGTCGACAATGATGGGTTTGTTGTTGAGTAAGTTCAACTGATACATCCACGATTGAATGGGAGGAGGTGAGAAAGAGGTAGAAAGGAGGAGGAATTCAGTTTTGGCGGGATTTAGAATGAGTTGGTGAGCTAACAACCAGTTGTGAATGGAGTTGAGAGTAGAGTTGAGTAGTGAGAGATCGTGTGCGAAAGACACCTTGAGGTAGATTTGAGTGTCATCCGCATAAAGATGGTAATGGATCCCAGATTTGCTCAGGAGGTTCCCCAATGGTTCCAGGTAGAGATTAAACAAGGCGGGTGCCAGGATAGAACCTTGAGGGATGCCTTGACCTACAGCTAATGGAGATGAAAGATTGTTCGCTATCTTAATCATTTGGAATCTGTCCGAGAGGAAAGAAGCAAACCATTTCAGCACTGTGCCATCCAATCGCATTCTCTGTTGAAGAGTGTTAAGGAGGGTGCTATGATTAACAGTGTCAAAGGCTGACGCAGGCCTAGAAACTAGAACAGTTTAACATGTATTACAAGAAAAAACACAGGTTCACGATTGAATTTACAATAAATAAGAGGCCAGCTTGAAGGTATGGGATCAGTGTTATAAGCAGAAAGTGTCAAGACCCTTCGTCTAAATGACCGCTCCAGGCCCATGGCAGGGGCACACAGTGGTATGCCGCTGAATTTTCATGACCTGGAAGATCTTGCATCACATGAGATAGATACCTTCTTGTAGTGAAATAAACACAGCTGGGAATAGATGAGAATGGTAAGTCATCCCCGGAAGTAAAGTGAGCCCTTATAGAAAAGAGTAATGTAGAAGATGTTTGGATTATCAAACCATTTAGTCACTATAGGTACCACCTTGCTCCCATGAACAAAGTTCAACATAACTTTAACTAGCAATCAGCAAGCAAATTTCAAGCTCGGATCAGGGAATGTTGCTGGCATCCGCACACAAGTGCTGGAGTGGTAGGTGATGGCTTGCTGGAATTATTCATCATGTTATCGGTATGTCTATGTTCTTATGTTGTTTTACTGGTTGTTGTCTGCTTGGAAACCTGTTGTTTTCTCTCTAGTGGATTCACCCATGGCCTATCTCTCCTGGATGAGGTTGTTATTTCTTTACATGATGCCTTGACTATTGTAAAGCGCTGTGATACACGCAAGGGTGATGTTCGCACAATATAAAACTTTATCAATAAATAAATTAAAAAATATTAGTCTAGGACAAGGAACTGGACCCACTCATAATTTTGTTGTCCAGGCGAAGTTTGCAAATAAGGGACAGATGGGTCAAGCAGAGGACTGGTGGGTCTAGAAACATCACACTGGACATCATGGTGATGTGATCTAAACCTCCACCAAGGGTGTTTTGGCACATGATCAGTTTTACAAATACAACTGTTATCTAACATGAACGTTTTCATACGTAATGTCTCTTATTCCCAACATCTTCTTAGTTTGGCAAAGATCTGTCCTCAGTTGAAATAGCCTTCCTGGTGGAGGGCAATCCATCCCTCTTCATGATTATTGCTGGGGATATTATTGCCAACTTGTTTCAGAAGCGGTAGGATCAGCAAGAATAATTATGTTAGATGAATCATTCGCGCTGAGTGCTGATAATGTGTGCTACTTTAAAAACTGAGCTAGAGGGCTTTTTATTGTTTTTAATGTTCTGTGGGGAATTCTGGCAATTTGTGTCTTTGTAAATCCCTTGGCTTGCACATCTCGGTGGCGTTGAGCGCTGATTGGCTGCCAAAGGGCCAATAAGACGCAACGGGAGGTGCCCGTTGTTGCCCACCGTCTATTTGAATTCCATCCAATGCGTACATGCAGCGGGCGCGCCGCTGGCGCGCCAAAGGCAAGTCCGTCTGCGCCCGTCCACGCCGGACCGCTGCCAGCGGCCATCCACTCTGCCCAGAACCAAGACGATAGGTATGTTTCTACTCGCTCGGAGTTGTTATCTTTGGATACCAGGGGCGGCCTTAGGCATGTGCAAGCTGTGCACCTGCACAGGGCCACCAAACCCCATGGGCCACCACGCCAATATATATCCTTAATATAATAATCCTCTGAGGATGGATACATATTTGCTTGACGGCCCCTGGCAGGCATTTGGCGGCCTCTGTCTCTGTTCCACTTCCAAACACCCTGACCCCCCCCCACTCTTCACTGGCCTCTGTGCTCCGCCCTGCCCGGGCCCCCTCTTCCGGGGCCCCCTACCTACGCTCCCTGCCCAGGGCCGCCATGAGCCTAGAGCCGTCCCTGTTGGATACTGATTGTTCGAGTTGTCCAAAGCATGCCTGGATCTTGCCTGTGGAATTCTTTCAGTGTGATTACTGTTGCTCAGCTTTTAAAATGATTGGCAGAGGGATCTCTTCTTTTAATTCAACTGAGGTTAGATTTCTGAGCTTAAACTGTCGGTCCCTTGTTAAACATCATGCTGAGATATGTGACCTTTCAATGGATGAACGGCCGGATGGCCTATTCTTAACTGAAACGTGGTTAACTCAGGACTCAGGTGCAGTGTCCTGGTTGGCGCTCCCTGCGGGCTACTCTATGTATCAACTTAACCGCCCTGTGAATCGAGGTGGCGCCTTTGCAATAATTCTTAAAGAGCCTTTTACATGTAGCTTTAGGAGGGAGGAGATTCCGGATTGTGAAAGTGCTTTTTTAAAAATTACTCTGAATTGTAACTTTACAGTTTCTGGGTTGCTTATCTACCGCCCTCCAGGGCCATCAAAACATGGAGGGAAGCCCTAATGAATAAAGTTTTCATACTTGCGTGTAAATCAACAAACTTTACCATTTTGGGCGATCTAATTAATCTAATTAATTAAACCTCCATTTAGAAGATAGTGATAAATCTGATATTGCCTGTTTTCTGGCAGATTTGGAGGCCTGTCAATTGACACAACGGGTGGCAGATAGCACACATATCGCTGGGCATTTGCTGGACCCTATCTTTTCTAATTTGGACACTATAATTGTGTTTCCGTCGCTCCCTCTGGTCTGGACTGACCATTTCCTGGTCTCCTTCTCCCTTTGTTGGCGGGGGAAATCTGTCCCAATTCCTGCACGGGCTGTGATGAAACGTCCGTGGCATAAATGGGATGCCAGTTTATTCTCAGATATGTTGTTAAAATCCAAGCCACAATTTTCTTCGAATATAGTGGCATCGGACTCTCTTTTCCGGGATTGGCTGTTACAAGCCATAGACATATGCATCCCCGAAAAATGTTGTTCTCGGAAAAAACTGGGCCCCTCGTACCCATGGTTTAATGAAACCCCGGGTAATGCTAAAAAGGCTTGTAAACAATTAGAGCGATTGTGGAGGCGTGCTTACGATACTGAGGCCAAAAACAAATATCAGGCCTCTATTAAATCATATCATAGGCTGATTCGGAAAACCAGAGCAGACTACATTGCGGCTAAAATCTTGGAGAGTAATAACCCTCCTAAAATGATTTTCTCCCTGTTAAAAAAGATGCAACATTCCAATGAGAAAGTTGATTCTCCAATTTCTTCCAACACTCAGTGTGAGGAACTAGCTGATGATTTTTTTGTGCGTAAAGTAGAGATCATTTATAACAACCTGCCAACCGTCCCCCTTCCAGCAGCCGGCTTGCCTATTAATCGCCCAGCTGAGTTTGAGGACAGGTTAAATGTCTCTAAAACAACTTTGAGCTCCTTTTCCCTCCACGAAATTGAAGTTTTGTGCTTTAAAATTAAATCAGGCTCTCCAGCTGATCCGCTGAGACCAGATCAGCTTCGTCTAGTTCTTAACTCAATCTCTAAAGCAATAAGGGTATTGGTTAATTTGTCTCTGTCCTCTGCTTCACTTTCGGCAACCTGCAAGCATGCAAAAGTTTTACCTCTTTTAAAGAAGCCGTCTCTGGAGCCATCGGACCCGAGCAACTTCCGGCTGATCTCCCAGCTCCCTTTCTTAGCTAAGGTTACTGAGTTATATGTTAACATGGTTCTGGCGGAATTGGTGGAGCACGATAAAACGCTGGAACCCTCACAAAATGGTTTGTGTCCTTGTCATAGTACAGAATTAGCACTGTTGCCAGTGACCGAGGATATCCGTAGCTGCCTAGATGTTGCGAACTCGGCGGCCTTAATTCTGTTGGATTTAAGTGCCGCCTTCGACACTGTTTCCCATGACATTCTTCTAGGTCGTCTACATGATATTGGAGTCAGGGGGTCGGCTTTGGCGTGGTTCCAGTCCTTCTTGGAAGGCAGAACTTTTCAAGTGGTGGTACCACCTTTTCACTCTCAGGAGCATGCCAGCAAGTATGGGGTTCCTCAGGGCTCGATATTGAGCCCTGTGCTTTTCAACATCTATGTGCAACCCCTAGCTTTGTTAGCAAAAAGTAGAGGGTTGTCATTGGTTTCTTATGCCGATGACACCCAGCTAGTTATCGCCTTCTCTAAAGAGTGTCAAGACAATCTTTTTAAATTTGGAGAGGACCTTCTAGCTATTTCTGACTGGATGACGGCAAACTGTCTATAGCTGAATGCCGCCAACTCTGAAATTCTGGTGATGGGTAGAGACAGGGCCCTCTGGTCGGAAAAGTGGTGGCCTGAGAAATTAAAACCCTCATCTTTGTTAAAGAAGGCAGTAAAGAACTTGGGCATCTTGATTGATAGCAACCTTTCATTTGACGCACAATCAAAAGCCTTAGCAGGATCATGTTTCGGTCTCCTGAGAGGGTTGAAACCGCTACTTGGTTATTTTTCTCCTAAGGTTCGTCAAACTATTCTTCAAGCTACAATTCTATTGAGACTTGATTATGGGAATTTGCTTTATCTAGGTGCCAACAAATCCTGTATTTCTCGTCTCCAAAGAATCCAGAATGTGGCAGCGCATGCTCTGTTTGCATTTCCCAAATCTTGTTCAGTTGCGAACCTTCTGCCTAAATTCCACTGGCTGCAGATAGCTAAAAGAATCCACTTTAAGACGTTGTCTGTAGCCCACAACATTTTGTCACATAAAAGACCACCGATCTTAGCGGATCTTCTGGTCCAATATGTGCCTAATCGCCCTCTGCCCTCGGCCAACTCTGGCTCAGTTTGTATTCCTCGCTTCCAAAGAGCCAGAGCGGGTGGCCGCTCTTTCAAGGTCCAGGCAGCATATTTGTGGAATTCTCTTCCGATTTCCATCAGAGGCCTTCAGAACCATCTAGCATTTTGAAAGGCCGTAAAGACCTGGCTTTTCCCTGCATAGGCCACTTACTTGGGTTGGAGTGGCACAGTGTCATTTGTTGGGGTAGCGCTGGGACGCCTCGTCACTGGGGCAGCTATGTGCTGTATAAAATGTTTAAATAAATAAAATATATTGGCATCACATTCTCAGGGGCAAAGGAAGCGTATATAAAAGGCTCTCTGAAAGTTTTGGTAAAGGAGATGTAAGGTTTAAGGTAGGCATAGCCAATACTGTGTAGTGCTTTGAAGGAATGATTGAGGGGTTTGAACTGTGCACGTTTGTGGATCAGGAGCCAATGGAGCTCTTTGAGGTTCAGCTTAATGTGAGTGCTGCATGGGAGGTTGAGGGGAATTCTTGATGCCAAAATCTGGTGAGCTGCTTGATGGTTTTGGCATCCTTGGTGTTTCTGTAATCCTGAGTTCTAGTGAAGACGGTGTGTGTGTCAGTCTTGCTAGTGCTGCAAACTAAAACCTCAGAATCAAATTTATGAAAGATTTGTCAGCGGTTAGGGTTAGTGCTGTTTGTCTGAAGCAATTAAAATCAATGATCGCTGCAAATTCCGGGGCATGATACATTAAGGGGTGGGGGCCTACAAAACGGATCCAGATAACCATATTGCGCTTGGAGCCTGGAAGCCGTGTACCATGGACCATCATTCTAGCACTAACGGGGACTACCTACAAGGAGAGGAGTAGATTTTCTCTTATTGCTGCTCTATTAACAATTATTGTTTTGTAGCATTTACATAGTGTTACGTACCCCACTGTGAGAAGATAGGGTGCATTATCAGACGGGTAGCAAGTTGCACAATGGGAGAATGTGTGGTTGACAGAGGGTTGTATTTGTTGTGGTCCTATGAGGGAAGCATGTGTCGGTGTAATGCACGAATCACCAGACAGGTTCTTGTATCTTGTCTTGGGGATTGTATCTACCAGTTACATAGAGGGTGTGTGAGTGAGAGGCACACAAATTAAAATTATATGTAGTACTAAAGCATATAGCAGCTACACAGCATCAGCCTAGCCAGAGGGGCAGCAGGCGCTGCATGCATGTAAACCAAAGAAAAAAGGTGGGGCATCAGAGAAGGTACCATGATACATATGTTAACATGCACAAGGTAAAGATGGTGTCAAATGTATCAAATAATGCCATATGGGCAAGAATGAGAGTTGGTAACTTGAGCAATAGCCATGAACCTTTTTTAAAGGCAGGTATAGTACCTGCTGCTGTACAAACTCTTCACGAAGGACAAAAGAAGCGGAGGAGGAGCCATGCTTGACAATTCGAGCAGAAATTAGAAAATCTTCAAAGGTCCAGATGGTGCACAGACATAATATCGACTCCAAAATATCGTCTGGACAGAATATCGAGTTTTAAATATCGTTTGGAGAAAATATCGACTAGACAGAATATCGACAGCCAAAATATCGTTTTTAAGGTAAGTGAAGTAATATCGACTGTAAATAATATAGACAGTGAAAATATCCAAGTATATAATCTAGATAGTAAAAAATATAGTTTTTTAAATAATATTTAATTATTTATAGTGTGTTTATGTTATAATATGTGTGAAAAGTGTCAATTTATTTTATTATTTTTTTTAATTAATTATTTTTTTAATTATTGTGTAATTTAATTCTGTAGCGGGTTGTGGGTTTATAGGGGAATATGGTGGGAAGTAATTTAATTATAATTAATTAAATATGTAAATTTATTAATTGGTAGTAATAATTAATTAATTGGTAATTAAATAATATATGTTAATTATTTAAAATTTAATTGGTAATTAATTTTATTTAATTGATTAATTGCTAATTATGTCAATTAAAATAATGTATTTTCTCTAGCGGGTTGTGGGTTTATAGGGGAATAGGGTGGGAAGTAATTTAATTATAATTAATTAAATATGTTAATTTAATAATTGGTAGTAATATTTAATTAATTGTTAATTAAAAAATGTTTGTTAATTAATTAAAATGTAATTGGTAATTAATTTTATTTAATTGATTAATTGCTAATTATGTTAAATGAAAGGGGTATTTTTAGGGTTCAGGGTCAGTTTTCAGTTTTTGGGTAAAGGGGTATTTTTAGGGTTCAGGGTCAGTTTTCAGTTTTTGGGTAAAGGGGTATTTTTAGGGTTCAGGGTCAGTTTTCAGTTTTTGGGTAAAGGGGTATTTTTAGGGTTCAGGGTCAGTTTTTAGTTTTTGGGTAAAGGGGTATTTTTAGGGTTCAGGGTCAGTTTTCAGTTTTTGGGTAAAGGGGTATTTTTAGGGTTCAGGGTCAGTTTTCAGTTTTTGGGTAAAGGGGTATTTTTAGGGTTCAGGGTCAGTTTTTAGTTTTTGGGTAAAGGGGTATTTTTAGGGTTCAGGGTCAGTTTTCAGTTTTTGGGTAAAGGGGTATTTTTAGGGTTCAGGGTCAGTTTTCAGTTTTTGGGTAAAGGGGTATTTTTAGGGTTCAGGGTCAGTTTTCAGTTTTTGGGTAAAGGGGTATTTTTAGGGTTCAGGGTCAGTTTTGGGTTTTTGGGGTACATATACAATATTGCCTATTATTTAATTAAATGTTGTTACTATATATATATGTTTTAAGAAATATGATTAAAAATATTTTTTTTTTTAACTTTCATTAAATATTTAATTATTAAAAGTTATTTTAAGTATTGTTAATTATATTTTAGTAATTAATTTTTTATATTAATGTAATTAAACATTGTTTTTAGTAAAGTCGATATTTTTTACAACGATATTTTTGTAAACGATATTTTGTAGTCGATATTTTTGTACTTACCTGTTTGTACATACAAACTCGATATTTTTGTAGTAGATATTTTCACCTCGATATTTTGGGTACTCGATATTGTGGTAGTCGATATTCTTTCAGTGATCCGGTCCAGATATGACCTCCTTGCACAAGGCCAAAATAAGCCAACATTTTGAGCAGGGGTTTGTGTGCTCATGCTCCAAAGGCATATGAGCCCCTGTCAGTCAAACCCTAATAGGGTACTGGCTCAGAACAGAACCAGACCTGCACTTCCACATGTGACAGTGAGTGCCTTTTTTTAAGATCGCAGACACAGTTGTTAGTTTTACATAAGTGGCATAATGTACTAATGTGAGACATCTCCACATACACTTTTTTGAATTTTGCAGCTACTGTATCATATGTTTATATTCGGTTTGTTACTGTATATGCATACATAATATTTTCATGCATGAGCTCTCACAGCCAAGACAGACCCTAGGCAGGGCTACAGCTTGGCTCGCCCTATTAGTTTGCTTGGGCACCCAACTCTATTTGTAAAACTGGTTTAGTACATGGAGCCGTCAGTCATTTGATAAAATGATTTGTATAAGGCGAGGACTGAAGCCATGGAGCCCTGCTTACATGCACCGATTTGCCAACTCTACCACGAAGGCTTCGCGTAGCACAGACTATAGAAAAGTGTGTCCAGTGAAAATACATTTCAAATATGTGATCCCAGGACAGGATCTCCATGCCATTGTGGTTTATCCTTCTAAGTCAGCCTCTTTTGCAATGGAGGAAAGGTTTGGGTTTGGTTCAGCCTTCTAAGTCAGCCTTATTTGCAATGGACTCGGGAGAACTCTGGCACAGGTCCATTTTTAGGTTGAGCCTGGGACATGCAGTATCTGATCTATGGGCATTGATCACACCTCTTGCTTTCCATTGGTTCCTTTGTATGCTTTTAAAAATGTCCTTCCTTTCAGTGGTTAATTGTATCTTTTGTCCCGTCTTTCAGTGGGTGCAGGGCAGAAACAAGAGAGTTTGGATACATGGTGGGCTGGGCTTTCTGTTTTTACTTTTACTGTTATTCAACAAGTGTTTCATTTTTACTATAATTCTATCAATTGAATAAGTATCAAAAATGTTTTATCTTTTGTATTGTGCAAGGTTTTTTTTAAAACCATGCAATAAAGTTTTTTTTTTTTTACAGAGTGGTTCCCGTCCCTGGCGACAGGACCGTTACGTGTAGTAGTGCTCTTCGGTTTGATTTCATTACGTAGTTGGTCTTCTTTTTCAGTTTTTAAAAATTGTGAACAGCTCTTCAAGCACGTTCGCGTGTTGACGAAGGAACACCAGCAGCAGCAGTACGCCCTCTATATGAAGCACCTGAAACTACGGCATGTTTGAGTTAAGTAGCTTGGAGCTAAGGTGACCATCTTATCTTAATATTTTTTTTTACATAAACAGACCCTTGTATGTTAGTTATAATATAAAAGATAGCATTTGCTTCAATAGCGTGGCTGTGAGACAGGCATTTAAATCGGCATTCTCTCCTACCATATAAAGGGTGTATGTACTTAGTATGTGTTTTGCAACAAACTTAGCCCGAGAGCATTAAAAGCATTTTACACGTGAAGCAGAACTTTTATACTTGAAAGCATATTTTTGTCTTTTTATGGCACAGGGGAATGTAGCCATTTGCCCAGTATCACAGGAAGTTGACCCGGCACTCGGATTTGACCTTCGCCTGCCACAAAAACAAACTAGCATTTGCAATGCAATAGTCACACGAGTTTGAGTTATTGGCATTGTAAATGACAATGCCTTTTATTTATGTTTTGGGTTTTAAAACATAAATAAAAGGTATTGTCATTTACAATACTTACAGCTTAAACTGTCACAAATGCGACACCTATGGTATTGCAATAAAGGGCCTTCTCGACCGTTTGTAAATTGTTATTATAGGAGGAAGAGACCGGCCTGCGACGTCTTCAAAGTAGTGATAAATAGTGCAGTGAAGAAGATTTGTAAGTATCGTAGATTACACAGACACAAAGTGTGAAGTGAGAGTTACATATGATCCAAGCTATAAACACTAACAAAGCACTCCAACATCTTTCGCTCTGTGATTACACTGTCGCGGTTCAGGAGGAAGGACGGGAGGGGGGCTATTTCCTGCCCTCTCCGTGATTTGAGTGTGCACTGTGGCATTGCGTAATGTCATTGCTATCTTTGGCCTAATAAAAAACACTCCATATGTAGTAGGGCCCTATCTTCACCTCCTGGTGCAGGGCGGGCTGTGCTTTATGGCAGGCATGGAGGGAGGGATGGATGGTCTCGGCAGCAGCTGCAGCCTCGTACAGTGCCCCTGCTATTACTAGTGCGAGAAAGGAGCTGAGGTGGTTGTATTGGTGGTGGTGGTATTGGTGGTGGTAGTGGTTTTGGTGGTGGTGGTAGTATTGGTGGTGGTGGTAGTTTTGGTGGTGATATTGGTGGTAGTATTGGTATTGGTGGTGGTGGTACTCGTATTGGTGGTGTCGGTATTGCCAGTATTGTTATTGATGGTGGTGGTACTAGTATTGGTGTTGGTGGTATTGGTGGTGGTGGTATTGGAATTGGTGTGAGCTCAGTACCACTTCAGGACCAGTCAGCTTTCCTCAGCACCACCTGTGCATCACTCGGCAGGACCTGATCCCACCACCACACCAGCACAGCACCACCTACGCATCACTCAACGCAGGTGCAGCACCAGCACAGCACCACCTCAGCACCACACAGCACCAGCGCAGCACCACCACTGCATCACCGCAGTGCCAACGCAGCACCAGTGAATCAATGCAACACTACCTTAGCACCAGTGCAGCACCACCTCAACATCAGCACCATCTCAGCATCAGCACAGCACCACCTGCACATCAGTGCACCAGCGCAGCCCCATCTCAGCAGCGATTCAGCACCAACACAGCACCACCTCAGCGCAGCACCAACTCAGCATGCCTCAGCACCACCTAAGTATCATTCAGCATCACCTCTGCACCAGCACACTACAACCTCAACATCATACCAGTCCACCCTCGGAATCTGGCATCTGTGGATTCTCCCCCAGTGTCCGTCTGCTGGTCGCGTTGTAATTCAGGTACTATTTCCCAACCTTCACTTTATCATTATTTATGTCCACCACCCTCCCGCCATATATAAAAAAAACTATAGCAGGCAAGCATTAGAACAGCAAGAAGAAGTTGGCAACATTGCAAGGACAGAAAAACTTGAAGACATAGTATATGGCAATTCTTTTTTTAATAGGGTTGTTCATTTGTACATGATGTCTACTTTGTGATATATAAGGTAAAAAATGCTTATTATCACTTTATTGTAACTTTTCAACATGCTGCACAGCAGTCACACTGCTCTACAACATAGCTTAAAGACATTGGCAAACCCAATAGCTCTGACTAAACACTTATAAGGTCCCAAATGCGAGACCTATTGGCTATGCCAATGCTTGTTTGCTGAGGGATGATGTCAAAGCTAAGAAATGAGAGGCTCTTTGTTCACATATTGATAGTGATGTGAAAAAAGTACACTACTGCATTCTTAGATTTTTACAGGAAACCCTGACTCCTGAAGTGGACATAAAAAGAAAACTGGGGTCTGAAAACACCCTTGTCTACTAAGTGCTCAGCATAATTAGAGTTGATGTGAAACATCTCCTTGAGAATAGGCTAGGCAACGCTTTTAGTGACTTTGGCACTGCAACATGTTTCATGTTAGAGTGCTTGCCAATTGGTAAGCAAAGAAATGTTGAGGAGCTATTCAGGAACTTTTATTTTACAATGTATCAGAAATGGCTTGCAATGATACATAGAAATGTCCCTTTACCAGCCATTGCATTTGAAGTAAAGGAAGCCTCGCTGTGGTACACAAGTTCTAGATCCCTTCCGTAAAGGGGAATTTTCTCCGGAATTTCAAAAGTGCTGCTTAATTTTTGACCACTTCAATAACTCTGAGGGCATATATTCCCAGTTCAACGCATATGTTGCAGAACCTGTACCAGAGAATTGCAATCTTTAGGTGCACCAGTCCAGGCATAGAAAGCTATGTCAGTGGCCAGAGTTAGCAAATTGTGTAGTGGTTGTTTTGGTGTTGCTCGTCTCAAGGGCCATTGTTGAGAGGGCCTTTTCACAGATAAAAGTTTACATGGGGAAGAAAGAAAGAGTGCGCATGACCAAAGACTCACTGAAGAAATATTGTAAGGTGTACAACAATAAGTTTGATTTCTACCTCATATACACTGTACTTACACTGTGTATGTACCATGTATTATCAGTGCAGAAAGCAAGCAATAATACAACAAAACATTCCATAAACACCGGAAAAACACTCTTTTTGTTGTTTTTAATGGCGTGAAAACGTGCACTTCAGGCAGCTCCAGCTGGAGCTGCTCCTCCACCGCCTGGACACGGCAGTGGTCTTGTCATTAGTCCCGTCATAATTAACTCAGTAATGGGCAAGCGTCCTCGTAATCGAGATGACTTACACTGTGCTTCGGCACTCCCTCCATGAGCGTTCTACCAAGTGTTCTGAAGAAGGTACAGGATGAACATGAGGGTGGTCCAGGCCTGGATTTGGGGATGAAGTTAGTGGGTATATTCCCTACTGTCTCTGAGATGATTCTGGCCAACATTAAAGGTGAAGCAGTTTGTTTGCAAGTGCGCCAACGCCTAGCGATGCAGACTGGCAGCAACAGTTGGCGATTATTATTGCGGATATGCATACATCGTTGGGTCGCAATAGTTTGGGAATACGACCATTTGCACAGGCACAAAGTCATCCAGTCTTTCCTAAAAAGGTTTGGAACAAGAATCAGTGGCAGCAACAACAAAAGCCGAGTTCACGTGCTGATTCACCAGCACCTGACACTTCTGAACGTAGATATGATTTGCGTGACCCCTCTAAAATTAAGACACCAGACAGGTTTCAGGTTCCTGATCTGTGTTTTCCTTGTTCCTTTCAGGAATCGGCGGATCAACAATTCGGCAGAGGAGGGCGGCAGGATCGCAGACAAGGTGAGTCCACGCAGACAAGACATGACCTGCAGTGCCAGTTTGACCGCAATTATCGCGCCTCTTTTCAGAAGAAAAAAAGATGCCGCTTTGACTGCAACGTATGCCTCAGCCTGTGAGAACCCTGTTCCTTGACAGGAATTAGGCGGTAACCCTCCTCGACAGCGCAGCAGAGGTTACCATAGTGCGACAGACACTCCTCCAGCACCTGGAGGCAAAAGCAACTGACACTTTTATTACTGTGTAAATAGCTGACACTCGTGTTGCCCCCCCTGATAGGCTTTATGAAATAGGGCTGAAGGTGATATTAAACGCACTATTAAGGCAGTCTTTTGGGATAAACTAACATCTTCTTATGACATTTTGTTAGCGGAGGTTGATTGGCCTCTCCATTTTATTCTTGCTTCCTCTAGAGTGGAGGATGTTATTCTCCGTAGTTTTTTGCAATATGTCTCAGAGGAGGCTAAAATTGCTTATGCATCGGAGTGAAAGCTAGCCCTTGCTCCTGCATTATATTTAAATCAGGCGGGTTGGAACAGAGATTCGCACAAGCATGTAGTTCCTTTGCATTCTACACCGCAGCCCCAACCCCAATACCCAATTAAATGTGATGCTAAAGCATCCGTTGCTGAAATTCTTACCCAGTTGGAATATCAAGGTATGATTGAACCCTGTGTTTCGAGCATGAACAAGCCTCTTTTTCCCATATTGAAACCACACGGTTCATATCGTTTTGTTTTAGATTTCAGACATTTAAATAGTCATGTTCGTACCTTTTCGGTACAGAACACCCATAGCTCTGCACTGGTTAACAATATTGTTCGAAAAAAATGACTTTGGATATTTCTAATGGATTTTTCAGTCACACTTTGGCACTGGAAAGCCATGACTTGACCGCATTTAGCTCGCTGAGCAATCAGAAATGATAGGCGAGATTGCCTATGGGATATAAGAATAACCCTGGCTGTACTTTTTCTTGGTTATGAACTCAATAATGAAGGTAGGGCGTTTGCCCCCCACTTTCTGGAGAAAAGTGCTCAACTGCAACCTCCATCTACACTTAAAAAATTGCAGTCTTTGCTTGGTTTATTAAATTTCGGGAGGACATACATTCCTGATTATGCCCAGCGTATCAAACCATTTTATGCAGTTGACTTCTGGAACACACCGTCTTTGCGGTCTGATCTGATTGCGAGCCACTTCTTGTTAACGAGAGACAATACCACAAATCTGGTCATAAGGATTTACCAGGAGCGTTAGGTTTTACTTACGTGACTTTCAGTGAAGGGGACACGGTTCCCATTGGTTATAAATCACATTTGTATACTCCAGTAGAGATGTGTTTTTCTTCTACTGAAACATTTTTGACTGCTGTACAGATGGCGATTCTAAAGGTACGAAGGCGAGTATTCCAAATTCTAACGCTTTACATCTGTGTTGGATACAATGGGCTGGTTCATTGACATCAGCTGATGTCAATTTTATCTTTGACCCTTTTTGCAGCCACAGTAATTTTTACAATATGAACATGTTCATCCTCCATCATTGTCATTGCTTCCTCTTGAACAGTATAAATGTATTATTTACCCTGATGGTTCTGCATAGGCGGCCATTGGCTCCAAGAATGCTTATTCAGCGGCCTGCGCAATTGTGGCTGGCACAATTGTTGATGGGGACTTTAAATCTTCTTTGGTACATACACAATCCCTTGGGGATTGTATGGCTCAATTGGCCGAGTTCGTGCTTTGGTTTTAGATCCAGAATTTGCTGATCCTGAAGTCCCTACAGTTGTAGTGTGCGATTCCTTTTACTGTGTACAGTCCTTCAATTACAATTTGATCTTCTGGTCACAAAATGATTATCGCGATTCTAAAGGTAGTGCAATAAAGTATAAATTGCTTTGGGTCCGAGTGGCCGCTCTTAAGAAATGTTTGCCGCTCACACATGTTATTCATACGTTAGGACATCAGCGTGTGGGAGCACATGCGGTTGGAAATTCTTTGGCTGATGAGGTAGCTATATCTGCAGTAGCCACTTGTTCAGTAGAAGCAGTCACTAGTTCTATGACTAAAATTGATGATGATGAGGAAAAGGTTATATAATATGATCATGAGTGCAGACATTTTTTTATAAATCCACCTGACTTTGTGCAATGTTGTCTTAGGAATTTTCCATGGACGTGCTGACATTGTGCATTCTTTTGCTCTCAATGCCCTTGGATAAGTACCGAATGGTTGCGGGAATAATTACACCTAGTTAATCATTTGTGCTTCTCTAAAATGTAAAGCCACATTACTTTTCCATTTTAATTTGCAATTAGTCAAGGTCTGGGGTTCTTTCTTACATTAATTACCTTGAAAATGTAGTGTGGTTAGCTATTATTTTTGCATATATAACTGGAAGGAGATTTCCAATGGATTAGGGGTGGGGAGTGGAGTCTGTACGCAGACTTGTTTGAAAAATAGTATAAATATGAAAGGAGAATTCTTTCAGTTGTTCATTACCTTCACTGAACAGGGTTTTCCCTTGTTGGTTTTACACCAGCTTAAGCGTGAATAAACTGCTCTGTTTTTACCTCCGACTACCTGTACTCCTTTGGATTTAAGTGGACAAGAGTGGAATTTTCCAGAGCGAAGAGGTGCCCTTTCCACAAATGGCGTCCGAACGTGGCGCCTCTATGTGGGAAATCCAACAGCATTTGTGTCTGTGGCTGAGGTGACACGACTCACGGCTAACTGATTGCGGGGGCCCCTGCTAATGAGACTGGTTTCTCGCAGCTGCCATCTGAAGTCCCAAACTGTGTCCCTTGGCAACAGGATCTCCCCGGCAGAGGTTCCAAACTAGTCAAGCGAAAGTGGCTGAATTGCAGAGTACAGAGAGTCGGACGTGTTCAGCAAATACCTGGTGAAATTGTTTTGAGTTATTTTATAACAGGCGTTTTGAATTATTGATTAGTTTTTGGTATTGAGAAATGTATTGCATTATATTGGTTGGGTTTTAGGTTGGATCTGATAAATAGGCCTGCATTGATTGAATTGGAAAGTTTTTTCATTTAGATGATCCTTGACTTTAAGGCACAGTGAGCAAACTAATTAAATATATTTCACAGTGTCATTGTTGCTGTTTCATGAGTCCATCGCTGGTTGAGTCCCAACCACTCCCAGTCGAAGGTAGTGCTGCATGGAAGATGATGACAATATATGGGACAGGTGTGAACTTGTGGAACAGACTGTGGCATCGATATACTAAGGGAAATGAGGAATTGAGATGGCAGCTGGATGGTTCATTTGATCTAGATATTTGCATCAATGTTTGTTTGAGAAAAAGGTTAGACAAGTGAGGTGGGACAGTTTTAATAAATGGGAAAACATGCTACAATGTTAGTAATTAAGGAACAAAAAGAGAAGGAATGACAACAGAAAAAGGGAGTGTTGCAGAAAGCCAAAGCATATGATCAATTAAAACAAACTGAAAGTATTGAAGGTATGGACTAAGAGTTTAGAATGACCACTAACAAGACATATGTGACACAAGAGAAACAACGTGAGAACAAGGATAAGGTATAAGAGCGACTATTGGAGAATCCCTTACCATATATCCCACAGGTTCCCATACGTGCCACACAGGCACACGATATACCATTACAGATGGGTCAACAGCAAAAGGCACCTCTAGTACTCATTCCAAATGTACCAATTCTTCCTGCCCCATTACCAGGTCAGCAACTGACTGTCCCACCCAGACAAATACTCAATCCGTCTGCTGTTCAACAGCAGTCACAAGCAGTACAATCGATACCTGCACCAAATGTTTTGACTACCCCTCAGGTACATTGTTTTCCAAGGCTAGTGACTGGACAAACTCCCTCTGCATCCCAATCTGCTGGAACACGCCTGCAGATACTTCACCTTTGATTCACAAGCATAGTGGTAATTTGAGAGATAGGAGTGGAAACTGGAGGGACAGACCTAATACTAGATATTAATTACAGAGATCTGATCCAGAAGAGTTAAAACAGATAGCGCATAGATGGATGGACGACATAAATAATGCCACCATGAATACTATTATGCCAACTGGAAATAGGTTTGATATTTTTTCAGCAAAACTTACTCATTCAATATATGACTGAAAGGATAGAGGACTGGTGGACATGGTGTAATAAAAATACCCCACAAGAAGTGTTACAATTGTGGCATGAAGCGCAATGTCACATGATCCCTTCACCAGATGTCCAACGGGTAATTGAAAATTGTTTGCATTGGGTGTTAAGGTTAGAAGAAAATATCAAAAAGTGAATGGGGAATATCTCATGAGGGAAATACACCCCCTTCCTGCACCCCCTGCTGCTGCTGGCGTGCCTGTTCAGAACCCTATTGCCCAATTTGTTCATACTCCGTGGAGTAGGTATGAATTAACAGCAATAAAAAAGATTTGCCAGACTTTAGAAAAAACCCAAAGGGGTATTAGGAAGCCCTAGCATCAGCCACTAAATTATGTGTAATGACATTCAAGGATTTGGATCTATTTTTTGATGCCTTACTCTCCAGAGAAATGGAATACGTAGACATGATGATGTAGCGCACTTTTGGCATGCTTGGGTACTTTTTGAAAATCGTGACACACAGAGGAGACCAAGAGACAGACCAGATCAACTTATACTTGATTTGCCTGATCTTATTATTGATAAATTGCTACGAAGGGAAGATGTAAATTGGGATAAAATAACAGCTTGTAAACAAAAACCTTCAGAAGAAGTCTCAGACTATTTCACTAGGATGGAGGACATATTCAGGGCTCAGAGTGGTCAGGATTTGGCAACTGTCAAGGGGAAAAGAATGTTTGCTGACAAATTTGTGAATAATTTGATGAAAGAATTAGGAGAGTTGATTAAAGTATTAGAGAGCACCAAGCCAACTAAAGAACCTGCAGATCTTTTGGTAATGGCTACATATTATGAGAATTACCAGAAAGTAAAGAAAAAAAAGAATTATAAGAAAATGAAAGAATTAAAAACAAAGGTTTTGCTACAGCAAGATTCCCAGACAGGGGAAGACAAAGGGGTATGGGAAATATGAGGGGAGGTGGACATGGAAGAGGGGCTGGCAGAGCCTCATCAGCTCCTATGCAGCAACACAGAGCAGGATAAGGCCAAAATCAGTGTGCCTATTGCTTTCTGGAGGGTCATTGGAAGGATGAATGCCCTAGCCTACAGGGCCTAGCAACTGTGGCAAGGGGAAGAGGTACTTCGGTGCCAAGAGGTACAGGGATAGGTGGCACAAATAGACAAGATTTCACCCAGCGTCAGAATGAAAATAGATGTCAGAATTATTTTGATGGCCAACAAGTTGACAGAAGTTTCTATACTGAAGATTTTACTGACTTTGATTGCAATACCTTTGAGTATTCACAATAGGACAGCAATAGAAAGGGTGGCAATAGGGTCATGATTCCAGCTAATTAAGCAGGTCCATATGTCACCATGGATATAGAAGGAGAAGTACGCGATGTCCTTGTTGATACAGGTGCCACTCGCACCTCTGTGGCTCATGAACAATATCTAGGGGCTCCCCTCTCTGGCAGAATGAATACATCAGTGGTATTCTCAGGTATTCCCATCCAGAGCCCCATCTCCAAACCCCTAGATATTAATATAGGTCCCTTCACCACATCTGCCCCATTAGGTCTGGACCTACTGAAAAGACTGAATGCTAAAATTTATTGTTCTCCTGATGATGTCTGTATATCAATAGCCTCTGATAATTTTAGCAAATGTTTTACAATGACAGATGTTAGTCACCTACCACCTGAATTACAGGGAATTGATAAAACGGTCTGGCATCAGGAGATAATGATGTTGGTAATATGGATATAGATCCCATAGGCTAAACATCGTTTACCGCGAAACCAGGAGACCGCATGCCATTATAACGCGGTTGTTACAACAACCGCGTTGTTACAATGCATGCCATTACTCCGCAAGTCAAATCAACGACTTGCTCTAGAGGTCTGTTGCACAGACTGGAGTTGGAATAGTAAATGATACTATTCCAACATCCAGCGCCACCCCTCAAGCAAGTCGTTCTTCCGACCTGCGGAGTAATGGCATGCGTTGTTACAATGCTGTTGTTGTAATGACCACGTTATAATGGCATGCAGTAAAAAAACAAGCGGGGTAACGTGGCATATTCATCCCATAGTAATGACTGTTAAACAAGGTGTTCCCTTACCTTGCATTCCTCAATTCAAAATATACCGGGAGGGAGAGGAAGGTTTCAAAGAGGTCATCTCTGATTTAATACATAAGGGGATAATAAAATAAACAGAAGGCAGCCATTGTAATAGTTATATAATTCCTGTTCTTAGACAAAAACACAGAGGCAATCCATGATAAATATAGACTAGTGATTAATCTTCGAGCTATTAATAAAGTTGTAGTACCCCAATATCCTGTTGTTCCTGACATGAATTCTATTTTTATCATGATTCCGTCTTCAGTCAAATATTTTACTGTGCTTGATTTAAAAAATGCATTTGTGTGTGCCTATTGCTAAAGGAAGTCAATACCTTTTTTCATTTTTATTCCAAGGGCATTCCCTTCAATTTACGCAAGCTCCTCAAGGGTATGCAGAAAGCCCCAGTATATAGAGTCAAGCTTTGAAGAAACAATTAGACCCTTTTACCCCCTCAAAAGACACTGTATTACTCCAATACATTGATGATCTATCAATTGCCTCAGATACAGAGGAAGGTTGTAAGGAGGCAACAGTTAATTTGTTACATCATTTAGCACTCCTAGAACATTCAGTGTCCTTATCTAAAATGCAATATTGTCACCAGGAGGTTGCCTATTTAGGTCACCTCCTGTCAAAGGGGGGTATAAGACTGCACCCACAAAGAATTGATTTGGTACAGAAATTAAACATCCCCCGACTCAATCTGATGTTCGCGCATTTATAGGTATGACTTCCTTTTGAAGGCAGTGGATACCTAACTTCTCTTTAATTGCAAAACCTTTGCTTTGCTCTAACATCTAAGAATATTAGTAACCCATTACCTTGGACTGATGAGTGTGAGCATGCTTTTCAACAACTAAAGAATGATGTATGCAATGCACCTGCTTTGGATAACCCTGATTATGCTAAGGAATTCTGTTTGTTTGTCCAATGGAAATATGGCTGTGTTCTATCCGTTTTAACACAATTCCGTGGGGGGAGGAATAAACCTTTTGCTTATTTTTCCTCCACGTTGGATCCAGTAGCTAAGGCTTTGCCAAATTGTTTGCGCTCAGTAGCATCTGCTGCGGCTGTAGTCAGACAATCTGAAATATATGTTCTAGATCACAATTTGACAGTTATGGTACTGCACGCTGTGGATGTGCTACTAAACCAAACTCAGACCCAGCACCTGACCACTGCACGTTTAACAGGGTATGAGTTAACACGTTTTGCTCCAAATATCATTCTGAAACAATGCAATGTTTTGAACCCAGCCACAGTGCTACCCCTCCCCAGTGATTCAGGGGAAAAACACCATGATTGTATGTTCACCACTGAAGAAGAGACCAAGGGACGGGTAGACCTAACAGATAATCCCATATCTGACCCACAGGGAAAGTTGTTTGTGGATGGTTCATGTTTCAAATTACCGGATGGTACAAACATTGTTGCATATGCCATCACCACTTTGAAAACAGTGGTAGAGTCATATAAAATGCCACAAATGTCAGCACAAGCAGCAGTAGTAATTGCTCTTACACAGGCATGTGAATTGAGTAAAGATCTGATTGTAAATATTTATACTGACAGCAAGTACGCCTTTGGTATTGCCCACTCATTTGGGTGATTATGGAAAGAAAGAGGCTTTTTGACCTCACATGGTACTAAAATACAGCATGGGGAATCAATAGTAAAGTTATTGGATGTTCTGATGTTACCAAAAGAAGTTGCCATTCTTAAATTCAGTGCCCATAAAAAGGTTATTGATAAGATAGGTCAGGGAAATGCTTTTGCAGATGAAACAGCCAGTTCTGAATATAGTTTAAAGTATGTTACAGGCCCAGCTAGATGGGTCACCGAAGTACCAATGTTTAACAATACCTTAGAATATGTTCGAGAGATACAACAGGAAGCTACCATGGAAGAGAAAGAGGCACGGCAGATGTATGGTAGATTAGATGGCACAGGATGTTGGATAGATCTGTCAGAAAAACAAAGTTGATGCTTCCTAATTGTTATGTTAACGCTATAGTTACTATGGCACATAGCGCGGCCCACATTAGTGCCAAAGGAATAGTGAGAACATTTAACCAAGGATGGTTCAACAAACTGATTCCCAGGGTGGCAGAGTCCCATGTCAAAAGATACATGATATGTGCTACTTATATTCCAGGAAAAGGTACCCCAGTCCAGACAGGCCATTTTGCAACCTCAGATTTGCCCTTTGAAGTACTGCAAATGGATTTCATAGAAATGGAACAAGTGGACAAGCTTAAGTATGTCTTAGTGGTGGTTTGCACCTTTGGTAGGTGGGTGGAGGCTTACCCTCTACGAAATAACAAAGCCCTAAGTACTGCAAAAGTACTCCTGAAGGAGTACCTCCCGAGATTTGGCTTGCCCAGAGTTCTTTGGAGCGACAATGGGCCACACTTTATTGGCCCAGTGATGGACCTAGTCTGCAAAGGCTAGCAGATAAGGCAACAGTTTCATGCTGCCCACCATCCACAGGCTGCAGGCCTAGTGGAAAGATACAATTGTATCTTGAAAGGAAAACTGGGAAAGATATGTGATGAAACAAAATTAAAATGGCCTGATGCTTTGCCCATAGCTTTGTTTTTAACCACTTGGGTGTGGGTTTCTTTCCCCCGTGGCGCGGGAGAAATAAACGGCGGGCGGGATTTGGACAGCTCCCGGCCGACGTGCGCACACGCCCAATGTAATGCATGACGGCTGGGAGCTGTCCTGAGCATACAAGGGGTTAACGCGCAATACTCAACACTCGCAAATGCACAATACTGAACACTCGCAAATGTCAGGTAGTTATGGGGAGGCCTGCAAATGTATGGGGTATAGCATTTAAAAAGTTTTGGGGTGAAATAGAATATCCTCTACTTGTTGATTATTGTGAGCAATTGACTAAATAATTGCATTTGATTCATTCACAGGTTCAGGTCATAATCTGAAGCCTGGAGACTGGGTCTTCACCCGCAAATTCCAGAAGAAATCCAGTCTTGAGAAACCGGTGCAAGTGCTACTCGCCACCTAGACAGCTGTTAAGTGCATGGGACACAAACACTGGCTGCATGCCAGCCATTTTAAGAAAGCTCCATTGCCTTTGTTCTATGATCAATGTGTGAAGCAAGGAATTCCTGATTTGGAAAGTGAACAACTTCCACAGCAAGTATCTCTTAATGATGGTGAGCTGGTTGAAGAAGGAGAAGTAGCACATCCAGTGGTCAACTAAACTTCTGTTGAGCCCAAATTGATACCAATACCTCTATTTGAGCATCCGGATTGTGATACGCCTAGGTATAATTTGAGACCTAGGACTGTCAAAAACTATAAACTTTGAATAAAAAAATTATCTCTGGCGAGATAGCAACCCATGCCGGTGGTCAAGACCGCCAACATCTAGACCTGTACATAAGCTTGCCAGTGAAGCTTTGAAGTAAAGGACACTGGGAACTCTTGATGTTCTTTGGTGGAATAGATGGGGATTTTTAGGAGGTCTTAGCCACGGTACTTTGCTTCAGGTTGTTAGGTGTTTTTGATTTGTTTCTCTTTTTTGAAAAGAATAGGCCTGCAGAAACAAGGTTATCTATCCAAAGATGGGAAGAGTAGAAAAGAGAGAAAAAGCATAAAGCATAAAGACAAATATTAGGAGAAGCATCACTCATCAACAACAGGTATTTGAACATCACACACAAATAATACAATCTGGGTAAGACTAGGAGTATTGAACTGAGACCATTTGGGAAATCACCCTCCGATCTGTGGCAGGAGGGGAAGACTCCAGTGTCCAGTATACACTAATTTTGGACCAAGAAAGTGAAAATTGTTGTGTGTCTGTGTCTTCTGATTATAATGCTAGGGTTGTTCTGATAGTTAGAAGAAAACCACCCAGTTTGTAAATCATTGACATCAGTCACCACACCAATACCAGAGCATCAGTACATAAACCATGCCCCTCATAAGCAAGCACACCGCTTGCAATATGTGAATAATACATTCATTCAGGTTTTACATAATGCCCATCCTGGCTATAATGCTACAGATTGTTGGATAAGTGGCTTCCTGACATCTTCAGTCAAAAGAAAGGCACATCTTATTCCTCTACCTTTATCCTACAATGGGACTTCTAGTGCCTGATGGGATTTGAATGTTGCTTCTTATATCAAAGTTACTAATAAAAGTGTACAGAGCCACCTTAGGGGGTCACCTTTATTTTCTATGCTGGCCAAATGCCACTAGAATCTACGGTACCATGGTGGAGAGGGAGGAATTTACAGGCTATGATAACTCCTTTATGTTATTATCCTTTAATGAGAGAAAGCTGTCCAAGGTGGCAATGATACCCATACCTGTGAATGCCCATAACGCCCCCTTTTTTGTTCAAGGTGAAGGGCCCCTTGCTGTTGGGAATAGACTTTCTCCTGTACAGTGATATTCAATTGCACTAGTTCTCCATCATTTGTGGCCTCACAAAACACCTATTTTGTTTATGGAAATCAGGCTTATATCTGGCTCCCTAAAGGATGGTCAGGCAGATGCTTTATTGCATTTACTCTTCCTCCCACTTACCTTGCACCATCTGATTATCATAGGACACATCGACTTAATAAACGGAAAGTACAGGTTGACCAGACCGACACCACGCTGCAGCAATGTATTGATGCAATGAAGGGTCATGTGCCTTTCTGGGGTCCTACGGCCAATAGTGTACAGGTGCGCCAATTGATCACAGTAGTGGAAGCTGTTATTAATGAGAATGCTGGTGCATTCAGTAACATTACTGTAGAAATGCAACCTACCCATTTTGTTTCTCTTCAAAATCGTATTGGTTTGGACATTTTTTTAGCAGGGGTGGTATGCCACTTAATTGGTAGTTCCTGCTGTGTGTATATCCCAGATAACGCTCCTAATGTGAATATGGCCATTCAAAAACTTCACAAAATTGCTGCTGAAATACATCAGGATACTGGAGACTGGACTTGGTCAAGTTGGATTAGAGAAGTACTGCTCACATGGTGTTGGAAACTATTAGTGATAGTCTTGGTTATAGGTGGGATTATTTAGGGGTACTGTCTATGTGTAAATTGTCTTACCATGTGCTGCAGCATGTTCGTTTCAACCTGCAAGCCCCTTCCAGTTTCTGTTCCAAGAAGAAGAAATATGCGATTTAATGAACATTAGTGTTAGTGCCCTCACAGATTAGCCTTCTTACATATGCTCATTTGTTTATTATTTTCTCGGGTAACAACCTTATAATGGAGAATATCTGAAAATGAAGTACTATCATAATATGAGGGGCAAATCCAAATTATTTATTACTGATTCTATAGGTTAGTGATCGTAGGAAATTGGTAAATGTTGAACTCATGTTCTAGGACCATTTGAGGAAAAGGTTATATAATATGAACATGAGTGCAGTTTTTTTTTTTTAATCCACCTAACTTTGTACAACGTTGTCTGAGGAATTTTCCATGTACATGCTGACATTGTGCACTCTTTTCTTTTCATGCCCTTGGAAAAGTATCGAATGGTTGCTAGAATAATGAATAATTTGTGCTTCACTGAAATGTAAAGCCACATTACTTTTCCATTTTAATTTGAAATTAGTTAAGGTCTGGGATTCTTTCTTACATTAATTTCCTTGAAAATGTAGTGTGGTTAGCTATTCTTTTTGTATGTATAACTGGAAGGAAATTTCCAGTGGATTAAGGGAGAGGAGCGGAGACTGTACGGAGACTTGTTTGACATATAGTATAAATATGAAAGGAGAATTATTTCAGCTGTTCATTATTTTCATGAAACAGGGTTTTTGCTTGTTGGTTTTGCACCCGTTTAAGTGTAAATAAACTGCTCTGTGTTACCTCCAACTACCTGTACTCCTTCTGATTTAAGGGGACAAGAGTGGAATTTTCCAGAGCGCAGAGGTTCGCTTTCCACAATGATATTCTGGGGGCCATAGCTGCAACGAAGGAGGGGACGGAGTTCTCCCAAGGTTTCCCTTCACGTTATACACATCACTAGTCTTTTGATCAGGTCCCATTTGCAACTATTCCGTCTGTTGGGTATCGGCTGATTCCCAACAACGACCGCAGACTTTCTTTAATCATTGCCGCACATGAGGGCGTGGCTTCTGACCATGCCGGCATGGCTGCAACAATTTTGCTTTTACAGCAATGTTTTTGGTGGTGTGGTTTATAACAGCACACACTTAAATATGTTCTTTCTTGTGACATCTGTCAGAAAATTAAACCTTCTACTGTTACATGACCACCACCACTCAGCTTTACATTTCAAATCAGCCATTTGGCTGTATTTATCTTGATCACTGCGGTCCTTTGACTTCTGACACTGCCTTTAAATATATATTGGTTGCAGTGGATTCTTGCGCTAGATTCCATTGGTATTGGCCGCAATGCAGTGCTGACGTTCGAACTGTTATAACATATTTGTGTGCCTTTGTCGGTACATTTGCCTGTGACACCTTCCATTCAGACCAAGGTCCGGCTTTTGCTTTTAAGGCTTACCGAGATGCGATGAAGTCTTTGGCGGTGCAGGTGCAATTCTCGTCTCTATATCGGCCTGAGGGCAATTCTATTGTGGAGCGAATGAACCATGACTTAAAGTTATCTTTAACAGCTAGGTTATTAGGTACTGGCAGGGGGTGGCTGACTCATCTTTATGGAGTCAAATGTGCACTTAATAATCTACCTCGAAGATCTCTGTGGGGCGGACCCCATACAAAATGCTCTTTGGCATTAAAATGTTTGTGCCAGACCTTGATGGTCTAGATGTTTGGCGTAGATCACCATTGTGCTGTGTTACAGAATCTACAAAAAACTTGTGACGCCCTGGCGAAAGATAATTTACCCTCATCCACAGCTGATTCCTGTTACCGGCTGGCTTCCTAAAGTTGGAGATCTGGTCCGTGAGAAAATTGAGAACAAAAAGAATTTGGAATTTGGTACTTCATACTGTGCGCCAGTCCCAGTCCTTGGATTCAAGAGAACTCATACTGTGATTTTGCCTCTGCTGCCTGTTTGCAAGGAGAATCGATTAATTTCCATCGAACATGCCAAGTTACACCATATGGCCGATACTGAATAGTATAGCTACAAGCATTCCCCGACGGGATGTTTCACTGCGTCCTATGACTTCTGCCTCCACGACATCTACGTAACAGGAAGGGGAGATGGAGACTTCAATTGATTTGTTGCCTGTTTTACTGTCAACTTCAACCACTGTGGGAAATGAATATGCCGCCCACCGGTCGAAATTATTGTTAATATTCCTGATACTGCAATCCACTCATCTTCAAATAAAGAGCAGCCCCAATTATTTCATCTAGTTTCCAGTGGTTACTATATGGACAGAGATAACTTTTCTTTGAATTCATCTTCATCATCTTCCTTGGACGGACATCTGGCTGGTGCTCACGATGGTTTTCCTCTTCATGTGGATTGGTTTTGTGAGTTTTCTTCCTACTAATAAGTGGCTATTACTTACCTGAACACTCTGCTGTACACTTGGTAGACGGAGTATTGGCCCCTCACACTTCATCTCATAAAATGAAAAGGGATGAAGCCATGGTTAATATTTCAGAGTTTCCTATTGTTGATTTTTTTATTTTTTATTATAAAATAGACCTTTATTGTCCAACATACATTGTACACAGCATTTAGCTTACAACCCAGCCGGACCAGCTGCGAGGAATGAAGCATTGCATTAGAAATGGTAATTAAACACAGCTTTAAGGCCGACAACCCTGGGGTTCGGCAGCACACGTTAACATTTCACGACATTGTGCTTTCATATAACCATTCAGTGTTACAAAAGTGTGTGGTCTACTCAGTTTTCCATATGTGGTCTATGAGGTCAGATTTGTGATATTGGGCTGGCACTCATCAACTGTTTCAGTTACGGGTGATGCCACCATATCTTTTGTGCGTCATTTGGAAGGGCATCAACGCGGGTCGGCCTTCAAGTGAGTAGGGTGTTACATGGATGAGTGACCAGGCTGCACAGTATCCAAGCGTGTTGGGAGCTCGTGGCCGCCTTGCTCGCCCACCCTGTCGAAAGTGACCGCCATTGATCGCGACACATAGATAATGCGCCTGGGCCCTAGCTGTTACGCCCGAAGACCATATAAAGTGTGAAATGTAAAGTGGTATCGGTATGGGCATGGTCTAAAAGAAAATATAACTAGATCATTAATGAACTATAAAACAGTAACATAAATTACATAAAAGGCAGGTAGGGGTGGATAGGGGCAGAGATAGCCATGTTGTCGGGAGGAGGAGGTGTGGAGCTAGTGTGTCAGTCGTGTCCGATGAGGTGAGCAGGCGGGAAACCGGGGGGGGGGGGGGAACGGCAGAGGGGGTCAGGTCCCAAGCGTGACAAGGGCACAGGGGGGGTCTGTAGGGTCTGCTGGCGCGTTAGTTCGGCGCGATCTCACAGTATTCGGGTCTATGTTGCAGTGCTTCGCGTGTCGGCGCATGACTGGGGGGGTTAGACAATCGCCAGTGTGACATAGCCAGGTATGCGACGTATTGTGAGTAGGGCATAGTGGTCATGTGTGAGACAGTTTGTGCAGTGTGCGGGATTCGTAGGTCCGGCATTGGGAGTGGAGGGGGGCGTAGTATACAGGTCTTTACGTGATCCCTAAGAGTTTCCTATTGTTGATGGTTATCGTTTAGGATAAATTACCTTTCGAAGTCTATGATTCAACGGAAACTTTACAGATTCCATACCTGTTCCGAGTTTCTCTAGGTAATGTCATCATGCCTGGAATACACTCCTATGGCTGGGATGTTAACTCAGTTTACGCACTGTTTTCTGATTTAAAATATTACACTGTTTTTGAAACTGAAGATTTATATTTGAATACTGCAAATGTTGCTGATTTATTCTATTAACAACATTATGGCCATCTTTTTTGCACAAATCCAACACTATAAGACTACCTTTTAATTATACACAATGGGAACATTCAAGGGGAGTTCACTGACACAGAAAACATTTTTTGTCTATTTTTCCGGTTACAATCTTACTGACCCGAACTCGTACTATTACAAATCGAATACGCCTTCACACACAAAATTCATGCTGACCCATACTAAATTGGTATATTCTTCATCTTTCATAGCCGACTTATCATTAAAAGGGTATGATTATTGGAAGGACATGATTGATTTGAAATCAATATGAGCTACCAAAGATTGGCAGGTGCAGGGTACTGGGTACTGAATCATTTCATTGTGCTTGTGTAATTCAGACTGTTCAACAAACTACATGTTTTGGTTTGGCCACTGCTAAAAATGTATATACTCCCTCAATTCCGTCTTTGGCTGCCTGCGACACATGGCAGACTACACAATTGACGTATTGACCAAAATGTTTCAAAATGGTACTCTTAACTCCTCCAATATTGATCC
Source organism: Lissotriton helveticus (assembly GCF_964261635.1). Classification (NCBI taxonomy): domain Eukaryota; kingdom Metazoa; phylum Chordata; class Amphibia; order Caudata; family Salamandridae; genus Lissotriton; species Lissotriton helveticus. The sequence continues at coordinate 246,082,151 of NC_136059.1, read as the reverse complement.
ATTGGGTTGGTTAGTGTGGCCAATTAATACCAACGCTTGTCAATTACGCTTTTCTAATGCCTCCAGTGGGTTTATACTCAGTAGACCTGACCATCATTTTGCTCATTCTCATACAGTTACTACATATTCCGTTGGTAAATTGTGTCAGCAATGGTTGGAACATTCCACACTGTCATCTGTGAAACAACACCTTTATCTCTTGTCAGGTGATATCGATCTGGCTGATTTCCTTTTAGGTCCAACATTCCCTTGCACTAGACATTTTGCATATGCTGCATATAATGAATTTATTTTGAAAACTGTACTGAGATGAAGCTGCTTTGCGCTTACAACAACTTGATCGTGATCATTGGAAAAGTATTTGCGGTGGTTGATAACAGTAATAACACTTTGTCTTCTCGTATTTACTCTTTGGATAATATTGTTTCGTCTGTTATTGACATAGTACAGAATGATGTATCTGTATTGTTTCATAGTCAGAATCAGTTACGCTCTGTTATGCAATTTGGTTGGACGTTGCAAACGCTGAAAAGTGGGAAAGTGCCATGGGATTATTTGAATACTTCCGCCCTGGTTTTACCTTTTAACTTGACTGATAAACAGAAACTTATGTCAATGAAAGACGCTACACCCACAATGTTACACATTGAAAAACTAGAACAGTTGCCTTTTTCAATAGCGAAAACTGATTCTTCTGTTTGGTTAATACACTGGGTTATTTCATCGCCCATCTCACTGTTCCAGTTCACAGCATGCACAAAACATTACCCAATTGGTAGAGATGAGCCCCTTGGAAGTAGTTTTATTCATGATTTGTGGTCATTATCTTTCACTTTTCGCTGTCAATGAGCAGATACACGTTTTCCTCATAGGGGAGGACTGTGATTCTACCGTAGGACACTCTTCGTCTGTAAACAAGTTCAACTTTGCGGTACTTGAAACATTTTGGCCCTTAATTTGGCTTGTTTTTTAAATGGGACTCCAGTCCCTGCCATTATTCCCACACTCACTCTGCTTTCTAACAGCAGTTATCTGATCCTGAATAACTACAACTGCTGCGGCTTACGGGCAGGAATTTTGCAATGTGTTACATTTTGCAGCAATTGTTTGGTTTGGTGCCATTCGCAGCTCTTAGCATCGGCTATAGGCTAGCCTTCCGTTACACCTACTTCACCTGTGTGCAGCCTGTGTTCTACTGCCTCTAGTGCCCCTTTGAATGAACCCTGGATGTCTGCCTCTCCAATACATTACACGCTGCCCTGTATTATGAGCTGTTGATGGGTCCGTTGATGGCCCATGACCAGGACTGTTCCGTGGGTAGACGCTTTGTGTATGATCCTACACTTGGAGCATCAGCAGGCTTGAGTACCTGTGTTCGTGCACAGCGCCTTTTGCATCACAGTTTCATCTAATATAACACAGGTTGCCCGGAAATGCTCTTGGCTGCATCTGGATATGAGGAGCACGTCCGCTCATTCGACTTGCTTAATTGGATGGCAACAAAAAGGTCTTTTATTCCCTATATACCTTTAAGAGTTAGTTCCCTTTTTTCCTTTTTTCTGATTATCCTGATTTGTATATTTTCAACAATTTGACCATTCACCAACCCGCTTTGGTTCTGCTTACCTCTATGTTCTGTTTGCTTAGGAGCTACTGACCTGGCCACGGTGATGGTTTCGCGTGGCCCATGGGGACATTGTCATCTTCACTAAGTTAGCATGAGCTCTGCAGCCATTATGCGGCTTTGCGCACATTACTACATGGCTTTATTTTTGCAAAGACTTTGTTCGTACGTTTCACATGAGAACTGTCTGCTGTATGCATTCTTTTGCCAGTTCCTGGGATTTAATATAAACATTGTGAGCAAGGTTGATAAACAATGCCCCTTGTTATTCTGTTCTGGTCAGGCCCTAGCACCTAGACAAAACATACCAATGAAGCTGTTGTTTGGAACTCGCACTTTGGTATTAGGGGAAAACATGCATTGGGAACACACACTTGGAGAGGGACCTTTCCAGGCATAAGAGCGAGATAGCACCTATGATGTAGAACTACCATCTATAGTTTAAGGTATAGGGTCTGCAGCCAAAACCCAGAGATCTTCTAATATATAATAATACTGCTTCTTAGCAAGGGGAGGGAGGTTAGGCTCTATTGTCTTTTCATGTCGACATCTCCCTTCATGATTTACGGACTAGCTGCTATGCGTAATGTATTTGTGTAATACATTTTCCTGCTTATTGTGGCACGTAATACTGCATATTAGAGCACGTTAGTTAAAATAAATATTTTAAACTGTTTTGTGTCTCTGTCATATCTTATTGTGGACAGGTACAAGAGTGCGAGCGAAAAGGTGAGTCTTGCAACCGTGAGTCCTGAGAGATTCGGGAGTGTTGTGGTCTGGGGTGTCTTATCACTTGTTTCACTGTGAGTGAGTAGGAGGGCAAGTGAGACACTATAGCTAGTCGGTCCTGGGCTCATGGGTACTAAGGTGGTAGGATGACTCAGTCCCTACTCCCTAAGATCCCATAATCCGACGCATAGTTCTGTTCTTGGGCAGAATCCCTGCAACACTTGACTGCAAAAGACCCCGCCAATAGTTCCAGAGAGTCGATATGGAGTTGCAATTCCTCTGGGGACCAGTGGCTCCCAAACCCCATCTGTTGGTGTCTAATTCCATATTGACACCTGAAACTGTGCCGAAGGTGGCTCTGTTGTTCCAAGTATGCTACCAAGTCATCTCTGTTTTGGCCACCTCCAATTGGGAAATCTGCTCTGAGTATGGTAAGACCTTCTGCAGATGGAGGATCCTTCGGCTTTGGAGCGTCAAGTAACCAAGGAGACCGGAATAAAATGCCTAAATGGACAACACCAATAGCCCCACAATCCTGGCAAGGACTCTTAAAGAGACCTTCGCAGATGATAGAACTCACCTTAGTTCCTTTTTGATCAACATAATCGTTTGAACAGGAAGCTTCAAATGGCCTAAATCTAATCTACATGGAATCCAAGAAATTCCAGAGACTGAAAGGGAGTCAGACGCAATACTCGGACATTGACGATGAACCCCAAGTAACAACTGAATCCTCCAGTTTAGATGGAGCAGGACCTTGTCTTGATCTTGGGCCATTATGATTAGGTCGTTTAGATAAATGATCAACCTCAAACCCCAGAGTCTGAGGAACTCGACAATTGGCCTCATCAATTTGATAAAATACTAAGGGGTCAAAGAGAGCCCAAAAGGAAGGGCAGCAAATTTGCACCACTGTGTGTTCCAATGGAACTGAAATAACACCTGTTGAGAAAGCGGATAGAAAGGGACACTGCTGTGAACAGTTGTTGAACCATTTTGTATCATTTGCAGCCATTTTAGTTTTGTCATGCCCTTTGAGCAACAAATCTTGCCTTCAGGTCCGCATCTGAGATGTGAAACACTGTGGGCTCGCAGAGAACTATTTCTATCTCTGCACTGGACCCGTTATAAGTCATCTGCACCTGTCAAAGGAAGAGGAGCATTTTGAATTAAAGGCTTATGTGAATATGTCTGGGTGCTGACTGCGCTTTCTGATATGCCATGTATGAATACTGGGAAATTCCAAAGCTTAAAGAACAATTGATGGACAGAATGCAGAACAATGTCATACATTCACCCCAGTGCAGAGATCAGGTCTAAATCCATCATTTCTTTTGCTCACCATGGCATTCCAATTTGAACCCAGCCATATGCAAATCAATCTTGACCCTGCACCCAATGGGAACAGTCCAGCCCGAACCGCCAGGCCAGGCCCCCCCTAGACTGGAAACAAGGATCCTAGGACCGCTTTCAGCCCTCATCAGCCAGGATAGCTTGACTCCAGTGGCATGGAGAGCATGGGACCCACATCTGGGCATACCCGTCCCACTCGGGGTGACAAATGCAAAAAGAACAATTGATGGACAGAATGCAGAACAATGCCATACATTAATGCACAGACATGGGCCCCTTGCTCACTTTGCCACTAAATTCAAGCTAGCCTGACTGATGAAGGGTTTTACCCAGAAACCGGTCCCAGGAAGCTTGTTTCCGGTTCAGGGAAGACCTGGCTTGGCAGTTTGGGCTGGACTGTTCCCATGAGGCACAGGGTCAAGACTGATTTGCATATAGCTGGGTCTGAACGGAGGTGGCGAAGTGAGCTAAAGAATGATGATGGATTCAACCCAGATCTGTGACTGGGGGTGAGTGTCTGAAAAGTTTCAGTGCTCCGTCCATCATCTCCATGTGTTTGCTTTGTTTGCCCTAAGTTGGCAGGGTATGCCCAGACGTGGGTCCCTTGCTCACTTTGCCACAGGATTCAAGCTAGCCTGGCTGATGAAGGGTGTTACCCAGAAACCGGTCCCAGGATGCTTGTTTCCGGTTCAGGGAAGACCTGGCTTGGCAGTTCGGGCTGGACTTTTCCCATGAGGCACAGGGTCAAGACTGATTTGCATATAGCTGGGTCTGAACTGAGGTGGCGAAGTGAGCTAAAGAATGATGATGATTCAACCCAGATCTGTAACTGGGGGTGAGTGTCTGAAAAGTTTCAGCGCTCCGTCCATCATCTCCTTGTGCTTGCTTTGTTTGCCCTAAGTTGGCAGGGTATTCCCAGACGTGGGTCCCTTGCTCACTTTGCCACTGGATTCAAGCTAGCCTGGCTGATGAAGGGTGTTACCCAGAAAACAGTCCCAGGATGCTTGTTTCCGGTTCAGGGAAGACCTGGCTTGGCAGTTCCGGCTGGACTGTTCCCATGAGGCACAGGGTCAAGATTGATTTTCATATAGCTGGGTCTGAACTGAGGTGGTGAAGCAAGCTAAAGAATGATGATGGATTCAACCCAGATCTGTGACTGGGGGTGAGGCTCCGTCCATCATCTCCTTGTGTTTTCTTTGTTCGCCCTAAGTTGGCAGGGTATGCCCAGACATGGGCCCCTTGCTCACTTTGCCACTGGATTAAAGCTAGCCTGGCTGATGAAGGGGGTTACCCAGAAACCGTTCCTAGGATGCTTGTTTCCGGTTCAGGGAAGACCTGGCTTGGCAGTACGGGTTGGACTGTTCCCATGAGGCACAGGGTCAAGACTGATTTGCATATAGCTGGGTCTGAACTGAGGCGGCAAAGTGAGCTAAAGAATGATGATGGATTCAACCCAGATCTGTGACTGGGTGTGAGTGTCTGAAAAGTTTCAGCGCTCCGTCCATCATCTCCTTGTGTTGGCTAAATTCCAAAGCTTGAAATGTTTTGTGAAAGGTTATAAACAACGTGAGCTAGTTGCATCCAGCAGCGCTTGTTCGAAGCACCTGGCTTCACAAATCCGTTCGAACTTGCAATAAACTGCTTCCACAACTGTGACCGTCTCTCATTTGCAGTACCAGATTGTGTGCGTTCATACTGTTCAGCAGGAAAATAGGCACTGTTAGAAACATGTCTTTCAGGTCAAGCCCGATGGACCAATCCTTCTCCAGAGGGAAGGCTTGCAACAAAAGAATGCCTTCCATTTTGAAATGGTGAGAGATCACCCAGGCATTGAAAAGTTTAAGGTTCAGAACCAACCTGGCATCATCCCCTTTCTTCTACACCAGAAAGGTCCTGCTGGCAAAATGTTTGGGATGAATGTGTTTCAATACAATAGCATCTTTTCGCAAGAGCAATAGAACCTCTGCCTTGATAAATACATTTCTTGTTGGGAAAAAAATTATAGGATGGGGAGGAGGATTGTTGAATTGCCGTTCTGTAGAAATCCAGTTTGAACCTCGGCACTAGCTCTAATATCCAGGGGTCAGTTGTAATTTGTTGCCAAATGGGGAGTAAATGGTGCGCCCTGCCCTCCAGAATGACCTTCGAAGGTGATATAATGGGTACCTGAATATAAATAGTCTGCATTCCCTGCCACTCCAACTCGATAGTTGGCCCTTTGGAAACAGAGTTGAGAAGGTTGCTTCAATTTGTCCCAAATCGTTCACAACTTTTTTACTGAACATTTGTCCATTAGCCAGTGGGGCCACTTCTGTAGGAGCTAGCTCTTCTAGTTTGAGGTCAATGTACATTAGAATGGAATTACGTCACTCTAAGGAGATTGTACAGTTGACATTGCCCAATCATAACATCGCTCGCTGAGTTCATCTCATAAGGATATCTTTATTTACGGGAGATCATGTCTCCTTAGCTTGAACCACCATTTCAAGGATCTTGGTCAAAGGTTCAGATAAATCCAGGGCCTTGTCCTGACAGCTACACCACGCACAATTGATGCCCTTTTTGGGATTATTAGAATACTTTTTCATAAAACACCACAATACACTGATCAATTTTTGGCATGCCAGCAACCTTCCCAAGAAGGGAAGGAAGAGGGTGTTCTGTACACAGTTTTGCCCTGATCTCTTTCTCGAACCCTAGCACAGTCTGGATTGAACATAGTCCACAACCTCAGAAGATGGGCACCACTCTTTTGACTTCGGCTGTACAATCTCCTCCAGATCAAAATCTAGGAAATTGTCTTGAGAACTTTGTAAGCCAAGGAAGGGAGTTTGCACTTGCATTCCTGCGCCTGAGGAGGGGATGCATCTTGAGAGACGTATCGTAATCTTGCGTTGCATTAACATGCACCAAAGTGCTAGAGGGACCCTAAGGATACAAAGCCCCATAGCCATGGTCAAGCAGAGCGTCCTTAGCCATCTTATCCAGGGCCTTCTTGTGCAGTCAGGATGGCTCTGTCATGTTGGAGATAAACAAACTGGTTGGGGAACTGGTCCCTGGGAGATCTTCACCCCCTTCTCAGAGTGCATAGTGCTTTAACGTACATCTAAAACGTCACAACGCAACAGCCAAAGCCTTATTTACTAACTCCTGCACAGAGTTGTCCATGGCTTCCACCAGCTGTTCTTCCAGGTGGTAGCCATTAAGGTCTCCGTACCCATCATATCCTTCATACTCCCCCTGCCAAAATCTTGCCATGACAGGAATATATATATATATGGCACCAAAACTAATTACAAATATATCAGCAGAAGGGGTGGGGGGCACTTCAAGAGATTCTACTCAGGCTGGTTGCCTATGGAGGGAGCAGCCTGAGATCCCTAGAGCCCAGGTGTTTACTGTTTATTGCAGCCCCAGAGGGGCATCACAAGGAGAGGTGTAACAAGAATTAGTTGCTGCGTCTTTCACTGCTGAGCCACGCTGCTTGAAAGTCGCTGGTGTGTCACGCATGCGCAATCATGCACCTGCACTAAAAAGAGGACTGGGGGTGCTAACAGGAAGCACTGGCCTGGACTGCGTGTGCCACGGCAAAAAGACAGCATTAAGGCTGTTAGGGTCGGAGGAGGAGCATCGCGCGCATCCAAGATGGCCGCGTGAGCTTGGGGCTCCCGAGACCCCCGTAGCCCCCCGACTATATCCTGTCGTTAATCCTGTCTGCTGTGGAGTACTTCTTGCAGTGGAACCGAAGAAGATCTAAATGCTGCAAACCGCATCCCGAAGGCGCCCTGGAAACCGGAGTTATGGGGTCGGAAATTTTGCGGCCTGTTTCTCTCGGATGCTTGGGGTTGGCATAGTGCCCGTGGCGTAGTTCGACAACAACGGCGCTGTATACCGGAAGTGGCCGGTCTGGCTCCACAGCCTCACTTGGTTTCACTTTCGATTTTGACGGGTACGCCTGGCGATCTGGCCGAAGTGTGCGTCTGACTGTTGGGCACCCCAGTTGACATCAGAGGGCCCTGCTGTTTGGATATTTTATATAGTGTGGAGGCTTACGAACCCAACAAACGTGGCTTTTGACCCCGTGCAGTGTTGTGTGGCTATCGCAACCTGATCTCTCTGTTAACTGGTGAGCGCCGCGGAGCCACGGATAGTGGACAGATTATCCTGAAGGGTTGGAAGTAAGGGACTTGATGTGGTCCACCAACAACGATTGCTGAGTGCCACCTCCCCGGATCAGACGACGAATATAGGATTGTCCCAAAATGGCGACCAAGCCGGAGGGGGACAAAAGGCAGCAGAAGGCCACCAGAGGGGGACGGTATACGCAGTCGAACAACATGGACCGATATGCACACACTAAGGGGTCACCTAGTGGACTGGGAAAGTCACAGGAAGGAGTAAAGGACGCCTCTGCCCTGGAAGTGGAGCCGACATTGCAAGACGTGATGGCCGCCATTGACGGGATCAAGTCCTCGCTTGGAAAGAAGATGGAGACCCTGGCTCATAAACTTGATGCGGTTTCCATTGAGGTTAACTTGATTCGGGCGGACCTCACGAAGACGAGTGAGAAAATGAAGTCTTTGGACATTAAAAAGGCTAGTCTCACAGATTATGTCACTGAGCTACAATCTGAAGTACGGACTCTGAGAGCCTCCAATGACCTTGTTGTCCGTAGACTGGAGGATTTCGAAGGGAAAGCCGGGAGGAATAACATTCGTATCATTGGGGTGCCGGAAAAAGCGGAAGGGCAGGCAGCCAATCTCTTTGTGGAGGGTCTCATAATCAATCACCCTGGACCCAAAGGCCTGAGCAAGTACTTCACCGTCGAGCGGGCACACAAAATTCCTGGAGGTAGACCGCGTGTTGGTGGTCCGCCTCGGCCCTTGATAGCCAGAATATTCAATTTTAGGGACAGAGACACAATCCTCCAGGCTTCCAGATCGGGAGGCTCCTGGAAGTATGAAAACTCGTCCATCAGTTTCTTTCCAGACTTTACGCAAACAGTCCAGAAGCAGAGATTAAGTTTTATGGGGGTGAAGAGAAGGCTTCATGATATGGGACTCAAATACGCCATGCTTTACCTGGCTAAGCTGAGAATCGTACATGAAGAGAGAACTTATTTCTTTGACAAGCCGGAGATTGCTGATTGGTTGGACACTTTGACTGCCCGGCAAGAACCCCAGAGACAGAGTGGAGAAGAAGAAGGGGGTGCGCAAAAACAAGAATGAGACCTATCGTTATGGGACCCAGTGAGAGCTGGGGAAAGGTCCATTGTTGTAATGTCTCGAATCACAAACTAAGCACAATACATACGGGGGGTTAACGGGCTATCGGTAGGTCTCTTTCCTCCTCGGACTTACTTTTTGTAGTTTAGTCCAGATGTGGGGGCGACAGGCACACTGAAAGTTGGGGAGGCTTGAGAGTCGTAAGCAGGGGTGCAGGTAGGGGGGTAGCATAACGGGATGTTTGGGGGAAGGTGGGGGGGAAAGGTTGTTTTGTTGTGTTTTGTTCGTGTTTTCACAAGGTATTGTATATCAAGATTGCTCCTTTATGGTGCGGGGCTCGGAGGAGGGTTGGGTCTTCTTTCTGTTTCATGATGGGGGTAGAGGGCTGAGGGTATTGAGTTGGAACGTCAATGGATTGGGGGATAAAATCAAGCGTAGTGTGGTTATACAATTCCTTAAAAGACATTCCCCGGATGTAGTCCTCCTTCAGGAAACTCACTTAGTTGGAAATGTATGTAAGGCGATGAATAGGAAGTGCTATCGGCTGGTGGCGCATACAGGTTTTACTTCTGGGTCCCGGGGTGTCGGGATCCTCCTTAGGAGTTCTCTCCCATTTGTGGTTGATTCGGTTGTTGCGGATGTGAGGTGACGATACTCTGCAGTTTCGGGACGTTGGGAGGGGCGTACTCTCTCTCTGGTTTCGGTTTATGTCCCTCCGGGTCTGCAGAACAAGACCTTTCTTGAGTTGGGGAAGATTGTATTGGATCTTCCTAGTGGATTGTTGATTTTGGGTGGAGATTTCAACGCTGTAGTCTCTGGCACCTTAGACAGATCTCCGTCACGGGATGTGAGGCAAGCTCAAAGATGGCTGCCGGACTTCGTGGAGGCACTGGGCTTGGTTGATAGTTGGAGATTATTTCATCCTAGTCAGCGGCAATACACCTTCCACTCTGGCGCTCATGGTAGTCTCTCTCGGATTGACTATGGTCTGGTGCCTGCGGCCCAGGCCTCGTATATTGTTGAAGTACGGCATCTGGCCAGAGGTATCTCGGATCACTCTCCTCTCTGGCTTAGATTTGATTTTGCTTCTGGCTCCAGTGGTAGAGTAGCGCCCATTAATCCCTGGTATCTGCGTAATCCTAAAATCCGAAAGGATTTGTTACAAGCGTTAGAGCACTATTTTCAAGATAATGAGGGATCGGTTTCCTCATCGATTTCGTTGTGGGAGGCTTTTAAGACGGTAGTCAGGGGTCAGGCTTTATCCCTGATCGCAGGTGTTAAAAAGCAGAAAGAGGAGGATGTAGTGAGAATTGAGTCGGAAATAGCTAACATAGAAACGGAATTGGAGCAGGAGGTGACCCGTGCCAGACTGCATGTTTTACAGCTTAAGCAGCTTGAGTATAGGACATTGGTCACTAACAGTGCAAGAGCTCTAAGTCGAGAGCAGCAGGGGCGTCTTTATGATGTGGGGGACAAGGCCGGTAAGTTGATAGCCTGGTTGGATAGGAGGGATAGAGCAGATCGGGTCGTCCCAGAGATTGAAACTACAGACGGGACTTGTGTGACTGACCCACAGGGGATAGTGGACCGTTTCACTGAATACTTCCATACTATTTACACTTCCATTTCAGATAGACCAGAGGAAGATTCGTGTCTATTATTGAGAGATATTAAGCTTCCGTGTCTGTCCATGGAGGATAGTGACCTCATGGACAGTAAGCTTACCGCCGATGAGGTAGCTTTGGCAGTGCGTTCCTTGAATTCCGGAAAAGCGATGTGTCCCAATGGTCTCCCTATCGAATTATACAAACTTCGACCCGATAGAATCGCCCCCTATTTGAGAGATATGTTTTTGTAGTCCCGAGGGTGTGGTGTGCACCCCCGGGATCAGAGACTGGCATCGATAGTGGTGATACATAAGGAAGGGAAGCCCAGAGCTAGCTGCGCTTTGTACAGGCCGATCTCATTGTTGAACTCGGAACCCAAGATACTGGCCAAAATACTGTCCAATAGATTCATCAAAGTCATTGGTGAGCTTGTACATCCTGATCAATCGGGATTTATTCCACATCGAAATACGGCTTTGAACCTGAGGCGGTTACATGGGGTTCTTGCGAGGGCGCATACCTGCGAGAGCCTGCAATCTTAGCGTCACTTGGCGCGACGATGGCTTTTGATACGGTGGAATGGCCATTTTTAAGGGCTGTTCTGGCTAAATTTGGTTTTGGTCCGGAGTTCATTAGCTGGGTACGCCTATTGTACACTGACCCACTGGCGCAGGTAGTCGTTAACGGTCGTGTCTCGGCGCCATTTTGTCTTGGGCGGGGCACTAGGCAGGGCTGCCCACTTTCCCCCCTTCTGTTTTCGCTGGCTCTCGAGCCTCTAGCGGCCTGGCTCCGCTGGGAGCCCTCGATCAAGGGTATTCGTTGGTCTCTGCAGTTTGAAGATCGGATCTCTTTGTACGCTGACGACATCTTGCTTTATCTTTCCTCTCCAAGGAAGTCCCTTATTGTTCTCTGTGATGTGTTGGCCTCTTATGGCAGAAATTCAGGATTGATTATAAACTGGGCGAAATCTTATCTGTATGTATTGTGTGGTGACACCCCCGTTTTGCCTCGGAACTGTCCCATCCAAATCGTAAGGGAGGGGTTCAAATATCTCGGTGTCTGTATTTCCTTGGATCCCACGGCCCGGTATGAGCGGAACCTTCTCCCTCCACTGGCTCGGCTGAAAAGTGATGTAGTTGGGTGGCATAGACTTCCACTTTCGATGTTGGGCTGGGCGGCCCTTTTTAAAATTATGTCCCTGCCGCGTTTCCTTTATGCCCTCCAAAACACTTTAGATGTAGTACCTGCTAGCTATTTTCGCAAAGTGGAGGGTTTGCAGCGTAAACTACTCTGGGACGGCAGGCCGCGTATAGCTTTGGCTAAGCTAACGCTCCCGTGGTATGATGGAGGGATCGCCCTCCCCGATATCAAGAAATATTATTGGGCGTCGCAATTAGGGGCTATAAATCATGGTACCTACGGATCTGATGCAGATCCCGGCTATACCATGGACAGATGGTTACTTCCTTTTGGTAGTTATAGTGGAGCGCTGTACACTAGATCAGTAGAGAAAACCCTGACGGGGCCGACCAGGGTGGCGGTACGTATGTTTTCGCATGATGTTACTAATTCGCTTGGATGGAAGGACCGCTTGACTTTAGCTACCCCACTCTTTGGATCTGATAGGTTTGGCAAGCTATGGAACACGAAGGGTTTTGACAAATGGGAACTGATTGGGATTACTACTGTAGGTGATCTCTGGGAAAAGGGGAAGGTTAAGTCGTTTGCTGATTTACAAACTGAATACGAGCTGAGTGGGATGGAGTATTTTCGTTATGCGCAGGTTAGACATGCAATGAGATCGGTCTTCCCCGAGGGGGAGGGGATACCAGAGGCGTCCCCCTTGGAGGACCATATACTAGATGGACATCTGCCCGATAGCACCATTTCTCTGTGTTTATAAAAAACTGATAAACCACAGAGCGGATCTTCTAGTAGATCTGAGGGATAAGTGGACCCGAGATGGCCGCGAAATTGATGATGAAGACTGGCAATCTGCGATCTCCTCTTCGAAGGAGGTTGCGGTTCCAGCAAGACTGAGACTTGTCCAGCTGAAGATACTCCACAGAGTTTATGTCACGGGTTCACGTTTGATTAGAATGGGTCTAGCGGAGGAGGGTCTGTGTAAGCGGGGATGTGGTCAATTGGGGACGTTTCTTCATATCATATGGGAATGTCGACATATGGTGAACTACCGGGGCTCTGTCCACAATGTTATGCAGAAAGTGACGGGTGTGGCTCTCTTGCCGGAGGCTAGGAGATGCTTGCTGAATATTTGGGAGCCTACGGACTTAAATACTGCACAGACCCAATGGGCCATGATCGCTAAGCGAAACATAGCATAGCATTGGGGCTCTGAAAGGCCGCCAACGATAGAGGGGTGGAAAGAAAGTATGGATTGGTGTATGTTCCGTGAAAAAACTGTTTACCTGGCAAGGGGTCGTCCTCAGAAGTGGAACAATGTTTGGGGCCCTTAGAATGATTACAGAGGGAATATTTGTGTACCGACTGCAAACGTAGTCTTTGATGCCCCGTTTTCCCCATGATCCGTCTGTATAATCATTTATGATATTGATGTTTTGCTCCACCCCCTTCCCCCAACCAAGAATTTTTGTATTGTATGTTGATGCTGAGCGACCCTCTTCTGTACTATGCACCGCTGTGTTTATTGATGCCTTGTTTTAATAAAAAGAAATATAAAAAAAAAAAGGCTGTTAGGGTCGCGCATCACAAGAAAACAATTAACACTTTAATACAGCGATATTATATTGCGCTGGCATGCGAGAGCGCAGCTCACCAGATCTCAAGCTGCCGAGTCACAACATGTGCTGAAAACATCTACCAGTAACTGGTCGACCAGCATAAGTGCGCTCAGTAAGAATCAACCTTATCTATTATAAAACACATTCTATAAGTACACAATCTGATCATGAAAAATGCACTTATATCATGGCTTCTGGAGCAGGAAAGAAAGAGGAAGGATAATGAGTCAGCAGGTCTTATAGTCCTTCCCAGGCCCTGACTGGTGGAAAGGGGTCGGATTTCAATGGGCAGATCAAGGGAAAGGAAGTTTTGTTTTGTTCTCTGTAATATTTACTGTAATTTAATTGGCTGCTGTGTTTGTGCAGTAAAGCACATGGAAGCATAATCTGAGGCCTCCGGTTCTGAGATAGAATCAGTTTAAAATTGAAAATATTGTACAAAATGTAAAATACTGTGCCGTATAGCTTACCCAGAATACTCCTGTAACATGCAAGCAAAATCAAAGGCTCGGACGGTTTGTAATAATTTTGATGAAGCCGAGAAAGTCTAAGAGTAATTGAATTTAACACCTCTAAACCAGAATTCTCACTATAATCAAGTATTATAGTCAGCCTGTAATGTTTCCCAAATATAAAGTCTGAAGACCATGTGGCTGCTCTACAAATCTCTGGAAACGAAACTACATGGAACTCCTCCCAAGAGGTAGCTACACTTTTAGTAGATCTTTCCTGAACCAAATCACCTCAAGAATAGCCCTGCAGGGCCTGCATAAATGTAGCTCGCCTTCAACCACTTAATAAATGTAGTTTGAGTTGCTTTCCTGTCTTGACCTGCTTACCAAAAGTCACAAAAATTCAATGTGTCTTGCTGAATGCTTGAGACCTGTCAAGTTAATGGAAAGAGCTTGTTTAACATCGAAAGAGTGAAGGGACGTTTCCTCCTCCAAGGAAGGAGAGTGGAAGAAATAAGGAAGGATTACCTCTTTGGAGTTGTGTAAAGAAGAACTGACGGGTGTAATAAAAGAAGGGTGTGAATGGAGAATGACCCTGCCCTCAAAAACCCTGAGAAAAGGAGTTTGACAGAGTAAAGCTGAAAGTTCACCAATCCTCATTGCAGTAGGGGTAGCCACCAGAAAAACATCATTATATCAAATACATTTCAAGGCAACTTCCACTAAAGTTTCAAAAGGAGGGCCTTTTAAAAGCTTGAGGACTGTGGGCAAATCCCAAGATTGAGAGGAAAAACTCTAAATGACTCTGTTAAAGAATGAATTTCAGGTTCAGAGAAATTTTCAAAAGCTATAATATAGAACCAGTGAGTTTTAAAAGTGGATAGAGAAAGATTAAGCTGCTAGCCTGCCAGCGAGAATTGCAAGACTGTGGAAAATGGACAGAAGGATGCCAAGAGATCATGCTGGGAACATAATTTGTGCGAAGTATCCCAATGTCTAAAGCAAGTTTTGAGATTTGAAGGCCTTCATGGATTCTGAATGGTTTTGACCAAATTTGCAGGGAGACCCTTACTTAAAAGGTTCACCCTCTCAGTCTCCAAGCTGACAGAATGAGTCATGGATGTGAAAGTGGAGGGCACGTAGTCTTGTATGGAGATGGAGAAAATGATGAGTGGATCCCAGGAGGACAAGTTACCAGTCTCTTTAGAAGTAGGAACCAAGATCATCTTGACCAATAAAGAACTATCAATATCACTTCTGCATTCTGCTGCTGAATCTTTGAAAGATTTCTGGTGATTAATGGAAAAGGAAGGAAAGCATAGAGCAGTTTCTGGTCCCATTCCACCAGCACAGCATCTGTTCGCCATGCTCCCCTTTCCTGAAACCTCAAGCAGAACCTCTGAACCTTTGAATTGTTTCTAGAAGAGAACAGGTCCAGAAATGGTTGTCAGAATCTCATGCAGATCAGATTGAAGATTCTGCAAGACAGCAACAGATTTGTTGACAAAGGAAGCAATCTGCTCAGGTGATCTACCCAAGTGTTGTTCATTTCTTTGCTGTGGGATGTTGGTAAACTCAGACGATTGGTTTCTGTCCATAGATCAATCGATGTCGCCACTTGATTAAAAGTCTTGAATCAAGTGCTCGCTTGATGGATTCTGTAGGCAATAGACCCAATATTGTCCGTTTTCACCAAGACATCCTTCTGCCTGATGAGATCCTTAAAGTATAAGAGAGCTCTGTAGATCGCCAAGAGTTCCCTCCAATTCAACTAATTATTCTGCTCCAACAATGACCACCCCTGTTGACATAACTGACTGAGACAGTTGGCTCCCCAACCGATCTAGCTGGCATCTGTAGTTAATATCAGGGGTTGTTGTGGAGGCAACCGTAGGACCTTTGAAAGATTGTGAGTATTTAATCACCACTGTTTGATCTGAAGGAAGTGGTCCAATGAATAAAGGCCTGATTTTGGATCTTGGCAGATGGGTTAGTCCATCACAACGTTGACAGATAGCCCATCTTCCGGGATTTATACTTCGACATAAAGGATATCCGTCACCGTTGTGATGGAGTAACCCGTCTGTCAAGATCTAAATCAGACCCTGAGTCTTTTGGCAATAAAATGTGTGCAGGTGCCACAGAAAAGCACGCAGATGTAGATGTTCCCAAGGAATTGTGAACACTCAGGACACCGTATGATGCTGGACCTGCATAGATAACCTTGATGGAACCGCTATACTGGATAGAAGAATTTTGATAACATTTTGCATACTAATGATCCTGTGTTGTGGAAGAATTTTTTTTGCTAGATCCTTTCTCCAGTGACGGCGTCAGCTGATATTTCTGTAGCTTGAGAAGAAGACCCAATCTATTCAATATTTCCTTCATGTATTCCAGACTGTCCAAGGCCTGCTGGATGGATGGAGCATATAGAAGCCAGTTGTCTAGATAAGGGCAAACAGGAATCCCCTGCAAATGAAAATGGATGACGACTGGAGCCATCATTTTTTAAAAGACTGGGAGCGGATTTTATGCAGAAGGGAGAACCATACATGGCAATAATGGGCTCCCACCGCTAATCCCTGGAATTTCCATATCTTCCTTGCAGTAGGGATACATAGGTAGGCATCCATTAAATTCAGTGCAATCATAAAACTCTGGAATAGAGGGGAGGCGAGGCCAACCACCAAGCAAGATGGCAGCTCCCTGAAGCGGCTCCACCGCCTGTGCCCATAAATCTCACATCGTCCGTGCATTAATCCATCCCCCCACCCACTCAATCAGCATCTGACTTTGCTGTGGGGAGCTAGGGGGAGACCTAGAGGAGGCGAGAGGCTCCAGAGAGCGGGACCGCTGCAGTGCTGAGACCCAGACACACATCCACAAAGCAAACCCCAGACTAAAGTCACAGCAGCGGCACCTGGGGGGAGTCGGATGGAACAGCTCAGCGCCTACTGAATTATTTACAACAAGGGGTGGTGATGGACAGAGTCTCTGAATTAAGCAGAGTACTCTCACCCAGTCAAGAGATCAGGGCTAGATCCAACACCGTTTTTTAGCTCATTGCACCATCCCAGTTTCAGAACCTGGCTGTATGCAAATTAGTCTGTCCCTGGCCCAGTGCATCATGGGAACAGGGCAGACCAGACTACAAAAGCCAATTCTTACACTGGGAAGGAAACAAGCTTCCGGGGACCGGTTTCTGGCATTACAGCCGTCTTCGGCCCGGCTTGCTTGAATCCTGGTGGTGCAATGAGCAAGGGACTCACATCTGAGTATACCCTTCCACGCTTAGGGTGGATAAAATTATTTACAACAAGGGGTGGTGATGGACAGAGTCTCTGAATTAAGCAGAGTACTCTCACCCAGTCAAGAGATCAGGGCTAGATCCAACACCGTTTTTTTAGCTCATTGCACCATCCCAGTTTCAGAACCTGGCTGTATGCAAATGAGTCTGTCCCTGGCCCAGTGCATCATGGGAACAGGGCAGACCAGACTACAAAAGCCAATTCTTACACTGGGAAGGAAACAAGCTTCCGGGGACCGGTTTCTGGCATTACAGCCGTCTTCGGCCCGGCTTGCTTGAATCCTGATGGTGCAATGAGCAAGGGACTCGCATCTGAGTATACCCTTCCACGCTTAGGGTGGACAAAATTATTTACAACAAGGGGTGGTGATGGACAGAGTCTCTGAATTAAGCAGAGTACTCTCACCCAGTCAAGAGATCAGGGCTAGATCCAACACCGTTTTTTAGCTCATTGCACCATCCCAGTTTCAGAACCTGGCTGTATGCAAATTAGTCTGTCCCTGGCCCAGTGCATCATGGGAACAGGGCAGACCAGACTACAAAAGCCAATTCTTACACTGGAAAGGAAACAAGCTTCCGGGGACCGGTTTCTGGCATTACAGCCGTCTTTGGCCCGGCTTGCTTGAATCCTGATGGTGCAATGAGGAAGGGACTCACATCTGAGTATACCCTTCCACGCTTAGGGTGGACAAAATTATTTACAACAAGGGGTGGTGATGGACAGAGTCTCTGAATTAAGCAGAGTACTCTCACCCAGTCAAGAGATCAGGGCTAGATCCAACACCGTTTTTTAGCTCATTGCACCATCCCAGTTTCAGAACCTGGCTGTATGCAAATTAGTCTGTCCCTGGCCCAGTGCCTCATGGGAACAGGGCAGACCAGACTACAAAAGCCAATTCTTACACTGGGAAGGAAACAAGCTTCCGGGGACCGGTTTCTGGCATTACAGCCGTCTTCGGCCCGGCTTGCTTGAATCCTGATGGTGCAATGAGCAAGGGACTCACATCTGAGTATACCCTTCCACGCTTAGGGTGGACAAAATTATTTACAACAAGGGGTGGTGATGGACAGAGTCTCTGAATTAAGCAGAGTACTCTCACCCAGTCAAGAGATCAGGGCTAGATCCAACACCGTTTTTTTAGCTCATTGCACCATCCCAGTTTCAGAACCTAGCTGTATGCAAATTAGTCTGTCCCTGGCCCAGTGCATCATGGGAACAGGGCAGACCAGACTACAAAAGCCAATTCTTACACTGGGAAGGAAACAAGCTTCCGGGGACCGGTTTCTGGCATTACAGCCGTCTTCGGCCCGGCTTGCTTGAATCCTGATGGTGCAATGAGCAAGGGACTCACATCTGAGTATACCCTTCCACGCTTAGGGTGGACAAAATTATTTACAACAAGGGGTGGTGATGGACAGAGTCTCTGAATTAAGCAGAGTACTCTCACCCAGTCAAGAGATCAGGGCTAGATCCAACACCGTTTTTTAGCTCATTGCACCATCCCAGTTTCAGAACCTGGCTGTATGCAAATTAGTCTGTCCCTGGCCCAGTGCATCATGGGAACAGGGCAGACCAGACTACAAAAGCCAATTCTTACACTGGGAAGGAAACAAGCTTCCGGGGACCGGTTTCTGGCATTACAGCCGTCTTCGGCCCGGCTTGCTTGAATCCTGATGGTGCAATGAGCAAGGGACTCACATCTGAGTATACCCTTCCACGCTTAGGGTGGACAAAATTATTTACAACAAGGGGTGGTGATGGACAGAGTCTCTGAATTAAGCAGAGTACTCTCACCCAGTCAAGAGATCAGGGCTAGATCCAACACCGTTTTTTAGCTCATTGCACCATCCCAGTTTCAGAACCTGGCTGTATGCAAATTAGTCTGTCCCTGGCCCAGTGCATCATGGGAACAGGGCAGACCAGACTACAAAAGCCAATTCTTACACTGGGAAGGAAACAAGCTTCCGGGGACCGGTTTCTGGCATTACAGCCGTCTTCGGCCCGGCTTGCTTTAATCCTGATGGTGCAATGAGCAAGGGACTCACATCTGAGTATACCCTTCCACGCTTAGGGTGGACAAAATTATTTACAACAAGGGGTGGTGATGGACAGAGTCTCTGAATTAAGCAGAGTACTCTCACCCAGTCAAGAGATCAGGGCTAGATCCAACACCGTTTTTTAGCTCATTGCACCATCCTACTGAAGGCCTGAGATCACCTGGCTGGAGGCGGCACGTCACCTGTCAGAGGTAGCCTTTGAGTGGACATGGGCGGCCCATGGGATATTAAAAGTGGGTCCTGGGACATTGGTGGGGGAAGGGTGATTTGTTTGCAGGGTGACATCTTCCCTACATCTGGGTTTGGAAACCTGAGAGGCCAAGCGGAATGTCCTAGCCGTGGGAGCAACCCTGGCAGGCGGAAGCAATTACCACCCTTTCGCCGACTGCAGCCCTTGAAAGACAGGGGAGGTGAAGATGACTGGCCATAAAGGTTTAAGAGGCACACAGCAAACAAAACTGGAAAAATATGCCCTGCCTAAGGAGATGACTGGAGGAGCAGTGGCAGGGGGACCTCAAGAGCCTGCAAGGGTCCCGTTCCCAGCCAGCAAAGCCCTAAACTCGAAGGACATTATAGAGGTAATACGGGGGGGGGCGAGGCTCCTTAGAGGTGAAAATGGACTAAGTTACTTCAGAAGTTACACTCATCAGGGTAGATATGCGCAGGTTGGGAGACAGAATGAAGGAGACAAAGTGTTTGGTCATGGCCCTTCGGGTGGAGACACAGATCCTCTGGGATCAGGTAGACTTCAAGCAGATGCAGTGGCATAGGGGCTAAGCTGGAAGACATTGAAGGCCGCTCTAAAAGAAACAATATATGGGTCGTAGTAGTCCCAGGGAGAGAGGAAGGCCCAACTGCTGACCTCTTTTTGGAAGACTTCATGCTGAATGTGCTGCAACTGAAAGGCCTCTCAAAATTCTTTTCAACTGAACGCGCGCACAGGAACCCAGGCATTCCATGAAGGGTGTGCGCCCCTCCGCGAACCATCATTAACCACAGAGATCAAGATGTAATCTTACAGGCTGCCCATTAAGGGCAGGTTCTTCCATATAAAAATGGCTCCATCAGTATCTTTCCTGACTTTACCCTCAAAGTTCAGAAACTCTACTGCAGTGAAACAGGTATTTCGAGCGCAAAACCTCAAGTATTCCATGTTGTTTCCAGCGAAGCTTAGAGTGGTAGCGGATGGCAAGACTCTGCACTTTGGGACCCAAGAGGAGGCCTGGAACTGGATTTCAGGATGACAGCCGGCAGGGGTGGAGGGAGAGGGGGGATGGGCGCGGAGATGTCCTCAGAGGCAAAGAAACGGGGCAGCAGGGGTGACTTGTAATGCTATAGAAGATACTGAAGATAATGGGGAACAATCACTGTGGGTGGGGGGGCATAGGTCTCCTTGATGGTGGAGGCATTTGCCTGAGACTTTCAGCCAGATTCATCAAGCCCAAAACGGCTCGCAAAGGGCCAGATTCTGAGAATCTGGCCCTTTGCGAGCGCTATTTTTGCATTTGGGATTCATGATCCCAAATGCAAAAATCGCATTTTTAGAAATCGCTAAATTGCGAATAATTGCATTTAAGGAATCTCAATTTGAGAGCCTTTCCTTATTTGCGATTTGCAATTAGCGAATCGCAAATAAGGAAGCAGTAGAAATCGCAAAAAATATTGCAATTTCTACATGAATCCCGTTTTGCGAGTCTTTAATAGCGATTCCTTAAAAATCGCTATTAAGGACTCGCAAAACATGACAATGATGAATCTGGGGGTTTATCTCCTGATGGACAATGGTATGCAGCTAACCAAAGGGAGGATGAGAAGCAGGAAACTTTTTGTCCGCCGCTTTGGCCACTGGACCTTGTTGCTATGTGCTTCAGTTGGGACAACAGGTGCTCTGCCATGTTGGGAGGTGGGAAGCTCTAAGCCTGACATGCAAGTATGCAGGGAGGTGGGGATCTGTTAGGGAAGTACTCTTGCTGTTTCGGTTAAACTCAGTTTTCATTAAGGTACAGTTTATTTATATGTAAGAAATGTGCCCTTTGGATCTACTCGAAAAAGCCTCCTAAAGTGCTGCACATGAGGCTCGCCAAGTCCCTGAGCTATATCACTACTAATATGCAATGATGGGTGGGGGAGCTTCTTGAAGATAATATCCTGGAATGTTAATGTGCCCAGGGACAAGATTAAAAGAGGTGTGGTCCTGCAATATTTTAAGTGCCAATCTTCTGACACTATTCTGCTGCAGGAAACACATATGATGAGCAACACGTGCTGATCGCTCACAGGTGGGTCAATAAAATGAGGGGATACGTAGGCTATATCTCGAGTTCCAGAGGGCTGGAGGTACTAATTAAGAAGTCGCTCCCCTTTGTTGTCCAGTGCACGTAGGCAGATTCACATGGGACATTTGTGGCACTGTTGGGACAGTGGGAGGGCTTGTCATTCAATATTTGCTCGGTGTATATACCACCGAGATTGCTAGCCTCCACGTTATCTGGCTTGGGTTCCCTGTTCCTGCAGCTGCCAGACAGTGTGCTGCTCATGAGAAGTGACTTTAACCTGGTGATCAGCGAGGAGTGTGACCGTTGGCCGTAGAAATAGGCAGGGACTGCACATAGTCTGTTCTCTGATTTTCTGGCATCCTTGGGGTTAGTTGATATCTGGCATACACATAACCCATGGGAATGACAATACACCTTTCACTCCGGTGTACATGGGAGCCTCCCCCACATTGACTACCTTCTCACACAACATTTATTTGAACGGTTTTATATAGCGCTGGATAGAACCGGGGGTATCAGAGCACTTTACATGTGTGAAAAACAAGATTACAGGAGTTGCACAAAAAGCACAGTATTGAGAGAGCGCAAACTGATCTAAATGTATGAGTGCATCACACTTACCTGTAGTAAGCACAAATCATGAGGAGAAATGCCATGAGTGCTAATAGTACCTGCAATTATATTCCAAATGTATAGCTAATATAGAGATTTAAGTAGAAGTGGAACTAATACAGAAATGTGTGACACTATATGATTTTATTAGACGTGATTATTCCTAAATCCATGTCGTGTAACTGTTAAAATGTAAGATGGTAGGTGGTTAAACGCAGAATGTGGTAGGCCTCAGGGCCAGAGCTGGAGGGAAAGGGAAGGTGGTTCTTTTCACGACACAGATTGTATTAATGTTTTGGTCATTGCATTAATGGGCCAAGATTTATAAAAATGTTTACTGAATAATAGAATAAGAGTATTAACATGCTTTAATTAAATGAAGAAGTTGAATGCTATAATCATTATGAGAAATATTGTAGGCCTGAAATGTTTTAACGTTGATTTACACGTACATGTCTGGGCTGAGAGATGTTGCAAGCCTTTCTTTTTGGAAGTCTATGAGAGTTGGGTTCTTGGCGGCAGATATCTGTCTGCAACAGGAAAGGGGGGATCCAATTATAAATGAATGAATAGAGGTCTGTTCAGTGGACGGCCCAGACATGGAGGAGGGTTCTGGAATGTTTAAGGGGTATCAGCGGGCCGGAGAAGAGTCTGAGAAGCAAGGTCAACTCTAACGTATGAGGCCCAATACAAAGCATCATGGAAAAAGCCAGAAGCTACACCACGTGAGGGGCGTCTCGCAAGGGGCGTCTCAAATGTTGTTGACTGTTTTGTATTAGGGACAGCACCCCTGGGTGGAGTTAGAGCAGATACCTGAGGACCCTTTAGAGAGCGGATGGGTAGGCAGTGAGGGGTCATGACTGGAGAACTATAGGTTTTCATCAAGAGACTTAGAGTGAGTGACTTCCTTTGGGGGTCATTCACTGCTGACACCTTTGTTAGGTTGGGGTTTGGTTAAGTAGGGATACCATCTAGAGCAGGGTAGGGACAGCCTAACCTGTGCGTTTTCCTCCAACTTAAATGAAGGAGCGATATGCGTCTATGCTGATAGCTTTATTATTCTTAGAACTTGTGTTAGTGATTTCCGTTGCTCGTCTGAGGGCTTTCCGAGAGCACATGTATGTAATTGGACCTGTGTATCTCGTGAATCTCATTCTGAGATGTTTGTATTTGCAGCTTATCATATCTTTACAATAAACTTTTGAAAGCTAGAAGTTGTCTGTGATCTTTGGGAGTAGAGTCCTTTATTGGGTGAACTAACTTGGAAATGGATGTACTTTGTACCTTAAAGACAGGCAACAAAGGTTCAGTCGACCAGATCGAGGTTTAGATCAATAGTGCTAAGGTATCGATCAAAATCTCGCCCTTCCAGTTGGTAGCAGAGGATGGTTGCCTTCTTGAGGACGGTAACCTAGGCCAGGTTAGCTTACCCCAAGGCCCCTAGAAATCGATGATCGGAAGAACAGCCCGCCGAAGAAGATCCGGATGACGTGAGACAGAAAAAGCAGCAGTATCGGTCGAGAGTGAGTATAAAGGGTTATGCGTGTTAGATTGCGGTGTTTTGTATTGTATCTATGTTGTAATGTCTGGCGGAGTTGAATGTCTGTAGAGTGACTGTGGAACAGGTTGTGAGCGCGCGCAACCGGTGGAAATCTTAAGTTCAAGGAGAGCTTAAGTGGTTCGGGTGTATCGGACACCCAGAGTAATTGTCAACTAGTGTGAAGGGGGTCATGAGGTACCATTGATCACCCGAAAGACCGAGATAGGGGGAACGTAAGAGTGAGTGCGTGAGTAACGGACGCTGGTCGGAAGTTACTGTGTGTGTAAGCAACCTATCAGAGAGACGATAGACATTTCGTCAGTTGTGTTGACAATTACAGATAGACTGTGGACGTACAGTCGAGAGAAGTGACCGCTTGGTCGGAAGTGGTCATTTTTCGGTGTATGAATGGGACGCATGCATAACCGGGAGACGAGTTGAGAAAGGAGGGGTGCTGCTGCGAAGCTGAGAAAAGTGACGTCAGAAAGTGTCGCGCAGTGATTGGCCGACCGGAGAAAGACCGCGCTGTGATAGGCCAGCTAGCAAAGACGTCAGACAGGGTCGCGACGTGATTGGCCGACCGGAGAAAGACCGCGCTGCGATAGGCCAAGTCAGCAAAGCCGCGACAGGATTGGTGGATTGTCATCAGGAAGTAAACAGAGTAGCGAGGCTGGATATTGTGCGCATAATTATGAAGTGTTTTAAATGGCTGAAAGCGGTGTTTAAAAAAGAGAAGCGGGGATCGTATGAAGGGGAAGAAGCCCCGCCGGAGGGTACGCCAGCTCGTTATATGGCAGTGAATGTTGGGCTGCATACGATCCTCTGGATATCAGAGTGGAGTAAGATTACGGAAGGAAATGAGGAACTGACGTTCCCGAAGTACGGGACGTTCAGATTAGAGGTGTTACATCGATTGAAATCAGTCATGACCTCAATAAGACCCTTGCCTAGACCGACCCAGTTTGAAGCCCTTGAAGCATGGATCAGGGCAGCGCATGAAAAGAATATGAACAGACGACAAGAAAGGGTGAAACGATCGGTAAGGGCAGTGCAGGATGCCAGGTGGGATGCAGATGCTAAAAGATGGAGAGTGCATAACCTGGAAGTAAATAAACTGTACCCAGTGTTAGAGGTGCCCGTAAATAAAAGCCCCCTAGAAGAAGATGATGAGAGCGAAACAGAGGACAGCTTGATAAACAGATTATTGACAGACAGGCCACCCCCGTATAATAGAGCAGGGGGAGAGGTCGAGAATACGGAAGGAGAAAAGGGGGGCAATGCAGGAGAGCATAGACCGCTTCCCAGTTCAGAGTGGGATCCTGAGCCAAAGAAAGAGTTGTCCCAGCCTAGTCAGGTGCAACAGGTGGTCGGTAGGTTTGTGGTGCAAAGAGTGCCGGAAACGGAGAGAGCCACATCCTACCCATTACCAGATGCACTACAGGTACCTGTTACCATAGGTCCTATAATATCGATATATGACCAAGAGAGAGCAAAAGGGGAAGAACGGGTACGGAAGGACAGAGAAAGAGCAGAGAAGGCAAGAAGGAACGATACGATCAATTCCCCAAGTCAGATGCCGATACCAAGAGAATGGAGCACCCCGATGCACACAGCAGGGGACCCAGGAGGAGATCCTGGGGGCCCTAGATGGCCAATGGATCTGAGGGGATCTGGACGAAAATCCTTTCAAGAGCTAAATGAGTACATGAAGCAGTGGGATGAGGCAGTAAAGGCTCAAAAGTGCATCATAGCTGCGGAAGCTGAGAGGGAAAGTCAGGACAGCCGAGCTCGGACTCACTGCGGGGCTGGGGAGAGCAGCCCGGAGTGGGACTGTAGGGAGAGAGAGAGTAGGGGAGTCACCCATTGGGCCCGGAGTGGAGGTAGAACAGACCTGGAAAACGGGGGCCCCGGGAGTGGAGGGGTGGCGCGCCCAATACTCAGTGAAGAAGAGAGGAGAGCACAAGAGTACAGAAACAGCTTTAAGTGTCCACACTGTGTGCCTGGCACCAGAGAACTGAATGGGAGTTGTGAGAGGTCGCACCATAGACCCTGTGATGATGGAAATGAGCGCAGCCCAGGGAATATGGGGAACCAGGAAGGATCGTATCGGATACTTAGTGATACGAGGCAAAGGGAGAGTAGCGACCAGAGGGAAAATAACAGAGAGGTGTACGGTGAGAGGAGAGAAGAAGAAGAGAATGGGCAGAGCAAGAGTAGGGGTAACAGGCCCGTGTTCCATCACCTTCCAAGATCGGATGGCCGAGCATGGGACCTGGAGAGATGGGAGCAAGGGAGGCCACCCATTAACTCTCCCGAGCCCAAACGCAGAGCTCGAAGTTGGGATGGTAGGGAGATCAGTGAGCCCCCTTCAAAAGACATATTGCGAGCTGAAATAAAAGCCAAGAGACTTGATGTCGCCAGCTTAAGGTCAGATCTGGATGACATGGTAGATGGTACCCTGCCTTTAGAAAGAATGGAAATGTACGAACAGGATGAAATACTGTATATGGCAAAGGACATCACTCGAAAGGCGAGAGCAGTCCATGAGAAGTTAGTCGAACTAGCAGGCAAATATATGGTGGATCTGTCAAGAACCAAAGCATTACAGGGTAACCACAGGCTACATTACACAGATCGAGACCTAGATGAGAGGAGAACGATTGGGCTGAAAACGCACATAAGGGAACTGATAGCTGGAATAAGGACATGGAGGGCACTAGATAAGTGGGAAGAGAGGTGGTCCAAGAAAGGGAC
The DNA here is from genome assembly GCF_964261635.1 of Lissotriton helveticus. Taxonomy (NCBI): domain Eukaryota; kingdom Metazoa; phylum Chordata; class Amphibia; order Caudata; family Salamandridae; genus Lissotriton; species Lissotriton helveticus. Next base: position 246,055,849 of record NC_136059.1, on the reverse strand, counting down.
CGGCAGGAGAAGCATGATTGGTATGACACCAGGACAGCAGGGAATAGAAGCTTACCCTTTGCGTGAAGTTGCAAATGGGAACTATGTGCATGTCCCTTGGAGTAGGGGAGATTTAGCTGCTTTTACCACCTCCTTCCCCAAATTGCGGGAAAACCCTGTGGAGTGGTACAAGCAAGTCGAGAGGTTTGTAAAAATCTCAAAGGTCCTATGGATAGATCTGAACACGCTGTTTGACATTGTAGTACCAGGAGATCTGTGGACAGCATGCAAGGTTAGCGCTGAGTGGCCCACAACGGAGCCAGAGAGAGATGCTAAGACTAATGGGCCGTCTGAGATTGTGATGGCAAAATTCGAGAGAGTGATGACTTGGCTGAAAGAGAAAGTGCCAATGCAAGACATAGATTGGGTCAGAATAGACCGAACCAGACAGGAACCCAAAGAGACAGTCCACGAATATTACGAGAGATTGCTGAAGGCGTTTAAACAGTATAGCGGCTTGGATGTAATGGATCCAAAGGACATAGGGCAATTTGTGTCCAAGTTCGTCCTGGGACTGAGACCGGATATTAGTTTAATGATTCAGCAACACTCGATTTGTTGGCAAAGTAAACCCCTAGATGAAATACTGAGATATGCCAGGTACTGCTGTGATGAGATAGACTCCAAGGCTAAGAAACTAAAAGAAAAGCTGATGGTGGTACAGATGCAGGCAGCAGGAAAGGGGGGACCGCAGCAACAGCAGCAAGGAACAGGTACAGGAGGAAAGAAGCAGTACAGTCAGAACAAGGGCAATGAGGAGAGTTCTACCTTTAGACCCAGAATAGACATAGCTGCCTTAAAGAAAACGACAAGGTGCCACCAGTGTAACGAGGTGGGGCATTGGAAACGCGAGTGTCCCTACAATGTAGAGATAGGAGAACAAGAGATAGAGGAGGAAGAGGTACAGAGCACACCTACAAGAGGGGTGACGCCATACCAAGGAAAGGTGCTCAAAGGGGGGGGGGCTCCTCCCCGAGCCCAGTTCCCGCAGCCTCCTCGAGTAGGGACTGTGGGTAAGAGCTATAGACAAATGCCCCTGTTTGTGGAAGGTGAAGAGTGCTATTATGTGGACCCATTAACCGGACAGAGAGTGGAAAGAGAAGACTGCACCCTCGGGGCAGCCTTAGAGGTGGATCAGAGGGGACCCTATGTCGAAGCAGAAGTAGCAGGGTGCCCTACGACATTTCTGGTGGACACAGGAGCCACTAGGTCCACGATCAGATCAGCTGCAGTTCCAGACCTGCCCATGTCTGGAGAGACCATACAAGTGGTAGGGGTCGCAAACAGGAGAATAACCAGCCAATTGACAGAACCAGTACAGGTGAAAATAGGGAAGTACAGCGATGAGCACCAATTTGTGGTTTGCGATTCAAGCCCTGTGTGTCTGCTAGGAAGAGACCTGTTGTGTAAATTGAATTGTACTATATATTGTACACCTCAGGGAGTGGAGGTATTGACCAATGATGATGATGCAGATTTCAAAGTTGCAAACTCAAGAATATGCGTGGAGCTGTACCCTACTTTGACAGTAGATGAGCTCCCATGGGACTTGAGAGAGACAGTGGCACCAGAAGTATGGGATTTCACTGGGGAAGAGATAGGTTTGGTCAAAGGGGTGGACCCAGTGAAAATTGTAGTGAAACCGCATGCTGAGTTCCCAAGAACACCCCAATATAAATTGACTCCAGAAACGATTGCAGGCATAAAACCCGTGATCGAGTCCATGATTAAACAGGGAATACTGAAAGAAATCGTGGGTAGTCCATGCAACTCCCCGATTATGGGTCTGCAGAAACCAAATGGGAAATTTCGGATAGTGCAGGACCTTCGAAAGATTAATAACATAGTCGTTTCATGTTGTCCAGTGGTACCGAATCCAGCAGTGATACTGTTTCAGATTCCATTCCAAGCTGAGTGGTTCACAGTGATCGATCTTTGTCAGGCTTTCTTTTCGATCCCTCTGGACGAAGAAAGCCATTTTCTTTTCGCATTTAAGCTGGAAAATCGCGTCCTAACATGGTGTCGTATCCCTCAAGGGTATACAGAGAGTCCATCGATCTTTAACCAGCTGTTGAAGAAAAATCTTGAAAGTCTAGTGCTGCCCCAGAAGTCAGTTCTGGTCCAGTACATAGACGACCTCCTCGTGGCGTCAGAAACAGAAGAAGCTTGCAGGGAGGACTCCATTGCTTTGTTAAATCACCTAGCTGCCAATGGGCACAAGGTGTCCCCGGGAAAATTGCAGTACTGCCTGACAGAAGTGCAGTACTTAGGACACAGAATAGAGAAAGGCAAACGAAAGGTGTCACCAGACAGGATAGAGGCTATCATGAAAATGAATGCGCCTAAGACACAGAGAGAGGTCAGGATGTTTCTAGGGATGGTGGGTTATTGCCGACAGTGGATCGCAAACTTTTCACTGAAAGCAAAACCCTTGCAAAAACTGACGCACAAGGAGGTGAGCGATCCGGTACCATGGGACAAAGACTGTTTGATGGCATTCTTACAGCTGCGAGAGGACCTGTGTCGTGCTCCGGCATTGGGAATGCCTGATTACAATAAACAATTTTTTCTTTACTGTTGTGAGAGAGAAGGTTGTGCGTTGTCTGTGTTGGTCCAAATCCATGGGAATGCCCGTAGACCAGTTGCTTATTTCTCGGCTACTTTAGACCCAGTAGCCGCAGCGTTGCCCGGATGTCTCAAATCCGTTGCTGCAACGGGTGTCAGCATTGAAAGATGTGAAAATATCGTCATGGGGCACCCGTTAGAGGTGTGCGTGCCCCATTCTGTTGAACTGTTGATGACCAGGACCAAAACACAGCATCTGACCAATAGCAGGCTCACGCGCTATGAGCAAGTTATTCTTGCTGCAGAGAATGTGACCCTCAAGAGATGCTCTGTTTTGAACCCTGCCACCTTGATGCCACTTCCAAATGATATCGATGATGATGATGAATGTACAGACCATGACTGTCTCGATGTGACTGAACTATGCACCAAACCCAGACCCGACATCGTAGATGAGCCACTGACTGACCCAGACGAAATTTTCTTTGTCGATGGCTCATGTGTAAGAGACGAAGTTGGGCAGTTGAGAGCGGCTTACGCTGTTTGTACAATTGCTGGAGTTGTGGAAGCTGGGTGCCTGGAAGGAGTACACTCCGCTCAGGTAGCCGAGATTATTGCCCTGACACGTGCTTGCTTGGCAAGCAATGGAATTCGAGTCACCATATACACCGACAGCCAATATGGTTATGGGGTAGTTCATGATTACGGGCAGTTATGGTCTCAAAGAGGGTTCATGACCTCTTCAGGCTCTCCCATTCGCAATGGAGAGTTTGTGCGCCTGTTGTTAGAGGCGTTGCAATGCCCAGCAAGTATCGCAGTTGTAAAGTGCACCGCACATACCAGAAATGAGGACTTTGTTTCGAAAGGCAATAGATATGCTGATGAAGTTGCGCGGTATTGCGCGGAACAAGGTTACTCTTTCACAGAGGTGGAAGTGGGTGGAATAAATGTAAGAACTGAATTAGCCATGATACTGGAAACTGTTGATACTTGGGATGAACTGTCAAACATGCAAGAAAATGCTCCTGATTCTGAAAAAGAAACATGGGAAAAGGCAGGATGTGTAATGGGTGAGTCCCATTTTTGGGTCTCAGCAGACGGCAGAGCAGTGTTGCCCAATGAGATGGTGAGTCCAATGGCCAGACTCATACATGGTCCCGTACACTTAGGGAGAGATGCTATGCTGAGAGTGTTTAGACAGACTTGGTACAATCCTAAGTTTAGAATAGCAGCAGAAGCAGTGTGCCAGCGTTGTGTGACCTGTCAGCAGCTGAACGTAGGAAAAAGAACACCAGTTACACTGAGTCACATAGGAAGGTCTGGAGGTCCATTCAACAGAATGCAGATAGATTTCATTGAAATGCCAAGATGCAACCGCCTTCGCTATGTCCTGGTGGTTGTTTGTGTGTTCTCCAGATGGGTTGAGGCATACCCTACACGTAGGTGCGACACCCTCACAGTGGCCAAGATACTGCTTAGAGAACTCATTCCTCGCTTCGGGGTGCCGGCCTTTTTGGAATCAGATAGGGGAACGCATTTTAACAGCGAGCTTGTGAAGATGATTTGTGTAGCACTAAACATAGATCAAAAGTTGCATTGCAGTTACCGACCAGAAGCTTCAGGGATTGTGGAGCAGATAAATGGCACGATCAAGGCAAGAATAGCGAAAGTGTGCTCCTCAACGACCCTGAGCTGGCCTGACGCTCTGCCATTGGTTCTCATGAGCCTTCGTAGTACCCCAGACAGAAGAACGGGGTTATCACCACATGAGGTGTTAATGGGGAGAGCAATGAGGCTGCCATCTGTCCCAGCTACTGCACTGTTAAATATCACAGATGATATGATCCTGGACTATTGTAAGGGGCTGTCTGACGCCATTCGTTCTGTGTCCCTTCAGGTGCAGGCTGCCGAGGTTCCATCGTGCCAGGGCCCGTGCCATGACCTGTATCCTGGGGACTGGGTCCTGGTGAAGAAACACGTGAGAAGAAGCTGTCTGGATATTCGTTGGCGTGGGCCTTTCCAGATCATCCTGATCACGAACACAGCTGTGAAGGTGGGAGGCCTGCCCAATTGGATCCACGCGTCACATACGCGAAGGGTTCCAGCACCTCTGGAAGAAACAGCTCCTCTCTCGGATAGACGTCCAGCAGAGGACCGAGAAGCCATAGAGGGGGCTAGCCAAGCTGTAGAGGTGCCAGCAGAAGCAGGGGAAGAGTCTGACCAAGCTGAGGACGGTCAGTACAACAGCGAAACAGAAGACGCTACAGAAGGAGAAAGTAGCTGGGAGTACGACTCAGACCCTGACAGGTCTGAGAGAGAGCGAGAACAGACAAGAAGGAGAAGGAGTAGAAGGGCACGTGGAGAAGCAAATTGGCCGCAAAGAAGGAGCTCTAGCCTGAGGTCAACTCCAGAAGCAACCCTTCCTCCGATATCAGAAGACTCAGATCCGGAAGAAGGTGCTCAGGGCGCTGAAGCACCAGACCGAAGAAGGTCAAGAAGAGTGCGTGTGCCTAACAGAAGATACTCCACACCTGAGTGGACATATCTGGCGTCAAATGTCTGTGAAACCAGAGACAGGGAGGATCCGAGCGGTGGTGGTGTCCAGTTCTGAGCCCATTATCACCGTGGAAATACGACTGTTGGTACCCGGTGTCGAACAAGAAGGGTCACTAACATTCATGCTCCCCAGACCTCCCCGCCTCAGCAAGTTAAAACACATGTTTCTTTCAGAATTGCAATTCCCCGACTTTGGTACAACGATAACAGCACATGAAGAGCACAATCTTCGCTTGGAAATATTGAACTATGCTATTGAAGCAGCAACAACAAATCTGATCGTAGACTGTTAAGGACTTTGTAAATAAAGCAAGCAGAAAAAGAAGATTACCTAGCGCCCAGGAAGCAGAGAATATTAGGGAACTTCCCTTGAGTGGATGGAGAAGGGCTAGGGTTGTCTTTTTGAACTGTTAAAGGACTTTTGCGAAGAAGGTTGTCAGCCTCCAGTTGTGTGGATTCTAAAGACAAAAGGATTAAAAAGAGACTGTAAAGGAACGAGAGGAAAAGAACTTTTTGCTAAGATAAGAGAGAGCCATATTGTCTGACGAAATGGAGGCCGGCACCCCGAACCGCAGAGCTAAATGTATAATAGGTACACTAATAGTAGGAGTGATAATATTAATAGCTTTAGTGGTAACAATTTCTTATGTAAAGGGACATGAGGAAGAGGCAAAGGTAACTGATGTGAAATCTGTAGAAACGCTTGCACCCACTGTTGCTGGTGAAAAAGGGGAAAACACTCAAGAGAAAGCGTTATTAGCTGCAGAAGCCCGCAGGTTACATGTAGACGAGTCCCAAGGAGACTTTAGGTCAAATGCTTATGCTAAACTCTTATATGAATACGTGGATGCCATGGAGGTTAAGGATTGCTACGTCTGCATGCAGTTGCCGGCGTCTGTAGATGAAGGAATTCGATATCATCACCTCCCGCTGACATATGGCATTACATGTAGCTTATTGCTTAGTATATTTTATGAGAGAGATAGTTTTGAATACTATTTCTCTAATTATGATTCAGTGTTGCCAGAAGTCCCAAATTATAAGCAGATGAACAAATGGGATTACTGGAAGAGTGAAGACAGATTGGCCAAGTTCTTCATTCCTTGGATTACCTTAGATACTTCACATGCCCGTAGAAATAACCTGACATGCAAGGTGTCAGAAGTCGAGAAGAAGTTCATAGGGCAGGTGGATGATCGTTACAGGAGACAAAAGATTTTGAAAAAATCAGGACAAGGGAAAACAGATTGGACCGAGGAAGAGAAGTCACACCAGAGAAAGGGTAGTAGTGGTCCAATAGCTTTAGATAAAGCGCAGAGAGGAAAGCTATGTCTTCACCGAGCCAAAACGTATTATGAAAATGTATACGTTGGAGAAGTTGACTGTGAACATGCTTTCAACATAGAGTACTATACTAAAGATTTCCTGAAGGGAATGCAAGTGATTCCAAATGTGTATTTTGTATGTGGAAGAAATGCTTACGTGAGGCTACCTGACAACTGGTATGGATCATGTTACTTAGCAATTGTCTTCCCCAAAATATATCATGCACAAGACTTAGTGATCATTGAGGGTAAGACATCATCGAGGGGAAGGAGAGATGTAGGAGATGCCGAAATGGTTGGAGATGTCTTTGGAGCTATGTTCCCTCTTTTAGGTCTAATCCTTAATGATGTGAAAATTAGACGGCTGGCAACAGTCGTCGACAGGTTGTCTGCCAGCACTGCTCAGTCCTTAATGCTGGTAGAAGGAGAGATGCAATCGATAAGGGCTATGGTTCTTCAGAACCGTCTTGCATTAGATGTCCTATTAGCAAAAGAGGGCGGAGTCTGTAAGGCTTTGAAGGTTCAGGAATGTTGCACTTACATTCCAGACAGTTCAAAACCCCTTGAGAAAGTTATTAGGAACATAACTAATATTCACAAGGAGATCGAAGACTTGAGTAGAGAAAATGTCTGGGAAAAGGTGGGCCACGGAATGAGTGCAGTTGGTGGGTGGTTTTCCACCTTAGGCAAAAGCTTTGTGTGGTATATTCTAAAACCCGTCATCATAATATTGATCTGTGGGATCATATTGTGGGGATTGGTGAGGGTATTCAAATGGTACAGAGCAAGAAGGTCAGAAAGGGCCCAAAGAGAGCAGCTGCAGAGATTGGCTGCCATACAAGATAATCAGTACAGGAGTCTGAGGGCTCTGGAAGCGCAGAGACAAGTTATGATACCAATAACTGCAGTTTAAATGTTAGTGATGACCCCGAGAGGTCATCAAAGGGGGGAACTGAGAGAGCGCAAACTGATCTAAATGTATGAGTGCATCACACTTACCTGTAGTAAGCACAAATCATGAGGAGAAATGCCATGAGTGCTAATAGTACCTGCAATTATATTCCAAATGTATAGCTAATATAGAGATTTAAGTAGAAGTGGAACTAATACAGAAATGTGTGACACTATATGATTTTATTAGACGTGATTATTCCTAAATCCATGTCGTGTAACTGTTAAAATGTAAGATGGTAGGTGGTTAAACGCAGAATGTGGTAGGCCTCAGGGCCAGAGCTGGAGGGAAAGGGAAGGTGGTTCTTTTCACGACACAGATTGTATTAATGTTTTGGTCATTGCATTAATGGGCCAAGATTTATAAAAATGTTTACTGAATAATAGAATAAGAGTATTAACATGCTTTAATTAAATGAAGAAGTTGAATGCTATAATCATTATGAGAAATATTGTAGGCCTGAAATGTTTTAACGTTGATTTACACGTACATGTCTGGGCTGAGAGATGTTGCAAGCCTTTCTTTTTGGAAGTCTATGAGAGTTGGGTTCTTGGCGGCAGATATCTGTCTGCAACAGGAAAGGGGGGATCCAATTATAAATGAATGAATAGAGGTCTGTTCAGTGGACGGCCCAGACATGGAGGAGGGTTCTGGAATGTTTAAGGGGTATCAGCGGGCCGGAGAAGAGTCTGAGAAGCAAGGTCAACTCTAACGTATGAGGCCCAATACAAAGCATCATGGAAAAAGCCAGAAGCTACACCACGTGAGGGGCGTCTCGCAAGGGGCGTCTCAAATGTTGTTGACTGTTTTGTATTAGGGACAGCACCCCTGGGTGGAGTTAGAGCAGATACCTGAGGACCCTTTAGAGAGCGGATGGGTAGGCAGTGAGGGGTCATGACTGGAGAACTATAGGTTTTCATCAAGAGACTTAGAGTGAGTGACTTCCTTTGGGGGTCATTCACTGCTGACACCTTTGTTAGGTTGGGGTTTGGTTAAGTAGGGATACCATCTAGAGCAGGGTAGGGACAGCCTAACCTGTGCGTTTTCCTCCAACTTAAATGAAGGAGCGATATGCGTCTATGCTGATAGCTTTATTATTCTTAGAACTTGTGTTAGTGATTTCCGTTGCTCGTCTGAGGGCTTTCCGAGAGCACATGTATGTAATTGGACCTGTGTATCTCGTGAATCTCATTCTGAGATGTTTGTATTTGCAGCTTATCATATCTTTACAATAAACTTTTGAAAGCTAGAAGTTGTCTGTGATCTTTGGGAGTAGAGTCCTTTATTGGGTGAACTAACTTGGAAATGGATGTACTTTGTACCTTAAAGACAGGCAACAAAGGTTCAGTCGACCAGATCGAGGTTTAGATCAATAGTGCTAAGGTATCGATCAAAATCTCGCCCTTCCAGTATGAAACAATAAATAAAAAAACAAACGTTCCATTGAGGTCTAATAAACAGAGACATAGCAAGAGCAGATACATTTACATGCATTTTTACATAGGATGGGGAGATAGAAGGGGAGGGGAGATGTGAGGAGAGGGAGGGAAGTAGAGGAGGATAGGGTCATTGGAGGTATGATTTCAGGACCCCATTATTTGCAGAGGAGGGGACGTTTAAGGTCTTTTTTGAAGGCAGTGTAGGAGGGGTTGCAGCGCAATTCCTTAGGGAGGGCATTCCAGACAATCTGCGCATTTCCAGAGAAGGAGCCAGATTGCGTGGTTTGCTTTTTGAATAAGGGTGGGATGAGGAGGAAGGAGTTTGTGCTCCTCATCGTTCTGGAGCTGCCCGCTTTTTTAAGTTTGTTTGTGAAGTACAGTGGGGCATTCTGGTGTAGGGCTTTATGTGTGATGCATGCTGTCTTGTAGGAGGATCTACCATCAATGGGCAGCCAGTTGAGAGCCTTCAGGGCGGGAGAGATGTGATCAAAACGTTTGTAGCCAGTGATGAGCCTGGCTGCTAGGTGGAGCACGGATCTGAGTGGGGCTAGGTGTACTTTGGGGGTTCCTGTGAGGCTAGCGTTCCCATAGTCGATTTCTGAGGGTACCAGGGATTGGAAAACCCATTTGAAGTCTTCCAGAGGGATGAAGGGTGTGATTTTCTTCAGGTGACGGAGAGTGAGGAGAGCTCCTTTAGCAGAGTTTTGTATGTGGTCGTTGAGGGTTAGATTTTTGTCAACGGTAAAACCAAGAGATTTCACTGAGTTTATTTTTTTCTTTATATTTATTTATTTATCGGATTTATAAGGCACTACAGCTACCCAAAAAGGGGTTCCCGGCGCCATGATGGACAAGGAGCAGAAATCGCAAGGCAGTCGGATGGAATTATTGATCAAATAGCCAGGTCTTAAGAGCTCTGCGAAAGTGGGTGTATTCAGTTTCTTTGCGGATGATAGGGGGCAAAGTATACCAGAGAGATGGACCTAGGTAGGAAAAAGACCTTCCCACCATTCTGGAGAGTCTGATCCTGGGCACAACAAAATTGTCCATGGTTTCAGACCGTTGGTGACGGGAGGGGACATAGGGGCGGACAAGTGATTGAAGGTACTGAGGTGCAGTACCTGCCTTGATTTTGAACATATAACTCAGGGCTTTGAACTTGATACGGTTCTCCACCCTGAGCCAATGTAGGTCACGCAAGTGTCCAGAAATAGGGGAAGCCCTGGGAATTCTGCAGAGGAGTCTAGCTGCAGAGCTCTGGAAAAGCTGAAGTCTGCGGTTCACAGCCTTGTTTGAGCCAAGGTGAAGAATGTTGCCGTAATCGAGTCGTGATGTAATAAGGGCATGGATCACGTTTTTTTGGGTGGTGACAGGCAGAAGCCATAAGATTTTCCTAAGCCATTTTAAGATGGTGAAGCATAACGCTGTAACCTTGAATGTTTGCTGATGCATGGACAATGAGTCGTCAATAATGATGCCCAGGTTCCGAACATGGCTAGATGGCTTGGGAAGATTACCCATCTCAACCGGCCAGTGAGAGGGGCTCCAAAGGTCTTTCTTCTTGCCCAGAATGAGAACCTCAGTTTTCTCGCCATTCAGCTTAAGGTGATTTTGAGTCATCCAATCAGAAATTCTACTAAGGCTTTGTTTAAGACAAGAGGGTGCGAGGGGGTTGGAATTAGAGAGGGAGAAAGTAATCTGAGAATTGTCAGCATAGGTGAAGAGAGTTAGACCGGCTTGATCCGCAATGTCTGCCAAAGGTCTGACGTACAAGTTGAAAAGCAGTGGGCTGAGGATCAAACCCTGGGGCACCCCATGAGGTGATGTGTAAAATTTAGAGCAAGCTGTGGTCGAGAAGATTTGAAATGTGCAGTTGTCCAGAAAAAAGGTAATCCAGTCCAGAGCAGAGCTGCATATGCCAAAGGATTTTAGTGTATGGATTAATTAGTATCAAATGCCACACTGACGTCTAACAGAATGAGTGTGACTGTCTGTCCAGTGTCGAGATAATGACAAAGCCTCTCGGTGACTCCTAATAGTGCTGTCTCAGTAGAAAAGCCGGCACGAAAAAGTTGTGAGTTGGACAAAGAGAGCAAGCAGTTGAGTGCACTGAGGTCAAAGATCCAGGTTTGGATGGGGAGTTTGTTGTTTTTAGGGGAGAAGATGATTTCAGTTTTCTTGGGATTGGGTTTGAGGTGGTTGGAGTGGAACCAGTGTTGGATCTAGTTTATGGTATGGTTAAGATGAAGTACATCAGTGCGGGACCTAATCTTATAGTACAGTTGTGTGTCATTGGCATAGAGGTGGTAGTTGATTCCTGCTTAATTCAGGATGAGGGTAAGAGGTTCCATAAATAGGTTAAAGAGTGAAGGGGAGAGAATAGAACCTCGGGGGATGCCTAGGAAAACCAGAGAGGGGTTTGACTTGTTGTGTTCTGTGTTGGAGAAATGAGGTGAACCATTTAAGGACCTGACCGTTAAGGCCAAACGGGACTTGAGTGAGTTGAGAAGGGAGTTGTGGTTGACTGCATCTAAGGCAGTCCAGAGGTCAAGGAGAATGAGTAGGCAGGATTCACAGTTGTCAAGGGAAGCGTGAATGCCGTCGAATATATTTAGCATGGCGGTTTCCGTGCTGCAGCCTTTTCTGAAGCCGGATTGCAAGGGGTCAAGAAGGTTGAAGTTGTTAATGTGTTTATCTAATTGAAGCAGAGCCAATTTTTGCAGGGCTTTGGAAAGAAGAGGTAGGTTAGAGATAGGGCGGAGGTTGTTCAGGTCATTAGGGTCTGAGGTGGGATTTTTAGGGATAGACGTGATTTGACCAAGTTGAAGAGAGTCCGGGACACAACCTGTGGAGAAGGAGGTGTTGATGATGTTGGTCCAGTAAGGGGCAATGACGTGGTTAAGATTCTGGATATGACTGGAGGGGATAGGGTCTTTGGTGTGTGAGGACGGTTTACGTTTGGTTATGATGTTAGAGACTTCGAGTTCAGGGGGAAATTTGACCAAGATGCATAGATCTGGAGGGGTAGTAGCGAGAGGGGGAGTGGAGGGGTAGTAGCGAGAGGGGGAGAGGAGGGGTAAGGAGACAGAGTCAATACGGGAGGATCGATAATTGTATTGTCAGCGACGAGAGGGGAATTGGGTGTGATCTCAGCTAGATGGAAGAAGTGCTCGATTTTTGCAATTTAATCCAAGAAGAAGTTGGCAATTTCGTCACATCTATTTGTTGAGGTAGTAAATTTAGGGGGGCTGTGGATGTTTAGTTGCGAATAATGTTAAATAGTTCTCTGGGTCTGTTTTTTGCCCAATCAAGTTGTATTCGGAAAAAGGAGGCCTTTTCCTGGAAGATGTGTTTTTTATAGGATGATCTAGTAGCTCTGAGACAGGCAAGGTGGGTGGTGGATGGGTGTTGTCTCCAAGATCTTTCAGACAGTCTGAGTGAACGCCTTTCGTCATAGAGAAATCAGAGTTAAACCAAGTTTTAGATGGAATGGTTCTTTGGTTTTTTTTTGTTTAGGAGGGGATAGGAGGTCTATGACCTCACTGGTGGTCTTGTTGAAGAGTTTGGTGAGCTTGTTTGCGTCTAGGGAGAGAGGGGTGAGAAGAAGTTGAGCTTGTAGTTTAGACTCCAGTTCGCCAGGAGGGATTTGATTGAGGTTTCTGGTCCATTTCAAGGGTGGGTGATTTTTGATAGGGGGGGAGAGTGGAGCCGATTCGATCTTGAACAGGATGAGGTAATGGTCAGACCAGTCAATAGGAAGGATGCTAGACAGGGTGTTGGGGTCTTGTCCCAGGTCAGAAGAACCAATATCCACGGGAGCGAAGATTGCGCCTCTCCACTCACATAGGGTATAGCCACCTCTAGCCAATTAGGCACACCGATGGTAGACTGATACCCTCAGGGAGTGAAGAGACCCGGAAGGACCCCCAGAACTTCTTGTAATAAGGAGGAGGGATAATCTGAGCGATCGGGTACTCCTGCATAAAACAGAAAAAACAGTAGACACTATGGTTACACTAAGGACAGCTTAACAGGCATAAATATAGGACAGCATCACATGTTAAGTACTCAAATTATATGCTTCCCCGTACTCACTTCTGAAATGCCAGTCTCAGGATTAAATCAGGTCTCTCCAAATGAAAGGCAAAAAAAAATAAAGGTGACCTTCTTCCTTACACACACTCCCCGTGAGTGTAAGCAATTCTCTATGATCAAGGCTTATCCCCGCCTCGCGTCAGTCCACAGAATCAAAGGAGGGAAAAATACGGCAAGCAAAGTTAGCAATTAAACAAACTGGAAGTCCTCCAGCAGTCCGTGTATCCCACTAGACTGCTTTGCAGAAAGTAGCATTCAATCTTGCTGAAAGACGCGAACGGGTTCAGAGGGATGCAATGTATCAGCTGAACTCTGCCCACGTGTGTTATAAAGAAAACAAACGACTTCCGTTGCTCACGTGCACGCGAATACAACAAAATAAAAAGGAGAAGTCACTAGCGTAATAGCGCTCCTCGCGCTCTACTCGCAAGGGACATAACAGTCTGTCAGACTGATAGAAAGCGAGATTTAAAAGTGAGGAATCAAAAGAATGCACAGCGCTCGATAGCGCGTAAGTAAAACAAAAGGGCAGGCAGTCTCCAGGGCGTCCTCGCGCTCAAGGAAGTCCACAAGACTGTAGAGTGAAACGTGTCCCGGCGTGAACAAAACAAACAAAATGGGAAGCAGGTTCTAGCGCATCCTCGCGCTCACGGCAATAAGGAAGACAGAGGTATTCAGCACGTCCAGGCTGAATAAGGGTAGATCAGGGACGAAGATCTCATACAAAAATGCTTTAGGCAGGGTAAATTCACCAGAAGCACTGCAGCACAAGTAATGGAAAACTATCAAACAGGAACTCACAGGCAGGAAGGGCGTGATCCTAGCAAAAAAGCCAAGCACCTGAGACCGGGAGCTGGCAGCTTATATGCTGCAGATGTCACCTGACCTTAGACTAGTGCAGCATGGGAAAGCATACAATCTGGTAGCCGTTGCAGTGCATTATTGGAATGGTAGTTTTTGGCTGCTATCAAGCAGGGACAAGGTACAAAAGCCTGAAGGTTAACAGATGGTAGCCAGGTCATTATGATGGCATCGAGAGTAGCACCTTTGGTGTGGGTGGGCGAGTGACAAACTTGAACAAGGTCATTGATTTCTAGAAGATTGAAGAGATGGGTGACTGTGGGGTCAGCAGTATTGTTCCAGTTGATGTTAAAGTCTCCAAGGAAGATGTTTTTCGAGTTGGAGAGAGAAGATTGTGAAAGAAGGTAGGATAGTTCCTCAGTGAAGGGAAGTGGGTCACCCGCAGGGTGGTAGATGTTATGTAGGCGAATTGGGGGCGAACCCTGAATAATGAGTTCGGGGGCTTTGTTTACCGAAATGGAGGTGCAACTTCCTTACCTGCGCTGGACTTGCCGCTTGACCTGGGGGGCTACTGAGATCTGCTGCAAGTCTCCCCCGCCGCCGCTAGAACCAACACGCGGCCGCCGAGGGGGGAGACTACAGCCCCCAGGTCTCCCTGCTCTATTACCCTGCCCACTTCCACGCCCAGAGGCACTCAAAGGTGAGGCACTCCTCCGGTGGAGCGGAGGCTTTGTTTACCGAAACCGAGGTGCAACAAGAGGTTGCTGGGCACTTCCTTACCTGTGCTGGACTTGCCGATTGACCTGGGGGGCTACTGAGATCTGCTGCAAGTCTCCCCCGCCGCCGCTAGAACCAACACGCGGCCGCCGAGGGGGGAGACTACAGCCCCCAGGTCTCCCTGCTCTATTAACCCGCCCACTTCCGCGCCCGGAGGCGTTCAAAGGCGAGGCACTCCTCCCGTATCGCGGGACGCACGTGGGTGACGCCGGGAGAAGCCTGGCAACGGGCGGGCCGTCTGTGGCCGTCCGAGGCAGGCCGAGGCTGGGCTGGACCATTGCTCTTGGCTGGACACTAGTTATTGTTCGCCAGAAGACATATATATGTGGTAACTTATTAGGCTCTGACTTTTGCATTAACAGCGTTCGTGTTTTGGTACTAGTTTCCTGGTGCATAGTAAGTTACTGTGTGTGGAACATTTGTATATTTTATATATTTAGTGATTATAGTTGCATTCAGAAATATGGGTAAAAATACCCCTGTACAATCTCGTCCTATCACCAGACAGAAAATAGTTTCTACTACCCCTCTTCCAAGCTTGAGTGCCATAGACAAGATGCTGCAGAAAACCATAGGGGTAGTTGTTACAGCCATAGAGAACACCGAGAGTCGTCTCTCGCTCCCCTAAGGTACGTCCCTACCCTACAGCCTGAAAATACATCTATATCTCTGGCTAATTCTTTTGACTCAATGCTCATGGCCTCATATGCGGGGTTTCCTGGTGCAGAGAGTCATGAGACTATCCCAATACAGCAAAATCTGCCTTCCAAAGTTCCCCCTTTGGTTAATAGGTTTTCACTAACACCAACCATGCATTTGCCACATATAAGTGAGGAGCCTCCTCTCCTAATCAATGATTCGATAGAGTTAGAGGGACCTGATGCCGCTTCAATTATTGACCCAGAATTAACAGATGGAGTAACTGTGGAAAGCCCCCCAGTAAGAACACGAGGGCAAAAAGCCAAAAGCAAACAAAATCATACTCTTAAAGAGCAGCCTACAAACAAATACAAGGGGAAAGGTAGTCGCCTACATCGGAAAACGGTACCCAATCCATCAGGACATAAAGGGGATAAGTGCGAGGGTCAGTCAAGGGACACTGGTACACACCTCAGCGAGGGGAAGATTGAGGTGGGGGAAACGGGTTTCTGGGGAAGAATGGAGACCTTGTTTTCTACATTACTGGGGCCTATCGCTCTGAAGATTTCTAATATTGAAGTTAGGGTAGGCTCGATTGAGGACCAAATTGCAAAAATTACCCATCTGACCAAAATACCATGCACCGAGATACGTGCGCCCCCACTTGCATCTACCTCAAATGGGGCCGTGCCCAATTCTGACCAACATAAAAACAAGAAGGCAAGGAATAAGTCAGAATCTATTCATTCGGGGGGTACTGTTGCAAATAACCAATTTAACATCAGGGATAACACCTGTAGTCATAGTAAAGTAGTGACACCGGAAATACAAGATAAATTACCTAAGGATAACAGTGTAATTTTACTGGAAGGAAATGAGAAACCAGGGGGTCTATAATTGAACAGCCGAAGGGTCCACGTCTTCCAGAAACCAATAAGGCTAATGACATACCGCCAGTTATAAATTTACCACCAGCATGTGGTGCTTATGTCACAGTTCTATGCAATGTACCTAAGTTGCGGGAGGGGCAACTAGAAACCCATGATACCCTAAAAAACAAAACCCTGCACTGGTTAACAAAAAATTGTGGTTACCCAATATCAAGCGCAGATCAGATAATACTTACACAAAGGGTGGGATGGATAGGCAGTGCACCAAAAACATTTGATGGGGACTGTGTGATAATTAATTTTAGGTCACCGAATTGGGCACGCGAAAATTTACTTAGCGCCCACCCACCCTCAAGTTGGGAATTTAATACAACTTTATTACCATTGGGGTTTTTCTATAAACATTTACTGACAAATAATTTAGCCCCAGATCATACGATCTTCCACCCTAATATTAACTGGATGCCCATACCATCAGCAGCACGCCCAATGCGATTTCCCATCCCTTTGTATAATAGATTTCAGTGCTTGTCCAGGTTGGAGGATAATGATTGACACATCAAACCAGAAGGGGTGCCCTCTATACATGAGCTAGAGCAGATGGTAATTCATAGACCAATTAGTAGGGGAGATAATCTAAGTAATATTCAATCCCAACACATAGAACCCAATATGGTGAATGAGAGTGCTGGAAATGATGAGATAGATAACCTAAGTATAATAAAACCTGTGCATTTAATGGATGTAGTAGACCCACCAAATTTAAATTCAAATTATAACCAAGGAACAGAAATTATAATGCAGGAAGGGTATACATTAACTACCTGGAATGTAGCAGGCCTTGGAAAAAAATTAGATACGCCTTTTTGGCAGGATTTTATCACTCATGGAAGTGACATTATCTGTATTCAGGAAACTTGGAGTACAAATGTGGTTGCAATGGAAGGTTATACATCCCATTGCTTAAATGCTGTACCTTCTTCATCAGGTAGAGCAAAGGATGGATTATTGTTGCTTATATCCACCAAATTAATTGGGTGTAAAACCACTAGCTATTCATCTATAGGCGACCATAGCCAAATTCTGAGGTTAACGCTCCCAAAGGGTAAGGATTTGATTGTAATTAATTATTATAATAATAATTTTAACAAGGACAGGGATGCACCGCTAGACTTATTAGAAAAGGAGATAGACATGGTATTGAAATTATCTAGTAAACTTGCAGTTATCCTGTGGGCTGGGGACTTCAATATCCGGGTCTGCCCAGCGACCCTAACCAATTCAAGTGGATACATGACGGCCCACATTACTACCAATGGGACTGATGATGACTTTTTACATTTCCCACATTGTGGATACGGCATGGCTCTAATTATATCAATGGCAAAATTTGACCTTGATCTGTTAGATTGTTCCATGAAACAGGGCCATATCAAATGTCCGACTTTCACTGGGAGAAATGCGAACAGCAACATAGATCATATTTTAATCTCGAAGGCTAGTTCCTATTCTGACCTTTGGATATCAGAGCAGGTGGTTAGCGACCACAACAGTATCTCCATGGTATTACTAGATTGGGGTAATAAACTAACTAATACTGTGGGCCAACTTTCGGATATTATCCCTGTTAGGCCTAACGGGATGAGAATAAAGCGGGATGGCGTAGACCCCCCTAAGATACAAACAGAAGTGGTCACTAGAGGCAGGAAAGCTATTGATTACTGTCTTAGTGTAGAGGTAACCCCTGAAATTTTATTAACTACATTTTCTGATATAAATAATATAATTAAGAATGTTTTAACTAGGAATACTAAAGGTTTGAAACAGGCTGGCACGAGGTGGTTTGACTCTAAATGTACCCAGACATTACATAAATTGAAATTGGCACTAGGGACTAAGCCTCGTAACCAATTACTAGTTCATGAGCTTCGAGTTGAATACAAGCAAGCTATGTTGATACATAAAAAAGAGTTGAGATCAGATGCCTGGGATAAACTAAGTATGGCCACTGATACAAACAATAGTAAACTCTTTTGGGAAACGGTTAATAGCCCCTTTTTAAAGGATAATTGTTCACCCGAATTGACGTCTTATGTGAACTGCACCGAATGGATTGAACACTTTTCTAATATTTTTAACCCGGATAGGTTGCGTTTAACTTCTTTTTTAACTAATGATTTTACATGGCCTATTTTACCATTGTTGATTGATGTCGAAGAGGTGGAGGAAGGGTTGTTAAATAGTAAAGGGGAAAAGGCACGGGCCCAGACGGTGTTCCGGTCGATTTATATAAGGATTTAATGGATTTATGGGCACCGATTCTCACAAGGATTTTTAACACTGCAGCCATGGGGAATTTCCCAACATCATGGGCCCAATCACTAATCGTCCCATTATATAAAAAGGGCTTGCGTTCCGAAGCTTGTAATTACCGTCCGATATCGCTACTGGACTCCTCTATAAATGTGCTGAGTAGGGTCCTTTAAAAAAGATTGGAAACCTGGGCCTCAGATCTTAACGTCCTAACCCCAGTCCAATATTGATTTAGGAAAGGTTTAGGTACTATTGAACAATGTATAAATCTGGACCTACTCATCAATAAATATACAGTAGCTAATGAGGGTAATTTATTTTTATGCTTCGCTGATTTGAGCAGCGCATTCGACTTAGTGGATCACTCCCTTCTTTGGACAGTGCTGCTGGAATCTGGGGCCCCAAAAGAGATAGTGTTTTTTTTAGCTCGGGTTTATGAGAAATTATCCTGTAGTGTACGATATGGTCCAACTGGCGAGCGGACCCCATTTTTTTCTGTACAAAGAGGCATCAGGCAAGGGTGCGTATTGGCCCCTCTTTTATTTTCCCTCTTTATTAATCAAATAGCTATGGATTTAAACAATATTCCGGCAGATGCACCCAAAATTGGTGGTGCGGTTGTATCGGTACTACTATATGCTGATGATGCGGTTTTAATTTCCCGTACCCCAATAGGCCTCCAACGACTTATTGATGAATTTACTTTTTTTATCAAGGGTAGGAAACTTTTAATAGATAAATCAAAGACATACACCATGATATGCGGGAAGAAAATGAAGTCATCGAGGTCTTTTTTCTTGACGGCTCTACAATACAAACTGTTAATACCTTCTGTTATTTAGGTATCACTTTTGAAGGTAATGGTAAATGGGTGGGTGATCAAGAAAATATCAGATATAAATGGATCAGGAACACTAATGGAATTTTCCCCTTTGCCACTAAATTGGGAGATCGCAGAATAAGGGACGTGGTTGCCATATACAACGCAAGATGTGTTTCTTCAGCTCTGTATGGAGCTGGACTATGGGGTTATTCATCTACAGCTCAACTTCAAAGGGCCGAAAACAGTTTCCTTAAACGGTTGCTGTGTGCCCCGGCCTCAGCTTCCACTAATTTAATCCATCAGGAAACTGGCCTCAATTATATATCAGACTTGGCAGTCTTACTTACGCCCCTTACTCTTATGGCGATCCATCTGGCATAAGAGCGAAACTGAGTTCACACAGTCCATTATTAGAGATTGTCTCAAATTAGATCATTGTTCAAGCATCTCATGGTTGAGCTATATAATCCATTGGTATAGCACATTATTTGATTTTAATATTCTTGAGGAGTCTGAATTTGTAATACCTTTCTCTAAGAAAGAAATAAAAGATTTGTTTTTGTTATACAAGAGGGAAGAACGAACCAAATTGACTAGGACTCAAAAGACTTCTGTCTTTTATAGGCAACTCGAACTCAAAAGTGGGTTCCAGGCATATTTGGCGGATGTGTCGGACCTTCGCACCGGTTCGTTTTAATACGTTTAAGGCTAGGCATTGTCCACCATCTTGTATCCTTCCCGGTAATAGGGGAAGGCTCTACCATGAAATGCCCCTGCGATGATATATCCAAGCAGAGTTGTTGCCATTTCCTACTATTCTGTACATTTTATGTATCTATGAGGAAATTTTATTTGAAGCCTAACCTTTTAAAATATAATACTCGTTTAACAGTAGATGCAATGAACTTAATTTGCTCTCTTGAGAGCCCAGACCGTGGAATAATTCCTTATAAACTGTCTTGTAAGAGGAGCGTAAAATACCTGTGCTTGTGATGCTTATTTTGTAAATATGTATTGATATTTTTATTTTTGTGTTTTAAATATGTTCAGCTTATATGGTTGTGTAAAACAAACTGAATAAAGCTTTTTGAACTTGAACTTAAGTTCGGCACCAAGGTTTTCGAAGTTTAAGTGTTTGGCGTTTTTAACACAGGAAAGTTACACTTCATTTTTGTAAACAATAGCTAGACCACCACCAATTCTGTTGTTCTGTCTTTCCTAATGATGGAGTAGCCCGGTGGGGTGAGTGGGTCAAGGATAGCCGTTGAGTGGTCATTAAGCCAGGTTTCTGTAAGGAAGGCAATGTCGATGGATTCACTAAGGAGGGTTTCGGATATTTCAGTTGCGTGTCGGACAGCCGAGCGGCAGTTAACAAGCATGCAGGATAGGGGCTTAAGGTTGGCTTTGGCGGTAGTGCACGAGTGTGTGGTGGTAAATTAGGTAGGAGGTCTGGGCAAGATGGGAGAGGAAGGGGTTCTGCTTGTTCCCAGGATCACTGGGATGCTGGAGAAATGGGGGGTGCGTTCGGGGATCAGGGGTTTGGGGAGGTAAGAGTTGCATAGGTCCGTAGTGGCAGAGGGGGAGAGACTGTACCTAGCACGGTGCAGCCTAGAAGATCTGTTGTAGAGGGGAATAGTTTTCCAGAGGTTATGTTGGGAGGGATGAGTGAGGCAAGGACGGGCGGGGTCATTCTGATTGAGGAGGGCCTTGTTGTTCAGAAAGCTGAAGTCTTCTCTGAGTCTCAAAAGTTCCGTCTGAACGGTTGAGAGGTTCAGTTTGATGTTAGAGAGTGTCAGGGCGATAAGGTTGAGTGTTAGCTAGGGTGGCGAGGAGGCTGTGGAGCATGGGGGTTTGGTGTTGGCTGGATACAAGAGCCTGATGGTTGGCAGGGGGCGATGAAGTGTGGCGGGGTTAGAGGGGAGCTAGTGAGGTGGAACATTGGGGTAGAGGGGTCACTCATGCAGGTAGGTTGTGAAGCCAGAGGAAATATGAAATGCCAGCATTTGTAAAGTGCACAGCTACCTCCGGAGAGGTGTCCTGGCCCTGTGGACCGTCTGGAAGATTAAGCGAGCTATTGACCAGGGTCACATGGTGCTGGGCTAACCTGTCGCCGGTGCCAGGGATCGAACCATGAACCCCGTGGTCCGGAGTCAGGCACCCTGGCCGCTGCGCCACACCTCTTCTTGAAGGGAGGGGAGGTGAGGTCATGATGAGGGGGAGGAGTGATATTCGGTGGTAGAGGTATAGGTATAGTGGGGGTAGTGGTGGGAAGCAATTGGAGAAGGAGCCGGGACATAATTATCTGTGCGTAGGGGGAGTGTAGTTCGTAGTAGGGGTTGTGGGCGTTTGGAGGGGGAAGGGTGGATGTTCAGGGGGAGGGATTCAAGAGATGTGGAGAGGTCATCGGTAGCAAGGTGGGGTTGGGGATGTTGGTCGTTAGTTAAGGAGGGGATTTGGGTGGTGGGATGCTCAATTAGTTTATCTAGGAGGTGTGGGCTCAGGGCTGGTGGGAGGGAAATGTGGGTGACCGATGTTTGGGAGGGAGAGGGTTTAGGGGCAGGTTTGGATAGAAGGTCTGTCAGGGAACTGTAGAGGTAGTCGAAGGTGTTGAGGTGGTGTTCGGGTGCTTGAATGAGAATGTTGCTGGTTTTATAAATGGAGATGTAAATTTCTCCGTTAAAAGCTGGGGATGGGGAGGTAGATAGTTTGAAACCATATGGGATATTGCCGGATTTGGTGATTGTGAGATAGTTCAGGAGGATGCTTTTCCATTTGGAGTGGTGTTTAGAGAAGAAAATAAGGTTAGTTTTTATATGCGAGGTGAGGCTATGGTGGGAGACAACTACGAGAGTTTCGGGGTGATGAGTCAGTAATGTATGCTTAAAGTTTGTCTTGGCATTGTAGTGTAGTTCCTATATTCCCAATAGGCTCTGCGCATTGGAATAATATATCCTATAGAATTGACGTAGGACTGAGGTCTACTAGGTCGCTATCGAATATAGTAGACTTAATTGTGAGTGCCAGCTAGCTTGGAGGTCACTAGAAACTTTCTCGAATAAACAAGAAGGGATTAGTTTCTGACAACTGCATAAACATGACAACTTTGTTTCCCAAGAATAAAACATATCTCTAGAGTCGTGGAAACAATAGATTAGTATTTCACTCAGTCGATCGTGCATGCTTCGTTTCACCAGAGGTGCAGAGAAATAGAGAGGCGGGCGTTTTTATTAAAAGGTATTTATACAACAGTCTTCTTTCTCATGCAGAAGAAATGAACTGCTACAATCGTAATACTGGCTGTAAAGTATAATGCGTACAGCAGGAAGAGTATTATAAAATAATACTGTAAAAGCATGGTATAGTTTCTAAGCCATAAAATACATACATACATAACATTGACTAAAATACTCAACTGGTGTTTCTAAAATACACCTACCCCGATGTACCTAACCTAGGTCTAGTACAAGGGAAGAAGTAAGTGAGGTTTTGCATAGGTTTAGTATTCTTTGCCAAAAATCTATCCAAGATTTCTCCTTGGGTCTAATCAGCTCCGTACCTTGGTTTTAGAATGAAGGAGGTCTGGTATCTCTCTGTCACGGGACTTGATTTCCCAACACCCCGCAGGGGGAGCTAGGAAACACTGGAGCTGGATTTCTCGGCAAGAGAAAAGATAGCGTCTCTCTCAGTGCGTCAGCTGGAGGGTCGGCTTCCTTCGGCACTTACTGTAGCGAGCTGCGTCGGGCAAGGAGATAGTCGAACAGCTCCAAACCAGCTATGGCAAGTGTGGGCATATTTATCCCTTGAAGGTGCCGAGTTTGGCGTAAGGTTGGACATAATAACGTCATCAAAGACTCGCAGTTTTTTTAAAACTCCATGAGTTCTTGGACAAATCAATATTCAAGCAAGGGGAAGTCCCTGACTGCTGAAGGCGAGTTTTTCCCAGAAATCATTATGGATTTTCGGAACTAGTGGAAGTAGCCATGCCGTATTTGGACTGCATGGGCCAAGTCTAAATATGGTTATGATTTCTATGCCTATATAAGGACACGGTGATTTATACCTATATATGGGCATGAATCGGGAAAATTACACTAGGGTCTTAAAATGCTATACAACAGCATATTTGGATAGATTGGATGGGTATACGATGTTCCAGGAATTGGAACCATGTCTAGAGAGGGCGGGATCTGGGGCAGTGGGGACAGGAGATGGGGGGGCATGATGGGCCATCAGGGGGGAGTAGGGAGGAAAAAAGAGAAGAGAGGAGGGTGGGACAAAAGAGGTGGGGTGTAGGCGGCGTTTGAGAATGGAGGTCAGGAGGGGGAATTGAGAGGAATAGAGGGGAGGGGGGTGGGACATATAGAGGTGAGAGGTAGGAGGCGTTTGAGATGGGAGGACAGGGGGAGAAATGCTAGGGAGTGAGGGGAGGAAGTAGAGGGGTGGGGGGGAAACCAAAGGGTAGGCCAGAAGTCAGAGATAAAGAAGAGAGGAGAAAGAGAAACACAACAGGGAAAGGCTAATGGTAGTGCTGGAGTAACAATAATAATAATAATGATGGAGCGTCAGTATTCCAGTGAAATTCAACAAATTATAGTGGAAGCACGCCAAAGTAGTCACATTAAGAACATAGCAGTATAATGAAAGTAGTAATGGTAAAGTAGGGAGGCTAGTAGTGATAGCTAATGACATGGAACAACGTGAAGCTAATGACATGGAACAACGTGAAGCTAATGACATGGAACATATCTGGACTTCAAGCCAAAAGGGAAGACACGATCTGGCTGGAAATTATTAAGCAACATGATGTGGTTGCATTACAAGAAACATGGGACACTGAATGCAATTTCTGGGTTGAAGGTTATACATCCTTTTTTGTAGCTGCACAAAAATCGCCTAGGGGTAGGAGCAAGGGAGGCCTCGCGCTCTTAATCTCAGTAAAACATATGGGGGTGATGAAAATGTTAAATGTTAACTCTCCCAACTGTTTAATATTGGAGGTTCTGAATAATTCGGGGGAAAAAATCCTCTACGTAAACTTTTATAATTCCATAGATGGTACACAAGGTAGTGAAAATATTCTCATGTTGACAGATTTTTTAAATGATTACAAAAGGAGTCAAACTACATTTGTTCATTATATACTTCTAGGTGATTTTAATACACACATATGTCTTCTTAATTGTTATCATGATGTTTGTTTGGAAGATGATTATTTGGCTCACCCGCATTTTGAACATTCTGTTAAAGGGGGAGCTTTAGAAGAATTGCTGATAAATTTAGACATATCAGAACCCGTCTTTGTGAATAATAAAGACAGAGTAGCAACATATAGTGCTAGGGGGAGCAACACTATCATTGATTTTATTTTTGGGTCACCCAGTATACTCAAAAATGTCATTTCTTATAATGCAACACAGACGGCATTTAGTGACCATAATCCGGTTATTATGGAATTAATTAACGCAAATCCTACCATAATAAATACCGGACCACATTTAATCTATCCTACTGTAATCCGGGCTCATGATCAAGGTAGACGAGTAAAATGGTCTAGAATTATTGCCGATGATTTTTTTAATGATTTGTGTGATAAAGTAAGTCTAGAATTAAACATTTGCAGAGACCCACTGACATCCGGAGGGAATGTTATTAAAGCCTTTGAAGTAATTTGCAAAAATGTTGCCAAGGCACTTACGTGCAAACCTAACAACAAGACACGTAAAGCGCAAGGGTGGTTTAACGCCGATTGTTCCAAGGCACATAAAAACTTATTAGAAGCCTTGAAATGTACACGCGTAATAGAGCAGAAGTGTCTAAACTCAGGAAGGAATATAAAATCACGACTGAGGCACGTAAAAGAGAAATTAAAGATAAGGCCTGGGAGTCACTATATGATAAACTTACACTGAGGGACAGCGAGTTTTGGGCTGTAGTGAATTCACCACTGTTTAATGGCAGAGATAATGAAATACTGGAGGTTAACATCACCGAGAAACAATGGCTGGACCATTTTGAAACTATCTATGGCAGTAAGATCCTTATAACCCCTTTCACCCCTACTGATTTTACAAACTCAGACACCCCACTAAGAATCACGGTGAAAGAAGTACAAAATGCCATAGAAAACACGGCTGGTGGTAAGGCCCCCGGCCCGGACGGGGTTCCCGCCGATATGTTCAAGACACACTCTCATGTGTGGTCCGTAGTTCTCGCAAATGTTTTTAATTTAGCCTGTATGGATAATTCTAACATACCTACCTCTTGGTCACACTCGATTATCATACCAATTTTTAAGAAGGGTCAAAGGGGTGACCCAAGGAGTTATAGACCGATATCGTTGCTCCACTCGTCATTCAAGATTCTAGGCAAAGTCATCTTAAACAAAATTAATAAATGGGAAAAGGAAAATGAAATTTTATGTAATACCCAATATGGGTTCAGGGTGGGGAGGGGTACAGAGGAACAGTGTCTTAACCTGTACATGACTATCTGTAAATATACTGTTGCTGCTAGGGGGGCAATCCATCTGGCATTTATGGACTTGTCCACAGCGTTCGACCTAGTTAATAGGTCGAAACTGTGGACAATACTTTTGGAGATGGGTTTGGACCCTGCTTTGGTAAACTTCATGGCCTATTTGCTCAGTGATCTGACCGCATCAGTGCGTATGTCATCTGATGGTAAATGCACTGCTGGGTTTAAATCAGCCAGAGGGGTAAGACAAGGGTGCATTTTAGCGCCCATGTTATTTTCATTGTATATAAATTCACTGTATTCAGCTCTATCAACAGTCACACCTGATATACCTAGTATGGGTGGGTCCCCTCTGCCCGTACTGATGTATGCCGATGATACGGTCCTCATCGCCAGAACCCCCAACGGCCTACAGTTACTCCTTGACACTTTTGGGGCCTTTATGCAGAAATTGGATCTGGTTGTTAACATGGAAAAGTCCCACGTTATGTCAATTGGGAAAGGCAAGGATAACACAAAAATCTTGAGATGCAACGGTGTGACATTGTCTAAAGTTAAGACATTTACATACCTTGGTGTAATTTTTGACAATTTAGCCACCTGGACCCCCCAGATTGCTAACAAAGCGATAGCTGTACGAAGATCTTTTGCAGCCATACTAAGTTTCGCTAAGAGGCTGGGAGGGAAACCTATTGAAGCTATTCTTTCCCTATATAGAGCTAAAACCCTGGCTCTGGCCAGATATGGGGCCGGGATTTGGGGTCATAAGAACTTAGCCCCAATACAAAAAGAGGAGAACAGATCTATGCGTTCTCTACTGGGTTTACCACAGTCCACTTCCTCGTTCTCTGTCCTTTCGGAACTGGGGCAAGGACATATTGAGGACGCCCTTAACTTGGCACCACTACTGTCATGGGTGAAAGTATGGCTGAACCCTACTTTGTCATTAAATCGAAAAATTATCACCGACTGCATGGGGAGAGATAGAGCAATGGACATTAAATGGCTGAAACATATTAAATCCCTAGCTATACAATTAGGTCGTCCAGAATTGTACTGTAACCCGGAAAGACTTAGTAAAGATGATGTCAAATGGATGAAAGTCCAATTTTTAAACCTTAGAAACATTCACCGGGAAGCTATGGCAATTGAAAAAATTACAGTAAGGGCTCACTACATAGTAATTTCTACCATGACCATCCAGCCATACTTAACGGTAGTCAATAGGCCATATCATCGTTGGCTATTGACGAAATTCCGTTTTAACCAGATGCATCTTCTTTTGGGTGAATATCTGAAATGGAATAAGCCAAGGGACAATGCCCCGTGTAAATGTGATGCCTTTAATGATCAAGACTTGACGCACTTTGTATTTTTCTGTCCCTTTTTTGTTGAGGGGAGGAAAAAATATATCTTACCACTGCTGAGGGACATGGGATTCAAGCAAGTGAAACCCGCGTTGTTGTTTTTACAGCTCATGGAGACCCCTATTGTAATGTTTGGGGTTGCCAACTTTCTGGTAGCTGCGTTGCGTGCCAAACGGAAAAGATTATTGAATACTACAATGATGGAATGTGTTTTGGATTAGCTAAAGTTTGGTCAGATTAATTTTTGCCATCATGAGCTGTTCATTTTCATTTTTTCCCTGCTTGTTCACACCGTCAACAAGAAGTAACAAGACAATGAAATCAGTTATATAATCAATCTGATGATTTACAGGGTATTATGAATTTTATTTTTAATTGCTTAAACTGCGCCTGATTATTTCCCACACAATTGTATTAACTGTTTTTAACTGTGAATTTATGTAGATTATTTTATATATATGTGTGTAGTATACTTTTATGATTTTAAAATAATCGAATAAAGAGGGGCGTGGCTTAGCGGGCGAGCATGGCGGACGTGGCTGCCTAAGAGCTCCCGCCGGCCCGCCGTTTATCCTGGCATTATCCTGGCCCTGAACCCCAGAAAGTGCACCACATCCAGGGTAGTGTTGGCGGAGGACACCGGGAACCGTCCGGTGCGGGAGATACCGCGCCGAGACCACCTACGGCTGTGGGGCGAGTGATTGCAGCGAGCGGCCTGGTGCCCGCCGGACAGGCCGGGGCCTCGATTTTGGCGTTCCCGACGGGGGGACCTGGCCCGGAGCCGGCGCTGCCGCTCCCAGACCGCGTTCCGGGGCTGTCTGCTACCGGCGGCTCACAGCGGAGTGCCCTGCCTGTCCTGACATTGCCGGTGGCGGGGGCCTGGGCCGGTGGGGGCCCTTGGAGGGGCGGCGGCCTACCTGGCCTTGCTGGAGCCGGGGCCTCGAGTTTGGCGACACCCGAGGACGTTCGCACTGGTGTCCGGACACTCTGCTGCTGTTGTCCCCCACTACTGGCTGGCGCATTACCCTCCGCTGGGACTGGCAGCGGCTCCATTACCGGTGAGAACTGTGTCCTCCACTCTTGTTGACCGGCGCAGTGGGGGCTGCTGCGAAGAGTTGTGCCAGAGGGGGTCGCGACATACCTTGGACCCTTGACCAGTGATTATCCTCCCAGGGCTTGGCTGGACCTGCGAGTGGTGTGGACGCGGCGAAGGGGCCGGAGCGGCAGGGGTGGCCTGGTGGCCCGAGCGCAGTCGGGACCTTGATTTTCGCAACCTGGGCTGGCCACGATCCGGGGTCCCTTGCTCCTGACGACCTACAGTGGGATCCTCGGCCCTTCCTCGCTGCGACTGGAGGGGGTGTCGGAAGCTCTGCGGCCTGCCGGGCCTTGGTGCAGCCGGGACCTCTGGTTTGGTGGTCCCCACCCGGAGTCACCGGCCCGGATCCATTGCCCTATCCTGCTCCTGTAGTACCTGGGGCGGTGGCTGAAGAGCTGGTAGTTCGCTCTGGGGTGGCCCATATCTGCGCCGTGCCAGGAGTACCGGTGGGCGCGAAGACGATTTCCTACACCTTGGCGGGGCAGCATTGCCTGGGGTGCAACCCGATCTGTGGGCCGGTGGTGAGGGACTCTCGGGCGGCCTGGTGTGCTCGAGACGCCTCGGCCGGGGCCTAGCTGGTGGACTATTGCGAGAAGCGGCCCTGATACAGGTGCGTGTCGCTGCTCACGGCCGCCATGACGAGGGGCTCGGCTGCCACTAAGACAGGACCCATTGACAAGTTCACCGGCCATGGTGGAGGAGCCGGGGCGGCTAGTGGGAGTCACCCTGCTGGACCGGACAACGCGGCGTTGATGGCGGCCATTACACAGTCCCGCGACATGCTGGATGCGAAAATCGGCGCGGTGGGGGCCGATGTGATGCTGCTGCGTCAGGATCTTCGCAATGCAGTCGCCCGCATTACTGAAACTGAGACCAGGGTCACAGCAGTGGAGGGCGATGTTGGTGCCCTTCAGAAGAAGATTGCCGACATGGAACAGATCCAACGGGGCCTGGCGACTCGTGTGGAGGATGCCGAGGGGCGGGCGAGGCGAAACAACCTGCGCTTCGTTGGCTTTCCGGAGGACTGCGAGAATGGACCTATGGACGCCTTCCTGTCCCGGTGGCTGGAGAGCTGGCTACCTCCGGACTCCCTGTCGCGATGCTTCATAGTGGAGCGTGCCCACCGCGCCCTGACACAGAAGCCGCCAGTCGGGGAGCGGCCTCGCCCGATCATCGCCAGGCTCCTCAACTTCCACGACAGGGACGTCATCCTCCGGGAAGCGCGGTTGAAGGACACCCTGCTGTATGACAATCATAAAATAATGATCTTCCCGGACTATACCAAACTGGTCCACCAACAGCGGCACTCCTTCCTGGCTGCCAAGGCCAAGCTGCGTGGCCTAAAAATTCAATACTCGCTGCTCTACCCGGCCCGCCTTCGGGTGATTTTCAACTCCAAGACCATCTTCTTTGATACACCGGAGGCCGTCTTCAACTGGACCGATGAAACAGTCAGGATTCGACCTCACGTCCAACCGGGGCTGCACTCTGGATCATCGCGTAGCTCGTCTCAGGACAGGAGCAACCCGTCTGGCAAAGGAAAACGTCATCGCAAGTCCCGCTCCCGGCGGAGGTCCCTGTCCCGGGACCCCCTCTTGGGGGACACACAGCCTGATGCGGACCAATCTGATGGAGGCTCCTGATCGCCCGTCATGGGGACTGTCTGCTGGTTGCCTTCTTTATGTGACTATCCCTGGTGGAGGCTGAGCTGTGGTCGATGGGACGTACATTGGCTGGTGCAGTATTGCTTTCTTCTTGGCGAATGCCGGGGCCGTCATGGGCTGTAACCTTCTGGTGGTGCTATGCTTATGACTCTAATGTGTGTTTGTTGGGGTTCAGGGCACGTACTTTGGGCTGCCTCCTCCTGCTGGGACTGGGTGGTGGTTCTGGGTGTGTCTGATTAGTTAAAGGGGGGACTAGTTGGGATCCATTGGTATGGCTGGCTTTGGGTGCAGTGTTTTGGGCCTGATGTACCGTATACCGCGACAGGTACTTCATTGTTCTTTGAAGTATGGGGGTGGGGGTGGGGGGAACCTGGGTGTTTGGTTGCTTGTGGGTTGGGTCGGGATTGGAGGGGTAGTAGGGCTTGGGGCTTCGGGATTTGTGGGGTCTGGGGTTCTGGTTCTGGGGGTGCACGTGGTCTCTGTGTGTTTTGCAGCTGTGGGGTCTGGGAGGTGGGCCGGGGGTCGGGGAGTGTGGGGCTGGGAGCATTGTGATCATGGTTGATGTTCCTCACTTGGCGCCCAATGGCGCTTCCATGCGTGTCCTTAGCTGGAATGTACGGGGATTATTGGACAAGATTAAACGGGGAGCGGTGCTTCGATGGGCTAAGAGGGACTTGGCAGATGTGCTCCTTCTTCAAGAAACGCACATGCTAGGTACAAAAGCCCTGAGCTTGCAGCGCTTTGGCTTCCATCAAGTGTTCCATGCCGGATTTACCAGGGGCTCCAGAGGTGTGGCCATTCTTATTCATAGACGGCTGGCGTATGTACATGAGCGTCAGTGGCTTGACCCCCAGGGCCGTTTTGTCTTTGTACAGGGGAAGGTCGGGGTGGAGCCGGTTGTATTTGGCTGTGTGTATGCCCCCCCCCCTGCAGTGGGCCTTAGCTGAACGTTTGTTTGCTGTATGGGCCGAGCTCCCCCGCTCCATGGCTGTGATTGGCGGAGACTGGAACGATGTGATGGATGTGGCTTTGGACCGGCAGAGGAGGCCAGGAGTGGCACCTGTATCCTCCCCTACACGGTTGGGGGCTATGGTTGATGGTCTGGGCTGGGTGGATGTGTGGAGGCATTTGCATGCGGGACGGCGAGAGTACACCTTTGTCTCGGCTGTCCATGGCTCCCTTTCACGGTTGGACTGTGTGTTCGTCCCGAGGGCTTTCCTTGACAGAGTGAAGGGGGCAGCAATTCGGCCCCGCGGGCTCTCTGATCATTCCCCAGTGGCGGTACAAATTGACTTGTGCAAAGCACGCTCCCCCTTCCGATGGCGAATGTCCGCGTGGCATCTGCAGCGCCCTGATTATTCCCAACATTTGCGCAGCGCGATCGCCCATTATTGGCAGGACAACCTTACCGAAGGGATGGATGCGGTGACAGTTTGGGAGGCTATGAAACCCACCCTGCGGGGCACAGATATTGCTTGGTGTGCAGCTGCTCGCCGGACTCGACTGGGAGGCATTGCTGCGGCCGCGGAGCGGGTGGAGGAGCTCGAGGCTCGGCACGGCGAGGCACCCGATGATGTGGCACTGCGGCTACTCCTGCAGGCGCAACAGTCTTATTCCTCGGTCCTGTTGGATGAGGCTCGTCAGGCGTGGCTAGCCACCCGTAGTCGGGTCTACCAGTGGGGCGACAAGTCTTGCACCATGCTCCATAGGCTGTGCCAACAGAACCTACAGCCTCTTACGCTGCCGGGCCTTGTTGATGGTGCAGGAGTGGCAATCACAGATCCGGCGGCTCTTGCAACGAGTTTTGCGCGCTATTATGGGCACCAGTATGCCTCTCGGGAGACTCTCTCCCCTGCCATTATCGCAGACTATATTGCTTCAGTTCCCCCATCTGCTGTATCTGATGAGGTACGCGAGGCCCTAGACCTTCCCCTGTCGGCTGAGGAGCTGGGTGATGCACTGGGTCAGTTAAATGTAGGCAAGGCACCGGGGCCGAGCGGTTTCCCCAGCGAATTTTATAGGAAGTTCCATCTGCAGCTCGGGCCGCACTACTTGCGGGCCCTGGAAAAGGCACGGGAGCATGGCCGCCTCCCACCGGACTGGCGTCATGCCGAAATCGTGGTGTTTCTGAAGCCAGGTAGGCCCCCCGATCGCCATGACTCTTATCGCCCCATATCCCTCATCAACTTCGAGGCCAAGCTCCTGGCAAAGGCGCTGGCGAACCGTTTACTCCCACACATTTCGGCCCTTGTCCACCCAGATCAGGCGGGTTTTATGCCGCGCAGGGCAACGAGACACAATATACGACGGGCGCAGGCCGCGATACAGGCGATTGAGTCTTCGGAGGACCCGGCGGCGCTCCTGCTGGCTGATATTGATAGTGCCTTCGATTCGGTCAGCTGGACCTTTCTTTTTACCCTGTTGCCACTGCTGAATCTCGGCCCGGTGTTCCTCTCCTATATCAGGCTGCTCTACACTGAGATCACGGCCTCGGTGCGTATCTCGGGAACGACGTCTGCTCGTTTTCCGGTGTCCAGGGGCACGCGTCAGGGGTGTCCGCTCTCCCCTTACCTCTTCGCACTGGCCATGGAGCCGCTGGCCGCCAGGGTGCGCCGCGATGAGCTCTACCGTGGCTTCGTCTGGGGTGCGGATCACTCGGACCGCATAGCCTTATATGCGGATGATGTGCTATTTTTCATGACCGACCTGCAGCGTACGGGTCCTCGTGTCCTGGAGTTGATGCAGGAGTTTGGTCGGGCATCGGGGCTCTTCCTTAACCCGCGCAAGTCGACCATGTGGGTGCTGGGGGGTGCCGCAGTGGACTGCCCGTGGGCTGCATCCCTTCAGATGGCAGTTGAAGGTGTGAAGTACCTGGGTGTCTTCCTCTCTGCCTCGCCTGCAGTGGCATGGGACCGGAACATTCTGCCTGTATGGGATCGGGTCCAACTGGACGTCAAGACATGGTCGCGCATGCCACTTAATATCTACGGCCGGTCGGCCATCTTCAAGATGGTGGCTTTGCCCCGTCTGCTATATCAACTGCAGAATCATCCCTTCCAGGTTGACCCGCAGTGGTTCCGTACTGTTGATTCGGTGCTGGGCCGGTTTCTGTGGGCTGGCGGTGCTGCCAGGGTGGCGCTGCGCACATGCTTCCTCTCTACCTACTGCGGCGGCTTGGCGGCCGCGGATATTTTATCTTACTATCAGGCCTCCCATCTCCTTGTACTCAACGAGTGGTGGTATGGCGACCGTAGTGACCCGACTTATGCCCTTGAGCATTCCCTGATGGGTGGCGCCTCCCTTCACACCCTGTTGTACTCGGCTAGGCGGAGGCGACTGCTTCCGCAAGTCACCCAAGTGGTCTTCACTGTCTGGCGGCGGGCCTTGCATCGGGTGGGCTGGTGGGGTCGGCTTACAGCCGAAACCCCGTTGTGGCAAAATGGTCTGTTACCGGCGCTGGCGTCTCTGTCCGGATTTGACGGCTGGGATGCGATTGGGATCTCGTCCCTAGGTCATGTCCTCTCTGGTACTACCCTGAAGTCCTTTCGGGAGCTTAGCTCCGAATTTAGCATGCCCAAGACCCAGTTTTTCCGCTACCTTCAATTCCGCCACGCACTTACCCCAAGTCTGGTGGGCCTGGAACAGCTCCCTGATTTTAGTCCTATCGAAGCTAAACTGTTTATGGGAGACCTGGGTGACAAGAAGGTCTCGCAGATATATCGCTCTCTGGTCACTCACTGTTCCCCTTCACTCGCAGCACTGCGGGCCTCTTGGGAGGCTGATGTAGGTCCACTGGATGATGACGACTGGCGTGAGGCCTTGGAATCTCCCCGAGGTGCTGCTATAGCCATCCGCCTTCGCTTCATCCAGTTCAAATACCTCCACCGGGCGTATTATACTAGACACCGTCTATGGCGGGCAGGCCTTGTCGCGTCTCCCGAATGTCTGCGGTGTGGTTCTGAAGAGGGCACCCTGTTTCATACAGTATGGTCCTGTGAGAGACTGACTCGATTCTGGGCTGGGGTGTGGGACTGCCTATCAGAGGTGTTGGGTTGGGACCTGCCCCGTACCCCCAGGCTGGGCCTTCTTCATGTTCTAGAGAATGTTGGAGGCAATATTTACAAGCGCCATTTGCTGTTGCTGGGGCTGGTGGTGGCGAAGAGAGACCTGGCGCAGGCCTGGAAGAGCGAGCGCGCCCCCCCCCTCGGGGCTTGGAGGGCGGGACTGGATTTCCTCATGGGTCTAGAACAGCCTGTTTTTGAAGCCCGGGGATGTCCCCGCAAACATTACAAAATCTGGAAACGGTGGGCGGATTACCGGGGCCTGCTCCTTGACCCCCCTGTGGACATTGAGGATGCATTACAGCTGGATGTGGATCCCGCACTCTAGGCCGCTGGCCGGCTCCACCTTTGTAGATTGTCCCAAGTTGCTGGACTGTGATCGCGTGCACTGGGTTAGGGTGGGATAAGGGGTGGGTAGCTGTGGGCGGGGCTGGTTGGTGTTTTTGGGATTGGGTGGGTGGGGTAGTTCAATGCCATTTACTGTATAACGATGGGTTCGATGCTGTACTAATGATATGTCTCTTTTTTATCTGTCTTTGACAGTCTCCTCCTGACTGTGGAGGGCTGTGTTGAGCTATGCTTGAACTCATAATAAAATTGGTTATGAAAAAAAAAAAAATCGAATAAAGTATTTTTGACTCTGACTCTGACTCTAGTGATAGAACATCAGCACTCAAAATAACATTCAAAAAGTAGAAAAGAAGGTTCAAAAAGAGTAACAATACTTATAGAGATAGCATAATTATAGTGGTAGCATAATTATGGTGATAGCACGCCAAAGTAGTCATATGAGAACAAAGCAGTATTGTGAAAACAATAATGATAGAGTAACGAGGCTAATAGTGATGGAACATCAGCACTCATAATAACATTGAAGAAGTAAAAGAAGGTTCAAAACAAGCGAAACAAAAATTATAGAGATAGCATAATTATAGGGGTAGCATGCCAGATGGCCATATTAAAAAAAACAGTTTTCTGATAACAATCAAAAGGAAACAATAATTAACAATAATTAAGGTAGAAGCATGTCCATATAAATAATAAACACTAATTATAGAAATTGTATTGGGAGTATGTCAGCAAAGCAAACTTTGAGAAAGTCACAGTCTGGGTATAAAAGTTAGTAGTAAGACCAGATCAGGGCTATAGGAAAGGCTAGTATTCCTTGTTTAGAGAGTTGCTTTGAGAGTGAGGCTTAGGCGGGAGTGAGGATAAGAACCACTCACCCAGTTCTCATGAGGGTGAACCTCTTGTAGGCCATTTTCGGGGCGAGAGATGGCGGAGTGTTGCCATCATGTTTTCGGGCGCAAATATCTTAGGATACCGACTCTCTTTAAAGCCGTCTCACAAATTCAAAAGTCCTCTCCTAAATTGCTCAAGCCACAGGAGACGAAAGTGAAGGGGGGCTGGGTTTGAGAGGGGGCACTGACTCGTGTCCTTCAGGGGCTGTTCAGGTAGTTGGGGGGAGATCTTGGCACAGATTAGCTTGTGCTTTAGGAGCAGCCAGAAGGCAACCTGGCTCCTAGAACAGGGAGGAGGACCCAGAGCTTTTCCTGGTGCCTGGATCTCGGAGCGGGGGTCAGAGCTGTTGGGAGGATCGTATCCCGCCCCAGGGCTCAGGGGCAGGCAGCTTCCGACGTGCGGTGGGTGCTCAAACTTCAGACATCCAGGTCAGGCGTAGAAATAAGAAGGCTGCCTCAAGTAAAAGGTCCGAGACCAGGCTCTGTTTTCTGTCTGCATCGGCGGGCCCTAACATGCGGGGAGCGGCAACCTGCGCCAGCGGAGGCAGGGCAGGCAAGGCGACAAGAGGCAGCTCTCAAGCCAGGGCCTCAAAGGTCTGATGGGGGTCTGCAATGGTGAGCCCCTTCATGTGTGTAGCGGAGGCAGAGGCCGGATAGGGCAAAGAGTAGGGGACTCACCGAGTCATGTCTTATGGTGATCCATGCCAGTGGGGGGGCTCTTTCATGCAGTTGCAGACGCTGAGAACACAGCACGGCGAATGGTAGGGGCAAGCCCAAGCCAGGGAAGCTCTTGAATGAGAAGTGTCCTATGGTAATAAAATCCTGTATCAGTCCATTGGAGGATGAGGTCGCCGGTTTTCCGATCGACTACCTGGCTAGGAGCATCGGAGGTGGCCGTCGGGAAAGAGGAGACGGAGGAGTGCTCAGTCACTGCTGGACGTCCTCGAGGCACCACTCCCTGCCAGAGCAGTCCTGGTGAGTCGAGGTACGATGTGATGTTTCTTTCTTGTTTGTTTGTCGCATTATCCTTGAGGGTTGTTCCTCGTTTCTTCGTTGGTTCAAATTTGCGGTGGATGGCCGGGTAGACCAAGGGATATTTACCAGTTGGTAATCCCTAACCCGGGAGCTCCAGCACAGAGCTCCTGCACGGCGGCCATCTTAGGCATAGTCTAAGGACAGGTCCACCAATACTCTAATGTTCGACACTTGGCCAGAGAAATCTCAGATCACTCCCCAGTGTGGGAGGTGTTCAACTTGAAACCCGGCGCTAGTAGGCCGGTAAGGCAGATAAACCCATAGTATTTAAAGAAGCACATGATACACGAGGGCCTCCTTAACATAACAGATCACTTCTTTGAAGACAACCTAGCCTCTTTAGGCTCGGCGCCAACTGTATTTGAGGCATAAAAAGCTGTGTTCAGTGAGTAGGCGCTCTCCCTTATATCAGGATACGAGAAGGACCGGAGGACCAGACTTGAGGAGGGCATACTTGAGCAGGAGTGCCTCCTTATGATGGAGACGGGATCGGTAGCAAGATATGCTTTAGAGCTGATGCAAAAGGAGTAAAAGGACCTGGCCACTGAGGCCGTCTGAGTGATGCACTATGCCAAGACTCGGCACCTGTTTGAAGTAGGGAATAAAACTGGTAAGCTTCTGGCTTGGCTTGAAAAGCAGGGCCAGTCAATGAACTGGGTCCTGGAGATTAAAACAGAAGCAGGGGAATTAGTCATGGAAGGAGATCATATAGCGAAGGCGTTTGCAGCATAATACACTCAAGAATATTCACTGACAATGTCTAATACTGTGGATGATGCCCATGATCTTCTCAAGAACATACACCTTCCAAGACTATCAGATGAGGATCTGGAGTTCTTGGAGGCAGACAAATATGAGAGTGAGTTGGTGACGACGGTGAGAAAGTGAAAATCCCGGCAAGCCATGGTTCCAAACGGACTTCCAATTGAGCTCTACAAAATGATGGCAACTAAGCTTTCCCTGCATCTCTTAACTATGTACAAGGAGAGACTCTCCACTACAAGATCAAAGGCTTGCCATCATTGTTGTCAATCATAAGGAGGGGAAGCTCCCTGAAGACTGCTCCTCGCTAATAAATGCTGAGGTCAAAACATTTGCCAAAGTACTGGCACCTCTGCTCAGTAAAGTAATTCACTCTCTGATCTGCCCAGATCAGTTGGGATTTATGCTTCAATGGAGAACTAGAGTTTGGGTGTGATTTACATCTTGGTGGTTTTGGGCTCGTTGTCGATTTACAGTCTGATTCTCCGTCCGCCAACTAGGAGGTCCACCACCTCTATTTAGATGCTGGTGGGTCCATGGCCGAAAAATTACGGAGTGCTGCCGTCTCGGTCAGAATTTTCCACCTGTGCCGATGGCACCATAGACAAAATTGGCGGTCGGAGTTAGTACAGTCAGTTTTACCACCAGACCAATCACGATTTACCTTCCTGCCAACGTAACTGTTGCAGGCAAACCTCCACCCCTGACTTGGTGGATAAGAAGGGATATAAGGCAGAAACTTACATTCTCTCTGTTTCACACTTCCTGTTCCATCCTAGACCCTATCGTACAAGTCCTGCTGCTGATACTTAACCACAATGCAAATCAACCCCGTCATTCCCAGAATCAAAGGTAAGCTGCTACTTTTAACTTGTTACCTTTTGACTTCTCTGTTTACATTTGCTCAGGACTCGTGCATTTTTAAATTTCTCCTACAAGCAATAACATACCAATGTGTAATGCATAAGTGTGTAATGTTGACGTCCAAAAATTTTAAAGCAACACACCTTTGAAATTTGAATGTACTACCACATTTGGTGCAAGCTGCCTTCATGAAAATGGACACTGACACATAAATGAACAATACTCAAAAAATCCTAAAGTGACGAAACAGGTGTCTTTAATTAATTTTCGAAAACTGCCAAATTAGAAACATATGTATTACACATTATTGGGATAAGTGAAATGTAATAAAATGTAGAAATTGCAATAGACAAGGTGTAACATTTATTTTGAAATAACTGTAAAATCAATGCCAGTCCTAAACCTAAATCAGAGAATATATTTATTAATGCAACATGTCCTCTTGTCTAGTGCATTTCCTGTATTTAATCATATTTCCATTCTCACATTATTTTTGAAGGTGTAATGTATATGGGGACTATTCACAAAGGTAATCTGAGACAAAAGTCTAACTTTACAACTTTTGGAATTCACAGAGATCATTTCCTCCAGCCCGGAAAGATTCTATTTACCCCTCTACCCTGGCTGTTAGATTCTGTTGTTCTCCATTCAAAGTAACAAACGCACCTCAGCGCACTTGGCCCAGCCGCGGGAGGCTCTCGGGGCCGCGGGCTAAGATGGCGGCTGACGATCTGACCTGAACACCAGATCCGAGGAGGACAACGTTCCCAAGACCTTGGTTTCCCCTCGCCAGCTCTCGTGCCCGAGGAGAGCCGGTCTCCAGCGCGAGCGCCGGGAACTGCTCCCTGCTCCACTGTGAGAGGTACACCCGGCAGAGACGCCACGCGGACCGACGCCTGACCTTAAGATGGCGGCACCCTTAAGACATAGCGCTGCTGACCACCCTGCGAGCTCCTGGGACCTAGTGGCATCTGGACGGACCGGGAGCAACAGCGCGACCATCAGTGTGCACCCATTGCTCTCTTATGAGGAACACACCCGACTGCGCTAAAACGTGGGCCGACTGCGTGGTCCTAAGATGGCAGCGCCCTCAGAACATTGGTACCGCTGACTCTGCCTTTGTGTGCCATCAATGCTGCGGCAGTCCTGGAGAAATGTGTCATGGGAGTGCTTTTGTGCGTGTGTCTGTGCGTGTATGAGGGGGTGCGTGCGGACGCACGTGTGAGTGTGCGCCTGTACGTGTATGAAAGACTTGTGACGTGGGGGACCCGGACTCGGGCCCCCCTGGCTTGCCTATTCATGTATCTCCTCTCTCTACGCAGCACATAGACGCATGGAAAACTGCGGACGTCGTCAGAGGCCGTCCGGTGATGGACTCTGAAGAACCCTGGTGCTTTAAGTGGGCAGACCCGGATCGGGGACCCGCCCTCTTCACCACGGTAAAACCCGTCCCTGAATCTACACAGGTGTGTTTTTACACCCGGAGGAGGAGGAGAGTGGCGTGAGGCGAGCGAGGACGTAGAGGAGTGGAGACGGTGCGAGGACGGAGCGGAGTGGAGAAGGTGCGAGGAGGGAGAGGACCGGAAGAAGAGCGAGGACGAAGCCGAGTGGAGAGGGACTGAGGAGCGGAGCGTGAGAGGAGACCAGACGGACCAGGAAGACCAGAGTACCGGAGAAAGATCGGAGGTGGAGAGAGACTGCAGCGACAAGCCAGGAGGCCTACGTGAAGGCGCATCGCCCAGCCACGCTTCCCGGGAAGTGTGGCTAGGACAGGTACGGTCTCGTTTCCTGGGTTGGGCGGGACGTAGACGGGACAACCCCCCCTGACCAATACCGTGCACGTAAACCCCCCTGTTCCCCTCACTTTCACCTCACGGATAGCGGGGTATTATTGTGCACGAGTGGTCCCTCACAAACTCCACCCTGATCTCAGTTAGTGTGGACAGCCCAGTAATATTGGTCTTCGTTTTGTTTATTTTTTACCGGATACCGGCCCGTGTGCCACGACGGCGGAAGCCCGGACTACGCCTCCCAGAAGACATCGGGAGTTAAGAAGGTGGGGACTGGTACGAGAGGCCACGGAGGACGCTGCGAATCCCCTTCCGTATTACCGAGTCCCGGTGCAAAAGAGAAAACTGTACAAAGCAATAAAACCTGCTCTACCAACTACCCCTGTGTCCGTGGATCTGTTTGGTAAACCACCTGAATCCCCACAAGACTATGTTCACATTTGTGTGTGCTTGTGCATGTCTGTGCTTGTGATGGTGTGGACATGTAATTGGGTGTTTTTGTATTAGAGCTTGTGATTCTATGTGTGCTTGTGTTTGTGCGCGCAGATGTTTCTGTATGTGTGCTTATGTCTGTGTGTGTGATGGTGTGTGCATGTATTTGAGTGTTTTTGTATTAGA
The DNA here is from genome assembly GCF_964261635.1 of Lissotriton helveticus. Lineage (NCBI taxonomy): Eukaryota > Metazoa > Chordata > Amphibia > Caudata > Salamandridae > Lissotriton > Lissotriton helveticus. Next base: position 246,015,663 of record NC_136059.1, on the reverse strand, counting down.
GCATGGGATTGTATGTGTGCTTGTGAGTGTGGATGTTTCTGTATGTGGGCCCTCTGTTTGTTGTGTGCTTGTGCATGTCTGTGTGTGTGATGGTGTGTGTGTGTGTGTATGTATTTGTCTGTACATCCCTGGGTATTTTGTTCTGGAGCATGTGATTGTATGTGTGCTTGTGTTTTTGATGTGTGTTTGTGCGTGTCTGCGTGTTATATGAGAGTGAGCGCATTCGTGTGTGCTTGTGCATGTCTGTGCATGTGATGGTGTTTGCGTGTGCATGTATTTGGGTGTTTTTTTATTAGAGCATGGGATTTTATGTGTGCTTGTGTTCTTGGATGTTTGTGTGTATGTGCTTGTCTGTGTGCGTCTATAAGAGTGGGTGCTCACATTGATGTGTGCTTGTGCATGTCTGTGTGTGTGATGGTGTGTGCTCGCTGGATTTGTTATTTTCTGGCGGCCGCTGTCCTGGATATTGACTTTAACTGCCTGATGCCTAACCTTAGGATGGCCACCAGTGTACAGTACAGTCCCCTGCCTGACCCCAAGATGGATTCCACATGTTGTTTTACTTCCCTGGGACAGCAATTGGACATTGACCAGACCTTGAACCTATCCCCTAACCTGCCTACACATCAGGACTTGGAACCTGCAGAACTTACCCCAGACTGTGGAGACCTAGCGATTTGGCTGATGCCCGGTGGAGCTCCCATATAGCTAAAGAGGAGATGGGTTGTGGACTCCCCCTCCCTGCCGTCACCTGCCCAACCGGACCTTGGGCAGATTTTCCCCTCGTCTCTACGTCCTATCTTCCTCCTACCCCTTTACCCTATCCCCTTACCCTTCCCGCTCCATTCACCTTGTCCCCTATGTTCTTTGAATGCTTTTCATGATACGTATGTAACTTTTAACTGATGTAATTTGCAATATTATTGTCCCTCATGTAAAGCGCTCTGAGTCCTTTGGGTCTAGCCAGCGCTATATAATTAACTCATTAATTAATTTTGTTCCCATTTAGTACTCTTTCTCCCTTTGTCTACCTCCCTAGCTCCTATCCACCATACCCTGAATCTTTCACCTTGCCTGCGAGTCTGCCTAGCCCCCTGTCCTGTGTGCCCTTTGACTAAGCACTCCTGCTCCCCTTGTTGGGGAAAGATCCAATATTTATACTCTGGAGTCTCAGCGTACCCGCTGAGAGAGTCCACTGTGCCAAGGGAGCCACTCACAGCTGAGGTATGGTATGGCACCCCTTGCCAAAGCACTCCCTCTCCCCTTTTTGGGGAAGGATCCAGTATGTATTCCTTGGAGTCTCAGAGACCCCTCTGAGAGAGTCCACTGCGTAAAGGGAGCCTCCCGCAACAGAGATAGGAAAGTGATACCACTTCCCCTGGGTTCACAGCTTACTGGACTTTGGACGTTGCTTTGACTCGTCTACCGGTTTGTGTCCCCGTCGCCCTTCCGCTCCTCTTTCCATGCGATGTCCTTCACCCTCTCCTCCTCTTTTCCCGCCTTAATGACCTGTCTACTTCCCCAGCTCCTTCCCCCTCCCCTGAATCTTTCCCCTTGCTTGCTTTTCCCCTTTCGTATTTGTGCTTATTGTTTATCTTGACCTTACAAGTAACTATGTTGCCATGCTCTAATAACTGTGTAACCTTTGTAACGATGTAACCTGTAACTATGATCTGATGCTCATGTATAGCGCTCTGATACCTCCGGGTCTAGCCAGTGCTATATAAAAACTTTAAAATAAATAAAAATATAAATAAAAATAAATAAAAAATAAAATAAATAAAGTTTGAAACATCTATGTGTTGGTGTAAGTGTCCATGATAATAATGAATGTTTGCACCAAAATGTAAATGTCCATCTCAAAACATTTAAACTAGTGTATGGACTTAACAAAGTAGACATTTATACAAAATGTTGTATTTCCTAGCCTAATGGTAAGTAACAAATTGTTACTGGGACAGACCTGAAAAAAATCAGAACTAGGAGAAAGGGTAGGAGGGGTGGGAGAAGATTGGGTTTGGGAGGCAGAGGGTGATGTGTGTGTGTCTGTTGTATTTGCATTTGCATGTGTGTCTGGTGTATGTTGTGTAAGTTTGGGTGTGTGTTTCTTGGCAAGTGTATGTTGTTCGGGTGAGTGTGTGCGTTTGTGTTTGGTGGATGTTGTTTTGCGTGTAGGTGTACTTGTGTGTGAGGGTGTTGGTTTGAATTACTGTGCTGTTAAGGTAGTTAATGTGGTTGTGGTGCATGTGGGTGTATGTTTTTTGCAGTTGGGTCTGATGTATGTCTGGATGTGTGTGGTTTCTCAGGTGTTTTGTATTCGGGTGAGTGTCTGCATTTGGGTTTTGGGTGGTGTTGTGTATGTAGGTGTGCGCTTGAATGAGTGTGCTGTTGAAGTGGTTTGTGTGGTTGTGGTGCTTGTGGATGTGATGGTGCTTGTGGGTGTGGTGGTGGTGTTTGTGGGTGTGCTGGAGGTTGTAGGTGTGGTGGTAGTTGTGGTGTTTGTGTGTGTGTGTGTATGTGCTGGTGGTTGTGGTGCCTGTGGGTGGGGTGGTCAGTGTGGTGCTGTTGGTCTGCTGGTGGTGGTAGTTGTGGTGATGCGTGTAGGTGTGCTGGTTCGTGTTCTAGAGGTTGTGGTGGTTGTGGGTGTGGTGATTGTTTTGGTGGGTGTGGATGTAGGGTCAGTAGTGCCTGCATGTTCTTTGTGTGTTTGCTTGTGTTTTTTCTGCATGTTTGTGTTTATGTGTGTGTGTGTGTGTCAGTGTGCTGCTTGTGTGTGTGCCTGAAAATAAGTGAGTGTGATTGGGATAGAAGTAGGACTTTGGAACTGTGATGAGGAAGGAACCTGATGTGGGGCACACGGTTGGGCTGGTTGGAAGGATTGGATGAGACTAGTCCTGTAAATGATCTCTGCCGGCCAGACATAGCACTACAAATGCCTTCCAGGTATGCTGCCATTTGTTGTATTTGGCAACTAAGTCCATGCATGGCATTCAGGAGTGCAGTCTGGTCTACAGAGATCCTGCATAAAAAGTCAATAGCCTCCTCACACTGCGCAGCAGTGGGAACAGGAGCAAGGGGTGAGGTACATGAGGCGAAAAGACCCCAGCCCTTTTAGGGGGGTGGGTTAGGCTAATTTAGTGGGGGGAGCCAGAGGGAGGGTGGAGATGGGTCTCTGGGTGGCAGACAAGGGTGCAGGTGGGACAGTTCCTGTAGGTACCACCACCACTAGGGACTGCTTGCTTCTAGAGGCCTCCTTACAGGTCAGTAAATAATTTATAGTCCACAATTTCAGCAAGTCATTGCCCGGTGGAAGACAACCAAGTGGTAAACATCCGCTGGTGCGCAAACTTATGCGAGGCATTCAACTGGCAAAGCCCATTTTACCAAGATACACAGATTTATGGTATGTAAATGTGGTCCTTCACTTTCTGGAGCCAGATAATGCTTCCCTGTCCTGTAAACAGCTGTCTGCTAAACGTATAGTTCTGCTATGTTTGATATTGTGTAAGAGAGTGTCAGATGTGTGTGCTCTGGATCTTGCTGGAAGAGTATTTTCTCCAGGTAGAGTTTCTTTCACTATTATGAGATGTACTAAATTCAATTTTAGATCTGTTTCATACCCAGTGTTTCCGAATATTGACAAATTGTGTGTGGCACCTTGTCTAGAATCATATGGGGGATGTACTAGTGCGATGATACAGAACAATGCTGGTTAACTGTTGATTGCTTTGGAAAAACAATTCAAGCCAGCATCGTCAGCAACGTTGGCCAGGTGGGTGCGAAGGCTTCTTACAGAAGCAAGTATTGATGTTTCCAAGTTCGGCCCTTATTCGACTAGAGGCGCTATGACTTCAAAATCCTTTGCATTAGGCTCCAGATTAGAGGATATTATGAAAGCTGCAGATTGGTCTTCAGAATCTAGTTTTAAAAATTCTATCACAAGCTTAATGTGGATATTGCATCATGGGTGGTGATACAGCTTTAAATGAGCATAATCTGAGCCTCCGGTCCTGACATCAGCTTGCGCGACAAGAATTTTAAATTCTATTAGGAACACTGTGGTAAAGATTATCCCACCCATATTCTGTCTATTGCGTTTGACATATTTATATTGTCATTTGATATATTGTCTATGACATAGTAATGGATTACCCTCCCTGTTATGTGAATTACGCTGATCAGGTTGTGAGTCAGACTTTATGGCTAGATTTTCCGTCTTGCAGGAAACGATAAGAAACAAGGCTGAATTAACAGTGAACGCAGTGTTCGTTGGTTTCTGCGGGACTTAGCAGTGCCAGTCTGGTTTCTTTGAGGTGAACTGTTTTCGTCGTACTGGTTTTGGTTAGCCCATCTTTCTGGGCCTGGATGGACGTTGACAAGTTCTATGTTGAAGCAGTGTTTCCTGGTTTGGACTACTGTAATATTATGATTATGCAGACGAGTCAGACTGTTCTGTTTAATTCTACATTGCAAAGAAAGAGAATTAGAAGATGGCAGTTTCAGTACTTTAAAGGGATAGCTGGACAGTGATTGAAGCATGGGATGTTGGCATGGACTGAGTGGTCATGGGATATGTAATTCTAAGTTTCCTATAATGTGATTGGCTGTTATATTTTTAATGCAGTAAACATAAAGAAGCATAATCTTCACCTCAGCGTCCTTAATAGAATTGAAATTTCTTGTTGCTTAAGTAAGAATTTTATTTATCATACTTAACATATTTTAAACAGCTGTGCACTGTCTAAATGTTACAAAAAATCAAGAGCTTACCTATAATAAATACACACTTCCTGATAAAAACGATGCGCTATATGAATAAGGATTAAGTTGAGGCTCGTCTTTAAAAAGAGTCCCTTAGTGCCACACTGTGGTGCTAGAGGGTTCGTTAAAGCATGTACTTTTTTATTAGGTCTCGCCTAGCGGGGCAGCGCATGCGCTGCTCGCTTTGAGAGGCATGCAGTATACACTATAGGTGAGGGAAGCCCTGTGTAAAATCAAGATGAAACTCCAGAGAGATGAATAAAGGTAAGTTTATTCAGGAAAAGAAAATGTCCCATCTATCAGCTTGCTCCAGTCAGATGCAACTGACTTACTGACCACACATGACCATTATATTGCTATGGAGCAGCTTAAATAATAACTCAGGCTCTTAAAGGGACAGCTACGTACAAACAAGTTAAAGGCACAATATTACACACCTTCCTTCCATACAAAAGAACAAAGAAAAAAACCTAAGCATAAAAAAAAACCAATTAAATTAATCTAAAATTTCATGTCAAAATCTTTACATTTAGAAGGTAGGTAGACTTCTTTTTCTGCATTCCCTTTGAATAAAGGTAGGTACATTAGAAGTGGTATTAGGTACACATGTTTCATCCCTGTTTTCATCATTCAGTAGAACCTTTTTGTCATCAAATAGTGCCTTATTATCAAAACTACCACCCTATTTAAATTCCATATGCGAGAGTCTTCAGTCTTTATCGCATTTCTTAAAATTTTTACAACCTTGTGGGGTTTTGAAAATAGACCTGACCTTTTCTTGCTCTCAGTTGCCCTTATCATGACCACATCTCCTACTTTAACAACCGTTGTTTTCACAGACTTCCTGGAATCAAAATTCTCCTTCCTAGCAAGTGCCTTTCTCGCTTCATTTACCTCCTGCATATGTTGAGAAGGAATATCTTTAATTCTTTTGGAATCAGCCACATTCACCCAATATGGAGCTACTAAAGTTTTTGGATGCCTGTTTTTCAATAGAATAAATGGGCTATACCCAGTAGTGGCATGAGGAGTGAACCTATAAGCTTCCACCTTTTTATTCAATTCACTTTTCAAATCCACACCACTTTGTTTTGAAATATTTATGGTTTCTTTAAGCACCCGAATAAAACGTTCCACCATACCATTGCACTCTGGGTGGTACAAAGCGCACAACTTATGGTTAATTGAACGGCTTTGCAGAAAATCTTTCATTTCACGAGACACAAATTGGACACCATTGGATGGATCCAGGTAAACCTTCTCGTGTAAAGACTTCTTTAAGAAAGATTATGACTTGTTTAGAGTCAACACTCTTTGTAAATTTGATTTCTGGCCATCTAGAAAACATTAATAAAAAAATCAAGGATGAGGGAGTGAAGAGGTAGCGCTGACGAGCATTCAGGTGGATGCACCCTCCTCCATGTAAATGTATTTAGAAAACAAAGAGATCCACCTCTAGGAGGTTTCTTGTATGCCAGGGATGTGAGACATACACACTATTTGTAAAAATACCCCTCACACACCAAAAGGGCCCTTGGTATCATGCTTCATCATCGGGGTCTTCCCCCCCCCCCTGCTGCGGGACGGGGCGTGCTGCGACTGGCGACTACGCTGGAGCACTTTGATTTTGTAAGTGCTATGTGAGGTGTATTTGAGTGAGTGAGGTATGGTCAGGGGTGAATGGCAAAGTGATGTTAAAAAAGACCTGGCGTTATGGATTCAAAAAAACTTTATTTGTCATAGGCTGGTATTAATAAAAACAGTGTGTCGGAGAGTCAAAGCAATTAATGTGCTGATTCTCCTTGTAAAGTAAGCCTCGAAACATGTTGACTTTACAAGGAGAGTCAGCACATTAATAAATAAATGAATAAAGTTTTTAATTCATCCCTCCCATTCCAAAACTCATCCACAGTTTTGTATGACCAGCCCTTTTTTACCAGAGAGCGTATCCCCATAAACTCTGCATCAGTTTCACACACTTTGCGCCATTTATCCTCTTTCATCCCATCATGTTGGACATTACAAACCCATTCGTTCCTGTCATCCTCCTGCGAGTCCATTTCACCATTCTTAATGTTAATCAATCTTGAAAGTGTATCAGCAATGCAGTTATGCACCCCTGGCAGATATGCAACCTAAAAATCATAACTTTGCAGACTTACAATCCACTTGGAAATCCTGCTAGATATGGCATCAAAACCTTTCTTATTGAACACTTCACACAAAGGTTTGTGATCGCTCCTTACTAAAAATTTGGCACCCCATAATAAATTCTTGAGCTTCTTGATGGCCCAATAAACTGCCAAAGCCTCCCTCTCTATCACAGAATTCCTCAGCTCAGCACCTCTCCAACTGCGAGGAAGAAACAAAATGACTTTCACTTCCTCACCTTGCTCTTGTTGTAGGACAGCTCCTAGTCCCTTCATGCTCGCGTCTGTGATTAGTAGCGATTTCAAACTTGGATCAAAACTCCTAAGTTTAGGTGTCTTCTTTAAGCTGTTTTTTAAATTGATAAATTCACTCTCACATAATTCAGTCCAATGAAAATCCACACCTTTACACAAAAATGTCCTAATGTTAGATGTTTTCTCAGCAAACCCTTCTACAAATTTGCTGTAGTATTCTGTCATACCCAGAAATTTCATAACTTCTTCTTTATTTATGGGAGAGGCTAGATTTTGAATAGTCTCAATTAACTCCCCTTTGGGTTCAACACCCTTGCCAGAAATGGTGTGACCCAAATAGTCAATTGACGATCTCCTAAATTTGCATTTCTCTAACTTAACTGTAAGATTGTTTTTACAGAATCTTCTCAAGACTTCTTTCAAAATTCCATCATGTTCCTCAATGTCACGAGCAAAAATTAGAACATCATCTTGATATATCGTAACTCCATCTATATTCTGCAACACTTTCTCTAGAGCCCTCTGAAAAACAGACGCTGCAGAGACTAGTCTGAACGTCCCAAAAGGGGTGATGAAAGCAGTTAGATCTCTAGAACTGTCATCTAGCTCTATCTGATGGTAGGCTGACTTTAGGTCCACTGTAGAGAAAACCTTGGCATCTTTTAGTAACATGAGCTTGTCCGAGATTTTCGGGAGGGGATATCTGTCCACCAATACCTGTTTGTTGAGGGAGCGTAAGTCTATGCATAAGCGCAGACTACGGTCAGATTTTCTGGCTGCGACCACTGGGGCCAACCACTGAGTGCCCTCAACCTCCTCTATAATACCATCATCCTTCAACTTGTCTAATTGACTTTTCATCTCCTCTCGCACAGAGAAGGGTACACTGCGGACGTTACAAGCGATTGGTTCAGCGTAAGGTAGTAATTTAATTTTGTGAGTATAATCACGTAAACAACCTAACTTGTCTTTAAAAACGCTAGGAAACAAACTTTTAATATGTGCAGTGTAGGACATATCACTTTCACAACCATTAATCTCATTCACCTTCAAACAATCTTTTAGTATAATGGGGGGATTGCTGTTGGGATCCAGCATGACTCCTAAATCTCGTTGGTGGAACGAGCTTAATATGCTGTCCCCTCTGTGAGAAACATAAACCTTCCCCGAAACTACCTTTCCTATATATTCAATCAAACCTTGAAAGTATCCAATGAGTTTGATGGGTTCTCCGCCTTATTGCATAAGGCTTAATATCTGGTTTCAAAATTTTAACTTTACCCTCTAAATAACGAGTGTAAAAATGTTTGGATACAATAGTTATTTTTGCCCCAGAGTCCAATAACACACAAGTGGACATTCCATCCACTAGTATTTCTTCAAAGGTTCCCTTCTTATCATTATCAGATACTTGTGAAACGATTTGTCCACAGTCAACATCCGAGTTTGAATCACTATCTGATGACATTTGTCGAGACACTGAATTCACTTTTTCTTTTTTGCATGACAAACAGCGGTGAAATGTCCACCCTTCTTACAATTACCACATGTGGCTTTCAAAGCAGGACATTTCTTGTCATGGGCTAGGTGACCAAAATTCCCACAACGGAAACATTTCCGTTGAAAGCTAGACTTTTTACTCAAAAGTGAATCACGACTACTCGCTTTAACACTATTCTTCGAACCTTTTCCATTAGGATAAGTCTTAATTTCATGTATAACATTACTTTTGTTTTCCTGTTTCGTGATTATCTCAACACACTTTACTGAGTGTTCAATCTGCTTAGCTATTTTGATCACTTCTAGAGTGGGATCATCTTTTTGCCAGATATCATCTCTTACCTTTTGCATGTTGCAACCAAGCATAAATTGATCCCTAATTCTCTCTTCAATCAGGGCATCAAATTTACAAGAAGATCCCAATTTCCTTAACGCTGTGATATAGTTCTCTACGGTTTCACCTTCATTTTGTGTCCTACGCCAAAAATGATATCTCTCAAGGATTGTACTTACTTTAGGAAAGTAATGTCTGTCCAATTTTAGAATGCATATTTCATATTCATTCAATGTCTGGTCATTTATATCAGGAAGGTGATCAAACACTTCCTGTCCTTCCGACCCTAAACAGTGAAGCAAGAGTGCAGTTCTTCGTTCTGCACTTAAGTTTGTGCCACACACCTTAGTATACCTTTCAAACATCTTTTCCACTTCTGCCACTTTATGGGTGGATCCCCTGGTGTTGAAAGGAAGAAAGGTGGTGTGGCACCATTCTGCATAGTTACGGGTTGAAAAACACAAAATACTAGATTATAGAACTTAGCGAATGTAAGCAAAATTCAACAATCACAAAAAACATACACATGTAACAGCCTAATGAAGTTGATGTGTGATGCTGTTAGAACTACCTGCACTAGAAAGGTGTCTTTAATACATTTATATAAAAATTTCAAATGAGCTTGCTAGAATTCTCACCTAAAAGGAAATGAAACTGTTATTAATAAATGCCACCCACACAAAATGATATCGAATATACCATACAAAAAAGAGGAAATAATGTTGGTCAACTTCATAGTCTTCAATACATTTTTTTTAAAAGAAAAGAAAAAGAAAAATACTTTGAAGAAAAACCACTAGATGGCACTGTGTAACAGTATAACACTCCTATAAATGATTCCAATGTGTCACAAAGTCCTTGAGTTTTCAAAGAAAGCTGTTGCATCTTTCAAGCTTTTAAATGAAAGTTTCTTACTTGAGGACGTCTATTAATACAGTACCACCACGAGAAAGGAGCATCGATGATAAACGTCCCTCTGCCTTTCGTGTTGTTTGCTGCCGCTGGGCTGCTCTCTGTGTCCAGCTTACCAAACCCCGGATTTTTGCCTCAACACCTCGCGGTTCCCGCTTCGCGGGACCCGCTTCGCTGCCAGGACCAAGGAAGCGCTAAGGACCACTCAGGGTGCAGAAAGGGCAAAGCAGGGCTGCGAGGAAGTGCAAGGACTCAATGTTCCAGGAGTCCCTGACGGCCGATTGAGCACACCTGGCCGCTCTCCCTGCTAGCCCCGCCCCCATGAGCACCGGGTGATTAAAAGAACTAATCCAATTTTTCCAAATTACCTCTTAAGTGGACCACCCCACCGCTGCGCGGGAGCGCGCGGGAGGGCGCCGGGAGAAGCCCGGGACAGGGGCGGGCCCTCCGTGGCCTGCAGTGCCTGGCCTGGGCAAGCCCCCTTATCTTTTCCTACATTTGTACTGTTATGGCTATTGACTTTGGGTTGTAAGTTCACCAGCCACTTACCTGTTTGGTCTAACTTACACACGGTTAGGCTTAGGTATTACTTATTTTAGTGTCACTTGGCTTCTGGGTTTTTTGGCTAGCATTCGCTTTCTTTTTTACCCCCAGCCAGTCTCAATCTCTCTAGCGATGTCCACTCGTAAAACTCGGAGCCAGAAAGCTGGTAATGCTAAAACCAAAAAAGTTATTGGCACTCTAGATAACTTTATTTCGGGCACTAATTCTTTGATTGATCAGGGAATTTCCCTTATGGAGAGGAGGGTTTCGATGGATCTTGCCCAAGCGAAAAGGTCATCTCTTGGCAACATTGCTTTAATTCATTCCCCGCCCCAAGGAACCAATAATTCTGCTCCTCTCCTTAGCCAGTCAGCTGATGATCAAACCCCTGCTACGTGCCTATTACCTTTGCCTATTAATCCTCCCCCTACGAGTATACCATCTATTGTTAATCCCCATTTAGAGAAATCAGTTGCAACAGTGGTAGTAATTCATCGTGATAATGAATCTTTACACGTGGGTGGTTCTGATATTATTATGCCAGCTTTAAATCCCTGGAATTTTTTAACTGATGATCCTGTTATAATTTCACAAGAGGCCATGGGTCCAATTGTTGGGGAGGCTAACTCGGGTGATGGGATGGTGGAGGAAGGGACTCTCCGGGCCTCCATTGATCAATTTGAGTCTGATATGTTGGATTCCACCCCCCATTTATTATCATTGGGTATTCCAGATGACATAACGCATGATAGTAGTTTGGCCAGTATCTTGGATATTAGCGGAGGCAATGACTCTTCAGTTAACTCTGAGGGCGGGCTTGATTCTTTAATTAATTCTATGTCTACTCTTATTAAATCATTGCTCTCGCCCTTGGAGTCTAGGCTTGCTAATATAGAATATCAACTCGATACTATTCTCTCGCTAAAAGATCCCAAGTTGGTTCACCCCGGTCCTCGTACCTCTGTGGTAACATCTTCTGTCTCCAATAATGTGCCCATCACTAAAAATCCACCTACGGGGATTACCTCGGTACCTTCATCCAGTTTGCCCAGTAAAAATCCACCTACGGGGGCTACCTCGGTACCTTCAACCAGCTTGCCCAATTCTGCATTGCAGGTGAATAACATAAAGGGTACCAATAAACCCCCTACGTCCACATGTCCGAGCTGTGAAGAGAAAGGTTCCCAGTATCCCAGCCCCTGTTATCCCCCAGCCACAACCTAGAAAATCCAACACACGACGAAGCATCAATTTACCACCTGATGCATTTCCGTTTGTGGTTGTTTTGACTGGCATCCCTGAACTGCCCTCGTCTACTTCTGAGCCCTTTTGGGCAATTAAAAATAAAGTATGCCATTGGGTAGACAAAAATTACCCGCCACCCCCTGGTCTAAATAAGAACATACTTATGGTAGAGTGGGCCCCTTGGGTAGGTGGGAAGAAGAAAAGTATAAAGGGTGATTGTGTCGTTATCACATTTGAGGACCCGCGATTGGTGGAATTTATTTGTTCCTTTCCTCCATGTGATAACAAGTCGGTGGTATCAGCTAAACCGCTGTCTTTCTTTTACGCTCAAGAGGGCCATGAGGATGCTAGATGGAGTTGGTTGAGGTTGACTAATAAAGGGTCAGGGAGAGGGAGTAATGGGAGTGTTAAGTCCATCTACCAGAACACCCAAAAGTGGGGAGTGGCTGCCGAGGAAGGTTGGAACTTAGTCCCTAGGAGGAAGGGGCATCAATGGATGGGTGATTCCCAGTTGAATGGAGAAGGGTGGGGTCCGCAGCTTAACTACCCTTTATTTCCCTGTTACAACCGTTTTAGTGGGCTGGATGGGGTGGACTGACCATCAACTCAGTCCCATGAAGTTCCCAATGAGCGAGGGATGCTTACTCCCCTGGGTATTGGTCTTGTTTCCAATTCAAGAGCGGTACAATCCAACCTAGATAGCACCAGTTTAGACACAGTGGTAGGGGACATTGATACTTTGACATCTCCAAAAAAAACCTCATCGTCTCTTTCCCCTATCAAAATCCTGTCTTGGAACATAGCAGGGTTAAAGAAAAATCTGTCTAATCCTGCTTGGAATAATTTCTTAGAGGATTATCATATCTGTATGTTCCAAGAAACCTGGTGTGTTCAGCCAGAATATAAGCATGGTTATTCCACATTCTTTGTTCCCGCGACTCTACCGGGGAAGGGGCGCCCATCGGGAGGTTTACTTATCTGGATAAGGATAGATTTGAATAGTGTTGTCACCATTAATCATATCCCCTCCAACGACATACTGCACATCACTGTCAAAAGCCAGTCTGGCAGAAATGTTCTGGATCTTTTTTGTGTTTATGCCAGAGGCCTACCGGGTGGTCAATCCTCACCCACATTGGAGTTGCTAGATAATAGGCTATCCTCCCTCCCCCACAAATCTTCAGTACTAGTGGGGGGTGATTTTAACTGCACCTTCGAGCCCCTGGACGAGGAGGACCTTTTGGGTTCTCATAACAAACTAGGGAACCAGTTTATTCCATCTTTAACTTTGGCTCCAATCAAGAAGTGGTCTGCTAGAGCGATCCAGCTAAACGCCTTGGTGTCTGCCCACGACCTTTGGGCCTTAAATGGTCGTACAACATCAGATCGTAGGGGCGCAATGACCTTCAATCGAATAGGCTGCTCTTCACGGATCGATTACATCCTTTTAGATGTCTGGTCATAGGCTAACCTTGTTGATATGGAGGTCTGCCAGAGGACTGACAGCGATCATAATCCCCTTTCTATGGGTATATTTTGGGGTGATAATATTGGCAACAGTGTCCCTAATGAGTTGATTACCAAAGAATTAGTTCCTTCCAACTGCAACCGCAGGCTCAAATGGAATGTAGTCAGGTGTGATGAAGGGATACTTGATAATATTAAAGCTCTAGTTCTGGCTGCAACAAATGATTTATCATCAGTTACCCCAACTCTCCTCCACTCTCAGGGGCCCACGACAGCAGCCAAGTATAAGTACAAGAACCTAATAGGTGAGATTAGTACATTTTTTACCAAAAAAACCAAGGGCCATCAATTGACTAAATACACCCAAAGGAAGGGTAACCCCTGGTATACAGTCTCCTGTAGGAAAAAAAGAAAAGCCATTTCCTTGGCCATAAAAAAAAGGAAATATTAGCTGCTAGAATTGCAAGACAAGACTACCGCAATAGCATTGCGAAAGCCAAAAAAGAATGGGAAGAGAAACATTGGCAGGCACTCAAGGAAGCAGCTCATGGGAAAAACGCCAATGCGTTTTGGAAATTAATAAATATTCTTGACAGGCGTGGTGGTGAGCCTATCCCAAACCACATCACTGAGTACCAATGGCATTCCCATTTCTCCAAGTTATATGGCAAAGGTAGTCTGGAAGTTCTGCCAGCTTCTTCCGTACTAGATATTGGTTGTTTGGTCCAACCAAATGGTGACATTATAAATGAGTTCTTCACGCCCCGTGAAGTCCGGGATGCCATCCACAAAATAACTCCGGGTAAGGCTCCTGGCCCGGATGGAATTCCGGGGGACTTATTGTTGCATGACCCTACGACCTGGGCCGTTTTTATTGCAAATATTATGAATCTCATTCAGTCCGGCCACCAAGTACCTGATTCGTGGAAAGGCGCAGAAGTCGTTACTATTTTTAAAAAGGGTGAGAAAGAGGACCCTGCCAACTACAGACCAATTAGTTTAATTGATGTCATTCAAAAAGTAGTTGGCAGGGTCATCATAAATCGGATCGAGAGCTGGTTAATGGAAGATAACATTTTGTCCCATTTCCAGGCAGGATTCAGAAGTAATGTAGGAGCAATTGATCAGGTTTTTAGATTCTGTGCAGTTTTTGGGAAAACCGTGTCAATAGCCAGAGGGAGTCTTTACCTGGCCTTTATAGACTTAAAAACTGCATTTGATGTAATACCCCGTGCCAAATTATGGGACGTTTGATTGGACATGGGTTTCCCATCCTATTTGCTACAATTTATTATTAAATTACACGAGGGTACATTTGCTAGGATTCGGTGGGGGACGCAGGGGCAACTCACAAAGAGTATTCCTGTCAATAGAGGGGTGCGGCAGGGGTGCGTGATGGCCCCCACTTTGTTTTCTCTCTTCATAAATGGAGTGGTGAATCATCTGCAAGAGACACCGGCAGATGCCCCTATTATTGCTGGAGAGAAAACACCATCGCTCCTCTTCGCCGATGATACCCTTCTGTTATCTAAAAACCCCCAAAGGTCTCCAAATCCTTCTTGATCGCTTTAGTGTTTTCTGTCAGGAACGGGGACTCACAATAAACACTACAAAAACAAAGCTAATGGTTATGACTACCAAGAGAAACCATAGGAATATACACCTGTTTTTGAATGGATCAAGCCTTGAGGTAGTGGAAGAGTTTGACTACCTCGGGGTTAGAATTAATAATAAAATGAAATGGGAATCCCATATGAGCAAAATGATTTAAAATTTTAAAAGAGTGTCCGGCAATATTTTAAAGAACCAGCGTCTCTCAGTCAGTAGACCAATAGCCCCCGCCCTGTCAGTTTATGAGGGAAAGGCAATAGCCTCAGCGGTTTATGACTCAGAAATATGGGGCATTGAGAATACCCATACCCATGTCCTAACTGAGAACAAGTTCATGAGAGATTTGGTTTCCCTTCCGACCTCTACCCCATTGAAACCATTATTTGCAGATTTGGGTAGGAGGTCTATTCGGGACATTGTCCAGCTACGTCCTCTTTTATATTGGGTGCGCCTAAGGAGGACTCCCGAATTAGCGAATTATGCTAAAGTGTTTGATGAAATATTAAAACTAAACACCTCGGGCAAGATCAAGTGGTTAAATGTTCTAAAACAACTTACAGCTAGCGTGGGTTTAAGCGATGCATGGGCTTCCCAATCCCCCCCACCAAAACAAATGGTAAAAAAACTTTATTGGGACTGGATAGAGGCCAAGGCCTTGCATAACCCAAATTGGGGGCAACTAACTGAGAACTTTTTGTCCCATAAGTGCACCACAAAGCTAGAACTGTTTTTGGACTTTATCCAGATTCCCCGGGATAGGACACTTTATCTGAAATTTAGACATGGTACACTGCCCCTTAAAAATTTTACGTCTAGATGGGGTAGAAGGAGGGAAGAGGATAGACAGTGTCCGGGTTGCACCAGCCCAGAAGAATCATTAGGTCACTTCCTTTTTGCCTGTAAAGCATATACCAAAGCGAGGAACAAATGGTTGAAACCTGTATTAAAGAACCTTGGAGTTAGGGATTACAAATCAGCCCTACGTATCATCATCTCCAATACCTCTTGTATGGTTACTGTCTGTGGGGTTGCAAAGTTTTTATCACGTGCCTGGATCATTAGGTTAAAGCTGTTAAATAATGTGTCTTCAGTCAATATTCCTATATGATTTGATTTCCCATATGTATCTTTTGTAATGATGAAATGGTTTTTATATTCATGTATGTATTGTATGTTTGTACTTTTTATGATACATGTGTCGAATAAAAGTATAATGACTGACTGACTGATAAACGTCGATGTCAGCAAGTCACTACAAAGCGTCACTTCACGTTTCCTTAATAACAGTACGCTTGTCCGCTTCGAGTCTGTCCAAAATAAAGATTTTTTTTTTAAATGGCGCTTACGTGACGTTATTTTTAAGAATAGCAAATCCTAGGCAACTGTGGGTCCTGAAAGATGTCGGGTACAATGGCACAACAGATATGAAAGCACAACTGATATGGGCTACTGTAGTGTACAGGAGGAATTAACGATGAATACAATAAAGGATATACAGTTCATTTATTATTGAAAATATACATCACATAAGTTAAAAACACAGAACTCATTAATGTTTTTACAATTGTTGGCAGAATTGTCAACATATATTCTCGGACATGTATTAATACAAATATCATACATAAATGGTAAAAACAAAATACAACAATAAAAACAACCAAGTGGGTTAATTAATCATCTCTACGCGCGTTTCGGCGTAACACACGCCTTCTTCTGGAGAACCACTTGAAGATTCTAAAAATTCGTAGAAAAGTGGATTGAATTACAGGAAGTAGATGATGTTACATATTATGCATGTACGAAGCACCGTCCTATGGGTAAACTGCCACTCCTAGAGCCAAAGGTGTTTGCCGGCCTAACCGTGCAGTAGGAATGGTAGGCGGCAGCACAGCAAAAACGGGTGGGATCACTCTCGCTCCGCCACACGAACAAGATGGAAACTGGTTAAATGCGGTATACACGTACACGCAGCGCATTAGAATGCTGAAATCACCGAGGACGCAGGAAGCGAAGCTGATTCCTAAAGCGTCATGAACAGAATGCGTGGAACTCCGGAGAGAGGCATAGCAACAGGTGAGACGCCATGTTGTTTATGTTCAACAAAGCCACAGTAACCAGTCGGGTAGAGGATGACAGTTGAAATAGATCATTGGGGCAGCGGGCGCTTTGTTTATTTATAAAGGAAGCCACCACCCTATTTCTCAGCCTATACTTCGCTCAATATATCTTCTAGTCCAACCTTCTGACTCATCTCAAACTTCTTTCTACTACTCCTTCCAATGCACTACCCTATCTCTTATCCCTTACAACTATCAATATATCCTTTACATCCACTCTCTCATTTATCCCAATCCCCATACCACTACTATGATCGCCAAAATAACCCTTTCTAGACTCTCTCCTACTCGACCCCTCCTTGCATTACCTTTTACTATACCCATACCCTAAAACAAACCTTACTAAACTCTTCCCTCTGACTCCTCCCCTCCAAAACTCCTTTTTACTCATCCAAAAGCCTCTTCCTACTGCTAAGTCCTAAACCAAAAACAATCCTCCACTCTTTTATCCCTCCACTATCCTTTTCAATCAAAATTAACAGACTAACATGTTCACTTCTCAAATTCCATATTCAACTTTACTAATTCACCACTAATCCTTTATTGGGTTCCAGAGTAGCGTGCTACTCGCCAATAAAGAGTCTCAACACCCCATCAGGGTTACAAGCGCTATATAAATGCAACCCTTTTTCCTTTTCTACCCCTCCCCATACCTTCTCAATCCAAATAACTGACTAACATATCCACCACTAAATGTACTCTCATGTTTCACCATAGTAATTTAACACTAATCCTGATAGGTTCCAGAGTAGCATGCTACTTGTGCTTCAAAACCCCATCAGGGGTAGCAAGCACTATATAAATACAAACCTCTTTCCGTCTTCTATCCCCACCTGCCCTTCTCTACCCAAATAACTGAATAACATATCCTCTACTCAAATTACTTCATATTTTACTATACTAATTTTCAACACTAATTCTTTATGAGTTCCGGAGTAGCGTGCTACTCGCCAGAAAAGCGCTTCAACACCCATCAGGGGTAACAAGTGCTATATAAATGCAAATCTTTCTTTCCCTTTTATCCCTCCGCTATCCTTCTCACTCCAAATAACTGACTAATATCCACCACTGAAATTACTTCATATTTCACCATATTGATTCACCACTAATCCTTAATAGGCTTCCTGAATAGCGTGCGTCAACAAGCGCTATATAAATACAAACCTTTGTCCTCCTCTATCCTTCTGCTATCATTCCAAATCAAAATAACTGTCTAACCTATCCACCACTTAAAATGTACGTGCATGTTTCACTATACTAATTCAATACTAATCCTCTATGGGTCCCGGAGTAGCGTGCTACTCGCCGAAAAAGCGCTTCAAAGCCTCGTCAGGGGTAGTAAGCGCTATATAAATGCAAGTGCAATACAATACAATACCTGTAGCAGCTTTCGCTGGCGCTCGTTAATTCACACTTTGTCCACACCTATGGCCTCTTTGAACAAACATGCATCGCGTTTCTTGTTAGAATAATTTTCTCCTTAATGGCTTTACAACAAAGGAAGAAAGTACAAAAAGTGATTAACTTCAGCGCAGGTAATCCTTGTTCAATTAGCGCAGTTAACCCTTGTACAATTGTTTTCTACACACTCTAAGCGAGCCCACATCGAAGCCTCCCAACCCTTAAACCTTAAACTAAAGTTTGTCAGAGTGAGGCATGTGGCGATGCTCACAGAGTTGTTTCCAAACAAAATATTACTCACATGAAAGTAGATAAAGTAGATAAAGACTTTGTAGAACAGCATTGAAGACTGTAGATTTTGAAAGTTATTTGATGTTGAGACAAATCCAAATCCATTAAAATGAAGTGCTTGATACGCAGGGTAGGTTTCAGACCATCGTCGCCAGTGTAAAATCAAGATGAAACTCCAGAGAGATGAATATGTTTATTCAGGAAAAGAAAATGTCCCATCCATCAGCTTGCTCCAGTCAGATGCAACTGACTTACTGACCACACATGACCATTCTATTGCTATGGTGCAGCTTAACCAATAACTCAGGATAACTCAGGCTCTTAAAGGGACAGCTATGTACAAACAAGTGAAAGGTACAATATTGTAACCTGCCCACTCCCCGCCCACTTTTTCATTGGCTTGTTGCTTTGGCCTTTATAAATGCTGCCTTCTGATTGGTTTAGAGGCTGCTAGTCTCTCCTTATGACAACCATGTCTCCTTCCATGGCTATTTGCCCCTTTACTGCATATTTCCTGAGCACTACTTTGTGTCCTCCACCCCTCCCGCTGTTGTGCCTTCTCTCCCGCCTCCTCCCACTCCTATTATCCGTGCCTTAATCACGCCCGCCCACCCGCACTCCCGTTTGCAATTCAAGAGGTCTCGCATAAATACGAGAACTCTTGCATTGCAAAAGCTTGTTTAATTTCAGGTCTCGCCCTTGGGGACTTAACTTCCATATTGTCGCTGTAGTGATGTAGCGGTCTAGTGTACTCACGTACACGCATCCACGCATCCGCAGGCCAGGCGTGGCCTGCGGGGTCCAATAAAAGAAGGACGCACGCTCGTGCACGTCACTTCCGACCGTGACACTGTGTGTGCCTGAGTTGTGTCGCGGTACCGCGCGCTGCCCCAGCGCAAGCATTCGCCACCCAAGGGGGGCCAGCACACACCCCCACAACACTGGCGACGAGAGGAGGGGGCCCAACCCTCGCCCGTCTACCGACTGCCTGTTCGGGGCGGTGCGCTCATCTCCGCGGTGCCTACCGCGTGTCCCCTGGCCTAGCCGGCTGCATTCGCTGGGCCGGCCTTTCATCTTCCTGTCTCCCTGCCTGGGTCTTCGGTGGCGCTGGGTGCCCACCCCACGAGTCCCTCCTTTTCAAAAAACAAGGTGGAAAAGAAGAGTTAAGCGAGAGATGTACAACCGCTAATACGGTGATTTGGAGAACGCGCCCGGCTGCCGCATACCACGCATCCCGCGTGAGTCAAGTGACGGCGCGACACCCTACCAATGCTCACGCATTGCGCGTGAGTCGGGGAAAACTCCCTGTGATCCCTCACGCATCGCGCGTGTACAGAGTATGTGCAAAAGGAGGCCCTGCCACGCCCTGGAGGGATATTACTGACGGGCTGGTGCCCACAGGAAAACCCCAGACGACATCGCGACGCCATCAACCAACGGGAGGCCTACCACGCCTGCGACGGAACCGAGGTGAGCTGCGCAACTACCACAAGGTGTCACGAAGCGGCGCAAGCAGGACAGCGGCGGTTTCTGCAGCAGGGCGTCGGCCTACAGGGACACTTTCGCCATGGGGGACGGAGACGCACCTGCTCCCACCATCAACATCCCTTTTCAACATGCAGCGACGGGGGTGCTACAGCCGTTCAGCGAGGCAGCGGACCCGTCGACGGCTTCACCGCGATGGAAGATCTGGCTTGAGAGGCTAGAAAACGACTTTGTGGTCACGAGAGAAACAGACAACGCGGTAAAAAGATCACTATTACTTCACTATGCGAGGGATGAAATTTTCAGACTTTTCAAACACCTCCCTAACACGGGTGCTGCGGACAGCTATGACGCGGCTGTTGCGGCCCTCAATGGCCATTTCGATCCCCAATTGAATGTAGACTTCGAAGTATTTAAATTGAGCCAGGCCCGTCAGCGGGAGGGAGAATCGATAGACCAATTCCATACCCGTGTTAGAGAACTAGCCAGCTCCACGGATGAGGACCAACCGAGAGCCATAAGGCGACAGATCATTCAAGGGTGCAGAGACAAGACGTTGAGAGGATTGATTCTGCGCAAACCCGGAATCTCTCTGGAAGACATCTTAATCCTGGCCAGGTCCCACGAACTTTCAAGCGTTAGAGCCACGGCCATGGAACAGGCCCTACACAAAACCGCTGTCAAGCCCGAACCTATCAAAGTGGAACGGGCAGATGCCGTGCGGCCACGACCACGTGGACCGCCACCGAGAGGACATCGGAGAGATCCACCCCAAGCCCGGTGTGGATATTGCGGCCATGAACCTCACGCGGCCAAAGACTGCCCAGCCCAGGGGAAAACATGCGCGAATTGCGGAATCCCAAACCATTTTGCGTCGGTCTGCCGCAGGAAGAATCAATCCAAGAACTTCAAGGGGCCACGGACGCCCACCAAGGCCGTTCGCCAACTATCACTGACTGAATCACCCCCGGTGAAGACAGAAAGGCACCTGCCTACAGTATATGATGACTCGGAGTCAGAGGACGAAGAAGCATACATCGTCTCGTTCGCAAGGGAACTCAAGCAACGACGACGACCACAACCAACATGCATTGTCCAGATGGGGAACAACGAGGTCAAGGCCATCATTGACACTGGTGCCACGGTCAATGTCATGGGCCTGCAACAGTTTAACAAGTTACGACCATGGTCCCGATGTGCTACCGTCTAAGACAAGAATTTTCGCCTACGGAGCAGACACGCCACTGCCCCTCAAGGGCAAAATCATCATACCCATCCAAGCCGACGAGTCAGAGGTAATGGCGACTGTTCACATCATTAACCGGGAGGCTGACACCCTGATAAGTAGCCATACGGCGGAGGACCTGAAACTAATAGCATTCGCCAACCGTATCAGAGCACACCAAGTGGATGAGCTATTGGGGCGATTCCCGGAACTCTTCAGAGGGTTGGGTGCATAAAATGTGAGCCTGTTAAACTCCACATTGACAAGTCTGTCACTCCCACTGCACTACGCCACCGACGGATACCTTTCCACCTTCGCCCATTGGTGGAAAAAGAACTCGAGAAACTGGAGAGCCTGGGCGTCATCGAAAAAGTCACGGGACCCACCCCGTGGGTTTCGCCCATGGTTATTGTAGAGAAACCGAAGCAACCGGGTGAAATCCGCCTGTGCATCGACATGCGGTTACCAAACACCGCCATCCGAAGGGAGAGACATTTGACCCCTACTATGGATGACATAGTGGCCGACGTCAACGGGTCGAAATGGTTTACCAAAATTGACCTCAACGCAGGATACCACCAGCTGCCACTAGCGGAGGAAAATCGCTTCATAACCACCTTCAGCACCCATCTAGGTCTCCGGCGCTACAAGCGGCTAAACTTTGGCATCTCGTCAGCGGCAGAAGTGTTCCAAAACACAATCAGAGAACTCCTGTCGGGACTGCCCGGGGTGATAAATGTCAGCGACGACATTTTAATACACTCTGCCACCGCGTCTGAGCATCACAAGCACCTTCGGGATGTCCTAAAGAGGCTGAGTACCTACGGAGCAACACTCCACAGAGAAAAAGTTCAATTCTTTCAACCTTCAATTGAATTCTTTGGCTATGTGTTCAACCAAGAGGGGATCCAGATTGACCCGAGGAAGTCCAAAGCCATCAAGGACGCTCCAGCACCGAAATCCCCGACAGAAGTGAGGAGTTTTCTGGGGATGGCCACATACTGTGGCCGTTTCATTCCAGGCCTGGCTACGCGAAGCGAGCCCCTGCGAGCACTGACCAAGGTGGACACCGCGTGGCAGTGGAGCCGGAAGGAAGATGAAGCATTTCAAGGCATCAAGGATGCCCTCTTGGAGAAAGCCACCCTTTCATACTTCGACCCCGCCAAACGCACGGAGGTGATCGTCGATGCCAGCCCGGTGGGCCTTGACGCTGTCCTGACCCAAGAGCATGAACCCGGACAATGGACAGCACTAGCCTTCGCCAGTAAGGCCCTGACCCCTACCGAGACCAGGTACGCACAAATCGAGAGAGAGGCTCTCGCCATTAAGTGGGCCTGCAGTCATTTTCATTTGTACCTACAAGGACACTCCTTTGTCATGGTCACTGACCACCAACCTTTAGTGCCCATCTTCAAAGGATCTGCACCCCACCCACCACCTCGCATCGAGCGCTAGGTGATTCAACTGCAGTCATACGAAATGGAAATGGTGTATCGGCCAGGGGCCAAGAACCCGGCAGACTATCTGTCTCGTCATCCCACACAACCAGAGGCGGCACCGGTGGATGACGACTGTGAGGAATATGCACGGTGGGTGGCACTCACCTCATGCCCACAAAGCATGTCAATAGAAGACATCAAGGAAGCGGCCACCGCCGACAACATTTACATGAGGTCGCTGCAAGCAGTTCAAGAAGGCTCGTGGACTGACTACCTACGCCCACCCAACGCCTGGACGGCAGAAGACAAAGAGGCACTCACGAAGATCTGGCACGTCAGGCATGAGTTAAGTGCCACGGAAGATGGAGTACTACTCAGAGGATCACGGCTGGTGATCCCACAAAACGTAAGACACCGAGCAACCCAACTCGCCCATGGAGGACACCAGGGCGCGACGAAGATGAAAGCACGCATGCGGGAAAAGGTGTGGTTCCCGGAGCTTGAGAACACAGTGGACGAGTATGTAAAGAACTGCCTGTCGTGTCAGTTAACCAGCGACCCCGAGAGACCTGCGCCAGTAATTACAGAGGAAGCTTGCACGTCGCCCTGGACCAAAGTCAGCATTGATTTTGGTAGCTTCCCGGGAGAAGGACACACGCTGGTGGCCATTGATGCTTACTCCAAGTACCCTTTAGTGGAAAGGGTTGTCTCTACTGCGTTCACACACGTCGGCCCGGCGCTTGAACGAATGTTCTCCATGTTTGGCTACGACACCGAAATACGGAGCGACAATGGACCGCCGTTCCAGGGAACTGAGTTTGCCACATTTCTGAAATCCAGAGGCATCTCGCATCGTCGGATCACACCTCAATGGCCCCAGGCTAACGGGGACGTCGAGAGGTTTATGCGGACACTAAATAAAATATTCCGGATAGCGGTAGTGGAGCAAGCTGACCCCGAACAGAGGATGCATGAATTCCTACGGGAATATCGGGGAACCCCTCACTGCACCACACAGAGGAGCCCTTGGACCCTCATGTTTCAAGGCCAACGACGAGACCTTCTTCCCAGCATCCCGGGAGGGACACCGGCTTTGGCCCACACGGAAGACACTCAAGAACGGAGGCGGCTAGGGAACCAGCGAGCAAGTCGGCGCCGGAGGGCGGCTCCAAGAATCCTAAGGCAGGGGAACCGAGTAATCATACGAAACCGGCGTCCGGGAGGCAAGTTCCAAACGCGATACGAACCGGGCACCTGGACCATAACGTCTATCAAAGGCACCATGGTCACTGCAAGGAAAGGCGAAGAGGAAATCTCGAGGAATATTTCCTGGTTCAAAGCGATCCCGACAGCATCTAGACAGTGCTCTGAAGGCATGGGAGAAGACGACGGATCACATGTGACCGCTGTGCCGGAGGAAGAGAGTAGCCTACCATCAGAGAGTCAGACGGAGAGCGGTGAGCCAGAACCGATGTTCACGACCCCATCGGATGAAGTCACGGACAGTCACCAAAATAGGGAGTATGGCCGAGGCCATGTGCAGAGGTACAACCTGCGGCCTAATCCACCACCGAGCCAAAAGTTAAAAGACTATGCCTGGATGCTAAGGCCCTGAAGTCAACATCAAGAGACATGCGAGGACAGGTACACATGGTGGAGAACTCTCGCCAATTTGATGAACAGTGTTTGAACTTTGTAAAGGAAGAAAAAGTTTATAGAGTTGGATAGGGATGTAGTGATGTAGCGGTCTAGTGTACTCACGTACACGCATCCACGCATCCGCAGGCCAGGCGTGGCCTGCGGGGTCCAATAAAAGAAGGACGCGCGCTCGTGCACGTCACTTCCGACCGTGACACTGTGTGTGCCTGAGTTGTGTCGCGGTACCGCGCGCTGCACCTGCGCAAGCATTCACCACCCAAGGGGGGCCAGCACACACCCCCACAACAGTCGCCACTCCAACTGGTTGTTTATGGGATCATGGCGTAGTTCGTTTCGTTCATAGTACATTCATTTACTCTAATTAAATTACGGTCCTGCTACACCCTAATAATATATGTGTGGCCGCAGTTCAGAGCACAAGTCTAAATCAGAGCTGATTGAACAATTAGGTAGGGTACAATAACTAGTACGTTCTGGAAGCACATTATATATTTTGTAATTGGCATTTCAGAAGAGAATGGTAATTTTAAAATATGCTACGTATTGAATGATTATCGCTTTCTTTGTGTTAGGAAAATTACCGAAATTGAGAATCTTTTCCAAAGTGAGTGCAGACAATGAGGGGGGCCTCACTTTAACAGCGCAAATTCTCTTTCCTTTACATACGTCGGGTCAGACATTGCCTTAACCACTGCAGATCTCAAAGATGGTCACGATATTTACCCACAGCTAAAAGCGACGTTCTTTGAAGTCTTTCTTCTGTATCTATGTTGCTCAGTACGTTTCGGAATCGTCACTTGGTCCTCTTTTTATTTCCACTGTCGTGTTTACTTTCCTGTGCTCCTCCTACTTCCTATTTATTATCGTCCAAATCGTACAGCTGCTTAGTGCTTGTTTCCTCGGTTTTTAGGAGCAGTTTTCTGCTACGGCAGTGGAGCCGCCAGCATGGTGAGTGCGCTTGGGAGAGAGAACCCTTGTAATTAGAGTCTGCAGGCTCTGCCGCCACCCTGGCGGGCCCATGCTGGATTAAATTCTGTAACTGGTAAACCTAATAGTCTCATATACAGAATCGTTCTGCGGGTTTATTGTTTCTAGAAGTTATGGTTGGGGGGTGGGAGGGAGTTCTTTAATAAGGTTAAACCCTGGACTCTCAAAGTTGTTTTTTGCCTGCCTGATTATAGCCCTTTTCCATGCTGTGTAGGGAAGTTGCCAATTTGTAGCGCGGATTGTTCAATTTGAAGGGACATACATGCATCGTGCAGCTACTGGTGCCTGGGGTTGCCCTGGATCTCAAAGATGACTTTCAGATGGGCTTTTAGCGAGTTAGGGGGTGCCTGATATAGTATTTCAGTGTGTCTGATTTGCAAGTGAATACTTGTTTTCCTACACCAAATTCCCGCCTGAGTCTTGACCGACAGGTGTAGCGTGTAAGCGCCAGACCCAGGGAAGGCCTAGTGACCATAATGCAGAGCAGGAATTTGTGTTCACAGACCTTAGTATAGGTGTGGCTGAAGTACTACTTAGTGTCCTATTTAGTTGGTTGATGCCATCGATGATAGCTGCGCCTTTCTTCTTCATGGAGTTGAGATGGACGTTGTGTTTAAAGGGTTCTGAGACCATACTCCCAGATATTTGTATTTCCTCGCTGTGCTGATGGTCTTATTCCCTATATATCAGGTGAGCTTGTTCTTACATCTCCCAAATATGACAACCTTAGTTTTGTCCTGAGATGTTCTATCTGAATCTTATCTTGTCCATTCTTTTGGATGTGTCTGGGAGGTTTTCCCCTGTTTTACGGGTGAGCGCCCACTTTCCCCATGCTTTTAGTCCAGAGGGGACCTGAAGTTTAATTACAATAAACATTTTACACACAACTTTCACTTCTGAAAATGATGGCTTTGGCTTTTGCCTTTCTAGTTTGCAAGAGGAGCCTTGTTTTCACCATCGTCTACTATCCTGAAAAATCGTAAAATGGCAGACAAAACCTCAGCTTGAGAGTGATGTCATCTGTCAGACATGACAGTTCACGCGGCCCCAGCCTTCAGGCTCCCTCTCGGAGCAGCTCCCTTCTCACTGCACTCCTGCAACGCTTCCAGGAAATGAAAATATAATCGTAGCATCCATCCTTCATTTCCGAAGAAAAGTTTATGGCAAGGTGAGTGCTGCACGGTGAATACAGTTCCAATCAATAACAGGTTTCACTGTGCTTCCTGAGCGAAGAGCTGT
Organism: Lissotriton helveticus; assembly: GCF_964261635.1. NCBI lineage: Eukaryota > Metazoa > Chordata > Amphibia > Caudata > Salamandridae > Lissotriton > Lissotriton helveticus. The sequence goes on along the minus strand of NC_136059.1, from coordinate 245,989,042 downwards.
TATATTTTTTTCATTTCCCCACTCAGCAACAGCAGAGACCAATAGTTGGGCACACTTTAATCCATCAAATAAAACCATTGCACGAACTTGGCCATTGCAACTGGATGCTTTAGCAAGTAGACCCCAGCAGTATGTTTATCTGCTGCCTTTCTTCCAGTCTAGCTCCTTTCGCCTAGAAGCAGCGGCAGTCTGCGCTCGGAATGACCGACCAATTAAACATGCATTGTCAGTATACTGATGAGCTGGAGAATAACATCTTTATATGCTCTGGAAGAAAGGATAGGTATCATTGGAAAAGCATATTAAAATCTCATCAGTCTGCACAGTCAGATGTAGGGCGATGGAACATGTGCCACTGGTGTGTTTTGAACTATGTCATGGGTTTAAAAGCACCTACTGCAGATTCCTTGTCTGTCCAGCAATTTTCAGGCAATATAAAAATGCCAAGAAAAATATGGTGAATAATGTACCTGCTGGAGAGAGATCAGTGTTTTCTAGTGGCAGTTTTGACTCATAATAAAGAAGTGTGGGGGGTTAATATGCCTGCTGCACAGCACGTGTACCATGCAGGTAACCAACTGTATTCTATGCAGATGGCTCAGTGGCATGGCCGTCATTTGAGGATCTCCAAGGGTCGAAGCTTCGACCCCTGGCTTGCTCCGTGCGGCTCCTGGGCTATATCCACACTGCCATGGCTTGCATTACGCATTCCCCCAGGGCTTTCTTACGTCAAGCATTGGATATTTTAGTATATACTTATATGTGTATGTACTTTGTGGGCTCTGGAGATCAGCCCTAGTCCTTGTCCGCTTCCGCTTAGGGACTTTTCTGTTCAACTGCCTCTATTTAACTGTCCAGTAGAGGTCAGTAAAATACCAGAATTGCTAAAAGTCCATGGAAATTGTCTTCCACGAGCACCTGTAAACAATATTTTTTTTCAAATCTTGTATTTTCAGTGATATGACCACCGAAGGCTCTGATTTTATATTAAAAACAGAGCGTTGGACTATTTTTATTTATAAAGTTTTATATAGCGCGAACTTGACTCAAGAGGGTATCAGAGCACTTTACATTTAGGATCGTTACGATAAAAGTTACATCAGTTTCAAGAGCATAGAAAGGTACAGTACACAAAAATAATGTTACAAGAATCTGTAGGAGGGAGGCAAGGAAGAAGTCAGTAGCGGGCAGACGAGGAGGAACTGTGCCTAATGTCCGGCTGGGTAGGTGATGGTCAGGGGGAACCAGGGCCCATCTCCTCAATAGCTGTCTCGCTAAAAGGCAATATTTCTCTCCATGTGTTCCCATACCTGGCGTGTCACGCAGTTTGGTGCTTACTTTCCCCCATGTTAAAGAACAGTAGATGCTTCAGCACTCAGGCTAATGTGCTGCATGGCTAAATACATATAAGTTCCCAAAGGCGAGACCGATTGCATTGCAAATGCTTGTTTTATCTGCAAGCTCACTTGAAGTTCTCTGCAAAGCAAAGAATACAAATTTCAGGGCTATCAATCTAAGGCACCACCGTCTGCCCAAAAGTTTTTATTGCCCACGCTTGCTTCCTCTCCCCCGCTGCACATGCCACCTCCTCCTTTGCTTCCTCTCTATAGCTGCAGCTGCCTCCTCCTCCCTCAGCTTTTCGAGCGCACAGCCTGGCATCCCGGGCCCTGCCTTCATATCGCTACTGCCGCCTGGTTCTAATGATACCAGCTTTCTTGCTGGCTAATCAGTTTTTAAGGGAGAGTTTGCCTGGGCAGCAGTCATGAGAGGTGTGCGGGGAGAACTGCGCTGCATTCCTCAGAAACTTCAAAAAGTTTTCAGGAACCTTGGCCCGTCTCAGGTCGCACACTGGCCTCCCCCTTTGCTCTAATTACTGGCAGTATCTCGCCTTAAAGGCTACAGATAAAAGCAGATCCATTTTTGTGTTTACTCATGTAAGTGCGCATATCCAGCACATGCGCTTGTCGACTTTGCTTTTTATTGCTTGGTCAGCAGGCATGGGAGGCGTGCTGGGGTACTGCTCCCCCAGCCCTCCCAATCTCAACTCCCCCCTCACATCATAAAATCCAGTTAGTCAAAGCATAAAACTTAGGGTTTTAGCATCTAAATCTGCCCTCGTTCTCTCAGCTGATTCTCTCTCTTTGCGCTGTTCATCTGTGTCTCCCACAGAAGCTGCCCAAAATCCCTTCTGCAGGAACTCAAAAAAAGAGTGTCTTTCTGCAAGCGTCCTGCTAAAAAAATAAGGAAAAGGCCCCCATCTCTGTGCGTTTTAACCAGTATTTCTAACAAAAACATATGTGGCTTGGTATTCGTAGTTTGTCCAATCAGAATTTCAGAACACATCGGCACCCCATGGGCTGACTGGACATGTCATCAATCAGGCGAGTTCTTGTAACACATTTGAGTCTTATGTTAAATGACATCATCTCCTAAAATCCTGAAAACAATTACATTTTCTCCAACAAAAAAAGTATTAATTATGCGGAACAGAGAATACATCTTATAATCAGAAAAATGTGTGCTAATACAGTTTTTCAGTCTACATTTTGAAGTGAATAAAGCAGTGTCTAAACAACTGCCTACTAATAAAAAGTAAGCCACAGACAGAAACTGTAAGGAAAAAACAACATTCGATTGTTATCTCAAGGCCAGACAGTGAGCATTGCAAAGCATAAATCAAGAGCTGTGTATTTCAGCTTTTCTACACTGGAAAGTGTGTGTTAATTCAGCACAAATATATTCTACTATGAAAGTTCAAAACAAATTTTCCAAATTAAACTTACATTCTATAGTGAGGTTAAATCTAAACTAAACACAATTAAACAACCATGAATTAATTCATTGAGTGGTTTTACATGATTCATTAGACTGAAAGCATCTGAGCAGGCCTCATTCATTGTTTCACTTTTCATGCACCAGGAGTGCCACTTTTAAAATGCAGTTTGTGTCTGAAACTCAAAGCAGTTTTTAGGTTTCGCCTGTCGAAAGCTGCGCAAGCAGCCTTTCGTGCAGGCGAAATCTTATGTCTAGAGTATGTGTGCTCATGTCCCGCCCCTCTGTTCCATTGGCTAGCTCCATAAATGGAGGCTAGCCATTGGAACAGATATCTGTCCGTCAATGCCGGAGCAGATTCGTGGGCGTTCCGGCGATTTTTAGGCTTTTCGCAACGTCATGAAGACGTGTCCACTGTGGGAGTGTACTTATTTTTTTTCAAGGTTTGTTTTTCTCATTCTCATTTCTAATGTGTCTGTTGCCCGGATGGACGTGTCCCACTCTGCCCTGCAACCCCCCGCGGCTCGCTCCGGAACCCTGCACTCGTTTTTTAAAAATCTTTTGTTCACGAATATTGTCCATGCGGTGCCTAGTTTATTCTGCTGGTCTGTGGTGAGTGTTCCCTGCACTCTGCCCGTTCCGGGAAACCTCGCTGCGCCATGTTACCCCCGAGCTTCTCCCCTCTCGCCCCTCCCCCACACTACCATCACGCAGCCTAGCAGTGTGCCATGCAGGTAGAGTTGCTAGCAGGTAAGCGGCATATTTTAATTATTTTTTTTATATCCCTTTCCGGCCCCCCTCCCGCTGTCCGTGTGCCCGCCCGCTGACCGTGAGCCCGTCCCCCCTGCACCCAAGAAACAGACAGCAGCAGTTTACAAAATAAAGGCAGCGAGGAAACGTCAGTGCCCATGCATTGCTCTAGCCTTCCTACGGCGTTTTCTTTCGAGAGTTCAGCAAGCATCAGTTTCTGGTTGGATTATGGCTGAAAGGAGCAATCACAACTTTCAGGAAGGAGGGGCATCTGCGAAAAACACACGTCGACTTTCTTCGGAAGGGAAACTCGACGAAATCATGTTGTTTGTGTGTATAGGTCGGTACTTGTTTGTATCTCTTTTCTGCATGCATGTTTTTATTTATGTTGTGTTTGCCTGTGTGTTTGTGCGCTTGTGTGTCTGTCTCCTAGGACCTTACTTGTGTGTGTTAAGGTAGAAATGCACACACGCAGAGGTATTGGATATGGAAGAGGTTAGTCGTGCTTTAAAGACACTGCTGTTTTAGAATAGCAACATTTGACCCAAAAATGCATGGAATGAGAAAAATCCTCTGAAGAACACAACTTTTTTACCAGGTGAACAGCGTTGTCCGTGTCTTTGTTGGCCCGTCCCCCCCCGTGACTCCAGCTGTCCGTGTGCCCGTCCCCGCTGTCACACGGGGCACCTTACCGCCGCTTTGATGTTCTCGTCTCAGTGAGCCGCGATTTTAGGGATGCGCTAACCCGCCCACCTCTCCCTCACCCCTCTTCCTTACGCCCCTCGAAGGATTACAAATTATTTGGCTTTTAATGCGTGCGATTTCAAAGCACCTTTCTGCCACCGGTAAATATATTGCAGTTGCAGCAGTAAAGGCTGTGCGTTCTACATGGGTGTCCTTTATGAGCACGGAGACCACCTTACGGAATGACCCACACTTGCATTTTACAACGTGGTCGTTATGCAGAGCCTTACTCGTTTGTCAAAGCAGCTTTAATAATGTTTTAAGATCTGCAGAAGTGACCAATCCCGATTCTTGTCACCGGTCATTGTAAAACGTCATCAGAGGCACAAAAATTTTTTCTAAAAACAAACAGCTTATTACATGGTGAGTAAAATTAAAACTCATGATACACTTGTTTAGTTAGCTTACAGTGCATTCCTCGGCGAATTCCATGCATTGCGTTTCTGCTGGCTGTGCTAGTAAACTCTGCAAAGATTGGCCTGCTGAACACGGTTTGTGAAAACTCGAATGTTTCTTCTAGGAGACCGGATGTTTGCTTTGGCTGGAAGGAGCCTGTTTGTTTTAATATGTTGTACTTTTTTCTTTCTTTTATAAAACTATTTTTTCAAGAAAACCGATCATGATAACATCGCGCATATTGCGTTTTAATGCCTTACATCAGCATTCCGTTGGCATATTACTTCCTTTTCTGTTCAGTGTCCAGCATGCACTGTGCTGGCTACAGTTTGCAGTGCATGTGAGTGGGTGCTCGTGCAACACTCGCGTGCTTCCCCCCGTGATCACTTTCCCTTCTGGCATTCCCCCCTCCCTTTTCGCCCAGTCCTTCTTGTCACCTCGGCATGCACTCGCCCCTTCTTTCTCCCCTTTCGGCACTTTGATGTCCTTTATAAGCACACGCATACTCACACATGCAGGCTCTCTGCTCTCTTTCTCTCTCCCCCTCTCTCACACACATGCACCCACACATGCACGCTCTCTCTCACACACACAGAGACACACACACATGCACATTCTCTCACACACACACACACACACACACACATGCACAAACACATTCACTCTCTCTTTCTCTCACACACACCCACACACATCCGCGCTCTTGCTCTCACACACATGCACGCACACATCCACGCTCTCTCTCCCTCTCTCATACACACGCCCACGCTCTTTCTCTCTCTCCCCCCCTCTCTCTCGCGCACACACACAGGCACTCATGCATTCTCTCTCTTTCTTTGGTGTGTAATGTCAAAGCACCATTGATTCCTGCTACGCACAGTAAGTCCTTCATTTGTGCTTTTATTATGATACAAGGACCCCTTGCTCCTTGTCAGGCCTCCAGCACTGGTGGCGTGGTGGGGGTAGTGCGTGGTGTGCAGTGCAGAAGCACCCTTGACTCTTGCTGTTTACAGTAAGACCTTCACTAGTGCTTTTAGCTTGACTGTAGTATGATACAAGGACCCCTTTGCTCCCTTTCAGGCCTCCAGCACTGGTAGCGTGGTGTTGGCAGTGAGCAGTGGCGAAGCACTTTTTACTTCTGTTATGCACGGTAAGGCATTTATTGGTGCTCACTGCTTTCAATAGGGCCATGGCTTGACAGCAGGCAGGCCTTTGTTCCCTGTCAAGTCTCCTGCAGTGGTGGTGCATCATCCATTCCAGCTGCCTGTTAATGATTCTCCTGCAGCTGCGGAGTCAGCAGTGGTTGTGAAAGGCTAGGGTGGTGTGTGTGCGTTCCCTCACACCTTTTCCTGCTCTACTCCACGCTCCACGCTTGTCCCTCGATGTGTATATTACAGAGGTACGAAAAACACAGCATTTGAAATACCTAAAACACACAAAGATTGCATGAGAACTGGTGCCGCGGAGCGCCTTCCCTCTCATTGACTGGATATACCCGCTCTCACTACAACTCTCTCTCTCTCTCACGCACACAAGCTCTCTCTCACTCACACACACGCATGCACGCACACATGCATGTGTGTGTGTGTGGCTCTGGGGGTGTGTGTGTGTGTGTGTGTGTGGCTCTGGGTGTGTGTGTGTGTGGCTCTGGGTGTGTGTGTGTGGCTCTGGGTGTGTGTGTGTGGTAGTAATTGCTGTCTGCTGAGCTCGTCCGTAGGGTACAATAGGTCTCACATTTGCGAGAGAATGGCAATGTAAATGACAATGCCATTTATTTATCTGTTTTCAAAACCAACACATAAATACAAAATTTGTCATTTACAATGCCAATAGCTCTAACTTTTCCAAAGGCGAAACCATTGCATTGTAAATGCTTGTTGTCATTTAGTAATGCCTAAATCTATAGATGAACTCTGAGCTCCATCAAACCACCAGTTGATGATAAACAAATCATGATACTTCAAATGATTTGTAAATCATCACACTAATTTAATTTCACAGGGGAATTTTTGTTCAAAGAGCGCACTAAATCAGTCAAATATATGTTTTTCTCTAACTAAAATATTACTATTCATCTTTAGTGAATATAGACATGGTATTTCATTATCACACTTAATTTCACACAGGGATGTGAAGAAAAAACCCCTACTAAAATTAGTATGTTCATTATCACTTATTACAAAAGCTGAGCATATAACAATTTTACCTCGATTTCTAAGGTAACACACGTTTTGTCTGTAATCAGATCATATATAGCCAAGCTCAAACGTTTATTGCAGAATTCTGTAAGTAGCTTCATGGAATGTTTTTAGTTTTCTCTAAAATAAGTAACTAAAATAATAAAAAGATCTAACAGAACAGTTTTTTTTTGTTTTTTTTTTGTCTTCTTTCATCATTCAATGATTTTTTCTCTTCAGCACTTGACAGTTCTCAGTTATTGTATCAGAATTTCTTGGCTCTTTTTGTCACCAGCTTGCCATCAGAGTGGCTCATACAGGTCAAGCCTCACATTACACAGTTCATTCAATGTGGCATTCTGTACTTTTACCGTGCAGTTTGACCACTCAGGTGCTGAAAAACTCTGACAGAGCACCATCAATTCTTTGCACATTTTCAATTCAAACCTTCCACTTTTATCTTCTCCTTGTTCGGATTCAGACGTTTCAGCTATGGGTGTAAATGATTTTTCAAGGGACCACTGTAGACGTTTTGGATACCCTTTTAGCCAGCTTTTATCTACCTCCACTTGTAGGCCTACAGCACTAATCCCTTCTTCAGAGGCTGCACCTGACTCATTCACCCTTTTGACATCACTTTCATCTGAGCCAGTTTCCACTTTTTGCTTTTCCAGTGCCACTTCAGTTTGCTCTAGTGCTGCTTCAAACTCTGTCTTTCCCCTCACAACGTGACTGACCTTCTTCTGCGGACTCCTGACCGCTGCTGGGCTCTCTTCTTGAAGAGGAGCTGTTTTATCAAGGGGGCATGAGACCATATGTGTATAAGAGGCATGCACACAATTTGGAAGGCCACCACATTTCACAACGGTCATTGCCAGGATCATTTGGAAAAGGCCTTTCCATTTCACAATATCTCTCAGATCAAAGTTTTGGCACTGTCCACTATGCAGATCTTGTGTAGCAGCTGCAATCTGTTGAGAAACTGCAAGCTCCACATCAGCCAATCCTTCACAGTAATGGCTAGTCTTCTCACCTGTTGTTTTCACAAGTGCATTTGCATGGACATTTTCAAGCCACTTCAGTGATGCTGAAACACAGTCTTTTGCAAAGTGAGACTCTGTGCTGTCTTTGTGTTGCTTTAGTGTGCTTGAAACTTCAGGCATATAGCTACAATCCAATCTTTGTCCAATCTGTGGTTCTGCACACTTCGTCTTTGAGACCTCATTATGATCTGATTTCAGAGAACCTGGCAATCTATACCTTGGCATCTGTTTTTGCAATAACACTTTTACTGCTATGCAGTTGTAATTTTCCTCAAAATCTGTTCTGAAACAACCTTGTTGTTCTGCCTCCGAGACATTTTCTTGTACCTCTTTTAGCTCTTTCCAAGTATAAGTCATTGACATCAACATTAGATAAACAGTATCCTTTTGTGATTCACATGTTAAAATTCCCATTGAATGTATAGACTAATAGGACACAGTATTATACAACTTTATTAGCATTTCTCTCTCCCATGACAATAGCAACTCCCATTTGAGCAGTTATACTGCATGTTAATGTAAGGGCAATCAATTTTGAATTTTGGGCTGAGGTAACTACTGAAAGCCATGAAGCTTTGACACTATAATGTATAGGGAGCACTGCATGTGCGGCTCGTAATGTGCTATTGTTACCTCTCAAACATGGGCCATCTACAAAATGGACATTGTTGGGCTCAATCAGAGGTTCATCATTAACCACATTGGTGCTAAGGCAATTCCCGCTGGGTGCTGAACTCTCCAGATTTCCATTGTTCATGACAAGGTCAGCTCGTCATCAGCACAGGAGCAGTGCACTGCATGACGAGCTGACCTTGTCATGAGCATGGAAGGGGTTAAAGTCTAACCTTGGCTGCATGACTCTGAGACATTCAGGTCCAGGTTCATCACAAACAATTTCATTTGCTGGCAGTAAGCTCAATACATTTGAATTTAGAAATTTCTTGATCACAGTATTTTCCCAAAACAACTCCACAAAGGAAGGAACCATTTCAGTAATTGGACATTCCATCATTATATTCACACTCTTTTTATGACTGACATCTACCACAGTTACTAAATTAAGGCAGCTGGGCATTTCTGAGACGATGGGGTCAAGATTCATTGGGAAATACGTCGCAGACTTTTGAACACAATCATGTTTTTGAACTGGCACTGAGCGAGCGCAGCCCTCCCTATCACTGCACATTTGTGGTTTTTTTCTTCAAAATAAACTTTCATCCCTAGTGCCGGGGCGCAACACTTTTTCTCTTTCAACTCTAGGAATGCTTTTGTACAATTGTTGTCCAATGGAAGCGGATCAGACACATCCTTCTGTAACCACTGACTACAGCAGCCAACCATTCCCAAAAACATCCTGACTTCTTTCTTAACTTGAGGTGGATTCTCTGGTGAATTACTTCCACTCTCTCTGGTGACACCTTTCTAGCTCCTTTTCTAATTGTGTGACCCAGACATTACTCTTCTTTTTGACAGTACTCCCGACTATCCTCGTTCAATGGCACTATGACATGAGTCTGGAAAAAAATCAATAACAGTAAGCCATTCTTCAGCACATGAAATGTGAAAAAATATGTTGGCTAGGAGACGCTCTTACCGGCACTGGGGTTGCTGTATCCAGCTCGCTCCACCACAGGCTCCTCACTCGCCACTGCTTGCCCCCGCCACCACAGACCATCCGCGGCCGCCGAGAGGGGCCAGCAGCAAGCACAGACTACAACTCCCAGCGTCCCCTGCTTCGCGGGGACGCCGTAGGACCCGCGGGGCTTCCGCCCGGAGGCATATTTGAGTCAGCCCTTCCTTCCGCGTCGCGGGACGCGCGCGGGCATCGCCGGGCTGACACCGGGCAGAGGGTGGGCCGTCTGGGGACGTCTGGGGACGTCTGGGGACGACCAGGGACGGGGCGGGCTGCCCCCCTTGATTGCTGAAATACCACCCTCTGAGTAAGCCATTCTGAATACATACGATTTTAACGTTTAAGCTACCTGGGTGATGTATGCCTTGTGTTGAGATTAATCAATAAGATTGAGTTAGTTGCTTGTACATTTGCTCACTGCTACTACCTGAAGAACTTTGACAATGTCCAAAAAGAAATCCATTATGGACAATTACCTTGTCAAAGTTGTAAGTAAAATCAACAATGATCGAAGGAAGTCATTGGGCCTGGATAGCCCTCCACTACCACTACTCACGCAGCCTGTTGACTGTCCTGTAACATCTCTGGACCCCCCTGCGTAACCGATGTTCTAGTGGAGGATTTACCGGATGTATTGGCCCCACCCCAGGATGTACTATCAATGGATTTGGTTGATGTCCCTTCTGATACTTCAACACGGAGTTCTCCAGCCAAGAGAGCTGTAAGGACCTGTAGAAAGGCTCAGACCAAGCGGGGGGGGGGGGAGGGAATTTTCATAAGAAAAGACTTGAAACTGCATCTAAGAGCCTGGCACCACATAAGGAGACTGCGACTACGTCTAGTAACACCGGAGCTAATATTAACTTAGAACACTATGATTTATTAGCTAATATGATAGAAGATAAGCTTAAAACGGTTGTTAAGCCTTTAGTAGACAAGATAGAATTATTGACAGCTGAAGTGTCCAGATTAGGTGGCCTATTGGGTACTCTTACCTGCAGCAATGAGAGCATTAGGGTAATAGAGAGGGGTGTACCACCCCGCAGCATTGTACAGAAGCAGTCTGAGGGAAGGTCTGATATCTGCGATTCCGGTGGATCGCACTCACTGGGTGGACAGTAAGTTAAAGATAAAGCAGTCCCAGCAGCTAGGGTAGTGGGGGGATCAGCTTTACCCCCACCCCTAGCCTCAGCCCACGGTCAAGTCCTACCATCGAGAAGAACTCGCTCCACTAATCTCCCACCAGACTGTGTACCTTATGTTGTTGTCCTCTCTAATTCCCCGCCTCTGGAACCTAATTCTATCTATACCCCCCAGGAGTCACATGACTCCCTTTAAAAACAAAACTGTCTCTTGGTTAAACAGGTATTGCGGGTTCCCTACAAATTATTCCGATCAAATACTTTCAACTAGAAGGGTATCCTGGATAGGAAATGCAAGGAAAACTTGTACGGGAGATTGCGTCATTGTTAATTTTAAGTACCCTCAACATGTCGCAACCGTGTTACTTAGAGCAGCCTCCTTAAAACCAGGGGAGAATGGTGTATGTGTGCACCCTTTGGGTTATTTTTACAACCATCTCAGTAAGGGGCCTCACTCTATCAATCGTAGTGGGGTCCCCAACAATAATAACTGTACACTCCCCGAAACCTCAGGTCAAAATAGATATCAGGTTCTGGGTACATCAAGTATTCCAACTTTTGAAATCTCGACTCCGAACAGATATCAGGTTTTGGGTACCCCAAGTATACTGGATCTAAACGATTGACTGCCTAAGGGTGGTAGGCCTTGTCCGTGTTTTACGGTAATTAACCGGGATGACAATTTTATCGGAACAAGGTTATGTGAGGAGGTATGAACAGTTAATGGTGACATGCACTTTTGTAACGAGGTTGAATCTACAGTTGTTGTAAAGAGTTTGGCGAATGTCCAGTCACCCAAATGTATTGAGGTTACTAATGCCGGACCAGATGTGGCTGTACCCCGTTTAGCTGTTGATAATCTTGGTAATGTCTTGGATCTACCGATTAGCTGTTCTATAGGGGGTACATCTATTATTAGTTGGAATATAGCCGGCTGGGCCTCTAGAGATGAAAAGTTGGGTTGGTTGGACTTGTTCAGGAAATATGACCTATTATGTTTCCAAGAAACTTGGTGTACTACCAGACCCAACCTAGATGGCTATGTGTGTTATAGCTTATAGGCTCTAGAGTCACGGCATGGTCGGGCAAAGGGTGGCCTGCTCTTATTACTATCTGTGGATTTATTGTTGACTGTTGTCAAACATATAACCGTAGGAAATCATTCCCAAATTCTATGGATACATCAAAAAGAAGGCTTAGATTTGCTTTTGATTAATTTTTATAACAACATTTTTGATAACTCGCGGCACAAGGTCATTGAGGAACTGGGTAATACTCTCATGAAGCTTGTAAATGAAGCCAAATGCATTTTTACCTTCCATCTGGTTAGGTGATTTTAATTCCCCTACCTGTCCATTATCGTCCACTAGGGCATGCGGGATGTTAAATAATAATGGCGTAAATACTTATCACTTCCCACATAATACCTATGGGGCGACCATTAATAATATTATGGCGACCTTTGATTTAGAGCTAATAGAGCCAGTGTTGAATAATAGTGGCCATATTATACCTACTTATACCGGAAGGAACTCTAATTCTAACATAGACCACGTAATGGTCTCCTCAAATATCATATCACATTGTAGTACTCTGGTAATTGAGAATTCTAGTTTAAGCGACCATAATTGTATTGTATTAAGAATTGAATCCTTTCAATGCAGAAGTCAGGATGTGCTAAGAACTTTAGTTCACATTGAGCCGCACAGACCCAATGGGATAAGGTTGAGATGGAGAGGCGAAAAATCCAGTGCAGACTTACCTGTAATTATTTCTAGATCACTGACTGATATTGAGGATATTTTGGCAGCAGGTGTTGCCATTGTAAATAATGTTGTTAATATCAGTAAAATTATTAATATTATATTTACAGGACGTAGAACAGAAAACACCATACGCAATAAGGGTTGGTTTGACCACGTATGTACGGCGCTCCATGTACAACTCCAACGTGCCTTATCATTAAGACCGAAGGATCAAAATGAAGTTTCACTCCTGAGAAAGGACTATAAAATGGCTCTTTCCAAAAGGAAGAGGGAGCTTCAACAGGAAGCATGGGATAATTTATCCCGTGCTGCAGAAACCTCTGATAGTTACCTGTTTTGGTCAACTGTCAATTCACCTTTTTTAAAGGAGGACAAAGCCCCACATCTTGCATCCAATGTTAGCAGTGAGGCCTGGGTGTCTCACTTCTCGGCTATATTTAATGCCAATGGCTCCACTGTAGAAGAACAAAACCGTTGGCCTATAATCCCATTGGATATCTCATTGGGAGAAGTTGAAGGTAGTATCAGGGCCAGCAAGGGGGGAAAGGCACAAGGGCCTGATGGAGTCCCCATTGATGTGTACCGGGCCGTTCCACTAATGTGGGGACCTATCCTCACCCTGGTTCTTAACGCGGCTGTAGGAACTATGATTCCGCCCACCTGGGCTGACTCTATTATCGTCCCTATCTATAAAAAGGGAGATAGGTCAGTAGCTAGTAACTATCGTCCGATCAGTCTGTTAGACGCATCGGTGAAGGTTATGAGCAGAGTGTTACTGTCCAGGTTGGAAGTTTGGGCTGAGGATGAAGGGATCCTCGCCAGCTCACAGTATGGTTTTGGGAAGGGCCGAGGGACACTAGATCAGTGCCTGAATTTAGAACTCCCAATTGGCAAGTACACCTTGGCAAAGCAGGATACTTTGTACCTCTGCTTTGCCGACCTGAGTAGCGCTTTTGATCTAGTTGATCATTCAATCCTGTGGCCAGTCTTATTAGAAATGGGTGCACCGGAACCCATTATCTTTTTCTTAGCAAGACTTTATGAAAAGATGCAAACGTGTGTACGCTATGGGATAAATGGAGAGTGCACCCCTAATTTTAACGTAAAACGTGGTATTCGACAGGGTTGCGTTCTTGCTCCCCTGTTGTTTACCCTTTTCGTTAATGCTATGGATGCTGTTCTGAACAAAGTCCAAGCTGATGCCCCACGGGTCAATGGATTAAGCGTGTCAGTACTGCTTTATGCAGATGACGCTGTGCTTCTCTCAAGGACCCCTATAGGTCTACAGCGCTTGATGGACAAGTTCTCTGATTTCATCAGTGATAGAAAGCTGTTGATTAATAAGAGTAAAACTCTTGTCATGACTTGTGGGGCGAAATGTAATAAAAGGAACGCCTTTTTTATTGAAGGGGTAAAAGTGCAGCAGGTGGAAACGTTCTGTTACCTGGGTGTCACCTTTACGCACAAAAATAGCTGGTCAGAAGAACTTTCAAATGTCAGGTCAAAAATGGTAAAGAGTGCCCACGGTATCTTTAAGTTCGCATCTAAGATCGGCGATAGACGGATCAGAGATATGTTGTCAATTTACAAGGCCAGGAGTGTCTCAATTGCATTATATTGTGCTGGGATATGGGGTTATACTAATGTAGATGTTGTACAAAGAGAAGAAAATAACTTCCTCAAAAGGCTTCTTTGTCTACCTACCTCAGCCCCAAACAAACTGATTCATAGAGAATTGGATGTCGTCTATTTAGGCGACCTCATCTCGTTGAGACCCCTGATGATATGGCGTGCGATCTGGGGAAAAGATGAAACGGCTTTTAACCAAAGCGTCATCAAGGATTGCCTTGATCTAGACAATTATACCAAGATACCCTGGCTTAAGTATGTTCTAGACAGCTTCAGGGATATTTTTGGGCTCAATGTACTAGCAGAACCATGCTCTGCAGGGAATATCACTAAAGTAGACATGAAAAACACCTTTTTGCAGTACAGAGCACAGAAACGCCTGGAAGCTAACAGTCGCCTTACCACAGTCCGTCTCTACAATAAATACATTGAAGGCGATTTACCACAGCTATACTTGAGCAAGGTAACTCGACCTGCTCATAGGTTTGTCCTAACCAGACTAAGATTCGGTACGGCTCACGTTTTGGTTGCCTTTCCCCAACCTAAGAAGCAACCTGTTGGGCCGTGCCCATGCGATGGGCATTCCAAGCAAAGCACTTTGCACTTTATGTTAATTTGTACTCTCTTCTTGAACGTTAGGGTGGCCTACCTGAAACCGATTTTTGTAAAATATGGTGTTGGAAATGTGGAGGATGCGATGAAGTTAGTTTATAATATGAATTCTCCGGATAAATGTTTTTGTATTGCCACTTTTATCTCCAAATCAATCCAGATGAGAAATAGCATGTTGTTTTAAATAATTTTTTTTTTTAACCTGCATTGTTTTTATCATGTACCTTTTTAAATTGTATTGAATTGTTCTATGCATTTTGCTTATGTGCTTTTATGGTCATTGTATTTTATTAACCGAATAAAGCTTCATGAATTGAATTGAATTGATGTTTGCTGGATTCGGTACCATAGGACAACATGGAACAGTTATGATACTAATCTCCTGCACTATTCTATTCTTTTTATTTAGTTTCTGTAAACCTGTGATCAGAAAGTTACATAAACTTCCAATCAATTCCATTAAAAATCCTTTACTCAGTTGATCTCCAAATATGGGTACAATTTCCGCAACTGATAATGTTCTTGAATACGTCATCTGGTTTTAATTTGAATAAGACATGTTCTGTATGTTTTATTAATCTAACATCTTTCTCTGTGAACTCCCTTACTTCTGTGTTTATTTCTTTTAAATCAAAAGGAAATTTTTTAACTGTCATTTCTGTAAACAATCCTACAGCTATCTCTTGTTGGGCCATTTTAAACCGTAGATCCTCATCAGGAATCTGATATTTAACATCATCTGGTGCACAGTAATCTGTGCTGTTTAATTTGCAAAACAAATGTTTTCCTGTCGGGCCTGAGTCACAAAAAACAGATTGTTAACCTTTCTCAAATGAACCTATTTTTTTCTGCAACCTTTCCTAAAACTTGGTTTGTAATTTCTCTGTTTAAAACTCCTACAACTAAGGGGCCAATTCAGATCCCGGTCGGAAGGGCACCGAATAGGGTTCGGCATTAGCGGATCCGATTCGGAGGCTGGATTTCCGTCCAAGTTGTACACGGGTCCGGACGTTGAAGTACGATGCGAACAAGCGCGAAATCTCCGACCGAATCGTTTCCGGGTTCGAACCGCTCCGTACGACTTGGTCACAAGCAAACCACGGCACGCAATGGAGACCTTTCATGACCGAGCCATTACGATGCTGGATTCGGACAGCCGGATCGAGTAGGAGCGTCCGGCTCGCAATAGCTCCCGGAGTCAGACTTTGGGGGTCCGCATCGGACCTCCTGTTACCCGCAGCCTTACGGCTTGGACACGGGGGGAGACCCATGGGTCTCTCCAACACAGGCACGTACGGTGCGGATGGCACCGGCGTGTACCCACTGTAGGGGTCGCACTTGTCTGACGTACCCATTCAGTCAATGGGAGGCCATGTACGCGTTGTACAACCGGCTCCAATTGACTTCTATGGGAGTCCGATCGAACAGAGTCCGACAGCATACTGCCGCATCGTACTCGCTCAGTCGGACTGCAGGAGCCCGGATCGGTCAGAAATCACCCCGGATCGGTCGGAGTGCTTTCCGAGCCAGATCGGAATCGGCCCCTAAGTCTGGACCTTCCACTGTTTCCCCAATGCACTTGGTAATGTCAGAAATGTTAGAGCTAAAACTCTCATTTTCAAATACAGCAACTTGTTGAAAGGGGTCTCAATTTTGTTTCTGGAAAGAATTCACATTTGCTTTGGACAACTTATTAAAATTAATTTTAGGATTTTCCATTTTTTGTGGCACCATCTGAGCTTGAAAAACTCTTGTTTGCAAAGGTTTGCATTTGCTGAGCTGCAAATTTTGCACCTGCATTTCTCTCTGTGTTTGCGCATTTCCATTTACTGCATCAGATTTAAATTTACATTTCTTCTTTCAATGCTCAAATCAGTTATAAAGATGGCAAAATGATAATTTTTTCAGCAGTGCAACATCCATATCTGAATTTGCACAAACCAAAACACCTTTACTTCTATCCTGTGAAACACCAAGCACCTTTTTATTTCTGCTTGTGAAACAACACCTTGTAACTCACTTTTTTTTTTGTTGAAATCTTTTTATTGAAACAAAACAGCTCCATCAAAAGACACTTCAGGTAGTAGTAAGAAAGCAGTGGTATTTACACAGTAAATGAGTAGAATGCACCAGCCATTAATGGGCAGAAATTCAGTCTGCCCCTAGGTCATGCCCCAACAGATTATAAGTGGGTCTGACAATCCGTCCCTCCCTCTCCTTCTATCCCCCCTTCCCTTGCCAAGGCTCTCCCCCCTACCTCCCTCCTCCCCCATCACCCCTACAAAGTGTTCATACTCTGCTCTTGTAACTCACTTTTAGTCTCTGCAAACAACTGATTTTGAAAATATTTCTGAGCAAACTTGCTCTGTACCATCATAGTTTTTCCTCAAACTCTTTCTGCTTCATTCCGTGTCCAGCACTATAGTACCCTTCATCCTTCAGAATCCCATCTATTAGCTTTCTTTGCAAACAAACCAAAATTTGCTGTATGTGCACACTGATCTGAGCAGAGAACATTAATCCAATAACCTACTGAGTCAAAAAAAATTGTATGTCACTGGCATCAGGACATTCTCTCCCACTGTGAATAGTTTAAAATATATACTGAGTTCATTGAACCTGTGTGTCTCTGCTTGATTAAAAAAGCATTTTAACTCAGGACACTCTGTGGAGACCTCCTAGAGATCTCTCTCCCCTTCCCCTCGCCACCGGGCCACTCTCAGTCGAGTACCGACGCTGAGAGCCGGTCTCGGGCAGCCGATCCCAAATTAGCGGCCATATTGGGTGTGGGCGAGCGCGGTGACGCGCTCCAGCTGCAGATAAAAGGCCACGGTCATGCCTCCGCGCAGTCGTGCCAGAGTCCTGCCCATCTGCGCCCGTCCGCGGCCGGACGGGGCAAGGGGCCATTACCCCTAGCCCTTCAAACAAAAACTCTACGAGTTATGATAACACTACATTATATTGGCTAAGACCTACTGTAATGGCGAAATGTCAACATACATTGGACCCTGCTAAGTCTCTTTTATTATGCCAACATTGTCATAGGCATTTTAAAAAGCACGACCACCGGGACAGAGACCATACGTCCACTACACTTTACAATCTAGCACTTCTAAATTGTAGATCCTTGCCAAAACACTGCACAGAAATCGGACTTTTGATAGAAGAATCTGAATTGGATGCCATATTCCTGACCGAAACCTGGCTCCGAAGAGGAAATGAACCAGACATCGTTTGCGCCCTTCCTCCAGGGTACAATATCTGTAGAATAGACCGCAGCACAGGAAGAGGTGGAGGGCTAGCTATTATTTTTAAGGACAAGTATAGCTGTCGCCTCCTGCCTTCAACCTTTATAGAAGGAGAAAACCTTCTTTTCTCTCTAGAGCTATCTTCTACAGACTGTCTATCGGGCACTCTGATATATCGCCCCCCAGAGGCGCTTAAGGATTTCATTCCAAAACTGATTGATTTAGCCTCTGAACAAGTGATAGCCATGGCCAATTACACCATCTTAGGAGACTTTAATATTCACCTAGATGATGTCTCTCTACCCACCACCAATAATCTCCTATCTGGCCTTCAGGCCTTAGGTCTTGACCTAAAATGTCCACTTCCTATTCATGGGAAAGGCCACTTACTGGATCCTGTATTCAGTAACCTGCAAAATCTTACTTCAGGAGATCCTATCCCTCTACCTTGGACCGACCATTTGAGGCTGATATTTGGAACAAATAAACAGAAGTGCGACTTCAAGAAAAGACTTTCCTAATTGTCGCACAGTCGACGGAATGATCTGTGATTTTCTCAAAGAGTTTCTTAACCTGCTTAAAGAATGATGCATACATTATTTGTCTTATAGTAAATGTACACTGCTGTTACATAGCTCTCTTTAACTTGTTGTAGTGCAGAGGCAACAGAGTTTGTTTCCGACCATTTTTTAGTTCCCTGTTCTGGGTCACTAAAAATATGCGAGAGGTACCTCCCCTCAATGTGATATACGACCGAAAGTGGGGTAAGCTAACCCTTGGATAAATGGCAAACCTCTTTAAAAGCCACTCAACCTGTAATAGGAACCAACATTGAAGAGGCAAATACCAATTTTAATATCTGGATCCAAAATACGTTGGACTCCATTCTCCCGAAAGTTATCACACAGAAATGTGACAGGAAAAACACTGCACCATGGTATAGTTCTCAACTAAGATTGTTAAAACAAACTTGCCGTAGACTTGAAAGAACCTGGAGAGCTTCTCCCTCGAAAGACACAAAAGATACATATAGACGAGCAATTAAGAGCTACAAAAAGGAGATAAAAGAAACACAGGCTAAATTTTATGAGGAAAAAATAACCACTGCCGCTAACTCTCCCAAAGAGATCTTTCGAATAGCGAAAACTCTGATTAATCCGCCACAAACACCCCCTGCCAAAGAAGGAGCCCTGGAACGCTGTAACAAACTTGCAGCGTTCTTTAAAGAAAAAATAGAGATGATATATAACACCTTTCCCTCCAATCAAAATGATACAGATAGTCAGCATCTTACTAATTCAACCGGAGTGCCCATCTTAGACCATCTGGACCCTCTGACGCCAGAGACACTTGATACAATCATTGGTAAAGTAGTCTCAGGTTCTCCGCCAGATGCTGCACCGCCCAAACAGCTAAAAGCAATAATTAATTCTGTCCAAACTATCATACTGGACATATTAAATCTCTCCTTATCGACCGGTATAGTCCCCCCATCATGGAAGTGTGCAATGGTGAAAGCATTAATCAAAAAGCCTAGTCTGGACCCCTCCATTCTATCCAATTATCGGCCAATTTCTCTCCTGCCATGGCTCAGTAAATTGGTGGAGAAACATGTAAACAACATTCTCACCAATCATCTCGAATCGAACAGTCTGTTGGATGACACCCAGACTGGGTTTCGACCTAACCATGGCACGGAGACCGCACTGTTGCTAGTAACAGAAGAGGCAAGGAAATTGGTAGACGAAGGAGGAAGGGCAGCAATCATCCTGTTGGACCTCAGTGCAGCGTTCGACACTGTCAAACATTCCATCTTGACCAACCGCCTCAGAATGAGCGGGGTGTCGGGCGCTGCACTGAATTGGATCGCCTCCTTCCTTAGTGATCGCCATTTCCAAGTCTTCGAGGGAGATATAGTTTCATCTATTCAGTTGCTGGAATGTGGGGTTCCACAGGGTTCGGCATTGAGCCCAAAACTATTTAATATTTACATGAAGCCGTTGGCAGCTGTGGTACATCCATTCAGCATTAAGATAGTCCGCTACGCAGACGATACCCAACTGGTGGTATCGCTGGGCCAAGATGCGGGTTCGTCTGATAGGTTGACACCCTGCCTTGAAGCAGTAGCCGGATGAATGAAGGACTCCTGCCTCCGTCTTAACGGACAAATAAACTGAAATCATGTTGTTGGGCAATGCCGCCCCTGCTTCCACCATGCCCTCATGGCCCACATGTTTGGGTCTAGCTCCACTACCCAAACCGCATATAAAGAGTTTGGGAGTGTGGCTTGATGACAAATTGAACTTTAATCACCAGGCCACAATACTATCATCAACAAGTTACAGCCTGTTAAGGATGATACGAAAAATTCTCCCTCTTCTCCCTTTTGTAGCACGAAGAATTATGATTCAGGCCTTAATTCTTTCCCGGCTGGATTATGGGAACTCACTATACCTGGGAGCTCCTCTGTCCACCATCAACAAATTACAGGTGGTACAAAACAGTGCAGCCAGACTACTCCTTCAAGTCCCTAGGAGACAATCGACCAAACGAGCTCTGCGTCAGCTACATTGGCTGCCAATGAATGCCAGAATTCAATTTAAAACGCTGTGCATAGCCTATAAAGCCATTTGGAAAACAGGCCCTAAAATTCTCCACCCATTAATGCCACTCTATTTACCATATAGACCGCTTCGATCCAGTAACCAATTTTTAGCCTCCACCATAAAGATAAAGAAAGCAAGATGGGGGGGCCGCTCCTTTTCACACTTAGCGGCTAAATTGTGGAACGCCCTTCCCCAGTCTTTGAGAGAGACTGTCTTCCGCAAACATCTGAAGACACATCTCTTCAACTAGTGTCCACACTGAATTGACACTCTTGGTTCTGAAGCGCTACGAGGCCTCCGGGTAGTCTGGCGCTATATAAATACTCTTTCAATTCAATTCAATTTCACTGTGTTGCGGAAATACTAGACACACACTTTCACAAAACCCATGAACCAAATATTTTAGCTCTTGTGTGGTTCTTTTTAATCTGTACCCAATTAACATATTTTGCTGGCCCTATGCCCTTCAGAAAAGTAATCACTGCTTCCTTTTTCTCCATGACAACAGAAAATGATGGTGAATTCATGCAAACATTTTTCCTTGTCTCCTCATCTAGCCCTTGCACAACAACTTTATATTCAAACCACGAATCAGTTTGCATGGCAGTGTCAAAGAACATTTTCAAGTTAATACACAACTCCTTTAAAATGTCAACAAATCTATCAACTTGTGGGTACCACAGCATAGGTTTGTCTCTCTATTTTGGGAATGTGTTCAGAAATGCTGTAAGTTCACTTTTGTTCGGTGGCACATGAACATGCACTTCTCCCACCATTTCTCTCAATGATTAAGCAAAAGCTTCTCCCTCATCCTGTTTATTATTTTCCTCAACAAAGTCTGGTGGTTTCTTTTTCTTATCAAGTTTCCTTGCTAGGTCTGGTGGTTTCTTTTTCTCTAATGTTTCTTTGCCCACTTGTCTCCTAATTTCTCAAACCCATTACATTTGAAAATATATTTCATCATTTCTGCAATGAGTATTGCATTTCTGAAGAACACATTTGCTTCATCATCCGTATGTATCCTGAGCCTTTTCTGAAATAGAAAACTTCCTGAAACATCAATTTCATATATTTTTTTTTTCACAACAAATGTTATTGATTGATCAGGTAAAAGCATATATACAGCTCTCCACAGTCAGGAGATCACTGCCAAGTAGCATGACATGTCTCAGTATTATTACAAACCTAATCAATAAAAGAACAGTTTCCCCCCCACCTCCCCCAGCCACCCATCAGCCCCTCTACCCACCCCTTATCCCTCCCTAACCCGGTGCACGTGATCGCAATAAGCCTTCATTACTTGGTTGTATTTTGCCAGGCATTATGCGCCTCCCTAGGCCTGAAGGTCCTCATCCACATGTAGCCCATCTTCCGGTTCTGCTGGAGGCTCCAGAGTCAAAACCCTATAGTCTGCCCACCTTTTCCATATTTTGTAATGTTTTCGGGGGCACCCTCTGGTCTCAAACACCGGGCGCTCCAGCCCCATGAAGTAGTCCAGTCCAGCCTTCCATGCACACAGTGGGGGAGCTCGCTCACCCTTCCATGCTCGTGCCAGGTCCCATTTGGCAACAACTAGCCCTAATAACAAAAGATGACGCTTGTAGATATTCCCTCCCACGCCCTCCAATACATGGAGAAGTCCCAAACGAGGGGTGCGGGGGAGATCCCATCCCAGTACCTCCGACAGACAGCTCCAAACACCATTCCAGAACCGATTCAGGCCAACACAAGACCATACCGTATGCAGCAGCGTGCCCCTCTCAGCTCCACAGCGCAGGCACTCCGGGGACACAATCAGGCCCGCCTTCCACAGCCGCTCCCGGGTGTAGTAAGCCCTGTGTAAATATTTGAATTGGATTAACCGGAGTCGCACCGCAATAGCAGTCCCCCGCGGGGACTCCAAGGCCTCCCTCCAATCATCCTCGTCTAGGGGTCCAACGTCCTTCTCCCAGGTATCCTTTAATGGAAGTAAGGAAGAGGAGCAGTGAGTGACTAGCGTTTGGTAGATTCGGGATACCTTCTTATCTCCGAGGTCTCCCATGAAAACTTTCGCTTCCACTGGGCTGAATTCCGGTAGCGACTCCAAGTCAGCTATGCTAGGCGCGAGCGCGTGACGAAACTGCAGGTACTTGAAGAATTGGGTCTTGGGCATATGGAACTCGGTCCTAAGCTCCTGGAATGACTTGCGAGTCACCCCGGTCAGAACATGTCCCAGCGAAGAAATCCCGATAGAATCCCATCCGCCAAACCCCGCTAGCGAGGCCAGTGCGGGGAGCCGCCCGTTCTTCCACAACGGGGTCTCTGCTGTTAATCTACCCCACCAGCCCATGCGACGCAGCACTTGTCGCCAAATCACAAAGACCACTTGAGTGGCACATGGCAACCTCCTCCGCAGCCTGGCCGAGTACAGGATCATGTGCAGCGTGTTGTCACCCATCAGCGAGCGCTCAAGGACATATGCCGGGTCTCCTCTACCCCCGTACCACCATTCGTTTAGTACTAGCAGATGGGAGGCCTGATAATAGGACAGTAGGTCCGACATGGCCAGACCACCACAATACGTGGACAGGAAGCATGTCCGCAGCGCCACCCTGGCGGCACCTCCAGCCCACAAGAAGCTGCCTAGAACAGAATTGACCTGCCGAAACCACTGAGGTGCGGTCTGGTGTGGGTAATTCTGCAGCTGGTATAAAAGTCGCAGAAGTGCGACCATTTTAAAGATCGCAGACCTACCAAATATGGTAAGAGTCATCCGGGACCATGTTTTGACGTCCGTCTGGACCCTCTCCCACACTGGTACCATGTAATTTCTGCAGACTCGGACAGGAACACTCCCAGGTACTTCAATCCCCCGGCCGCCGGCCGCCACCTGCAAAGCCGACGCCCAGGAGCCCGCACCTGCCCCGTCACCCAGCACCCATAGGGTGGACTTACGCGGGTTAAGACAAAGGCCCGACACCTCGCCAAATATGCGCATGATTTCCAAGACTCGGGGCCCGATCTATTTAAATCCGTAAGGAAGAAGAGGACATCGTCCGCATAAAGTGCGATCCTGTCGGTTAGTCCCCCACCCCACACGAAGCCCCTTAGCTGCGTGTCGATACGTACCCAAGAGGCCAGGGGCTCCATGGCCAGTGCAAAGAGATACGGGGATAGCGGGCATCCCTGTCGGGTCCCTCGACCGATTGGAAACCCCTCGGAGACCGCCCCGGAGACACGCACGGACGCCGTGATATCAGTATATAGCAGTTTGATGTATGAAATAAACACCGGGCCCAGATTAAGATAAGGCAGGAGCGCGAATAGATATGTCCAACTGACAGAATCAAAGGCTCTATCAATATCTGCTAACAATAGAGCTGCCCGCTCCCCAGTGGCCCCCATGGCGTCGACCGCCGCCTGCGCCCGTCTGATGTTGTGCCGCGTCGCCCTATGTGGCATGAAGCCAGCTTGGTCCGGGTGGACCAGATCAGCCACGTATGGGAGAAGGCGGTTCGCCAACGCCGTAGCCAGCAGTTTAGCCTCGATATTGAGCAGGGATATGGGGCGATATGAGTCATGTCTGTCTGGGGGTCTACCCGGCTTCTGGAAACCCAGAACCTCGGCGTGTCGCCAGTCAGCTGGCAGTCTACCCTGTTCCCGCGCCGCCTCCAGCGCGGTCCTGTAGTGGGACCCCAATTGGAGTTGGAATTTCTTATAGAATTCACACGGAAAGCCGCTCGGCCCGGGTGCCTTCCCTGTGTTGAGCTGCCCCAACGCGTCTCCCAGCTCCTCCGCCGTTAGAGGGAGGTCTAGCGCTGTTCTCGTCTCAGCGGAGACTGCCCTCGGGGGCAGGTCAGCAATGAATTTCTCGATCGCATCTGCCGGAAGACAATCCTGCGGTGCATATTGCTCCATATAATAACGGGCAAAACTCGCCGCTAGTTCGGCTGGGTCTGTTATAGCTACGCCATCCCCATCCGTGAGACCCGGTAGTGTAATTGGTTGCAGGGTATGTTGACATAGCCTATGGAGCATAGTACAGGACTTATCTCCCCACTGGTAGACTCTACTCCGCGCGGCCAGCCATGCCTGTCGAGCCTCATCAATTAGCACAGACGCATAGGACTGCTGTGCCTGCAGGAGCAACCGCACCGCCACATCATCTCCCCCTCTCTGGCACTGCTGTTCTAGAATTTCTACCTGCGCCGCAGCCGCAACAATGGCCTCTCGACGTCGGCGACGGGCCACCATGCTATGTCAATTCCCCTCAAAGTGGGCTTCATGGCTTCCCAGACCACCACCGCATCTATGTTCTCTACCAGATTTTCCTGCCAATAATGGGCAATCGCACCCCACATCTGCTGGACGTAGTCAGCCTGCTGAAGGTGCCACGAGGACATCCTCCACCGGAACGGTTGTCGTTTCTTATGCAATTCGACCCTGACGGCCACCGGGGAGTGGTCAGACAATCCTCTAGGCAAGATCCCCGCCTCCTGCACTCTATTCAGAAACGCACTGGGCACAAAAACATAATCCAGCCGCGAAAAGGAGCCATGCACAGCAGAAACATATGTATACTCTCGTACTTTAGCATGCATGTGTCGCCAAACATCCACCCAGCCCAATCCTTCCACCATCGTATTCAGCCGGGTAGGGGCAGCGGCTGTCAGCGTCCCCTGCAGTCTCCGGCGGTCCATACGCACATCCATTACATCATTCCAATCACCTCCCAGCACAGCCAGGGACTCCGGGATGTCCGCCCACACCGCAAACAGCCTCTCCGCCAGGGATCACTGTAATGGGGGAGGGGCATATATACTCCCAAACACCACTGATTCAGTACTCACCATTCCTTTGATAAAAACGTATCGGCCCTGCGGGTCAATCCACCGTCGCTCATGAATGTAGGCCAACCTGCGATGGACCAAAATGGCAACCCCTCTGGAACCCCTAGAAAACCCAGCATGAAAGACCTGTTGGTAGCCAAATCTCTGCAGGCTAAGCACTTTCGTTCGCATCATGTGCGTCTCTTGTAGCAGTAAAACATCAGCAGCCTCCCTCTTCCCCCCCATCGCAAGATCGCCCCCCTCTTGATTTTGTCAAGCATCCCCCTGACATTCCAACTCAGTACGCGCATGGACTCTCTGGGGAGCCCCGGAATTGGTGCATCAGCCATAGTCGAACGGGACAGAACATAGAGGCCCACGTGCACAGCACAGTCAGTAGCAAGGCATTAGAAATCACGGGCAGACCCCACCAACCACCCCTGGCCCCCCCACCCACACCCCCCCAAAACATTCCCCTCAACTCCCCGTCCCCTTTTCCCTGCCCCCCACCCCTATACCTCATAGAACTCTGAGGTATCTGTCGCGGCATGGGCAACCTCGGGCCCAAAACAGAGCGCCCAAGGCCAACCATGCCAATGGATCCCAACTACCCACGCCAACCAAAGAACCCCCCCCCCCCCCGAGGGCCAACCCCCACTCGCGGAGGATTCAGGCAGCCCCTACATTACTGCACCCCGAACCCCACCCCGCCACCACACACTATCATATGAATACAAAGCGAGCGGCGGCCATACATTCAGTATTCAATCGTCAGCCCGGTAAAGCACAGCTATAACCTGCAAAGCGGACAGTCGTCAGACGCTCAATGTCCAGCTGTCTGGGCGGCAGAGCGCCGCCGTCCGATCACCCCCAGCAGGGGCCAATGACGCCAGCAGATAATGTCACACCCCAAAGTCTTTTCAATGTTCTTTTCCGGAGTGATCGGAATCGGCAGGTGTCCCATCTCGCGGTCCCCTGCGAGAGGAGGAACGCTTCCGCGATCTAGATTTCCTGTGCCGCTTACTCCGGACCGCGGGGTCGCCCCGCACCTGTGACGAACCTCTTGACTGGCTAGGACTCAGGCCCGGCTGGGCATGCGGCCGGACCCTGACCGTCTCATCTGTCCACCTAAAGACCTCTTCCGGGGTGTCAAAGAAATGGGTCCGTGACTGAAAGACCACACGAAGGCGGGCCGGATAAAGCAAGGAATACTGTAGCTTCAGG
This sequence comes from Lissotriton helveticus, assembly GCF_964261635.1. Classification (NCBI taxonomy): domain Eukaryota; kingdom Metazoa; phylum Chordata; class Amphibia; order Caudata; family Salamandridae; genus Lissotriton; species Lissotriton helveticus. The sequence goes on along the minus strand of NC_136059.1, from coordinate 245,962,492 downwards.
CTGCGCAGTTTTGCCTTGGCAGCGATGAAGGAGTGGCGTTGTTGTTGTACCAATTTAGTATACTCTGGAAAAATCATGATCTTTTGGTTCTCGAATGTGAGTGAGTCCTTAGCCCTCGCTTCCCGTAGGATAGTGTCTCTGTCGTGGAAGTTCAGAATCCTAGCAATCACCGGCCGGGGTCGCTCCCCAGCGGGCGGCTCGGGGTTAGGGCTCTGTGGGTACGCTCTATCACAAAACACCGTGACAGGACATCCGGGGGGAGCCAGCTCTCAAGCCATTGAGTTAAGAATCGTTCCATGGTCCCTTTCTCGCAGCCCTCCGGAAAGCATACAAAGCGAAGGTTATTTCTGCGTGCCCGCCCTTCTGCATCCTCCACCCGGAGCGCAAGACCTTTTTGAATTTTTTCCATCGCAGCCACCTTCTGCTTTAATGTCCCCACATCGCATTCCACGCCCGAGATTCTTGATTCAGCCTCCGTGATGCGAGTTACTGCGTTACGAAGATCTTGTCGCAGCAAGGTTACATCAGCTCCTATTTTGGCGTCCAGCATGTCTCTGGATTGAGTGATTGCCGCCATAAGCGCTGCGTTATCTGGTCCTGCGCCCTGGCTACCTCCAGACGCCCCGGGTCCCCCACTTGGTCCGGTGAATTTATCAATGGGCCCCTGTTTGGTGGACCCACTTCCCCCTCCGCCCCTGGTCATGTCGGAATTGTATAGGGGGGCAGCTCCCCGCAGCCAGCCCGCCAGGCTCCTCCGGTCGAACCTACTGCGCCACCAGAATCAACCAGGGTCACTTCTCCCTATGAGTTCTACCGCCCCAAGGTGCACCGGTCCGCCACGTGGTCCTCCACCAATGCCCAGGGACACCGCAGGCCTCTGCGTAGCTCCGGTCGAGTGTCCAGGAGTAGTGCGTGGTTCCGATCCGGCTAGGCCTCCCCGCTCATGTGGCTCCGGTCGAGACCCATCCGCTGCCAGCCACACGCCTCAGGCCGTCGGGGGTACCCTACACCACCACTCAACGCTCCGGGGTGGTCCACCGGTACGCCAGCTGCGGGCCTCAGCTTCTCCGCCTCTCGTCCACTCACATGGGGCCCTGGAGACACTTACTGTGTTCACCTCGCCTCCGCCACCACAGCTTACGGGCACCACCTCCAGGGAGATCGCAAGGGGTCCACCGGCCAGGAGTCCAGGCAAGCATGACAGCTCCAGGTCTTAAAGACCGAGCAGGATCTCGCCCCGGGGGCCACAGCACCGTCTGTCCTGCCGCTTCTCCTCCCAGGCTTCCGTCACGCACCACCACAGGCAGCCGGGGACCTCCAAACTCGAGGCCCCGGCTTCTGAAGCCCAGCGCAGGCCGCAGTCTCACTTCAGCGCTCCCGCAGCGCCTACAGCCACGCCTTTGTTGTAGGGCACGGCCACGCTCCCACTCTCCACTCCGCTACCGGCCAAGACCCTAGGGCGCGGGCCCCACTGCCGCGACAGCCAGCCAACTCCGGGAGATCCCGGCCGGGGGTCACCAAAATCGAGGCCCCGGCTGCCCACGCCAGGACTAGGCCTCGGATCGCTGCCGCTGCTATCTCCGCCGCCGAGGGTCCGGGAGCCCAGATCTCAGCACCGGAGGGCACCCGATCGCCACCTCAACAGCAAGTGTGGGCTAGAATGCGGGTCCGGGGGCCAGGATAAATCGTCGGATTAGGTTCGGGCTGGTGGGAGCTCTAGCAGGCTGCGTCCACCATCTTCGCCCGCGAAGCCACGCCCCCAATTTCATATTTTTGAGCCAAAAAAGTAATTCTATCATGCGCACTTGTAGTTTCCTTACACAGGGAAATTAATTATTTTTCCTGACACTGGTTCCCATTTTCATGATTTAAACAGTCCCCAATATTTCTTCATGTTCAAATGTTTAATTTGAAACATTAAGCTGCCTCTCTTTTTCAGGGTATGGGTTAATTTGTTCCCCTATACTCTCTATCTTTTTAGTCACTGCTGCTTCCTTAAAGCGGGTTTGAAAAATCCCATCTCCAAATATATTCGTTTTATCCTGGACTGTTGGTGTTGTAAAGTCCATTTTCCCCCCATCTTTCAATGCTTGGACTGTCTGGGGTCGTTTCTGTTCAATAATCTGTGAATTCTGAGATTCTGAAATAACCTCTGACATAATTACTTCTTCTGCAACTCTTTGAACTTTTTGAGTAGGAACCATATTGATTAGGACAGTCACAATTTGTCTAGGCACTGTCTGCGCCTCTGCAGAGACAATTGAAGCAGTAACACCTGGAGATATCACTGTCAGTGCTGAATCAACAGGTAGTGGGTCAATCTGAAATGTCTGCACAGTTCTCTCAATCTGTACTTCTCTTGGTTCAACAGAAGCAGTACATTATTATCAGTATTTTTGTGGGACCACATAAGGCGGTACACACTGAGTTATTAATGCATCCAATATTTCATCCCCTACATCACTATTTATTTGAAGCTTTTTGTCATTATTAGTTCCCTTCTCCTGTATCTAATCTTTTTCCTTTTTATCCTATCTTGCTTTGTCTCTTGCTGTTTTTCCCCAAATGCTTAAAGCTTCAAACTGTGTAACTCTAGATGGTGTCTTTATTTCACATAACACTTCATTTAATTTGCAATTCAAAAGTAGCATCTTTTGGAAATCTCAAATGACCCTCTTTTTGTATTCATCTTGCACTATTGGTGAACCCACATACATGAATTTTGTCCCAAATTGGTAGGCGTAAAATGCACAGTTGTTCCTTCAGGAGCATCACCAATTAAAATTGAATGTTTCACTTTACCTCCCAACAGTTTCTTAAAACCTTTGAACAGTTTAATTTCTGCAATAGTTAAATGCAATTTTATTCTCTTCAATGCTATCAGTTACAATTTCATTCAGTTTAACTCCTGCTACTGACCCTGGCTTCACAAAATAATACTGCAATGTACTACAAAGGTTTTCTAAATAAATTCTTATTAGAAACAACACAAAACTCTGCCTTTGTCTGCTCCACTAACAAAGAGATATTTCAATTACTCCAAAAGATTCCTTTTACTTCCAGGAAAATAACAACCAGCGTCACTCTACTCCCAAACAAGTGAAAAGAGGTCTTGGTACTCCCCTGGGGATAAGGCCAAAGTTTCGGAAGAGGACTCTTAGAAAAGAGGTCTTGGTTCTCCTCTGTGGATAAGGCCAGAGTTTCAGAAGAGGACTTTCCACTATTTCATACACTCTCCTTATAACAGAATAAGTCCCTAAAATAACATCAACAGCCTTTTGCTGTTCAATATTACAACAACAGACAAAAAAATTCCAGTGTGATTTTTCTCCACACTATGACTACCATAAATAAACATCTCGGGATCTAAGGCAACTCCATACTCGTGCTTCCAGACTACATAAAACAAAGACGGTAACATTTCATATTAGTAACCAAAATCAAATCCTGTCCTATAAATTACCAATTTAATCAATAAAACAGTCTAATAAGCAAAATTTCATGATCTGTCAAAACCTTCCTATTTTTTTAAACACTACTAATAATACCTTGTAGTACATTAACAACAATTCACAACCCTATTGATACTCTCACCACTTCAGCAATCGCCTTCTCGCATTACCTCCCAGTACCACTTTGCCAGTCTTCAAGTTCTGGCCATTGGAATCAGTAATCAGGACTTTTTGAAAATCTGGACATTTATCTAACTTGGGTAATTATCTTGTAGCGCTATTTAGGTATTAACCTAAACTCTGCTCCTTTTGGTGATGGTGTTAACTGTAACTCTGCTACCAAACTGATGGAGCGGAAATTTCACTGTAATTTCTCAATGCAAAACATCATTACCTCTTGTCTTCTGCTTAAGGGGATGGACCTTTGCCACCGTGTTATCACCATAAGACTTTGCATAAACATGAAGAAATCAAATGCAAATAAATATTTAAGGCAATAATGAGAGTTGTTAGTAGTTTTAAAAGGTTTTATTTTCTAATCAAATTTAAATTTCTCTGACTCTTTATTTGTTAGTCAAATATCAATTTGAAAAATAGGACAAAATAGAATGAATACAGAACATATTATAGATTGCATAGAAAGCACTCCATAAAGGAAGAAATCCCTATTTCTAATGGATAATGAGGCATACATGTCAGTCAGAACTCTTAAAGAGTTTTAAGAAATACAATGCAAGAGTGAGTTTTGCAAAGCTAAATCAATAATTAATAATTAGCAAAAATCTACCATAAAGAGAAATAAATGCATAGGACAAATACGTCTTTTCAAATCCAGTTAGTCAAAGCATAACATGTAGGGTGTTAGCATCTAAATCTGCCCTCGTTCTCTCAGCTGATTCTATCTCTTCGCGCTGTTCATCTCTGTCTGCCTCTCTGTGTCTCCCACTGAAGTTTGTCCAATCTGAGTTTCAGAACGAGTTTCAGAACACATAGACACCCCATCGGCTGACTAGACACGTCATCAAACAGGCCACTTCTTGTAACACATTGAAGACCTATTTTTAGGTTCTTTGATGCCTCTACCAGGCAGCTGGTTATACAGGCATCCATACTATCTCGGCTCGATTACGCCAGTTCGCTCCTGTTGGGGGCCAACCAGGCCGAAATCGCCAGGATGCAACGTGGTCAGAACGCCGCAGCCAGAGCATTGGTAGGCTTACCAAGGTTCTGCTCTGCGGAAAATACCATCCGTTCTCTGCACTGGCTGCCTATGGCACAGAGGATCCATTTTAAGACCTTGTGCCTAGCTTTTAAGATTCTTAAGCTGGCCTTTCCTCAGATCCTCGACAACCTTCTGGTGCCTTATGTGCCTATGCGCTCTCTAAGATCCTCTGGCCAAAATTTGGTCATGGTCCCTCGGTTTAGGCTGTGCAGGGCGGGAGGCCGATCTTTTCGAGTTCTGGCTGCTAAATTGTGGAACTCTCTCCCGTCCCACATTCGCGAACTTGATGAGCTCTTGAAGTTTAGGAGGGCGATAAAAACGTACTTGTTCCCTCATCCATCTTAGTTCTTTGTTCTGTGTGAGGCTGTCTTTGCTCTGCTCTGCTGTGTTGTGTATGTGTACTCTGTCTCAAGCGCCGGGACGCCCCTTGGCTGGGGCAGCTGTGCGCTATAGAAGTGTTATTAACATAACATAACATAACAAGTCTTGTGCTAAATGACTTCATCTCCTAACATCCTGAAAAAAATTACATGTTCTCCAACAAAAAAGTATTAATTATGCGGAAACAGAGAATACATATTATAATAATCAAGAAGAAAAATGTGTGCTTTGCAGTTTTTCATTCTACATTATGAAGTGAATAAAACAATGTCTAAACAACTGCCTACTGATAAAAAGTAAGACCCAGACAGAAACTGAGAGGAAAAAACAACAATACATTCTTATCTCAAGGCCAGACAATGAGCCTTCCAAAGCAAACTAAATCACGAGCTGTGTATTTCAGCTTTTCTACACTGTAAAATGCGTGTTAATTCAGCACAAATATATTCTACTTTGAAAGTTCAAAACACATTTTCCAAATTAAACGTATATTCTATAGTGAGGTTAAATCTAAACTAAACACAATTAAACAACCATGAATTAATTAATTGAGCATGGCTTTACGTGATTCATAAGACTGAAAGCATCTGAGCAGGCCTCATTCATTGTTTCACTTTTCATGTACCAAAAGAGCCACTTTTAAAATGCAGTTTGTGTCTGAAACTCCAAGCAGTTTTTGTCATTTTGTAATGCCTAAATCTATAGATGACATCTGAGCTCCATCAGGTGGTAACATTAGCTTCACGAACGCTCAAGAGGGCAGAAGCTACTTACTCCGTCATTGAAAAAGAGGCTCTAGCTTGTTGGTGGGGTATCAATTATTTTAAGACATCTATATATGGGGAATGAATTTCGAGTTGAGGACCGATCACAGACCCTTAATTGACATTTTCACTACAAAGGGTGCTGGGAAGGCTATGCCCAGGATAGCTAAATGGTTGTACCAATTGCAAGAGTACGATTTCCAGTAAAAATATGTGCCTGTCTCAAAAACATCAATGCTGATTGCTTATCTTGTTTGGCCTTACCAGGACATGTGGAAGAAGATGTTAGGGATGAGGAAGAGGAATGGCTGGTGGCTACAGTGGATGCGTCATGCAAGGGTGCTGTGAGCGAGGAAGAGTGGAAACAGACAGTTTTGCAGGATGCACCGTTGCAACAATTAATCGCGTGTTTATCTGATAGAACTGGACAAAGCTCGCTCATTAAAAAGGAACTGTCTGAGTACAAAATGGTATGGACGGAATTATGAGTTGAGAGTAGTGTGGTCCGGAGAGTAGACAAGTTAGTCGTGCCTGTTGTTCTACGCACCAGATTGGAATTACTGCATGAAGGACACAATGGTATGTCTGACATGAAGAGGAGAGCCAGGTGTGAGTTCTGGTGGCCTGGCATGGATAATGACATAGATAGATGTGTGCGCAATTGTGTAGCATGTATGTTTTTTTAACATATTTTATTTCCTTTAGTTCGCTGTCCATTCCTTTGTTCACAAAATGGGGCATTACAGATCATCTATTCATATTGTACTGCATTGTCTTTATACATTCTGCATCCTTGTGTACACATCTGCTCATGCAAGTATAATCTGATTCAGTCATTCAAGTTTATATTCCCCCAACGCCTCCAAACTACCCCCAGTCTCCCCCATACTACAGTCACGTTAGAGATCGCATGACAGCTATTTGTCGTTCCTCCTGCTACTTTTTGATTAATCTTGTAGCTATCAGGTTTTCAACCCTTTATTCTGCCTCACTCTGCCTTCCGTGAAATGTTTATGGGTTTGTCTCCCCGGGTTCCTGTTCTAGGTTGCCTTCTGGGCCCTGTCTCGACGGGCTCCCCAGTCTAGAGACCGCCGTTGGGTTGGAAGCGCCAGAGTCTTGGTCATTGCGTTTCATCTCCTCACCCAGCGCTTCCCACGCCCGAGCACGGTCGACTTAGCCTAGGCCCAGCCTTACATTCCTAAGTAAGACTCTACTCTTGCAGACCGCCCACTTCTCCAGCTCCCGCTTCCATCTGGCAATACTGGAAGTGTAGCATGTATGTGTAGTGATAAATCTCAAGAAACCTCCATTTCACCTACTGGTTTGCCTGACAAGCCTTGGCAAAAGTTTGCTATGAATATTTGTGGGCCATTCAGTGCCAGAGGTATTGAAAACAGGTATGCTATTTTAATAAATGGACCGAAGTAGCGTTTGTGAGGGAGACTAAATCCTCCAACGTAATAGACTTTTGTGAGGAGGTTTTTCGTCGAGAGGGTTACCGGGAGAGAATCACGACTGACGACGGTCTACAGTTTCTTGCTGACGATTTTGGTAAATACTTGAAGGAGACAGGTGTGAAGCATTGTACCACTACTGTTTAAAATACTAGGGAAAACGGCATGGCATGGTTGAAAGATTTAACCGTGTGTTGAAGGAATGTGTGCAGCTAGCTGATGCGGACTGGGTGCAGTTAGCTGATGCGGACTGGGTGGATTGCAAAAGAGTGGTGAAGGAGATGATTTGGAGTTACCGTAAAACACCCCATACTCCCACTCAGTAAACTCCATTCATCCTTCTTAAGGGACGTCTGGTTGCAACAAAGTGACACCGGCATGGATGTGTAGATTGAGTTCCAAACGTGTGAGTAGGGATGAATTGGCACGCAGAGTACATCATTATCCAGAAAGGTACACTCACAGACACAATGACGGGATAAAGAGTTGTGCACTCGAGTTAAGGGTAGGTGATTCGGTAAGGTTGTTTTTGTGGGAAATCAGAGTGGGTTTGTCTAAATGGTCCACGCCCTAGGAGGTAATGTAGGTTGTTAGTAACATGGCTGGTTAAATGATGGCAAGAGGTGGAATATGCGGAAGATAACTAAGTACAATAATTTGGAACGCGATGTCTGGTTAAAAGGGAAAGACGATTTGGGTACTTTTGTTCCCAGTGAACTTGGGGCGGAAGGCCGGATTGTATCAAGTTAAAACCGAGCTGGCACAAGGACTATTTATGTACTTAGACTTCGTATTCTGTTCCTGCTATGTCCTTGACATATTCTGGATTCTTGTTTTTTTTGTGTGTGTTATTATTTGTATTAAAGGGGGGAGATATATTTTCTATCCATGTATCTATCTTGTGTTCTAGCAACATCCACTGCTGGTTGCCACCTCCACTGGATTCTGGAACATGGAATCCAGGGGACAGAGAGTAGGTAGTTGCTGATGAAGAAGAACCTTTGGGGTTGTTTGTAGTAGCTTCACTGCATCTTTCACAGCCTCTGATTTGTTCCTGTAGAATGTTAATATTTTTATGATACATTAGAATGTTCCCTGACTCCCTGATGTGAGTTGAGACCCGAGGCTGAGCGGGTAGGAACCTGCTCCTGGTGGGGTTCATTGGGTTTCACTGAGTTCATTACTTTCATTTTCTAATGTACTACCTGGAATAAACCTGATTACCTACCACTCGGACTGAACACTTCATTCATTATCTAGTGTACTACCTGGAATAAACCTGATTACCTACCACTCGGACTGAACACTTCATTCATTATCTAGCACTACAATTTGGCGACGATCTGGGCGTACTTCAGCCTACTACTATAAGGACTGTCAAGACCAGGAAACTACAAGGTAAAGAATTTCGTTTTCATTCAATTATTTTTCACAAGCATACTGGCACCCCAACTTCAGAACCCCACCAGTGACCATTCAACCAGTCGCCTTGATCCTTAAGTGCCAGTCCCTGCTGAAACTTACTTCATGTCATCTAACTTCTCATACACTTCCTGGAGGATTCCCCTACCTTCCTGATTTCCTGATATATTTTATGGAGGATTACCCCTGCTTTTCCGCTTTCTTAGCCATGTTCAAGAAGCCGTGATTAAACTTGAACATTAATAATTTTTCTTCAGTAAAGAGATTCCATTACACATGATTCGCCCGCTGCGAAGGGGCTAAGAGGCCTCTGTGTACTTTAAACTATCCACATAATTCCACTGCATATAACATAAAACCACTCCACAACACATACGTAAAGCAGATTTACATTTACAAAGCCAATAGCTTTAACTTTCGTTTTTGCATACAAAAAAAGATAAGTAAGCAATATCATTTGCAATGCCAAAAGCTCCAACTTTCACAAATGCAAGACCGATTGGTTTGCAAATGCGTGGTATTTTTCATTGTAAAATGTACCAGTGTCTCGTAGCGGCTTGATGGTGCCTCCAGAGCATCTATTTACATGGATATACTTGCAGCCAATCACAAGCTGTATTGCAAACTTGAGCCAGCTGGAAATGTAGGTATAGGTGCAGCAGTAATGAGAACCAATCAGAGCCCGCGCTGCCCTTGGACACATTTGAAGGCAAAAAAAAACCAGGAAACTCTGAAGCCAAGCCATTGCCTCGTAACCTTGTCCTCTTTCTATTGCTGATGATGGTTGGGTGACTGACGCAGGGACTGAAACTTCTAATATTGGGATTTCTAGCTCGCGAACACCCGTGTACACAGTCGCCATGTTAGGATGGTATCTACCGGAAGTGTCTGGGCGGCGAGTGAAAGGTAAATACACAGAGTAAGATTGAGTTAGTGAACTCTGGACACTGGGGGTTAGTTACCGACTGACCTCAAGCTGCCTACGAGTGACAAAGCTTGTGGAAACCATGTGCGGCTTGAGGTCCGGGTTTGGCGCCCTTGAATGCTGCAGGGATTATCCAGGGACTGCTATGAAGTGATAGCAAATGACGTCAAAGTGGCTGCAGCCTGGCGAGTACTGTCGTGGTGCTGCATGCTATGGTTTTCTGGTGTGTTGTCCCATATCTATCGCATGCTTGGCCCAAACATAGCACATTGATCATGTTTAACCTCGCAAACTTTAAATGGTAATTTGTATATACCGTGTGCCTGTTGCTGTGCTTGTTAAAAACCATAGCGTCTAAAGTGTTGTATAGAAGGGCACGATCTGCGAAAAAAGCGATTAAAGATTCTAGTTATTTTTGGGAAATGAAGCGAAGCACTGCCACAGGCAGTATGATTGCACGGCGGGATTCAATCATGTACAGTAAATTTTACAACTTTGTGAGGAAACGGCGTTCCTGACCCTGTGGGCAAAAGAGCAAACCTTTGCTTGGGTACAGCATCTCTTGTCTACAAGAACCACGCTAGGACTGCTTTGGACCAGGACGCGAGACTGCCAATCGTGTTGCAGTAACCGTGTGTTGCACATCCCTGTGGTTGAAACGATTTCCAGAATGCACTCCTGCAGGCAGAGTGAACATCACGCGGCACTCGCGGAAATGTAAACAGGCTTAAACTTCAATTCAATTAGTATTTATTTGTACTTAAAATCATTACAATCAGCAAAGTACACATACATAATAAAATTAAATTAAAAATATGCCGCTACAGTGTACATTATATCCAGCAAAATCTACAACTAAGTCCTAACATGAATTATTTGGCTGCACATGATCAGCAAGCAAAAATAAAGTGCATTGTGCCAGCAGCTATAGTTTACAGTATACAGTACATTACTCTAAGGAAACTTTAAGGCAATGAGAACTGCAAAGATAAACAAGCATTTGCAATGCAATAGGTTTCGCAGTTGGGAGAGTTTGAGCGATTGGCATTACAAATGGCAATGCCTTTTATTTACGTTTTGGTTTTTAAAACCTAAATAAAAGGCATTGTTGTTTACAATGCCAATAGCTTAAACTCTCGCAAATGCGAGACCAATTGCATTGCAAATGCTTGTTAAACTAAATCACCCATGCAACAAACACAGGCCCCCTATCACTGTGAATGTTCTCATAAATGGCACATCTATTAGCCCCCTGTAGAGGCGACTCTGGACTATCTGGCGAAGTGTGCGTCTCAGCGCTCCCATTAACGCCATTCTACTAATATGGACAGAATAATGTACTCCAGTGGGCGCAGAAAAATGCAAATTTTGTTGGCGCAATCATGCAACTGGTGTTCATGTAAAACGCTCTAATTCCTTCGGGTCGAGTTTGTGCTACATAAAACTGCAACAAAAAAAAGCATTGGCATAGCCAATAGGTCTCGCTTTTGGTACCTTATAAGTATTTAGTTATGCTGCACAATGTCCTTGGTGCCGCAACATCAACTGTTACATGGCTAAAATACTTATAAGGTCCCAATGGCGAGACCTATTGGCTATGCCAATGCTTGTTATTAAGTGGCACCATCTTGCTAAGACAGCGACAAAGCCAGTCAGCATGGTATGAGAAGCAATTACCATAAACCAAGGATACAGGAAAGGTCAGCCCGAAGTTGTCCTCCCATTGGGATGGCATCACTTTACGAGTCTAGTGTCCTTACCCTACGGAGGGAGGGCCCACTTACATTAGGGATTCCCAATCTATTTCTATGCTCCGCACCCCTAGGAAATGTTTGATTAATGTTCACACCCCTAAAAAAGTCTCACTTTCCTATTATGCTTACAGTACATACTTTGCCTCTTTGTGACACCCCCAAAATGTCATCTCGCCCCCCCCCCCCGGGGGTGTGGGCACCCCAGGCTGGGAACCCTTGCCTTACATAAAGGACAGACTGGCAGCCACCCTGACCTGCATCGAAAGGTGTCATTGTAACCAATATCAGGGCTTGTCAGTGTGATACACAGATACTGCAAGTGAGTACAAAGTTCACTTATAGTGCCGCATAATTCTGTAAAACACCAGTGCCGCTGGAGCCTCCCACTCTCACCTGTATGGAAATGTGTCGTTGTAACCGATCTCAGGGCTTGTCGCTGTGACACACAGATACTACAAGTGAGTAAAAAGTTCACTTATAGTGCCGCATAGTTCTGTAAAACATCAGTGCTGCTAGAGCCTCCCACTCTGACCTGTATGGAAAGGTGTTGTTGTAACCGAACTCAGGGCTTGTCGCTGTGGCACACTGATACTGCAGGCAAGTACAAAGGTCTACAATGTGCAGTGAGCAACGCCCCAGAACACAAAAGGACAGTGTGCACTTCTACCCAGACTGCTTGTTGCTAAGATATTAAACTTTCCCTAGCTCTCCTCAAAGGCAGCTATGGTTACCCTAGCAAACTCCATTACTGGGGTAATTAACGCCTCGTCTTCAATTGTCTGTACGGAGTAGACACAGAGTGCATTGCTACATATTTTTAATGTTGCAATTGACTCGAAATATGTCATAAATGTATTCACACCTCGATATACATAAATATACAACCAAACTATCTCAAGCAAATTATCCCAACAACAGGTAAGGAATTCCAGGTAACTCTTCGCCCAACGCTTGAGCGCCTGTAAAACAGCACATGGCAAAAAGGCGACCTCAAATCTCTGTTTTTCAAAGAGTCTTTCTAAGGTCAGGCTCAGCTCGCCCGAGATCCACACGGTGCTAGAAAGGGGACAAAGTCTGTGAACCAAGTGCTCGCCAGGCCGACATCCGCACTGCGTTGAGAAGTGGCACATGAGTGTTTGCACTGCACACCCAGAGTTACAGCTTTCAGTGGATTCCGTACCAGGCATTTCAGCCTGAATACATTAAAGCAGCGCCTGGCACATGTTCTGCTCTCACTGGAGCTCTTCAGTGAAGGGTACCTTTGTCCAGACATCAGGGGGCGCTCAGTACAGGTTCGGACAATCACAAGCCTGCGCAAAACTTTGGTTAGAAACCCCTGGGAGGCTTCTCGTCTTAGGTGCGTCTTATAGCTTGCGTATAAATATGTAACGTTTTAAAATCAGCCCAGTCGCCTGTCTGATACTGACAGCCAGCACAGGGAGGGTCGGGTATATCCGTTCTGGGCAGTGCCAATCAGGTTACTCTTCCCTGCAGTACATTTCATCTGTATTTTTGTGCCTTTTGCTGTTTTTTAGTTAACCACCATTTTCACTGTGTAACTTACAATCGTTCTGCCAGTTGCCGCCAAAGCTGTTTTTGAAATAACTGGGAAGAGTTTTTACTTAACTTATGTATCTGAAAAACGTGTACTAATAAAGTAGTGATGAGGGGAACAAACAGCGGCTTGGGGAGCCTGGCATAGATAACAGTGGAAAGCTAAAACATGGCTGAGTTGGTGAGAGAAAAGAGAGATATGGGGTGAGATAGGACAAGGTTCGGCCGCGAAACCGAAACCACGGTTGTAGCGCAGGAGACGCCGTCGCCGTGCTCGTTGGCTGTCCCTGCGCTAGCTGTGAGGAGAAGACACTCCGGAAGACACGCCGAGCCGAGGTAGGGGATGTGTGTGTTAGCGCCGGAGGGCCAGGGGGTTCTGTATGCATGTGTGCGTGCATGCGGGCTGCGGGGGGTAGGGGGGATTCTCTATGTGTGTGTGTGTGCGTGTGTGTATGCGCGGCGGCGGTGGGGGGGCGGTTTCTCTATGTGTGCGTGTGTGTATGCGCGGGGGCGGGGGGGTTGGGCGGGGATCTCTGTGTGTGTGTGACTGTGTGTATGCGCGGCGGGGGGGTCTGTATGTGTGTGTGTGTGAGTGCGTGTGTGTGTGTGTGTGTGTGTGTGCCTGCTTCCAAGGAGCCATGGGAGACAGGAAGCGCGCGCGACCTGATCCCAGTTCGGAAGGTTGCGCGTGCACATCACTTGTCTCCTGTCTCCCTTGACTCCTTGAAAGCAGAAACGATCATAATAGGTTTTGCTGCGACGATCGCTTCGCGATCGATTCGCAGGGCGAAACCTAAAAACGCTCAATACAATAATAGTTAAAACAACTTTAGCAATAGAGTGCAATTGTGCTAATAAACTTTTAGCAGCAAAAACTACCTTGTGTTAGCAGCTAAAAATGTAAATATACCAAAAAACTTTAGCACAGTGAAAGATACATAAAAAAAGCCAACCATAGTAAAATTGCATTAGGAACGACATTTAACAATAAAGTACATTTGTACTGAAAGGCTTTAGCAGCAAAAATAAAATAGAATTAAATGCTCAGTGCTGGCAGCTTTAATTTACGATATACCATACGTCCATCTAAAAAGTACTTTATAATAATATAAGCAGGGACGAAAAAGAAAAAGTCGTAGTAAAATACAATTATTCAAACCTCAGAGATGGTATACGTTTCCGCTAAGCAGACTTTACCTTTTTTAATTTAAAGGATGCCAGCACTACCCCAAAAAAACATTTAATAACAATATAACAAACAGCAACAGTACACTTGGGCCACCAAATCTTAACGACTATGGTTTAAAGACCGTACATAACCCAAGAAATACATTGCAGCATTATAAATAATTTTCATATCGTAAATATCTTCACTTCAATTGCCAATATTACAACATTTCTTTTCAACTATAAAAATAAACTTAACAAGTCGGGAAATAAGACGGGTGGTGGCTCCATTTAGACATAAAATGATGGCGTTTCTACAGGATCTTACCCCCAATTCATTAAAAATAGACTTTAATATAGTTTTCTGCTCTTCTAACAATTTGGGGCATAAAGTTACTATATGCACTAAGGTTTCCTTACAAGAACCACATAACCTACACAATTTAGAAGGCCACTTGTTGTCCCATTTTGGTATTCCATCTTTAGTCGGATATCTCCCGAACCGTAGTAGCATAAATTTATTCTTAATTATATGTTTCAAATGAAACAAAAATATGGTTGGGGAGCCAATTTACCAAAGGAATTTACAATTGACCATAAGTGTTTTTTTCCTAAGTTCATCTTTATCTATTATAGTTGACATTAAGTTAACTGATTGGTTAATTGATTTTTTTATAAACCATTTTACTCCTGATTTAGTCTTCTAGGTTAGGACAATCAAAATTACCTAGACACTCATTTAAGTATATTTGCCAGCTGCTCACTTATTCACTTCTCATCATCTCATGCCAACATTGACTTGCAAGGGAACCCTCTTCAGCACGAGACAATGACAATAAGGTTTTTAAAAATGTAGATTGTCGGGCCAATATTTGTCTTTTTAGACCAAATTCTAGTCTTATATTGGCATGGCTAATATATCTAGAAATCCTAAACACTGATTTATATGTCCTTATTTCAATATCCTCGAGGGTTTTTGCGTCTTTGCCGCGGAACATAATGGAGCCATAATCCAAGAATGGAATCAACTTTGCTTTCATAACCTTCAACAGGTGAACGTAATTTGGGCATGATAGATTATCTCTCAATTTTCTAAAAGCAAATGATAGTGATGTTCCCTTAGCTTCAAGATTATTAAAATGCTGCCTAAATGACAACCTATCGTCAAATGTGATTCCTAAATATTTGTGCGATTTTACACATTCAATGACCAAACCATTGATATTCCATTCATTCATTCCTAACTTTGTTTCTTCTACTGTCATTATTTTGGTCTTAAACTTAATTTGTAGACATGAGGAAACGAGGACGGCATCAATTATTTTGTTACTGTTTTTGAAAGGAAGGAGCTTGTTGTTTTGGGGATGTAGCCAGGTGCCACCTGCACTGACTGAAGTGCACGATGCCCGGGATCTACATGTAGGAGTTAGAACATGACTGGCAATGGCACGCTGGGAGAAGGAAGCACACGATTTTCCTGTGAATTCAGGGAAGTAGCTGCACGTGATGCTTTCTGAGTTACCGAAGAAATAAAGGTTGGCACAACACAACCTAAGGCTATAGATGGGTGTCAACATATGTTTTGATTCTCAGTAGTGATGGCTTTACAGCCAGTAAACTTCAGGAGACCCACCCAGACATAATAATATATTGTGCTGGCATCCCTCCTCTAAAACTCTTGCTTCTGTATCTGTGTCATAAAAGACCACCAAAATATAGTTCTTCTGCCAATATCAGCATGTACCTCTCCATAATCAAACTACTTACTTAATTCTCTAACAATGGGCCAGCAATACTAATGCACAACAGAGCAATTTCGAACTTCTCTTACCCTGTCGGAGAGGAACATATCGAGGGATCTTCAGTTTATTGAGGAAAATCATGCATCTTGCCAGTCAGAATTAAGGCCCTCAGAGGTCCTAACATAGCAATTGTAGATATCTGTGCATCTATGGTTGTATTTGGACGAGAGGGACCAGGCTGCCTGAATCTACTACATCGATCTGTTAAAACAGC
Organism: Lissotriton helveticus; assembly: GCF_964261635.1. Classification (NCBI taxonomy): domain Eukaryota; kingdom Metazoa; phylum Chordata; class Amphibia; order Caudata; family Salamandridae; genus Lissotriton; species Lissotriton helveticus. The sequence goes on along the minus strand of NC_136059.1, from coordinate 245,946,381 downwards.
TGAAGAAATGGACTAGAATTACAGGAGCTATTTTGGATTGGACACGATCTTTACTTGGCATCTTCAATCACAAGATTAAGGTGAGAGCTTTTAAATCGGTGTTTTCGTCCTGTGTGGACTCAATTCAGTCGCCATCCCTGGCCATTGGCATAAATCCGATATCAGCTGTCATTTGTGCATGGCCTGGTTAAATACTGGTAATATTCTTTACTCCAAGTCCAGGTCTTTCTCGACACCGTCATCACTAGATGAACAATTGCTCCTGTAGACAGAACCTCACATAGCAAAAATTACTCATTAACTTTCTATCTTTCTGTTGGCCTCTGCTTTAGTGAGTCCTGATCCCGAACTGTTGTTCCTGGATCCCTGGCTTTGTCGGGCTGGACTTCTCCTACTACCTCTGAAACCTGGGACTTAGCAGCTTTTTCAACCACACGACCCTTTAGAGGACTGGGACAAACCTGCCATTGCGACCCGCCCAAGGTGCTTTGCTGCCGGGCTAAAGATTCAGGTTTCTCCCACTCTCCGCTTCTCTACAGCAGCTAATTCAATGTAATAGGACCTTGTGAAGAAGGTATCCATCCTCCTGGAACCCTTTTTGGCAACAACCTGCAGCTTTGCTCTGCTTAAGTATTCTGAGTACCAATTAAGTAAATAAGTGAAAACGTAGTAATCTTGACCGTGCAAATGTGATAAAAGTATCAGGATGGCAAAAGGACTGTCCTGGGCACGAAATTCAGATTTTTTTCCAGTTGCAGCTTTCCCGCTAAAAACCAACAGCTTCACTGGGACAGCATCCAACATCTAGCTGACTATGCAGAAGATTTTCTACATTCATTTTTAAGACTCAGTCCCAAGATTTCTGCATCCGACCCACGCTCCATCGTGATCGGCCTCAGATTGCTCTTGTGTCCCAGTCTACCACAACCAGTTGTCCATAGTTGGCATTTAACAAATTTTGGTGCTGTTTTTCTTAAATTTAAAAAATTCATTTGCTTGGTTCCCTCTTTTGTGTCATTGTATTTATTAAAATGTACCCTTTTTTTTTTTTCTTCTCATTCAGGATTGGTTTTTTACTGTGTTGTTTTTTGACTTTATTACTGTTTTGGTACTGCAGAAAAGCTTCACACATGCCATAACGGTTTGCAGCCATTATCCCGCATTTTTTATCCCGCGGACTTTCAGTCCGCATACCATTTTCCCGCAAGGTCATTGACCTCGCATACCATCATCCCGCATTTTTTCTAAACGCATGTGCATTTATCACGCATGCCTTTACAATGAATTACGTTGTAAAGGCATGTATGGTAAATGCATTTGCGTTGTGAAAACCACGATGACGAGAGAGGTGAGTGGGTTTGGGTTCATTTTTTTGTGGTGCTGGGTTAGTGATTGTGTAGTGTAGTGTTGTGTTAGTGTTGTGTAGAGTTGTGGTGGTTGTTTAGTGTAGGGTCGTGCTGGGGGTAGTGTGTTAGGGTTTAGGGTAGTGTTGTAGTGTTTGCGTAGTGTAGGGTCATGCTGGGGGTAGTGTTTTAGGGTTTAGGGTAGTGTTGTAGTGTTTGTGTAGTGTAGGGTCATGCTGGGGTGTAGTGTTTTAGGGTTTAGGGTTGTGTTGTAGTGTTTGTGTAGTGTAGGGTCATGCTGGGGTGTAGTGGTTTAGGGTAGTATTGTAGTGTTTGTGTAGGGTCATGGTGGGGGTTGTGTATTAAGGTAGTGTTTGTTTAGGGAAGTAAAGTGCTTTATGGTAGTGTTGGGGGGTCGTGCTGGGTAGTGTAAATGTTGGAAAAGGACTGTGTGTTAAGGGTGGGTGGTGCAGGGGTACTACATTAGAGTGTAGTGTAGGGTAGGGTAGGGTACTCTTACTTACCTTTAGAACTTTTACAGCGAGTATATCTTTAACATGCATGCATTTTCGTTGTAATGGCATGTGTGCTAAAGGCATATTCGTTTTAAAAGTTTTCGTTCTCTTATTTTGCAGACTAATAGTACTTGGGGTATTATATTTGCGGGATGATGGTATGCGGGATGTTTGTCTGCGGTCTGACATCATATATTCGCCATAACAGTGTGCGCTCAGGTTAATTCGGTAACTTTGAGGGTTCCCCGATTTACTAGTAACCCAATTTTTCACATTCTTGTATATTCATGATTCTGAATATTAAATACGGAATGTTATATTTTCTGTCTTTGCTGCCAATATATAGGAATTATCACCTTTTTCAGAAGATATTTCTGGATTCCTTCTTGTAAAACTTGTTTGTTCATTGCGTTTGTTGGAAAACAACATGTTTGAAAACCATCGCTGATTGCATACTGATCACTCCCATACTTTTCCACTTTCCTTTGAGCGGAGCTTTTTTTGAGGAAAGGACCCTCCCTGGCCACACCCCATTGCCTAAAGGGGCTGGTTAAATATTCTCTGAAAATGCTGAGCCAAAGGTTTCCTTGTTACCAAAAAATGTGCCCCTAAGAGGTAGGGAAGGAGCCATAAGCTTCATATCCTCAACAGACTTGTTAAGCAGCTACTCCCAGACAGCATTATTCTTGTAAAAAGAATTCTCATCAGAAGACCCTTCTGGATGTCATCCCACTTCCAGGATCTGAGCCATATCTGATGCCTAGTGGCTTTAGAGGAGCCTGCTTTTGATGTTGTGGTACTCGATGAATCATACAAAATATCCTACAATAGCCGCACCTACTGCTAAATCAATGCCAATGTCAGAATTAATTCTATTCGTTGTTCAATTAACTCCACCCGGTTCTAAAAGTCTTTGATGAATGACTGAAATGTGTAACTTAAATGTGCTGTCTCCCACATCACAAAATTAGAGTCCGTATACTCATTCTTTACTGCCAGATCTACTATTCTATCCAGTGGGTCAGCTGTCAGGTTTCTTCTGAAATTATTGTGCCTTGAGTAGCCAGGCCTTGTCCTTCTTTACTGCCAGATCTACTATTCTATCCAGTGGGTCAGCTGTCGGGTTTCTTCTGAAATTACTGTGCCTTGAGTAGCCAGGCCTGCCATTAATGAGTCCATTTTTATTGTTGATGGAAATTCATCGGTAACATGTTGGCTAGCATAACTTTTATATAGTAGTGTTTATCGGTTTCCCTCCAGTCTCTGTAAGCCTTTTATTTGCAGCATGTAACAGAAGTGTTTTACGTTCCATTCTCTGGTATTGAAGAAATAAATCCTTGTTTTCATCCAAACTAGAAGTCTCGGGGAAAGCCATGTTTTCCCTAATGTGTTGATGGACTTACTTCAGTTCAGCTGCTTGAATAAACCTCCCTCTGATTTCCTCTTCTTCCCTATCCTGGTCATCAGTAACAGGAGCTTCCATTCTTGGTTTCTTTGGGGAGGAAAGATTTCTCTTTCCTTACGTGCAGCTGCCACCTCCATCTGAGTCAGCTAAGCAGGTTTTAGATTGGTGTGAATCGGTGTTGCAGGAGTCCGTCAATCAGGCAAATCCTGCCCCTGGGACTCATCATAGCATAGGGAAAAGAGTGTTTTATTAAAGTTTGCATAATTCTATTGCTGTCTGAAATGAATCCTGAATATTTTCATTATGATTCCCTAGGCGAAATGCAAATAATTCCCACATAAGCCCATGGCCATCTTTCCACCACCTTCCCCTCGATCCCAGCAATTCTTCTTGTTTATTTTCATTTGGTTCCTCGTACTTGTTTTATTTTATCATTATAAAGAAAGAACAAGTCCCAGAATGCAAAGAAAACTGAACCCCGTGTGTTGCTTATGTTTGCTTAGATGTTTTTCCCTTCTCTTTCATTCTTTGGCTAGTCAAAACGTATGAAATAAAAAGTTCACAGCCCCTTAAACAACCTCTGGCTTTGGATCCAATGCTCCTTTGAAACGTGTGCACTGTGATCAGTCCCAGCACTGAATGGGCAATGTATCTGTTGTCCCAAAGGAGCCAGAAGTAAAACTTAAAATCAGGAAGAGCCCGACCTCCTTTATTCAAATTCAGTTTGTTATAATGAATTAGCCCTTCTAGCGCTTCGATAGCCACAGGTAAAGCTACTAATGGCACTTTCAATATGCCAGAAAATGATTTGGGGACCAGTAGGGGAATACAGTGAAAAAGAAATTGGGGTAGTGTACGTACTTAGAGGTATAATGGCTCCAATGCCAGAACATATTGTTACCCCTGGTATGTTGCTTATTTTACCAGTCGCTGATCACCATATCCTATATAAAGATTAACAATTGTGTTTTGGAAAATGGTATTTATGCCCTAATAAGATACAAATGTGTTCAGCTTCAACCTGATTAACTGCTGTCATCACGATGGCAACGTTCTCAGCAAATGCTGCCAATCTAATCTCAAGCCCATTATTGCAAACTGGTAAAATATGAGCTTAGCTTAAATTTTTTTTGTAAATATGGTTCTAGCTAGATAGCCGATAACCGTGGTGCTATGAGGTGGCCTGAATTGGTATCACATCATATTTGTATCCAATTGAAGAAATGCAGCACAGCCATCTCTCTAGCAACAACATTTTTTATACAGAGTCTTCATCCTACGAATAAATGGAACCTCATTTTACCAATGACTGCTCAAAGAAGATGGCAAGACAGATGCTCAGAGTTTTCAGCAACATGGAGAATCATACCGGCCTGTTGCTGCAATGCATGTGCTGCATAATGTAGGGAAATAGCATTGTTAATATGAACTGTTGTGTCATGCTTGATAGAAAACAGTGGTGCTGTGGGAATACCAGTAAATCAATCCTCAAATTGTCGAACACTAGAAAAACTAACATTTTTACTCAAATCCAGGAGGGAAGATTTTTTTTTCACAGTTCTGATCAATTTTGTTATTTATTTGCATAATAATCGTAGCTAATGAAGTTGAAAAAGGTTTATAGAATTCAGTAGGCATTGAGCCCTTGCCGGAGGCATTACCTGCAGGTAGGAATTAAATGGCAATAGTAACATGTTCGTCAAAGGAAATTTCACTTCTGAATCATTAACTAGTGCATCGACAGTGCTTATAAGTGCATTATAGCTCTACAATTAGAGTGATAATAGTTCTGAAATTGCTGCAAGAAATCAGTGGTCTGAGTATGGCATCGCGCTTTACTGTCTTTTTTTATACACTGAATAGCCCCAGAGTTGCTTTTTTCTCTAATTTTGTGAGTGGGAATACGACCCACTGATTCTTCATGATCAAACTGTTTTACGCACGTACTGCTGAGCGCCGGGACTCTCTATTGAATAGCTGCGTGCTTTACAAGTATTGAATAACATTGAGTAACCTAACAATTCATCATCTCCATAAACCGCTGGAATGCCATATCCACTAATAGAAAGCTGTTGAAAGTCCACCAAAAGATGGGGAGTTATGGGGATTGATAAAGGATTGTGATCCGAGGTGGGGGCGCAGCTTGCCAAGGCTCAAGATGGCCGCGATCTGAACGAGGTCTGCGAGCCATCTACATAATCCTCCATTATCCTTTCATCCGTGACTTCATTCTGCACCAAAACAAGCTGATCGAGTTCCGCTGCCATTGGAACTATTATTGGGTGCGCAGATCACCAACAACAAGGGACATTGACGGCGGAGCCATCTGCTGCCTCCGCCTGCTACGGAGTGCTCGTTTCAGACGCAGGGGTTCTTCAAGAGTTGTGGGGCCGTGCGCGACCTGCCCTACTTGGGTAACGTTGCTCTGTGCGGTTGCACGCCCCCGGGAGCTTGGCCTGACAGCATCGCACAGACGTGCGACACCTGATGCCCTGGACCTTGCCCGACGGGTCGGGTCGGGTGCGGCTGGCGGCGCTGTGATGGAGAGGTGAGCGGAGGGGGACCTGAGCGGGCCCCACATTTCTTGCAGACTGCATGGGGAACGATCCAGGCCTGGGTGTGTTGCCTCAGAGCGGAGGTATGTGGGTTTGTGAAGCTTGGGGCAGGGGCAGCGGCAGCCTGTTTCCTGTCAGGAATTAACTCGGGCTGCTTTAGTTAAGGAGATTCCACTGCCCTGGCTGAGGCGGACCCTGCTCCTGTGATATCCACCTACATTGCTACTTCGTGTTTCTCCGGCATTGGTGTGGTGGTTACTGGAAGATCGGACTTCCATACCAGACAACCACCCCAGTTGGAGTATCCCTGTGAAGTGAATCGCACTTTTAGCGATGGGGGTGAGATGAGATAGTGCTAAAAAACAGCCAGGGTGATAAGTGTATTACTGACTTGTTTAGCCTCACCTAGTCGCAGTGGACAATTAGACCTACACCTGCTGGGAGGTGCGAGAGCCTTTCTCGCTCATGAACTCAAACTCTAGACATATACTTGCTACGGAGTCCTTGATCTTCACCCGGTCCTACCCTTGCTGTCGCCTGCCCTGCTCTGCGGGCCACCGATACAATCTCCCTCTGGGAATAAGGTTGCCCACCAGCCACACTTCTTGCCAGTAAGCCCGACACTATCATGTCTGAGCACGCACTATAAGACACTTGGTACTGCACAGGATCAGAGCGCCGCTCAAGGGGCAAAATCTGGTGATAGCCAAGCTCTCATCGGGTCCCAGATAGGGCAAAGTGGACAAGATGCAACCTAAGTTGCAATTTGAGCAACGGAAATCGCGATGCAGATACACCGGGTATGCTTGGACCTCCGATGAGCGCCCAGACACGCCAGAAGAGATGGAGGGAGACATGAACAGATTCTGGCAGCGATGCAGAAGAGTCTGGCAACTCTTGATGGGAAAATAGACACACTGGCATATCGCATAGATAGAATGTCGGAGTGGATTGATGAACATTCGGAGAGACTCGACATGATGAAACGGCTGGTGTTAGAGGTGGAGGAAGCGCAGACTGAGGTAGATACAACCCAAAAGCAAATGGCGAAAACAATTATGGCACTTCAAGACAAAGCAGAAGATTTAGACGCTAGGTCCAGGAGAAGTTACATAAGCATCACAGGCCTGCCGGAATCCACCGCGATGGGCAACATGGAGACCTTCATAGAAAAATTACTGATTGGTTTTTTAGGTCGAGAAACATTTCCGAAAATATTTGTAGTTGAATGTGCCCATCAATCCTGGCCTTAAGTCTCCCCTGGGAGCTCCGTCTCGTCCGGTGATTGCAAAATTGCTAAACTACAGGGACAGGGACGCCTCCCTGAAACAGGCCAGAGAAAAGAAATACTTACAGTATGAGGGTTTCAAAATCTCATTGTTCCCGGATTTTACTATGAGGGTACAAGAGGCCAGACGACTGTTCGCTCCTCTGAAGAGAGGTCTGCGGAAACAAAATATGGATTATGCCATGCTGTATCCGGCTAGAATCAATGTTACTATGAATGGTAAATCAGAGATTTTCTTGGATCCTAAATCTTTGCAGAAGGCACTAAAGGAACACCTCAAGATGGGAGAGAGAAATAAAGAATCCGAAAGATAGGACGAGGCCGCTGGTGGCAGTATGGATGAGCTGGATTGAAGTAGCTTTTGCTCGATAGACTATCCGCAGTAGGCTTTCTGTATCCTGACTACCAGAATTCCCATTTAGGTCTTTAAGGACTTTGCATATCCAAAATTTAGTTATAATTATCTTGATTTGTTGTTAATGTGAGAGATTGATTGACTAAGCCTGTTATGTCAATAGACCGTTTAACTCCTTCGGGAGGTGAGGATGACCTGCTCATTACTAGCGGGCTGTAAGTAGGTTGACTGCTTTTGCATGGATGTATTAGATACATTTGGATGGCACTTTGGTGTATTGTATTAGTAGTGCTCTTTACGGAGCTGAGGTAACATATACCCCTGTGTGTTAATCACTCTATGATATTTATGTGTTCTTTATTTGTGGGAAAGCGCGGACGGTGGGGTGATTAGTCTGTGCTGAGTTGGGGGTTGCATGGCGTGGGGGGCATTAGAAGTCGTACGTTTTCTTTGTTCTGTGTAGTCATGGTTGCAGCGTCTATAGCGATCCTAGAGGTAATTCCCTGAAACTGGAAAGTTCCCTAGGAAGTACAGATGGAATATAATAATGGAAATAAGCTCTCTAGGTTAGACCATGGGGGATAGACGGCGACTGCTGACTTGGAATGTTAGGGTACTAAATGACTTCAGGAAACCTAGGGAGATAATTGTGTATCCCACCAGACATAATGTGGATGTGGCACTTCTACAAGAGTCCCATCTACCTGTGGACAATCCGATGCTCACGCGCAGGAGATTACCCGCAATTCTATTGAGATCTGCTAGGGCGCGCACATAGACTGCCACTGGTCCTGCAGGTGTGGGAAGGGGGTTTTAATTGTGTCCTAGCTCCAACGTTGGACCTTTCAGGAGGGCCAAGCCGGCGCAAGTAATTGGCGTCAAAGGTGATCGAGGATGCTATAGCTCAATTAGACCTGGTTGATGTCTGGCGCTTGCGACGGAGTGGAGTGGGAGGCTTTACACACTACACAGCTTCACATGAATTGTATACCAGAATTGATTACTGGTACACTTCTAGATCCCTGAGCGGGTTGATTTGTGGTTGTGAGGTTCACCCCGCTCGTTTTCAGATCACTCGCCTATTCAGCTAGATGTTACTAGCCCATTGAACAGACCAGTCCTGTACACTTGAAGGTTCCCGCCTTTCGCTCTACTAGATGAAGTATTTAAATCTGAAATGACAGAAACGATTGAAACCTTTTTTGATACAAATATTGGCTCTGTCCCCCAGTTTGCCACCGTATGGGAGACGTTTAAAGTGTGTATATATAAGAGGATTAGCGATGGCCAAACATTCCGGGGTATTACGGTCAATTAGAGGCCAATTGGAATCGCTGGAAAAGAAATTGGCCACGTTGGAGCGGGAGGCACAGGAGGATGGTAATGACCAGTCCCTAGGAGAGCTCAAAAACACTTTGGAGGAATATCATGAAGAAGCTGATAGAGAGGTTACGTATTTTGGGAAATATTCTGTAGCGATAACATATGGTTGGCCCCGAACAGGCAGGATTTGTTCCTGGGCGCCCTCTCATGCACAATTTGTGCACAGTATTTGGCACCATCCAGCATACAGAACCCGACATAAAAGCGGTCGCTATCTTCCTCGACGCCTAGACCTTCATGACAGCAGTATTGAGGCGTTTAGGAGTAGGTGATCTCCTTTCCCAACTGGTAAAGGTTCTGTATAACTCCCCTCCGGCCAGGGTTAGAGTGAGATGCTATTGTTGCTGAGCCCTTGGCCTGCGCTCTTAGGGAGTACCATAGACATTGCGGAATCCACTTTCCTGGATACAATTTAATTATTTCCACTTATGCTGATGACACCTTATTATACATCAGAGACCCGGAGGTCAACTTGTCCCCTGTGCTGAGAGAAGTAGTACAACATGGGGAATTCTCAGCCCTCCGAATTAATTGGGCTAAGTCCACTATTTTCCCCCTCACTTTACCCATGGAGCAGCTAGAATTAGATTTCCCATTAAGCTGGTCCGCTGAATCTGTGCGGTATCTAGGTGTATAGGCACATACTAACTCCGAAATACTGTTTAGAGAGACCTATGGTAAGGCAATCGCCAAATTGGAAGATGATGTTACCAGATGGTGGCGACTACGATTATCACTTCTGGGTCGCATCTCCGTAATGAATATGGTGGTGTTGCCCAGATTCTTGTATCTATTTTTTAACATCCCCATGGTCCTCCCTGCTCATGTTTTCAAACTCATCAGGTCGTTGTTGATTCGCTTGGCTTGGGCTGGTAAACAGCCACGGGTCACATGGGAAATCCTAACGCTACCATATTCATTAAGTGGACTCGGTGCTCCAGATTTGGAGCTCTTTTACAGAGTGATGCAATGCTCCTATGCTTTTTATTGGCTGCACCAACAATTCCCCCCCTCCCCCCCCCCAACGTTTGAATATCGAAAAGGGTCGCCACTGCGCCTTCCTCCTTGACCGCTTTGCTATATCAAGCCCCATCTCGGTATTCAGGTCTCTTGGATTCCATAAACGCTACCTCCCATGCTTGGCAGATCTTAATCAAAAGGCAGGCTTCCTCAATTCTGTACTCCACGCTAGCCCCGGTAGAGATGTGCAAGTGGCTGCCTATTTTTGATGAGCCGGAGGTGGTACGCGCTTTGGCGATGTTTGGTATCTCAAAGATAGGTAAACTATTCGAGGATGGAAAGGGACGTAGTTGGGATGACATAGCGGTGGATAGATGCGATATAACTCCACTGGCGACGTTCCATTTTTATGCTCTTCGAGACGTACTGGGGAGGAAATGCTGGTAGGTAGGTCCCTTTTCATTGTTGTTGCGGGCACATTCCTCTTGTAAAATTGTATCCATGATCTATAGCATGGTGCAAGATTACTGGAAGAACCTTTTTATTAAGGCTAGATTGGCATGGCAAACTGACTTGGAGGTCATATTAGATGACGACATGTGGCGCTATTGCTGTGATGCCACGAGTCATGTATTGTTGAATGGGCGTCATAGACTCATTCATTTTAAATTTCTGAATAGGGTGTATTACACTCCTGACTGTTTACATAGATATGGCCTCAGAGATGGGTGCAGTGCGGATCAAGCAGGAGTCCTACACTTGGCCTGGCTGTGCCCTGATATAGCTAAATACTGGGCTCTAATATTTAAAAAAAACTGATTGATATCCCAGAGGAGCATTTGACACCTGACCCCATGTTGGCCCTGCTGGGTTACTCTAAGCAAGTCCGGAAAGATATACGTAGATTGATAAATATAGGCCTATTGATCGCTAAGCGGGGAGTGGCTATGCATTGGGCTTGATGCCCTCCCCCTACTGTTACACAATGGTCTAGGGACATGTTGTTCTGTAACACACAAACTGAATTATATAGTGAGTTGCTCCCACCTCAGAACCGACCAAAACCTCTGGAGCCTTTATTAGAGCTATCCTGCCGGTAAGGGATAAGCATTATTTAACACCTTAACACACCCTTCTGACAGTAAAAGGCGCACTGGCTACAATGTATTCCTACTGCGTGCTGCGCATGCACCCCCCCAAACTGATTCTGGCAGGATTAGAGAGAGTTACATGTGATCTGGAGAGATCTGTTCCTTTGTTGGTCCCACTAGATAACTGAATATTTGGATGGTATGACAACCTTGGAGGGGTTATAGGTATTCATGTTTAGCAGGTATAATAGCCACTGCAAATGTATTCCATGGAACTGTATTAGATACGCTGATTTCTGACATAGCGCTGAATTCACATGTATGTACACTGACTATTTTTTTTAAATTTGTGCTGTTAGTAGTGTTTTGTTCTGAATTGTCCGTCTGTTTTTTCTGTAAACAACTAAATAAAAAAAGAATTGTGATCCGAGGTAATATTTGGAAAGTATCAATCTGAGATGAGGATTGATCTGAGATGAGGTTAAAAGATTGGACAAGATATAAGCCATATCAATCCTAGGATAGTGTCTGTAGACAGAAGAGAAGAATGTGAATCTAATCTTGCCCCTTTTAAGCTCCTGCTATGCACCCCCAGGCCATAAACTTGTTCTTGTGTACGTATGGCAGATTGTACCTTTCGCATCCGTGGAACAGAACAGTAATTTGTGTAATCATCCTTCTAGTCGCGCACACAGTTAAAATCTCTTCTCAGATTTATTGCCTGCGTCATCCAAATTGGGCCCATAAATAGCGCGTATCATAAACAGTTGCTTGCCCAGATCTATTTGTGCACTGGGCCACATTCCAGAGCTATAGGCCTTACATTTAGTGGGCTTTATCATTTGGCTTCTTTTAAATAGAATAGCTACACCTTGCATGTTCACTTGCAAATACCATCTGATCTAGCACATCCTGTTGCTCATAGGTAATATGTGTGTTCCAATTAGCAGACTATATTGAGGTTAAGTTGATGTAATTCCTTGTGGGACACCATTCTTTTGTTGGAACGGTTTAGTTAACAAACAGTCCTTCTAACTAGTTTTATATTATCTATCTTATTGCTTTGTGATAGTAAATGTGTTAGGAATAAAATACAGATATAGTTGTGTCGAGTGGGAGTCTTGTCCTTTTAACATTAGTAGCTATATACTGTGTGTATGTTCAATATTTCCAATGCCACCCACACCCGTAGAATTTGAAACCCCCGCCTCAAAGTGGAGACATACCGGTAATAACTGCTGAGTGTTATTAAGCCTGAGCTAACCAAGCCACTACACAAGAGAAGTTAAAAAAATAACTTTGAGGATTACTTAGTGCAACAAAATCATTGTGCAAAAAAGAGGAGTAACCTGAAGAGTAAAAAGAGGCTACCATCAAGACATGAAAAAAATAATAGCATTAGTCCATCGGTTAAAGTTTCCATTGTGAAGGATTACTTTTTCACATTGGATGTATTTGCCCCTTCTAGATAACAAACAAGCTCCTTGATTCTTGTAGATATGTTTGAGCACCAATCTCTTGAATTGGTGCTTTCATTTTTAGGAGCTGCCATCTCTGCTCAACAGTGGAATGACAAAAGTCAGACTGTGCCTGAATTGCATAACTTACACCTTATCGGTAGCAAATGGAAGAGCTGTGGAAATAGCCTGTCGTCTTAAAGGAAAAATCCTGATCTATATCAAAATAAGACAGGGTGTGTATCTTTCTTTTTTACGGAAAGAGAGCAGCGGTTGACCAGATCAGGAAAATCTTTTTGAAACAGATGAATGGTAAATTGCCTGGGTTCTGTGTCTTCAAGTCTTGCTTTAATCCCAAGAGCGCAAACATGTTTCCTACATTGTCTGCTTTCCGTATCCTCATGTTTATATCTGATGGCTTTTATCATTTAAGAATGTTCATCAACTCTGTCGACCACCCTGTCGGTTGCATCTTTGCCTCTGCTGTGCATTTTTCTAAGACACCAAAACCGGTCACAAATTGTACAAAATGTGCCTATAATTTTCTGAACCGAATCCTGAGTCTTTAAGTATGAGGATTGCACATCCTGGTAGCGGCACATAATTAAAAACACACAGCATCCTGAGGCTATTTTCAAGCTGTGGGCCAAAACTGTGTTCCTACTTCAGACAAATCTGTATTAGGTTCACTAGGGAAGTAGTTTGAACCACAAAAAGAGTAGACTAAATTAGTCTAAGTAAGGTAAACCTCAGTGTCTGAGCCTCCATTATGAAGCTTATCACATATTCCACATCCCTTTGGAACGGGTTTTCTCCTCCTATTTTCTGTAAATTAGAACTATGTTGGCAATTGTAAGTTGTTTTATCGTGAGACTCAAATGTAAGTTCTGCCTAGGTTTCACTTTTTCCATGACTTCACATTTTAATAGTCAACATTCACCAGTGCTCCAAGTGGTGCTTGTAGCATTCTTATCATAGGCACGGAATGTCTCAGACATCATATGTTTAGCAGTTCTATTCATATCAGCATTGAACATGATATCTTTCATTTTCAGTCTGACGACAAATCCTCGTCACCACCCTCTACCATTCCAGCTGTCTCCAGTACTGACATTCCAAGACAATCTGACACAGGGCTGATCCCTAGAGAACTCCAGCCCCTGAGCTTCGTCGGGCCCCTGCTGAAGAAGCCCACATCTGACCCCACCGACCTCAATAACTATCGGCCCATCTCGCACCTCCCCTTCACGGCCAAAGTTGCAGAGAAAACAGTCAACAAGGAACTAACACGATTCATAGAAGACCATGCCATCCTCGACCCGTCCCAATCCGTATTCCGAAGCAACCACAGCAACAGAGGCAGCCCTACTCGCCGCCACAGACGACATTCGCACCCTCCTGGACCAAGGCCACACCGCAGCCCTCATTCTACTCTACTTCTCAGCAGCCTTGGACACCGTCTCCCACCGCACACTCATCGCCAGACTACACGACGCCGGCATACAAGGAGCAGCCCTAGACTGGATCCGATCATTCCTCACCTGATGAAGTCAAAGAATCAGACAGCCGCCCTTCCTCTCCGCCTCCACGGAAATCACCAGCGGAGTCCCACAGGGATCATCACTGAGCCCGACCCTCTTCAACATCTACATGGCCCCCCTCGCCTCCATCGTCCGTCAACGCGGCCTCAACATAGTCTCCTACTCTGACGACATCCAGCTCATTCTCTACCTCACCAACGACCCCGCCACCGCCAGACTTCCAGAAAGGAATGCAGGAGGTCGCAGTCTGGATGACCAACAGCTGCCTAAAGCTCAACTCCAAGAAAACAGAAGTCCTCGTCCTCGGAACCACACCTTCAGCATGGGACAACACCTGGTGGCCGACTGCCCCTCGGAAGCCCACCAACCCCCCCCCCCCCCCCAAACCACGCCAAAAACCTCTGCATCGTACTCGACTCATCCCTCACCAGGAACTGACAGATCAACGCCGTCACTGCCTGCTGCTTCAACACCCTCCGCAAGACCTTCAAATGGATCCCCCCCGGTGTCAAGGAAGACAGTCACCTCATCACCAGACTGAACTATGGAAATGCGCTCTGCGCCAGCATAGCCAAAACCCTACTCTTAAAAAAACTCCAGACCATACAGAACACCGCCGCCCGACTCATCCTTGGCATCCCCCGGCGCGAACATATTAGTCAACACCTATGTAGGCTCCACTGGCTCCCAGTGGAGAAAAGAGTCCCCTTCAAAATCCTCACTCATGCCTAAACCACACCGGACCCAAATACCTCAACGACAAAATCAACTTCCACATACCTAAAAGAAACCTCCGATCTTCCAACCTCGCACTGACCGAAACCCCTCGGATCTGCAGAACCAGAGCAGGTGGAAGATCTTTCTCTCACATTGCGGCCAAAGCCTGGAACGAGCTCCCGGCAGACATCAAATTCGCCCCCAGCAGACATCAAATTCGCCCCCAGCCTGAACACCTTCAGAAAGGCTCTCAAGACCTGGCTCTTTGGCTAATGGATCTGAGACCCCCGCCCCACCTACCCCAGCTCCTTGAGACCCTCACGGGTGAGTAGCGCGCTTGACAACCCCTGATTGATTGATTGTTCCCAGTTCCTTGGCAAGATTTAGAAAGTGTTTCTTCTTCTGGATGATACCCAGTTGGAGGTTGCGTTTTCTTTTTACAGCTTTGCAGCACATCCTTTTGGAATCGAGTAAGCCCTGTTAAACAAAAAAAAGCATAACAGAAAGCACAGTTCAGGTTAACCTTTTGGAATATTTCGAGCGTGCATAGTAAAACAAATTGATATTTCACATGTTTGTTTCATTTAACAAAAGCCTGGAAAATACATTGATTTAATTTCGTCAAGAGAAACTGCAAGCTTAAAAGCTTATTTTTGACTGAAGTTACCAAACAGATGTTTTTGATTTGAAAGTCAAGCGAAACTAAGAGTTCTTAAAGCTCCAAGTTAAGTTTTTTTTTTTTGTTCATAAGACTCAGCGAGAGAACACTTAATTTTTTAGATTTTGTGAGAGAACTTGAAAACAAAGACAGTTTTCTGAAAAAAGGTAAATTAAATTGTATTGATGCAAGTCATTATAATGTTTAGTTACTGAAATTCACATTTAATTGCCCTTTATGTTTTAATTCAGGCCAATCGCAAGTAAGGTCAAAAAGTAAAAGTGACAGCAGAGGAAAATATTAATCAGCATATGGGAAAAGGGCATTTGTAGTTGACTTTACAAAATTTCTGCAACATTTAAAAGTCAATGTTATATTTCTTAATTGCATTATTCTGAGCCCTAAGTCGAACATGGCAACTAATGCCACGACCAGTGCTGAAGTCGACCAAAGTGAAGAGGTTTGTGTGGGGAAACAAGACACCTCTGATCCCCTGCAGTATCTACCAAACAATCGTGACTAATGAGGACCAGCTGATAGCCACAAAAAAGTATGTCACTCAGGATAGCGAGGAAATCCTGTTGAGTTACTAAACAACTGAACAGCTGCAACAAATACTTTTTGAATACAATGGATTTTGGAAGCTGTAAACACATTAACTGTGTAAAAGACAATTTACTCATTCTGTTTAACTTCTTGCATAAGAGAGTAGTCTTTTACCTCTGACCGAATGTAGAACACTTGAAACTAAATGACGTGGACACTATTGAATTGGTTGAAGAGCCTACTCGTTGGTTCTCGCCCATTGCTGTCACCTGTAAAACATGACAACCAGAAGAGGTGAGGATTTGTGTAGACACGAGGCTCATGAACACTGCTATCAAACAGGAGCCCCACATGACCCCAATGGTGGGAGACCTAGTTATTGAGGCAAACAGTTCAAAGTGATTTCCAAAAGTTGACCAGAAAGCAGGATTTTACCAATTACACCTGAACTCACAGTCCAGATATATAACAACCTTGGCCATTGTTGTCACAAGAGGTTGAGTTTTGGGATCTTTAGCACAGCATCAGTTTGATACTTTACAATCTCTGAAGACTTATGGGGTGCTGTGTTTAGGGTACAGTTTCTGTGTACACTATTGGTTCTGATATTGTAGGTTGGTGTCATCGATGATGTTAAGGGGTCCAAGCAACAAGTGTTTGGATCAGATGTGAATTATGCGTAGATGTTTGGTGAGTTAACTGGTATGAAATTGATTGAGGAGGTGATGGAATAGAATGTGGAAGGGGTTGTGAATACTTAGTAGATTCTTCATAGTTTTGAGAACTGTAAATAAAGCAATTTGTGTGGATAGGTCTGTATCATGATGGATGAAATGGTAGGAACCCTCAATGAGGCTACTTTTTTTCCAAGTTGGATTTGAATTCTGTGTATCATCAAGGAGTGTTCACAAAAGATTCTAGACGTTTAACAGCTTCAGTCATACCTAGTGGAGTTTTGTAATTTTCACAAATGCTTTTTGATCTCTGTTCGTTGGTGCTGTTTTTCAGTAGGTGATGAGTTGCGTTTTGAAAGGTCACAGAGAGGTATTGATTTTTCAGTGTGACATTTTAGTCAGTGGAGTGGATCAAATTCGCTGAGCTGATATTTGAATCATGTTTTGTCTGTTATTAAGAGAAGAAAAGAAGATTAAACCATAGGTGTGATAAGCATGCTGTTGGGGAACCAGAGATTGAGTATTGGGCCATGTGGTGTTGGGTAGAGGGACCCATTGGCCAGAGCTATTGATAGGTATTGTGGTGGCACAACTCTGAAGAGTAAGGAGCAGCTCTTGTAATTCTTGCAAGTGAGTTAATTCTATTTAACATTTGAGAAGGACTTTGCAATTTGGGGGACTTACAGAGTTGTTGTTCTCAGTTGGTGAAAGAAATATATACTTGGGCGCCTTTTCTCAGCCCATTTGTTTTCCAGTAAAGACATCGGATATGTTTAAACCAAGATTGGGCAACCAAAGTGTGTTAAACCATACCGCTCAATTTTTCTCTGTAGTACAAGAGGGTGTTGCCCTCTGCCCTGGGTCTGATGCCCAAAACCCAAATTTTCAAGCGAATTTAAAGAACAGAGAGGCAAGAAAATCATCAATATACTACATAATGCAACATAAGGTCATTGAGTCCAAAGAATACTCTATAGATTTTGAGCGAATAGAAAAATCTCTTTTTTTATTGTTCTTCAGTTGCTTGACTATATAACACAGCAGTTTCACTCTCAAAAATAAAATGCTTCCTCAGGGCTTTTGTTAGGAAAACAGAGCAACACCGCCAACATTTTCACTATGTCAAGCAACTGAAGAACAATAAAAAGAGATCTTTCTACGAGCTGAAAATGTATGCCATATTCTTTGGACTCAATGTGTTTATTGAGGATTTTGGTGCCTCCTAATTTTTTTGATAGTAGATTATATTGCTTGGTCTGTGGCGCAGTTTTATCTTTAATGACTGGTGTGGCAGAATACACTGGGGGATCTGCATCACACTCGCTGAAGCCACAGAAACTTCATCATTAAGTTATTAAAAAGGGAAATTTTGATTAAGGTGTACCGAGTTTATTTTTTGCGAAGCGATCACTAGACTTTAGTACTACTGCTGTATGGTATTGCAAAGCAGAGAAGCAAAGTGGTTATTGTCTCTTGCATGGTTTAGTGCAGGGCTATGAAGGAGTCTAAGTAGTCTTAAAACCATAGATTACCTACATAGTCAGGAGGTAATTGCAATGGCGAACATGTATAATAAAAACTTAATAATGGTGCATTAGGTTAGAACCACTTGCCATCTTTCCACTGTGGAGTACTATGTTTTTTTTAAAAAGGGGTATGTAAAAGCGATTACGTTTTTACTGGTGTAGATAGAGGAAAGAACTTGTATTTTGGAGACTAGAGGGGTGCCATTTTTAGAAGGTGGTGGATATCACTTTGGAATGTTCATTTTTTTCCGAACCAGAACAAAATCAGCTGACGTTTGTAAAGGAGAGAACTCAAGTTGAGCCGCAAAAATAATTGGATAGTAGCCTACCAATCTATGATTTTAAGGGTCTTTGTTACTGGACTATCTGCATTATTTTAAAATGCTTTTAACCTAGGATGCAGCCACATCTTTGTTCATTAAAGTAAATATCTCACCCTCTGTTTGTGGAAGGTGCAACCTATATTTTGAACTCCTACCAAGTCCAAAAAAGTGCTTTCGGCAATGTGATCAGTTTACTAAGGCAGGGAATATGTCTGACCACTGGTTGAGCAGAATTAATCGTTCATCAGAAATCATTAAGTCTTTTTCCATAATGCAGTTTAAAACCTATTCAGTATGGAATCGTCCAGTTAATTACCAACTCCAAAACCCCATTATTGCAGTGTGGTGTACACTAACTCTGAAGGATTTCTTTGGTCGCATGAGGATCATAAAAAGTGTTTGTAACACATCTACCCAGTCTGCTGGTATCCCTTCCCCAATGGATGTCTTTGATGGATGACCTTTAAGGTCTGCATTGGGTAGCAATACTAGCAGACATTTTTAAAACACATTCATCGTCCTCATGTGATCAAGAATGACTGATTCTTCGTTTGGATGAATTAATCTTAGCTGTGTTTTTATGCCTGGAATAGGCAGACTTCTCCCATGCCTCCAAGCCTTTCACATTAACTTGTTTCTCAGGGAAGCACTATGACATAGGTCTAGTTACTGGGGTCAATTTCTCTGTACTCCAGGGCTCTCAAAGCAGAAAGAAACATGTCAAGCCATTTGATGAAGCCTATTGGATTATAAGATCCTAATACCTCCAAGTCTGATTTATAAAAAAGAAACTTGTGCTAGGGACTGCAGCAGTTTGTTATTAAGCGTTAAGTGTGGAGGGATCAGTCCTCCCCTGCATTTTGCAAAGGATGATGACTGTCTGTCAGTCTGAGCCAAGGTCAGTCAGATATACGCTCACCATGCTAGGTTCAGGCAGCCAGGCTTTCTATATACACAAAATGTACAGGCGGCTGGCAGCCTTATGCAAGCTTTGCCAGCGGAAGATTTCACAGCCCTTTGGGCATGCCATCATCAGCCCAGCAAAGTCTTTTGAGCGCCTCCTCCCGATGACAAGAGGGAGCGTCACTGACGGATGCAGACATGGGTGCTTCAGGTTTAAGCCTTGAAGTGCCCAAGGCAGACTGTATACCAAGATACCTTGTCAGCAACTCTCACTAACTCCACCCCCAAGGTCCTCCTCTCATTGACTGACCCATGACAACATTAGCAAATGATTGGAGGAAGCAAGATCTTCAGTCAGTGCTTTCCTTTCCAGTAAACACTCAGGCCTTTCTTCTGCTTCCTCCGCCAACCGATGTCACCTCTTCGAATGTTATTTGTATGAACATACGTGTATCTGTGCGTGTCTGCACTCTTGTAAATGCAGGGTTGTGAGTGAGTGTGCATGTGGATGAGTGTATGTGTGTGCTTTTGTGGAAGTGTGCCTGCCGCACCGCTACTGCATATTACAGGCTACCACTGTCTAGAAGGGACAATCAATAAAGACGTTTGTAAGCCATCCCTACACTATTGTTACTGCTCTTTGATCCCCACACTGTAAAACATTCGCAGGGATATGAGACATTACACTTAACATTATCTCTCCAGCAAATAAAATATATGCATTTGAGCTCTTGGAGAGTTCACCTTGCAACTTTTGTAGCTGGTGAGAAGGGAACCCTTATAATCAAGCATGTCATTTACTGTGGGTTGAGGGGGAGGGGATAATGTTATAGATGGGACTAAATTCATGCAATAAGTGGCTTCTTGTTAAGTGAAAGAATTTCCACTTTGGATAGGGCTGGATTACAGTACTTGTTTTGATTCTTCACAATACAAGTAGCACAAGGCAATTTTTTAAGCAGAAACTGCCTCAAATGTTAAAATATGTGTAGGATTTGTAGGGTAAAGGACCACACACAATATAGAATATTTGTTTTAGAAGTTTAGAAAGCTGTGGTTTGAGACTAAGGTGTATGTTTTATATACTGGGGATTATTCTGCGTAGGATAAAATTGTATATATAGTTTTGTAGCAGGAGTTTATAGAACTGTTGTACTCAAGTAAATACCTTGTAGATCGAGAGTATCCTAAAAAGGCACGAAGTAACATTAGACCTCTCAGAACCTAGTGTGAATTTTCATCTGCGTATAGCAAAGTGATTGTAATAGTCTATCCATAATTCAACTTTTTGCTTATAAGTACATTTCCCCTTATATATTTTTAGAGGCATTTTTACCATTTGACTGCAAACCAATAATAACCAACTTATTATGCCTTGACAGGCCCCAAAATGACATCCTTTTATACCCAGTTTTGTGATGCACATTTGTTTAAAAATATTAAACTATCATAGTTAAACTTAAGTTTTTGTTTTTGTTTCTTTACAGCTGTACCTGAGGCTTAAAATACTGTAAAATACTGTAAATGAGGATCCTACAATCCAGTGGGACTGAGAACTTTCAAGGAGCAATGTTTTACAAAACTTCACGTCTATTACAAAAACTCTCATTGTGGAAAAACGTACAACTGTACAGTAATGGTCAACTGCTACCCGTTCCTATGTGTGGATTGCATTCAAGCTCTGCTATGGGCGCATTTGTGGTTGGAAGAGGGGTGACTCAGACTTTGAACGTTGCTGGATGTTCCACAGCAGTTGTGAACACTAAATCCACTGAGGTCAGTTTAGGATTTGGGCAGGTTGTGTGCCGCACTACAGCAGCAGAAGAAAGCGTCAGATCATTCCAGACAACAGGTGAGTGATGTGCATTGCTAGCAGTGGCGTTGCCACCCAATCCCACCATTAACAGAGGATGTTTGTAGCACATGTCCTTATCTGATTGTGGTACTCAAATGGAAGTTTCTATTTTATAAGTGAGTACTAGATATAGAGTTGTAGTATGCAACGGTGAGAAAAAATGACCTCATTATCTTTTAGCTGGAAAGAACTGGAAACCATTGCTGGTTTTTTTTTTAATGATGACGTAATCTCAAAATTCACACTTAGCACTTCAGTTTAATATTATTTTTTTAAAACATATTTGTATTGGCATTTAAAAGGTTATCAGGACATTTTGCAATTCAAACACATTCAGTAATATATAGCACCAGTCATAGCTGGTGAGATCGGACGAGTAAGGTGAAGCTGCTCTGATGCAATGTGACAGTAGAGGTAGTTGGAGCTGTGTGAATGCCAAAAACAGTACAAAAAACCCCGGGGACATAATAACCGGGGAGAGGTACAGGGAGGTACTGGGTATAGGTGTCGGATGCGGTGTCTGGGTGTCGTGAGTCTCACAAATTTATGCAGTTCTACACTATATAATTATGGGGACGATAGCGTGCAGGCCAGGTGCGGGGTCCGATCGCCCATTGTGATGTAGGGCGCAGTGCGATTGGCATCATCCCGAATGTGCAGTCGGAAGAGGTCTAATGTTTGTGATTGTGGTTTACTCAGGTAGTTGGGGATCTGCAGGGATGGGCGCACCAGCGCCCAGTTCGTCATTGGGTGAGGATTGCTTGAAGCGGTGTAACAGAAGGGCCCACTTCATGGAGATGGGGTGTCTACGTATCCCCTTTACTTCTTCCTCACGTAATGCCTCCTCCTCTGCGGCCGCCTATTTATACATTGCTCCTTCCCATGCCGCAAGTGGGGGGCCTGTGGGGGATTTCCAGCGATGGTTATGCTCCTCTTAGCTAGTAGCGAAGTGAAGCGGAGGTGAACTTTGATGTTTCTGTGTGCGAAATATGCCTAGTGCGCTAGCTTCCCACGTGTTGAGGTGTGTGAGTCCTGTGAGGTCTCCCAGGGTGTCATGAACAGTTTGCCAGAAGGATCGGATAGTGGGGCAACTCCAAAGCATGTGATGAGTCTGCATCCCGCGATTGGCATCTGGGGCAGAGGAACTGCGTGTCGGGGTAGAATTTTTGCAGGCGTGCAGGTGTTAGATATGCTCTGTGGAGTATATAAAATTGTATGTTTTTGAAGCGTGCATTTCTGGAAACCTTTTTGGGGTATTCGAGGGCCCTGGCCCACTCTTTCTCATGCAGTGGACGTCCAATTTCATCCTCCCAAGTGGTGCGTAAAGTCGTTAAGGGTGTGTGGGTGAGTTCCCGGAGGGCTTTATAAAGCCACGTGACTAGGTGCCGTCCCACTCCCATGTGCAAGACCGTGTGTATGACCGGATGTGTGGAAGGCTCCCGGCCGCAAGGTTGTGAAACGGACGGTAGCTCTCGAGGAGTTGTCGGTACAGCAGGAACTGACCCGGGGGGAGACCATACTCCTCAATGAGCCGTTGAAATGATTTGAACTGTCCATCCTCAAATAAGGATTCCATGTCGGAGATCCCAGATTCTGTCCATGCGGTGAGCATGTTAGCAGTGTAATGGCTTTCGCCTTTGGGCCATACGACTAACAGGAACATAGGGGAGTAAGGGTGTGTCCCCGGTGCTAGGCGATGCACCCTAAGCATGCACTGGCGGGCTACTGTGACTTGTAGGGGGTATGGTCGCCTTGGATTGGTACCGGGTAGCAGAAGGCGGGTCATTTCTGTGATAGATATTCGACCAGTCATGGTATGCAACTTGTCCGTGTGTCTGCCTGCCGTCCAATAAGATAACCATTGAAGTTGTGCCGCCAGAAAATAGGACTCGAATGATGGGGCCCCCAGTCCACCCTGTGTAGTAGGTAATTGTAGTGTCCTCAACGCTATCTTCCCGGAAGAAGGTTCTGGGCGGGATCACTGGTAGATTCGTGAAGTGGTATAACAACCGGGGGACTATTATCATTTTTGGGAGAGCCACTTGGCCGATCGGGGCCAAAGGGAGACTACTCCAGAATCCGATTGCCGATCGGATGCTAGCCAGTGCCCTCCGGTGATGCCCTCAAAGATGTCAGTCGGGTCCCCGGGTTGTGGGCTGAATGGCCGTGTATAGAGGTTGTATAAATACCGCCAGCACTAATTTAGACTATGCTCCAGGTGCCAATGGTGTAACTCTATTTGTTTCCTGCAATAAAAATATATTTACAAAAAAAAAAAAAGATGTCAGTCAGGGAATGGTAAATACGGATCCCAAGGTAACTGGGGGCCTCTGCGCTCCAGGCTACCCTCTGGTTGCCCATCCATATGTCTCGGGGGGCAGATTAGGATGAAGGGGGTACACTGTAGATTTGTTCCAGTTTACCTTCAGTCCAGAGGCGTCCGCAAATTCCGTGAGTGTCGCCCAAATAGGTGTCAAATATTAGCACTTCAGTTTATACATTACCCACCACCTAAGCACACTTTAATTTCAAAAGTTAGACGTTCTGATTTGCTTTCATATATAAAAAGTGTTTTTTTGTGGGAGGAGGCGTGTTAGTTTTTTGAATTTGGAATTTAAACCAGGTACATTATTCTATTGAACACAAATGGATGTGCCATGTTATTCATAAGCATATACACTGGTACATATTTATTTATATACCTAGTTTTTACTTGATTATAAAATCCAAATAAGGCCCTCGTGCCATTAGAGTGTTTTACACCTAACAGAATGGCGGAGCCACAACACAATAGCCTATCTAGAGCTGCACTTAATGAATAAACATTTAAAAATTCTATAAACACTCACCATTCAGGTGGACCCATTAGCTGTGAGTAGTTTGAGGTTAGACCCAATAGAAGAGGTTACAGACCTGACCGGACAACCACTCTTTTTAAGGTGTTTGTCTTTATAGACAGTTTTTGAGATTGCTGCTGCATTCCAAAGTTATTGGTTAAATTCTAAGTTTATTTGGAAGGAAAATGGATACGATACAGTGGCGTAACGAAACTTGAGGGGACCCCCCCGCAAGCACAATGAGGGCCCCCCCAAGCACAATGAAGGCCCTCTCCCCCACTCCCCAGCGGCCCGGCCCACCACCTACTACCGTCCACCAATTAGTAATCACTAAACTGCATCTCATGGGAGTCCCGGAGGGCCATGAGAAGGAGGTGCTGGGCTTTTTTACGGGGTCTTTATGGCCGTACAAATGAGCTGTGCCCCCACCCGACAGAAGGTGCATGGCATGTAAAATGTCACCCTCTTACAAACAGATGTTAAAAAAATAAAAATAAATTGCGCTCCTCAAACACAGAGTGTCTTGTGTGTGAGTGCACGTCAAAATAAGTGCACAGAGGTTGTTTACACAATCCTCCGCAGACGTGATCATAATGAGTGATTTCGGGTGTCTGGCCGTGCAGGTTATATGGCGAACATACAGGATTCTCATCAGCTAATTCGGACGCTAATCATCACTTCTCCTGTTTAAACCGCTCTATCTGCGCTCTTAATCCCAGCACGAACGTTACAGAGTAACTGCGTTATCTTGGAATTGTTTCACTCAGCGCGCACTACACGTGTTGTTTTACAAGGTTATCCAGCTTGCACGCTCCCATGGTGCATATGTAGGACCGCTGAAGGGTTATGTTGTGTGGAGGGGCTCTTCACAGTGTGAGAGAGCAGCTGCAGGTGCCCACGCACCATAGGAGGCACCTGATGCAACAGGTGCCAGCCCTCTATCGGTCTTTTCAACTGCCATTCACATTTTGTTTCCACCCACCAGCATGGGTGCCCACTTCAGGCACCGGTTCTCTTGTATTGTGAGTGTTTCTTTTTCCTGATCAGGTGCACATTTACCTAAAACAGGCACTGAGAGTCGGGGCAGAGACTGTTGTGTGGATTTATGGTCCACTTGGTGGAATAAGGCATTGGTCACTCCCAAATAAATTCCAACATAGTTTAGGACATTAATATTTAGCTTACACCAGAATTGTTTTGATCACTTCTATCAAATTCGTTGACAACTCACTGATGACCGTACCCAGATAGAGGAACAGAGGGTGGCCCCTTAGTTCTATAGCCTCGCTGTATGGAGGGTTCGAACTAAAAAGGGAGAGCTGGGAGGAAGAATTGCCTCCTGCAGATTGTGAAATTAAATTGTTGAGAGGGAGATTCACCCATGTTCTGTTCCCTTTCTAACCCACGTCTTTCTTTTTGCCTCGCCAAGTTTGATTGTTAACATTATTTAATGGACTCATCAGCATTGGAAATTAATTAAAACCTGATAACTTCATGTCCCTTGAACCTGGTTTGGGGTCTGGATGTTAATTTGTGGGTGGATAAGGGACAACTCCATATTTAATGCACTAGCGCTTGCAGCTTGGCATCATGGTCTGCAAGTACATGGCAGGTCTTGGCCAAGAGCACAGGGCAGGGCCAGGCTGGCCGGACAGGGCATCGGCCGTTTCCCCAGTGGGCAGCAGAGGCCGGGGCGGGGGGGGGAGCGATGTTAACCTGCTGGAGGCTGCTCTTACCAAAGGCCTTGAATGGAAGCTGTAATTCCAGCAGCCACTGCAGGGAAAATACAAGCCTCAGTGCAGCCGAACAGAGCTACCGGAGTCTGACTGTATGGGACTGGCCTGGCCGCCAATCAGCATACTGCCCAGTCAATAAGAACCAATTAGGGCGAGACTTGGTGTATGGCACTGGAGCCTAGCTAATAGGTCTCGCATTTAACAGTTTGAGCTATTGGTATTGTAAATGACAATGCCTTTTATTTATGTTTTGTTTTTAAAACAGATAAATAAAAGGCATGGTCGTTTACAATGCCACTAGCTTAAACTCTCGCAAATGTGAGATCTATTGCATTGCAAATGCAAACTCTAAACAAAATAAAAAGCATTAGGAGAGAGCATGTCCTGCCTGCAACAGCAGGGAGGACAACTTTATTTGAGAAAATAGTTCTCGGAGGCTCGCTTTTTACTTCGCGCTCTCTCTCCATGCAGTGTGGTGTGTGTAGGTGGGGAGGGGGACTGGTATGACAACCTGGTTCAGGGTTCTGGATGGCCCCCTTCCCTAGCCCAAATGGTAGGAAAGTATTGACCAAGTTTCTATAGTACTTGTGCACAGCAATTTTCGAGAGCCAGTAACAGTGTGTGTTGGTGATGTTTGTGTGTGTCTGCAGTAGCATTGTTTTACCTTCACAGCATTTTAATACATTTCCATGCGTCTTTCAAAGAGGCAGCATAACCCCAACATTTACCTACAAACCCTGTTTTCCACAAAGCACCTACCGCTGTAAATACTGCAGCTTCAGAAAGAGCAGGGACTGCGCTTAAAAATACTCTACATATTGATTTGTCAAAACAGCATTTACAGACATCTAAGGAGTTTTACTGCTGCCATCAGCTCCTGCAAAAGTGGGGGTTGAGGCCTGCTAAAGTAAGGGGCGTTTCTAGCCTACACAACAAACTACTAACAGTTCGCAAGGGGGGCAAGAGCTTTTCGTCACCCACGGAGGCGGACAAAGATGAAGCCAACAATGCCAGTCACTGGGCTGCAAACAGTAAGCTGTGTGTTACAGTGTGGTGCTTCGTGTCCGAAATAGGAATGCTTTACTGTCAGGGTCGGCCGGCCGACTTACTGGAAATCAAGAGGATTCTTGCCCGGCCTTGGCTCAAAAAGGAGGGCCTTTTTTTTAATACAACTCGAACCGAAGTTATAGGGGTGCTTTACAAGAGCACAAGTTACATTATATTTGCACACGGGGTGGTGGGGGAGACTAAGTGATTGGCCCAGAATCACGGGATGTTAAGCCAAGGCCAAGACTCGAACCTGGTTCCCGGCTTTAAAATCCGCAGCTGTGGACGGAACGCTGCATCCTCTTTTCAGATGCACAAATCTCTCTCAAATTATTTACATTGTTCAATTCTACAGCCCAGCTGAACTAAAAAGAACTTTTTAAAAAATGTTTTACATTCTTTTCTGCTACCTCGTTTTAACAACACGTGCAATGTAACGATTACTTCTTTCAATGGTATTCAACTAACTGACCAGGGTAGTGGGGTGCTCCCTAGCCGTGAATCCAGTACGTGACTTCCAGCTCACCGCAGGGCTCGCAGCACAAGTTCCACCGCCCGCGCAATGCATGGGAGGCTGTTCCCATGCCACCCCTCCTGTTGCCTTCGCGCACCGGATCAGACCGCATTGTTTCAGAGAGCGAGTGACAGACAGGTCATCCAAGGAAGCTGGGGTTCAAGCAGGCTGTAGAGGCAGGTTCCTCCTCGCAGCGCAGGGGGCTCTTCGGGCTTCTGGTTGGTTCACGTCAGTGCGAGTGGCAAAAAAGCTAAAGTCCCTTGTGGCACCGCCCGGGCGTGCACACTGCACACCACCCAATTAGAAGCTGCGGTACCACAACAGTACCATTTAAATAATGCAGCTAACCATGGCGTGCGCAGCGCGCACCATTTAATTTATGGGGAGGGCAGGAGGTCGCCGCCGAGCGCACCATTTAATTCATAATTGAACTTCAATAATGAATTACATGGTGCGCTTGGGTGGGCGCACAGACTTGAGCCGAGGCTTGCTTGATGGCTGAGTGAAGGGCCCCCCTGGAGCGCGGGGCCCCCCGCACCGCTCCGTAGGGGCTGCGGGGGCCTGTGTTACGCCCCTCCAGACACATTGTATCCTGCCTAGTTCCCTTTTTCGCTAATGTAACCACCGTGAGGTACGTAGGATTTTTAGTTGTATCAGGCGGAAACGAAGAGTGATAGCTGCTTCCCTTGGGGACATTAGTGCCGTTTGCGAGTCGTCATCTTCAATGTTCCCTATGTCAGCCTGCCGCCTATCTCGGACAGCGTGAAAGGTGTCTGGCAGGTTGTTGCATAGTTTACGGTATGTTAGTGATATGGCTTTATCTGGGATTGGTCCAGAAAGCACCGGTCCTCCAAGGAGGAAGATTTCGGTAAGTTTCCTATGTCTGCAGTGCTGCGGTGAGGGCATGACGGATCTGAAGATAACGAAAAGCTTCCCCTGAGCTAACTCTTATTTCTCCCGTAATTCACTAAACAGAACGATTTTGCCTTTCTTTACTAAATGGCATATGATGGAGAGTCCAATTTTTCCATTCATCAAATCCTGGTTGGTGACACAGGAGTCCTAGTTTTTGAGTGGACCCACCACAGAGGCGTGACCTGGTTCAAAGCTTCAGTCCGGCCTAGACGTTTAGTCGCCTGGTGCCAAATTTCCACTGTTCGAGCCGTAGGGCCCAGATATCTCCCTTTGTGGACCTTAGTATATAGAGCTCCTAAGCACCCCTCTCTACCCATCTGATATCTATTTAGCATGTATGCCGGGTCTATCGGAGAACGGTGCAGCCTGTGATTCACTACCACCTGGTGTGATGCCCAGTAATAGAGTTGTATATTTGAGAGTGCAATCCCCCCGTCCTACCACCCTTTAGTCAATTTGTGCAGTGCTATGTGAGGTGCTCCTCCACTCCACAATAACGATCGGACCTCACTTTCAATACTTTTAAAGTAGGAGTCGGGAATCTTGTAGGGGCAATTTTGGAGGATATATAAAAAGTACGGGAGAGCCAGCATCTTAAACAGGGCAGCTCGGCCTGGCAAAGAAAGGGGCAGAGATCTCCAATGTTTAACATCATTACGGAGTCTGTCCAATGGGACAGCTAGATTGTTGTCATGGAAGAGTTGGTGGTCTGGGGTGATGAAGACTCCCGGGTAGCGGAATCCATCCAGGGCTATTTTGACCTCGCATCCTGGGGGGGAGGGGGTCTAGGAACTGGACCCCAAAGGACAAACAGCACCTATTTAATCCAGTTAATGGCATAATCAGAAAATTTGTAAAGATATTTAAAAGTCTGTGTATTGACTTATAGGGGGACGCAAGATATAACAGGATGTCGTCTGCATATAGTGATATCCTGTCTTCATGCCCTTCCGCCCATTTCAGTCCTCTAAGTAGTACGTCCCCTCTCACTCAGGATGCCAGTGGTTCCAGAATTAAGGAGAAGATCAGGGGAGATAGGGGGCAGCCCTGTCTGGTGCCTATTCCTAATGTAAATGTTCAGGACGTGCGAATATTAACCGTTACTTGACCCCGTACCTCCATATAAAGCAGCTTAATCCATCCCAAATATTGCGGGCCGTACCCTAGGCGTCCCAGCACCTCAAAAAGATATGGCCATTCTATAGATTCGATGGTGTGGAGGCATCCAGGGAGAGCACTCCTGCTTCTTCCTCTATGTATTTTTGACGCCCCAGGACATTGTCAAGTCGACGGATATTTAGTGCCGTATTCCTCCCCAGCACAAAACCAGATTGGTCGGGATGGATCAACAATGGGATTATAGATACTAGACGGGAGGCCAGAAGTTTTGCAAGGATTTTGGCTTCAACATTATTTAAGGAAATCAGTCGATAAGAACCGCAACTGTCAGCGGGTTTTCCCGGCTTCCAAATGATTGATTGATAAAAAATTTATAACGCGCAAAACAATAACCCGCAGGTATCAAGGCGCCTAACAATACCATCAAAATTGAAACAACATCCTTACACATAGGCTTGCAGAAAAAGGCGAGTTTTAAGGGCACTTCGGAATTTCTGAAGGGAAGGTAGAGACCTGAGATCCAAAGGAAGATCATTCCACCATTTGGGGGCCAGGGCGGAGAAGGCCCTGCCACCCCACTTGGCTCTTCGAATGCGGGGGACTGTCAGGAGCAATTTCCCGGAGGAACGCAAGTCCCTTCCAGGAATGTAGTGGGAAATGATGGAGCCAACTCCCGAGTCACTGTTTTTTGCAATGGCTCTATAGGTCATGCATAGAACCTTAAACCATACTCGGTGTTCTACCGGTAGCCAGTGCAACGCTTTCCTGGCCGACGTGGCCGAGGAGCGTCTGGGAGCATCCAGAACAAATCTGGCTGTGGCATTCTGAACTACCTGTAAGCGTTGCAGGAGGCTCCTGTTTAGCCCCGCATACAGCGCATTACAGTAGTCCAGACGTGAGCCAATGAGTGCGACAGCTATTTGCTTTCTGGACTGCAAGGAGAGGTATTTCCTAATCCTTCGTAGGGTGTGGATTAAACCCCAGCAGGTGGAGATGGAGAAGGTGGAATGACCACAATAGAAGCCAGACGCTGGTCCTCCGGCAAGATTCCTTTCTCAAAGCTTTCGTTATACATATTCTTTAAATGGTGCGCAACTCTTAGGGCCATTGATTCAAGAAATTCAATAGGGACTCAGTTGGGTCCCATTGCCTTCCCCGATTGGATACTATTTATAGCCTTGCGGATTTCGTCATCCGTAGGATCCACTTCCATTATGTTTCTATCAGCATCAGATAGGTTAGGCAGGTGTATATCCCCTAGCAATTGACGGGAATCTTCAGCCATATATGTAGTTGAGGAGGTACAAACCTTCTCTAAATGGTCTGCAAATGCCTCTGCAATTTGCTGCGGGTCTGAATACTCCTCTGCATCCTTAAGGGTCAGTCTAGGCACCCAGCGTTCCCCCTGTTCCGTTTTCTCCAGCCAGGCAAGCATTTTCCCAGCCCTGTCTCCTATCTCATACACCTAATGTTGTGTTTGCAGTAATCTGGCCCGCATCTGCTCTCCAGCCAAGGTTTTATATTCTAGCTGCTTGATTAATTGGTGTGTGGTGGCTACACTAGGTGAACTGGCACTTAGCACCTCCAGGTGCTGGAGTTTGCGCTCTAGGTTTAACATCTGCTGGTGTTGCTTTGTAGTATACCCCACTTTGAGTGCCAGTGCTTGCCCTTTCAATACCGCTTTGTAGCCCTCCCATATTGTCAGCGCCGGGTCCACCGAGCCGACATTCTCGGTAAAGTAGTGGTCTGTCTGAGTAAGCAAATTATCATTTATATCCGGAATTTTAAGGAACATGGGGTTAAGGTCTATGGTGTTAGTTGCCTCTTATTATAAGTGAACTCGACCCACACTGGGGAGTGGTCTGAGATACCTCTAGCCAGGCCACGCGGATGTCGAAAATGTCCGATATCTGCCAGATGCATCAGGAAATAGTCTATGCGGGACATGCTCTTGTGTGCGCTCGAGTAATAAGTATAGTGTGTCGTGTCTGACTGTAGAGCGTGCCACACATCTATTAGGCCCATGGCCCGTTTGAATTTGTCCATTTGCGTATTCGGTCGTGTAAGGGGGCGTCGCGGATGTCTGTCTCTTTGGTCATCCATGGTCATATTGAAATCCCCTCCCAGAATTAGGGTGCCTATGGGGAGATCTACTATAATTTTCCCCAGGTCAGTAAGCGCCTCCTTGTCTAATGCAGGTGGAAGATATACTGGGACCAAACTAAGCGTTTTCCCTTCCTAGCTGGCCTCCAAAACTGCAAATCTCCCCTGGGTATCCGCCCAAGTGCATGTCGGAGTGAGTGCAAGGCTTTTCCTAACTAGGATACCGGTACCCCTAGGGCCTGAGGTATACTCCACATGGACCATGAGTTTGAGTCCCCATTGTGTGAGGGCCTTACACTTGTTTCCCACTAGGTGTGTCTCCTGCAATAAAACCAGATCAGGGTCTTGTCTCCTCAGATATTGTAGCACAACGCCTCGCTTTATTTTGTCCCCCAGCCCGTTTACGTTCCACGTCGGAACTGATGGTTACGTTTCAACCGTACTTCCCGCCATGAATTTTGTAAGTAGATTTCACATAAGCTTTGGGGCACACCGTGAGGAGGAACAGCTGCACCATACAACAACTTCGCCAAGTTTATAAACATGAAATGAAAGACGGCCATAAGCTATCTTGGGCACCACATGATTGCATAGCTGGTAGTTGGAATGAGAATAAATATGATTGAGTCTGACTTTACAAACCCTGTGATTTGAGAACAAAAACAAGACCTTACTTCTCTACTCCACTCCCACACCTCCCCCTTCCCTGCCCCCCTACCACTGGATTTCAAACTACCCACTACCCAACAAGGCAGAGTGCCTGTCGCCCCATCCCCTTTACAGCCTTACTCCCCCCCCCCTCCTCCCCCCCCTGGCCATAATCTGAGGATGGCATCATTCGTACTGTATCTTGGGGATAGATCCCGGCCCCTCCGAGTCAATATGCATGGCAAATGTGTATGGCAAATGTGTCCATACCAGAACCAGGAGCGTCGTCTTTTCAGCTGCTTGATGTTGAGTCTGTCTCTTTTCTGGCAGGATCGCCGCGTTGTCAGGCGCTATGTTTAGTTCAGCTAACTCTGGGTCCTCCATTTCTTTCTTTGTGTGGTTTCTCTACTCTGCGCCAGCTCTCCAACCAATCCCACAAATCCTCAGGGGAGGAGAAGAACCATGCCTTGCTCTCTGATTCAACACAGAGTTTTGCTGGAAATCGCATGGCATACTTCACCCCTTTTTCACGCAACGCCCACCTAACTGCAATAAAGCTGCGACGTTGGGTTTGGACTTTTGTGGTGAAGTCTGGGGAAAAATGTGCCCACACTATCCTCCAATTTGATCGGTGGGCTGGCACGTGCAGTCTGAAGTATGATGTTACAGTCTCTAAAGTTAAAGACTTGCGCTATATTCGGCCTTTGGGGGGCTCCCGGTTTAGGCCTTCTCCCAGGGACGCGATGGGCGAGCTCAATGGAGAAGCAATTGGAGAGTCTCTGTGGTTGCATCTGTTTCAGGATTAGGTCCTTAACAAATAAGTGTACTGCAGGGCCTTCCAAGCGCTCCGGGACCCCCAAAATTCATATAATATTCCTGTGTGCCCTGCTTTTGTATTCATCGAGCTGCCCCTCCAGTTTGGCCTGTTGATCCTGTAGTTGGCCCACCTGTTGCTTAAGCAGGGCAGTGACTTTATTTAGTACCGTTGTGACTTCTTCGATTTCTTTTACTCTGTAGTCCATTTTTTAAGGTCCGCTCTTATGAGGGAGACCTCAATATTCACAGTGTCGAGGTGAGTTTCCAGGGATTTCCGTACTCCCATAATGGCCGCCAAAATGTCTTGGAGCATCAATTCCTGCTGCAATGGCAGGTTCTGCTGGTTGTCTGGGACCTTCTGAGGTGTGGCGTTCTTACCCTCACCATCATGCGACCTGGCAAATTTGGCCAGTTTGCTTTGCACCTGTGTCTTAGTCCCCCTCCAGCTCGCCATTTTCACCCTTCGGTATAAGGAATAGGCCTGAGCATCCAGGGATCAATCCCAGTACTGCTCCCTGGCGGCCTATCCGATTTCCGGGTCTACTGACCCCACTGCAATAAAAGAGGGGGTTGAAGGACAAAGCGTGGCGCAGAGCAGATGTGATCTCTTGGCTTGCAGAGATATTTATAGCGCAGTATGATAACTTAGTCGCCCTCCTCACCCCCCTCCCTGGTCTGTGTAGGGGAAGGCATAGAGTTTGAGCGGGAGCAGACTCCTGGCGTACAGCGGCTCCGCGGCGTGACCTCAGAAGCTACTCCCAAGTTCAGTCGGGAAGTGTGTCCCCTTCCCTCCGCTGTTAACGCTAAGTCCCAGGGGCTCAGAGCTGGGTTGAAGCTTCTATAAATCAGCGATGCTTTGCCTGTGTTCTGTCCTCCAGTATTGAGTTGCTCCTTGCCTAGGTTCACAAAACCTGCAATGGCACCAGTTAATTATCGTCCACACTGGGGTGTATGCGGCTGCTGCGATATCCTGTCGGCTGCTTCTCTCTAACTAATGTTTCCCGCTCTACTGGGCATATATGGCAGGCCTCCCAGAGGATACTTTCGCACCATTTGCTGTTCGGGCCCGCCGCACCCTCCACGTGGCGGGTAGGTTCACCTCCTCCCACGCCTACAATGGTCCTTTCAGGGGTCCACTTGGAGTTGGGGGCTTGACTGAGGGACTCACCGCATTAGCACTTTGCCCGTTGCACTTGTTACTGGCTGCCGGTGATAGTGGCCCACAAGGCCCTTGAGGCCGGGGCCTCCGTTAGTTTTGCCGCCTGCCTGCTGCTTTCACACCCGGTGGCCTGAGCCTGCCTCTCCCGGGCGCGCGTCTGGATCTCTGGATGATTCAGCCCGGTGTAAACTCTGGCCTGCCCGCTGCTTCTAGGTGCTGCTGCTGTCTGCGGTCGGCTCCGCTGGGGGTTCCACACTGTTTGGCACTGCGTCTCTTCCACAATGTCAAGCAGTGGAGCGAGGGTGCACCGCCATATTGGTTCTGAGCTCCGGCCGCGCTGAGAATGCCCCACAGTATTCTCCCCTCTTCCAGCAGGGGATTGCCTGCAGTCGTTGCCCTCAGACTCTAGGGCCGGGACCCCCTTCGCTTGGGGGTAAATTACAGGATTTTTAAAGGATTAGAGTAGGATAAATGGTGAGGGCTCTGGAGCCTTGCTGGCGTGCGCCCATTCCCGTTGGCTGCCAGCCACGCCCCCGTCATTCATTTCTTTAAACATTTTGAACATGAATCTCAGCAACATAGCTGTGGATGATGCCATCCCACAACAATACCTTAAAAGCATAAATTTGGTTGATCCCCTTTCCTCTACATAAAATTTGCATGCAGCTTTTTTTACTTTCCTAAAACCTAAAATCTGTGTGGGCTCACCAGTGTAACTTTCTGGCTTAGTATCAGCCACTTTCAACTCTTCCCCCAATTTGTGGAAAAACCACCTCTCCAAACATCCTTGTATATGGAGAGTCAGAGTCTGCTACGATGTTCATCCTTTTTTGTTTTGTTAAATCATTTTTTATTGAGGATAATAACACAGGAATACAAATAGTCATTCGGGTCCTATGAAGGAAAAAAGTATATAGGTATACATACAAAGCATCAGTAGAATAAATAATATAAAACAGATTGAATAATACTTATATTACTAGCCTTGAACATAAGACTTTGAAGCAAAGTACATAAGAATAGAACTAGGACATAAACATTTGTATTAGTGAATTAAGAACCTGCATAGAAATATGAAAAATGTAAACAGTATTTATGAAGAGCAATTTCAATTTTTTTATATAAAAAAGGATAGAGGGGAAAGTGAAGAGAGAAAGTGGAGATTAGAAAGAAAAGAAGATAACAGAGAGAGAAAAAGAAGGCAATAGCTAGTATAAAAGACAACACTACAAAGAAGGTGAATCCGCTGATAGAAAAGTAGTGAATGGTAGCCACAGTAAATCAGAGTTAATTTGTAGATGAATTGAAGCAAGGGGCACCGAGGCAATTCTATGTTCATCACATATTAAATTCCACCAAAGTAGAAATGATAGTTTAGAGTTGTCTTTCCAGCATGTTAATATAACCTTAAAATTAAACCTTAACCTTAACCCAGCGATAAATAAATCAAATAAAATTGATTTGGAGATAATTTGATCAAAGTCTGGGTACAAAGTACCTAAAAATACATTGTGAACATTAAAATTGAATTTTATAGGAAAAAATCGATACACATTTTGACCAAACAGCTTTCCAGAAATCATATACCTTAGGACAATAGAACAGTAAATGCATAAAAGACCCTTCAGCAGTAAGACATGACCAACAAGATGAAGAGACAGAATGGTTAAACTTATGTAAAAGAAGGGGAGTAATAACAATTCTATTATAAATAAAATATAAGGATTGTGTAATGTTTGCAGCCTTGGAAGTTTTGAAGAGTTTTTGCCAGAGTTTGTCCCACTGAGATACAGATAGTGTTTGAGAAAGATCCTGTTCCCATTCTAATTCAATAATTGATTTAACCTGTGAGCAGTTAGGGGTAGATAAAGTTTTATAAACAAAGGAGGCACTGGGAATAGTGTCAGATGAAATTTGATATAAGGGAGTATCAGGAATGAGGGAAGTAGGAATCGGATGGGAATTGAAGCTCTGTAAACAAACCTGGAGTATTGGAGCTAAAATGTTATACTGTTGAATGTAGGAATCAGGAAGGTTAAAGGTCACTTGTAGTTGATGAAAAGATAAGAGCATATTATTACCAATCATTTGATTAACATAAAAAAATACCCTTTCTTTCCAATGTTTGTAATAAAAAGATTGGTGACGGAATTTGATGTGTTTGTTAAACCATATCGAGGAGGCAAGGAAAAAACGACAATGTGTGAAGAAGATACTGAGAGTATTTCAAAATTGGATATTTAGAGCTAAAAGTACAATTAGTCATGTATACAATATCCTTAACTGAGAAATCATTTAATAATGAACATTCAACATTGACCCAAGCAGGTTTAGGCAAATCTTGATAATCTGTAGATAAAGCATAACATTGACGAATCAGGAAAGCATCATGATACATTTTAAAATTAGGAAATCGTACACCACCCTCAGTCTTGGGACGAAATAATTTGGACAAGGCAATACGTGCATGCTTATTATTCCAAAGAAACTTAATACATAAAGAATATATCTGTATAAAATAATATTTGGGGATTTTGAATGGTAACATTGACATTGTGAACAATACTTGGGGAACAATCATCATTTTAATTGTATCTAGTGTGCCCCACCATTATAGAAATAAAGGAGACCAAGAATTCAACAAATTGGTAATTTTTAATTTTAAAGCAGTTAAGTTATGGGATAGTGGATCACGTATGTTGGATGAGAACCATGTACCTAGATATTTAATTTTTTGAGGACACCATGTAAAATTGGTAGAATCAAACATGTCTATAACATGAAGGGTTTAAAGGCAAAATCTCAGTTTTGGAGAAATTTTATTTATAACCTGAAACAGTAGAGCATAATGAGATTTTGTATAGAAATGGGGGTAAAGAAGAGGTAGGATTGGACATATAACTAAGAACATCATCTGCATATGCAGAAAGTTTAATTTGGGGAGACTTTAAGGTAAAACCAGTAATAAGGGGGTTGCTTCTAATGCGTTTGAGAAAGGGTTCCATACATAGTAAGAAAAGAAGTGGGGAGAGGGGGCAACCCTGGCGAGTAATTCTTTAGAGTGAGAAATAAGGGTAGAAAAGACCATTAACAAAAACACATGCTTTTGGATTTGTATATAGTAATTTAACATATGAAATGAACTTTGGATCAAAACTGAACCATTGTAAAGTGCGTATCAGGAAATCCCAATTAATTCGGTCGAAGGCTTTTTCTGCATCCAAAGATAATGCGGCTAAGGGAGAGGGATATTTTTTGCTCAGGGAAATAATATTGGAAAACATTCTGACATTGTCAGAGGCTAAATGTCCCTTGACGAAGCCAGCTTGATCTGGGTTAATAAGAGAAGGGATAACTTTCTCAAGACGAGAAGCTAAGATCTTTGCAAACATTTTATAATCATAATTGATTAATGATATAGGACGGAAATTTTTGCAATAGGAGGGGTCTTTGTCTAGCTTAGGGATGACAATAATAAGGGCTTCTAAAAAAGAGCCACAGGTTTTAGGATTGAATATAAAGGAATTAAAAAGTTCTAATAATTTGGGAGCAACAATTGATGAAAAGGCTCAAAATTACTCAGCTGAAAAGCCATCAGGGCCAGGAGCCTTCAATTATTTCAAGGATTTTAAAGCATCAGATCATTCTTGAAGAGAAATATCTTCTTCAAGTGGTGTGAAAATTTCTGGGAAAGTTTTAGGTTTAGGGATATCTTGAAAAAAGGAGGTAAAATCTTCTACAGAAGGCTTAGTAGTTTCTGTGTATAAAAGATTGTAATATGATTGAAATGTACTAATAATATCAGAATCAGATGAGAGGAGTGTGTTATTCGTTTCTGCATGGATAGGGCCAATTACCTTACGTTCTGATTTGATTTTTAAATAATTTCCTAGCATTTTCCCTGCTTTGTTTTGGCCTCTGTGATATTTCGATTTAACCTTAAGTAGGATGTGGCAAGCATCTATGGTAGCTATTTTATTTAGGGTGAATTTAGCTTTAATTAACTCTTGTAATGATGATTTGTAGGTGTAATCATTATTTTCTAATGTTTTGAGTTGAGATAGAGTTTCTTTATATTTAGCATTCATTAGTTTCTTTTTCTTTGAGGAATAGGCAATAGTGAAGGCCCTAAAGGATGCTTTAAAGGCATCCCAGTTATTGTTTAGGTCGGTGTCTCGAGAGTCATTAAGAACAAAAAGTTCATTAATAAAGGAGGTTGCTTCTGAAATAAAAGTACTATCCGATAAAAGGTGGTTGTTAAAACGCCAACAACCTTGTTTACATGTGGTGACAGATAATTCAATAGAAGTAAAAATTAGAGCATTGTCAGAAATAAAAATAGAGCCAATTTCCGCTGAGTGGAGGCAAGGTAATAACGCTTTGGAAATGAGAATATAATCAATACGAGACCTGGTATGGTGTACACGGGAGAAAAAAGTAAATTCAGAAACATCAGGATTACACTTTTTCCAAGTATCAAATAGGGGACGAGATGATAAGGCAGACTGGAAAAATTTGTGGGTTTTGTCTGGTTTAAGTTTGCATTTGTATTGTCTGTCTGAAAAAGGATCAAGCCAATTATTAAAATCACTACCTACCACTATGTTAGAATTAGATATAGATTATAGTTTCAATTTTATAGATTGCTAAAATTCTGGGTCAGGTTTAACAGGACCATAAATATTGAAAAAAGTAATTTGTCTTTTATTAATGATAGCATCAACCATCACCCATCGACCAGAAGGATCACAATCTGATGAAACAATTTGGGCATTAATAGATTTATGAAATAGTATAGCAACACCGCCATGACGATCAATAGCAGGAGAAAAAACATTTTGATTCACCCATTGGCGTTTGAGTTTAAGCGATTCAACATCATTACAGTGGGTTTCCTGTAAAAAAAGCAGCCTGGGTGTTAAGTTTAACTAAATGGGACAATACCTTTTGACGTTTGACAGGATGCCCAAGACCATGAACATTCCACGAGACCACATTAACCATGAGGAAGGATTAGGGAATAGATGAGGAAACAGGAGCACGAAACTGCATAAACAACAAAGAAGAGAAAAATGGAAAGACAATGATGAATATGTGAAGGTACAGACCAATTATCAAATACAAAACAATTGCCAAGAAACAAGGCAAAAAGTGAGATAGAACGAGAGAAAAGGACATTACAAGTGACGAGACATATAATAAACAACAGAACCACCAAAGAGATATAACAATAGAAAAAAGAAGAAAGGAGAGGGAAAGAATGACAGCAAGATAGAGGAAGGAAACAAGTATACAGATCAAGGAGGAGAATCCAGATCTGAAGAAATAGAATAGCACAAAATGCGAGGAGCGTGGTGACAACGAAGAACACGGACAACCAAAAGAAAAAAATTAAATACCAAGAGAAAGAGCACCTCATGAAGAAAAAGATAACCTACAGTTAGAAAATATTATTTAAGCCAAACTTTTGAAAACTTAGTAACAATCCTGAAACATTAGATACATTAATTATTAGTCTCCATGCCATGAGAGGAAATGTTATTGAGAAAAAGTTTGTTTTTCAGAATCATCGAAAGATCGTGACCGTCCATCATGTGTGATTTTGCAGAGACACGGATGAAGAATTCCATACTGGATGTTGAGCTGTCTCATTTGAGGACGCAGAGCAAGAAACTCTTTGCGACGGGCATTCGTTGCATTAGATGCATCTTGACAAATGACCTGACTGGGTAAGATGACGTTTAAGTCTCACCGCCCTCAGTACTTGCATAAGCTCAGTAAACTCCAGAAAAAGCATTATAATGCCACGCCCAGGCGAAGTGCTCTCTGTATATTTAGAGGAGATGACCAAGCTTGAAGATCTAAAAGTTCTGGGAGAAACTTCTGTAGGAATGCGACCAAGTTAGTACCTTCAATATTTTCCGGAAGACCATAAAAGCGTAGGTTATTTCTGCGATTACGATTTTCAAGATCCTCCGTGTGGACTTTTAGCTTGTGGATCTCTAGCTCAAGTAACGGAATCTTAGCAGAAACATCTTGTATATCGCTTACCCGTTGTTCAAGATCCAGTACTTTCCCCTCCATGACAATCCATCTTTCCTCAATCTGTTTTAGTTTTTCATTAGTAGTAATCATAAAGGGTTAAAGACCACGTACTTCATCTAATATACTGTCCAAAACAGGATTCTGCGAGAAGAGGATAGGAGAAGGAGGGTCGTTTTATGCCTTTTTGGTTTAGTACCCTGTGATAGGGACACGGCCCCGTCAACACGGATATCCCGTCTCCCCTCCCGATCACCACCACAATCCCCGGTCGCCCGGACTACCAAAACAACCCGGACTCCACCCCTTTCTCTTTCCCTACAGGAACCAGTACCAACGCGGGACGCAGCGGAAGTACAACCCCGCGACCCCGGATGTCCCTCCCCCTTTCCGGAGGCGGACCAAAGAAAAGCCGGAAGAACCCACAACACAGCGTTCAAGCAGGAAGACTCGTGGCAGGAGACGGCGTGCGAAGAACCCCCGGAGAAGAGAGACGAACCGGAACCAGGAGACGAGGTCTGGACGGAGGACTGGTGGAGTCCAGAGGAGGACGCTGGAGAGCGGCCGCAACTCATGGACGGAGTTGCGGCGGGCCAAGTGAGTACCAGTTCCGAGTGCGTTTAGATAATTAGGCGTTCCGTGTGTCTGTACATAAGTAACTTGTAAATACCTCCGTGTAAAATCTAGTCCCCTCCTCACGAATCACCGTGCACTGTGAATAGACTGTAGATACGTGTGAGAGCGGCACTATCACGAATGTAGATAAATATCCCCTCACGTCCTGACACCAACGTCACCCTATTCCCAGTCCACTCTATATCTTTACCTCTCTTCCCTTCCCCTCCCTTTCCTCACAGTCGTTCTCAACCCAAACACCCGGGTGAAGGACAAGGACCTTATCTTGTGTTCCGCCGACAGAGCTAACGGCCCTGTTTTCTCTCTCCTTTTCCCCCCCTCCGAGGATCCACCGTCCGGGAGACGAGGCTGTTGAACCCCAAGGACCAGCCTGCCTACAGCCAAGACCGACAGCTGTCCCTGGAAGACCAACCCCGGAGGGCTCCTTACCTCGGTGCCGGAACCCTCAATCCTTTGGAACTCTCTGTTGTCCTGTGCCATACCATTGCACCCTTGTACATTAATAAAAACCGGCTACGAAATAGCCCACTACATTCGGCCTCCACGCTTGTCATTCCGGTTTGCTTCCCCCACCAGCCCACATACCCGTTGAAGAAGATCTGGCAGAATGAAGGTCATTGGCCATATTGAACACTGAGAGTTATCCTTAGAGGGAAATAACAAAATATGACAAAGCTATGTAGAGGTAAAAATATCACTTCTTATGTTGATAGAGAGTATGTCAATTCATAATCTGCAATAAGTATCAAGATTCAGGGCCTCCAAACAAAAGCAAAAGCGATGAAAGCAGTATAAGGTTATCCAAATATGTGGGCAAAAGCTCGCTGTGAAAGAAAAAAGAAAAAAAACTGACCCACATTGCCAAATAGGAAAAACCAAAATGTGGTGGAGAAAAGACCCTGTAGTTAGACAAATAAATTCAAAGAATAGATCATGTAAATAAGGTATGAATATTATCGTGGAAGTCCATGACAGTACACAAGAATAAAAAAGAAAAGTCACTGAGAGGGAAAAGACTTCATTGACACATGTAAGAAGTAAAAAACGGGTGAAAAATGCCATATTATATAAGCGTATTAAGGCACAGGAAATAATCCATGCTAATTTGTCTTCAGCATAGCCAATACACTGACGGTTTGAGTTGCATATTGTGTCTGTTAGTTGGTTGAAAGGCGCGGGCGGATTCTGTGATCCTGGGTTGGTTGTATGGTATGGTTCTGTGGCAGGAGTGCAAGTGGATTTAGGAGACAGTGTCCCGCCCTTCTTTTATATTTGAAGAGAAAATTATTTCAGGAAATGCACATTGTGGAGATCTTGGTGTGAATTATCCCAGATGATGTTAACCCAGGATTACCAACACATTAATGAAATGACTGATGCCCTGTTATTTTTTGCGTGCATGTTGGAAGAGAAGGGTTTGTTTAATCTTGTGCATTTGCAAGATTTTGTTGCCTAGTTTTAAACTGTTGCCTTAACTTGAGGTAAACCTGGATACTCTTAGTTGAAATGCTGCCTTTGTTTTAGACTCAGAACATAATATTTTTTTTCTGCGTCCGTTTGAGAACATTTCCAGCATAACTCAGTGATGACATTCCAAGAAAAAAGAAATTCAAGCATTGAGCTCTGGCCAGAGTGAGGGATGCTAGCTGTCACAATGTGGAATGAAAGCGGCAGAAGCGGCATGAAAGCAGGAGCGCCGCGTTAGAAAATGGCGGCTGCCCACTGTTCTCTGAGGAGAAATTGCCGCTGCGGATAACGGGCACAAAAAAGCAGCACAGCCCTTCAAATTGCTCCCGCAGTCTCACCGGACCGTCATGGAGCCCCGACCGCCACAGGAGGTGGGAGCATCGGTCGAAAGAGGCTCAAATAAAGCGATGGAGTCACGCGTCGGAGCGGAGCTCACTCAGGGTCCGCCATGATTCTTCGGCGGTCAAGCCACGCCCCCTCTTCTACGATGTTCATCCTAACCCCTCCAAATATTTATTTCACATTTTTTTTCCTAATGACACCATCCACCCTTAAAACGCATTCTACAGTTTATACAAGAGAGAGCATCATAGTTATCAACATCTGGGTCATATACCACTTCATGTGAATTCTCCACAACACATTACACATTGGTATAATCCCTTCTGCTACAAATTCTTACACAAAATGACCCCGGATACCATAACCTGAACAGTTTTGATTATGTGAAGCAAGATGTTCAGAACTTACACATCTGTCAAATCTGCCACCTAAGTTTCCACTTCTTTGTTTTTCCCAAATTTTCCTCTAGAATCTGTGTTCCTTGAGTCATTAGGCAATAGATACTTCCCGGTAATTTTCCCTACGACATACTTGTTTTCATTACTACTTTAAACTAACCTCTCACGCCTCTCTGTTAGTTTGGTTTTCTTAACTATAAGTAACTACTTTCTTTAGTTCAGATTTGCGTGGGTTCCCTTGCCATCCTCGCTGCCAAAGTATCCCACCAACGGTCTCTACCTATTGGGGGCTCCAGAATGCAGTGGCAGAGGTCGGTCCTAGAACATTTATTACAAACCCCACACTAACTCTGCTTAATGTCATTGTCAGAAAGGTTTAGTTTATCCATTACTCCTTCAAAACGTACACCTAAATTCTCTGAACAGTGTTTTATACTTTTAATACGTAAAATCACTTAGCAGTTGTCTCTTTTGGTCCAGTGTAGACAAGTGGGTGCAGCATGTGTATGAGTTAGACAACAGAGAATTACTAAAGTATGATTTGGCAAGTCAGAGTTGATTTTGTAGGTAATTGGTTGCGACAGGCTAGAAGCTGGACCGTTCTTCGATATGCTTTCATGTATAAGGTTGTAAATAGTGACATTGCAAGCAATGTTTGAGTAAACAGTTTTACTTTCTGTGAAGTGATTGATTACTTGAGTAAATTATTTTCATGAAGGAAGACATCTTGTGGGCACTGGTTAGGCCCATTTCTAGACTACATAGAATAGCGCCATGTGGTAGACTGTGTTTAAAAAAAAAAAAAAAAAAAACTCGCATTTCGGGTGCTCTTTAACTTTCAAAACTGATGTTCATGTAACAAACAATAAGACAGTTGGACTAGTCTAGGCTAGAATTAGTCATTATATGGCCCCCCTTGCCTAAATTTACTCCTAATCACTCTTTATCGGTCAAGCTGGGTCTTTCTAGCCCCTTCATTTTTTACATGGGCTCACATAGGGTTGTCCTTTAACTCCCATATATCACATTTGAAAAAGTTCCAGAGTTCCAGTTCCGTGTCTTCACGCTCATCCTGTGAGCGTGCGAGGAAGGCGTGAGGAAGACGCCGGCTGCTCTCGGCTCGGCTCGCCAGCTCCAGACTTCCAGCTCCCAGCCCCCCGTAATTTCCACACAGTGGGGGCGCTTTATCGATCTACCCTGAGCTGCGCGAGGGGCTGACAAGCCGCGGAGTCGAGGCGCCGCTGAGGAGTCGTGCAGCGAACCGCTCAGCGGGAGCCTGCGCCGACAAAGTCAAGAAAGCCGTGAAAGCAGCGAAAAGTCCGGCAGAAGCCGACTATCCCTACTGGCGCAGGTGCAGGCTATCGGCTGCCGGCCCAGCCCTAGTTCTCGATCCCGGCCCCGACCCCAAGGGGAGCCGAGTGGAGCCGCGAAAGGCCCGACAAAGCCGACAAGCCCCATGCGCACCGGTGCAGGCCATCGTTTGTCAGCTCAGCTCAGCCCCTGGTCTCCGACCCCGGTCCTGGCTTGGCTTCGGCCCCTACCTGTGGAACAACGTGCAGCGCAGAGCAGTCTACTGGAATATGAGAACATTGAGAGCTTTGAGGAGAGGAGCACCGGAGGCGTAAGGCAGGCGCAAGGCGGAGTGGGACGGAGGAGTGGAGGAGGAGCGGCACTCCCCGCATGCAGAGAGCAGACCGCCCCTGTGAGCCGCCACGA
This sequence comes from Lissotriton helveticus, assembly GCF_964261635.1. Taxonomy (NCBI): domain Eukaryota; kingdom Metazoa; phylum Chordata; class Amphibia; order Caudata; family Salamandridae; genus Lissotriton; species Lissotriton helveticus. The sequence continues at coordinate 245,901,791 of NC_136059.1, read as the reverse complement.
GCGTGTGCGGGTGCAGGCAGGTGAGGTGAGCTACTCCACCAGACTACCCCTCTACCACCCGCCATCACGCCGCCGCCCCCCCGCCTCTCCATTCATTCTGCTACCTGTTTCCCGCTCTCCATCGCCCACCAACGGAGCACAAAGCACGAATCATAAATTGTAAGCGCTGTGAATAACAAGCCCTTGAGCGCAGCCCAAAAAGATTAAAGCCTAAAGCCAGCTGTAATTTCACCCAGTCCTACGAGACCTGACTAGACGCCACCCCACCCCCCGTTCAGGGGGACAACAGTGTCAAACACGGGGTGGAAGCACGGGTGAAGAGCACCTACTGACAAAGGCCCCCTTGTGAGTGAAAGAAGAAGTGCAGCATCCCCTCTGTTTGGCAGAAAGCAGTTACCAGGGACACAAATAATTGTGAAACAGCTTAAATTCAACTAAACTATACAGTGTACTACTAGAGCCGGTCTTTGCCTGCTCCCGTTAGAGCGCCGTCGCTCTAAGATAGCTAGCCCGGATATCACACTTTGCAAGCACGACCAAAGACGAGGCCGCCAGGGAGGACTGAATAGCGGCGAATAGTTGAGTAGCAGCCGCCAACATCCTTGAAGCAAACCGGCGAGACTGTTCTATGCTTTGAACTCCAGTTCTTACTTTAACCCCTTCTTGCACATCTAGTGTACCCTCAACATGAGGACTAGAAACTCATACCTGACCCACTTTCAGGAGAGGCCCCGGCCTCACAAATCAGCAAGGAGACAAAAGGCCAAACTACTCAATCCACCGGGACGAGGGAGTCTCAATCCGTTAAAGAGCCCCTCCTAGAGGTGAGCCTGTTGGGAATTGCACCGCCTACCCGACGAGGAGCAAACGCCCATGATGAAGCATGACACCTGCAAGGGTGTGCGAGGCAAACATGTCCAACATAATGGATACCCAGTGGGAGGCTAAAAACCTTTTTACCACCACTTCTTCTTTGACTAGGACATCTTAACCCCTCCCTTTCCCCTTCTTAGGAACAGCCTTGTCAAACTTTCTTGAATAACCTTGACTGAGGGCACTGACTTAGGCTGGACCTTCCATTCCATGTGAGTGGTAATCACGCCCTCCTTGATCGATTTGGATCACCTTCTCCCTTCTTTTTGTAGACAGTCTCAATCTAGGGCCAGGGCCCAACGACGGTGAGCAAATGGGAGCAATTGGAGCCACCTCGCCTCAACCGGAATCACCGGCACCAGCACCCCCATCAGTGGTGACCTCCAGCACAGCCAACGCCACGAGCCGCAAGCTTAACTCCAGTGTTATAAAATCAACTACTGGGACAGACGGCAATAGAGATATAAGAGAATTTCTGTACCACGAACCACCTACAACAAGCGAACCCAGCGGCGCCTTGAATTTCCAACCAACCCCACGTTTGGGAAAACCATCTGGGGACACAGACACGCCTATGGAGGATGGGAAAACCCCAAGCCCCACTGCTCCTTGGCGGCCAGTCATTCCACTCTCACCTAAACTAATCCTGCTACAAGGGGGAAGACCTCCCGAATCTCCAACATTAAATAGGGCCCTATCCAGATCTACCAACACAAGCTCAGTTATTTTGCCACCCTCACTGCTGGAAGACCGCAATTTGAGCTTCATCATACAAGGAAAGACTGTGGCCCATGAAATCAACCGGTCCCACGAAGTCACTGGAGCCAAAATTCCCAGACTCCCCGCTACCCCACAAAACCAACCCGCGAACTTGACAAAACCCTGCGTCCAGGTACATGATAAAGAGGCGTAGCTTCCAAGCCCAAAGAGCGAAGGGGCGGATAAGGACGAAAAGCCTCCTCCGATTGCAAATCATTGAACACTGATCCATGAGGCCCTTATCTCAATGGCAAATGCAGCAATAATGCATGCAGACAAGCTTGACGCCCCAATTAACATCTTGCAAATCGCCGCGGGCTGATTTCCGGTATAGACTCCAAACTGGACCACCTGAATTCATTAATACATAGACCTCAGGACAGCACAACCTTAATACCCAAGCCAGAAACATGTGGTTGTAGCCCCATACTGCTCAATTAAGAAAAACTAGCAAATATAATGAACACATTAATTGAGGACCTCAATATTGAACCTAGCAAGTACCAGAAGATATCAGCCGCACAGCAAATCGTTAATGTGCCGCTCAACACAAAACACATAATAAACTCACACTCTGGCGGCACAGACGGCCTCCAAGAAGCGAAGAACCCAGGCATTGGGCGTTCGGAGACTGAAATAAAACCCAGCCCCACTTGTGATAATAACCAGGAAACTGACCACACACTTAAACTGGCTTCCCCAGAAATTCTGAATTTATCCAGAAAAAACAAGAAAAAACTAAGAAAACTTAATAAGCAGAGAAAAAACAATTCTTATTCTAATAGCCCAATCAGGCAATGGCTACTGTCCGTTAACCAGACGATTGCCGGTCACACTGACACTCAAAAGGCGATCTGCCCCCTAGTTACTAACAAAACGACAGGAAAAACCGTGGAAGTTTTGGAAGTCACAAAAACCACTAACTTCCTCACCAGCCTGAGCACAGCTGACCCGGCACCGAACAAACAAAAACAATCGCCGGACCCACATGGACATCATCTCGGGGAAGCAACTCAGGCCCTACTAAGAGATCGCGAAGCCTGCCTCAAAAGCTATCAGCCTTGCGAAAAAACAAAGACAATAATTGGAGGAATGACCCAAGTGCCTCAAGACACTAAAAATTTCACCAACCCTCTTATAATGCCGGAACAAGTCCTGAGTGCACCCTCGAATCTAACTTTGAGCTCAACGGGAACTGGGTTTTGAACCCCAGGCCACCTAGCCCACCTCTTCAGATGACATCACAGCAGACAACATGCTTATTAAATCAGGGCCAAGCATGCCTGATTAACACGGCAAATGCAATCTCCACCTGCACACAGGCTAAAACAACAAAGGGCGCTCTTCCTGATTACAATTCAACCCACACAACCCCCCAGGACCGGAAAATATTGCTATACCCCAAATACGCCTCACAGGGCAAGTGGGATATTCTCAACCGCAGCAATCTTTTAACACTCTGTGCAAACATCCCTGGTCTGGAAGGGATAAAAACCACAGACATTGAGACTGTCTCCTTTCTCACTTCAGACTCCAATGAGCCAAATGAGACCACAGAGCTCACTTTCACCAGCATACGCATGGCAGAGGTCCTGAAGAGAAACCGTCCGCTACTGGAAAGTTGGGGCATAACAATAAAGATCCAGCCAGCACTAAAATATCCCTCAATTTTAAAAACTTGCTACTCTATGACTGGCATGGACACCCGGGAACAGACTACTGGGAGGAACCAAAGTATGAATGCCCCGCCTGACCGCACCCCACATGTGGGGTCTATTCTCCAGGGGAGTAAAGGTGGCACACGTGCAGGCCTAACTAATGAAACCGCTATTAAAATAACAACTAATCCGGGCCAGGGTAAACGCTCCTGCTCAATCAGGGGGCGCGCAAGTAAAGAATGGTCTTGGCTGCCACAAGCTTTAAATTCCAGCTCCTAACATTCACCCCCTTGGAAAAAAGGGTCAAACCCTTTATTGCTCGATAACCGGCCAGAACACTCGCACAAATCAACCACTGACAACCAGCAGATTGAATATCTTGACCTGGAACGCTGCTGGAATTACAAAGCTGCTCCAAAACCACGCTGCAGTGACTTTTCTGGAAGAGGCGGACATAATCTGCATACAAGAAACATGGGAGACAAAACCGTCATCAATAAGAGGATATGCAGAATATGGCAAACCAGCCACAAAGACCAATTTTTTTGGAAGGCCTACAGGAGGGATAGCCATTGACATCAAGCTTTCGCTGAACCTTGAATTCACGGAAATAAAAGACTTACCAAATATGTTCTTGGCGGGCATTTTGAAAGGTCTTCATTCGGCCAACGGGCCACGCCCAATCTTGGTAATCCGCATCTACCACAACCCGCACGGGCTTACAGCTAAGGACAATCTGCCCACACTAATAAATCAGCTCGAAGCTCTTCTACTACAACATCCTTTATTGGACTGCATCATCCTTGGCGACCTCAATACACACAATATAGGGATTACCGCCAAACAAAACTACCACTCTGGGGCCACCAACGCATTGAATGCCTTATTAAAATCTTATAATCTGGCAACAGCTCACTTTGTCCTCTTAAAGAACAAACCTGGGGCTTTCATTGCCCCAACATACAACAATCAAACAACGATTGTTTATATTATTTTAAGTGACAAACTACAACCCCTGATGTCAAATTATACAGTGCACCAGCGAAATGAAAGTGACCACGCTGCTTTAACCCTCACACTGACTCTGACAACAGAAATTTGTCATAGGATACATTGCATTGGGGCCCCCAATGGCGATGAATTGTCAAAGCTTCCTAGAAGAATCAAATGAGGGCCGGTATCAATTGCCACGTTCAATAAATGGACAAACACTGGGGCAGGTTGGCCACCGAGCTCCCACAAGTCGGGGGCAATAAAAGAATGGGATAAAACCGCTGGGAACTTAGCATCTTTACTTCGAGGTAATAGCGCAAACATAAACCGCAGGCACCCACCACTCTCATTTGGTTTTAACCAGGCAATAAAAGATAGCGCTGAACGCAAAACAAAAAGCACACCGGAAAAGTGGCACAGCTTCAGACAAAAAACTACTACAAGAAACAGCAAAAAGCCACTCAAAGAATGTATGGCCAGCGAAACGCGAATATCGCGAGGGACAATGGCTGAAGATCTTCGACTTGCTGAGACCGTGTAAATCGCAAGAGTTTTGGAGCTACATAAACAACCTAACTCAAGGGAAAAACCATAGAGAAAACTCCCTCGATGCACGGACCTGGGTTGCCCACGTCAAAGCTTTGTATAAAGAAGAATTAACCGGACCTCACTCAAATAAAGCAGCCGCAGAAAGGAAAGAGTTAGATCTTATTGCACACCCAAAGGTTGCTCCCGAAAAATTTCTAGTATCCAAAATCCTAAAAAAAATCTGACAAAATGGCGCACCGGGTCCCAATGGCCTTCCGGGCTCTTTGTTCAAGGCGAATATAGAATTTTGGTCTGAAAACCTGACCCACTTATACACTGAATGCTGGCTCCTGGGGGACGTCCCGGACACCTAGAGAGGGTCGCTTCTGCACCCAATACACAAGAAAGGGCCTAAATCAGACCCGTCCAACTACTGCCTGATTGCCCTCCTGGATATCGAGGGCAAGGCCTACGCGAGCACCATCTTGGCGGACCTAGCAAATTGGGCAAGCACAGAAGGACTCCTGCCCCACTCCCAAACAGGATTCAGACCTGGGGCCTCAACCGTGGACAATATAACTGCACTTTCTTATCTAGCCCACCACGCACGGTTGCGCAAAAGTCTTCCCCTCTTCGCTTGCTTTATCGACGTGGGTCAGAATCAAGCTTTCAAGTGACTCCGCATCAGAGAAGATTGAAACAGACCGAGGTTTAAAACAAGGGTGCGTTTTAGCACCTCTGCTGTTTAATTTATACACAGCAGACATGGATCAAGCCTTGAATGGAGCAGCCTTAGCCACACCAAGAATCGGGGGCATTAAAATTCAGTTTATGCAATATGCCGACGACCTGGTACTCCTGGATCACACAAAAATAGGCCTACAAAAGGCGCTATCGACCCTGGCAATTTACAACGATAAAAATAGGCTGGTGGCCAATGCAGCCAAATCCAAAACCGTCATCTTTGGGCACTATCCGAAAAATAAATTCGCTAAATGGAGGCTCGGTCACTTGACACTGGGTTGCACGCAGCAATACAATTATTTGGGCATCTGGTACCACGAATCTGGGCTACCCAGTGTTCATCTAAGGAAAATTCAACTAAAAGGAAAAACAATCACCTACGCCATTTGCAAACTACAAGCCACCCTACACAGCACCTCTACAATGGCTATTCAAAGAGTACTAAAGGCAAAATTAATGCCAGCCTTTAATTACGCTCAGCAAGCGTTCCCTGGAAAACTAAATAAGGACCTGGAAAAAATTAACTGCAGCGCGTACAAGAAATTATTCCACCTACCTGCTTGCACCAGAAACACCCTTGTACGTCTTGAATTTTCTCTGAACCAACAAAAGTTGGAAGAGATGGCTGCTTTGAGCAAATACTACTATCTCACAACAGCGGCACACGACAAAACACTGAAGGCAGTCTTAAAAAACATCTTCCAGGATCCCGGGAACCCTTGGTCAGCGACCCTCACTGCGGCAAAGGACTTCCTTAGCTTAGCCACGGAGAACTGGGGCACTGAGCTAGTCAACTATTCTGCTATTAAAAATGTAATAAAAAAACAAGTCCGCCTCCGCTCTCGTGCATTGGACTTAGAGTCACTGGCAAAAAGAGGTTTTCATGAGTCCCAAAGCCTTCCGCACACGGCGTATAATGCTAAACAACATCTTACGCAGGCAGTGGGCCGTCCAGCTCTATATAAAATTCTAGCCTACAGATTACACCCCCTGCCCCTCAAAGAATTATACCCCACTGAACGAACAGGTTCAGGGACTAAGGAATGCAGGCTCTGTAAATACAAACGGGAGTCCCTGGCCCACCTCCTATTTTGCTGCCCGGCCCTGCGCCCAGCCCGCCGCCTTTACCTCCGGCCCATCATCTTACAACTGGGGACACGTACCGCAAAGGAGGCGGTTTATCAATTATACACACTGAACTCAGTTAAACAGATGGCCACATTTGGCAAATTCATTCAACAGACTCGTTCCAAGCTGATGGCCATCACGAGCTAAAACGTCCAGAGTCTTACCCGACGCACGCTGTTCTGCAAGAAAATAGACTCTAACCCTTTCCGTTTACAAGTACCTAGACTTTGAGCACACAGACTTGTCTTAAAGAAGATGACTCCTCTGATTCTTTTAACTTTTGTAGTTTTGTACTCTGTTTTTAATGTAATTGTTTTGAGTAACCACACAATAAATTTATTCATTCATTCATATCACATTTATATGACCTTTGCTGCGCTTCATCTCAAGCAACATTGTGGCATTTCTTACATATGCAAATGGCATTCAAATTATGAAAACGATGAAGTTTGAGATCATCAGCTAAAGCCTAACCACACAGGCTTGTATCTGAGATAAATCTATTGTTATGTTATGTTAACAAATGATTTATGAAGCGCGCTAACACCGATTGGTTTCTTTGCACTAACAGACAGAAAAAGGAAGACTACTTGAGCAAGGAGTAGACGGAGATCTATTGAAATGCTTGAATGAAGAGCCATGTTTTTAATGCTTTCCTGAATGTAAGCAGGTCCTGACAGGACCGAATTTCCAAGGGAAGGGTGTTCCACAGACGGGGAGCCAGAATGCCAAATCTGCAGCCTCCAGAACGTTTACGGCTGAACGATGGTATCTGCAAGAGACCCAGGTGGGCAGAACGCAAATTCCGCGATGGGACATACTTGATGATTAGATTGTCTATAAACCTTGGGCTCTTACAGTGTAGAGATTTGAAAATTAGGCACCCCGTCTTGAAAGTGCATCGCTGAGCCACAGGGAGCCAGTGGAGTTGCCTCAATAGAGGGGAGGCAGATATCCAGCTGGGACGATTTAAAATCAGTCTCGCCGCATAATTCTGTACCATCTGAAGACGTTTCAGAAGAAAAAGCGGGAGGCCCAGATAGACAGAGTTTGCGTAATCTAGATGGGAGATCACGGTCGCGATTACTACCTGAGTAATGGCTTCTGATGTTAAAAGACGTCGCACTTTCCGGATTTTCCGCAGTTGGAAAAAACACTTGGAGACCACCTGGCCTACTTGTATTCTTAGTGAGAGATCACTATTCAGGGTGACTCCAAGTGTCCTTGCCGAGGAGGAGGGGATAGGGGCTTGACCTAGGTCAGGCGGCCAGTAGTGCGGGCCCCAATGCCTAGTACTGTCTACTGTGAGAACCAGCTCGGTTTTTCCTGGATTCAGTTTTAGATGATTCTGGTCCATCCATGTTTGGATGAATCTCATCGTAGATTGGAAGGTGGAGATTGATGCTTCAGAATTGTCGATAGAGAAAATCAACTGCAAATCATCTGCATAGTTGAACACCGTTATAGTTTGATTTCTCAGTGCCTGGATCAGTGGGAATATGTAGATGTTAAACAAGTGTGGTGAAAGGGAAGATCCCTGTGGGACCCCACATGTGATAGTTTGTTTGGTGCCAACTAATTCTCCAAGTCGGACTGCCTGTGAGCGGTTTTCCAGGAAGGATTTCAGCCAGCTGGCTGCAGAACCTTGGATGCCGGCCTGTGTGACACGGTCGATCAGGATGGAATGGTCGACCGTGTCAAAAGCGGCCGACAAATCCAGGAGTACCAGGGCCTGGGGAAGACGCTTGTCTACGCCATCTCGGAGGGTGTCCAATACTGCCGTCACAACCGCCTCCGTTGAATGGGCGGGGCGAAACCCCGCCTGATGAGAGTCGAGGCGGTTGGATTCCTCCAAGAAGTTAGACAGGCATTTAGCCACATGTGCCTCCATTACCTTTGCCAGAAAAGGAAGTAGGGAGATCGGGCGGTAGTTTGCCTTACAAGTGGGGTCGGCCCCAGGTTTTTGGAGGAGTGGAATCACCGTGGCTTCCTTAAAGGCAAGGGGCACCGAGCCAGATGTTAATGAGTGGTTAAGGAGAGTAAGGGCAGGGGTGGGAAAGAAAGAAAGGCATTCTTTTAAGATGTAAGGGGGACATTTGTCTGATGGAGCTCTGGATTTAATTCTTCCTAGAAGTTGCTGGAACTGTTCCGGGACGATCGGAAGGAACCTGCTAAGGGTGCTAAAGTTGTCAGAGTTGTTGGGGGCGACTGATGTTAGTGGCTCCACCACACTCAGTGGTTGAGCAATGCTGGCTTTTATGTCTGCTATCTTCTCAATACAATAGGTATTGAGTGAGTCACAGAAGGTTTGTGTCGAATCTACCCTTGGACGTACACTATCCAAATTTGTCAACTCATTAAAAATGGAAAAGATGTCTTTCGATCTATTAGTCAAGTTGAGAATACGGGCAGAAAAATAAGCAGTTTTGGAGGAAAGGATGGACTTCATATAGTCCTTCCTAGCCACAATAAATTTGCTCTTTGCGTCTGGAGCATAGTTGCGTCGCCATTGTCGCTCCAATTGGCGCAGGGCCAATTTCATTACTTTTAGCTCAGGAGTAAACCATTTTTGAGCATCTGCTCGCCGGGCAAGTTTGATTGGCTTATACGGAGCGTGGATATCGCTGGCAGCTTGTAGCCAGCCCGAGAGTTTAGCTTCGTGTATATTAATATCAGAGTGAAATGAGGGGGTAGTAGAGGCCAGTGTCTCACATAAAGCTGATCTATCCAAGGAATTCCATCGCCTTGCTTGTCCACCTGCTTTTGTGATGGTAGGTCCAATTGGGGAATAGACAAGGTTAAATTTAAGCAGGAAGTGATCAGACCATAGGCAGGGGGTGATAGTTGGGGTTGTAGCTATTGAGGTATTAGTCCAGATCTGGTCTAGACTTTGAGCACACAGACTTGTTGTGGTACACAATGAATGATGCGTAGTCCATGTATATTTGTAGATTCCTCTTTATTGACAGGTAGGTAGGTGGCAGGTTACAGAATAGTAAGATATAGGTAGAAACCCCACCAGGAGAGAGCATCCAGCTCTTCAGCCTGAGATGACCAACTGACTCTCTAGCTAGAGTCAGGCACTTAACATTCCATGATGTCACAGGACATCCTGATGCAGTGGTAGAGAGGGAAATTACATAGAACTATTTACCACACATCCTCTTCCGTTAACAAACAACAAGTAAGAAGTTAAGACGGAACTGAAGAATATAGAGAAGACCAAAGAGACAAGAGCTAGTCAAAGAGACAATTTGAAAAGCAGGAATTTCAAGCGTGAAAGCAGAGAGAAAATTAAAAGTGGCATGTAGAAAGAAATTCAAAATTACATAGAAAGAAATGTAAAATTACATACAAAATTACATAACATGCCCATCCACCCTCCTTAATAAACAAGGTAGCGATCCTGGCAAATCAAGCAGGGTGTAACAACTGAACGACAATGTAAGTGCAAAATGGAAATAAGCACAATTAGAAGAACTAGCAACCCACACAGATAAAGAAAGCCTTTGTGATAAAGACTAGTGCATGACGTGCACTAATAACCTCCCCTTCAAGGGTACACCAAGGAAGGCAATCTTTAAACTGTGGAACTAAACAACTCCCCAGGAAAGGGTACACCAGAGGAAACTAACGCCCCTGGAACAAAGCACACAGTAGCTGCACACTGGTAATAGTGGAGCAACTACACTAAGAGGTAGCGCTGACAACGCACCTCAACTACCCACAGAGAGTGATGCAAATTAGACCAACCTCCCCTAACAAAAGGGTACACCATTGAACAATGTAGAATTTGTTCAAGTCAACATCACTAAATGGCGGCGCTGACAACGCACACCACCTTCCTCAGAAAAGGTACACAAAGATATTAATCTTTGAAACTTTCTAACAAACTAGTTACATGCAGACTACCTCCCCTAATAAAAGGGTACACTATGTGAAAACTGCGCAACGTAACTTCACCAAAGGTTAACGACAAGTCCCCAGGAAACAAAATGTAGGTACTGACTGGCACCACAACCCCACAACTTCCCTTAAGTAAGGGTACACCATATATACTAACCCTAAGTACATGGATGGGTTATTAACTAGACACAAACACCCTAGCTGTACAAGCAGGGTGAAACACAGGATACACACTGTGAGACTAAGACTTCAACATCCCCTATATTTATATACAGGGTACACCATAAGATACAACATCACCCTAGTTTAGAAATAAGACATTGACTAGCCTCACACCCTCCCCTAAATTAGGGTACACCCTAGGGTTTTGATGTTGCTTTTGGAAACTAGACTCTCCACTAAAGAGAATAATATAAAGTACTAGACCATTCAGAGAGAGTTCTGTGTGACTCTATATGTAGGTTAATGTAATCATCATGGCAGAAGACACAATATACAACAATACTCTATGAGCAAAACACTCGAAGAACTTCTTAAAGATAGAGTGGTCATTGCTAGAGACTACAAGCGATCACAAACCCACCCACAATACCTACTGAAAAATTAATAATTTTAAATATAACTCCGATAATTCACAAAAAATTATTTGCTCCGGTGAGCGACCTCTCACCCGGGGTCTGTGTACACTGCTCCTTGCAGACGCCGCTGAGCTCCTAGAAGTCGCCGTGGACTTTCAGCCGAGTAAAAAGTGATCAAGTCCATGAGCATTGTCTCTTCCTCTCCTTTGCTCCACACCTCTTTTAAACAAAACATGATGGTCAGTACTATGAAGATGATGCAGAGTTTTCAAATATACACAGGTGTGTATATCACCAAAGGAAAATAAACCGCTCTGAGACTCTTGTGTTCACTGTAAATGTTACGAGTGGCACTTGTTGCTATAGTGACTCAAACAACCACAAGATGGCTGGCACGTCGGTCGTATCTGCGTGAGAAGCGTTCAAAGAGCTGCGTCACAGGCGTCACAGGACATGATGAGAATCTCGCTTCACCAATTCCCGAAGTATTCCATCGACGTCATCAGATGGGCGGCAGATGGGAAGAAGAGAAGATCTCTGTTGACCAACCGTCGTCCAACGGACATAGGCATGCAGGACGGTGAGTGAAAGAGCTTGGCAAGGTAAACTAACGCTGAGGCAGTAACCAAAATGTAATAATATCACCCTGTCGAGTTGCCATGCAGCAAGATACACGAACACTGTACTTTTGGCATGAGAGATTTCTGCGCAGACAGTTTTGAGCTTCCCGGTAACAATTAAAAGTGCAGCAGGTCACAAGAAAGGCTTTTCTTTAATGTTGCTACGCTTGTCTACATGTGCTGCACACGAATTAAAACAGATCACTCTTTTGAAAGCAATGTGCCTGGATGCGCTGATTCAGAATAGC